>NC_045622.1:101709776-102959776 GCF_009829155.1 Mustela erminea | reverse complement strand
TGTTGTCAAAAAAGAAAGGAAGAAAAAAGGAAGCGGACAGGCAAACCAGCAAGCTTAGCTGGCCAGGAAACCACAGGCTTCAACAAATAGATGCCTTCTGGAGCACAGAGATAGAGAAAGCAAGCCCCTCCCTCCTTTCCAGGTACAAACTTCCGGTTATAAAATAAGCCACGGGATGAAAGGTATGGCACGGGGATTACGGTGGATACTGTCATAAGGTTGTATGAGGACAGAGGGTAATCACACTTACTGTGGTGAGCTCTGCGTAACACGGAGAGTTATCAAAATCACTGTGTTGTACGCCTGAAACTAAGATAACATCATATTTTGACAGCATGTTAATTAAAAATTTAAAAAAAAACAATATTGCTGCAATGTAAGTTTAAATCATCAGCCATTCCTCAAGGATCATACACATCAGAGCAGCAAGACAGAGGGGAGGGACAAAGAAAGAAACAGGGAGCCATCCCAAATGAAGACGTCCCCGATTCCCGCCTTGCCACAGCTGCCAGGCCGCAGGAAGACAGGAGGGTCCCGGGACATGCCAGAAGGCCCGGGATGAGGGAAATACTCAGAGGGGAAGGCACTAGCAGTCTGGACTAGGAAGGGACATCTGGTCCTTAACTTCCCCCAGTAGGGTATTAAAGGATTGCGGCTGGAGCGGGGGCAGGGCTCTCCTGGCTCAAGCAGGTGAACACAAATTTGTACACTTCCTCCTCCACATGCGGGAACAGCTCTTTGCTTGGGAGCTACACACTCCTCTTCATAAACCCGGATTCTGCCCCGATTAAATTCAAAGGGACAATGGCATGAGACTTTCCCTGTCCTTGCCGCCCCCTCCCCCACCCGCTTCCCTCTGGAATGAGGGCTGTGGATTCCCAGAGACAAAAAGCACCAATGAGGATTCTAAGTGTGCACGCGCGCGCGCACACACACACACACACACACCCATGACACACTGCCCAACATCTGGTTTTTCCAGTCCCTCTTCTTCAATTAAAAGAGCCAGAAATTCTGAGTAAGCGTGTCAGCTCTCAAGAGGTACTCGGTGCTCGTGTTCCCCACTTACAGCGGCCGATGGCCCTTCTCCAACACCCATGTTCCCTCCCAGCCTGTTTTCTCTTCCAGTGAAAGCCTCCAGGGGGACACTTCCCCTTCTGACCGAAGCCTGCCAGAGGAATCAAGAGGAAATCCACGGTGAACAACACCCTAGTGAGCCTCGCACTTTTACTTTCAAGATGTCTTCCAGATGAGTAACCTGAGGCCCACGCTGGCCCTGTCTGGAAAACGAAGAACTGAGGAACCAGCCCGGGGCCAGGCTGGCCAACAAGGCCAGCGAGTCCGTGGACAACCGAACAGGACCCGCAGTCCCTGACGGCCCCACGCCACAGGTTCTGCCTCAACAACACTACTTCTTGTTGTAGGTGTGTATTTCGTCACTGACACGAAGCCACCTCTCGAGCAGGCAGTTAAACACTGTGTCCACAGGGGTTCTGGCCAGTAAGGGGCAGCAGGAGGGCTTGACAGAGGGTCTGCGGGGACCAGCGCTCTGGTCCCTGCCCTCCACCTCCACCCGCAGATCCTTCCCACTCCTGCTTGGGGATGCTGTGAACTGGATTAATCTATACACATGAATGAAAAAGTTACCAGAACAGGGGTGCCTGGGTGGTTCAGTCAGTTAGGCAACAGGCTCCTGGTTTTGGCTCAGGTCATGATCTCAGAGTCGTAAGATCAAGCCTGACATCGGGCTCCACACTTAGCACAGAGTCTGCCTTGGGACTCTCTCTCCCTCTTCCCCTACTCTCTCTCTCTCCCCCCCCCCAAAATAAATAAATTATTTATTTAAAATTTATCCACGTATGTAAATCCTATGAATCTTACACACCTCTACAGAGACACACAGACACATCTGACATCCCAGGTTAAGAATCCAGCTCTGCAGCTCAGCTGCTGTATGATCTTAAACAAGTCACTGAACCTCTCTGGTGGGGCTCCCTCCTTTGCAACATGAAGAATCTGCTCACAGAACTGTTGTGAGGATTAAATGAGTCAATACATGTAATGTTGAGAGCAGTGCTGTGTACATATTAAATGCCCAAGACCACGCCACCTAATCTAGAACCGGGCCTGTGTCCTCTGAACAGAGTTTCTACCAAAGGTGGTAGAAATAAATAATACCAATTCTCAGGTGAGGACAGAAGGTCCCTCAGCCGGAACTGAAACTTCCTTCATTTATTTGAATGAAGTCATTTTTCTGGAATATGCATTTAAAGAAATAAAGCTTCTGCCAACTTCTAGCAAATTTTGATATCCACTACTCTTATTATCACTCTAAACATTCTGTCATTTCCTTTTTGGTTTCTTCTTAATCCAAGAGTTATTTAGAAAGATGTTTTAAATTTCTAAAGCAGGTAAGCATCCCAGGGGGAGGGGGTGGGGCAGGGGGGAGGATTATTGTATTGTTAATTTTATTATGTCATCATCAGAGAACATGGCCTAAAAGATTTCATATTCTGTGCAATCCGACATATATTTTCTTCTTGTCTTCATACACGGTCAGTATTTTTCAGTCTTCTGCATGTGTTTGAAAAGATCCTGCTTTCCATTTGTTGGATATAAAAATCATTGAAGTTTCATTCCCAGTACCATGTTAACTGCCAACTGTTTCTGCTTCTCGGGACCTGAGCTAGGTCTGGAGAAGGAACAGTGAAAAGGGATGGAAGTTCACCCAAAGAAAAGGAGGTGGGGGAAAACGTCCTCTGGGTAGATGTCTATACAGATGAGGAATCTGTGGTAGGGGGTTAATTCGTCCAGAATCACACGGCTAACATGGAACAAAGCCAGGATGGAACGCTGCTGGCCCAATCCACTGGGCTCATGGCGCATGAACTTAGAGAGATGATGGGATGTCACAGCCCACCCCACAGCCACACATCCTCTTTCCCACAGGATGAAGTCCCATCCATTCACTCACCCAACAGTATTTACTGAACCACCATCATTTGCCAGACAACAGTACAGACACTGGAGATGCACAGACCAAGCTTGGCACGCCCTGTCCTCCAGGACCTCACTAGCTCCAATGGGAGGCACACCGGTCCTTACAGCTCCACATGCTGAGCGAGGATAGCACTGAAGGAATCACACACCCAGGCGAAGATGGGGTGCCCAACCTTGCCTGAATCTAAGGGGATTCCTTCCTGGGGAGGAGAGATGTCTATTAGAGAATGTTACAAAGGTGACCCCGTGGGGAAATGCTAAAAGATGAGTAGGTTTACCCAAAGGATACCTGCAGGAAGGCCACCAGAGTGAGAAGCCCACCCCTCTTCCTGTGTCCTCTCACATCCCAGGAGCCATTCAAAGAAACTGAAAAATATCTTCTGCTTCTCCCTGGACGGGTCAGGTCCCTCCAGCTCTTGCCCCCTACTCCAGCCTTTTCTGACTTCCTCTCCCTCTGCACCCCACCCTCCGATACCCCCACAGCACCCCATTCTCAAGGACACAGAATGGAGGAACTAAAACCATCTTCCTCTCGACTCATCCCCAGCCTCCTGCTCAACACTTCCTTTCCGCCCCATCCCATCACGATCTTTCTAGAACACTTAGGTACCCGAGCTCCCATCTACTGAGCGCTCCCCACGGGCTGAGGACTCGTCTAAGACGTGCACTTTACCTTTACCATTTAACCTCGACAGCGATCTTCTGGGGACCCTCCCCATGTTACAGCTGAGAAAATAAAAGCAGAAAGAAGCCAAGCAACCTGCCCAAGATGGCGCAGATGGTGAGCGCCTGAGCCAGGAGAGCCCTTGCTCCCATGGCCGCGAGCGACGCCTCCAACTGCCACTACACCCCCGCGCAGGCATGCAGCGCTGGCCTCCCGAAACACGCTTCCAAGGCATGAAAACACCCAAGCCATGGAAACACCAACCAGGCTGTGGAAAACAAGGAATGACAGAGAAACCGTCACAGGCCAGGGAAGGTGAAGGAAGCAGGACACCCAACTGCCATCTGGAGTCCTGGACCGGAGCCCAGGTCAGAGACAGGGACATTCGTGGGAAAAGGAGTGGAATCCAAATCCAGTCTGGAGTTCAGTGGGTAGTAACAGGCCAATACCGGTTCCTGAGTTTTGGCAAGCGCACCATCATAATGGAAGGTGTTATCCAGGGAAGATACCAGATGCAGGTAGACAGGGTCTCCCTGCCCTGTCTCTGTAATTTTTCTGTAAATCCAAAATTAGTCCAAAGGTACAAGTTTATTTTTTTAAAAAAGCAAGCCCAATGCCCCACTGAGTTGCCCTGACCCAAGCAGCTAAGCACCCCAGAGAGCAGCTGTTCCCCTCACCTCCTTTAGGCTGAACCGCATTCACAGTGCCCGCAGGGGAACGCTGCTGTGGAAATGGCCCATTGCCAGAAAACCGGCTGACCTGACCAGGGAGACTGAGGACACTGGTGACAGGAGGAAGCCACATAGACCTGAAGTCCAAGTGGCTGTAGGTATGGCCCCTCGGGGGCTCCAGAATCCCAAGTCAGCTCATGTGCAGACTGTCCCCATTCATTCACTGGATGCATGGTCTACAGCCTTCCCTGCTGGGGGCTCTATGGTCTGTGCTCCCCCAGACAGCACACACACCAGGCAGGCAGCTTCCAACACTCGGTCCCTGCTGTTACCCACCAGCAAGTATAAAGAGTTCGAGGAGTGGGAAGTGCTGCCCACTCAGGGTCTGGAGGCTGCCCCGCGGTGACCCTGGACCAGAGCATTCAGAGGTGTCTAAGACTTTGCCAGGGGAAAAATTCTGTTGAGCTACATTTTCACCCGTGGCATCCACATCTTCTCTTTCACTGCCCTTCTGAACGGGGCCATGCTCCATGATGAACCAGGCTGAGGGTTTAGGAACAGCAAGGAGCCTCAAAACTCGACCATCCTGTCCTTGAGGGTGGAATCAGTGACCCCTGGCTTCTTAAGCAAAGTCACAGGCTTCCTGAGTAAATGCTGCATTTCACCAACCTATAGGTACTGGAGAGGAAAGCCGAAGCCATAATCATGAGTAAGGGCTGTGTAAGGGCCAAGCCGTGGATTTGTCAATACACAATACACAAATGTTGGCTAGATGACCACCACGCAGAGTGCCAGGCACTGGAGCCCCACAGGAATCTCCTCTCTGCCACTGCATCAAGGGGCGTGCAGTGCAGTGTGGCTGGGAGACGATCAAATACGGATGCAGGAAAACCTAAAAAAGCCAGACATATTCGATTCTTGATCCCAACACTTCCTAGCTGGGAACGTCAATCAAATCTGAGCCTCAATCTCCCTACCTGTGAAATATAAACCATCACCTTGCCTTGCACAGTTGACAGGGTTAGAGACAACGTCCATAAGGCCCCTAACACAAGTCCTGTCAGAGAGTCAGTAGCTGCTCAAAAAAGGGTCATTTTTACAGCAGCTGATGATATGGTGACAACAAGGAAGAGAATTAACAATTTTTAAGATTTTATTTTTAAGTCGTCTCTACACCCAGTGGGAGCTCAACTCACAACCCTGAGATTAAGGATAGTCTGCTGTGGAGTCCCAGCCAGCCAGGTGGCCCTAGAATCATCAATCTCAAAGACAATAGGACCTAGGAGACAAAGAGTCCAATTCATGAAAAAAACAAATGAAGGTGGTTTCAAGCCTGCTTCGTGATGACAAAAACCCCACTGGCCTCACAGGAGAAAGGCATCTGCTACAAAGCGGTGCAGACCATGTGGGCACCTGGAACGGTAGGAGGAGATCCAGGCTGCAGTTAGGGAGGGGAGTGTCAAGAATGTGTTTTGGGAAGATAGGTAGGAATTTTGATAGTTGGAGAAGGGAGAGAGCATGACACAAACAAGCATTTCTCCCCCAGCTTCTGCCAGGCCCCGGCCTCCCCCTCACTCCCAGAACAAAAATAAATCTAATCCCCTTCTCTCGTCCAAGCGCTTTCTCTTCTGGCCTCTGGCTGATGAGTCCGTAATCCCTGCTCAATCCCCTGTCACTCAGCCCCGTGGGGCCTCCTGTCTGCTCCAGCTCAACCGCTCTCCCATGGGGTGAATCCTCCCAGGAGGAAACCACTGACCAGTGAGAAATCTTATCACTAAAGGACAGAAGCTCAGTGAAAAGGTTCTTAAGTTGAATCTTCATCAAGAGATTCTCAAGTCAGGATGTCAAGATTTGGTTATGAGCCAAAGCACCTGGCACACCAGAGGAGCCCAATATGTATTTACTGAATGAAGTAAGCTTTAAAGGGGAAGTACAGCCCTATGCTTCTGACGGGGTTACCCTCGAACCCTTACCATTGGGCCCCCCATCCCAAGGAGACCCCAGAACGTCAAATGCAACAGGAGGCCAAGAAGCCTTTGGGGGATGCAGTAAGACACAAGACAGAACAGAAAGAAAAAAGAGTCCGTCTGGCCTTTCGAGCCCCACGTGGTTGATTTCATTAGTGTGTCCCTGTTGGCACTGCTTTGGAGGGCCCGGTGTATCCCAAGTTATTTCTAGTCCTTCACAGGCCAACTTCAGGGGATCCAAAGTCCTTGACCTCGATTCCCGACATCATTGGCTTCCCTGCTATCATAACCTACCTTTGGTTTGGGTTCTTCTTTCATACGTGACCATTTACTCTTTAAGACCCAGACTCTGTGTCCTAATTCTGTCTAACATGATGTCCAGGAGGAAGAGGTCCAAGAGGATGAGGCTGAGCCTTTCCAGCACATACAAGTCCCAAAGCACTGATCGTGGTGAAGAAGGGAAGCGCTCACGAGTGGGAGAGTGGCTCAGAAAACCCCCGAGCCTCCCCTCTCAGATTTTACGTGTCCTGGAGAGATGAGACTTGGTCTCAACAAAACCAGCTAACTATCCCTTCTGGCAAGCACTCTCTAGTGCCTTGTCCCCAGAGGCCAGTCAACAGGCTCTTCCCACTGTAGCGTCCCCAAGGACGGGATTGTCATCTTCTGCTTCTCCCGCATCTCCCTGTCTGTGAACTTCCTACAAACATGCAGAACAGGCGGTAATCGCCAGTAAAGCCAAATACCCATCACTGGTGCTTGGGCCATGGCAGGTGCTCGGTACATGTTTGCGGAATGAAAAGGGAGCACGGACAGGAACTGCATGGACTCCAAGGACCCCAAAGTCGGCTAAGTGAGAAATCAGCAAGAACCGCCTTGTGAGACAGGCTGGGGATAGGCAGTGCCCATTCCTGGCGAGCCTGTCCTCTTCCCTGGGGAAGCAGGCTGCTGACTAAGCCTACCAGGGAGAACAGGGAAAGGGATGAGTCAGGTCTTGTGACCCTGGCCTCTGGAAGGGATGCCCCTCAGTGTGGACGGTGCTCCCAGCAGATCAGGTTGGGGAACTCACATGTCCTATGGCCGATGATTATCTCAGATTATCTCATTCAACTTCCACAACGGCACTATGGGGGGACCGTACAATGACCCACTTTATGGGTGCAACCCTGAGACTTCGGTCCTGGAAACCTCAGAGCCTCACCTCACCTAGAACCGACTCACACACAACAAAGCATCCACACATCATTAGGGTGAATGAGGGCCTGAAATCTTTTCATTTGTCTTCACTGCTCAAATTCCTACAATGTTCAACCTCCCACAAGCTTCCTGCCTCACGCCACCCCCACCCCCCACCTCCAGCTTGAGGGTTCCCAACCTCTCTGGCCAGCCCAGTCTGTCCTTGGGCAGCTCTCACTACTGACAAAGCTTTTGTGCAGAGTCCTTCTTTCTACGCATCAACTTCAATCTCCTTTTATCTACAAGGATGAAAGCTAATCTCCCACACGTGACATCCCTCCCACTATCTGGAGGCAGTTATCAGCTCACCTCCCCTAAAGGTTTAGAAAGATCCCACAGAGGAGATTGCAGAGGACTCCTCCACCTGAAACGGGTTTCTCGCAAGGTAAAGAATGTCCTTCACCGATGAAAGCAATCAGAGGGAGGGTTACCCTGCTGCAGGGAAGGCACCTCTCACCCGCAGGGGGATAGGGGCGGGGTGCGGACTAGAAACAAAAATCCAAGCAAACTTGAACAGAACTCACAGAAGACGTGAACCAGGAGGGGCTTCTGAGGTGAACAAAAGTTCTTGTTTAACAAAAGAGGAACAGAGAAGCAGAAGGATAAAGGATAAGAAGGAACACAGCTCTTCAGTGGCTGGGCGACAATCAGAACCTTTGAACCTGCGGCCTGGTCCTCTCTGCTCCAAAACACTAGGGCGGCACCCTGACCTTCCCTGGAGGAGAAGCCCCATTTGACAGAGGGTGACAATGAGACTCGGGGAACCAACCCAAAGGGACTTGCTTGGCTTTCCTGGCAAGGAAACTCAGAACTCAAAGTTCTCTGCTATTTGTTGACAATTGGCTTAAAAGGGGCTGTGGGCTATCTTCCTCTGCAAAGGGATTTTCTAACACAAGGAAGGGAGTTGCCTCCGCCCCCTGTTCAGTTCAGCGCTGTTTTAGGACTGGTGGGTGTGCTGGCCCATAGAGGAAGAGCTTCAAAACCACACTCCTCTTTCCTCCCTGCCTCCCCAGCCAGCACACCTCAGGAAAAAAGAGTCCGGTGGAAAGCGTCAGGAGCCTGGGATCCATTCCGGGTTGTGCCCTGCCCAGCTCTGGGATACCCCTCCTACCCAAGCTGGGTTCTACTTGCCTCTTGTATGAAAATAGGGGCAATAAAATCTGTCCCGTCAGTGACCAGGATGTTATGAGGCTCAGATGACAAGGCGAGCGGGAGGCAGGGAGTCTCCCTCCCACTCTCTGCAGCTGTGCCTTCTGCATCCTCCGTTCCCCATCACCCTGGCCCCCTCTGCAGCCCTAAGACCCAGAGCTGGCAGAGCAGGCGAGGGGGGCATGAAGGTCCCACCAGAGACAAGGGAGGAGAAAGAAATACCAACCCAATGCCCTCCTGGCAGTCCCTCACGCTTGTAGGAGGACTGGATTTTTCCAAAGAGCTTTTACAGCTACCAGCATAATATTTACCGTATATTAATCCTATCTGTGCTCTGTACCTTGAAAAGGGGTCTGTGTGCTCTCTCACTATCAGTCCTCACAAGCATACACTTTACAGATGACAAAACTAGGCTCCGAGTAAGCAGTGCAGCCAGGAGGCAAACCCAGTTCTATATATTCCTGTGCTCCCCAAAGCTGAATGTGGTTTTGCCTCACTGGGGAGATTCCTAAGTAATCAGATTGATTTTGTAGGTCCAGGTGGGGCGGGGGTGGGGAGAGGCCTAGACTTCTCACTACCTAACAAGCTCCCAGGTAGAGGGACTGTTCTGTATCTGCCAAAGGCTAGATTTAAAATTCCATCAAGACAGAGCCTGTGTCACCCAATCCCCAAGGCTTAGCACAGGGCCTGCCCCATAGAATGTACTCAGTAATTATTTGTAGAATGAGTCAATGACTCAAATACCCACGCTTTAACAATTCTCTACATCAAGTCCCATTATGTCATTTGATATCATAACAAATCTCTAAGGCATGATCATCCTCACTCAAAAGATAAGGAAAGAGAAGCTCGGAAGGGTTAAGTAGGCTGAGTTTTTCAGCTTTAGTGCAGTGGGACCAAAGACAGTCTATCTTCGGATCCTTTGCCCAGCTGTCCGAAGGATGGGGGAGAAATTAATAATTATAGACCTCGGAATGGCGGGGAGCAAAGCCCTTCCTGGCACATGACCAGCTCCCAGCTCAGGAGGTCACCCAGGGGAGGGGCAGTCTGACTCGACGCCCCACTAAGGGAGACAAGGAGGGTAAGAGGAGGCCGATCCTGGGCAGAGTGCCAGGCAGTAGCAGGCAGGTGGAGGTGACCCCTGACTTCACAGAGAATCCCGCAGGGCTCAGGCAGCCCCGGCCCGCGGACCCCAGCTCCGGAGTGACAGTCCAGCTTGGAGGAAGGGGGCGGGGCGGGGGAAGAGCGGCAGGCATCCACGGAAATCGCAGCCCAGGGATGAATCACCGCCACATGACCCCTAAGAGGAGGGGAGGGGGGTGAGGAAGGGGCGCGGATGCGGCTGGAGCTCCGGGAGCTCAAGCCTCGCACGGGGGCCCCCCTCTAGCCCCGATGTGGGAAGCAAAGGGAAGGCCCGGTCCCGCGCAGCTGCAGCCCCCGGCCCGCCAGTTCCCGGGGGCGGCAGGACTCACGGCCTTCAGCTGCTCCAGCCGGTCCTTCATCCTGGTGCCCAGGCGCCCCGAGGCAGGTGAGCGCGTCCCAGGTGAGCGCGTCCCAGGTGAGCGGCCGGAAGTGGCGGCCGGCCGGCGCGACGGAGCTGGAGGCGCAGGCGGAGGCGGGCGGCGGCCGCGGGCTAGGAGGAGCGTCCGAGGCCACTGGAGGCTCCGCCGCGCCGCCCCCTCCGGCCCTGCCGGCACCGAGCGCTCCAAATCCGGCTCCCCGGCCGGCGCCGGCGCGCAGCGCAGATCCGCCCGGCGGGCCCGCCCCTCACCTGGGCCGCGCCCCGCGCTCCTCCTTAAAGGGCCCGAGCCGGTCCCCGCCCCCACGGCTCCCGCTACCGGCGCGCCGGCCCCCTCAGGGGGCGGGGAAGTCCTGAGGGAGGGCCGGGCCCGCGGGACCGACGGACAGCCCACCCTTTCCGTCTGCCCGCCCGCCGTTCCCCGGCTGCTCCAGGCTGTGCCGGGCCCAGCCCCAGCCCCAGCCCCGCGCGGTCCGGCGAACCGAGAACTCGGGCGACGCGCTTGGCGCCTCGCAGGTGGGAGGGAGAGCCAGGCGTGCCGCCGGGAGGAAGGGCGCTCCGGGTGCCGGAGCTGGCCGTCCAGGGGCCTGCGGGCGGACGCTGTGGACGCGCGTTCCTAGAGGAAATAACTGGGAATGCGACGGGACGGGGCAGGTGGGGGCGAAGAATTTGGGTCTGACACAGCCGGCAGTCGGGGCTCCTCCGAGGAAGGGGCGCAGTCCAGCGCCGACGCCAGCACCTGCTGCTCAGAATGTGTACAACTTTGGGGAAGTCGCCGTTTCGCCCGGGGACTCCGTTTCCGCGTCTGTAAGGCAGAGTGAATCCCCACTTGGGTGTGCCGTGAGGCCCGGGCGACGGGGGAGGAATGACTGGCTCGCGCCGCAGAGCGCGGGGTGCTGAGATGGGGACGCGCGCGAGTCTCCGTCTATTCGGAAAGCTGAAGCCGCCTCTGCTCCTCCGCCGCCCGGGTCCGCAGGTGGGATGTGTCTTCTGGAAAAGTGGGCGGGTTCTTCGTGCTGACCCCTCCCTGCATGCCCCGCCCCACGCACCCTTCCCTCTTTCCCGTTCGTCTTCCTCCTGGGGAACCAATGATCCGTCCAGCCGCGGGCCGCGCTCCGCCAGTGGGACTGGCGTTCCGGAGACTCGATGCTCAGGTCAGGACTGTGCGCTCTGTATTCAGGTTAAAAGGCTGTAAGTACTTTCGTCATTCTAACAGAACTTTGCCCTCCTCTGCGATCTCGGTGCTTGCTCCATGCTGACTTCATCGCCTCCCATAAAGATACGGTCTGCAAGCGGTCGGTGGATGAACTCTGGTTCTCAGCCGGGATCCTCCCTGTAGGGTCCGCTTCCTTCCACCCCCGGCCTCCCCTTAGAGGGGTTCCCGACCTTGATAAAGGCAGGCTTCTGCGCCCCCTGGTGGTCATACATGGAAAAGGTGAGTAAGTCAGAAACCGTCTCCCACCTTCCCTTAAATTTTTGTTAGTGGGGATGGGATAGCGGGGTCCCGCGCCTTAGAAAAAGAGAGTCTCCTGAGGGAAACAGATATTTGAAGAGCTTTACATTAAAGTCTGGAAAGGGCCATAGGAGTCTGGAATTAGGAGCAAGGATAGCCGTTCAGCTTCTGCCTGAACACATCCACAGATGGAATATTCAAGGCCTCCTTTTAAAAGATTATTGTTTTTAAAAAGATAAGATCAGGGGCACTTGGGTGGCTCATTCGGTGAGGCCTCTGCCTCCGGCTCAGATCATGATTCCAGGGTCCTGAGTCAGCTCCCTGCTCGGCAGGGAGTCTGTTTCTCCCTCTGCCTCTCCCCCACCCCAGTGCTCGCTCTATCTCTCTCTCAAATAAATAAATAAAATATTGAAAATAAAGATAAAATCATGACTCTCGGACAACTATAAAATGAACACACATCAAAGATTTTATTTGACTAATTAATGAGGGAACCATTAAGGTGTCAAAAAACTGTTAAGGGAAGGACCCAAGGAACACCCATACACAGGCAATCAGGAATGCTGAAATGAGTATGTTAAATGCAAAACTAGCTTCTCCATGGGAAAGATCTCATTTGCATCTCTATGGACAAGAGCTATTTGCATTCTGAGCAGTTTTCTACAATTTACAGAATTGTAAAATAGTTACAAGACCACAGGAGGCACAAATCAGTAATAAATGCAAATAACCCAGAAAGGCCCAGCATGCCATCTGATACCCAATAACCTAATAATTCTTTTTTCCATTTTGTTTCGCAGTTTTTCCAGACACCTCAAGGAAGCATCTTTCCTGGTTGAAAAGTTCCAACTTTTGTTCGTGTATTGCTTTACAAAACAAAAATCTCCCTCCCTGCTGCTATTTCTTGCTCCCTCCCACTGCTATTTCTTGCTCCTTGCCTTTGTCCAAACCTTTAAGAAATGTAATCTGTGCTTTCCATGCAGGGAGAGCTGCTATGGCGTTGTAGACGGATTGCTGACACAGAGCCAGGAGGCCTGGGTTCTAGGCAGACTTTCTGCCACACAACAGCTGTCCCATCACATCACACAACCTGCATTCTCCTTTGTGACATGGGGGCTGGTCAAAACTAGTGGTTCCCAACCTTTTCAAGATTAAGAATGTCCTATTGTCTTTGTTTTCATTCATGCATCTCTTATTTCAGAAGATTCCATAACCTTTTCAAAATATATTTATGGGATAATCAGAAATTTGGATTCCTCGAACTCAGAGGCATAGACCAGATCGGTGGTTGCCAGAGGTGGGGCTGCAAAATGGAAGGAGGAGGTCAAAAGGTACAAACTGCCAGTTAAAAGTCCAGGGGATGGGACGTACAGCACGGTGACCAGAGTTAACAAGAATGTGTTGTGCATTTCAAAGTCGCCGGACAGTAGATCTTTTTTTTTTTTTTAAGATTTTATTTATTTGACAGAGATCCCAAGTAGGCAGAGAGGCAGGCAGAGAGAGAGAGGGAAGCAGGCTCCCCTCTGAGGAGAGAGCCCGACGCAGGGCTCAATCCCAGGACCCTGGGATCATGACCTGAGCCAAAGGCAGAGGCTTAACCCACTGAGCCGCCCAGGCGCCCCAACAGTAAATCTTACAAGTTCTTGGGACCCCTGGGTGGCTCAGTCAGTCAAGCATCTGCCTCCGGCTCAGGGTTCTGAGAGGCTCAGGGTCCTGGGATCAGGCTCTCTGCTCAGAGGGGAGTCTGCTTCTCTCTCTGCTTCTACCCCCTCTCTCCCTCTGGCAAACAAATACATAAAATCTTTTTTTAAAAAAGTTCTCATCACAGGAAAAAATTTTAACTATGTGAGGTAACAGATGTTAACTAAATTTATTTTTCCGTGTGTGTGTATCACATCATTATGCTGTACACCTTAAACTAATACCATGTCTTGGGGCGCCTGGGTGGCTCAGTTGGTTAAACAAATGCCTTCCGCTCTGGTCATGGTCTCAGGGTCCTGGGATCAAGCCCTGCATCGGGCTCCCTGCTCAGCAGAGAGCCTGCTTCTCCCTCTCTCTCTCTCTGCCTGCCTCTCTGCCTACTTGTGTGTGTGTGCTCTCTCTCTCTCTCTCTCTCTCTCTCTCTGTCAAATAAATAAATAAATAAAATCTTAAAAAGAAAACTAATCCAAGGTCATATGTTAATTATATCTCAATAAAACTAGGAAACCAAAAAGACATTTGATTTTCTACGAGATGTTTCCATGAAGAAAAAATAAACTCTTGGTTAGCCTTTGGGGCCATAACAGAAATAACTATATAATTTAACTTAAAACTTTGTAAATATTAAAAAATACTGTAAAGAGCTCTCTTAAGTGGCACCTGGGTAGCTCAGTCGTTGGGCATCTGCCTTTGGCTCAGGTCCTGATTCCAGGGTCCTGGGATCAAGCCCCGCATCAGGCTCCCTGCTCAGCAGGGAGTCTGCTTCTCCCTCTCCCACTCTGCTTGTGCTCTCTCTCTCACTGTGCCCCCTCTGTCAGATAAATAAATAAAATCTTTTTTTTTTTTAAAGAGCTCTCTTAAGTGCATTTGGAGTCCAGGAACCCAAGATGGGCCATATCAGCAGACATCTTTTATTATGTTTTTCTGTTTGAAAGCAGTTACAGACTTGAGGCCTTCTTTAAAACTCCCATTAGGTGGGGTGCGTGGGTGGCTCAGTGGGTTAAAGCCTCTGCTTTCGGCTCAGGTCTGCCTTCGGCTCAGGGTCCTGGGATCGAGCCCCGCATGGGCTCTCTGCTCAGCGGGGAGCCTGCTTCCCCCTCTCTCTCTGCCTGCCTCTCCACCTGTAATCTCTGTCTGTCAAATAAATAAATAAATAAATACCTCTAGTTAGGCATGAATCCTGTTTTGTTCATTTTCTATTAGTATATTAATGTGTGCTCTTCCCCACCAGGCAGAAGTATGGATTCTACCTGCTAGCTGTGCACAAGGAACTGGAAAAGTCAAGTTCAGTGGGATATGGGACCTGGGCCAGGGGAGCCTGGGGGCTTCTGGGGGCTGGTGAAAAAGACTCTGATGTTGAGCCCAAGTGGACTCTAGGGTCTCCAGGTAGGTAGGCAGGGACTCAAGGTTCCAGACTCGCTAGGAGCCCTTTCTCTCTCAAGTATTTTTTATTTTTCTGCCTCACAGTGGAACTTGGTTTCCCACCCACTCTGTCTGGGTGTGGCTGTTTCCCCATTAAACAAACCTCGTCCAGGTCCAGTGTGCATTTTGGCTCTGTATAATTCAGCCAGCACTTAATTTCACTTTCACAAACAAGCCAAAGAGAGGATCCTGGCATCTGGGAGCTCCACTTCCTTCTCTCTCCTCCCTCTGAGTCTACTTTTCCCATTGGAGAAAAGGACTGAGCCCTACCCATCTGGACCTCAAGAGGCTGCTGCAGAACCAGTGAGACCACTTTCTGGCTGCTGCACCTTGAGGTATGGTGGTGAGTAGAGATAAGGGGAACAAGAGAATTTAAGGGGAAGGTCCTTTCTGTTCCCCAGCTCTTCCCCACCACGGGAAGGATGGAGAATAAACTTACTGACCCATGGTTTTCAACTCCTTTAGCATTTGTATTGGCTACATACTGCTGCATAACAAATTGCCCTTGAACCCACCAGCTGGAAGCAACAAACCTTTATCATCCTCTGGCTTCTGTGATTTGGGAATCCCCGTGCACAATCTCTCACAGACCTCAGAGAGCAGTGTCGCCTGGGGCAACAGTCTCATCTCTTGGCTTGACTTGGGGGGGTGGTCTCTTCCAAGGTCACTCTGCGTGGCCAGGATTTGGTTCCTCAAGAACTACTGGCTAGAGGCTTCCTTCCGTCTCCTGGCCATGTAGACCTCTGCCTAGAGCAGCTCACAACATGGCAGCTGGTTTCCATCAGAGCAGGAAGATGAACAAGAAAGGGTAAAGGAAGCCAAGGTGTATTTGTAACCTAATGCCAGCTGTGACATCACATTTGCTGTATTCTGTTCACTAGCAGCGACTCTGCGGGCTGCAGCCCACACTCGAGGTGAAGAGGATTACAGAGGAGAATGAAAGCCAGGAGCCGTCTCTTAGCTACCCAGTACAGAGGTCAAATCCCAAATTAATGCCAGAGTTACACTCTTCACCTTCCTACAGCTTGCTTCTCCCCTGGACCCCTCCTGGACAACCCTGATACATTCTCCAGGCCTCAGAGTAAAGGTTGCACCCTCCAGGATTAACTTAAGTGTCCCCCAGACATGCCCATGTGACGGCCTGGACTTTATCATAGCCCACACCTCACTGCCAGTTACGTGGTCTGCCCTACAGGACACTGGTCTGCCTCACACGCCTTCTGTAAACTCTGTGAGGACAGCGGCTTCATCTCTCCTCTTCACCGACGTGGACCCAGACCCAGCCGTAGGGCCAGAAATCTACTAGGCACTCCGTTAACGTTGACCACATTTAATAAGTGAGTCTTCCCATGATACGCTCCGTATGTCTCTCTTTGGATTGGAACTCCTCAGTGGCTTCTCGTTACAAAGAAGAGGGAGTCCATACTCTTAGAGTGGCATTCAGGCCCTCGCCCCCTCTGGCCCGGCCCCGAGCACTGTCACCCCCATGACACACACAACCCCATCGTCAGCCTCACCTAACGCCCACCTCTTCTCTGAGCCAGATGTGCCCAGGATTTCCCACCTCCCTCTGCCCTTTTTCCACTTCATATCTGTCAGATCCCTGCTCCTCCTTTAAGACCTAAACCCTCCGGACATTAGGGGAGGGAAATCAGAGGGGGAGATGAAGAACCATGAGAGACTATGGAATCTGGGAAACAATCTGAGGGTTTCAGAGGGGAGAGCGTTAGGGGAGGGGATAGCCGGGTGATGGATATTAAGGAGGGCACGTGCTGTATTGAGTACTGAATGTTATATACAAATAATGAATCATTGAACACTACATTAAAAAAAAAAAAAAAAAAAGGCCCGGAACCCTTCTGTTCGCTCAGGCAGCCCCTTGGCCCTCATTGCCTGCCTGCTCCGAGTAGAACTTGTTCAGACCTCTTTTGAAAGCCCACCCTGTGTTGTCTTGTCTCTAGCTGCTTACCGCTCTGTCTTCCTGGCTAGACCATCAACTGCTTAAGAGCAACAAACCAATATTATTCATCTTCTAGGGCTACTACGAAGTGGAATGCAAATATTTGGAGAATAAACCAAAGAATGGTTGGCTACTAACACACACACACACACACACACACACACACTCTCTCTCTCTCTCTCTCTCTCTCATGCATTCCCTTTGGATCCTCCTCTCTTCTCCCTGAGGAAGAAAGATAATCCTTACTTAAAACTGAATGCAATTGCAATGCCACATGTTTTGGAGAATTGAGTTTAAAATATTTGCAAACATGTCTTTTTTTTTTTTTTTTTTTTTCAAGTAGGAGCCCAACATGGGGCTTGAGTTCATGACCTTAGAAATAAATCCATATATCTCTGGTCAACTGATTTTTTTTTCCAGTGGACCAAAAGGCCTGCATGGAGCCCATTGCAGGACTTGAACTCACAACCCTGAGATCAAGACCTGAGCTGAGATCGAGTTGCATGCTTAACCGACTAAACCACCCAGGTGCCCCTTACAAAGAAAAAGGTCTTATATTGTGTTGTTCAGATGTTTTCCTAGCACAAAACTCCACAGGCCATATACCTGTGCCTTCAACTTGACACTGTAAATAATTTGAACCTTATGCATTTCTCATTTTGTTTATATAAACTCCTCAATCCCTAGAGCCTAAAAGCACGAGGTGCTCCCCTGAAGAACCTAGAAAAGAAGCCTCACCCAGAAGAGCTTATGGTTACTTTGAGTTGCAGAAGACAACTTCTTCTTGCTTCTTACAACGTCTTCAAAACACCTATCAAGAGGAACAGATAAACACAGTGGAGCAAAGGGGAAAGGCAAGTGAACCACTGTGGCTTTAAAATGTTTATAACCAAAAAAATAAGTCATGTCATATATTTCTCCATTTGGATGTTGTGTTTTTAAGCCCAGTGTGGGGCTTGAACTCACAACCCTGGGATCAAGAGCTGTGTGCTCTACCAGCTGTGCCAACGCAGGCACCCCTCCATTTGGATATTAAACCAACCATGCTGAATCTTTTATTGTATTTTTACAGTTTTTCCGTGTCCCCCAAAGATGTCACAATAATTTGGAGGAATAGAGTAGATACTACTTCCCCCATTTATTATGAAATTAAGTATAGAAAAATGAAGGGATTCCCCAAGCTTCCATAGTACAGGGAGGGCTTGCTGAGAGAGGTTGTAGTTTTGTTCCCTGGGCTTTGAAACCACACACCATCTACACCAAAATCCCACATTCTGCCTGTCCTGGCTGTGCGACCTTGAACACGCTACTGAAACTCCCTGTGTCACAGTTTCCTTATCTGTAAGCAGAGAAAACAACAGGGTCTGTCTCCTGGGTTTTTGTGATGATAAATGGGCAATCATTAATTCCCTTGTGCAATCCTTGAGAAGAGGCCTGCAAACCCATGATAACTACACTTGTTTTTCTCAAGGAGCACCAGGAATTGAAAAGTACCTGGACTATTTCAGTCACTAGTGAAAGAAAACCCCCTCTGAGTAGTCGGTCAGCCTCAGCAGGTTCAACAGGGTAAGGAATAGAAGAGTTTAGTGGGGACAGAGTTCAGAAAACATAAGAGAAATGCACCCCACATCCTAGAGTCTGACCGCATATTTGCACATTACAGGCACTGAGTGAACCTGTAGGAGACCACTAGTGGGGTTTGATCAACACAGTGCTCCTCACACCTGTTTGACCACAGAAAGTTTATTTCTCCCAAATAGAAATTATTCAACAGGACTCGTGTCCTGCAGAAAACACCGACCTAGTGAAATACTGCACTAGAACATGGGAGAGGCCCAAAGTATCCGTAAGTGAGCCAAAGAAGATCCTTTCCAGTTCTTGTCTTTTTGTTTCTTTCTTTTCTTTCTTTTTTTTTTTTTTTTTGGTTTTATTTATTCATTTGATGGAGAGAGAGAGAGACAGAGAGAGCACAAACAGGAACAGGGGGAGCAGCAGGCAGAGGGAGAAGATGATTCCCCACTGAGCAGGGAGCCCGATGTGGGACTAGATCCCAGGACTCCAGGATCAAGACCCCAGCTGAAGGCAGATGCTTAACTGACTGAGCTACCCAGGTGCCCCCCGCTTCTTGTCTTTCAAAGGAAGATGGGAACATTTTAGTTCCATGTAACATGAATCCTGGCCATGGTTTCTGCCTTCTAAGCCTATGATACATTTTCAGAACAAAACAAAAGAAAAAAATGTAGCAAACATTTTTCAAATAGGAAACAGAGGTACAAAGAGCTCATTCTTCTGCCTCTACAATCCCCCCTTCAGGAATGCCCTTCCTGGGTGCCTGGGTGGCTCAGTCCATTAAGGGTCATGAGATTGAGCCCCGAGTCAGGCTCAGCTGAGTCTGCTTGTCCCTGCCCCCCAACCCCCCCCCCCGGCCTCCACACCCCCCACACATGCACTCTCTCGCGCTCTCTCTCTCTCTCAGATAAATAAATAAAATCTTTTTAAAAGAAAGAAATGCCCATCCTGCTCCTGTTTGCACACAGAGAGACCTGGACACCTGCATGGTCAGCTCCAATGCCACCTCCCCAGACACACTTGCCTTGATTCCTTTCTCTGTCCCTCTTCAGAAGCTAACTGCATTCTATCACTTGCTGTTGGACTGTCATGGCCCGTGTTCTTCAACACTACCAGACTTCCCTTCCTACAAGGCAGGAACTGCCTCTTACCTCTCTACATCTTGCCCAACCTACCACAGGTGGGTACATAGTACATAGCAGAGTTCAATAAATAGTTGTTTACTGTCTTCTTAAATGTTGTTGGATGAATGAATCACTCATAATTTTTTTTATTTTTATTTTTTTAAGGAAGCTCCACACCCAACATGGGACTTGAACTCACAACCCTAAGCTCAAGAGGTACACATTCCACCAACTGAGCCAGTCCAGCACCCCAATAAATGACTCACTAATCAATGGGCAGAGGAATAAATGAACTTCCACCACCCTACAAAAAGACAGTAAACCATCTATGTTCTGATGTTCCGATGCCATTACTCTGAAACAGGGATCATCCTACAACAGTTACACTCCCACTCACAGCCACACTACAGTCCTTTCCCTCCACTGTGCCCAGCCAGTGTTTATCTCCACAGAACGAGCTTTCCTCAACCTGAATTGAGATTTGAACCAACATTACCCCTCCCTGACCCAGAGAGGCTCAATTAAAAAAGCAATCCTCCCAATAATGTCCACTTCATGTGTTCATCCAACTGGGCTGCCATTACGAAGTACCATAGTTGGGGTGGCTTTGGAAACAACAGAAATGTATTTCTCACAGTTTGGGAAGCTGGAAGTCTGAGGTCAGGGTTGGGTGAGGAACCTCTTCCAGGTCACAGACTTCTTGTACCCTCACATGGTGGAAGGGGTCAGCGAGCTCTGTGGGGTCTCTTTTATGAAGGCACTAATCCCATTCATGAGGTCTCCATCCTCATGACCTAAATACCTCCCAAAGACCCCACCTCCTGATATCATCCCATTGGGGATTAGGATTTCAACAGATGAACCTGAGGTGGGCAGACACAAATATTCAGACCATAGCATCTAGGGACAGAGAGAAACGTAAGACTCTGTGTGTGTGTGTGTGTGTGTGTGTGTGTGTGTCTGAGACAGAAGGAATATGAGGGGAGGATACCCAATGGACATGGGGAGAGTGAGTTAGACTCAGACTAATAACTAATGCAGAGTCAGATACTAAGATGGAGACAGATTAGCTCTGGGTATAAATGTAAGAAAAAAAAAAAAACACAACTTTTAAGCTCCTGCTCTTTCCCCATCACTTTTCCCAGGAAGAAGAATTTAGGATGAAAGAGAATTCGAGAAGGTAGGAGCCCAGCATTTGCACCACAGGAACCAGCAGAGTGGTTGCAATGGTCTCGGTTTGAAATGTATCTCATTCTTGGTTCTGTCCCTGCTCACGTGTACATATCACCCTGCTAAGAACCTGAGAAGTAGACCTAGACTCTACACGTAATGATGAGGATAAGCAATGACCACATCCACGGTTGTCATCTCTCTTTTAAAGTCACAAAGTATTTTCACTTTGGGTCCTCACAACTACCCCAGGTTTAAGTCTGGTGGGCATTTTCATCCCCATTTTAGAGATGAAGAATCCAAGGCTGAGAAAAGAAAAATGACTTTTCAAAAATAATATAACAGGAAGAAGTAACAGTACAAATCCAGTGACCTCTTAGCTCCCACCTCCTCATCTTCCAGAAAGAACACTCATTTGTTTCTTCCCAGCAATGCTGGAGAAGAACATCCAGAGTCTTCACTGTATTTAGGACAACAGGAACCTGATCATTGTTCTCTTCAAAGCATCCTTAAGCTCTCTATTTCTCATGCTGTAGATCAAGGGGTTCAGCACAGGGGTGATGAATGTGTAAACCACAGACACTACCTGGCCCCTCTCTGGAGAGTAGCTGGAGCTGGGGCAAAGGTAGATGAGGCTCCCACATCCATACTGGAGCAGGACCACAG
Organism: Mustela erminea; assembly: GCF_009829155.1. NCBI lineage: Eukaryota > Metazoa > Chordata > Mammalia > Carnivora > Mustelidae > Mustela > Mustela erminea. The sequence goes on along the minus strand of NC_045622.1, from coordinate 102,938,508 downwards.
TCAGGTGAGAGGAGCAGGTGGAGAAAGCCTTGTGCCTCCCCTCTGCCGAGCGGATCTTCAGGATGGTGGCCACAATGAAGACATAGGAGAGAGTGATAAGCAGGAAAGGGATGGTGAGGACGGTGACACTGACCACAAACAGCGTGACCTCATGGACCCAGGTATCTGCACAAGCCAGTCTCATGACAGGGAGGATATCGCAGTAGAATAGGCTGATTTCTTTGCTGCTGCAGAAGGGGAGTTGGAAGATGAGCACAGTCAGCTGCATGGCCAAAATGAAACCCAGCACCAGAGACCCCAGGGCCAGCTGGACACACAAGCGCCAGCTCATCATGAGGGTGTAGTGCAAAGGATGACAGATGGCCACAAACCTGTCATAGGCCATGACAGCTAGTAAAATGCAGTCAGTGCTGCCCAGGAAGATGAAGAAGAACATCTGGGTGCCACAGCCAGGCAGGGAGATGAGGGCTCTCTCCATGGACAGGACACTGGCCAGAGTCAGAGGGGCAATGGTGGAAGAGTAGAAGATCTCCAGAACTGCCAAGTTGGCCAAGAAAAAGTACATGGGGGTGTGCAGAGAACGGTTAATCCAGATGATGAGAGAAATGGAGACATTGCCGCTGATGCTGACCAGGTACATGATCAGGAAGGCCACGAAAATCAGCATCTGCACCTCAGGCAGTTTGGAGAAGGGGCGGAAGTGGAAGTGAATCATCCCAGTTTGATTTGCACTCTCCATGTAGTCAATGAGTTGGGCCTGTTGACGGTAACCTGCTGTGCCCTGAGGATAGATTAATGTCAGGACACAGAGCTCCTGCTGGGTGACCCATTCAACTCTTGGCTTCTCCCTTTCTTGAGCTCCCCAACCACAACCATCTTTTTCTCCAGGCTAAACTCCACAATTGGGGCACCTGGGTGGTGCTCAGGGTCGGTTAAGCATCTGACTCTTGGTTACAGCTCGGGATCTCATGGTCCTGAGAGGGGATCTGTGTCAGACTTCATGCTCAGTGAGTCTGCTCGAGATTCTCTCCCCCTCTCCCTCTGTTCCTCCCACTTGTGCATTCTCCCGCTCTTTCTCTAATAAATAAATCTTAAAAATGAATAAATAAGTAAATAAATAAATTATACAACTCACTTCTAAATCAGAATTTTTGTTGTAATCACCCAGAAGTAGTTCACCTCAGAAATCCTTTTCTTTTTTATTGTATTAGAATATACATTGCATAATCAACTGAGCCACCCAGGTGCCCCTAGAATATACATTGCATAATATTCATAAGTTTAGCCGTGTGTAAGTGTACAATTCAAGGGCATTAAATACATTCACAATGTTGTGTAACTGTCACCTCTACCCATAACCAAAACTTTTTTATCATCCCCAACAAAGACTGCGTACCCACTCAACAATAACTCACCATGTGTTCTCCTCCCAGCCTCTAGTTACCTCTATCCCAATTTCTCTCTCTCTCTCTCTCTCTGAGTTTGCCTACTCTAGGTACCTTCACACAAGTAGAATCATACAATATTTGTCCTTCTGTATCTGGTTTATTTCACTAACCACCATGTTTTCAAGTCCATCCATGTGCTAGCACATATCAAATTTCCTTTATGTTTTATGGCCGAATAGCATTCCATTGTGTGTATATACCACATTTTGTTTATCCATTCCTCTGTTCATGGACACTTGGTTTGTTTCCACCTCTTGTCTCTTGTGCATAATGCTCTCATGAACGTAGGTGTGTAAGTATCTGTTTGCATCACACTGAAATCTTAAGTCAGAATACCATACCCAGACCACAAATCTCTCTGTTCCCTAATTCCTCCCCTGGTTCTCAAGAGCACAGCCTCTGGGATTAGAATCTACTCTGGGTTAGACCATCTAGGTTCTAATCCCTAATCTGCCAATGACCAAGAGTATGACCTAGAGCAACTCGTTGAAGCTTTCTGCTTCAATTTCTCTATCTATAAAAATAACAATAGGACAAAACTCTTAAGATTGTTTTGAGAAGTAAACATGTCTGGCCCCTAGTAAGCTCTCCATGACTGTAGCAATGATCATTAATATTTCATTTCTTCCAACTCTTCAAGACCACCTTGATGCTTCCAGTTCCTCCAAATAAGCCTCCTTGAACGTTACTCCCTTCCACCCAACCAAGACCTATGGTTTATCTCTTCCATTAGTCTTTTTCCAATATTGTTATTATCCTTGGCTCCTTGACTTTTTGTCAACCCTGTTGTCTTCTGTAATATCCAACATGCCTATTCCAGGCTGAGCAGGACTAAAGATTGCAAAACCCTGCTGAAGGGGCCACAGCAAAGGGGCATTACCAACCCCAGCACTGTCCCCAGTCCTCTAAAGTGCAAACCTCCCTGGTCTCTTCAAGTCTTTCCTCTGCTACCTCCTTCCTCACTAATAGTAGATGAGCCAGCCTCCAATTTCACAGAAAGAAATAACAAAAGCTACTTGGAGGCAGCGTATCATCACCCTCACTAGCACTGGACCTAGAACATAGGACCTACAGCATACCCGTAACACATTCCCTCAATCTTACATCACCCTCTGATGCCTCCCTATCTCCTTCCCATTATGACCATTCCCTACTTCTTCTTTAGTACAGGCAATCCAGTTTCCATCTTACTCCTTGAAACCACTCTAATGAAGGTCACCAATGACTTCCAAATCATTGAATCCAACAGCTACTTTTGACTTGATCAGCATTGCATTTTAAGCTGTCCCTACTTCTTGAAATTCCTCACCCATAGCCTCTGTAATGCTACTCTACCTCTCTAGACACTTTTCCATTTCTGTCACTTCCAGAGACCACCCTTCCTCATAATAATTTGCAAAAGGTAGATTTTGTTGGTTATTCTAGGTCGGCTTCCTGATCCACTCTCCACCCTGCTCTGCCCCATGGGAGACTAGTCACTAAGAACTGCATTAACCAGTCTCCCTCACCTTGTGGTTTCTGGTTGAATTTGGCCAATGAGAGAAACTGGCGGGAGAATGAAGAGTAGCATAAAAAAACACTGGGTAGGGCACCTGGGTGGCTCAGTGGGTTAAAGTCTCTCCCTTCAACTCAGGTCATGATCCCAGGGTCCTGGGATGGAGCCCCACATCAGGCTCTCTGCTCAGCAGGGAGCCTGCTTCTTCTTTCTTCGCCTGCTGCTCTGCCTACTTGTGATCTCTGTCAAATAAATAAATTTTTAAAAATCTTAAAAAAACAACAACAACACTAGGGTATTTCCCCTCTCCCCAACACACACACACACACACACACACACACACACACACACATACACCATACTACATCTCTTGCAGAAACAAAAACTGGCACTTTGCCTTTCTTCCAATGATTAAGCAATTCGTGATACCACAGTAAGAAGGGGGAGGAGACCATATAGTACCCTGGGCTAAACCAAAGCAAGATCACCCTGACTGGTTTATGGATGCCCAAAAGAAAGTATTTTTATTATTTTTGCTATGCTGATTTCCGAAGATGTGTCATGACCTTTGAAAATGTGATGATCATGTAAGAATGCTATTTTCCACCATAAACAGAATAATACAACTTTAGTATTCTTTTTTTTTTTAAGATTTTATTTATTTATTTGACAGAGAGAGATCACAAGTAGGCAGAGAGGCAGGCAGAGAGAGAGAGAGGAGGAAGCAGACTCCCTGCCGAGCAGAGAGCCCGATGCGGGACTCCATCCCAGGACCACGAGATCATGACCTGAGCCGAAGGCAGCGGCTTAACCCACTGAGCCACCCAGGCGCCCCAACCTTAGTATTCTTGCTGATTTGTGGCTTTATCTTTGGATATTTGCTGGGTTTTTGCATCTGACTAGTCAGTCTTTTCAAAGTCTGATGCCCTGCATGCTTTGCAAGTAAAGTGTTTTCCCTTCCTAAATGCGTCTGCCCCCACTGGGTCATCGGTTTGGCACAGCCTTATGTAGGGAGGGAGGGCTAGAAGATGGCTGGAATCAGGTAGGGAAAAACCCATCAGTTTCTGAAAGTATTGTTCCTTGAAATTTTTAGCGCCTTTTCTGGGAGGAACATTAGGAGCACATATCTGCCTGCCTCTCTCTCTCTGAGGAGTGAGGATAGTCAGCACATCCTCTACCCCAAATATTTGACCTCCGTGAATTAAACACTAAGGAGGCAAACAGTTATAGGAAAAGTACTATTATCTATAATCAGGGATTTCACCATTCCTGAACGATATATTTTCTTCTGTGTTCACTTGTGTATTTCTGTCCCCTTCATGGACTCAAAGCTCCATGAGGGCAGGGGTGATTGGGTCCCATTCTTCACTAATGCCCAGGATGCTAGCACAGTGCCAGGCACAATGTAATTCCATATTGACATGAATACTAGAGATTTACTGAGGCCCTATCAATGCCAGCAGCTGATACTGAGTACTTTTGAAGTAGAAATAGTAATCTTCATTTTAGCACTCTGATACTAAGCATATCCTTTCTGGAGGGATAATCAGCTGTTTTTCTTTCTTTCTTTCTTTTTCTAAGATCTATTTATTTGTTTTAGAGAGAGAGAATTGGGGGGGGGGGGGCGTGGTGCTTCAAAGGGAGAGAGAATCCTCAAGCCATGTCCTCGCTGAGCCCCTGAAAAGGGGCTCAATTCCCGGACTCAGAGGTCATGACCTGAGCCAAAATCGAGAACTGGCAGCTCAACCGACTGAGCCACCCAGACACCCCAAAGATAATCAGCTGTTTTCATGAAATGATTAAGATGTCACGTGCATTGGGGCATCTGGGTGGCTCAGTCGGTTAAGCACTGGCTCTTGATTTTAGCTCAAGTCATGACCTCAGGGTTGTGAGATCGAGACCCCCCTCCATTGGGTGCTGTGCTGGGCATGGAGCCTGCTTAAGATTCTCTCTCCCCTCTCCTTCGGCCCCTACTACCCCCCCACACCAAAAAAACAAACAAAAAAACAAACAAACAAAAAACGGATGTCAAATGCACTGAATCAGCACTCTCATTAGAGGATCTACCCTAAGGAAATAGCCCAGAATATGGATCCAAAGGCACAAAGATGTGTATAGTATGTCTTAATAATTTCTCATAAGGAACCAAAACAAATGCTTAATGGAAAGTAACATTTCAGTCACTTAGAGTATATCCATGTGACAAAATATTACACATTTCCCTTAAAAGTGTTATAATAAAGAGGTTTAATAAAGTAAGAAGATGTTTATACTATGACGTTAAATGAAGAAAACAAAGAAGCAAACTGCGTGCATGGCAACAACCAGTTCTGTTGCCAGCAGACAGGGCAACAGTACACTCTTCATAGTGTTTTTGGGAGAAATGAGGGATGACGTTTTCTTCATGCTTTCTCCACTTTTCAAATTTTCTTCCCAAAAATGTGGGTTTATTATTTTTTTTGTTATAAAAATGTTATCAATTTTTAGAATTCTCATTTGAGAAACGATGAAACTGAAAAGACATAACACACCCCAGTCATTGTCAGAACCAAGATTAACATCCAGATACGGCCATGGGATCTGCACACTTGCCAGTGAGGCAGACCAAGATGGCGCTAAATCTAGATATTTATTTTTATGTTTGTTAATTCCCAGGCATATCATTCTCTTGACTTGGGCTAAGTTTATTGTTGTGTCCCTTCCTTCCTTTTCCTCCCTTCTCTCCTTCCCCTCTTTATTTTTCTTTATCTTCATCTCTTTTTTTTTTAAGACTTTTTTTATCTACTCTAATGAGAGAGAGGGAGAGCAGGAGTGGGGGGAGGGGGAAGGAGCAGAGAAAGACAATCTCCAGCAGACACCCTGCTTAGCATGAAGCCTGACTCGGGGCTCCATCTCATGACCCTGGAGACCACAACACTAGCCGAAACCCAGAGTCGGACGTTCAACTAACTGAGCCATCCAGGCGCCCCATCCTCATTTCTTCTTAAAGCCAACCATTTAGAGTTAGCTCATTCTTCCAACCCATCAAGATCTTACGGAAAATTGCAATTCTTTGCTCCAACAAGCAATCGATTTCTCTCCCACTGTCATCTACAAATTTAATGAACATGTTTCTCAAAGCTATAACTGGTCTAATGCCCATTTATAGCTATATTAGATCAGATATGGAAGCCACATCCCTCAAGCATAATAACCCCAATATCCCTCAAAATTTTCTTCAGAACTTCAATAGGTTTTCAAAGAAGTTTTGTTTTTGTTTCTTTTAAGATTTATTTATTTATTTATTTATTTGACAGAGATCACAAGTAGGCATAGAGGCAGGCAGAGAGAGAAGAGGAAGCACACTCCCCGCTGAGCAGAGAGCCCATTGTGGGGCTCGATCCCAGGACTATGAGATCATGACCTGGGCCGAAGGCAGAGGGTTTAACCCACTGAGCCCCCCAGGCGCCCCAGAAGTTTTTTTTATCCCGTTCGGTTAGCCACCATATCATTATCATATAATATCATTAGTTTTTGATGTAGTGTTCAGTGAATCATCAGTTGCATATAACACCCAGTTTTAAAGAAAAGTTCTCTGTGTGGAATGTCTTAAAAACAACAGCATATTCCACTGCAAAACAGAATCACACTGATTACAGAGAGATGTTCAACATTCCTTAGATAAGGAATTCTAATTCTCATTGCTTAGACTCACCTGAATCCACAACACATTCTCCACACCCTTGCCCAGACACACACGTTTCTCTCTAATGAACACATATATGTTGTCCTACTTGACTATTAATCCATTTTTGCCTTAGCTGTAAGGAAGTCCAAAACTAAGTTTTATATTCAACTGCTTATCATTCCTCAACTCCAGTAACTCTGTTTCTGTTTCGTTCTTGCCTTTATAATGCACAAGTGAATTTTGATCTTACTGTAGCTAGGGTTTTATTGCAAGGCACTCTATTTTTAGGAGTATTCAAACCCTAGTAAATATATTATATGAATAAAAAATTTTTCTTGCCTTTTGTGTCTTCATCCAAGGTATTGACAAGTGAATGAGAAATCTCTCCGCTCTCCATTCCCAATTTTGCTCCTTCTCTGGGTTCCTCTCAATGGTATAAAAATGACAACCCTGTGAGCTTGGTGGTAGTTAAATGTTCTCTTTCATTGTCTGCTTTCTTCTGCCTTTGCTGATGCATAATCCCTTGCGGCTTAAACATCGGATCAGGGAACTCTAGTTCTCTTCTTACCTGGGAAATATAAAGCCTCAATAATGTTGCATCTTCTTTGATGTCTCTTGTGGTACCAGTACTGCTTCCAAAAATTTTGCAAACACTCAAAGAAAGATCCCTTCCTCTTCCTTGATGAGAAGGAAGGAGCCTTGGCATACTCCTCTACCTTCTGCCCTCATACGGTATAATTAACAGGACTGTTCTGCATCCACTCGTTCGACAAGTATTTACTGAGCATCTACTACCAACTAGGCATTGAGCATGTAACTCAGAAACTGAGTAGATTACACTATGTTTCCTGGGTGTCCCAATGAAGCATGTACCTCTCCTACAAGGAGGGTGGATAACACTTTCTCACCGCTCTCGGTTAACCTAGGAAATTGGTCACACTTTGAGAGAGAGGCAGACTTACTCTCTCACCCTCAGCAGTGGGCTGTCTGTTTTAAAGATTTGCTTGTTGTTAGAATATTTGGCATAAACTGTGTCACTTCATTTGCTCCAGGAGATGGCACAAATATTCCAACTCATTTGTAATTCCACCCCAGGAAGCCCCTCAGGGGATCAGGAATTCCAAGGTCCGTAAGGTTCATTGGTCCATTCCCCAGGGTCTAGACCACACAACAATTCAACCAGCCTGGTCTTCCCTGTGCTCTCCTTACCTTCTGCCTGGAGAACCTGGCAGCCACATCCTTCCCTGAAGCTGAGTGAAACCCACAGTGGAATCCTCTTCTCAAGGATCTTGGGAATCGTGGAGACTGACACTCTGAGAAACCACCAGCACTGAGGGGAGCACACATCCAGACACTGTTATTCCTTCCCTGCTGTGTCTTCCCAAGGGGGAAACATAGGACTTTGGGTCTTGCAGAGACAGAATTCTGGGTTCTCTTTTAGTTCTCAGTTCTTCTCATCTTATTTCTGGGGAATTCCCTGCCAGCTTTGGTTCAATAAAGCCCCAAGAGGCTAACTTCACTTTTAACTTGACCATCCCCTGTAGGTCAATGTTTGAACACAAATAGGAATTGTTTGGAGACTTGATATTCTAAATTGCTTTAATTGCTACTAGACTTAGCTATAGTCCAAGTATTGCTTAATTTTTACTCTCCAAGTTTGAGAGAGCTTAAAAGATAAACAGTTTTAATTTATCCAATTAATTAATATTGGGCACCTAGACAAATTCTAGGAATCCTTCAGAACTCAGCCAAGTGTTAAATAAAGCCATATTCTGATATACACCCCTTCCCTTTCCCTCCTCCAAAAAAGGAGAAATCACTCCCTGCTTCATGGTCTGTGATGTCTTTGTCATATGGCATCTATCTTTGTTTTCTGTCCTGTAGCATCTATCACTCTATATTGTGTTTATTATATTACTTGTCATTCCATCCCTACCACATAGGTGTGCAATGGGAGCAACTAATTCAACGAGATATTGCATTGCATGGTGTGGTATGTTGCACGACCCTGAGATCATGACCAGAGCTGAAAACAAGAGTCAGTCGCTTAGCCAACTGAGCCACCCAGGTGCCCTTAAATTGTTTTATAACAACAGCTTATAGTGATCCTGGTTAAGGCTTTTATAAAATGTAGGAAAAACATTTCCCAAACTTCAGACATGAATGAATAGTTTTCATGATTTATGTTTTATCTGAGTTACTGGTATGAACGACTTAATGTTTTTTTGACTTAAATGCAACTTACTTTTTGTTACATATCAATGTATATTACATGGGTTCTCCTTGGTAATCTCTCATTTTGCAATAAATACAAACAAATGTTTAAATGCTCATTTATGCATCACCTGAAACTTTCCTTTCAAGAACCAATAACTCTGAAGACTCTGTGAACCTGGTCAAAATGAAGGCCTGCAGGGGTGTGGGTATGTGTGTGTGAGAGAGAGAGAACTTGGCAGGAGGCTGTCAAAGTAATCTAGAACGACAAATACAAAGCGATTCCTGAAACACAATCACCAGCCATTTTAAAGTCTCATGGTACGTACACTGAACTGAAACATGTTTCAGAAAGGAGAAGTAGTCAGGTGTCCACTCAGAGAAGGACCATCAGAACTGTTCTCTTGTCTAGAGCAGAAGGGGCAAGCTGCAGCTCACAAGATGCCAATGGGCAGTGGGGGGCCCTCAGGTGGCTGCGCTCACAGTTTCATTGCCTTGTGGAAAGCCCCAGAATGCAATGCAGCAGAGTAGCTGCCATACTTGAGTTGGGACTCCATTTCTTTGGAGTCCAGATCTCTTACCACTATAGCCAGGGCCACAGATGTCTCTGAGTGACACAGCAGGCAATGTGGCAGTAGTTTATTCACGATTTCTCTCAATTCCATTCCTCTTTCTCTTTCTATTGCTTCTGCCTATTTTTCTTATTTTTAAAAAATTTTACTTTATTTTTTCAATTTCCAAGGTTCATTGTTTATGTACCACACCCAGTGCTCCACGCAATACACCCCCCCCTTAATACTCACCACCAGGCCCTCCAAACCCCTCTCCCCTCCAAAACCCTCAGTTTGTTTCTCATAGTCCACAGTCTCTCATGCTTCTTCTCCCCCTCTGATTTCCCCCAACTCACTTCTTCTCTCCTTCACCCAATGTCCTCTTGAGTTATTCTTTATGCCCTACAAATAAGTGAAACCATATGATAATTGACTCTCTCTGCTTGACTTATTTCACTCAGCATAATCTCTTCCAGTCCCATCCATGTTGCTACAAAAGTTGGGTATTCATCCTTTCTGATAGAGGCATAATACTCCACTGTATAAATGGACCATATCTTCTTTATCCATTTGTCTGTTGAAGGACATCTTGGCTCTTTCCATAGTTTGGCGACTGTGACCATTGCTACTATGAACGCTGGGGTACAGATGGCCCTTCTGTTCACTGTGTCTGTAACCTTGGGGTAAATACCCAGGAGTGCAATTGCAGGGTCATAGGGTAGCTCTATTTTTAATTTCTTAAGGAATCCGCACACTCTTTTCCAAAGGGGCTGCACCATCTTGCATTCCCACCAACAGTGTAAGAGGGTTCCCCTTTCTCCGCATCCTCTCCAACACTTGTTTCTTGCTTGTCGATTTTGGTCATTCTAACTGGTATAAAGCTGGTATCTCAATACAGTTTTGATTTGACTTTCCCTGATGGCTAATGATAATGAACATTTTTTCATGTGTCTATTAGCCATTTCTATTATTTCTTCTTTGAATGAATTCCCCCAGGGATTCCATCAGGGAATAATCTTAATCTTTTGGTATCAGTTGTGCCCTGATTTGTGACCCAATATGTGGTCTATTCTGGAGAAAGCTTCATGTGTACTCGAGAAGAATCAGTATTCTGTTGTTTTATGGTGGGATGTTCTATATATATCTATGAGGTCCATCTGGTCCAATGTGTCATTCAAAGCTCTTGTTTCTTTATTGATTTTATGCTTAGATTATCTGTTTATTACTGAGAGTGTTGTGCTAAGATCCCCTACAATTAATGTATTCATATCAACATGACTCTTCATTTTGATTAACAGTTGCCTTATGTAGTTGGCTGCTCCTATATTGGGAGCATAAATATTTACAATTGTTAGGGAAATTAAAACTGGTTTATATATAGGGGTAATATTGAATAGGGAAAAAGGATTACCTTGAAGCTTATATCTATATGTACACCACAACCTCCCACAGGCAGTGTGCACCCCCGCCACCATCCCAGCGGTCGCCCAAGGCCCCCGCTTGTCTCTGCACCCCCATGCCACTAAAACAGCGAGCAATATTGGACTGGGTGAGCCCGAATCCTGGTGACGGCCATTGTCAGGACTGCTGTCTGGGGTCCACGCCTGCACCCGGTGCACTCACCCCCGTTGGAGGCGCATGGGCCGAGGGACCCAGAACTGAGACCACACCAGGCTCTCTCAGGCATGGGCAGAAGTATGCCCAGCCCAGCGGTGGTGCGAGCAGCGGAAAACCATGGACTCAGGGAACATGGACTGGAGCCACCATTGGGCTCTCTCTGGCATGGGTGGTCACCGGCGGTGACCGTCCTGGAACCATGGGCTTAGGCCCATGCCATGACCGCCCGATTCCACTAGTTGCCCCTTAAGATCTTTTGCTCTTTTTGAGTGCTTTTAACCAGACTCCAAGTTAATGCTGTCCCCAATCACAGGGCACTTTCGTTATGGGGGGTTACTTTCCAATGGGTCACTACTGGTGGTTCCCTCCCCCTTCTGTTTATCCTCCGATAACAGAATGTTCCCACTCCACTTTACCTTTCCACTAATGTCTTCTGCCCCTGTTGAGATCCAGAAGTGTATAATCTTATATCTCAGGCTGATTTCATGGGTGTTCAGAGTGTTCTGATAGATACTTAGCTCACTTTATGGGACCAGTTGAAACAGACTCTCCTACTTCTCTACCATTTTGCTCCTTCTCCGTGCTTACTTTTTCCTGCAACCCTAATGATGGTTTTCTCTTTCCCAAATTTAATGTGCCTTTGCCTTATAGATATTAAATAAGTATCATTTTTAAGAAGCTACAGGGAGAAAAATCCACTTGACTCCTTGGCAAATGGCACCAGCCTTGAGTCGTCTTCTTATCCTTTTTCTAGAATCAGACTCCAGGGACTTTGGGAAAGAGAGTGAGTGCATCCAAGGGGGAGTCATCCAATGATGTCTATGATCAATGTACCTCTTCCCCCATGGTCTCTCCACATTCTCCAGTGATTCACTGAGTGCATCCATCTGATCCCAACTTTCAGTCAGTTCTTCCACAGGCAACCACAAACCACAGTAGGCATAGCTGGCAAATTGTCTCAATGGGATGAGGGGAGTCAGTAAATCTTGCTGTTGATAGAGAAGACCTTGAACTTCATCTTGACCAATATCTCACTTCTATAGGAAGAGCAACCGGAGAGACGCTATAGCAAACACTACATGGCCCCAAAGATCGTGTTCCTTGCTAAGGGTAAAGACCAGAACTGGTGAGCTCTGAATTTCACTACAAACAAATCATAAAATCATCTGGCTTTTACTATTCTTTCCTAAAGTTTTTAATTTCTAGGTCAAACTCACCTGAGTAACAATCAAATCTTAAAATATACATACAAGGATTTGTGTTCAGTAACATCCATAAGTGAACAGGTTGTATTTTTCCAATTCGCTTGTGTGTTTTACTTTATAGCCTGTTTTCTGTTACAACAGATTCATTTCTTTCAGAGCTGAGGCGCTATCTAGCTTGTACCACTTGTACTCTAAATATCTGCTGTTGGTCATTTACACAACCATTTCCCTAAGAGTGTTCACAGAAGACGAGCTTGATCAGGTTAAGTTAATTCGGTGTGGAAGGAAGGAAGGAGAGAAAGAGAGAGAGAGAGAAGGAGAAAGAAAGAAAGAAAGAAAGAAAGAAAGAAAGAAAGAGGAAAAAAGGAAGGAGGGTGGGAAGGAAGGGGAGAAGAGAGGAGGGGGGAGGGGAGGGGAGGGGAGAGGAAGGAAAGGGAAGGGAAGGGGGAGAGGAAGAAGGATGAAGGTTGATGTCCTCAATCACTCTCTTCCATCAGTCTGGTGAACAACAAGAAGAGGACTGGGGATCCACGGGGCCCACCTAAACTTGAGTGACAGCCTGCCTGATATTTTTAGTTAAAAAAGGGAATGTTTTCTTAAATAACTACCTTCTATAGACTAGTTAGGCAGTAGGACCGTGGCATAGTTAGTTCTGGCTGTTAGAACACAGTGGGTTGCTTCTAAACAACAGAAACTTATTTCTAACAATCCTGGAGGTGGGAAGTCTGACATCAGAGTGCCACATGGTGGGGTAAGGACCCACTTCCACACTCTCCTTATATCCTCACATGGTGGAGAGGGCTAGGGAGCTTTTGTGGGATTTCTGGTATAAGAGCGCTAATACTGTTCATGAGGGCTCCACTCTCATGACCTAATTACCTCCAAACAGTACCAAATACCATCACATCAGAGATTAGATTCAATATATACATTTTTGAAGCAACACAAACATTCAGAGCATACTAGGCCACTTCCCTTGCATAGCTAATGCCACTAGGAGTCTTTCCAGTAGGCTCAGACCGATGAGTAAATAAAATCAAATTAGAATATGATGACAGTATTTTGTGCTGTTCAAATCTAATTCCATCGGAACACCATTATGAAATTAGAGCATGCTGATGGATGTGTAATGAAAGAAAAGAAAACCAAATCATGTCCAAATCTTCTGTACTAAGCAAAAAACTTCTTGGCGCATTATTAATGCAGAATATATGCATTCCAACTCTTGGATAATAATAATAACCCAGAAATTCCTCTTCTCCAATTCCTAACCAGATCCTGGTTGAGTAAAACAGTGTTTGTGGAAAGACGTGCTGGCCAATCAGGCTCTAATAGTTTGGGTCTATTCCCCAAAATCAAGTTAGAAAATTTGAAAGATGCATCCTTTTTGACCATAATCATCCCTTCCAGAACTACTTTAAGTGACTTGAACACATCACACTATCAGTTTACATGGAGAATTAACCCTAGAAAATTCATTTCATATTTACTGTATGTTACAGTGGTTAAGGTCAAGTCTCTGGAGTTAAGACTGTGACAGCACTTACTAGCTGTGTAATCTTGGGACAAATACTTAACCTCTCTGAGCCTCAGTTCTTTATGTGTAAAATATGGATAATAATGGTACATATCTTACAAGATATTGTACGAATCAAGTGAGTTAACATGTACCAAGCACCTAAACAATGTCTGGCACATTATTCAGTGCTCAATAAATGATACTTAGGGTTATTATTATAATTGCAGGTAGGTTACTAAATATGGAATATTCTCCTTTGGAAGATTTTGGGAGAAGATTCTTTTACCTCTGAGATTTAACAAAAAAAAGTGTTATATTTCTCCATATTTCTGCTATAAATTATCATATGAACTCTGAATTTTCCAACTGAATTGTATTTTATTCTTTTCCTTGGCTACTAGAAATCTCAAATACCTGTAGGTCACCACTGTAGAAACTGCAGAGAACACATGGTTTGCATTTCTACATAGAATTTTACTACTATATTCTCTATAATCCCACCTAAATTTTTCCTTTACCCCAATCTTCTTGCTTATGTGTTTTTAACATTTGTATCCAAGGTATTTTTAAGCTGCTTCACATCTTTTGTGGAAGCATATTGGAAACAGAATAAATAAAAAGTAGAGAAGTAATGTATTAATTCTAACAAACACCATTGCTATCAATAAAATATCTGTTGAATCTCCACACAAGCACAGCTGAAAATATTCAGATGCCTCAGGAATTCTTACCATCAGGATTCCATATCCCCTTCTTTCTCACATGCAAAACAATCAGATATGCAAGAGGCTGGTTTTTATCACCAAGTGCACTTGAAACTTCTAGAGAGAATGGGATTCTTTTCTTTTGCTCTTATCAAGGAAGATGTCTTGGAAATACTTTTCCCTACTCTCAATCCTCCATCTGGTCCCTGCCACCAATGCCCTGCTCATTGCCCACTATGGCTTGGGGCTCGCCTGTGACAGTCACAGGACCCACCTGCTGTGATGAGGAACCACTGACTCAACTGCTTTGCGAAGGGCTGATGGGATCAGCAGGAAGGCAGGACTTGAACAACTTAGTAAAAGCCATTCAAGGGCAAGGGACAGAGGACATACATACATACATAACGATCGTGGCTTCTTCTGTACTTTCCTATTATATTTTCACACATCCATATTCTCACTTCTCTGTCCCTCCAACCCCCTTGAGGTAGGAAGCCTGTAGATATCACCATCCTCTCTTTTACGTAAAGGAAATGGTAGGACTCAAGTTTATAGTTGGACCTTAAGGCTAAGTATACAGCACTTACCAGAAAATACAAAGAAAGACTAAGCCATTTCATCTATTCCAAGGGGCCTTATAGACTTATTATAAAGGCAATGCCAAAACATATGAAACTTAGTTATAGGGGTGCCTGCCTTCGTTAGGCGTCTGCCTTCAGCTCAGGTCATGATCCCAGGGTCCCTCGCCCTCTCCTACTCCCCCTACTCCCTCCTCTCTCTCACTGTCTCTCCCTCTGTCAAAGAAATAAATAAAATCTTTACAAAAGAAAAGAAAAGAAACTTGGTTATATAAAAAGAAGTGTGATTTAGTGAAAAGAGAAAGATCACTGTTGAAGGGGTGGCCAGACAAACAATAAAGTTTGTGGGACTTTAAAGTGGGACTAGACAGCGGCATTAGACAGTGGCACTAGAGCAGCTAAAGAGAAAGGTCAAAAGACGATTGGATACGTGAACGCATTGGCTCTGCATACTGTCGGGGATGCAGGCTCTTAAAACAGGTAACAGGACAGCATCCATTATATGAACTGCTCTCATGTCTCTATGTGTCCATTCATCCATCCTTTTCCTCACTGACACTCCTGTGCAGTCCTTATTCTAAGCTGTTTGGTGAGAGAGGAGGCTGGCTGGGCAGGCAGGGCCAATCCAGGGCTTCCTCACTGGAATCCATGAAAAAGCAGAGGAATTTGCAGTGATAAGCATTTCACAGACTAAGATAGTCATGGACACGTTTATCTCTCTGCTCCTTCCTTTTTGCTTCGGAGCTTCTTGTCCTTCAGATCATGCTGCTCCTCCTGGTTTGGGCAATATTTTTTCTAGCAAGGAATATTTCTGGTTTCCTGAACCAGCACATTCTTGCCGAAAGTCTTCTTACTGCGTCAGTCACCTCTTGATTCCTTATGCTGTAGATCAAGGGGTTTAGCAACGGTGAAAAAAAGGTGTAGACAACAGACACTGCCCGGCCCTCTTCTGGAGAGTAGCTGGACCTGGGGCGAAGGTAGACAAGAGTGCAGCTCCCATACTGCAGGAGAACCACGATGAGGTGGGAGGAACAGGTGGAGAAAGCCCGATGCTTTCCCTTAGCTGAATTCATCCTCAGGAGGGTGGCCACGATGCAGCTGTAGGAGAGGCAGATAAGGAGGAAGGGGACAGCCACGGCGGCCACACCGATGGCATAGACAACAGCCTCATATACATGGGTGTCTGCACAGGCCAGGCGCATGACTGCAGGCATGTCACAGAAGAAGTGGTAGATCTCATTGCGGCCACAGAATGGAAGGCGGCAGTTCAGAATGGTCAAAGGCAGTGACAACAGGAATCCCAGCCCCAGAGAACCTAAAGTCATCTGCCCACAGAGCTGCCAACTCACGATGAGTTTGTAATGCAGTGGGTGACAGATGGCCACGTACCTGTCGTAGGCCATGACAGCAAGCAAGACACAGTCAGACCCTCCAAGAAGGACGAAGAAGAACATCTGGGTCCCACAGGCCGGGAGGGAGATAAGCATCTGCCCCATGGAAAGGACGCTAGCGAGAGTCAGGGGAGCAATGTTGGTAGAGTAGCCAATTTCCAGCATGGCCAGAACAAAAAGGAAGAAATACATTGGGGTATGGAGGGAGTGATCTCTCCAGATGGTGAGCCCAATGGTGATGTTTCCAACAAGACTTCCTAAGAACAACAGCAAGAGGGCCACAAATATGAGGCGAGCCACTGCTGGGTCCGTTGAGAAAGGGTGGAAGTGGAAGTAGACCACTCCTGTCTGGTTTTCCTCTTCCATTTACCTGGTATGAGGAAAGAAGTCATGGGAAAAGTGACTGTCCTTGTCTTGAGCCTGGAACCTGCCCAGCCATGTTAAAAACACTGTCTGCAATCGCTGAGTACTTACCCTCAAGGCTTCCATTGGAATCTAGTTCATGTTACCTCGCCTGGCTTGGGCTTACTCTACTAGCTGTGTGACCTTGGAGAAGTTACAGACTTCACCACTCTCCTTCTAAACATGAGGAGAGCAGAACATCCACCTCTGAGGTGTGACAATTAAATGAGATTCTGTGTCTGAAAGTACCAAGCCTAGTGCACCCAGTAGGTTCACAATGGGGTTTCCTGTTTTCCTATTTCCATTCCTTCCTTGATCTACATATGAACACTCCTGATCATTCACATGTCTGTTTAGTACTCTGATTATCCAGTTACCACAACAGCAACTTAAAAATACATATTTAGGGGGGCACCTGGGTGGCTCAGTGGGTTAAGCCTCTGCCTTTGGCTCAGGTCATGATCCCAGGGTCCTGGGATCAAGCCCCGCATCGGGCTCTCTGCTCAGCAGGGAGCCTTCTTCCTTCTCTCTCTCTCTCTCTCTGCCTGCCTCTCTGCCTACTTGTGATCTCTCTCTGTGTCAAATAAATAAATAAAATCTTAAAAAAAAATACATATTTAGGGGCATGTGGGTGGCTCAGTTGGTTAAGCAGCTGCCTTCAGCTCAGGTTATGATGGTGGGGTCCTGGGATGGAGCCCTGTGTCAGGCTCCCTGCTCAGCGGGGATCCCGCTTCTCCCTCTCCCTCTGTTGCACCCCCTGCATGTGCTCTCTCTCAAGTAAATAAATAAAGAGTTAAAAATTTCATATTTATACAAAGAGTATATGATTCTCAGGTCAAACCTAGAAGGCAGGCAATACAGGTGTTACTTTTGGTCAATAGAAATGTGGATCGGGGTGCCTGGGTGGCTCAATGGGCTAAAGCCTCTGCCTTTGGCTCAGGTCATGATCTCAGTGTCCTCGGGTCGAGCCCCACATTGGACTCTCTGCTCAGGGGGGAGGCTGCTTCCTCCTCTCTCTCTGCCTGCCTCTCTGCCTACTTGTGATCTCTGTCTGCCAAATAAATAAATAAAATCTTTTTAAAAAGAAAGAAAGAAGGAAAGGAAGAAAGAAAGAAAGAAAGAAAGAAAGAAAGAAAGGAAGGAAGGAAGGAAGGAAGGAAGGAAGGAAGGAAGGAAGGAAGGAAGGAAGAAAGAGAAAGAGATGTGGACATGGAAGCCCAGATGAGTTAACTAGTTCACACAGCTACCCTCCCCAGTTAGGACTTTGTGATTGTATTTTTTCCTTCAACATTCAACATCCAACTTGTTTTGTTTTGTTTACCAAATGTGAACCCTACTCTTATTCTGTCTTCTTGCATCGGTCCACCTGAGTTTTTATGGTCTACCCTAGATAAGGTTCAATGCCTTCCTATGGGGTTCACCCTCCGGCCAACCCAACTTTTCATACTTTTAGATCCATCCCCCCCCCTTTTTTTTTTAAAGATTTTAGATATCTCGTTGAGAGAGAGAGAAAGAGAGAGAAAGCACAAGTAGGGAGGAGGGACAGAAGGAGAGGGAGAAGCAGACTCCCTGCTAAGCAGGGGGCTCTACTTGGGGCTGGGTCCTAGGACCCTGAGATCATGACCTGAGCCAAAGGCAGACGCTTAACTGACTGAGCCACCCAGGCACCCCTAAACCCATCCTTCTTGAACACTTTTAAAATCATATTACTGCACCTTGACACTAAGCTTAAAAAGCAAAAGAACCTCAATTTTGTCAATTATACTTCAATAAAGCTGAAGAAAAAAAAAAGCAAAGGAGCCTCTTATTCTTACAGTATCATGTACAATTATGAGAGGCTGAGTCAAAAAATATTTTTATAAGTATAATGAGCATGACTCATGGGGTGGGATGGAAGTTCAGGAAATCACTCCATGAACATGCCCCACGGCTCCATCTCACCACTCATATCTTTACTCCAAGTCACTAGGTCCTTAACATGACCTTTAAATTGCAGTGAGTTTGAATTTGCTGCAAGGTAGGCTTGCATATGCATGCAAGTATTTTCTGGTGTTTGTGGAATTCTCGATTATGTTCAAATGGCCAAAGCTACGGAGCTCTCCTTGTATTGATCTTCTTGGCCAGGCCAGGCCAAAAATACTACTCTGCTAAATTACAGGGGTGGGACAAAAATGGCAAAATAATTATTTTTGTTTTTTAACACGTGAGCCAGGTTTTAATATTATGTTTTCTTTGGGTTTGGATCTTAAGGATAATCCTCAGTACTGTTGACAATATGGAGAAATGAGCCCTGCCACGCTCGCTGACGGAGGGGTGAAAGGTTCGAGACTTTGGGACAATGTCCTAACGTGAAAATATTGGTGATACAATACTACACAGAAAACGAAATTTTTAAAAGTTACAATCTCTGCACCACAGAAGAAATCCAGTCTTTGATTGATGAGCCTGAAAGATATCTTTCCTGTTTTATATTCTCCAAAATCCTATAATAAACATCAAAACTCATCATCTTAATTACAAGCTTACAACACGATACAAAGAGAGATAAGCAGTATTGCCTTCAAACTGCAGAGGACAATATTTTGCAAATTTCTAGAGCAAAGTGAAGGATTTTTACAGAATCTTTCTTCAGGGAGAGTATCTGCCTCATCACGATGGACCACCACAGTTTTGGGAAGAAAAGTGTCATCGCACGAATGCACTCAGTCCTTCTTCCAAGTCACTTGGAGTCGGTCATCCCCAGTATGAACGTGAAGGAAGTCTGTTGCTCCAGCCAGCCTGCTTTCCTTAAATGCCCACATAGAACAGGCCGAGCACATCAGCAATTCCCGGGAAACAGCCCCACCGAAGGAAGGTACCCGGAGCACCACGCACAGCCTCGGGAGGGCTGATGTGCGAACTTGAAACTGGCTCCTCTCACTCAGTGCATAGACCACCCACCCCCTCACTCTCCACTGTTCACTCTTGAGTCATCGGTATACATGCCTGTCCCCTTGGCCACACAACACACGTGGCAGCTTCTATATTTCATCCTTACACGCACACTCACACACGATTTGCCAAAGACAGACGCAACTCAACTTTTTAAAAAGTAGGTAAGCCAGACCGACAAAAGCCAGATATCCTGAATCACAGCGGGAAAACTGACAAAAGGAGTAAGATGAAAATAGTAGCCAGTATCATGGGGCGCCTGCTGATGTCTCCTGCATTAGAAATGAGCATGACTGGAGCACCTGGGTGGCTCAGTCAGTTAAGCATCTGCCTTCGGTTCAGGTCATGACCCAGGAGTCCTAGGATCAAGCCCTGTTTAGGGCTCCCTGCTGAGTAAGGAGTCTGCTTCTCTTTCTCCCTCTGCTCCTGCCTCTGCCTAGGCTCGCTCTCTCTGTCTCTCTCAATTAAATAAAATCTTTAGAAAAATAAAATAAAAAACAAATACTAACTTTTATTGGATGTCGGGTGCTATTCCAAGCACTTTCTGCCAATTAACTCATTTACTTCTCATAATAAACTTATGAGGTAGGTGCTATTATTTCTCTCTCTCTCTTTCTCTCTTTTTTTTTTTTTTTAAGACAGGTGCTATTATTGACCTTATTTTACAGATGAAGAAATCAAAGTAGATTTCAACCCGAGCCAAAAGGCTGAAGATTGCATACGCTTAATCCCTGTTCCATGTGACTTGTCAGGAGTGTGTCCCCACATTTGTCACCTTCGTGGTGAAGCATTAAACCTGTGGACTTGCAGCAGAATAAGGATTTGCTGTATTCCATCTCTAGGAGACCGTGCATCACCTGTTAGTTGGGAATCTTAAAAAAAAAAAAAAAAAAAAAAAAATCAGGTACTTACTAGTCCCAATGCTGGGAGTTAATTCCGAAGAAGCAAGCCAAAGGAACAAGGAAGTATTCACATAAAGCTATTTCTAGAAATATAGTTCCTGTATCTAGAAGAAAGAAGCAAATCGCACAACTCACAAGGAACTAAAATGTCCAACAGTTAAAGAGTAATTAAATGTTATGGCGTATGAATTCAGTGGTTTAAAAGGCTTTTGCAAAGAAAAAAGTAGAGAAGACAGTATTGGAAAAAAAGCCAGGAAGTATAAATAGAGGACGGTCGGTCAGTTTAAGTATGAACAAACAAGGCCAAGTACCCTTCCCACCACAATCATAGGGCTGTGAAGTTTTATAACTGGACCAATGTCCTGAGAGACCATAAACAGTTATAAACATCTGTTGACAGAAATGAGTATGTTTGCATGTGTTTTTGCAAATTTTTTTAAAGATTTATTTATGTATTTGACAGACATCACAAGTAGGCAGAGAGGCAGGCAGAGAGAGAGAGAGAGAGAGAGAGAGGAGGAAGCAGGCTCCATGCTGAGCAGAGAGCCCGATGCCGGACTCGATCGCAGGACTCTGAGACCATGACCTGAGCTGAAGGCAGAGGCTTAACCCACTGAGTCACCCAGGCGCCTCGCAAATTGAGGGGGCTCAATCCAGGACCCTGAAGTCATGACCTGAACCGAAGGCAGATGCTCAATCATCTGAGCCACCCAGGCGCCCCTGAAGTATTTTTTAAATAAAAATGAGGGAACCCATCACCAGAGAGTCCTTTTCTAAACAAATGCCAAAACCTACCTCAGGCTGGTTGAGAATCACTGGGAGTGTAAGTTAGCAGAGGGCTCTTTAAACATTATTTCCTTCAGAGCTTGGCAACATTCCATATCATTTGGGGGCCAGGGAGGCTGAGCTGCCAGTCTCCTAAAACTTCTCCCGAGGGATGCCAGAGCCTGAGGTTAACCACGTCCTGTCTCTCCTTCACAAGACCTCTCACTGAGCCCAAGTACCTGACATTATTTATTGAGCACCTACTGTGTCCTCTGACCCTGATGTGGAAAGTGGGGGTGGAGCCATGAACAGGAGAGAAAAAGCCCTCCACCTGGTGAAGCTTACATCCTCACAAGAAAGAACAGACAGGAAATAAGAAAATGTATGTGTGTGTGTACACAGGTATATAATATATAATTGTAGGTAATGATAAGTGCATATGGAAGATATAGCAGAGTCATGGGGTGGGGTGGGCAATTTCCTCGAGGAAGACCCCTCTGGGAAAATGACTTGAATGGAGGCCGAAATTATAAACAGAAAGAACAGGTGCAAGGTGACTATATTCTAGAAATCTGCTGTACAACTTGCCTATACCTAACAATCCTATATTGTACATAGATAAAGGGGATTTGAGGTACAAACTTCCAGTTATAAAATCATTAAGTCACAGGGATTAAAGTACAGCCTAAGGATTGTCGTCAGTAACACTGTAACAATATTGTATGGTGACAAATGGTAATTACACTTGCGGTGAGCCTTTTGTAATGTGTATAATTGTCAAATGACTATGTGGCACACCTGAAAGTAATATAATATCAACTTCAAATGAAAAATTTTTTAAATCAAAACAGGTGAACAAAGGGGAAGGGATGGAAAAATAAAATAAGATACAAACAGAGAGGGGAGAACCATAACAGACTCTTAACTATATGAAAAACTGAGGGTTGCAGGAGGGGGTGGTTGGAGGATGAGGTAACTGGGTGTTGGGCCTTAAGGAGGGCTCTTAATGTAATGAACACTGGCTGTTATATGCAACTGATGAACCACTAAATTCTATCCCTGAAACTAATAATATATAGGATGTTAATTAACATGAATTAAAATTTAAAAATTTATGAATAATAAAATAAAATGACAAAAATATTCTAAAAGGTGGATTTCATATTAAGTATTCTTATCTCAATAAAAAGTAAAATAAAATAATTTTTATAAGGTTCCTGAATGTGTAAAAATAAACAGAAGGGGAAAAGTATTCAGGGAGAAGTATTAGTACGTGCAAGGGTCCTGAGGCAGTGAATATTTGACTGGTTTAGTGAAGCACAGAAACAACGATGTGGGTGGATGGATGCAAAGGGGTCAGCAATGGGTAAAAAGGAAGGAGGAAGCCAGAGGAAGGTAGCTGAAATCAGGCAGAAATATGAGGGCCACAGTAAGAAGTCTGGATTCCATTGTAAGTGTTATGGAAAACCACTAGAGGTTTTTAAGGAGAGGGATATGCTAGCCCTTGTGTTGCAACTAGGTCACTCAACTATGATGCAGAGAACATACTAGAAAGGAAGAGAAGTCAGAAAGACGGTCAGTAAGCTCAGATGCCATGAAATGACTGGTGGTCCCAGAATCAAACTCACCCATTTCCTTCTGCCCTCCCAGCTCCCCCTCAAATATCAATTTTATAGAGATCTTGCTAGATGTGAGGGAAAGATGCATAGTTCTCCTCTCCAACAGGGTTACTTTATCTAACTGGCTTTATTTAAAAAAAAAAAAAAGTAGTTTGGATATTTCCTATTGCCCGCTGCATTTCCACAGGTTGTCAAAGGAAATTTGACCTCTAAAAGGTATTAATAGAGATGACAGTTATTGGATACTTACTATGGGCACATTCTCTGCTAAGCATGTCATGTGACTTATTACTTATGATTACCTCTATTTTACAGATGATGAAACTGGGACTTTCAGAGTAAATAATGGGACCAAAATTAGGTATCTTAAAACAGAGAAACCTAGAAATAGAATCTAATCTGAAGGACTTCAAAGCCACCCTCTAGACTACATGCTTGCAAAGAATACACTGGTATTCTTTTTTTTTTTTTCCAGCATAACAGTATTCATTATTTTTGCACCATACCCAGTGCTCCATGCAATCCATGCCCTCTCTAATACCCATACACTGGTATTCTAAGTGCGATATGGATATCAGCAAAATCAGTATCAGCTGGGAGCTTGGTACTAGTGCAGAATCTCAGGTCCCACCCCAGATCCCTTAACAGACAGAAGTTTTAAATTAAAATTTCTTACATTTTCTAAGTGTAAAATCGTATCATCTGAGACCAATTATTTCATTTTCTTGTCTGACTGCATTATTTAGAACCTCCAAAAAGTGTTGATTAATCACGATGATGGCAAGCGTCCTGTCTAGCACCTGGTATTTTGTGAATGTGGTTTAATTATTCTACCATTTTAATGACGCCTGCTGTGAGATCTTAATAGAGTCGTTTTTACATGAAGTTAGGCTCCACAGGAGTCAGCAAGTTTTCTCTGTGAAGTCCCAGAAAGCATGTGTTTTAGGCTCTGTGGTCCGTACAGCCTCTGTCACAGCTGCTCATCTTTGCTGCAGTCGTAGACAACGGGAATGAATAAGCACAGCTGTACTCCAATAAAACATTCTTTACAAAAAACAAACAGCCCAGGGGTGCCTGGGTGGCTCAGTGGGTTGAAGCCTCTGCCTTCAGCTCAGGTCATGATCCCAGAGTCCGGCGATCGAGGCCCGCATCGGGCTCTCTGCTCCGCGGAAAGCCTGTTTCCTCCTCTCTCTCTGCCTGCCTCCCTGCATACTTGTGATCTCTGTCTGTCAAATAAATACATAAAAATTTAAAAAAAATTTTTTTTAAACAGCCCAGAGATGTGACATGTACCCGCAGTTTGCTGATTCCTGCTTTAGGGACAGCATAGGTTTGAATTTTGGTGCCATCACTTGCTAGTTACATCCCCTAGGGTGAGCTACTTGACATGTTGGTCCTCAGTTTCCTTCTATGAAAGATGAGAATAATAGTAGCACCTCCTTCACAATGTAATTATGCAGAGTAAGTGATACATGTGACATACTTAGAAGAGTTGCTTAGGTCAGAAGCAGCATTCAATAATGTAGACACAAGAGCAGAAATCTTTCCTGATTTATTCCCCTTTGTACGCCCAGGTCCTGGCACACAGTAAGTACTCAATAAATATTCACAGAACAGCTAAAAGCTAACTATAGTATATTTAAACAGTTTACTTCTATTCTTATTTTATTCAGAGCTTTTATAAAGCATCTCTGCTGAAGTCCATCAGATAACTTTTCTGCAGTTCTGAGCATAAAAGTATTATCTGCCACTTCTTTTCGACCTAACACGGGAAGTCCTAGACAAAGTAATTAGGCAAGAAAAAGAAAGGAAATTCTGTTGTTTGTGAGAACACGGATAAACCAGAAGATTTTGCTAAGTCCAATAAACCAGACAAACACAAATACTGAGTCATATCACTTAATGTGGACTCTTAAAAATTGAACTCCTAGAAACACAATGTAGAGGGTGGTTATCAAGGGTTGAGGTGTGGGGAAATTGGGGAGATGTTAGCCAAAGATTACAAGCTTCCAGTTATAAGATGAATAGATTCTGGATACCACCTGTAACAACATGGTGCAAAAAAATAACTGTATGAGGTAATGGATATATTATTTAGCTTGATTGTGGCAATCATTTCACAATGTATACATATATAAAAAATCACATTATATATCTCAAATATATACAATTCTTATTTGTCAATTTCAGCTCGAACACAAAATATTGGGGACGAATATTTGGAAGTAAGGATGAATGAAATAAGTAGCTCTCAACATTCTCTGCACCACACGAAATATACGGTTTTCTCTATGAACTCCACAGTCATAAAGTTTAAAGAGGAGCAGTAATATCATTCCCACTTTGCAGGTAAGGTAAGCAAGGCTTAGAAAGCTTAATTAACATATCCAAAGGCACACTCAGCCAGTGGCTGAGCCAAGGCTTAAATCCAAGTCTGTCTGAATTCATACCTATTCTTTTAGTCTTCTTTTTCTTTTTTCAAAGATTTTATTTATTTATTTATTTATTTATTTATTTATTTTTTGACACAGAGAGAGTGTGTGAGCATACAAACAGAGGGAGTGGCAGGCAGAGGGAGAGGGAGAAGCAGGCTCCCCGCTAAGCAGAGAGCCCAATGTGGGACTCAATCCCAGGATTCTGGGATCATGACCTGAGTCAAAGGCAAACACTTAACTGACTGAGCCACCCAGGTATCCCTCCTTTAGCCATTCTTTTACACACACACACACACACACACACACACACACACACACACACATATATATATATATATATATATATATATAGATCTCCAAACCCCATGATTTGAAAATTACTACCTACAACTTTTTAAAAAATGGGCTCCATGCCTAGCATAGAGCCCAATGCTGGGATCAAACTCACAACTGTGAGATCAAGACATAAGCCAAGATCAAGAGTTGAACACTTAATAGACTGAGCCACCAGGTGCCCCCCAACTCTATCAAATAAACAAAAACAAAAGTAATAATAATAACAATAATATAAAATCATCCCAGGAAAATATACGACATATGTTAGAGCTTTGAAATACTAAAATTACCTTGGAAAATCCATTAATAATCTCAAAGGGCTTTGAGATATGGGGATCAGAGATGGCAACACTTAGATGCCCTCTAAAATCCCTTTTCAAAGTTTTATTGTGTAAAATAAATAAATAAATAAATAACATCCCTTTTCATTCCGTAATTTTGTGAATGACCTTTCTAAAAAGAAAAAGCTCTAGACGGTCCTTCATTTCTCCAGGGAACACTAAAAGAAAACCATGTCTTTGGATGATATTGAATGAAGCATCAGTCTTCATTAATCTCAACAAATATTACTGAGAGACTACGGTCAGGATTTAGACAGTTCAATACAGAACACCCAAGTAGATAGTGAGTGAAGAGTGTCATGTTGGATGTGTGGAACAGAAGACACTTATTAGTGATCTAACAGAAATGTCAAATAGTGAATATACAAGTCTGAAGTTCAAGGACAAGTTTAGCTGGAAATAATGCATTTGAGAATTATCAGCCTGTTGCTTGTATTTAAAGCCAAACAACTAAATTGAATCATCTGGAGGAAAAAAATGTAAAAAGAAAAGAGGACCTAGGAGCGAGACCCAGCTTGAGTGGAAATTAGGGGAAAAGAAGAAACCAGCAAAGTAGACCAAGAAGGAATATCAGAAATATAAAGTAAAATTAGGAGGAATTAATTTTCCGGAAGTAAAGAGAGCAAGCGATATTGCAGAGTATGTCCTCCCCGCTAAAAAAAGAAAAAAAGAAGGAGGAGGAGAAAGGTGAGGAGAACGAGACGGAGAAAAAGAACGCTGCATGTAGGAATTAACTTTTTAAAAAAACATGATTTCAAGGTGAGTCAAGTGAAAATAATAATTTTTTCTTTCCCCCAACTCACCACATCACTGAATTTACCAACAAGTTACTGAAAGACAATCCCCAGGGAAGATGTACCAATGGGATAATCCTGATGCAATTTTAATTCTTAAGAAACACTGTATTTAATCTTGTTGCTTTATGCTTCCCAGGCGGACCTCTGTCATCTCAGGAGACCAAGAATGTCCCTTTAGCCAGATTAGTTACGAATGTCCTTATTTGATGATAATTTCGAGTCTGAATGTCAGGGGAACTTCAAAGATAGGTTTTAGGCTACGGGGATGTAGTAGTAAAGCCTGGATGTTACCTTATACAAAGAAGAAAAAGGCAGGATGGAACATGCCTTCTTCAAGCTAAGAGTTGATTAGATAGGAATCAGTTGAGTTTGAGACGCGTTTTCACATAGTGCCCTGCATCAA
Source organism: Mustela erminea (assembly GCF_009829155.1). NCBI lineage: Eukaryota > Metazoa > Chordata > Mammalia > Carnivora > Mustelidae > Mustela > Mustela erminea. The sequence continues at coordinate 102,911,188 of NC_045622.1, read as the reverse complement.
CGAGATATGTGAAATCTAGAAGTAGTGAGCATCCCTGCCCAGGGATCTTCTGAGGACAAAAGGACCTAGGGGCAGACTCCAGGGTCCTCAGTGTTCAGCAAAGGATCCAAGTATATCTGCAAATACCTGCAGTCCACACAAGCCCAGTATAAGGTAAGAATTTCCACCCAGACTCCAGATTTGAGATTAGGAAAATCCCTAGTTTGTCATTAGGTCAAGCTTTATGGTAGGCACTGGCCAGGGAAGAGAAACTACAGATGGAACGTTTCACAGACAAAGTTCAGTTCCTACTCAGAACCAATGTTTTATACCAGATGGTTTAAGGGGAACTCAAGAACTCACGCCGCAAAATTCATGCTCTTCAGATTGGTGAATGGCAAGAAGGAGGTTTGGTCCAAAATGGTTGAGGAATCATACTCTCCATCAGATTAAGAGTTCATTTCTAAGCAGCACTGAAACATACAGATGTCAGTACTTCGAAGGCTTTCCCTAGTTTAAAAAAATCCATCATTCCAAACATCAAACTTACAGAAGCTAAAAAACTAGGAAACATCTATTACAAAAGGAATGACTAGAAGCTTCCTTCACATCAAGAATCTCCCTTATATGTTCAAAAATAATTCTAATTACATGCAATTTTTCAAAAAACGTTATTGCAAAAAAGAGCGATATGCCTGTGCTCCCCAGGCATGCTGTCCTTTACCATAAGGTACTTAAATGAATTTAACATAAGGTACTTAAATGAATTTGACTTTTACTATTTTTATTTCTCTCAATTTTCAGCTCTTTGAACATTGGCTTTTCTCATTCTGTACACTTTTCCTTCTTTTCCTAGACACTTGAGATATGTCTTGCATAGAGCAGAGCCTTAACAAATATTTTGAAAGGATTTATTAAAGTGAATATTGTTGATTAAATGGGTAGTTGGTGAGGGCGTAGACAAGAAAGAGCAAAAAGGAAAGTGAGAAGTCACAAATTAAGGGACTGAGCATTGACCTTGCAATGAACTGAGAAAGGTTTGTGGCACATCATTTTCCAATGAAATAGTTTTGTTAATAAGGGTCAATTAGAATTTTAAAAGTTTTAAAAAAAGGAACTAAAAAGGCTTTCTCTCTAGGACACTTACCATTCAGCTTCACAGATAGTGCATTGCTCAGTGATGGTACAGTTTATTTGAATGGTAGAAGCTTACACTTGCTTCTAAACTGACATAGAAATTAAATTCTACCTTGCCATTTAACAGCTGGGAAAATCAGTCAAACCCAGAAGCCTGAATTTCTTCATCTGAAAAAATATAGACAACAAAGGTCCCTGTTGAATATTGTCTTTTGACCTGTTGAAAAAGACCAGTGAGGTGAAATGATGCCTTTAAAATGATTAGCACAGCATATCAGGGCCCAATAAATGTCACCCACTGGTATTCAGAAGGAGAATAACTTTGTCGCATGCCTGAATATCTCATTTGACATATTCAAAATATGTTTGTGAAATTGCCTGTATGTTACCATTAGTGGTTTCAGAAACAAATTCCATATGACTCAATGTGTTAGCAATAAATCGATATCACATTGGGCTCCTTCTTACCAGATGCTACTGCCAGGAAATTCTCACAGAAGTCTCTTCCAGAAAGTAAGGATCTCTTCAGACATCTAATCTCTTCAGATATATAGATGCATACAAAATTTGAATTTCATTTTACGAATGATATTTATGAATTCATAATTCTTATATGAAATTCATATATATTCAAGCATATTAGAAAATGTTATTCAAGAATGTCTTGTAAGGATGAATATACCTTTTGTCTGGATACATCTGATGTTGGAACATTTTGTCTGACTAGGTATGAATAGACCTTACAGCTGGTATGAGCATCTCCAAAAGCCACAAATACTTGTGCTTCAGACAGGACTGTTGTCCTGTGAATGATGGTTATAACATTGTTCTTCTCTGTTTCTCCCACAATCGACACTTCCGAGTTAAGGTTTCACCTTCCTCTTCGGGTGAGTCTAACTTTGTGCTATATTCAGTACAATGCCATGTAAGTCAATTAGACCAGATAAACCAAAAACCAAGACATTTCATATAAGCTCTCTTTTAGCTGTAACAACTAACTTATGAAACAGTGGTCATTCTTCATTCTATTTAAAGAGGGATTTCTGCAATACAAGGTGACACAGGAAACTAGAAGTGGAACCAGATGTGACATAAAATCTTTCCCAGAAAACATCAGATTGACCTGCCAGGCATTCTACCCATTCAGCAATTTAAATCGTTTTCAGTCTCAAGATAGATAATGAAGGGCACCTGAGTGGCTCGGTGGGTTAAGCCTCTGCCTTTGGCTCAGGTCGTGGTCTCAGGGTCCTGGGATCGAGTCCCATGTCGGGCTCTCTGCTCAACAGGGAGCCTGCTTCCCTCTCTCTCTACCTGCCTCTCTGCCTACTTGTGATCTTTATCTGTCAAATGAGTAAATAAAATATTTTTTAAAAGGATAGATAATGAAAGGAATCAATGAATCAATATACTTTATTGAGCCGTTAATAAGTGCGAGACATTCCAGTAGGTTCTTGTACAGACATAATTTCATTTTCACCTCACATCAACCTTGTGAAGAAGTGAGGTGCTATTCTGAACAAATGGGGTCTTAGAGAGGGCAAGTGACTTAGCAAATCACAAAACTAGTAAGTAGCAAAGATGGAATTTGAGTACACATCATTTATTCCAACATAGCCTACTTTCTACCACCTTTCCTGGGAGGATCATCTCCCCCAAATTCTATGCTTTTTTAATATATGCATTGTCCTAAGATTGTTTAGTCATATAACCAAAGAGTCAGTTTACTGACTTAGTTAAAAGACCACTTTTTAACCAGATTTTCTCCCTGTGTGATAAGTGCTGTCTACAAATTAAATTAAATCAAATTGAGTGAAACTGACAAGGGAGGAACAAATGTTTTAAACAGAACAAGAATAAGGAAAAATCTAGCCAACAGTCTTGTCCCTGTGACTCCACAGATGGCATCTCAATCATCTACACATCCTCTACAGGACCTTGTATATTTAAATGATGAATTAAAAAAGGACCACTTGTGGGACCTTGGACAAACCCAGCAACCTTTTCAGAAGAGATAGACCTGATCACTTGGCAGTGCTCTGATTCTCTGGGTCTCTACAACCTTCTGCGGGCCGCTAGTCAGCTTGGACGGGAATTACATGAAGGACAAAGAGCTCATGGAGCCATGTTCTTCTTTGCATGATGGTAACCAGTCTCAGGAGATGATAAACCACCTTTCCAAAGACTAGCTATCCCCTGGGAGTTTTCTCTGAGCCATACTTATCTTAGAAAATGTTGACTACTACTTTGGTTTTTTCTTTGGAACAATAAGGAAGGAGCTGTTCCAAATCAGAGTTGTATATTTGGGGAGTTTGGAAAATTATTTTTCATTGGGTAATAGCCAATCCCTGGTCTAAATCAGTACATCTAAAACTTTTCTACTTAAGTACTAATTAATCAGCATTAGAGACAATTTATATTCCTAAGGACCTCGTGAGCAACCACAAGTAAGGAATTTCATGGAAATCTTTTTACCCCCCAAAATTCATGCAGATCTTCCTTTTAGTTATACATCTCCAGTTTCTTTTATATGAAATGATTTTCCAAGAACCTTCAAATACCCACTGCTGAGGATTTCTCAAGCTTTGTATTTGAGGGTAGAGTTGGAAAGGTGAGGAGTGCCAAACACATGCATTATAACATTCCATGATCTGCACCAACATGAAAGTGTGTGCACATAATCGCTGAGGTACCTCAGAAAGTGCTCTAACAATGAACAAGGGAGTGCAAATGAATCATATGGCATGAAAGCGGCCTAGAGATGCATGCCAGTTTTCCTTTTCCCAGATCAAATACACTACCCATGGAAGAAATAAATAAAACTTCAAAGATACAGTTCTTCTTTCGTCCATTCTCCACTGACCCTAAGATCCAGATGGGAATTTTTGTGGCCTTCCTGGTGATGTATCTGACCAGCCTCAGTGGAAACACCACTGTTGCAGTCCTTGTCCAGATCAACCACTCACTCCACATCCCCATGTACTTCTTCCTGGCTAACCTGGCAGTTCTGGAAATCTTCTATACATCTGCTATTGCCCCCCTGGCCTTGGCAAACCTCCTTTCAATGGGCAAAACTCCTGTTTCCATCCCTGGATGTGGGACCCAGATGTTTTTCTTTGTCTTCTTGGGTGGAGCTGATTGTGTCCTGCTTGCAGTCATGGCTTATGACCGGTTCGTGGCAATCTGTTACCCTTTAAGATACACCTGCATCATGAGCTGGCCCTTGTGTGTGGAGCTAATAGTAGGATCCCTGGTGCTAGGGTTCCTGCTTTCACTGCCACTGACTATTTTAATCTTCCATCTCCCATTCTGCAACAACAATGAGATCTACCACTTCTACTGTGACATGCCTGCAGTCATGCGCCTGGCCTGTGCAGACACACACATTCATGAGACTGCCCTGTATATCATCAGCTTCATTGTCCTAAGCATCCCCCTGTCATTAATCTCCATCTCCTATGTCTTCATTGTGGCAGCCATTCTACGGATCCGGTCAGCGGAAGGGCGCCACCGAGCCTTCTCCACCTGCTCCTCTCATATCTTAGTGGTCCTCCTGCAGTATGGCTGCACCAGCTTTATATACTTGTCCCCCAGTTCCAGCTACTCTCCTGAGATGGGCCGAATGGTGTCCGTGGTCTACACCTTCATCACTCCCATTCTAAACCCCTTGATCTACAGTATAAGGAACAAGGAACTGAAAGATGCCCTAAGGAAGGCACTGAGGAAGTTCTAGGTAGGATGATCCCATGACATGTTGAAATTGGATATTAGAGAATGAGTGGGATGCTATTAATAACTATGCTGAGACAATGTGAGTCAGGAATGTCCCCAGAAAATTGAAGCATGGCTCACTATTCTAGGATCACTGGAAGAGATGAATGCTACTGTGTAATGGAAATAAAGCTGTATCATGGAGGGTAGCCTGATGTCCTGGGCATGGATGGACAAGCATCAACACTTATTGGACACCTGCTATCTGCTAGGCACGTCCTGCGGGTTATCTCACTTAGCCCATAGTAAGGACCATTGTCTTCATCTTTTAGAAAAGGAAATAAAAATGACTAAAAAAGATATATCCAGGATGACAGCACAAGTATTTAAAAATCTAGAGGTACCTGGGTGGCTCAATCAGTTAAGCATCTGACTCTTGATTTTGGCTCAGGTCATGGTTTCAGGGTCATGAGACTGAGCCTGCAACATGGAACCTGCTTAAGATTCTCTCTCTCTCTTCCTCTCTAAAAAATAAAGAATAAATAAATTAAATAAATAATAAATAAATAAATATCTAAATACTAACTTATCTTCACACAATAATATTGTCTGAGGAGGCTCTGAATGGCAAGAGAAAGAGAGAGAGAGGAGGCTTTTCAGTTGGCCAAAGGAAGGGGGACATTTTTCTTTTCTTCTTTTTTTTTTTTTACATATTTTTGTTTTGTTAACCAAAATGAAAACTCATGATTATGTTCATGACGTTTCTTTTTCTTTTTCCTTCTTTTCTTTCCACAACTTTATTTACTTTTATCTTTTTTTCAGTGTTCTAAGATGCATTGTTTATATGCCACACCCAGTGTTCCATGCAATATGTGCCCTGCTCCATCCCCACCACCATGCCCTCCCATCCCCCCATCGCCCTCCTTCCAAAACCCTCCGTTTGTTTCTCACAGTCCAGTCTCTCGTGCTTCATCTCCCCTTCCAATTTATCCCAGCTCACTTTTCCTTTCCTTCTCCTAGTGTCCTCCATTTTATTCCTTATGCTCCACAAGCAAGTGAAACCATGGAATAATTGACTTTCTCTGCTTGACTTATTTCACTCAACATAATCTCATCCAGTCCCATCCATGTTGATACGAAAGTTGGGTAATTGTCCTTTCTGATGGCTGCGTAATATCCCATTGTGTATATGGACAACATCTTCTTTATCCATTCATCTGTTGAAGGGCCTCTTGGCTCTTTCCGCAGCTTGGTGATTGTAGCCATTGCTGCTATGAACATTGGGGCACCTGTGGCCCTTCTTTTCACTACATCTGTATCTTTGGGGTAAATACAATTGCAATTGCAATTGCACTACTGGGTATTTTAATTTTAATTTTTAATTTTTTGAGGGATCTCCACACTGTTTTCCAAAGTGACTGCACCAACTTGCATTCCCACCAACAGTGTAAGAGGGTTCCCCTTCCTTCACATCCTCTCCAACACTTGTTTCCTCTCCTGTTGATTTTGGCCGTTCTAACTGGTGTAAGGTGATATCTCAATGTGGTTTTGATTTTAATTTCCCTGATGCCTAGTGATGATGGTCTGTTAGTCATCTGTAGGTCTTCTTTGGAGAAGTGTCTGTTCATGTCTTCTGCCTATTTTTTGACATGATTATCTGTTTTTTGGGTGTTGAGTTTGAAGAGTTCTTTATTGATCTTTATTGACCTTTGTTTGTAGGGTCATTTGCTAAAATCTTCTCCCATTCCATGGGTTGCCTCTTTGTTTTGTTGACTGTTTCCTTTGCTGTGCAGAAGCCTTTTATCTTGATGAAGTCCCAAAATTCATTTTCACTTTTTTTTCCTTTGCCTTATCAAAAAAGAGAATTTCAGACCAATATACTTGATGAAAATGGGTGCCAAGTTTCTCAACAAGATCCTAGCTAATAGGATCCCACAGTACATTAAAAAGATTATCCACCACAACCAGGTAGGATTTATCCCTGGGATGCAAATGTTGTTCAACATTCACAAATCAATCAATTTGAGAGAACAAATCAATAAGAGAATAGAGAATAACCACATGGTCCTCTTCATTGATGCAGGAAAATAATTTGACAAAATATAGCATCCATTCCTGATCAAAACTCTCCAAAGTATAGAGATAGAGGGAACATTCCTCAACTTCATAAAATCTATCTATGAAAAACCCACAGTGAATATCATTCTCAATTTGAAGGGTGTCTGAGATCAGGAACATGACAAGGATGTCCACTCTCACCACTATGAACATAGTACTAGAAGTCCTAGTCCTAGTCTAGTACTCAACATAGTACTAGAAGTCCTAGCAACACCAACCGGACAACAAAAAGAAATAAAAGGTATTCAAATTGGCATAGAAGTCAAACTTTTGCTCTTCACAGATGGCATGATACTTTATATGGGAAACCCAAAAGACTCCACACCCAATCTACTAGAACTCATACAGCCATTCAGTAATGTAGCAGGATTCAAAATCAGTGTTTGTGACTTTTAAGGAGCACCCTAGCAATAAAAAGGGTAATAGTAATGGAGGAAAATGTTATTTAATTTAACAAGTGAAAATATAGGAAAGGAAGTGTTGAATCTTGACTCCCCAAGAATCCCTTCTACAGCACCTCAGTGTTCCAGACTCTCCTTGAGCTTCCAAGGAGAAAGATCACTCACTTGTAAGACACCACATTCCTTGTTGGATAACTCTGGTTGTCAAAATACCACATACTTGTTTGAGCTAAAATCCATCCACAAGCAACTTCCTCCCACTGATCCTATTTTGGCCCTCTGGATATTTCTTCTCCTTGATAGTTCTTCCAAGTACTAGGAGAGATTTTGTATCTTCTTTAAGTCTTTAGTCTTCTTTTCTCTAGAGCAAATATTCCATCAGTTTTCTCTCCAAGAGATCATATTTAAATGCTCGCACACCAGTCACCTTCTAAATTTTCCCTAGTCCATATCCTTCTACAAATTTTCAACCAGAAATAAACAGAGTGCAGTGGGAATATCTTGTTCTGGGTAACTGTTACTTTTCATGACCTATGAACTACGTTTCTATCAATTCACCTTGTTCATTTTAGACCCTCCTAAATTTGGTATCAAATAAAATCTCCATATCATTTCATTTGACTTTCAATTTTGCCTGATCACAATTTATTTTACTAATACATATGTAGGACATTTTTTTGAGAGAGAGAGAGCATGCACATGGAAGTGGGGGTAGGGGTGGAAGAGCAGAGGGAGAGAGAATCATAAGCAGGCTTCACACCCAGCTCAGCAGTCCAACATGGGGCTCAATCTCACCACCCTGAGATAATGACCTGAGCTGAAATCAAGAGTCAGACACTTAAACAAATGAGCCACCCAGATGCCCCTGTAGGACTTTTCATTTAACACTGATATATTGGTTCTTTTTTTTTAATTGGTTTGGGCCAAGTGATCCAAAATGCCACAGTCATCTTCAGGACTTTATTCATCATAGTTTTATGACATGATCAAAATTACAATCATATTTCATTTCCTTTGTCCAAATCATTAGCCAATATCCAGAACAAAATATAAGTGAACATCTATAGTCCTCCTACATGGGAATTGTTGTCCAGCCAGCTAGAAATATGCTCAGTAAATGCCACTGGAGGTACACTGTCACAATTATGAACACCCCGCTTCCAGTGGATCCATGCCTCTGTGTGGCCCCTTTCCCCCATGGTTATGTGACTTGCTTTGGCCAATGGTACATTAGCAAATATATTGCAAGCAGAAGCTTATACTTACTCTTTTGGTATCTGTCCCCTCTTGCTGCCCAGCGACTGCCACATGAAGTCGAGGCTAGGATAACACCTAGAGATAGGCTATCAAGAAGGTTCCCTAGACCAGCCCCAGCTGATCCAACAGATGATGCAGTCACATTGGTGATTCCAGCAAAAGAACTACCCAGATGAACTAGCTAAAATGCTGATCTACAGAAACATGGACAAATAAAATGATAGATATTGTAAGTCGTTAAGGTTGAAATGGTATATTTTGCATCAAAAAATAACCAATTCAGGGTGCCTGGGTGGCTCAGTGGGTTAAAGCATCTGCTTTCAGCTCAGGTCATGGTCACGGGGTCCTGGGATCGAGCCTCACAACGGGCTCTCTGCTCAGCAGGGAGCCTGCTTCCCCCCCCCTTTCTTTCTCTCTGCCTGTCTCTCTGCCTGCTTGTGATCTCTGTCTATCAAATAAATAAATAAATCTTAAAAACAAAGTGCGTTTGGCATGATTTATCTTGGGTCACTTCATATGGGCTCTTCTTAGTTAATCACCAGGCTTTCCAAAATGCCTATAAATTATCTGTTCAATCACGTGTTTCCAGAATTTTAATAGGGGCTTGCACTGAGATGGCTGTCTTATTGTTTTGAAACCCACTGGTAGTTTATAAATTTCTTTTATGTCTTCATCTGAATGGAAAAAATTTCAGTCGTTGTGAGTGCCTTGGGAGTGGAGAATATGCAATTTATCCTTGAATTCCCAGCATCTAGTGCCATAGCTAACATTTATTAGACTCACCTGTAATTTATCAGGAGATAAATTACATCTAGGAAGAGTGTCTTGCTGCTCATAAAAATTGTATGTTCTTTATATAAAGGGATTGTGTTCTACCCTTTTTCTACCATTTGTATACTTCACTGTTCCTTTAGCAGTGGTGGTACTCCATAAATATCGGTGATATTAAACAGGACTATCTTTGGAGATAATTTTTTTCTGGTTTTCAGAATTTTTTAATGTTACTGATAAATGTATATTCTTATTAAAAACTTTTTTTAAAGATTTTATTTATTTATTTGACAGAGAGAGATCACAAGTAGGCAGACAGGCAGGCAGAGAGAAAGGAGGAGGCTGGCTCCCTGCTGAGCAGAGAGCCCAATGCGGGACTTGATCCCAGGACCCTGAGATCATGACCTGAGCCGAAGGCAGTGGCTTAACCCACTGAGCCACCCAGGCGCCCCTAAAAACTTTTTTGAAACATATATTGCTACTAGTCATTTATTAATGCCTTACTTGATTCTATATCTGTAAGCCCAATGTTCCCTAAGACTTACAGATAATAAAAAAATACAAATGGGAACTATAAAATATCCATCTGAAGGAAGTGGGCAGCTATTATTACTGCATATTAGAAGATCATATACTTTGATATATTTAACCCAATTTTAGCAAGGGTATTTTTAAACTGCCATCGTTCATCGAAAAATTTTGAGAATTTGTAACTTTTACTTGCTGCAGAGTGGATGTTGTTGATCCTGTTCCTCTTTCTTCCAAAAATAAAGAGCCAAAGGGACAGGCATACTCTGCAATAACACCCAGAAGAAAATCCCCCAAAGACTCTCATGTTTATTTCATCCTTTTACAGTATAGCAGTGTTTAGAAGGAGAGGAAAGAGGAGAGTGAAGAAAAGGTGAGGGGCACCTCGGTGGCTCAGTCAGTTAAGTGTCTGCCTTCACTTCAGGTCATGATCCCGGGATCCTGGGATGGAGATCCCAACTGGGCTCCCTGCTCAGCGGGGAGCCTGCTTTTCCCTCTCCTTTTGCTCCTCCCCCTGCTTGTGCTCTCTCTCTTTCTCTTTCTCTCTCAGATACATAAAATCTTTAAAAAAAAAAAAATGGTGAGTCAGAAGACACTAGAAAAACCAATCCCCATCAGGACATGGGGATAGGGCAGACAGAGGAAAGCGGGATGTCTGAGGAACCTGTGGGGGTATGAAAGATGGGAGGAATTATGGATTACTGCAACAGGCAACGGAGAGTGGACAGGGCATCAGAGATTCTACCATGCTTTTCTGGAAGACGCATCATGGGACTGAGATTCAGAGACATGGAGACATGATTTCTAGGAGCAGTAAGCTGGGAAAGTCACTTTCATCCTTCAAACTCACATCCCAACATCTAGAAAATAAGAAGATTAAAACTGTTAATATCTAAGATATCTGAGAGCATTGTCTTTGATTCATTAATTCTCCTGTGTTCTGTTCACTTCCAAAGCTCAAGCCATTCCTCTTCACCTTGGACAGGCTTCTGTGGTGCTTTACCCCATGGGAATAGATTTTTAGCTGCTTCTCAATTAGCAAGTGAAATGAACAACATGGGCATGACCCAGTGGGATCGTAGGTACCCTTGTCTTCTCCAAAGTAGGACAGAAAGTCTGAGTGCTGGGGTCTGTGGGTGTCGGACTTGGGAAACACACTCTCCCAAAAATGATTTCATTCTGAGGTGTTTTGAAAGTCAGATGTGGTGTATGACTTTCTCATTATTTGAAAAGAAATGAGTGTTCACATCACAGCACAGGTACTAAAACTAGAATGATACTGAGATTAGCATGGTGCCTGCATAAGGATGATGTGCAAATTCATGAAGCATTCCATATTTTTAAAAACAAAAGCCCAGGGACGCCTGGGTGGCTCAGTTGGTTGGACGACTGCTTTCGGCTCAGGTCATGATCCTGGAGTCCCGGGATCGAGTCCCGCATCAGGCTCCCAGCTCCATGGGGAGTCTACTTCTCTCTCTGACCTTCTCCTCGTTAATGCTCTCTCTCACTGTCTCTCTCTCAAGTAAATAAATAAAATCTTTAAAAACAAAAAAAAAAAAACAAAAAAAACAGAATACACATTAAAAAAGAAAAAAAAAAAAATAAAAACAAAAGCCCAAACTCATAGATGCAGAGAAGAAATTCATGGCTGCCAGAGGTAGGGGGTGGGGGGGCGGATGGGCAAAAAGGGTGAAGGGGGTCAAAAGGTACAAACTTCCAGTTATTAAATAAATGAGTCCTAGGTTATAGGACTTCTAGTTAACAATATTGTATTGTACATTTTATAGTCGCTAAGAGAGGAGATCCTAAAAGTTCTCAGCACAAGAAAAAAAATTGTAACTGTGGTAACAGATATTAATTAGACTTGTTGTGATGATCATTTTGCAATATATACCAATATCAAAACACTATGTCATATACCTGAAACTAATATGATGTTATAGTCAACTATATCTCAATAAAAAATAAATATGCAAAAAAAAAAAAAAGACATGAGCACGATAGCCTTGAGAACAGCAGGTAACTGGCTATGGGTTCATGTGTCTGTGTGTGTGTTAATTATAAACTGCAGTCTTGAAACTTCTCCATGTGTTTGACTGGTATGGGACAAATTTCTGGCCTTTAATTTGCCAGTCTGGTTAGACAGACATCCTCATCAGGGTACCGGAGCTTTGCCATTAGAGGTCAGTGTGCAGCTCACAGAGAATTTGGCAAGCAGGTGTGCCCACAATCTGTTTCATCCACCATCTGGTGAGTCTTCCTGTGCTTTAGGTCCTTCTTGAGGACCTAAAAATCTACAAACTCCCAGATTCCCTAGCAATTTAGGATGTATTTAGTTTCCACCAATCAGATGCACTCCCTCAAGACATGAATTAAAAATGAATAACCTACAGAAAGAGGTGCGTGAAGTATGAGGCACCTGTTTACTGCAGGGAGTCTAGCAGTTGAGGTGTGGCTCTGAAGCCGAAAATCCCATCAGTGGTGACTCTTTGATTCCCAGACTCCCATGGATGAACGTGGCAGTTCCTCTTGTGATCGGTTCTGTGCTGTCCTCCTAGAGTCCCAGCCTAGCCCTGCTTCTCCATCCTTTCCAGGATTTGAAAAGCACCTATTTCACTGAATACCATCTTTCTTATTTAAAATCAGGAGGATGATTAAAACCTAAGTGATATACCACTTTACATATCTTTTAAATAGATGTATTTTTTATTGAGCTATTCAGCTCAGCAACACTTCATCTAAATAGCCTTTCCTGACCGTCCACCCCACCCCCACCCCAGGACAAGTGACCACACCATCCCCCGTGTTACCTCGGTACCTTGTGTATAATTCCATCACAGCATCTGTAGCACCTGCCCTTACTTATCTCCCTCAAGGACACTGTGACCTCTCAGGAGGAAGAAACTATCCCTGTTACCTTGATGCCTAAATATCTCAAAAATACTGAATTAATTTATGAATCATTAATTTACAGCCATGCATTCAGAGTTGGCTCAGTTTTTGCCTCTATTGCAAAGCACTGTGTGACTTTTCTTACCTTCCCCACGATAACATCCCTTTTGAGGGACAGTCTTGCACTGGACATTACTCACATTTCATGCCATTGTATTTTGTCTCCCAAGCCAGATGCTGACCTCATGGATGGCAGACACCATGCCTAATATCTCACGTTTTTGAATATCTCACAAAACTTGCCATACTGAAAAGGCGGACGTCAAAAAAATCACCCAAAGAACTACAGATTAAATAATCTAATGGAAGGAATTGGACCCATCAATAAGAGCACAGAAATACTTCAGAGACCAACACGAACCATATAAAGTACTGTGCTTCTTGGTTGTCCACCTCTGCTCTTCATGATACATGTAGGATGACACACTACACCCAGGGTCTACCATCCAACTATACCTTTGTGACTTTCAGGTTTTCCAGCCTCTGTGTCATATCCCTGCTTTCAGTGATCCCAGGAAGCGGGGAGGACCCAGCTGAGCACAGAGACTTTCTTTACGCTTAGTAGCTAGGTGCTTCTGCTTCAGTGACAACATCTCAAGGGAGAAAGTTTGAGTCTCCTATGGTACACATCTGTGATAATATGTATTTCTTCCAGTTGACTCAAGAAATGAAGTGAGGAACTTCCCAGCCTGAACAACAAATGCATGTTGGCATCCTTATTTACACACCTTCAAGAAGTAACTCCAGGGTATCCTTCACAGGATGCTTAGGGAAATTTTTCTTTTTAATTATGAAAGAAAGAAGAGAGAGAGGAAGGAAGGAAGGAAGGGGAGAAGGGATGGAGGGAGGGTGGAAGACAAGAGGTAGAGAGAGAAGGAGGGAGAAATTGAGCCTAGATCAAGGTACTTTCCCTACTACCACTCTTTTTAAAAAAAATATGAAATGTGTTTATTTATAACATAAAGTAATGAGTTTGTTCTGTTCCAGTTGCAGTGATCCTTCAAGTCCTGGTAACAACTATTCCCAATAATTCCTTCCTTCATTCATTCAACAGGTATTTATTGAACATCTACTATGTGTAGCAAATTCCAAGAAAGTAGGAATGTAACAGACTGAACAGAGAAGCCCTTTGCCTTTGCAAAGTTTACAATCTAATGGGAGAGGCAGACAGTAAACAAATAAAAGTGAACATGATGGACAATAGTAGTTGCTGTGAAGGCAGTAACCATGGTGACGCAATAGGAAGTAACCGAGCGGGGAATATCTACTTTAGGTAAGACTGAATGTCTGTACACTATGTGTACACTGCACTCAAGTTCTCTCATGGTTAATATGACTATAGTACATTTGTCATAACTAATTCATCAACCTCAACACGTTATTACTCACTAAAGCTCCTACTTTATTCAGATTACCTTATTTTTTACCTAGTGTCGTTTTTCTGTTCAAGGATCCCATACCATACTACATTCAGTCATCATGTCTCTTTAGGTCCTTCTTAGCCGTGAGTTTCTTAGACTTTCCTTATTTGTTTTTTAAGATTTTATTTATCTATTTGACAGACAGAGACCACAAGTAGGCAGAGAGGCAGGCAGAGAGAGAGGGGGAAGCAGGCTCCCTGCTGAGCAGAGAGCCCGATGCGGGACTCAATCCCAGGATCCTGAGATCATGACCAGAGCCGAAGGCAGAGGCTTTAACCCACTGAGCCACCCAGGCACCCTGAGACTTTCCTTATTTTTGATAACTGTAGCAGTTTGAGATGTCCTGGTGAGGTGTTTTGTAGAATGTCCTTCAAATTGAATTTGTCTGAAGCTTAGACCAGGAGTTTACAGGTTTCTGGAAGATGCAGAGGTAAACTGTCATCCTCATCATCTTATATCAAGGGTACATACTATAAACATGACTTCATTGTTGATGTTGACTTTGATCACGTTGCAGAGGCAGTATTTGTCAGGTTTCTCCAGTATTTGTCAGGTTTCTCCAGTGTAAACTTACTCTCTTTTCTCCCTTTCCACATCATCTTCTTTTGAAGGAAGTCAACATATTTAGCCCACACTTACAGAGTAGGGAGTCATGCTCCACCAACTGAGGGGAGAATATCTACATAAATTATTTGGAATTGTATTGTATGGGAGATTTTTCTATGCTCCCTCATTTAAATTTTTATTCAGTTACATATTTATACCTGCCTATCATCATGAATAAGTTAAAACTCTTTGCTTTATGTTTTAGACTGTGAATATTTTTACTTAACTACAGATGAGAAGAGAAGAAAGATGAAAGAAATGAGGGAAGGGACCAATGCAGGTGAAAGAAAGCAAGCAAATAAATGAATAATGATCACAGGACTTCCGTTTCTTGGCTGGGTCTGTTTTTCTTTGTTCAAGGTGTTGTTGACTTTTGATTCCTTGTTCATATTTTTTTTTTTTACATTTTTTAATTTATTTTATTTTTTTTATTTTCAGCATAACAGTATTCATTGTTTTTGCACCACACCCAGTGCTCCAGGCAATCCGTGCCCTCTCTAATACCCACCACCTGGCTCCCCCAACCTCCCACCCCCGACCCCTTCAAGACCCTCAGATTGTTTTTCAGAATCCATAGTCTCTCATGGTTCACCTCCCCTTCCAATTTCCCCCAACTCCCTTCTCCTCTATAACTCCCCATGTCCTCCATGTTATTTGTTATGCTCCACAAATAAGTGAAACCATATGATAATTGACTCTCTCTGCTTGACTGATTTCACTCAGCATAATCTCTTCCAGTCCCGTCCATGTGAATACAAAAGTTGGGTATTCATCCTTTCTGATGGAGGCATAATACTCCATAGAGTATATGGACCACATCTTCCTTATCCATTCATCCGTTGAAGGGCATCTTGGTTCTTTCCACAGTTTGGCGACCGTGGCCATTGCTGCTATAATCATTGCAGTACAGATGGCCCTTCTTTTCACTACATCTGTATCGTTGGGGTAAATACCCAGTAGTGCAATGGCACAGTCATAGGGAAGCTCTATTTTTAATTTCTTGAGGAATCTCCACACTGTTCTCCAAAGAGGCTGCACCAACTTGCATTCCCATCGACAGTGTAAGAGGGTTCCCCTTTCTCCACATCCCTCCAACACATGTTGTTTCCTGTCTTGCTAATTTTGGCCATTCTAACTGGTGTAAGGTGATATCTCAATGTGGTTTTAATTTGAATCTCCCTGATGGCTAGTGATGATGAACATTTTTTCATGTGTCTGATAGCCATTTGTATGTCTTCATTGGAGAAGTGTCTGTTCATATCTTCTGCCCACTTTTTGGTATGATTATCTGTTTTGTGTGTGTTGAGTTTGAGGAGTTCTTTATAGATCCTGGATATCAACATTTTGTCTGTACTGTTATTTGCAAATATCTTCTCCCATTCCGTGGGTTGTCTCTTTGTTTTCTTGACTGTTTCCTTTGCTGTGCAGAAGCTTTTGATTTTGATGAAGTCCCAAAAGTTTATTTTCGCTTTTGTTTCTTTTGCCTCTGGAGACATATCTTGAAAGAAATTGCTGTGACTGGTATCAAAGAGATTACTGCCTATGTTCTCCTCTAGGATTCTGATGGATTCCTGTCTTACGTTGAAGTCTTTTATCTCATTTTAACTCATTTCAAATTTATCTTTGTGTATGATGTAAGAGAATGGTCGAGTTTCATTCTTCAACATATAGCTGTCCAGTTTTGGTCTTTTTTTTTAAAGATTTTATTTATTCCTTTGATACAGAGAGAGACAGAGAACATGAGCAGGGGGAGAGGCAGAGGGAGAGGAAGAAGCAGACACCCTGCTGAGCCAGGTGCCTGAGTGGGGCCAATCCCAGGACCCAGAGATCATGAACTGAGCCAAAGACAGACACTTAACTGACTGAGCATCTCAGGCACCCCTTGGTTTGGTCTTTTAAACATACATCCAATTCACAGAAGAGATGTAGATCAAAAATTACATCAAGAATTCAGGCACTGAGTGTCTCCCATCTCTCTTCTAACTTCATCCCACACTGAACATCAGATATTAGATGAGATCCTGAGACCTAAAGATCGAAGACCTAAAGATGCTCTTCTCTCTAAGTAGCTCACAGTCTAGAAGGAATAACAAACATATTAACAAACCATTGTGATTTGATGCAATGAAGGCTAAGAGTGAAATATGAATAAAGGGCTGTGAGAGCCATGGTAGGGAGTGGATTGCAGCCTGGGGTGACTGACCAAGCCCTCACAGATGTGGTACTGGAGCATACAAGGAGATGAGCTAGAGTTTCCTAGGATAAGAACTGGAAAAGAGCACCAGAGAGAGAGCAAGGTTGACATTTGGGCTGCCATGAGGAGCTAATAGTGTTGTTTATCATTAGGAAAGACAGTACATTTATTTTTCCAAGGTACCAAGAATCTGGGGAATAAAATAATTAAGATAAAATAATCAATCATGGCTTTGTAAGACATGAGAAAGAGGAAAAAGAATATAAAATTGTGCAGTCTTTTTTTTAATTTATTTTTTATTTCTTTTCAGCATAACAGTATTCATTATTTTTGCACCACACCCAGTGCTCCATGCAATCCGTGCCTCTATAATACCCATCACGTGGTACCCCGACCTCCCACCCCCCGCTCCTTCAAAACCCTCAGATTGTTTTTCAGAGTCCATAGTCTAGTGCCAATGCATGAAACAAGAAAATATTTCTCAATATTGACGCTGGTATTTGGGAACTGGTATCTTTTATTTAGGTGTGTGCGGCATCTTTTTTTACAGTTATTGTCTGAGTTCTCCTTGCTAGAGTTAATTTAAACAAATTCAACTTTATTCTTGAGTCTGATTATTATGCCTTAAGGTCACATAGTATCATTTGAGAATTATTATATCATCCCCACATTTATATCCCTAAAGGTCCTAACTTCATTTAATAAGGCCCAAGATAATGAATCTGGGGATCAGATAATTATTAAGTTTAAGCCCTGGTCTCCTGATAAATCTCTTGTTCCAATGTCAACATTCAAAACTCCAACTTCCATTTCTGGTTCTTGTCCAGGTTTTGAAACTAATTTCTTTTGTTTCCTTCTTTTTTAATACCTATGGGCTTTGATTATTTCCTTTACCCACTTCTCTCATTAAGATGAGTGAAAACAGACAATGATATAGTTACAGATGACTTACCCTTTTGAACATCAAAATAGAGAATTTGCTGTATACAGAACCTTTTCATATATTCCAAAATATTCCAAAAATATTATTATTTTTATTCTTTTAACAGAATCCCTATTAAACTGACATTATAGGGACACCCGGGTGGCTCGGTCAGTTAAATGTCTGCCTTCAGCTCAAGTCATGTTCCCAGAGTCCTGGGATCAAGTCCTGCATTGGGCTCCTTGCTCAGCAGGGAGTCTTCTTCTCCCTCTCCCCCGACCTGCCACTCCCCCTGCTTGTGATATCTCTCCTCCTTCCCCTCTCTCTCTCCTCCTCTGGCAAATAAATAAAGCCTTTAAATTTTTTTTTCTAAAAATAAACTGACATTATAATACCCATTTGTGAGATTGAGAAATGGAGCACAGAGAACTAGGGCATTTGCCCAAGGTCACCTAGCTAGTAAGGGGCAGAAGTAGAATTTCAACTTCAATGTTCTGATTGAGTCCAGCTCACATTACAGGCTACATAAAAGTTGCCAGAATGATCTGTTTGGATATACTTCATGGCTCTAAATATAAAACTCCATGATCTACTCTGTCATCTGCTTTATGAAAACTTGGCTTCCACATATTAATCGGTCCATTTCCACTCACCAAATTTGTACACGGTGCAGGATATCAACCTAGAAAAACAGTAAACAAATCAACTTAATGATGGCAAGCAAATGCTGGCATTATGCCTTCTGCGAAAAATTACTTTTCAGTTCCAAAATTTTGTATTAGTCATTTTGCCAACAATTATTTGTGATATATAGAAGGCCCTCAGAGATCATCTAACACAGCTTCCTAATTTTTGCAACAACAACAACAAAGTAGTAAGGACTCTCAGAAGGTGACCAGGCCAGCAAGTGGCAACACCAGACCTATAACCCAGGCCAACCTGATTATCAGCCCAGTGCTCTTTCCAACTGACCATAAGAAACTAAAGAATATGACAATTTTCCACAGCCTGCTGTCTAGAACATGATATTATGGTTATCAACCTTCAGCTTCTAGATAGGAATTTCATCTCAGAAATAATAATAATATTTTTCAATTGAATAACAAATTTCCATTTATAGAATGTCCTCATATGCACTTGATCCTCAAGATTGAAATGTTCCTGGTTTCTCATTATATTATGCTCATTTGAAGAGTACACCAAGTTTGAATGATTTGTCCAAGGTCTTCCAATGGCAAGTATGCTACTTTTTCTAATTTTTTATGCTTCCTTTTCTGTAAACTAATAATGGGACTATCAGGAAAGATTGCATAACCAAATAAGTAACCTGACTTAACCAGCCACCTAAGTTCATGGTTAAGTTTAAATTTGACATTATTTTCATTATAAAAGTAATGCATAATTATTAAAGTATTCAAATGGATAAAAATAAAATGTTCCTTAAAAATAAACTTTATGGGGGGGAGGAACAAGATGGCAGAGGAGTAGGAGACCAAAATATCATGAGGTCCCCAGAGTTCAGCTAGATAGTTACCATACCATTCTGAATACCTACAAACTCAACAGGACATCAAAGAGATGCAGAGCATTAATGCTAGGAACAGAAAATTGATCACTTACTGGAAGGTAGGATGTGTGAAGAAGTGAATCCGAGGCAACATTCAGGAAGATAGAACATGAGGGGAGGGGCCAGCTCCCAGCAAGTGAGAAAGCAGCAGAGCACAAAATTGGGACTTTTAGAAATCTACTCCACTGAGGGACATCGCTCCAGAGGCTAAGCAAGGGGTGGAGCCCTTGCAGGAACAGTGTGGTTTCAGGACCCAAAGGGACACAAAAAGACCAGGGGTGTCTGAGTGTGGCAGAGCTCCCAGGCATTGGAGTGGGGAAGCTGCTACAGGAACAGAGCTGAGCAGTGGGCTCTCAGCTCAGGGTTATCTTAAACCATGATCAGAGGCACAGCTGGACCACTGCTCTTCAAGCAGGGACCTCAGAAGTGGCATATTCAGGGAGACACCCCCTTTCCTCCTCTGGGTGGAATGGTGTGGAAGCATGGCAGGAATCTGCTGGGTTTGGAGACTCCAAACGGGGCCACATGCCAGAGATAGAAACACTTGGCCACAGGCTGGGTGAGCAGAGAGCATGGCCGGAGACCATGGAAAAGGAGGGATTGACTGCTTTTCTCTGAGGGTGCACTAAGGAGTGGGGCCCCAAGCTCTCTGCCCCTCCAGGCCAGAGATCAGGAGGCCGCCATTTTCATTCCCATCCTCCAGAAGCTCTATGGAAAGCATTCAGGGAACAAAAGCTCCGAGAGTGAACCTGAGCAGATTACTTAGCCTGGCCCCTGGCAAGAGCGGTGTAAGCCTGCCTGGGCAAAGACATTTGAGAATCACTGCAACAGGCCCCTCCCCCAAAAGATCTGCAAGAACAAGTTCACCAATGTGGAACTCCAAACCTAAGGGAAAGCAACACATAGAATTCCTGGTTTTTTTCCCATGATTCCTTAGTCATTGAAAGTTAAATTTTTTTAATTTTATTTTTTCTTACTCTATTTTTTAAAAATTTTTCTCTTTCCTATTTTAATTCTTTAATTATTTTATCTTATCAATAACTTTCTAAAAATCTTTTTAAATTTTTCTTGTCATACTCATGTTTTATCGCTTCATTATATTTAATCTTATTTTTTGCCTACATGTAGACTTCTTTTTTCTTCAAAATTTGGGATACATATTCTTCTAATAGATCAAAATATACCCTAAGTTTAGCACATGGCTTTGTTCTAGTCTCCAGCCTGATCACATTCTTTACTCTTTTCTTTTCCTTTCCTTTTTTCAACCAACTTTTTATCAATTTCTTTTTTAGAATCTTTTTTGATATTCATTTTTAAGTCATATTCCATCCCTTTGTCATATTTACCCTTATTTTTGTGTATATATATATAAGTTTTTCTTTCTTTAAAATTTTGGGACATAGTTTCTTCTAACAGACCAAAATACACCCAATATCAAGTATGTAGCTCTGTTCTATTCACCAATCTAATATGTGTGTGTGTGTGTGTGTGTGTGTGTGTGTGTGTAGAAAGATAGTATTTTTTTTCTCCCCCCCCTTCCTATCCCCTGGTTTCAGGTATGTTCTGATATGGTTAGTGTATATTTTTCTGGGGCCATTGCTACCCTTTGAGTATTTTGTTCTTTCATTCACCTATTCTTTTTTTTTTTTTTAAAGATTTTTTATTTATTTATTTGACAGACAGAAATCACAAGTAGTCGGAGAGGCAGGCAGAGAGAGAGAGAGAAGCAGGCTCCCTGCCGAGCAGAGAGCCCGATGCGGGACTCGATCCCAGGACCCTGAGATCATGACCTGAGCCGAAGGCAGCGGCTTAACCCACTGAGCCACCCAGGCGCCCTCACCTATTCTTATCTGGATAAAATGACAAGGCAGAAAAACTCACTATAAAAAAAAGAACAAGAGGCAGTACCAATGGCTAGGGACCTAATCAATTCAGAGATTAATAATATATCAGAACTAGAGTTAAGAATGATGATTATCCAGGTGCCAGCTGGGCTTGAAAAAAGCATCAAAGATATTAGAGAATCCCTTTCTGGAGAAATAAAATCTCTTTCTGGAGAAATAAAAGAACTAAAATCTAACCAATTTGAAATTTAAAAAAAGCTATTAATGAGTTGCAATAAAAAATGGAGTTTCTTAATGTTAGGAGGCAAAAGAGAGAATTAGTGAAATAGAAGACCAAATGATGGAGAATACAGAATTTGAGCAAAAGAGAGAAAAACAATTACTGGACCATGAGGGGAGAATTTGAGAGATAAGTGGTACAATAAGATGAAACAATATTAGAATAATTGGGATCCCAGAAGAAAAAGAAAGAGAGGAGCAGAAGGTATATTGGAGCAAATTATAGCAGAGAATTTCCCTAATTTAGTGAAGGGAACAACCATCAAAATCCTGAAAGCACAGAGAACTCCCCTCATAATCAATATAAATAGGTCCACACACATCATCTAATAGAAAAACTTACAAACCTCAGTGAGAAAAAGAAAATCCTGAAAGCAGCTTGGGACAAGAGGTCTGTAATATACAATGGTAAAAATATTAGATTGGCAGCAGACCTATCTACAAAGACCTGGCAGGCCAGAAAGGACTGGCATGATATATTCAGAGCACTAAACAAGAAAAATATGTAGCCAAGAATACTACATCCAGCTACGCTGTCATTGTAAATATAAGGAGAGATAAAACGCTTCCAGGACAACAAAAACTAAAAGAATTTGAAAACACCAAACCAGCCCTATAGGAAATATTGAAAGGGTTCCTCTAAGCAAAGAGAGAACCTAAAAGTAACAGACCAAAAAGGAACAGAGACAATATACAATAAGTCACCTTACAGGCAATACAATGGCACTAAATTCATACCTTTCAATAGTTACCATGAATGTAAATGGGCTAAATGGCCCAATCAAAAGACACAGGGTATCAGAATGGATAAAATAATGAGGACTATCAATATGCTGTCTACAAGAAACTCATTTTAGACCCAAAGACACCTCCAGATTTAAAGTGATGGGGTGGAAAACAATTTAACATGCTAATGGATGTCAAAGAAAAACCGAGGTGGCAATCCTTATATCAGATAAATTAGATTTTAAGCCAAAGACTGTAATAAGAGATGAGGAAGGACACCAAATCATACTTAAAGGGTCTGCCCAACAAGAAGATCTAACAATTTTACATATCTATGCCCCTAACATGGGAGCAGCCAATTATATAAACCAATTAATAACAAAATCAAAGAAACACATCAACAATAATACAATAATAGTAGGGGACTTTAACACCCCCCTTACTGAAATGGACAGATCATCTAAGCAAAAGATCAACAAATAAATAAAGGCTTTTTACATGACACATTGGACCAGATGGACATCACAGATATATTTAGAACAGTCCATCCCCAAACAGCAGAAAACAGATTCTTCTCTAGTGCACATGGAACATTCTTTAGAATAGACCACATCTGGGGTCAAAAAATCAGGTCTCAACCTGTACCAAAAGATTGGAATCATTCTCTGCATATTTTCAGACTACAATGCTCTGGAACTAGAATTCAATCACAAGAGGAAAGTTGGAAAGAACTCAACTACATGGAGGCTAAAGAGCATCCTACTGAAGAATGAATGGGTCAATCAGGAAACTAAAGAAGAATTTTTAAAAACTCATCGAAAAAAAACTCATGGAAACAAATGAAAATGAAAACACAAGTCTTCAAAATATTGGGGACACAGCAAAGGTGGTCTTGAAAAGAAAGTATATAGCAATACAAGCCTTTCTCAAGAAATAAGAAAGGTCTCAAGTACACAACCTAATCCTATACCTAAAGAGGCTGGAGAAAGAACAGCAAAGAAAGCCTAAACCCATAAGGAGAAGATAATAAAGATCAGAACAGAAATCAATGAACTAAAAACCAAAAGAACAGTAGAACAAATCAACAAAACTAGGAGCTAGTTCTTTGAAAGAATTAATGAGACTGATAAACCCCTGGCCAGACCTATCAAAAAGAAAAGAGAAAGGACCCAAATTAATAAAATCATGAATGAAAGGGAAGAGATCACAACAAACACCAAAGAAATACAACTATAAGAACATATTATGAGCAACTGTACACCAGCAAATTTGAAAATCTGGGAGAAATGGATGCATTCCTAGAGAAATATAAACTACCAAAACTGAATCAGGAAGAAACAGAAAACCTGAACAGACACATAACCAGTAAGGAGATTGAAGCCATCATCAAAAATCCCCCAACAAACAAGAGCCCAGGGCCAGATGGCTTCCCAGGGGAGTTCTACCAAACACTTAAAGGAGAATTCATACCTATTCTCCTGAAACTGCTCCAAAAAAATAGAAATGAAAGTAAAACTTCCAAACACTTTTTATGAGGCCAGCATTACCTTGATCCCAAAACCAAAGACCCCCTCAAAAAGGAGAAATACAAACCAATACCCTTGATGAATACAGAGGTGAAAATTCTCACCAAAATACTAGCCAATAGGATCCAACAGTACATTAAAAAGATTATTCACCACAACCAAGTGGGATTTATTCCTGGTCTACAAAGTTGGTTCAACATCCACAAATCAATCAATGTTATACAATACATTAATAAAAGAAAGAACTAGAACCATATCATACTCTCAATAGATGCTGAAAAAAGCATTTAACAAAGTACAACATCCTTTCTTGATGAAAACTCTTCAAAGTGTAGACATAGAAGGTACATACCTCAATATCATCAAAGCCATCTATGAAAAACCCACAGCAAATATCATCAGGAAATATCAGGAACAAGGGAGGGATGTCCACTATCACCACTGCTATTCAACATAGTACTAGAAGTCCTAGCCTCAGCAATCAGACAACAAAAAGAAATTAAAAGCATCCAAATCGGCAAAGAAGAAGTCAAACTCTCACTCTTTGCACAGGAATTCAGTAAAGTGTCAGGATATAAAATCAAGGCACAGAAATCAGTTGCATTTCTTTCCACCAAAAACAAGACAGAAGAAAGAGAAATTAAGGAGTCAATCCCATTTACAATTGTGCCCAAAACCATAACATACCTAGGAATAAACCTAACCAAAGAAGCAAAGAATCTATACTCTGAAAACTATAAAGTACTCATGAAAGAAATTGAGGAAGACACAAAGAAATGGAAAATTTTTCCATGCCAAGGGATTGGAAGAACAAATATTGTGAAAATGTTGATGCTATCTAAAGCAATCTACACATTTAATGCACTCCCTATCAAAATCCCATCCATTTTTTTTCAAAGAAATGGAACAAATAATCCTAAAATTTATATGGAACCAGAAAAGACATCGAATAGCCAAAGGAATATTGAAAAAGAAAGCCAAAGTTGGTGGCATCACAATTTCAGACTTCAAGCTCTATTACAAAGCTGTCATCATCAAGACAGTATGGTATTGGCACAAAAACAGACACACAGATCAATGGAAAAGAGTAGAGAGTCGAGAAATGAACCCTCAACTCTAAAGTCAACTAATCTTTGATAAAGCAGGAAAGAATGTCCAATGGAAAAAAGACAGTCACTTCAGCAAATGGTGGTGGGAAAATTGGACAGCCACATGCAGAAGAATGAAACTGGACCATTTCCTTACACCACACACAAAAATAGACTCAAAATGGATGAAAAACCTTAATGTGAGACAGGAACCCATAAAAATCCTTGAGGAGAACACAGGCAGCAACCTCTTTAACCTCAGCCACAGCAACTTCTTCCTAGAAACATCGCCAAAGGCTAGGGAAGCCAGGGCAAAAATGAACTACTGGGACTTCATCAAGATCAAAAGCTTTTGCACAGCAAAGGAAACAGTTAACAAAACCAAAGACACCTGACAGAATGGGAGAAGATATTCCCAAATGACATATCAGATAAAGGGCTAGTATCCAAAATCTATAAAGAACTTATCAAACTCTACACCCAAAGAACAAATAATCCAATCAAGAAATGGGCAGAGCACATGAACAGACATTTCTGCAAAGAAGACATCCAAATGGCCAACAGACACATGAAAAAGTGGTCAACATCACTCGGCATCAGAGAAATACAAATCAAAACCACAATGAGATACCACCTCACACCAGTCAGAATGGCTAAAATTAACCAGTCAGGAAACAGATGTTGCAAGGATGCGGAGAAAGGGGAACCCTCCTACACTGTTGGTGGGAATGCAAGCTGGAACAGCCACTCTGGAAAACAGTATGGAGGTTCCTCAAAAAGCTGAAAATAGAGTTACCCTATGACCCAGCGATCACACTGCTGGGTATTTAACCCAAAGATAGAAATGTAGTGATCCAAAGGGGCACATGCACTTCAATGTTTTAGAGCAGGAATGTCCACAATAGCCAAACTATGGAAAGAACCTAAATGTCCATCAACAGATGAATAGAAAATGGATAAAGAAGATGTGGGGTGTGTGTGTGTGTGAGAGAGAGTGTGTGTCATGGAACGCTATGCAGCCATCAAAAGAAACAAAATCTTGCAATTTGCAGTGATGTGAATGGAACTAGAGGGTATCATGCTAAGCGAAATAAGTCAACTAGAGAAAGGTAATTATCAAATGATCTCTCTGATATGAGCAATTTGAGAGGCACGTCAGGGGGGTGTGGGGGCTAGTGAAGGAAAAAAATGAAACAAGATGGGATCAGGAAGGAGACAAACCGTAAGACACTCTTAATGTCATGAAACAAACTGAGGTTTGCTGGGTGGTGGAGGGTAGGGATAGGGTGGCTGGGTTGTGGACATTGGGGAGGGTATGTACTAAGGTGAGTGCTGTGAAATGTGTAAGCTTGATAATTCACAGACCAGTAAGTACTCCTGGGGCAAATAATACATTATAAGGTAATAAAAATAAATAAATAAACTTGATTCCCAGCACTAAAAAACAACTTATTTTAATGTTCTGTTAAATTTCCATTTGATCTCTTGTACAACATATTTTTAACATACTTTAATTATACATTATCTTTTTTTCACTGAAAGTTATATTCATTTCCAATGTCATTACAAATCTTTTATAGACACAGTTTTTGATAACTTTTTTTTAAGAGGCTGATTATTTTTCTTTTTTTGTGTGTTCACTCACTTTGTTTCTTAAATTCCAAATACGAGTGAAATCATATGGTATTAGCCTTTCTCTAACTTACTTATTTATACTTGGCATTATACTCTCTAGATCCATCCACACTGTTGCAATGGCGAGATTTCATTCTTTTTATAGCTGAGTAATATTCCATTTTATATATATATAAATATACCACTTCTTTTTTTTTTATCCATTCATCTTTATCCAATCATTGATTGAAGGACACTTGGACTGCTTCCATAATTTGGCTATTGTAAATAATGTTGCAATAAACATAAGGATGTTTCTATCTTTTTGAATTAGTGTTTTCACATTCTTTGAGTAAATATGCAGCGTTGGAATTCTATGGAGTCTATGTGGATATTTTTCTAAAAAGGAAAATTATGAAAAGAATGAAAATAAACTCATTCTTCATTTCTTGATTTCAGAAAGATTATAAGTATAGTTTTTGTTTTCTTTCTTATACATTCCAAAAATGCTTTCCTATTCTTTGTAGGGCTTGGTAAAACTAGTTCCTCTGTTACCTTTCTCAGGCTCTTTTCTTTCTGCCCAAATCCCAAAGGCCAAAAAAGTACAGAAGGAACATCCAGTGTTGAGGACTTCATTGCAAATAACAAGGCTTTTTAGTTCAATTTTCTAAAGATTGATCTCTCTTTATGTGTATGTCCAGTATGTTCTGTTTATAAAAATTGTAAATGAACCACTGAATCCCATCTGTAGATCCATTATTCACGTGGAAAACTCAGGGGTAGGTGCCCAACTACTAAATGAACCAAAAGGCATTAGAGTATCTATGAGAAATTGGACTCCTGTGTCCCATGTTGTAAGAACTTGTGAATAATTACTGGAGGAAAAATTCTGGGGCTTCTTCTGAGTCAGCATTCTGCTGAGAATTCTCCTTGTTCTGATGAAAATTCCAACCATGTTTAGTTATTGTATCCAAAACAAGGAAGGAGTAAAAGTAGGGAGAGAGGGAGGAGAAGAAAGGGAAAGAGGAAGAGGGAGGGAAAGCAAATAAAGAGAAGGAATTCTTGTTGTTTCTGGAGGTCAGGAAAATCACACATTTTTTTTTCAATAGCTAATACAGTAGTTGCTAAAGAAGGAGAAGAAAAAAGAATGAGGAGGGAGGATGAGGGGGTGAAGAAGGAAATGAAGAAAAAGAAGAGGAAGTGTGAGAAGTAGCTGTTTCTGGAGTTAGGGGCCAAGGTGTGTGTGTGTGGTTTCATACCTAACACATAACTGCTAGACAAAAAGATTAAGTCACAGAGGATCCTGGCTAGATTTCTCAACTATTCTAATTAATGATATGCACTTGAAACCAAGTTGGTTCTTCTGCAATGCCGTTTTACAACAGTGACCCTCGTAGTGAAGGTCCCAGGACCAGGAGCTTCTGCATCACCTGTGAACATGTTACAAATGCAAATTCTCAGCACCCACCCCCCACCATGCCCCAGACATACTTAATCAGAAGGAGAAGAGGGGGTCCAACGATCTGAGTTTTAACAAGCCTTCCATGTGATCCTGATACATAATACAGCGTAAGATCCACTGCTCTAGTACGTAGCCCAGTTGGGAAGGGATTGACATCGATGGCAATCCCCAAATCTTTACCATCTGTTCCCCATCCTCATTCTCCTCCGGGGACTAGAGCTGGCAGGGTTACTATCAACACTAGCCTCAGTAATTTCTCTGTGTATTAAATTCAAAGTGTTGGAAAATCTTTGACCACCACCACTCCCTCCCCCTTAGGTTGTGACTTCCATGTTAGTTCTATTTTCAAAGCCTTTAATGTGATATTCAGATATGTTCCACATGTGTTCTACCCAGTGTTCAGTAGGGCACCTGGAAGGTTATCTCTTAGTTCTAAGTCCTCAAAGTCTCTGTATGCTGTTTGTATTCCTATCCACCCATTTGTGACTCAGGGGTGAGCCCAGGAATTCATAAATGACTTTATCAGGTCACTTTCCTGAGCTCCTCCCTCTGCAAAATCTTCCTGGTATTTTTCAGTTCCCTGGGTTCTCCTGCTTGGTCAGAAGGCTGAGCTTTATTTATGTACTCTGAAGGGAGTTTCCCTGGACTGCTCCCAGGTCTGAGTCCAACAGCAGGAAGATGGGAGAGAAAAAATAATCCACAGGTGTTCACCTTTCCTTCTAGAGACAACATGTTCTTTGACTGGAGAAAAAGTATCTTTCCCCCTGAGTTTTAGGTGCCGTGGGTGGTCCCACTGCTGCCATTGTTACCAGCAAGAAATCCCTTTCTTACTCTTCCCATCTGAACTGGAATGGTTCCTCTTGGAGCCTGTCTATCCATGCCAATGCCCACTTCTGAGTTTCAGGCTGCCCTGAGTCCAGGCGAGGGGACACAGGAGAGGGAACAAAAAGGGGCAAACCAACCACCAATTCAGCTGTCCTCCAAATCTGGACTTCTTTCCCAAACTACCTGTTACTATATGCTTTTCAGAGTCCTCAAATGGTTCTTTCTTGCTTTTCGCAAGTTTTTTAGCTGCATTCAGTGGGAGGGACAGGGTAGATGATGGTTAATTCATTTTACCCACAGCCAGAACCAATGAAGATATTCCTTTTTTTATAGGAGTAAATGCTATCTATAATGTCTTCTTGTGGGGTTTTGTTTTACATTCTGGTATTCCATAAAACAGAGCTTACTTTTTGTCCCTCTAAAGGTCCCTATATCTTCAAGTTTCCTGATCTTAAAGCTAAAATGGAAAGGGTAGAGGTTTCATAGAGTTTATGTTTCTTATTTTATGGCAAATATACTCGAACCACAGATTCACTTGGTGGATGCAACTTATAGAGTATCCAAGTTCAGTTGCTTTTTCTGATCTCCATTTGAAGTTGAAGAGCAGACATTGCAGTTTCTTTTCCATCATAAGCTATGTCAGGATTGGTGGGACTCTTACATTTGGAGATCATCTTAGTTGCCTCCCCCCTCTTATTTTGCCTCTTATTTTGGCTTTAAGACATGAACTCCAAGATCACCCGTTGTGGTCTCATTTGTGTTCCACCTAAGTTCTGCATCAGCGCTAGTCCCTGGTTCCTGGTCTCCTGGAGAACATAGTTAGCATTCTTTATGGCTTTTGGCAATTCTATATTAACCTAAACTTTTCTGTCCTACTGAAAGCTTCAATGGCTCTGGGCTCCAGGAAGTCCAATTCTTAACCCTGATTTGTTCAATTTGCCTGAAACATATTTACTACCTGGTTTTTTTGTTTTTTGTTCCTTTTTTTAAAGATCTTATTTATTTATTTGAAAGACAGAGATCACAAGCAGGCAGAGAGGCAGGCAGAGAGAGAGGAAGGGGAAGCAGGCTCCCTGCTGAGCAGAGAGCCCGATGCGGGGCTTGATCCCAGGACCCTGGGATCATGACCTGAGTTGAAGGCAGAGGCCACTGAGCCACTCAGGCACCCCTACTATCTGGTTTTTAAGTTGTTCTAATCATTACTACAATGTGACATGTTCATCTTTGGACCTTCTACAGCATCTATACCTAGTCTCCTGAGATTTTCCTGTTGCCTATCTTAGGTTCTCATTAACTGATGCCATTTTTCTGTGAATTTTCTTTTAAAACCTCTTGTCTGGGTGGCTTAGTTGGTTAAGTGTCTGCCTTTGACTTGAGTCATGATCCCAGGGTCCTGGGATTGAGCCCCACATCAGACTCTCTGTTCAGCAGGGAGCCTGCTTCTCCTTCTCCCTCTCCCCCCACTCATGCTCTCTCTCTCTCAAATAAATTAAACCTTTAAAAAAAAAAAAAAAAAACAAGATAAAACCTCTTATCTCACCAAGAGTAGTCTGCATTCTATTTCAAAGTTCTGCATCTTTGGGGGCAGTTCGTGTAAGTTCCTGCTTATTGTCTCCTCCTCTCGGGCCGATTGCATACTGAAATGCGAATACATCTTCTAGCACAAAGAGAACACTCAAAATAAATATTTTTTGAACAAAAACTCTACTGTGAGTCCCATGAATGAGCACCACTTTCCATTCTAAAGTAGTTCTTCTCATATTGCCAAGTCTTCTTGATACCTCATCATTTATGTGGCCAAGAAGATTGATTTAAGTTAACAAATATCTATCAAGTAACTACATGTGTAGAACTTTTAAAAAATAAATTTATCACTGTTTTTGCCCTTAATTATATATGTCTTCTAATAATTTCTTAAGTACACAATTACCTATAAGATAATATCACAGACAAGGTTTGTATAAAGAACTATGAAAGTTTAAAGAGCATATTCCTAAATGCACTATTAGGACAGACTTATGGAGAAAGCACCTCTTAAAGTAAGAATTTTAGGAGAGGTTGGTGTTTTTTGTGTTTTTTTAAAGATTTTATTTATATATTTGTCAGAGAGAGAGAGAGAGAAAGCACAATCAGGCAGAGTGACAGGCAGAGGCAGAGGGAGAAGCAGGCTTCCCGCTAAGCAAGGAGCTGGATGCTGTACTTGGCCCCAGGACTCTGGAATCATCAACTGAGCCAAACGCAGATGCTTATCCGACTGAGCTGTCCAGGTGTTCCCTGCATAGGTTGGTGTTTGATGGCAAGAGACCCTAGGATATGTCTAGTATAATGGCATGAGATGAACCAAAGTATGTAGGTGGGAAAGTATAGAACCTGTTTAGGAAATGGCCTGGTTAGGATATAGAATAAAATTGAGGTTCTGCTGAAAATCTAATGGACTTTAAGAAGGAATAAAGGAGGACTTGTGTTTTTTTTGTTTTTTAAAATATTTTATTTATTTGACACAGAGAGAGAGAGACAGTGAAAGAGGGAACACAAGCGGGGGGGGGGGGGGGAATGGGAGAGGGAGAAGCAGGCTTCCTGCTGAGCAGAAAGACGGATTCTGCTGGGATCATGACCTGAGCCAAAGGCCCTGAGCCAAAGGCAGACGTTTAATGACTGAGCCACCCAGGTGCCCCAGAGGATTTGTTTTTAAACAATAGTGTAACAGTGGGCCACAGAGCAGAAAAATAACATGAACATTTTTAATATATAATAAATCACAATATGGAGAGATTTCATATTTGGACAATTTAGAGATACTATTTTGTGAGGACCTACCATATAATAGATATTATGTGGTATGCATGAAGGGTACATTACCTTTTTTTTTTTCTGCCAAAAAGAGCTTAATCCAGATACAAATAATTTGAGTGGATGAGACATATGATAATGGTACAAATTTGCATGGAATACATAATAGACTGAAACATAAGATCCTCTAAAACACTGTAAACCATTCTATTGTGAACAAAGTAGCAAAATTCACTTTTTTTTTTTTAAAGATTTTATTTATTTATTTGTCAGAGAGAGAGCGAGCGAGAGCGAGCACAGGCAGACAGAGTGGAAGGCAGAGCCAGAGGGAGAAGCAGGCTCCCTGCGGAGCAAGGAGCCCGATGTGGGACTCGATCCCAGGACGCTGAGATCATGACCTGAGCCGAAGGCAGCTGCTTAACCAACTGAGCCACCCAGGTGTCCCGCAAAATTCACTTTTGATGCCAGTGAACTTTTATATCATCCAAGAGATATACAATGATTTTTCAATCCCAACAAAATGCTAGAACAAATCCAAGTTATATTTATCAGATAAATTTGGAGCTGTTGTCAAATATATAACAGAAAAATGGAGTTTGCTATCATGTGTCTAAAAACACAGTATACAATGCTCTTCAGAAAATTGCTGATGATATAAATAAGGATATAGTTTCTATAGTGCAAGCCAAAGACATACTTTAGAAAATATCTACTTTCAAATTCACTTTTCCAAGTTATAATTTGGCATAATATTTTATGTAAATTAATATTTTAAGCCATATAATACAGGCATCAAAATTCATTGTACATAATGCCCTTAGAAGCAATGACAGAGACCAATAAATCATTTCTTTTTTTTTTTTTAAGATTTTATTTATTTATTTGACAGAGAGAGATCACAAGTAGGCAGAGAGGCAGGCAGAGAAAGAGAGGAGGAAGCAGGCTCCCCACTGAGCAGGGAGCCCGATGCGGGACTCGATCCCAGGACCCTGAGATCATGACCTGAGCCGAAGGCAGAGGCTTAACCCACTGAGCCACCCAGGCGCCCAATAAATCATTTCAAAAAAAAAAAAAAAGCAACCACTATATATATATATATATATATATATTCCAAGTAAAATTTTCAGTCTCTGAATGTGATGGCAACTTCTCCCAGCCAGAAATTTAAAAGAAAAAACAAAAACAGGAACAACATGCATTTCAAGTATGAATTCAGAATCTTACAATTAGCTCATCAATTTCAAATCCATTTATTGTTTTTCTCTATTGAAAACAGTAATACTATCTTTCAAAGAAAGGTTTATACTCCTAAGAGAATTTTCAGTATCCGAGCTGACATGTGTAACTTAAAGAATTATGAAGAAAGTGAGCTACGTAGTCATACGTAAAACATTATCCTTGAAACTGAGTGAGCACAGTAAGGAATGTGCTGTTGATATGAACTCAGTGTATGTGGAATTAAAAATCTTAAACAGTTTTCTAAGCTCTAGTATGACAATCCTATTTTAAGAATGCAATATACTTACAGTAATAATTTACTAGGCACATTTTCCAAATACTATCTAGGCCTTGGGATTTTTTTAACTCTCATTTCTAAATTTGCCAATATCAGTTGCTAGGGAAGGACAAAGCTCCCCAAATTTAATATTTGTCAAAAACTTAAGGTCTACAGAAAGTTAATTATCATATGATCTCACTGATACGTGGAATTTAAGAAACAAGGCAGAAGATCATAGGGCAAGAGAGGAAAAAATGAAACAAGATGAAACCAGAGAGGAAGACAAACCATAAGAGGCTCGTAAACTCTGGAAACAAACTGAGGGCTGCTAGAGGGGAGGGGGTTAGGGGATGAGGTGGATGATGGACATTGGGGAGGGTATGTTTTGCGGCGAGTGCAATGAATTGTGTAAGACTGATGAATCACAAACTTGTACCCCTGAAACAAATAATGCCTTAAATGTTAATAATTTTTTAAAATAAAAAAAAAAAACCTTAAGGTCTACAATGGCATAAGAAGGACGACTGTCAAATCGAGTGATGGCTTCTATAAAACAGAGATATGAGAACTGGTAAGCACTGAAATGCTCAGAAAAAGTTTGTTTCCATGGAAGCAAGAGGTATAAATATTTTATAAGAAATTATTAAGACAGATTTCATTTATTTGTAGAATATAAAAAACAAAACAAACAAACAACCAAACAACAACAAAACAGACTCATAAATAAAGAGAACAAGCTGGTGGTCGCCACAGGAGAGTGGAGATAGGGGATGAACCAAACAGGTCAAGGGGACAAAGAGGTAGAAACTTCCAGTTATAAAATAAATACGTCACAGGAACAAAAAGTACAACATAGGAAATACAGTCAATAATATTGCAATAGCTTTGGGGGTATACCTGGGCGGCTCAGTCAGTTAAGCCTCTGCCTTCAGGTCAGCTCATGATCCCAGTGTCCTGGGATGGGACCCTGCTCAGCAGGGAGCCTGCTTCTCCCTCTGCCTCTCCCCCTGCTCATGCTTATGCTCTCTTGGTCTCTCTCTCTATCTCATCCTGTCTCTCTCTCTCTCAAATAAATAAACAAAATCAAAGAGAAAAAATATTGCAATAACTTTGTATGGTGACAGATGATGGCTACACTTAACCGTGATGAGCATTTGTTAAGATATGTAACTATCATACCATTATGTTGTACACCTGAAACCAATATATGTCATCTACATTTCAATGAAAAATTTCTAAACAACACTTTAAAAATTACTATATCCAGTACATATTTATTGTAGTTAAAAATTTAATTTTTCTATTAAAGTTCAATAATTTGATCTGTATACTTTATATAGAATTCATGTTTGTTCTAATTATGACTGAGAAACAGTGTGCTCAGCTTAACTTTTTAACTTGAAAAAGTACTTTTTTCTACTTCAAAGAAGCTTTATAAGCCAAGTGACCACGAAAATGTTCCTCTTCTAAAGTTTATATGATTAAGAGAAATATAGAATCAAAAAGACAAAGGGTGGAAAGAGAAAATGTTACTAGAAAGTTTTAATAAAATTAA
Source organism: Mustela erminea (assembly GCF_009829155.1). Taxonomy (NCBI): domain Eukaryota; kingdom Metazoa; phylum Chordata; class Mammalia; order Carnivora; family Mustelidae; genus Mustela; species Mustela erminea. Next base: position 102,876,420 of record NC_045622.1, on the reverse strand, counting down.
ACCAAAAAGCTTAATTAATAACAAGCAGTAACAATCATTATAGTCACAATAATACAAACTTAAGCTAGCTTAATATAATAAACAAAACAGGACTTTATGTTATGAAATCTGAATTTCAGCCCTGGCTCAAGCACTATCCATTACTTAGCCTGGTGAGCTTCTACTGACTCATCTGTAAAATGGGAATGATCATTTCAAGCTAACAAGATAGTGTAAGGAATAAAAGAGTAATGCAAAAGTACTTAGAAAGCATTGCATACTATGATATGTGCATATTTTACACATACTTTACATTATTTTTTAATGACCATGTTTTTAAATCCACAAAAATTTGTTCACCTCTTTTTCTCCAACTTTCCCCTCTTTTTTTCAAAAATTTCAATTCAAATTAGTTAATATATAGTATATTATTATTAGTTTCAGGGGTACCCCCTTCTTTAATAAAGAAAATTTTTGTTAAATTTTTATTTATTTTTTTAAATTTATTTTCAATCTTCCAGAATTCATTGATTATGCACCACACCTAGTGCTCCATGCAATACGTGCCCTCCTTAATACCCACCACCAGGCTCACCCAACCTCCCACCCCATCTCCTCCAAAACCCTCAGATTGTTTTTCAGAGTCCAAAGTCTCTCATGGTTCATCTACCCCTACAACTCCCTTCTCCTCTCCATCTCCCCATGTCCTCCATGTTATTCCTTATGCTCCACAAGTAATTGAAACCATATAATTGACTCTCTCTGCTTGACTTATTTCACTCAGCATAATCTCTTCCAGTCCCGTCCATGTTGATTCAAAAGTTGGATATTCATCCTTTCTGATGGAGGCATAATACTCCATAGTATATATGGACCACATCTTCCTTATCCATTCATCTGGTCAAGGGCATCTTGGTTCTTTCCACAGTTTGGTGACCGTGGCCATTGCTGCTGTGAACATCAGGGTACAGATGGCCCTTCTTTTCACGACATCTGTATCGTTGGGGTAAATACCCAGTAGTGCAATTGCAGGGTCGTAGGGTAGCTCTATTTTTAATTTCTTAAAGAATCTCCACACTGTTTTCCGAAGTGGCTGCACCAACTTGCATTCCGACCAACAGTGTAAGAGGGTTCCCCTTTCTCCACATCCCCTCCAACACATGTTGTTTACTGTCTTGTTAATTTTGGCCATTCTAACTAGTGTAAGGTGGTATCTCAAACTCAACACACATAAAGAAAATTTTGAAGTCTCTTGAAGATAATGGTGACATTCCCCTATGGTGGTAGTGATACCAAACCAATTTTTGAAAGAAGAGATAATAATGATTTAAGAAGTTTAAAGACAGGGGCACCTGGGTGTCTCAGTCATTGAGTGTCTGCTTTTGGCTCAGGTCATGATCCAAGGTCCTGGGATGGAGCCCTGCATCAGGCTCCCTGCTCTGCAGGAAACCTGCTTCTCCCTCTCCCACTCCCCCTGCTTGTGTTCCTTCTCTTGCTGTGTATCTCTCTGTTAAATAAATAAAATCTTTAAAAAAAAAAAAGTTTAAATTCTTTTTTTTTTTTAAATTTTTATTTATTTGACAGAGAGGCAGGCAGGGGTGGGAGCGGGGAAGCAGGCTCACCACTGAGTGGAGAGCCTGATGTGGGGCTTGATCCCAGGAGCCAGGGATCATGATCTGAGCCAAAGGCAGAGGCTTAACCCACTGAGCCACCCAGGCGCCACCCCCAAAGAAAAAGAAGTTTAAAGACATAACCTAGATATGTCAACACAACTTCAGAATATAGGAATGGCAATGAAGTATGCTGTTAATCCAAAATCTTGCCTACATCCTACAAAATGTCAAGGGGCTTGCCTCAAAATACTCAAGTATTCCAGAGATAAAAAGTGCAGCATAGGGAATATAGTCAATAATACTGTAATAATGTTGCATGGTGACAGATGGTGACTACACTTAGAGTGGTTACAGAATTGTCCCATTAGTATGTTATACATCTGAAATTAATGTAACACTGTTAATTATACTTCAATACAAAATAATCAGATGTCTGTCTGATTCAATTTCTCAACTCTTCATTAGATATATTACTTAGTATGTTTTTTTCTTTATGAAAAGGACACCTTTTCATAAGGTGTAAGTAAGGACATCTTACTCCGGGAGAAAGACTATTCTGGTAGTTGGTTTTTGGCTTAATGACACTATCAAGGAAAATAACACCCAAGAACTATTTTTAAAACAATTGAGAAAGGGGGTGACTTCATCAAGGCAAACTAACCTACCCATGAAACATAAGTCAAGCCTTTAAAGGCTACTAAACAGTGAATTATAAACGTTGTTTGTTTTTCTTGCTTTGAATTTCTAAGGGCTATAAACTCCTGTTAGATCGGATTGCGAAACCCTTCTAAGACACCAGACTCTTAGGGATAAATGCCTCCCTTGAACTAAAACACAGCAAGATGCAAGATTGCTGAAGAGACTCCGTGCTTGACAGAAACCCTGAATGGTGAGTGTGGCTTCGGGGAAGGAGGAGCATTGACAAGGTCTGTGCCACAACCTGGCAATTGTTTGTGGACAGGGATCTGGGGACACCCAGGGGAGGTTGGTCCCAAAGATCCCTGCAGAAATTGTAAAAGCTTGAGGATGGAGGGAAATCTTTAGAAATAACACTTGGATTAGAAGATAGTTCCTCCTTCCAGAGGAAGGTAAGTTCTCAGCCAATTCCAGCATCTCTCTTTGTTGCCTTGTAGGGGATCAGACTCCTTACCTGTATGCTTAAGAGCCAACTCTGAAGATTATAGCAAAGGCAATATACCATCAGAGTTTTTGATAATAAGATGATTCTAATTAACCATTAGAATAAAAAATACTCTGTCTCTGTCTTTGGTTTTTGTAACATCTGTAAAAGTCTGGAAGACTGGCTCTACCAGGAAAATTTTGATATATGTTTTGACTTTCTTTCCAGGTAATTAGTGACTTACAGACCTGCCATTTATCATGGGTCCTTGCTCTCACAATTTAGTCCACGTGAAGACAGACAAAGGGGATCAAAAGAGTTTCACTATGTATTGAACAATGAACATTCCCATTTGGGTTAAGAGCAGAAAAACATCTGACAACTTCAAAATGAACAGAACTGGGAAGCTATGCATCCAGTCCAAGAATGGCAATGACTATTTCATGGGCAAATAGGCTAACTCCTGAACATACCATTATTTAACATAAATCTGTATGGTCCTAAGGAATGAGGTGGAAATTCTTTGGCTCCAGCTCCAAGATTCAAAATATTCTGGATAAGTTTCCTACTATTTTTTTTTTTTTTACCTCTTATGAGGATTGTAATAAGGCCCTACATTGAACTACTCCTTACAAGAACATCAAAATATCCCAGACAATGCTATATGCTCTCCCTTTCCCTCGTATACACCAGTAAGAAACCCTTCATTCATTCATGCATGCCTTCAGTCTTATATTTATTGTCTCTTGTATTCCAATACAATGATAGGTGCTGGGTGTACAATGGTACGCATGAGATATAAGAGCCATGAGTCCGTCCTACTTGGAGAATGTGAAATAAGAGAAATATAATATTAATAGCCTAAGTCATTGGTTATAGTAATTAAAATTCAGAAAGGTCAAGATACCCTGGAAAATTTGGACGGACTTGGAAATACCTTTTTATAGTCCCTGGATTTCCTCACGGGACTAGATTGTCCTGGTTCAAATTGGAGTAATGACAATGCCACACCAATGTACTTATACTTTGTCCTGTGGAGGTAAATCAGATGCAGGAAGACATGTAATTGTAAAGAGAGAACTAAAGCAGGAAAACATGATCATCAAAGGTTTTTATATCAGAATAAGAACTCATGTTATCTATTCCAAGACTCACACAGGGCCATTAGTACAACTTTTCAAAGATCAGTTATGGCAATAGCTAGCCTGGAATGACACCACCACCAAATGCTGTATAAATCACTTTATAGTCATTCTTTCATTGAATCCTTACAACAACTTTGTGGGATAGATGTTGATATTATCTGCATTTTGAAGATGAGGAAGTGAAGTGCATAGAGAGAAACTTTCCAAGGTCACACAGATGGTAAATAGCAGAGACAGGGGATGGTCCCAGGTCTTCTCAACTCCAGTCCTCAGATTCTTAACTCTGCTAGGCTTTCCTGCCAGTTCTGTGGGCCAATCAGTATGACTGTGTTTTTAGGAACTAGGGACTGATGCTTTTGGTGCCGGTAAACACTGCTTTGATTCTAAGATGATCTGACCTCCTTTGAAGCTAAGCCAAGTCTGATCAATTCACTTGAATTAGTAGTATTTTTAGAGTAGCCCCAACTGTATAAGCCTTGTAGATTCATGGAATTAGCTAGAAATTCTGAATAGAAATCTCTTTATCTTTTCCTATAGCATCATTAAGAACATTCTTCTATAAACATTAAGAGCCTTACCCTGAGAAAAGCCATTTGCTGGCTTGTTCTGAGTTCCCTGGGAGTGTCAGCGACAAGATCATAGCTGGCTCGTAGTCCTGCGACAAGAATCAAGCTAAGATTTAAGTAATCATTGATAAGTACAAGGAGATCTAAATGCTAGTCTCTCTTCCACCTCTAAACCCCTGAATGATAATAGGTCAGTTAATCACCTTTTCTGTGCCTTAGTCTCAAGATGGAGGTCTTAATAGCTACCTTCCTACCTGCTGGATATTTTAAGGCAATCAAATGAGATAGTGGAACAGAAATACATTGAAAAAGCATAGAATGGTCTATAAGAAATTGTCCCTAAGTTGCTATAAGACATCTAGTCATTCAAGGTTTATATCCAGGTTATGTTATTTTTTCCTCCCCTATGCACAAGTGCTCTAAAATGTTCCCCTTTTAAGGGTGCGTAGGTGGCTCAGTTAGTTAAGAGTCTGACTTTTGATCTCAACTCAGGTCTTGATCTCAAGGTTGTGAATTCAAGCCCGGTGTTGGTCATCATACTGGCAGTAGAGCATACTAAAAAAAAAAGAAGAAAGAGAGAAAGAAAAAAAAAGGTTTTAAATTAAAAAAAATTAAATGTTTCCTCTTTCCAGGTCCTGAAAGAGAAGTTGAGTTGATTCTGGCAAATAAAATCAGGTAAGGCGCTGTTGACAGGTAAAATGGCATTATAACTGACTCTCTTCATTTACACTCACACCCCCATGCATCTTAGCTCACATTTTCATTTTAGCTGGGTACATTTTTCATTTTACCAGGAAAGAAAAAAAATAATTATATGAATGAGAGTCTTTACAACGCCTTTCAACTCCTATCCCTATGGTAAATGTCTAACCTTTCTTCCTGGGGGGAGGAGGCTGACCCAGATCCAAGCAGTAATTAACAAAACCATGGGAGTTTGAATGACTTCCTATGGGATTACTATTGGGTAAAGGGTGTGTTTATGGGTGTGGCAGTAACTACAAAGAAGGTGAAACAAGGCCTCCCTGTTTTAAATCCTTTACCCTCCTTCTGAAAGTCTATTCTAGCCCAATCTACTGCCAGTAGTCTAGAGAAACTCTACATTTGGTGCTTGGTCCCCTTGGGTGGTGAGGCCCAGAGCAGGGGTCTGGACATTTCAGGTCCAGACCAGAAATGTTCATCAGTCTAACCCTCAAACAGAGATTCAGGATTATCTGGAGATAATGGAGAGAGAGGATTATCTTCCATACATAGGAAAACAGTTTGAGATTTGAGCACTGAATTTATTTGAAGTCAAACTAGTAAGAACTAATAAGATGCACAAATTTTCAGTGATATTTTCTAATAAAGGAACTATGCTGCACCCAGCTTGTTAGAGGAATGTTTTCTTTCCATGAACCCTTAAGTCATATTTTATAAGACTATGTGCTCTGCCTAAATGAAAATCTACCCAGGTCGTGAAAAACGTATTCATTTATTTATTCATTCTACAAATGTTTATTGGTCACCATAGTAGGCATTAGAGGGGGAGGAGTAAGATACAGTGCTTATCCTGCAGAAGTTCATATATCTATGATAAAGAAGACATACATAAAACAAATTATCACAAAAAATAGAATAAAAGAAAAAAATTAAAAGTTTGTTTTAGAAAGGTGTACAGGATGTCATACTTGATACTTTCTCTACCATATGCAAGAATGTGGACATTGTCCAATTGTCATAGTGGGAAGAATTTTCTAAATGTTTATACGGATGCTGTTTCTAAAACTGCTGTACTTCTCTTGACTCTTGGTTAAAAACACAGGGAAAGTCTGTAAAAGGTATGGGGTGCTTATAGTTAAGGGCCAATGTACTAGAAGGCTCAGAGTGTTTTCTGCAATCACAAAGCAGTAATGGGGCCATCATGCTCAGTGCCGCTGCACTGGCCCGTTGACCTCTTTTTTCTGTCTAGGAACCTAACCCTCAGAGAACAATGGAGCATCATTTACATGGGACAATATGATCCCAATGTATATTATAGGACTTGGACTCAGGATCATTACGAGTCCATATTTGATAGCCAGTATATTATTGCTAGGTAACACATGTGTTTAGAAGCTCAGGTGTTATTAGTTCAGCTGGTTCTTGCAAAACAAAAGTGAAGTCAAAGTCCTGAGCTCCATTGCCACATGGGGCAAATTAACTTGGCTCTTACTCAAAGTGACAGGCTTTCCAGTTAACCTGAGCCAACTCTCTTGAAAATGTGAGCTGGCAAACACAAGCAAGATTAGAGAGTGACATGCCCGGTATAAACTCGGCTTCGAGATTATTAAAGCTAGAGGTGCTAACACAGTATCATCACTTCATCCTAAAGCTCAAAGCACTTTCTTTCCTAACATAATTTTTCTTTTGTCCTAGAAAACCTGATGTGCCACTTTTATGGGGGATGAAAACCAAACCACAGACATCCAGTTCCACTTTCACCCATTTTCGCCCATCCTGGAGATACAAATACTTATTTTTGTGGCCTTCCTGCTGATGTATATCGGCAGTCTCCTTGGTAATGCCACAATCTTCCTCACTGTCTGGGCAGAGCGTTCACTCCACACTCCCATGTATTTCTTTCTGGCCAACTTGGCAGTTCTGGAGATCTTTTACTCTTCCACTGTGGCTCCTCTCGCTTTGGTCAACCTCCTGACCATGGGGAGAATACCCATCTCTTTCACTGGCTGTGGCACACAGATGTTCTTCTTTGTCTTTCTGGGCAGTGCTGATTGTATCCTCTTGGGGATCATGGCTTACGATCGGTTTGTAGCCATTCGGGATCCCCTGCGTTACACCCTCATCATGAGATGGCAGCTGTGTGCCCAGCTGGCAGTGGGAGCCCTGGTCCTTGGCTTCATTCTAGCCTTACAACTCACAGCTCTGATTTTCCACCTGCCATTTTGTGGCCACAACAGGATCACACACTTCTACTGTGACGTACTCCCGATCTTGCGGTTGGCCTGTGGAGATACTCGAATGCAAGAAGCCATGATCTTCATTGTCAGTGTTATCATCCTTACCATTCCCTTTTCCCTGATCTCCATCTCCTACATCTTCATTGTGGCTGCCATTTTGAAGATCCGCTCTGCAGAGGGGCGGCACAAGGCCTTCTCCACCTGCTCTTCTCATTTGACTGTGGTTCTCCTCCAATATGGCTGCTGTAGCCTCATCTATTTACGCCCCAGCTCTAGCTACAATCCAGAAGTGGGTCGTGTGGTGTCTGTTGTCTACACCTTCGTCACCCCTGTCTTGAACCCCTTGATCTACAGCATGAGGAACAAGGAGCTGAAAGACGCACTAAATAAGGTAACGAAAAGACATTTGCTGGGCTAGGAAATGTGGACTCACATGAATGATAAACTCAGAAAATGATAAACTCAGGGGAACTAATTTACTACTTCCTCAGACCCCAGTTCCTATTTCTAGCTCCTGAAAGTTAGATATTAACATTTAAAATAAGAGAGAGTAAATTCTTGATGGGCAGGTATTTTGTTTTGTTCTCTAAATCCATACCCAGTGCCTGAAAGAGCTAAAGCTGTCAATACCTGTTTATTGAATTGATGAATTTCTTCGAGTGATGTCAAAGGACATTCTATTTCTTTGTTATCTCCCCTACAAGGTTATATACTGAGATTTGCTGCTGGCATTCCATACATACTCACAGAGTAACTACAAGAGGTTCCCTTTAAGAGCACTAATAATTCGTCAAGTTTCTACTCATAAAGCCTTACTTTTCTCCTTTCCATTGACTGAGTCTTGGGAAATGTTTATTGGGAGATCTATTATTGTTGCAAAGTTATAAAAATAATATCTGGAATGTGATAAATATCTGGAACGTATCATCATTTTGAAAGTGTAATTGGTGATGCTTTAAAATCATAAACAATATCTTCACCCCACTCAGAATGGGAAATTTCAAGAAGGGGTCAGGAACTAATGGTTATTTGGCAGAACCAGTATGAGAACTTCTTTCCTCTGTTCTTGCCAATCTGTCCTGCTATGGTTCTTTTAATATAACATTTTTCCTAGGTGCCTGGGTGGCTCAGTTGGCTAAGCAACTGCCTTCAGCTCAGGTCATGATCTTGAAGTCCCAGGTTTGAGTCCCACATCAGGCTCCCTGCTCAGCGTGGGGAGTCTGCTTCTCCCTCTGATCCTCCTCCCTCTGGTGCTCTCCCTCTTTCTCTCTGAAAATAAAATCTTCTTAAAATAAATAAATAAATAAAATTTTTCTATTTTTAAGTATATTACATATCAATTTTAGAAAAATTGGGAAACATATAAAAGTAGGCAGGAGTTAAAAATCATTTCTAACCCCACCAATTAAAATAAACCTCAGATAATGTTTGGGTACTTTATACATTATGCATATTATATTTGGAGCTTTAGTACCCTGCTTCATTCTCGTAACTTATAAACACCTGCCTTGCTCAAGTAGCCTTTTAAAACATGATTGTCATAACATTTCCATTTATTCTTATTGGCATTTAAACGGCTACCTATCTTTCACTATTACAAGTATCACTGTGGGTGATCTTTACATATGATTTTGTGTTAACTCTAATTACTTCCCCAGTGTTAAAATACTTTAAACCCCTATTTACACACACACATTGCCAGATTGCATTCCTGAGACTACAAATTTATACTCCGACCAACTATTTACAAAGGTATTTGTTTTATAAACTCACAGTCCACACTGGGTTGGCTTCCTTCCTTTCCTCCTCCTTCACACTCTCCCTTCTTCCTTTTTTTTCTGTCCTTGGTTTTTTCTTATCTGCCAATTTGTTGGCTTCACAATGGCAACTGTTAATCTTGTCTACGTTGACTAAATTGATCTTTTTATATATTCCATAGCTACTTAAAAATTTTTGAGGCCTTTACTAAGATGCTCAAAGAATTTTAAAATCTATTTTTAAGTTTTTGTACTTTATTCAACACTTTCCGTATGTGCTGAAAATATTTTGAAAGTTTATCTTATACCTTTACTAAGATGCTCAAGAATTTTAAAATCTATTTTTAAGTTTTTGTACTTTATTCAACACTTTCCGTATGTGCTGAAAATATTTTGAAAGTTTATCTTATACATATACTACATCTTATATATTTACATATATTATATGTGTATATGTTATAAAATTCAGCGTTCAAATTGTCTACATTTACTAAATTGATCTTTTTATATATTCCATAGCTACTTAAAAATTTTTGTGGCCTTTACTAAGATGCTTAAAGAATTTTAAAATCTATTTTTAAGTTTTTGTACTTTATTCAACACTTTCCCTATGTGCTGAAAATATTTTGAAAGTTTATCTTATACATATACTACATCTTATATATACTATTTACATATATTATATGGGTATATGTTATAAAATTCAGCGTTCAAATTTTTGTTTTGTGATTTTCATTTTTATAGTAAATAAATTCTGAAAACTTATCCTGAAATCATACAAATATTCATCCATATTTTGTTCTTGCTGCTTTATGTTTAAAATTTACATGGAATGTATTTGTCATTTTGGAATTTACTGTGTTGTATGCTGTGCTGTATGGCTTTAACTTTTACTTCAAAATAAATTACCAATTGCTTCAGTATAATTTTCAAATCGTATTTCCTTTATCCATTGAATTGAGGCATCATCTTTATCACATAGTAAATCCACATTTCTGTCAAGTTCTACTTCTCGGGTGCTTACTCTGCTCCATAAATCAATCTGTATATTTCTGCACCAACACCACCTTATTTGTACCAGTGGTATTTTATGATCATCATCATATTAGAATCTATTTATCTTTCCAGAAATTTGTCATAATTAAAAGGTTTGGAGTCTGCCTTCAAACAGGTTGTGGTGGTTTCAAAAAATCCTTTGATATCCCTCCCTTTACAGGGTTAAGCCTGATACCCCTCCCTTTGAGTGTGGGCTATACTTAGTTAACTTATTTCTAGCAAATAGTACGTGGCAGAACTGATATATGACTTCTCAGACTGGGTCATTAAAAATACTGTGGCTGCAGCCTCTCCCTTATTACTCTGGGAGAAGCTGCCACGTTCTGAGAACAGCCAAGAAGCTCCATGGAGAGGTCCATGTGGAGAGAAACTGAGGCGTCTTGCCAACAGCCATGTGAGTAAACCATCTTGGGCACACACCTGCCTTCAGATGACAGAGCCCTAGCTGACGTTTTTGACTGCCCTTCCTGAAACACTAGGAGCCAGAACCACCCTGCTGAGCTGCTCCTCCTAGAATCCTGACCCTCCAAAGCTTTGTAAGATGAGAAGTGATTTTAGTTTTCCACTGCTATGTTTTAAAGTAATTTTTTGTGCAGCAATAGATAACATAGCCCCCATTATTGGAATGAACTGACAAGCTGCATTTTAGGGGGGATCTGCATGCACATGGCCTACGTTCCACCACGGAAATCAGGGCATGTCCTTACCAAAGATCTTATAAGCTCCAAAACCGCAAAAATTTCCCAGATGTCCTTTGATTTTGTGCCAACCTCACACGCCATCCTATAAACCCAGGTAGTGGTGGTGGTGATGGTGACTTTTTAAAGAGAGAAAAATACCTACCTTGTAAGATTTGACTTTTGTTTCAAGAGATTTCTTGGCCTCTCTTAACCAAAAAGCCTTGTCTCCTAACCCTTAGCCCCCATTTTCCAAAACGACCACAATGACATATCCCTTCCCACATGCTCTCCTCCCACTGTGACACTGACACTCTTTCCATCCAGAGGTGAGGTCCATCTTTCTTGCCCTTGATCTAGCAGCAGTGATGCTATGCCACTTTCGAGACTAGGTCATGACAGGGGATATGCTTCCAACCGGCCCTTACAGAACACTTGTTCTTGGAACCCAGACACCAGGTGGTGAAGAAAGTAAGAAACCACGTAGAAAGTCCACATGTTAAGCACTGAAAACCCCTCTGAGGTCTCAGCTGCCAGGTAGTAAATGAAACTTCAGATGGTTCCACCAACCAACCAGAGTCATTCCCAGCTGCAAGCTGGGATGTCACCTGTGGCAGAGATGAGCTGCTCCCCTTGTGTCCCCCTCAAACGGAGATTCATTGGCAAAATAAATCATTATTGTTGTTTTAACCACTGAATTCAGATGGTCCATTATGTGCATCAAATAACTACAACATTCCAAGTTAACCATCAAAGTCCAAAATATCACGTGTTTTACATTATAAGTTTCCTATCTCGCTAATGGGGGGCGGCGGGGGGGGGGGGGGGGGGGAAGAATACCAGAATCCAAGCACCTCTTCAATCAAAAGTGTCCTGAGTTGTTAGCGAATGGGTGAGGGAAACAAGTGTGCCTGAATTCGTAAACATCACCGTATATTTTACATCAGGCTTCTGTGTATGTAATAGAATGCCTCAAGACTGTTAATGGTGTTCATGGAACTTTGACTAATTTTCACACTTTGTTGAACAAAACTTTTTCTTTTGCAAGCTTTGCCCAAAGGAAGAGAGCGAGCCAAGTTCCCTCTAGTATAGCAGTCTCCACAGAGAGCCTGAAATCTCTCTCTTTCCCCAACTGTCTCAGGAAAAGGCCAGAAACTAGAAGCTTACCTGCCTCCTCTCATTTAGACACGGGGAAATACAGAAGACCAGCTAATGCCAGAAACAGATCACCACTGAGCCCATGGCACAGGGAACACCAAGGTGTTGGACTGGGAGTTAAGCTTTTCAGCTTTCACAGGATTTCCTCCCTTACTCCCTACTCTTCAGCTACCTTGCCCCCCATTTCCTTAGCACCAGCTGTTGCCAGTAAAATGGGCAAGGATGTATTCTGAATGGGATGCTGCCACCTGACCCTGTTCCAGTGATTCTATAGGAACGGTTAAGAAACCAAGGCAAAGAATCAAAAAATCGAAATCTTGCCACGCGCAACGACGTGAATGGAACTAGAGGGTATTATGCTAAGCGAAGTAAGTCAATGAGAGAAAGACAATTATCAAGTAATCTCTCTGTTATGAGGAATTTGAGAGGCACGGTGGGGGTTGTGGGGGTTAGGGAGGGAGAAAATGAAACAAAATGGGACCGGGAAGGCAGACAAACCATAAGAGACTCTTCATCTCAGGAAACATACTGAGGGTTGCTGGGGGGTGGAGGGGGGGGAAAGAGTGGCTGGATTATGGACATTGGGGAGGGTATGTGCTATGGTGTCTTCTGTGAAATGTGTAAGCCTGATGATTCACAGACCTGTACCCCTGAAACAAGCAATACATTATATGTTAACTAAAAATAATAAATAAATAAATGAATGAAATAGTCTCACAAGAAAATGGATTGTTTTGCCTCAATTTTTAAAAAAAATTATAGAGCCTATAAATACCACAAGGGATTATTTGTAGCTTTTGGGGAAAGGACAGACAGCGTTAAAGAAAACTCAGTGGTTTTATCTAACCGATGTCCTCTTCCATCTATCAAAGCCTCTTCTACCTACCTGGCGTGCAAGAGACTTTTCTTTCACCCACTCACTGGACACTCTCCAGAGACATCATACCTTATCTCTATAAAGAATCACTTGTCAAAAAAAACTTGTATCCTCCCCAACTTAATAAAGGATTACATTACACAACTTTTTTAAAAAAATGCATTATTCTTTTTAGAAAACTCTCAATCTCCTTCATGAACAGGTATTAGGTGAGGGAAAAAAAGGATAATTTTGTTAATCCAGTGACACCTTGACTTCTGCTGAATTACTGCTTATTCTTTCTTTCTTTCTTTCCCAAGTTCACCCATTTCACTTATATTCAGCTTTCCTATTTTTCTTTAAACGTCTTTAGCTATATCCTGAATCTCTTGATATCTTTTATCACTCAGTTCTAAATAGTTTCTGCTTGCCATTGTATTTTCTTAAGTAGTCCATGAATTAGAGATGTGTTTCTTTTTAACATCTGATTTCTAACACAGTGATGAGAAAACATGGTTTGTAAACATTTTCCATAAAGAGCCAGTGAGTAACTATTTTAGCCTTTGCTTGCAGAATGGTCTCCAGTCTAAGTACTCATCTCTGCCTTCCTTGCTTGCCCTAAAGCAAAGACAATTTATAAATAAATGAGAGTGACTGTATTCCAACAAAGCTTTACTTAAAAAGGCAGGCAACTTTGTCTGATTCAGCGAAGAGTCATAGTTTCCAACCCCTGGTCTATAGCACCCATGCTTTGGTCATTGTTAAGACTTGCTGTTACCTAATACTGTTTTGTAATGTTCAGTGCATGCCTGAAACCCAACAATCACCTTATTCTCCGGCTGCTACTCTTCTTCAAGGTTCAGGCCTGGCCCACGCAAGCACTTGCTTTTGTGAAAGGATCACCATGCTTCAGATACTAGGTTTTGGAATGAAAGAGTCCCCAGCTGGCAGCATTGCCACTTGCCATTGGGTGGTTTGGGGCAAATTACCTAACATCTCTAATCCTTTGGTTCCTCACGCACAAAAGAGAGAAAATAATAGTACCTACCTCGTGGGGTTGGCATAAGGAAGGATAGAATGAGATAATCCATATACAGCACCTAGCAGAGTGCCAGGTTAGACCTCAATCGTCATTATACCATTGAACCACTACTGTGAGGCAGGTACCATTAAACCCATTTCACAAAGAAATTAAGGCTCAGAGATGTTTTGGTAACTTGCCCAAATCTGATGGCCAGTGACAAAGCACCGATTCCCACCCAGAACTTCTATTTCCAAATCCAGAGTGTCCAGACTTTGGGTCTGATTAGCATGTGAGGAATTTACTGTATGCCATTCCTAGGCGAGGTAGCATTTTCAGACACGCGGAGAAAAGGAGTTGCGAAATGCACAGGAATTAATTCTTCGCGGTTGAAGTTTAGTCCTTAGGGGAAAAGAGAGAGTTCCATGAGCTCTAAGGGGCCGAAGGGGCCCGGGCGGTGCCCGCACGGATGACGAACCACCAGAACCCAGACAAACTCTTTCCTGGGCTCGGTCCGCTCCGGAGGCGGTGTCCCCCAGCGGCGCAGCCGGGGTGGGGCTCGGCGGCCTCGTTGACCTTGCTGCCCACGGCCGCGCTGCCCTTTCTGGCTCCCCCGCGCCACGTGCCCGGAGCGCATGGCGCCTAAAAATACCACCCCGGTTGAGCCTCCCGGAACGAGCCTCCGCTTTTTAAAAACCGGGCGCCGTCATCACCTCGAGACACATAAATCACAGCCCCAACCTGCTGTGGACTCAGCGGGTGGCGTGCCGCTCACTGCGGTGACGACTTCAGCCCCTCTCGAGGACCTGCACCTGACTTTGCCCCCTCCACTCCGCGCACAGGGTGTCTCGCCAGGACCACCGAGCCCCCCGAAGACCGCGCTGGTCGCTGGAAAAACAGCCCAGGAACCTCCATTTCTCCGAGCCCAGGATCGGCCTGGGACTCTCTAAAGCCATACCCTGTGACAATCACAGGGGTTTTCTCCGCCCCGTCGGTGACGGAAAACTCGTGACTCGGACCTGAGCGCTGGGCGGGCGCAGAGAAGCCGGGGGCGGAGCCGCGAGTCGGGCTCGCGAGGAAGCCCCCGACGGGCGGCGCGTGCGCAGTCTCTCTCCACGGGACCTCCTTCCCGCCGCTGAGACTAGGAAGCGGGACGCCAAATCTGTCCCCGCGCAGCCGCCGCGCCGGGCGCCGAGCGGGGCGGGCGCCCTCCCCGAGGCGCGCCTGTGCACGTTCCCACGCACGCTCCGGCGTACGGCGGCGGCCAGGGGTCGCGAGCCGGTGGAGGACCCGCGCGCGGAGGAGCCGGGGAGTCAGCGCTTCTTCCCTCCCTCCCCCACTCCCCTCCCCGCTCCCTCCCCCCTCCCCAAGAATGTTCCGCTACGAGGTGAGCTCTTGCGACCGGAAGTGACCCCTCCCTCCCTCCCGCGCCCCCTTTCCTCTCTCACCCCCCGCGCGTCGGTCCCGCGCCCCTGGGGAAGGAGGGGGCTGGCGGCGGGACCCAGGGGACCGAGTAGAACGCTTGGGGCCTGGGGTCGCGGGTTTAATCCGTGGGCGCTGAGCCGGCTCCAGGGGGCGGGACTGTTCTATCAGTTGCCGCTGGGGAGAGTTGGCCTCTGTTTTGGGGTGGGGAGGGCCCGTTAAGTACTGTAACCAGGCCATCCCCCACCCACACCCCGGCAGGAGCCGCGGAGGGGAAAGCGTTGCCCCCATCCTTGAGGGAGAGTCTCCCGGGAAAGCCTAGAGACGCGTTTCCCGCCCTGAACCCGGAACACCCCCCCCCCCAATTACACACACACCCGTGCGCACGGGCACCCAGCGGGTCAGGGGGGGCTGGACTTGCCCTTTACTGGGGCCCGAGACGGTTTACCGAAGAGGGCTCCGAGTTGGGAGGGGGCGTGTCCCGTAGAAGTTCCGGGCGAGGGGAACGAGACCTGTGTTTGGTGACCATCCCGGGAATGTAGCAATAGTGGAGTCCTGCCCCTGCCACTAACTCGCTGTATGACCTTGAGCTACTCCTAGTCTCTGGACAGAAAGTTTCTGGACTTGTAGACTGAAAGGGCTGCTCTGGGTGATCCCGAAGAGTCTTTCTAATTTAAAAAAGCAGTGATTTGGTTAAGTTGATCTGTGCTGTGGAAGCTGTTGCATGCCTGCTTCGTGGAAGTTTGGAAGGGTTTAAGACGGGTAGAATGGCCTTTTGGCCTAACCTTGCCTTTAGGAAAGTCTGTTCAAGGAGGTTGTCTGGCAAGATGTATCTCAGACCTACTATTGATGTGTGGTATTGTGATTCTGAGTCTTTGGAAATTGGGGCCACGGGTTACTTATACTTGATAGGAATGGTTCAAGACCAAACTGACTTGATGTAAACGTGGGAGAGAGGATGAGGTGCGGTAGGCAGAGTTTCCAAAAGAAGAGAACTTGGAAAATAAATCAGTTGAAAACTGAAAAGGGGGGGTTGGTATTTAAAATAGAACTGAGCTAAATTGTTGTGGTGATAACTAGCATTGTTTAGCAAATTTACAATCTTTGCTTCATTTAATCCTTACAACCCTCTAAGGTATTGTCCCTTTGTTGCCACTCTGAGTAAATGTAGATAGAGCTGGAGACACACTTAGACGTGTTTAATGAGTTAACCAGAATATGACTTAGCCAAGTTTACACACACTTGTAAGAAGGGGGCCACAACTTGAACTCACCATATCATAGCTTTTCCAGAGTTCACTTAATTGGGTTTGAGATTTTAGCTTTCTGTTTCATCACCAGATGAAAACAGAAGAGGGGAAATGAAGAGAAAGCTTTAAGAGGACATAATAGTTGAAATTTTGACATGAAACTGAGGAACATGATACTTTTGTTGAAAGATACACATAAAACTCAAAGTAATGATAAAGTTTGCATTTTGAGTTGTCATTACTATTCTAACCAGTGATGTCAGGAAAGTTGGGGGCCTAATTTCTTGGTTGCATGAAGAGATACTGTTATTAAATTCTTGATAGAGAAAAGGAGTGTTTCGGAAAAGAGAAACTGAAAGAAGATACTGCCATTTTTCAATGTCAGGGAAATTGGAGGTAGAAAAAATGATGTGTTTACAAGAGATCATATTCTAAGCTATTCTGATGATTGGGAAGACAAAATGAACTTTCTTTTTAAAAGATTTTATTTATTTGAGAGAGAGAGAGAATGAGAGAGAAAGAGAGCATGAGAGGGAAGAGGTAGAGGAAGAAGCAGACTCCTGTGGGACTCTATCTGGGGACTCCAGGGTCATGACCTGAGTGGAAGGCAGTCACTTCACCAACTGAGCCACTCAGGGGCCCCAAAATGGACATTTTTTAAATGAAGGTGTGAACTTCATGAATAGCTAATCTCTTTTCTCTTTTTTTAGTCTTTAGAGGATTGTCCTCTGGATGAAGATGAAGATGCATTTCAGGGCTTGGGAGAAGAAGATGAAGAGATTGATCAATTCAATGATGATACATTTGGGTCAGGTGCTGTTGGTAAGTGATATCTTTCTCTTTTAATGTCATCTAGGTCTCTTGTTCTTCCAGTGTTCTCTTTTGTAAGTGCTTTGTCTTAGTAGGAGTAACTACATTCACAAATTTAGCAAAATATTCTATTCTTGGTCTCAGAATAGTCTTCACTGGAAGCATCTACCTCAATGCCCTGGGCCCCTCTTTTGCCTCATTTATATATAAAACCAGATGCTTTCTGAGTCCTGTGCCTTCTGGCTATATTATCTATAGCTCTAGGTTGATGCTGTAAGGTATGCTAGTCATTAGACAAGTAGACATTGTTTAAAGATTTAATATAATCCTAGAAGAAGGAAATTTTTATTTTTGGAACATGTAAGTTTTGGAAAATTAGTAGAGTAAAAGAAAACTTGGCCTTGGGTGTGTATGTTTTAAAACTCAGGTAACCATTGGTGTATTGCATGACCCCGCTATTGCGTTACATAGTATCTTCTATAAACTAAAAAACATTTTATTCTAAGAATTGTGGTGATAGGAAGTCTTCATAAGTTAGAAAAGTGCTCGCACAGATGAACGTTTCCCATCCCTAGATACAGATAAATATTTTAGAAGTTAGAAAGGGTAAACAATTAAAGAGTCAGGCTAAACTTAACATGGCTCAGAGTTATAGTAATCTAAAATGGGAAACTTAGGCAACAGATTTATATGATAAAGTTTGAGAATTAGAGATCTTTAACCAAATATACTAATAAAATGTATTTTAAAAAAGAAGTAGGTAAGAGTTAATGTAAATATTTTTGCTTTAACCATTGGTGTAGAAAAGTAGCAATAAGACTGTTTCTGTTGGGATGTGTAAATCTGTGTGATTTCTTTGAAATCAGCATTCTGTCTGTGCAACAAATATTCAAAGTTAAGTAGCAAGAGGATATTTCACAATAGTGACTGATCTTAAGATGTTTAATATAAAATACAAAAGGTGTGAAAGTGGCTCCTCGTTTTGCAGTGATGTGGCCCACTTGAATTTATTAAAACTTAGACCAAGTTGAATTAACTGGGAAAAATGAGAAAGCATAGTATTTTTAGTCAAAGTTTACAAATCGGTAGAGAGTAAAACTGCCACTCTCAGGAGCAGCAGGAGAACCACTTAAGGTAGAAGTGAGACTGATTACAGAAGGAAACCAAAGACCTTCTGGATCATAGCCATAGTTTAGGAGATGAGATCCTACAAGAGGATGACGTGATCTAAGATGCTGTTCTCTCTCCATGGAGATCACTGGGGAAGAGATGTTGACTAGAATTGCAAATACAAGGAACTGATGTGAATTGCAAATTGTATTTGGAAGTTAGTTTAGTGATAACCTATAGGATACAATAGAGGTTACAGACATTGTGTGCATGTTTCTAGAACTTCTTTTCTCTTAAAGTATTGTACTGAATGTTATTTTTTTAAGCAAATTCCTCAGGTTTAAATAAAGTTGGTGGGATTGATTTATAGATACTGTATTAAAATGAGACAGCATACTAAAATGTCCTCAGTTTTGAACCTGGACAGAAGAGTAATAGTTTCATCTCTTCTCATTGACTTCCAGCGTGCTATGGAAAGTCTTTTTCTGCTTCTGTGTTCCCCACAAGTTAGGGAAAATATTGTCTTAAAAGGACTTTAGAGTGTACAGAACTCTATATGATATGATGGGAAAAAAGAAAAGTGCACACACATTGAAAAAGCCCCTAGGGTTATACTTTAAAAGAACAGGTAGCAAAAAGTAAAGGCAGTGAAATAGCATATGGTTAGCCCACTTTGTACCCCAGGGCATAAGTGACTAAGAAAGACTTTTCTTGGTCAACAAAGTTTGTAATGGGGAATAGATGTCCAAATATGAATCTTTATAATATACACTAATTACAAAGTTAAAATCTTAGGGAGAGAGAGAGCACATGTGTGCATGTGAGTTGGGGGGGAGGGGCAGAGGGAGGGGCAATCTTAAGTAGTCTCGGTGTTCAACAGGGATGCCAGTACAGGGCTCGATCTCAGGACCTGAGCTGAAATCAAGAGCTGGACACCTAACTGACTGAGCCACCCACATGTCCCTCATTTTAAAATCTTAATTCTTCAGGGGGCACTGGGGTGGCTCACTTGGTTGAGTGTCTGACTTTGGCACAGGTTGTGATCTCAGGGTCCTGGGACCAAGCCCTGTGGCTGGCTCCCTGCTCAGTGGAGAGTCTGCTTGGTCTACGTGTCCCTCTTCCTCTACCCCCAAACTCCCCCCACCCCCCGACAGTCACGCTCTCACATGCTTGTGCATGCTCCCTCTCAAATAAAATCTTTTTTTTTAAACTAACTTCTTCATAATATCTTGATACAAATATTGTACAGATTTATTTATTTATTTATTTTTAAAGATTTTATTTATTTATTTGACACACAGAGAAATCACAAGTAGGCAGAGAGGGGGGGGAAGCAGGCTCTCTGCTTAGCAGAGATGTGGGACTCAATCCCAGGACCCTGAGATCATGACCTGAGCCGAAGGCAGAGGCTTAACCCACTGAGCCACCCAGGCGCCCCCAGATTTATTTATTGAAAAAATTGCTAAGTCAGCCTGTGATTTGTTTAATGCACCGTACAGGTAGATACATAGCTGGTGTGAAGAATTTAAATCAAGAGGTAAAATGTCCCACCTTGGACATAATGTTACGGTTTGATAGTTTTTAACTCAAAGAGTGAGTGTCTTGAATGATACTTGTTAGTTATTTGAAGTCACTGGCTGCTAATGCTCTGATGTCATCTTTCCTTAAGAAACTAGTCCTTGTCTTCTGCATGGAAAAATGTTTACATCATCTTTAGAGCAGTAAATAGCCACAGTAATCTCAGCTCATTCTCTAAAAATAAAGTTCACACTTGCAGAGTGCTTATTATCTGCTAGGCACCATTATGAATGTTTTATATTTATTATTAATCCTCACAAGAACCCTGCGAGGTAGGTACTGTTATTATCCTCATTTTAACAAATGAGATAGAAGACTATGAGAGAGGTGAAGTAACTATAAATGCAATCAGGGTAGACTACCAGTTATGTTTGAACAGTCCTTGGGGAATCTCTGGGAATCTCTGGGAATCTCCTGCCTTTGCTTGGAAGAGCCCCCCATTGTTTCCACTTCCCTTCTATTGATAGCTGCTATAATCTTTAGGGACAAAGGTTGTCTTATAATTAAATCACCTGTACTGCCTTTTCATGTGGTATTTATTCAGAATTATTCCTGAGGTAGGCAGTGGGGGGCGGGATGAGGGGAGTTGGGTTGGGCGTTGCTAGCCGTGGGTGGATTCAGTAACCGGTCACATCAGGGTAGAGATTAATTAGTTGAAAACAAAAACTTCTTTTTCTTCATTTTTCTGGTATACCTTTGCGTACCCTTTATTATTTTGACCATTGTGGATCAGGGTCAAGCTTTGTTATATCTGAGTAACTTTATTTTTAGGTCATTTGAAAAAGATACGAGTGAAGTATCCTCTAATGGTAGGGGCTTGTGATCTTTTGATATTGCTTCACATGAGTTTTCGCAAGAGCAAGGAAAACCTAAAATGATAATGATGGGATTCTGTGGCTTAGATTCCTTTGCTTACATCGTTCAGACGGTAATAGTTAATTCACAACAGAGCCCTTCTCGCAGAATACGGCTATTTAACGAGTGTTTTTTTAAATTAAGGACAAACTGTTCATCTTTGGTAGCTCTAACAAACTTAGTAAGCATGAGTATGGGAGGTAGTGAATGAAAACAACACAAGTTTAAGAATCCTGCATCAGAGTAATCCACTAACAAATTAACTTTTTTTTTTTAAGATTTTTTTTATTTATTTGACAGAAAGATCACAAGTAGGCAGAGAGGCAGGCAGAGAGAGAGGAGGAAGCAGGCTCCTTGCCAAGCAGAGAGCCCAATGTGGGACTCCATCCCAGGACCCTGAGATCATGACCGGAGCTGAAGGCAGAGGCTCAACCCACTGAGCCACCCAGGCACCCACAAATTAACTTCTTAAATTGGGGAAATAAATGTTTAAAAAAAATCCCCTCATTCAGTATTATAGAGTCCCCATTTTTTGGCATCACTGAATTAGTAAAATTACAAAAAACAATCTGTCCTTTAAAACGTACTCAGCTTACTCTTCCTTAGCAAAGATGACACAAATATTAATGTCAGCAGTGATTTTTTTTTAAATTTACATTTAATTAGCCAACATAGAGGACATCATTAGTTTTTGATGTAATGGTCAGTGATTCATTAGTTGCATGTAATACCCAGTACAATTGATTTTTTTTTTAAAGATTTTATTTATTTGACAGAGAGATCACAAGTAGGCAGAAAGGGAAGCAGAGAGAGAGGGAAGCAGGCTCCCCGCTGAGCAGAGAGCCTGATGCAGGGCTCGATCCCACGACCCGGGGATCATGACCTGAGCCCAAGGCAGAGGCTTTAACCCATTGAGCCACCCAGGTGCCCCCAGTTGATTTTTAATAACACTAATCTTTAAGAATATTTTTCCAGGTAACTCATAATTTAAATTAATGTTGTAGTTTTCCTCTAAAGTGAATTTTTTTCTTTACCACAAGTGGTACATTGAAATATACCACAGTGCCCAAAGACTAGACAGTGATTCCGATCTTTGCATAAGATGTTAAGACATATTACAGTATTAATCATTACATTGAAAATTTGCAAATAATCCAAGTTTCCATCAGTAAGGGATAAGTTAAATTAGTATATCAATAGATCAGAATCTTAAACAGCATTAAAAAGAATGAGGTAATGTTATCAGTAGTTACATGCAAGTGTATATACATGAAAAGTATCCAAGATGTATTGCTTAAATAAAAAGAAACAAGTTGAACTTTATAGTTTGCATTTTGAAAAACTTAACATACCTGTAGAATTCTGGGGAACATTCTAAGTTATATATTTGTGTGATGTTTAAATTTTTAATTAATAGGATTTTCTTTGTAAGCAGGAAAAAAGTTAATATTAACAAGTTGTACATGAGCCCCTCAGAAAATTGTCAATAAATCTAAAGATTCTCTCTCTTTTTTTTTTTTTTTTTTTTAGTGGCTACCATTTATTATAACCTTGTTGTATACCAGACATCTTTCTTTTTTCTTGTTATGGTGCCTCCAGTTCTTCTTTCCTCTTTTCTCTTTTAATGAGGTACATAGAAAAATTATATGAGAAGGATTGCCATTGAGGACACTTGCAGAAAGAATTCAGTGTTTTTATGTTAGTTATAAAGAGAATTATCAGGGCACCTGGGTGGCGCAGTCAGTTAAGGGTCTGCCTTCGGCTCAGGTCATGATCTTGAGGTCCAAACCATCCAGTCCTGCCTTGGGCTCCTTGGTCAGTGGGAAGTCTCCTTCTCCCTCTGCCTCAGCCCCTGCTTATGCATGCTGCTTGAGCACTTGCTGTTTCTCTGACAAATAAAATCTTTAAAAAGAGAGAGAGAAAATTTTAAAAAATTGAGAGAAGAATGATCTGTTACCATTTTCTGTTGAATTTTATAGGGCGTAAAGAACAAACTAAGAATGAAATATATACAGATACATTAGGTTTTTGTGGAGTTTGAAAGTCTTGCATGTTTAGATGAGGTGAAGGTAGCATTAAAATGAAAAGGCTATTTAGGGAATGTTTCCATGAGGAGGAAAAGGTATCTGAATTGGAATGCCAGAAGGGGAAAAACATGGAGTCGAACTTTTGCAGCGGAAGCAGAACGGAGGAATGAGATAGAGGAGCACTGGAATGACAGCGCGAGGGAAATAAGGTCTAGTTCTAGAGAAGCCGACGGAGGGTTGTGCAGATTTTTACCTGTGCTGTAGCAGGACTCCAAAATAATGCTGCGTTGGCATACAGAGTGAGAAAACAAGCTAGTGCTGGAGCTACAGACCGTCCGGGAGTGTGCAGGAATAGCAAGGGCATTGTCAACATGGAAAAGGACCGGACCCAGCTGCGGGTCGCCTCCCGCAGTAGCCCTGGTGTTGCTGCAGTAGCCACCCGGCAGGCCTCCATGCCTCCAGTGTTTCTTCTCCTTTTCCTGCCCACCCCTCACATCCAGAATCTGTTCTCAGTACAGCAGCCAGACTGTTTGTTTCAGAAAGGCCACATCAAAACCTCCAGCGGCCCCCCCATTTCAATCAGTGTGACCCAAAAGGCCCAGAAAGAGCTCCCTCCTACTACCTACTTGGCTTCACTCTTTTTTCCTGCTCTTCCTCTTTGATCGTTCCAATCCAGACACAGTCCTACTTGACTCTCAAAATCATCTCTTGTCTTTAAGTCCTTTCTACGGACTGGCCCTCTATGTGGAACACTCTTCTCCCAGATAATCCACACGGCTAACTATCTTACCCTTGAATCTTTGCTCAGATGTCACCCTCGCAATGAGGTGTACCTCTCTCTGTCCCATTTAAAGTTTTCAACCTGCTTTTCCTCCATATATCTATATAGTATTTAATCTCATACAGTATTTAAGTTATTTGTTATATCTATTATCTATTATCTGTCTCTTCCCTGCTTGAAGGAAAGTTGCAGGAGACCAGGGATCTTTTTGTCTTTTGTACACTGATCTATCCCATGTGCCTAAAACATTAACACATAATAGGTGCTCAACAAATACTAATTGAATGAAATGAGTAGATTTGAGAGCTCGTAAAGAAGATGTCAGGCATAATCTAAAAGGACATGTATGCTAACGCAGTGGGTTTTAACTTCCCTTTTTTGCCTGATATGTCATAGAATCTCAAAACTAGGGATGCCTAGGTGGCTCATCAGTTAAATGTCTGCCTTTGGCTCAAGTCATGGTCCCAGGGCCCTGGGATCAGAGTCCCTCCTTGCTCCTTGCTCAGTGGGGAGTCTGCTTCTCCCTCTGCCTGCCACTCCCCCTGCTTGTGCACTCACATGTGTGGGGTCTCTCTGATAAATAAATAAAAATCTTAAAAAAAAAAAAAAAAGAATCTCAAAACCAGTGAGTTGTGGACATACCTATCACTGGCTTAGAAACTGTTTTCAGAATACAGTTTGAATGCCGTTGGTAATGTATTAAGCAGTCCCTCTAAGTGCTTCAGTTATATTCCTGGTAGGATGTTGTTTGTCCTTAATAGTGAAAAGCTCACTTTCCTATGACCCTTAGTTTAAATCTTACTTTGTTTCTCTCAAGTGGAAATATACTGTCTTCTGAAGTTAGAATTGTTCATCTGGTTAACAGAAGAATTTCATCCAACTTTTAGTTTCAGTATAAACTATGTTTCTTGTGATGTTCTTACAGATGATGACTGGCAGGAAGCGCATGAGCGCCTGGCTGAATTGGAAGAGAAGCTGCCGGTGGCAGTTAATGAACAAACAGGCAACGGAGAAAGGGATGAGATGGACTTGTTGGGTGACCATGAGGAGAATCTGGCAGAAAGGCTCAGTAAGATGGTGATTGAAAATGAGCTAGAAGATCCAGCTATCATGAGGGCAGTGCAGACCAGGCCAGTTCTGCAAGTGAGTAAGTTACTCTGATCTGAGAACTATAGCCGACTAGTAATTAAGGTGAAGTACTGAGCTTTGCTGTTTTGTTTCATCTGCTACCCTAAGAAACTTGCATATACCATAGAAAATTGTTGATATACTTCCTGATCGTAGCAGGTGAAGAGGGGAGTCAGGTGTCGTCTGGAGCACTGTAATTTCGTCTTCTCAAGCAGTTGAGACTCTTGGAGCCTTGTTCACCGAAAGCAGTTAAAGCATCCAGAAACCTCTCTCTACTCCAGACTTTGTGTATGTGTTTCCTTTTTTGTAGCCCCAACCAGGAAGTCTGAATTCCAGCATCTGGGATGGGTCTGAAGTTCTGAGGCGAATCCGAGGGCCACTGCTTGCTCAGGTATGAAACATTTTCTCCTTATACAAATTCCTAGTATCCAAAAATTCCTGTCTTGACCCTTTCCTTACTGAAGCAATGTGTTGATGTATATCATTTGCTGTTATGTTGATTACTTAACCTCCTCATAGCTGTACCTGTTGATTGTACAGTTTATTTACTCAGCCTTCATGCAATGCTCATTTGTGCTTTATTTTGAAAGGTTGAAAGGGAGCCTTTAGAATTTGAATTTGTTAGCTTATAATTCAAATTGCTTAAGTCATTTCTAGGCAGAACCATAGGAATGAAGAACAGGTCAGTGTCTACCAATGATTGGAGGTGATAGGAGGGGTTGTCTGCTAAGAGACAATACAACAGGAGTTTGGGGAGTGACAGAACTGCTCTGTTCTTGATCGTGGCAGTAGATCCATGATATGTATTGATCAAAATTTGGAGGGCACCAAAGAGAGGGAATGTTACTGGATATGAAATAAAATTTAAAAATAATTTCTCAAGATGCTTTTGGCATCTGTACAGATTATTAAACATTTGTTACGGACTAATTTTTTTTCTTTCTTTCTTTTTTTTTTTTTTTAACTATTTCGTCAATTAGGAAATGCCTACAGTATCTGTATTAGAATATGCCCTGCCTCAGAGGCCCCCGCAGGGTCCAGAAGACGAGCGAGACCTTTCTGAGCGCGCATTACCACGGCGGTCAACGTCACCTATCATTGGGAGTCCTCCTGTTAGAGCCGTCCCCATAGGCACCCCACCTAAGCAGATGGCTGTACCCAGCTTCAACCAACAGGTACCTCTCATTAACAGGCACTCAGCCCAGGATATTGGGAATCTGGGCAAAATTATTTGGGAAGTTGGCGATGCTGGGAGGAGGGTGGAAGTTTTGGGTAGGCGTTAGATTAGAAAGAGAAATAGCCAATTAGAGGAGAAGTTAGTACAAATAAGAGACACATTCCCTAATGCCCTTTTCTGGTGCTGCTCCTGTTGCTGCTGCCTTTTAATTGGGGGAGAAAAAGGGTAGTTAACCACATTTAGTGTATATATCCTTTTCAAAGTGTTTTGCTGGCTGCCCACAACATTGGCAGAGAGGTAACTGAAAGCTGGGGGGAGTGGGAACACACAGCATTGTCCACATCCCTTTTTACCTTTAAGATATCCCTGCTTTCCCTAGAGCCTGTGCAGTCCTGTTCCATAGACTTTCCTCCACCTGAAACCAGCAGCTGAAAAGGAAGGCCAATTTGGAAGGTATGGGGGGAGGGTGGTGTTGGTATGGCCCTAGTTAGGCTCAGTATTCTGTAAAACGGTGGAGTCCCAATGTATCACAAAAGAGCTGAGCATGGCGGCCATATCACAGGGGCCTCAGAATAGGACTTAGTTAATCCTCCAGCTTTCTTATCATTCCTTCTCCCTCGCTGCTACCAAAATAATATCCTCTTGCAGAGAATTTGCAAGTCAGAATATCTGTTGGTACCTCCCTCAGATAGCATGGAAGGGTGGGGATAACTGGAGAATTAGCTAAATCTTCCTCAGTTACAAGTGGCACATTGCTTGGTGTTTACGAGAGGAAGTGACCAAAGGTTCTTACGTGAACCCATAGCCGTAGCAATTTGCTTAGAAGTAGGGCTTTGCATTGAGTTCTGTGTCTCTACCAGTACTCGAGGGGAGGGAGAGTAGGTGGAGGACAAACTGACTTCACTGAGTGTAGTTGTGTATATGTTTGTCCTGATAGATCCTGTGTCCGAAGCCTGTCCATGTCCGGCCCCCGATGCCACCACGTTACCCTGCTCCCTATGGTGAGAGGATGTCTCCAAACCAGCTCTGCAGTGTCCCGGTATGTCTTCACGTCCTGATGAAAACGTGCTGCATATGGTTTCACCATTAGTATGTAGAGGTCTCCTAAATTAGGTGCGCTTATTATAGTCTCCATACTTGAATTTCTGGATGTTATGGTCCCCAGGTCAGAAGACATGGTTCATCATGTTCAGTTGTTTCATACCGGAGCTTTTTTTTTTTTTTTTTAATCTTTAATGGGGCACCTGGGTGGCTCAGCGGGTTAAGCCTGTCTTCAGCTCGTGTCGTGATCTCAGGGTCCTGGGATCGAGCCCTGCATGGGGCTCTCTGCTCAGCAGAGAGCCTATTTCCCCCTCTCTCTGCCTACTTGTGATCTCTATCTCTCTGTCAAGTAAATAAATAAAATTTAAAAAAAAAAAAAAAAAAGAATTCACACCCTGCGTGGTCATCTGGCTTCCTGCTGTTTCAGTCCCTCATCCTCCTGCCTCCTCCTTCGGGTTACATGACCATAGTGCTTCCTGACGTCCAGCATTGCTCTCTTTCATATTCCTTCCATAGACAGCTTTTTTATATCCAAGTTTATTCTGCATTCCTACTAAATTCCTTTATATCAATTTACAAATTTCACAGAATGTGTGTAATTTTTTGTCTTTTTTTTTTTTTCCCCTAGAATTCTTCCCTGCTTGGTCACCCTTTCCCTCCTAGTGTTCCTCCTGTTCTCAGCCCCCTCCAGAGAGCACAGCTTCTTGGAGGAGCACAGGTAAGCCTGTGATGAGCCCAACCCATGAAGAGCTCTCTTGCTTTCCTAACATTCATAGGTAATACCTCTCTTTGCTGTTAATCAGTCTCTACTGCCTCTTATTTTATTCCTTCACTTTTTCAAACAAAGTTATTGATGGAAACAGTATTCACTTTTTTGTGGATAAAAGCAAGAGGCTTGCTGATTCACTAAATCTGAGATCTTGTCCCTCTTTCTAGCTACCGCCTGGACGGATGTCTCCCAGCCAGTTTGCACGGGTCCCTGGATTTGTTGGTAGTCCGCTTGCTGCCATGAATCCCAAGTTGCTGCAAGGGCGAGTAGGGCAGGTGCTTCCCCCAGCACCTGGCTTCCGTGCCTTCTTTAGTGCTGCGCCCCCTGCCGCTCCGCCGCCTCCGCAGCAGCACTCCCCTGGCCCAGGGCCTCACCTGCAAAACCTAAGGTGTGCAAACTAATGCCACTCTTTACCCATCAGTCGCCCAAGGCTCTTTATCAGTGAGGCTTCCATGTCTGCAAGGGATGTGTTTTGAGATGTTACTGGATCTTCTTCTTGTCAGACACAAAAGTGTTTGACAGTCTCCAGGCATTCTTATGAATTAACATTTTCCTAAAGTCCCGTGCTTCCTGTGTAATTTGCATATTGCTAATCACCCCTTTATTTCTTCTAACCTTTCTTAGGTCTCACTTTATATCCATTTTATAAACATCCGCACGCACAAAGTACTTATTATGTAACAAGAATTACCAAATGCTAAGGACCAGAGATGTAGACGCTGAGATGTCAGCTCATCTTGGTGGTAGCCAAGTTGCTCACTTCTAATCTGGTTTTATAATAGGGGTTCAAGTTTCTGCTTCTAGTGAGATTGTATTTTATTACATGTCATATAGTATCAGGATTCCTCAGAGAAACAGAACCAATGAAGTATTTGTATATATACACATGTACATATGTATATATGCACATACATTTTTCTTTATATAATGAAAAGATTTATTTTAAGAAATGGCTAAGGAAATCCATAAAGCAGGCCAGGAAAGTGCAAGTTCAGATAAGAGTTGAACTTGCATTCTTGAGTCTGAAATTTGTAGGTTAGGTTGGCAGGTTGGAAGCTCAGGCAGCACTTCTGTGTTTCAGGCTTGAGGCAGAATTGCTTTGTGTCTGGGAAATAGCAGGTTTTTGTTCTTAATGCCTTCAACTGGTTGGGTGAGGCCCACCCACATTTTCAAAAGTCCTCTTTTTCCTTATTTCTTAATAACAATATTATTGTTAGACCGGTGTTTGACCGTACAACTGGGCACCACAGCCTATGGCCAAATTGACATAAAGTGACTATCACACATAGATTTTCAGTGTGATTCCCAAATAGTTGAAACTAAACACATTAAATCTTTTGAGACTTCTGTTTATAGTTAGGAGGAAGAAGAAAATAGTTACACTGCTTCCCTGCGAATTCACTCAAATTTTATGGTCCTCTTCTTAGGAGTTGAGAATTAGTCTTTGTAGAAGACATGTAAAAGTACTACAGTCTTTTCCTTTTGAAAGATCTGAGGATAGACTTGTATATTCCCTTCAGTGCGCTGTGTGAGGTTAGCCTGTATTGACAACATTCTCTAAAACTTCAGATCACAGAACAACAGAATTAAAAACTTTTCCCTTTTTTTTTCTTAGATCTCAGGCCCCAATGTTTAGACCAGACACGACTCACCTCCATCCACAGCACCGTCGGCTCTTGCATCAGAGACAGCAGCAGAGCAGAAAGTAAGGACTCATCCTGCTCCTTGGTGGTTTCTTAATTCAATTTTCCTTTTTTACAGTGTAACAAGGTGCTACTTATTTAGTTTACTTTTTAAGTAAATTTAATTAGTACTAAGTTTATTTTACTGGTAAAGAAGATCATATGTGCTGTCATTTTATGCTTTTGTTACGCTAGCTTGCTTTATTTATTTATTTATGTATTTATTTTCATTTTTGGTTGGGGGAGAAGAGAATCTTAAGCAGGCTCCACACTCAGGACAGAGCCCCACAAAAAGCTCGCTTACAACTCTGAGATCATGACATGAGCCAAAATAAAGAGTCAGATGCTTAAACAGTTGAGCCACCCAAGTGCCTTGATACACTGGGTTTAAATGACAAGATTTTTTATCAACTAATTTCTAAGATTCTATAAATCTGTTTATCGTACATCAGAAATATAATATAGATATGATTTTTTAAGTCATTTTTATACTCTTAACTATCTTTGTTTATCACCTCAGCTCAGAGGTGACCTTGAAATAAATGGCTAGGTTTGTATTTCGGTCTTACGTAAAGCCAGCAGTCACTCTGTTTTTGCCTGTAATCTAATGTTTATTTAACAGATGCAAATATGTACTTATGTGTGCAGCCCCGGCTGCATATCGGGCACTGGGGTAGGTTTGGGGGACTGAAAGAAGAACGAGGCATGTCAGAGTCCTGCCTTCATGGGGTTGACGTTCTAGAATCGCTCATAAACCAAAAATAGAAAATTAAACATAACTTTGAGGTTTCTTTAACCTTCAGTTTTATGGTTCTATGTGTGTAATTCCTTCTCACTTTCGAAGAAGCTCTAGAATATTTTTTGCAGGGGAAGAACAACATAGGCTCTTAAAATAAGACACAAAAAGTGCTAACCGTAAAGGAAAAGATTAATACATTTGACTCTTTTAAAATATGAAACTTCTAGTGCCTGAAGTTAACAATACGGTTTTATATATTTGAAAATTTCTGAAGAGGGGGGTTCTCATTTATATAAAGTGTTATTACCACCAAAAAAACCAATGGGAGATACAGAAATTCTAGTGGGTGTTGAATATATCTATTATCTTATGTGTGGTGATGGTAAGGCAAGTGTTTGCATGTCCAGACTTACAAAATTGTACACATTAAATATGCACAGTTCTTTGTATGTCAGTTACACCTCAGTAAAGCTGATATGACTTTGCTTATATGTGGCATTTAAGAAGCAAAACAAAAGAACAAAGGAAAAAAGAGACAAAAACTCTTAACTATAGAGAACAAACAGATGGTGACCAGAGAGCAGGGTGGGTGGGGGATGGGTGAAATAGATGATGGGGATTAAGAGTACAATTATCATGGTAAGCACCAAGTAACATTTAAAACCATTGAACCATTATATTGTACACCTTAAACTCAGAGGAAAAAAAAATTTCAAGCTTGCTTATAATCAGGAAAATACAGATTAAAATTAGATAGCTATTTTACCTCATCAGACAAGTAAAATTTGAAATGTCTCAATACTCATTATTGGCAAGAATATTCGTTAGTCTCAGCCTCGTGTAAAGGAATTAGGCAGTAAATAATGTTGAAAACATGGATACACCACATGCTGGCGGTTCTTTTTGGTGTATGTTTGGCTATGCTGTCAACACAGATAAATGTGAGGAGTGTAACATTGAATAAGAAGCAAGGGGCAGACTTAACATGTCCAGTAGCATTTATGTAAAAGTTAAAGGCACACAGAATAATACCATATAATATTTAAAGATGGATACATGAGTCATGAGTCTTAAAAATATTGCAAGGAGGGGTGCCTGAGCGGCTCAGAGGGTTAAGCATCTGACTCTTGGTTTTGGCTCAGGTCATGGTCCCCAATTGTGAGATCGAGCCCCACATCAGTATCCATACTCAGTGTGGAAACTGCTTGAGTTTCTCTCTCTCTCTCTCTCCCCCCCCTTCGTGCTCCCTCCTACACACACATGGGCACAGAATGTCTCTCTTTCTCTCAAATAAATAAAATCTTTTTAGAAAAAAAAAACATTTCGGGGGAGTGCATACAAAGTCAGGATAGTGGTTCCTCTGGGAAGGAAGGGAGACGGGAACCCAGGATTCAGACAGGGTGCAAAAGGGCCTTAACTAAATACAACAGTATGTTGCTTTAATACTGCTCTTTAAAACCCTGAGGCAAATTGGGGCAACTAAATTTTTTTCTTTTTTTTCCACTAAGTCTAGGTGGTGGATAGATGAATGTTTATTGTGGGCTTTTCTCTATATTTGAAGTACTTCATTATTTTTCTGCAAGTTAAAAAAAATGTATAGACTGTGAGTCAAATTGGCCTGCGTTCACATCTCTTTGGCCTCGGTTTGTTGTCTTCAGTGGAGAAAATCAAACCGCCTACCTCTTAGGGTTGTTGCAGGGCCTAAACAGAAGTCCGTGGGTGAGAGTGCGCAGCACAGGTGATGAGGCACTCAGGTCTCCGGGTTATTTCTTTCAGTGTGTATCACATAGCTCTTTGTTCTCCGACGTGATTAAGATTCAGTTCTTTTCACTTTGTTAAAGAAAGCAAAGTGGAATCTTTTTTTAACCGTCGGGGCTTGTTCCTGTGTTGTTACAAGGCCTAATGAATACTGTGACTTGGAGTGAATGCGCCCCTGTGTTTGTTTTCAGTCAGCATCGCAGTCTCAATGGTGCTGGAGACAGAGGAAGTCACCGGAGCAGTCATCAAGACCATCTCCGAAAGGATCCCTATGCCAATCTCATGCTGCAGCGAGAGAAGGATTGGGTCTCTAAAATCCAGATGATGCAGCTGCAAAGCACTGATCCCTACCTGGACGATTTCTATTACCAGGTAGACAACCATTCAGTCCCTTACTTTGGGGAGGCGCTCAGGGAGATACTGGTAGACCTACATACTGACAGAATCTGCTTTTGATGTAGTTTTCAATTGGGTAAGAATTGACTAAGCAAATTCTGTCCTCCTCTGAAGCTGGAGAGCCTCTCAGTGTTCACTAGAAGGTTTCTATGTTTGCCTCTTATTCTTTACAGAGGCTCTCGGGCCAATGTTTTGAAATCTCTTTGGCATCAATAATCTGGTTTTCTCAGTTAAACATATTGGCAGTCTAACTTTAAAGATATTTCCATTGATGTTGGGCTTTTCTGTAGGCTGAGATTTTTTGAGAAGTAAATATCTGGCAGTCTAGCAAAAATTAAAGATCGATGCATATGTAGAGTCCCAGTTGTTGCTGCCGCCAGTACAATCACGTATGATAAAGAGCAGCGGTACTCTGGGCTTGTGTTGCAACTGAAATCATCTTCGTGTGGTAGAATTACTTTGAAAAACTGGAGAAACTGTCAGCTGCTGAAGAAGTACAAGGCGAAGGCCCGAAGAAGGAGCGCACCAAACTCATTACCCCGCAGGTGGCCAAACTGGAGCACGCGTATAAGCCAGGTGAGGTCCTTACCCCTAGGCCCACAATAAAAGAAATTCAACCTGCTGCCCATACGATAAATAGAAATAACTGTGGAGACAACTGGATACAGACGTTCAAAGCTCATTCGTAAGGACCATTGTCCTTAAATGCAGAGGTCTGCCTTTATTGCGTGGAATGAGTGGTTTAGTAGATGGACTTGTAAATCCTTCACTGCTTGGGATTCCTTAACTTCTAATTTTTTTTTTTAAGATTTTTATTTATTTATTTATTTGGCAGAGAGAGACACAGCGTGAGAGGGAACACAAGCAGGGGGAATGAGAGAGGGAGAAGCAGGCTCTGTGATCCCAGGACCCCAGGATCATGACCTGAGCGGAAGGCAGACGCTTAGCAACTGAGCCACCCAGGCGCCCTGAGATTCCTTAACTTTTTAAAATGTGTTATAATTTCTAGTATCCCTATAATAAAAGGGAAATACTTCAGATTTTTATTACCATTGCAACCAAAGAATGGGAAAAGATAGATTTGGATAAGAGATCACATTAGATAACATAGATTTCTGTACTGAACCATTAGACTGTGAGGAAAGAATATAGACCATAGAGGTCTTAGAAAGCTGCTTGCTTACACTGCTGAGTTACTTGTTGAAAATGCTTTGTTCTTACAGTGCAGTTTGAGGGCTCTTTGGGAAAGCTTACAGTCTCCAGTGTGAATAACCCCCGAAAAATGATCGATGCCGTTGTGACGTCTCGGAGTGAGGATGATGTAAGTGTCAGCACAGCCTTGTGTTCAAGAAACTCTGGGTTGTCCCTGGTGCCTAGGGGTCACCGTGGGAGGGAATCAGGCACAACGGAGTTGTTTGTCATGTGACTGGGAGCTTCCCCACCACATGTCCCGGCGTTCTGGTTTCCTGCAGGTGGGCTGAGGTGCTGACACATTCCTCAGCAGCCAGGCTAGACTTGGGGCGGCAGGAGTCTTTAAACTGGGTAACCGGCTGCAAACAGCACTGGGCTATTCATTCCAGTTTCAAAAACTACCATTTTCTGTGTTTTTTAAGATTTTCCTGTGATTGTCTGCATCTTTACTACATTCTGTAATTACCTTGTGCCCACCTGTAAATTCAGTTTAATAGTCTGTGTGGGTTAATTCAGTCTGTTCTGTAACCTTCATCCAGTTAGTGTTGGTTTAGATTACTAACTTTCAAAGAGTTAAGATTTTTTCACAGTATTGTCACAAGTGGAAGTACATATGCATACTTCGAAAGTTATTTTTAACAGAGGTTAAGAATTCACACTGAGTAGTCTTGTCTTTTTTTTTAGGAGACAAAAGAAAAACAGGTTCGGGACAAGAGACGAAAAACCCTTGTCATAATTGAGAAAGTAAGTTTAGAATTTGTTGCTGTAGTTAGTTTCAAATAAGGAACTGTCACATAGATGTGGTACTCAAGAAGTGGAAAAGTGAGCAGTCAGTGTTCTGTGATTTTAGTTAGTGAATATGTTCTTCTTATGTGTCTGTTATGTACCAGAGCACACTAGAAAAGAAAAGAGTGTGCCGTGCCTCACCTCCGGCTTCATGGAAAGAACACTGCAGTTGCAGTGAGAAGTCTTGGGTCTTTGTCCAGGCTTGGTCAGTTAACCACTAAGTGTTTGGGAGCAGGTCACCTTTCTAAGAAAATGAGAATAAAAATTACATTGTTCCACCTGTGAATTAATTGAGTTAATTAGGGCAGTTCACAGGTATTTCCTGGATGCTGGACACTGTGCTGGGTGCGAAGAAAAATGTGGTACTCTGTAGGCAGTTCATTTATAAAGTGTAAATACTATGTGTCTAGGCCATAGGCATGGTGAGGAAGAGCATGGAGTATGGAACCAGGCTGCATATCACGTCTTCTGCATTTCTAGCTGAGTCTGTGACTTGAGGCAAGCTGCTTAACCTTTCTGTGCTGTCCTCGTTTTCTTCGTCCTCAACAGTGGAGATGATAACGTCCTCTCTTTCTGACTGGGTTGTGGAGAGTGTCTTGTGAATGAGTATAAGCGTAGTGCCTAGAACAGTGCCTGGCACCCAGGAGTAAAATTACTACTGTGTTTATAGATAGACGGCATCACTTGAAGCAGCGATGCAGATCATTTCTGTTATAATATTGTTTTTGCTGCTGGAAGGTTTGCAAAGGGTGTAATCATTCACTGTCCTCACCTCCTGGATTAGTGGTCAGGAGGGACAACAAAGAGAGAGGAATTCTTTAAGTTCTTTCATTATGTTTTTCTGGATTCAAAAGAGCACCTTTTTCCTCTGTCTTACTACAGTTCGTTTTCACTCTTTTGTCTTTACCTGGTGGTCTTAAACTGTGAAATTGTTTATCAAATACTCTGATCCTGACCCAGCATGCTGTGGCCTGCTTTGTGTCTCACTTAGACCTATAGTTTACTCCTGGATGTGGAGGATTATGAAAGGCGGTGTCTCCTAAGTCTAGAAGAAGAGCGACCTGCACTGGCGGATGAAAGAAAGCACAAAATTTGTAGCATGTATGACAACTTAAGGGGGAAATTGCCTGGACAAGAGAGGTAAGAATTGTACACTTGGAGGGGCACGTGAGACCAGCTGGACTCCTTACTTGGCTGACCTGAGCTTTCCACATTTCTGTCTTTTGGATATCTTCTTACCATCCCAGGAAGCTCAGAGTCTATCCTTCCAGCCTAACTCAAATGCCACGTCATATAAAGCATTTCATAATCCTTCTCGGCCAGGAAAACAATCTCTTTATTCTGTATTCATTTATTTGGTACCTACCTATTCACTCTCTGAGAGGGACTATCCTGGGCACTGGACACATAGTGGGGAGCATGATTTGGTGTCTGCATTTGAGCCTATAGGTTGTACTTGCTTTGTGCTTTATTCCAGCCTATTCAGTCTTTTAATCTTCATGTAGTCTCTTCTACTAAGTTGGAAAGTACAGACATTTATACTTTCTTGGAATTTCCATAGAATGCTTATACACTATCGTAGCCAATCAGTCTTCCAGTGGGGACTAAGCTCCTTAATGTATCCTTTTATCTGTATCTGGCATCTGTCCCACCCAGGATCTTGCAAACAGTAAATGTTCTATAAACCCCAAGTGTTTATTTGATGAATGTAAGAGGACTCTGTCCCGAAACTCCCCTTTCCTTTGCCCATGCAAAAGAATTGGTGATTCTTCTAAGCCAGGACACACACAAACCAGAACATAAGAATAAACCCCTTCTTTTTAACACACCATTTCTGGAGTCAGGCGGACAGGCAGCTGGTTGAGTAAAGGTGGGCTTTCCTTAGCTGGGAGTGTTATGGGGCCATCAAATCAACATAGTTGAAGTATATTTATTGAGATAGAAAATTATCTTTAAGAAGTTGTCCGGTGAAGAAAGCCAAGTACAAAGCCATGTGAATTCTCTGGACTCTTTTTTGTTGGTTTTTTTGTTGTTGTTTTTGTTTTAATGAAAAAAATACACAGTCAGTGAGCACACAGATCTAACAACGTTTCTTAAAAATGGTAGCAATAGGGGCGCCTGGGTGACTCAGTTAGTAAAGTACCTGCCTTCGGCTCAGGTCACTTGGGATCGAGTCCTGCATCAGGCTCCCTGCTCCATAGGGAGCCTGCGTTTCCTCTCCCTCTGCCACTGTCCCTGCTTATGCTCTCTTGTGCTCTGTCATACAAATAAATTTTTGAAAAATGATAACAGTATAAAGTTAATTGTGAAATGATTGTTTTTATATTCTTTTTGCTTATGTATGTTTTCAGATTTTGCTGTATTAACCATGTTGTTTGTCTAGTTACATAGTACTTAAATGAACATCTGTAGTTTGAACAAGTCTATTTTATGTACGTTTGTGAAGATGATTTTCTACATTTGTGAAACTTGAAAAATGACTTATTGTTTGGTAGAGAGTTGAGGAAGTAATTCCCATTATTTTGTAGCACAGGTCATCATAGGGTGAAAATAAGCACAGCATGTTCATTCAGTAACATGTAAGAGGAGAAAAAGGACGTGTTAAATAGTTCCTGCTGACCTAAGTGAGCATTTCCTTCCCCTGCAGGCCAAGTGATGACCACTTTGTACAGATCATGTGTATCCGAAAAGGGAAGAGAATGGTTGCCCGTATTCTTCCTTTCCTCTCCACAGAGCAAGCCGCTGACATTCTCATGACAACAGCCAGGAATCTCCCCTTCCTTATCAAGAAGGATGCACAAGATGAGGTGATCCCCCATGTGGGACTTCTTTCCTTTGGGTCTTCATAGTTGATAAGGTTTCTAGAATCCAAATTTCATTCCCTCCCCTCTTCCTGTTTCTGTTGTTTTGTCTAACCTTCAACAGTAGGATTTGACTGTTTAAAGCAAAACTCTACTCTAGGACTATACTTTTAATCCCATTTTTGCTCTAACAGACCAAGTTCCTAAACTGAGGAAAGCAGTAATCCCATCGTATTTGTCACAGTCATGAAGCTGTGTTGTGTATCAGAATTTCTTGGGAGGCAGATAATTCAGTCCTACTCCAAACATTCTGAATCAGAATTTACAGAGGAAAGGTCAGGGCTTCTGTATCTGTAAGACAATCCCCAGCTGAATCCGATGCTTACTAAAATTTAGAGATGTATGGTCTTGGTTACTTTGCTGGATGTAAAGTATTCACTGGGCTCTTGTCAGGAGCTTAACATTTAGCTGCATATTTAGTTGAATGGTATGCCACAGGAATCAAGTCAGTGCTCGTAAATAACATTTATCGAGATCTAAACTAGGCTGGACTTTAAAACATGATTTTCAAGTTTATAAGTAAACTCTTGGTAAGAACTGCTCTCTAATTACCCTTGTCCCAACACTTGAAAGATTAGCGCTATTTAGAATCATTCTAGAAGTTCAGAGCAAGCAATTGAAAAGGGTAGTACAACAGGTAGTTACTACTCAGTGTGAGGTTCAGAATGTTGGAACTTACGAGAGTGAGCCTCTCACAACAGGTGATGCTTGATCAGTAACCAGCTGGTGATGATCCACAGAAAACGTGATTCCAGGATACCATATAGGTAGTATGGCATGAAAGTTGAAAATTACTCCCTCTGAAATCATAGTGAGTTGAAAAAGTCCTTTGAAATTGTAGCACCGGCAGAAGAAATTAATGCAAAGTTGAGGCCTCATGTGGAAAAGTGAAACGGGATGAGAGAAATATGTTTCTTAAAGATCTTTAAGAAGGAAAAATGGGTTGGAAGAAAGTTTAAGGATTTGAGGTTTATCCTAGAAAATGGAAGCCAGACAAAAACCAGCAGCTTCCTTAGAGCATATAGATTATTGTAGGTCATGGGGTGAATGCTCGGTCCTAGAGGAACTCATCAGTGGAAATAAGTTTGGGAAAGCTTTATTCATTCAGTAAATATTTATTAAATATTTATTACATGTCTATGTACCAGGAGCTATTTTGGGTCTTAGAAATATAGTGTGTAGGGCTAGGAGCTTGGAATTCAAAGACGTCTGCCTTAGTGGAAGGGCCTGCTAGTGAGGAAAACTTGGTTAATTATAGGGGTGGAGTTTCTGTCTATGTGTGTTAAAGAGTAATAGACTACATCCCTGAATACCATTTCTTGAAGCAATAACTGGTTGCACGTCTGAGGCGTAAGATATACAAGGTAATCCTGGAATATCTTGTGCCAGAAAGTAAGGAAGCTAAAAGATTACTAGGGTCCCATGTGAAAGATGCACAGACAAAGCTGAAGGGACTCCTGTTGGCCAAAAATGGGATCATTTGCTTCAGAAAGAAAAATTACAGCAGTGGATTGAAATATATCAAATATTTTGAACTTAATGATACCAAAAAATATTTAATCACCTTCAGAGATTGCTAGGCCATCAACTCATTATTCTGAAAATGGGTATATAGGGAAAGGACTCAAACATTTATCCTGCCTTTTCATTACAACTAAATATCATGGTAACCAGAAAGTTGATAATAGAAAGTTCTTCCTAGAAGAGTTTCAGCTAATAAATGCAAAAGAAATGATAAAATTAGAAAATCTCCAATTTACAATACCTAATGGAAAAGCAGTCAGTCAGTCAGTCTGGACAGCCGTCCTTACTGGTGCAAAAGGCATCAGGTTAAAGGTGAATAGGGAATTTTATGTTGGTTGGAGCAGCAAACAAATGATTACCGTCTAAGAAGGGGGACAGCCAGACACTGTGTGCTTCTTGACGTAATGCAGGAGTGAGCATACAGATCTATCCACGAAGTTTTCTTACCCTTGCCTTCCCCGATGAACTTAAACATTTTATTAAACCTCTGATTCTAACCATCAGTTTTTATTGAAAAGACAGAGGGTAGTAGAACCTGTTAAGTGACACCACAGAGGTGCAGTTAGCCAGATCCAAACTGTGGAATGTCAGCAACCAAATAGCATGAGAAAAGAAGATAGGCAGTGGGCAAGGGACCACCAGTTCACAGATGTTGAAAGCTTTACCAGCCAGATGGTATGTATGGGTCGTATTGGAATCATGATTAGAATAAATCAGTTGCTAAAAGATCTTTTTGAGACAACTGGAGAAAATGAATATGGAGGAGATATTAGGTGATATTGAGGAATGGCTGTTAATTTTGTTAAGTGAGAGAATTTGTTAGAAATACAAGCTGAAGTATTTATGAATGAAAGGATAGGATATATAGGAGGAACAGATTTAATTTTAATAAGATTGGTAGAATGTGGATGATTTAATTATCAAAGCTGGGTGATGGGTACACAGACTTCATTATACTCTTACGAGTGATTAAAACTGCTTTTGTTGTTAAAGCTTTGTTTCTTTAGAGTGGTAGATCACTAGAAGTCTACTCTCCATCTTTGAATGCCATCTGAAGTAAAAACCAGCTGTCACTTTTTATACCATGGGCACTGAGTGCTGGAAGCACTTGATTTCCTTTCCTGTGTTAGAGCCTAGTTAACACTGGTAGCACTGTGTTTTAACCTTTCAGTCTGCCTCATGACAAAAAGGACTGAATGACTCGCAGGCCAGAATTCAACAGCCTTGGATTCTGGTTCTCACTGCTAGCTATGGAACTCTGAATGACGAGCATCTGCTCGCTTAGCTTGCCTAATAGCTGCAAAATCTATCATTTTCCACTTCCTCACTGAGCCTCTGTAAAGATCAGACAAGAGCCAGTTAAGTCTAAAAGTACATCAGGGTAGTTCCACGGCGCTCAGGATTTACCGGTCTCAGAGTCCTTCTCACAGTGTATTGAAATTGCCAGTTTACTCATGACTCCCCACTCAACTGTACATCCCTGCAGGCCTGGACTGTTTACCACTTCACTGTAGCCCACGATGCCTGACACACTGTAGACATTGAAATATTTGTGGGATGAAGCCAAATACTGATGTTTTATCGTGAGTCTTGCCATTTGAGAAGTGATTTTACAACCTTGATTCACACAAGTCATGTTTCCTGTGCAAATGGAATTTTAAAAGTTCTCAGTAGACACCTCAGAACCCACTGTGGAGACTCCAGTAGTAGTACCTGCTAGATTTGACAGCCCTTTTGTGTTAAATCTTGCCTGAGGCCATTTGAGGGTGCCCCTGGGCATCCTCCTGTCCATGTCCGTTGATGCAGGCTAACTGAAGTCACAGTTGCCAGGACATAATGCTTTTCTTCATTTTTTTGTAGGTGCTGCCATGCTTACTGAGTCCCTTCTCTCTGCTCCTGTATCACCTTCCGTCAGTGACTGTCACCAGCCTTCTGCAACAGCTCATGAACCTACCTCAAAGCGCAGCTGCACCAGCACCCTCCAACCCTCACCTCGCTGCTGTGCTTCAGAACAAGGTGCTCGCACCCTCTTAGGTCCCTGAACTTGGCCAGCCTTCTAGATTTGAGTTACAGATACAGATACTGGCTGCTGTGGCAACTTGTAAAAAGGTTTCTTTCAGGAGTGCCTGGGTGGCTCAGTGGGCTAAGTGTCTGCTCTTGGTTTCAGCTCAGGGTTGTGAGATGGAGCCCTGTATCTGGCTCTGTGCTCAGTGCAGAATCTGCTTAAATCTCTTTCTCCCTCTGCCCCTTCTTCCCTTGTATGTGTGTGCCCACACAAGGCCTATCTCTCTGTCTCAGTCTCCAAAATAAATCATTCAGTCTTTTTTGGAAAAGGTGTCTCTCAGCCAGGAGTAGAGCCTCTGACAGAGGAGAGCCTCTGACACTAGGCATTATACGCCTAGTGTCAGAGGCTAGAAATAAGTGGTTTCAACAAAATGGGATTTTTCTCTCACTTGGAATGGCTTTGGCATAGTGTCTGCGTGTCATCAGGGATATAGGCTTCTTTGGCTCGCCTTCTCCACAGCCTCAGCGGTGGCTGTGACCCTCATGACTTCGCTGGCTCCACTCTGCTTCAGGATGGGAGGTGCCTGCAGAGGGGCCAAGCGTGTAGATTAGCTGTCTGCCTTGTTGGGATGTTTTCCAAGAGTTACAACCAACAACTTCTGCTTAATTTCAGTGGCCAGGTTTTCCTTACGTGCCACACATAAGTGCAAAGAGGGCTGGAAAACATCTTTGCGTTCACACCACTGTAATCTCAGATAAAATGCAAGTACTGACGTGAGGAAGGAAACAGGTAGCCTGCACTCTGACTCTTAAGACCGTAAATAGGAGAACATCTTGTCCCATGTTTCATCTACGTCAGATTCATGATCCAGAGACTTGCTGGGGACGTGTAACGTAGAAGAGAGAACATGAGCTTTCAGAGCAGCTTTCCATTCCTTGCCTGCCAGTCTCCGGGTTTGTGACACTGAACACATTCTTTCACTTTGCTGAGCCAGTTTCCTGACTTGTAAGGGAAGGTGACAAGGGTGATTTCAGAGCTGTCCTTTTACTCAGCCTACTGCTGTGATAGTTCAGCGTAATGCCCTTGCTCAGTGGGCACTTGTGTGAGCACAGTGTGAAAGTCAAGGCCTCTTTCCCCCGACACCTGAAAACCTGCCAAAGCAGGACTCAAGGGCAGTTGAGAGGTGATAGAGGTGGGGTTTCTGGAGTGGCGGGCTGTGGGCCTTCTGCATTACTCGGGCTCTGAGTTTAATGTTGATAAAAGCAATAGAAAGCCACAAGGTCAGACAAGTGACTGTATGTGTAGCCCAGTGTTGTTTTTCTGACAGTGACATGAGGGTTCTCCTCTGTGAGGTGAGCTCAGAAACGTGGGTTCCCTTCAGATCCACTGTTGCTGTGATTGATACATTTAATCTTGGGCTGCTTGTTGCTATTTGTGTTCCGTTCTGTGCCCCTTTAGACCACGTGTTTCCTGCCAGTACTGACCATTGAATAAAACAAATCTTTAATTTCTAGAGCAGGTTGCTTAAATTTTAATAGTCCTACATATATGAATGTATCTGTGCATCCCTTCTCTGCTTTGAACGTCTTACCTAAAACTTTATCTGTCCGCTAGGGATGTGTTATGGAAATTTTCCCACCGGTCTTCATATCTTTTTTCGTAATTCAAATATCAACCTATTTAATGTTTTTTCTTTCTCTGTGAACTTTAATATTCTGTATCAAAGTTTATCTTTGACTTTTTTTAATCCATTTCTGTTTTAGTAAATGCAAGAAAAACTAAATCCCACATTATCTGTGGCAGGGAAAAAATTTCATCTCACTTTGGGGTGGGGAAGCGGAGAGGACGCTTGGCCCTGGGATTTCCCCTTTTTGTTGGTAATGCTGTTGCTGCTCTGCCTGAAGTAAAGCCAGGAGAAGGACACGCCCTCCCAGCTCATGTCTGATGTTTGCTGACGCCAGAGCACAGCAGCGGGGTCACTGTGGGCTAGTGCTGGGATCCCCTCAGTGCTGGTGGAGGATCAGGAGCTAAGTCGCATTCCCTCTCTCTCCTCTTGTAGTTTGGCCTGTCACTGCTCCTCGTCGTCCTGAGCCGTGGGGAAGACCTCCAGAGTTCAGACCCCACTACCGAATCAAAACAGAACAACCAGTGGTCAGTCCGAGCTGTGTTTCTTCTTTCACATTCTTTTAGATCATTGTTTATTCTTTTTCTCGTATTGTTCTTATGTGTCGTTAACGGTTTTTCTTTCAGGACAGAGGTGATGTTCATGGCAACCCGAGAACTTCTGCGGATTCCCCAAGCAGCCCTGGCCAAGCCAATCTCTATACCCACAAACCTGGTGTCCCTCTTTTCTCGCTATGTTGACCGACAGAAACTGAACTTGCTGGAGACAAAGCTGCAGTAAGTCTGAAACAGGAGAGTTCCACATCTTACTAAAGTTGGCACTTTAAACATTATAATGAGGAGATCAGGGGCATAAAACTGAATTTAGTGGAAGACCTTAAAGACTTGTATCAACTGTGTGAGTATCTACTAGATACGAGATGCTGTACGGGGTACAGAAGCACCCTTGAGTTCAGTAAGGAAAGGTAGAGATACTGTAGGTGTTTTGTTGAGAGAATTCTAACAAGGATGTAACTTTAATGCAAAATATTGCCTTCTGTTTTAACTCATTTATACAAGTTTCCTTTCTCTCTTTCTTTATACCCATAGGCTAGTTCAGGGGATCCGATAAAAGATCTCCAAATGTGTCCTGTACCTCCTTTTGGCTGCCACCTGCACTGCCGCCTCACAATGGAGTGTTTTTAATGAGGGAGGGAAGGTAGCTTTTTCCCAGAGCGTCTTGTGGGACCGATTCCTGCTACCAGGGGTCGGCTCCCAGTGCCAGATGTTTCCCCACTGCTCTGTGGAATTTGGCTGGGTGGTACTTCGGCTGGTTCCTTCTGACCTTCTGTGTTACAGTTCTGCATGTCCTGCTTTTCCTCAATTCTTCTCAATTTTGCATTTTCTTTGCCCTAGAGACGCAAATATAATCTCTCCCCTTTCCCACCCCCAGTACTCCAGTTCAGAGTAGATCGTAGCCTGCCAAAGGATTCCTTCCCTCATCCTGTTAAAGTCTTCTTTCCATTGCCCCATATTAATACAACTATAGGAGAACCAATTAAGTAGAAACCGATATATATACACATACATATGTACGTACATATGTATGCACACACACCCCCTACACACGTTCACGTGGTCTCCAGAGGATCCTTAAAGAACGAGTTTTAGATTGAGAAATACATAGTCGACATGTCCCTCCTCTGAAATCAAACCAGCTGATGTATTTTTAATCTGTTTCTAGTCCATCTTGTAATTAATTTGGTGGGTTCTACTTGTTTTAATATAAATACAGGGTATGCAGCACATTAATAAAATCAGAACTCGTAATTGGCTGACGCCCAGTTCTAGGCTGAGAAGTCCTGTATCTCCTCCCCGCCGTATTTCCTTTGTATCTGTCCGCCTCGACGATACGGCACACGGTTAAGCCCTTTTCCTGCTACAACTACAGTGCACTTGAGCCTGTCCCCTCCAGGGCGTACAAGGTTGCCCCAGATGAGCCGGACTTAGAACCTGCTTCCACAGTGTAGCGTTTGCACACTCGCTCTGTCTTCCTGAGACAACGTCAATAAAGCCATGCTTTTACTTCCCGCTTCCCCATTTTTATTTGGTGTGCTGGGTAGCAACCTCCAGAGGTAACCACGGAAGCTCAGTTCGGCTTGCTTTGCTCTGCAGGCTCCTCCACACCACAGGCAGAAGTGCTGCCCTTGCCCTTTGTCTCCAGGTCCCTCTCCCAGGCAGCCAGGGGGGCCTGGCTCTCAGTCCTGGCAGGGACAGCCCACTGTGGTCCTTCCCACCCCTCCCCCTCTTCTGCAGCAGCCAAGCAGGACA
Source organism: Mustela erminea (assembly GCF_009829155.1). NCBI lineage: Eukaryota > Metazoa > Chordata > Mammalia > Carnivora > Mustelidae > Mustela > Mustela erminea. The sequence goes on along the minus strand of NC_045622.1, from coordinate 102,831,713 downwards.
AGGGGTTTGATCTCCAGGGATTACAGCCCTCCGGAAAATTTAATCACAGTCAGTTTCACATGACTGTCCTGATGATAAACTTTTTGCTATTCTCACCTTTTCGAATGTTAGTGAGGGGACAGGTTATGGTATTTAAAAAGAATCAACATTTTGCACAAACATGTCTCCTACAACAGTAAAGTCCTCCATTATAACCTGCTGCCCTTGCTCTCCATCTCTGTGTCTCCCCATTCTGGAGCCCCGGCCCCGCCAGCTGCTCCCGGTGACATGACCTGGCTTCCCTCTGCCCTTCCCTACTGACTGTTTCCACCATGCGCCTTTCCTCCCTTCCCCTCACAACTGATCAAGTGAATACTTGACTATTATTTCTTCCTTTCTGTGCTTTATCTTTTTTGTTTGGTTCTAATTAATAAAAATTAAAGTTTCTAAATTTACATTTTTATAGGGTATTGTAAATAAAAACAAATTGTATACTTGAAGAACTGAGTGCCTGCATTTCTCTTTCTTGTTACTTCTTGGCTGAACGTGATTGCAAATGTGTCTCTAGCCTGTTTCGATGGGACTGATGGACATCTTGGTGTTGGGGACAGATGAGGATTTTACTTTTGTACTGTCGTAGGCGAGACAGATCAAAGACCTTATGTTCACATGGTGACCTTCCTTGAAAAACCTAGGTGCTTTCAGTTCTCCCCCGTTCCCCCCCAACTATAAAACCACATTGTGAAGTGTGGGGACACACCGTGCAGTCCATCTGCATCCGCTCCACCTCCCGGCACATGGGACTCGCGGAGGCTTCAGAGAGCGTGGCCAGCTCTGCCTTGCATCGCGCAGTTCGTCTCCTCATGGGATGGGGAAGCTTTGAAAATTCTTCATAGTAAATTTGTGTTATTTCAGACAGGGGTGTAGTTTTTACTCTCACATGCTCCAGATAAGAGACTACGCGCGCTCTCCCCTCACACTGCCATCGTGGTGTGTGCACTTAACTCTTCCTCGCTGGGTCTTCTGGTAAGACTTTCAGGATCAAGCGATTTCTGGCCAGAAAACAGAAACAGAGTCATCCCATGTCTCAGTGGGTTCAAATGGAAGCTAGTACTAAAAGCTCCTTCCCAAGGGTGCCTGGTGGCACAGTTGGTGGGACGGGCACTTTCGGTTTCCACTCCAGTTGTGATCTTCTGGTTGTGAGATAGAGCCCCACGGCAGCCTCCGTGCTCAGAAGGGAGCCTGCTTCAGAGTCTCTGTCTCCCTCTCCTGCTGCTCCTCCCTCCCACCCCTGTTCACACTCTGTCTCCCTCTTTGCTCTCATAAATCTTAAAAAAAAAAAAAAAAATCAGTGAATATAATCCTCTAAGAAAAAGGAGACCATAGTAAGTAGTAGCTAACAGAGCTGTGATTAATAATTTTTATAAAGATACAAGTGAGTAATATTGAGAACTTCACCCTCACCCATAACATAGAAATAACAAATAAGATACTTTTTCAACCTATCAAATCAACAAAATCTTTAAAAATAATGCTATTGAGAGTTTGAGACTACCACTTACACTGGTAGAAGAAATTACATTTCTGGAAGTGCTTGGTGAGGTGAAGACCTTCAGAAGTATTCACAGCCTCTGACTAATTAATTGGGTTTTAGAAAGATTCCAAAGGAATGATATATATATAATGAGAAAACTACTTGATGAGGGGAGATTATGTTCCTGTTGGTTACTGATGTATGTTTCCAGGTGATAGGAATACCGGAAGCTAATTTTTGCTTTTCCGTGTTTTCCAAATTTTCCATAGAGAAAACATATTGCTTATATTTTGGGGAGAAATATTTTTAGGAAAAATTGCATTTAAAGAGCTCAGTTAGGGGCGCCTGGGTGGCTCAGTGGGTTAAGCCGCTGCCTTCGGCTCAGGTCATGATCTCAGGGTCCTGGGATCGAGTCCCGCATTGGGCTCTCTGCTCAGCAGGGAGCCTGCTTCCTCCTCTCTCTCTCTGCCTGCCTCTCTGCCTACTTGTGATCTCTCTCTGTCAAATAAATAAATAAAATTTAAAAAAAAAAATGAGCTCAGTTAACATGGGAAAATACTAAAATACAATGTTAAGTATAGGGTAGGTTCTGTATATGTATGTATGTGACTTAGTCTTACAGAGGGGAAAAGGTGACAAAGTAGCAGTGGTGACCTTTAAGGGAAAGGTGGCAGGGGATTGTGTCTGGGGGTGATTGTTCCTTTCTCCGTATTTTCCAGTGTCTTCAGTGACCATGTATTGATACTATAACCAAAAGGGTGATTCCTCTGTAAGAACTAAAAATAGGAGTAGCCTTCTGTTTCTAGTGAGAAAATAAGTCACAGCAGGGCAGAAGCATCTGATCTAGTTGTGCTTGACTTCAGAGCCAAAGTGTTTGACTTTGCAGCCTATGAATATGCTGCATGAGAGCAAGGCAGTTACCTGAGAACTGTGGCCTGGTGTTCCGTACTCTGTAATTGAGATGGCCTACCAACTGGGGGGTCGGAGAACCGCTTCAGTAAGCCCGGGCCGTAGCTCCCAGCAAGCTTCCCATTTCCTCTAAGCTGCATTTTTTCCAAACTGACTTGAATCAGGAAGGATCCCAGCTCCATCTCCAGGAAGATTAAGTGTCAGCCAGCTGGCTTGCACCGAAGTTGTCCTGTCCGTCATTAGGAAGGCCAAGACACGACTTTGAATTTGATACAGAGAACTGGATGCCATATACCATCTGCTTTTGAAGGGCAGGGGAGTCCACTGTGTGAGAAGTGAAAGTAGGAAGTTGAAAGCAACTTCTGCTTTTCCTCTGTCCGGCCACGTTTTAAGTATATTATTGTTGTGACCTTTGAGAAACGACCGTGAGGGTGTTTAGGAAGCAAGTCTTTAATCTGAGGAATCAGCATCTTAAAATCAGCTAATAGCATTGTTTTGACCTTTTTCCTTCTTCCTGCAGAAGCGCAGCTGTGAATCGTTCGCAGGTCTCCTGACAGCCTCTGCTTTCCTTTTGCTTGATGACTGGCACATAAGGCTGTTCTGTGACTCCGCCAGCTCCCACCTTAGCCAAGTTCATTTTCTGAGGCAGTATTACCCTCACTCAGACCTTAGGGTTGGGAAACTTCTAGAAGCGACCTAGAGAATCAGTGGTGTGTGTACTTGGCCAGTTATGAATACATTGTCTTAAATTACTTAGATGTTAAGTCAATCTAAAGAAGAGGAGAGAAATCCGCATATAACACAGGGAAAATGTCAAGATTTCACACACTTGGCCCCAAAAACATATTGATAGGGACACCTGGGTCAGTCGGTTAAGCATCTGCCTTTGGCTCAGGTCATGATCCCAGGGTCCTGGGATGGAGCCCCACGTCAGGCTCCCTGCTCAGCGGGGAGCCCACTTCCTCTGCCTGCTGCTGCCCCTGCTTGTGCTCACTCACTCTCTCTCTCTCTCTCCCTCTGACTAACAAACGAACAAAAACACACTGCAAGGACAAGTATATTGTCCTCCAAGTGATTTTTTATGCATATACATATGTAATTAGTACTATAGATATTCTTAACCTTTTTTTCCCATGATACATCATGGACATCTTTCTATGTCACTATATAAAAGCTCCCCCATTTTGTTTTTTTAAGATTTTACTTTTTTAAGTAACCTGTATACCCAACATGGGGCTCTAACTCATCCCCAAGACTGAGAGTCCCATGCTCACCGACTGAGCCAGCCAGGTGCCCCGAGCCGCCCGTTTTAACAGTTGTGTGGTGTTCCACTGTGTGTCATTGCACTCTGACTTATTGAACTGCTCCCCTATTAATAGGATTCGATCTTCAGATACTTCTCGTCATTGTTCAACAGTGCACAAAGGGGATCACCTTACAGCTCTTTCATGGTGTACAAAGAACACTCACACTCATCATCTTGCCAGTCCTCTCTATAACCGTTTGGAGTAGGATGGGCCACTCTGCAGGTACACTGCCACAGCTGTGTGTGGCTCAGAAAACCGTCCAGCTGGTGAGGGCTGACACTGGGATGTTTTAGGCTGCATGTCTAGCGACCCGGCCACTAGAAGGCCCCTGTGCCTGCTCCCTGCTTTATCCAAGAGCAGCAGGAAAGCTCCAGGCATTTAAGGACACATCTGCAAAGTCTTCTGATGGGATTTTAACGCCGTCATTCTCAGTAGGCAAATCAAGCAGTTGCCTCTCAGGAACATCAAAGAAGGGGGTGGTTGAGGGGGTCATTACTGGGGCCAACTGCATTATTGTAAAGATCAGAGTTACAGCTGTCCGGCATCCATATGTTCCTTTACTGTAATAACTTGGTCTGCCTGTGCCATGCCTGTCAAACTGCATTTTCCCACACTCTATCATGACAACCCTGAGGTCAGGAACAGGCTGGTAAACTACGTCAGGCCCAGTGGTGACAACGACAAACGGAGGCCCCGCATCACTGCAGCCTGAGGTCTCGGGAGGACACTCACAGGCAGTGACGGGTACTCCGAGAACAAAGGTCGAGGGAGTCAAGAGGTGGGAAGACGGTACTCGAGATAGTGGTCAGGAAAGGCTTTGACGCATAGGTGCACGAATGTGACAAGAGGACAGCGGTGCGAGGGGCTCAGAAGAGCATCCGAGGCAAAAGGAAGAAGACGGCCAAGACCCTGAGAGGAGAATGAGCTCAAGGCCCGCAGGCGGCTGATGTTGCTGGAATGAAGCAGGGCTAGAGGGGCCACACAGGGCCTTGAAGGGATTTGCTGGAATGAAGCAGGGCTAGAGGGGCCACACAGGGCCTTGAAGGGATTTGCTTTCATCTGCAGAGTGTTTGAGGAAAAAGCACAAAACAAGACGTGACCTGATTTGTGCTTGTGAAAATCACTGCAGCGTGAAGATGGAAACAGGCAAGAGAAGGGGCCACTTGAGAGAGGGCCTCACAACACTACTCCTGGTCTGCAGAAGACAAAGTCTTTAGCAGGCAAGGTGACCGAGAGTCATTTTTGAAAAATTAGGTCTAGGACAGTGCTTACCTTCGGGAGCATTTAAGGGAATGGGATTCAGATAAAGTTGTAGGAAACCGGCTGTTGGGTGGTGGATTGGTGGGTGTTCGCTTTACTAATGTGCTTCACAGCTTCTGTGTATCGTTCTGTGTATCGGCATTCAGCGTCTGTTAGGGGCCAAATTGTGTCCCTCGAAACTCACATTGGAGTCCTGACCTCCAGGACCTCAGAATGTGGCTGTATTTGGAGATGGTGTCTTCAAAGTGAAGAGATTAAGTGAAAAATGAGGTCTCTAGGGTGGGCTCGAATCCAGTATGGCTGTCCTTTTAAGAGGACATTGGGACATGGGCACAGAGAAAAGGACCATCTTAAAAGTGAAAGGGAGATTTCAGAAGAACTCAGTCCTGTCCATACCTGCACTTGATCTCAAACTTCTAGCCTCCGGAATTGTAAGAAAATAAATTTACATTGTTTAAGCCCCCAAGTCCGTGGTCCTTTGTTATAGTAGCCCTGGAAAACTAGTAAGTAGAGGTGTCAAATATTTCATCTTTAAGCATTTTTAATTATCGGGGCTCCTGGGTGGCTCAGTCATTAAGCATCTGCCTTTGGCTCAGGTCATGATCCCGGGGTCTTGGGATCAACCCCTGCATCGGGCTCCCTGCTCAGCGGAAGACTGCTTCTCCCTCTCCTACTCCCCCTGCTTGTGTTCCCTCTCTCGCCGTGTCTCTCTGTGTTAGTTAAATAAACAAAATCTTCTAAAAAAATGTAAAAAATAAAGTAAAAAGTTTTAATTATTTTTAAAAATCCCATGGGGTAGTAGAAAAATATATATCAAAATGTTAAGAACAGTCATCTCTGAAAGGTGTGATTATGGGGAGTTTTCATTTTCTGTATTTACATTTCTGAACCTTTATTTTTTAATTCTTTTTTTTAATTAATTAATTTGACAGAGAGATCACAAGTAGGCAGAGAGGCAGGCAGAGAGAGAGAAGGAAGCAGGCTCCTTGCTGAGCAGAGAGCCCAATGCGGGACTCCATCCCAGGACCCTGGGATCATGACCTGAGCCAAAGGCAGAGGCTTTAACCCACTGAGCCACCCAGGCACCCCCCATTTCTGAACCTTTTATATATTTCATAATGAATATAATAGGGGTTTGTATTTGAAAGAAAACAGAGCATGGATATGACTTGTCCAAGATGGCAGTGAATTGAGTAGCCGAGAAAGAAAACTTGAATCACATGTACAATCATTTCCCATTGCTTCTTCATTAACAGACAAGTAAGCAGACATATTGTGTGGGACATCCAAAAATTGCTCCTTGGAAGGGAACCCTTTTTTCCCTCCTTCCCTCTTCTTGCTGCCCAGAATGCAGTTGTGATGGCTGGAGCTTTGGCTGCCACCTTGAGGCAAAAGGTAGTATCAACAGCAGAGGAGAAAGAGTCAGTCAGAGTGAGTCTCTGAAGACTTCAATGAGCTACTCTACCAATTCTGAGCTGCCTGCCTACCTCTGGATCTCTTTTATATGTGAGAATAAACTCTAATGTGTTTAAGCCAACATAAATGAAGTCTTTCACTTGCAAATAAACCAAATCCTAATTATTACACAATTTCTTTAGTCGTTTCATATTAGAGTTAAGTTAGTGAGGGGAGAAGCAGTATTGAATAATCTTTTAATAATTTATCATAAATTGGAGGGATGGCAAAAATGGTATCTTTCCTGGGAGTAACAGGCAGGACCAGGCTGATGATACTTTTTAAAAATAGAAGAAGCTATGTTTATTTTCTGTTATCAAAATGAAAACAAATGTCATGTCGTTTTGTTGATGACACCGGCTGTAACTGTTTGAGTTTTTTATGTTATTAAGAAGAGAAGAGTTTTTATGGCACCTATGGTACAAAGGACAGCCTGCCTCAGCTGTGGGCCTTTGCCCTTACAAATTACCTACTTGTTCAAGTCTGTTTCTCCATCTGTAAAAGGGGGCATAAAGCAGCTAGGATTGTGACAAGGAATAAATTCAATTATATTTGTGAGTGTGCTTAACAATCAGTAAAAGCTGTGGGGCACCCAGCGGGCTCAATCAGTTAAGCATCTGCCTTTGACTCAGGTCATAATCTTGGGGTCTCAGGATCCAGCCCCACGCCGGGCTCCCTGCTCAGCAGGAAATCTATTTCTTCTCCCTCTGCCCCTCCCCACCCCTGCTCGTGCTCTCTCTCTTTCAAATAAATGAATAAATAAATTTTTTAAAAATCATGTAAAAGCTTTAAAAAAAAACTTCAATAAAGCTTCACTGTATTAACACACTCCTGCATCATATGAAGTCCCAGTATTTCTAGGCTTCTCTATGGCATGTCTAATATTCCCAAGGAAGTCTTGGGCCCCACTTGGGTTAGTTCTGCTGTGCTTCAAAGATAGTCTTGAATAATTAATAATTACAGGTAGCATGGACTGATCATTTATTATATGACAGATTTCATTCGTGCATTTTCATTTAATCCGTCCCTCAAAACATTGAGAAATAAAGGCTGTTCACATGGTCATTAGGAAACTGTTGAGAGGTTTAAGTAAATCCCACCAAGATCGCCTTCCCTTTGCACAAGCAGAACAGGGACCCCAGTGATCAGGGTCCCGAGGCAGAGTAACGCATCACTCTTACAAAGCCTCAGTGAGCCAATGCCGCCTCCTGCTGGGGGGTTAGAGATTTTCCCAGGTAGTAGGCAGGTCCCATTTTTTAAGTATACAATTATTCCCTGTGGGACTGTCTACCAAATAGATACACAATGTGGTCTTCCTTTCTAGGACCGACCGTTCCCCTTGGTCACCCCAGAGCAGAGGGCTGAATGACCTCCCGGGAAGTTCTGTTGAAGTCCTGTTCTGATATACTGGCAGTTCCCGCCTCACTTTTGTGTCTTTCTACTTTCGGTGAATTTCATCAGCCTACTGCACGAACTGGACCTAAATTGGAAGAACAATGGGCTCAGACGAAGTACTTGCTCCGGGGAAAGTGAGACAGCCAGGCAGACCATTCCTTGGTAACCACAGAGAGAACCATTCATTCCTCTTTTCCACGCTCAGTGCAGCCCTGAAACTAGAAGGCTTTAAGCATTGTTTGGACAAAGCGTGCATGAATGCCTCTGACCCCCGTGGCTCTATGGCAGTCCCAGTCCAGGCTTACCACCAAGGGCAGTATCTGTCAGGGATCCAGCCTGCCTTGCCTTTCCTGTGGGTTGAGGGAACCACATAATGTAAGCCTGATCTATGTGGGGAATGGTTTCCTGTTGTGGGTGCCCTGGAAACGCCCTCTTTAGGAGCAGGTACTCAACCCAGCTGCTGACATCATCAGTGGCTCCGGGCTCTCCGCTGAGCCTGTCTCCCTCTGGGAATCGCCCTCACCCCCAAGGAAATGCCTCGGGCTGGGCCACCTTCTTGGATGCAGCCTGGAAGCAACAATGGACTGTGCTGTGCTGCGAGTGCCCCCAGCCACCTTGTGTCAAGGGTGGAAGCCTGGGATGGGCTCGTCACAGCCAAGTGCCTCTCAGGTCTGCTTCTCTCTCGGATCTGGTTTCCTCCTCCTGCTCACAGTGAGCCTCTGGAACTTGTGCACCTGCCGCCACATTCAATCCAGACTCTGCATCTCTTGTAGAAAGCTGCACGTGGTCCCCAACTGCTGGTTCTTTTCCCCTCTTGTGACTCCAGTGACAATAACAAAAACTGGGGTCACTTTAACCCCTGATCACTCCGATTACACTTGGAATAGAACCCACACCACTCTGGAGGCCTGTGCCCCCCACCCTTCATCCCTCCACCTCAGTCACCGCCTCTCTCTCCTCCTCGGGCCTTCCCACCTAGTGACCATCTTTGGGGCCAGTCAGTGGCTCAGGGGAGGGGTGTGAGACTCTTGATCTCAGGGTTCTGAGTTCGAGACCTACACTGAGCATGGAGATTACTTAAACAGAAAAGTCTTTTTTTTAAAAAAATGACTATCCTGTGTGCCTGGATGGCTCATTTGGTTGATCGACTGCTTTCAGCTCAGTTCATGACCCTGAAGTCCTGGGATCAAGGCCTGCATCAGGCTCCCTGCTCAGGAGGAAGTCTGCTTCTCCCTCTGATCATCCCTGTCTCATGTTCTCTGTCTCGAATAATCTTTTTTTTTTTTTTAATTATTATCTCCATTCATTCTTTCCTTCTCTAACTCCTCCCCAGTCCCCAGATCTTAGAGAAAGTTCATCCCTGTTTGAAACGGGTCACACCTGTCAATTCTTTGATCGCACCTCACCTGCCCTCCACATTACTGTATGTATGTATAGGATTACATCTTTTCTCTATGAAAATACTATATATATTCATTTCTGTGTTTCCTGCTCAATACCTGTGTGTTCCCAAGATCCTCTATATTCCACGAGGAACGAGAACCTATTTGTACATTCACTATCCTGTCCCTAACACCTGGCTCAGGCCTGGAGATGTTCTAGCAGATGCTCAATAAACACTTGTTACATGTGAATAGGCCAGGCTGTGTGCTACCGGCATGCGGGAACTGCAGATGACAGACACAGATCTACAGGTCACATGCTGGAGGAACTCGCCCTGTAGCGGCTATCATATGTGAAGAACACAAATGACTTAAGGCGAGACAACAAATATCACCGCAAATCCTATGAGTCCTGTGGAGGGAGCATTACTTCAAGGCAAGGAAGGAAAGGAGATGCTGTGTAGGGGGAATATTGTGCCGGGCGTTAAAAGAAGGGGAAGCATTCGCAGAGGCACCCACGTGGGAAAGCACAGGGCAAATGTGGAAACAGACGTGGGGACCAATTTAACTGGAGCATGGAATACATCAAGACATTAGAGCAAGAGACTGCCTGAAAAGAAGTCACTACAGATTGTCCTTATTTGCCAGGCTAAGAGATCTGGGCTGTATTCCGGAGGCAGCAGTGACCGACGATGACTCAACTCAGCCTTTGAAAACATTAAGAAAAATGCTCTTTTCAGATATACAAGTAGAAATAATAGTAGACACCCATATGCTTCTCACCAACATCCAACAGTTAACATGGGGCTCTATTAGGTTTGGGGTGCCTGGGTGGTTCAGTGGATTAAAGCCTCTGCCTTCAGCTCAGGTCATGATCCCAGGGTCCTGGGATCAAGCCCCACACCAGGCTCTCTGCTCAGCGGGGAGCCTGCTTCCTCCTCTCTCTCTCTGCCTGCCTCTCTGTCTACTTGTGATCTCGGTCAAATAAATAAAATCAATTAAAAAAAAAAAAAAACCATGGGGGTGGCACCTGGGTGGCTCAGTGGGTTAAGCCTCTGCTTTCAGCTCGGGTCATGATCCTAGGGTCCCTGGGATCGAGCCCCACATCGGGCTCTCTGCTCAGCGGGGGGCCTGCTCCCCTCCTCTCTCTGCCTGCCTCTCTGCCTACTTGTGATTTCTGTCAAGTAAATAAAATCTTAAAAAAAAAAACCATGGGGGCTCTATTGCTTTATAGAGATATACAGATGCATGGAATAGACAGATATAAATGTGTGTGTGTGTGTGTGTGTGCATTCCAGAGTATGTATTACTTTTTCTTGGCTCATTCTTTCTTATTCTTTTAATCTTTCTTCCCTTTTCTGAGCCATTTCCAAGGAAATTACAAACACTATGACTCTTCATTCCCAATTATTTCTCCAAATATTAAAGGTGCTTTTCCTTCATAGCCATCATACCAATATCACATTGAACAAATGTAGTAACTGCCTAACATCATCTAATACCAATCCTTTTTCAAATTTCCCCAGTTATCCTCCAAATGTATAAAAAGCTGTTTTGTTTTGTTTTGTTTTTCAGAACCAGAATCTAATTAGGTATGAGGTTGTGTCTTTCAATTTGTTTTTTTGTTTTTTTTTTTTTTTAATTTAGGACCATCACCCCCTGGCCCTTTTTTATGACATCAATTTCCCTTAATCTTTAGGTCTTGTCTTCTAGAAAATCAGTTGTCTTTATAGAACGCCCCACATTCTTGATTTATCTGATGGTCTTCCTTCGGGGTGTTGTTTAACTGGTTGCTCCAGCTCCTATAAGCCAAAGGTTAGATTTGAAGGCTTGATTACATTCAGAATTCAGCATTTAGGGTAAGAAATTTTCATTAGCAGTGCTGTATACTTCATGCTGCAGCACACCAGGAACCTCATAAAAATATTGATTGTCCCAGGGTGAATGATGCTAAGTTGGATAGCTGACTTAAGGCGGGAACAGCCAGGTTTCCCTACTGTAAAAGTAGCTCATTATCCTTTGTGACTGACAAGTAATCTGAGGGATATGCCTGGCAGCCCAAGTCACATTTTTGTAGCTGTTTAGTTTTAGCAAACATTTCCAAGTGCATTTAATCACAACAGCATCCCAGTAAGGTTTGATACCCATTTAACAGAAGTGAAAACTGAGGCTCGGGGGCCTGCATGACTTTCCCGAAGTCGCAAAACCAATAACTAGCAAAGGCAGGACACAAACATAAAGGGATTCACTTTAATTCAGTTTTATTTTTCTTTTTAAAAATATCACAATTAGGGTGCTGAGTGGCTCAGTTGGTTAAGCATCTGCCTTCAGCTCAGGTCACGATACCCGGGTCCTGGCATCGAGCCCTGCTTCAGGGTCCCTGCTCAGTGGGGAGTCCACTTCTCCCTTACCCTCTCCCCCTGGTTGGGCTCTCTTTCTCTGTCAAATAAATAAATGAAATCTTAAAAAAATTACAAATCACAAATAATCTACATCTAACTGCAGGTTTTCAAAGTGTATCCTCTCTCCAGAATTCAATAACTATTTCTCTTTTAATTTATATCAACATTTTCTGAAAAAGAGTATTCTTCACTTTCTTGATACCAGAGAGCACAATGCCATGGAAATGCAGTTTGTTTTAAAAGGTCAGAATGGCTATTTCTGTTGCGGATTTAAACTAGCAAAATGTAACAGGTGCCGGATTCCCCAGAGCTCAGTTTGTAACAAGAGTTCACAACATTCCCATGTTCAATGAGCTACTGACTCTGAGACTTTCACAAACCTGTGAACCAGGGCAATGATGCTAAAGCCAACCAGGGCCCTCAGGTCTGGAGGAGACACCCACCTGGAGAAGCACAGAAAGGCAGGGCCTCTCGAGTTGATTTTCTCCTCACAGCGGGGTCAGCAGCCTGTGGGACAGAATGAGGAGTGCTGCCAGGTGGACTGGGGAAACCCGGACGCTGAGGCCTCCCCCCAGCCCACCCCAAGGATGTCCCTGGAGGCTCTCGGGTCTCCTCACCAGAAAGAATTCAAGAAGAGACCAGACACCCCGGGTGAGCGGTGCGAGCCAGGGAAGTTTGAGTTCCAGTACCCTCTGCAGACATGAGAGTCCTAGCACACTGGCAGTTGCATTTCTACCTCTCCCTGACAGCTGTACGGGGAGGAATGTTACTGGAGGCAGAGGTTTCCTGGAAGCAGGATTTCATACTTTTTCTTCCTTATTTGGCCAGGGGTTTCCGGCCTTCTTTGTTAGCCAGCTTGGTTTCATCCGGTTTCTTATGGGTTTGGGACAGTGGCCAGGACAGGCCTCTGACCTTCTGATGACAGAACTGCCCACGAATTCCCCTTTTCTGGTCTCTGGGTATTCTGTTAGAACCTGACTAGCTGCTTCTTCTAACACTTCTCCCTTCAAGCACTCTGGGCCCTTAGAATCTCGGAAGGGAAAATCCCCTTCATGCTGGTCTGGGACGTTCACCTTGCCTGAGGGTTCCAGAAGTCCTTGCTCTCTAAGTTTCAGGATACCTGGATGGACGGTGGGGAGCAGAAAGAAGTCACAGGCTTGGGGCAGAGGGTGTTAATAGGTTTCATCTTCATGGGGGATCGGTTGGAATCCCTGGTGCGCCATCATTTGTTAATGAAATGGTGGGGACTCTGGAAGAGACAATTTGATAAGGAAATTAAACAAACAAGGTCCAGAAGGCAAAAGCAACAATATAGCCACTAGTAGTCCTAAAAAGGTCAAGGATGGGGTTACAGGTGGGAAGGTCTTACGTCCAGCATTCCAAATATTAATAGCAGGATCAGCCCCTTTGGCCATTGGATGTAGCCATTAGACTGGGGCTTCTAATTCTGGGATATTTTCTTCCACCTGGCCAGTGGTGTTGATGTAGGTGCAACACGTTCTGTTAATGACAGCACATACTCCATCTTGTTCAGCCAAGAATTAAATGTAAGGCCAGCCTGTTGTCTGTAATTACATTGGCCAAAGACAAGTTGACTTGGTAGAGATCTGAGAAATGCGATACAATGGGGAACGCTGGTTCATTCAAGGCTGCTGTCAGATTTCGCAGGGTGGTGCCACGATATGCAAATCCCCAAGGAGCTAATGCACTGCCAGCCAACAGAAGGGATATGGCCCTTCTGGTTCTGGAGTGGGGTGGGCAGATATACAGCGATTCCAGGGTGCAAATGCCCCAATGTTTGAGGTTATCAGTGCACTGAAATCTTAGGGCCAATACAGGCTGAGTAAAGATGGGTCCCTGTGGATTGTGAGAAGGATGTACACAGATAAGGAGACAGTTGGCAGAGGTATATAAGGTCATGGGATAACCTGCTGTTCCTAGCTCCTGGAGCTGTTGGGCCTGTAGGTAAGAGTTATTGTGTGTGCATTTGGGGAATCAGGGCCTGCCCCCCCATATCCTAGGGAATTGGAAAGTGGTGGTGAAGGGAGAAATTAAACAGTAATGCTGAATGGTGTCCAGTGAGGCCATGATCCAAAACATGGATGTATTGAGGTTTTACTTGAAAGGATGGAATTGGCACATACCCAATGGGTGGCATTGTAACCCGTGTCAGTTATATTTTCTAAGCAGGCATGCCACATTCCATGCCTGGAATACTGAATTAAGACATCAGAAAATCATCTGATGGTCCAGGGGTCACTGGCAAAGTGAAGTCCAGAGGCTGCCCCTGGAGGTGATGCTATTTGGCAGCTGACTGATCTTTCAGGTCTGTTTTTATGGGTTGAATTATTGGAGTTATCTGCAAGTGGAGCTTAGGAAATAAGCAGGGTCCACTACCTGAAGTATCGGGGAGCAAGGAAGGGATAGGTCAACACAGACCCAATTAGGGCTGATAAGAATCCCTTCTAGGGAAGGGGCACTCAGCCTGGTAGTATTTTTGATGGAGAGTTATTTTAGGAGAATGAGCAGGATGAAAGAGGGGGTAAGAAAGATCTTTCTGGGGATGTAAGTGACAAATCCAGCAGTTGGAAAAGTTATTCCCCTTGCAGATAACTCCTTCATGGATCTGCCTAGGTTAGAGCAGTAATGAGAGTGAGAAAAAATAAGACTTTTAGAGCCATGTCTGAAGGTTAGACCCAATAGGAAAGATGTTTTTTGTTTTGTTTTGTTTGAAGGAGGGGGGTGGCTTAAGGATAAAAAGAAAAACAACTCAGAGGCTCAAGTAGACAAAGCATAAGAAAATCCAGAACTCCTAATGTTATAGCTTTTACACGACCATAAAGCTGAAACAAATGTATATATTAAATACCAGGGGAAAAAACTACAAAACCAATAAATTCAAATTTACATTTTTAAAAAAGAAATCCAGGCAATAGCTAAACGTATGAAGCAAATATTCATCGTAAGGTATCAATCACTTTTTTTTTTTTTTTTAAGAAGTAGCGTAGATTTTCCACTGGCTCACGGGAAAGGGATGGAATGTCACAGTTTTTGACTGTGGGCAGCCTGGACCCACGAGTTTATTTCTAGACAAATGAACCCAGCTCATTATACCTTAGAGCTTAGCTGCTGTTGGGTGCTAAGAAAAACCTGGTAGGGTCTCTACCATTTGGGGTTTAATTGATCTGAAGGTAAACCCTCCTTCCAGGTCTTTAATAAAACCATGTCTCCTGGCTTGATCCAAGAGACAGGCTCTTTCTTGGACAGAAAATCTTGCCGTAGTCAAGGATAACCTGTCTTAGGCTGATTAAATGTTTTATAAATTTGTGAGCTTCTGAATCAAACAGCAGATCTGCTATTAAGAAAGGCCTCATATAGCATTCCACAGGGGCTGAGTTTGAGGTTCCTTTTTGGGGCCATTCTCATTCTTAAGAGAGCTATGGGCATGAGATTCATCCAGGATTCTGAGGTTTCCTGACAAAGTTTGGCCAAGATTTGATTAACCCTCTTGACCTTTCCCAAGGATTGGGGCCTCCGGGCAGTGTGAAGGTGATAATGAATTCCCAGGGCAGAAGGCACTTGCTGAGTCACCCTTACAATAAAGGATGGGCTGTTACCACTCTGCCGAGACTTTGGAGGCCCAAAATGCAGGATAACTTCTTTTAGTAGAGCTTCTGCTACCTCTTGAGCTTTTTCTGTTCTAGCAGGAAGAGCCTCTATCCAACCAGTGAAAGTGTCCACAAAGACCAGGAGGTATTTACATCCCTGAGATGGGGGCATCTGAGTGAAGTCTATCTGCCAGTCCTCTCCAGGTTATGTGCCTTGTCTTTGGATGGGCTAGAGAAGGGGAGGTGTTCTTGTGACATAGGTTACAGGTCCTGGTGACTTCTTTGATCACCCATGACAGGGTAATTCCTGACTTTAAGACTCTAAGGAGGTTAACACGTCTCTTCCCAAATGAGAAAAGTCATGTAGTCCCTTGATGATTCTCCACCAGGATGCCTAGGGAAGCGTCACCTTTTGATGTCCACCGTCCCTTGGGATGGAGCTGGTAGTCTTTCTGCTGAGTCCAGTTTATTTTATTTACTTATTTTATTTATATTATTGGTAGTCTTTCTGCTGAGTCCAGTTTACTTCCCTCTTTGTATAATGGGACCTTTGCTGGAGGGTTGGTCCATGAAAGAGTAAAGCTGTATTGGGAGTTTGGGGCCTTAAAGCCATCTTTTGGAGCTTTCTACAAATATCTGGACTGCCCTGGCTTAAAAAATGAGTTCCTAGGACCAACATTCCCTCTGGGGTATCTGGATTGACACTGGTGAACTTTTGTGGTCCTTCTACTGGACGGGGCAGAAAAGAGCAGGATTGTCATTGGGTCCTTGGGTGATCTCCCTCAGATTATCATAGTTTACTAGCGTGATATATCTTCTCTTGCTCTCCAGGAGGCACAGTACCATGTGGTCCCTGAGGTCTAGTCCCCGCTGCCCAGGCTGATAATTCCAATTAGGGTCTATCTGAGGTATGACAATCATTCCAACTGGGGTATCTGTTAGGCTGGGTAGCATGAAGTTCTCCTCTTCTGCCTGCGTACAGAATTGCTTCTCTGGATGGTAGTGATGGAACAGAATGACCAAAAGGTCCTTCCAGGTTGGATCAAAAGAATGGAGTCAGGCTCCTGAATTCCTCAGTAAATTTGTTAGGATCCTCAGAAAACCAGCTTAGCACTCATGGCACTGCCTGAAATCTAACATCAAAAAGGGGACAAAGAGTCTTTGTGGTCCCCTAAGTTCCACCCACCACATCCTGGAGGGGGCAGAGGAACTTTTTCTTTTGGTCTGAGTCTGGCTAAAGAGGGTAGACTGGTTGCTAGGGTGAGGGAATGGTTGCTTAGGCTGGAGCCAATGGTGCTGAGGTATTTCCGAGGGGAGCTACTACAAGAATTCCTTTCTTGGGGCCAAGATCTAATGACCCCACCTCCCACTGTGCATGTTTTATATTTGTCAAGGGCATCCCTGAGGGCCATAAAGGCCTGGATGGAAGGGAATCTCTACTCTTTTCTTGCATTGTATGGAAGACATCAACTTACAATATGGTTTTATAGTTAAGACTATCATTTTCTGACCAGATCTCCCCTCTAGCTTATATGGTGGCCAAGAAATGTTACAAAAGAAAATAAGCATTTTCCTATTTAGGCTTTCTAATAGAAGCTGATCCCAGTGTCTCAAAATACACCCCAGGGGGCGTCTTTGGGGATAGAGGTGGAATTTCCCATTGTCTTCAGGGAGAGAGCTGATGCCTGTAACAAGAAAAGGAGCAACTAAACCAGGTTCCCATTACCAGAAGCCTGGAGTCCTATTTCCCTGAGGAGAGTTAGCTCTCTCTCTGAAACCTGAGAGGATCTCAAGTGGTTACTCTTCTAGAAAGTTCCAATGGCGAGTGGACTGTGGGTGATCCCAGCCTACTGTCCATCCACCCCTGAAATCACGGCTATGGCCAGCATGCCGTGTGATGACCCAGCAGCCCTGACACCCCAGGGCCCTCGCCTTTTTCCAGCACCTGCCCTCCCAGAAGTGATGGCCTTCCTGAAGACCCAACAGAAATGATGCCTGATAATTAACCCTGATGTCCCAGGATGGATCTTTCCAAAATGGGCATTATCATGATTTCAAGATCTCTGAATATCCCACCTCCCTTGCTCTGATACGCCTCTTAACAGCTGATGGCAAACAATAGCTACCAAACAGGAATCTCTTGGGTGATCTAAACATTTCTTGTCTGGCCTGTTGATCTCTCCCTCACTTTGTGGGCAGTTCTGGTGAAACTAACCTCTATTTTCCAGTTCTCTTTGCATCCCTGAATTATTTGGGTTGAGTCACATTTAATTAAGTGGTGGATAAGGCATACCCACAGGGAGAGATCTCAAAAACTGGGGTCCTTTGCCAGGGAGTAAAATGGTTTATAGCTATTTTATGGTGATCACAGTCTGAGCTGGCAGTCGTGCAGGACCTCTGCGATTCTGGAAAGGACATCTCACAGGTCTCTATGCCCCACCACCAACAGAGGAGAGTGCAGAAGAAGGTAGGAGAGGAAACAGTTGAAGGCAGACAAAGTGGGTCAGTGTCCCATGACCAAGAGGCAGAGTCCTATAGACAGAGTCAGCCTGGGAAACTCAGACCGTCACCTTGGGACCAGTGAAGAGGATCTCAGTGTGCTGCTGTGTCACCTGCACGAGTGAATGAGTGACCATGGAGCACTCTCTTACACGTCTCAGTTTCTCCCACCAGAAGTCTAAGACAACCAGAGTGGTTCGGAGCACTGGAGGATCAGTCCGTGCGTGTACATACCCAGATGAGCCAAAGTCTTAATTACTAGTGAGATGCAAAACCCCATGGGGCTCTTGCACATCCTGAAAAATAATCTCCGACACTTCCATAAAACTTTTAGTCACCTAAGAGTGACTGTTGGCTGGAAGGAGCAAGTGTCCCTTGATTCTTTGGAGCTGAATATTAATCTCTCATAAATGCCACCGGGCCATCCGGTTCCCTGGTAGACCAGAGAGGACAGCAAAGGAGGAGTGGTGAGTTGACTAAGCAACTCTCCAGCACGAAGGCGAGAGCGGGAGGCTCACCAGGGTGGAGAGGGTCCCTCAATGCGCTGTTCCTTCCTTCTGGCTGGCTTGCCAAAACGGTGCCGCCGGTAGACTGGGGAGACCCTGGCCCCTGTGGCCTCCGCCCAGCCCATTCCAAGGATGTCCCCGGACGCTGCTGGTCTCACTGCAAGAAAGAATTCAAGCACAGACCAGACACAGCGGATGAGCGGTGCAAGCAGGAAAGTTCATCGAAGTGCAAGCAGGCTCCGCAGGCGCGAGCGGCACGCTGGGGGCTCGGGTTTCGATCCTTTACGGACAGGTGTTAACCAGGGCTGCAGTATCTATTACCTGCGGCGGGGAATTCTCGAAAGCAGGGCTTCCCGCCTTTTCTTCCTTATTCCGTCGGGGTTTCCAGCCTTCTTTGTCAGCCGGGGGGGCCAGTCCGGTTTGGTCCGGTTTCCCGCGGCTGTCTGGGGAGGGCCGCCAGGTCGGGCCTCTGACTTTCCGACCGCGCCGGCCGCGATGTCCCCTGCTCTGGACTCCTGAAGCCCAACGAGCTGCCTACTCCAACACGGGCAGACGACCGTCCGGAATCAGGAGCTAAGGGCCGTGGTGCGAGGAGGAGCAAAGCGGCGAAGGGAACTGGGAGGATCTTGGACGCGCGAAGGAACTGGGGAAGCGGTCTGTGGACGCCGCAGCAGCCCGGGCCTCCCGCTCAGAGCCAGCTGCGAGGACGACGCCCTCAAAGAGGGCTTCCCACAGGCAGCGGCAAACGACGGAGAGTCGCTCCTCCCAACAGGAAACGACGGATGTCTTTGACTCAGGAAGAGAGACTCCAACACCGCGCCTATGCGAAAAAACGCTTCTGGCAAGAGGACTCCGCTCGCCGACCCCGAAGAGCCGGCAGCAAGCAGACACGCCCCCAGGCGGGCTTCCCGGATCTTATTGGTTGTCTCCAGTCAGCCCCTCTCTCAATTGGTCAGCACTGCCTAGCGTCAGCTGTCACAGACACTATCCAGAACCAATCATCTCTAATCCCCACTCTGGCTCTCTTCCAACATGTGAGTGACCTTTAGACGAACCAATAAGATGGGGAAAGTGAGGATGTGAAAACGAGACTCCTTCCCTTTTTCTTCCTCTCGTTCAGCAAATGGTAGCTAAGGCTGAGCAGCTGACACCAACCACCAATCCGTAAGGGCGGAACTGGGACGCACAGAAGAGTGATGGCAGGGGGTGACGTGGCAGTGACGGGATCATAAACTGAAATGAGTGGCGGAAACCCTGGCCAATCCGTGATCGAATTGGCCGGGCACTCTGCATTCTCGGGTCCTCCCGGAGCGCCGGAGACTCCGGGAAAGCACCAATGGGCTTGTACGTGAGTCTGATTGGCCTTCAGCTGAACCAATCAGCGGCGTGCCTGCGGGACGCGTCCCACCCCGGGCTCTCACTGGGCGGTGTGAGATGACAGGCCCGAGAGAAATGCCAATGTCCTAGGGGTCCTCCGCAAGTGACGCTCAGGAGCACCAATCGACTGTCTCCTTCCCGGCGGCCGAGCCCTCCTCCCGCGGCGGGCCTGGCGGGGCGGGGACGCTGCGCGGCCGCTGCTGATGCGCTAGCCGTGTGGGGCTCTCCGGGCGGCGACGGCGGCTCTCGTAGGCGGTTCCGGTCCTGTATCTCGGGGCGGCGGCGGCTCATGGCGGCGACGGAGCTGAGAGGGGTGGTGGGGCCAGGGCCGGCGGCCATCGCAGCTCCGGGCGGCGGCGGCACCGGTCCCCCCGTGGTGGGAGGCGGCGGCGGCCGCGGAGACTCGGGGCCAGGCTCCGGGGCCGCGCTGGGCACGGTGGCCGCGGCGGCGGCGGGCGGCCCGGGCCCCGGCGCTGGGGGAGTGGCGGCTGCGGGCCCGACCCCTGCGCCTCCGGCGGGGGGCTCCGGCGGCTCGGGCGCCGGGGGTTCGGGCTCGGCTCGAGAAGGCTGGCTCTTCAAATGGACCAATTATATCAAAGGCTACCAGCGGCGGTGGTTCGTGCTGAGCAACGGGCTCCTGAGCTACTACAGGTAACTGCTTCCGGGGCGCCGTCCCCCACGGCAGCCCACAGTCCCCGCGCCGTCACCCTCTCGAGCCGGCACCGCAGCCAAGGTCGCCCCAGGCCCCTTTTCGTCACCTGAGCGCATTGACAGCCCGCGACGCGAGCCCACCACCACGAAAGTGAACGCCCCGGCTCTAAGCCCTCCACCCGGGTTATCCGCCCTTAGTGCAATACCTTCCCCTCCGTCCCTGGCCTTTCCAATCGTTTGGAGAGCATCTCACTCTTCCATTGTGTTTCCACCAGCACAGAGGTGCAGTGATGAATTCTGCAAGGAAGGCGCTGTTGTGGGTGCTAAGGGACGCATGTAGGAGAGCAGAGCCTGGGCATGGCTCTCCAGGAACTTGCTGTGAAAGTCCCAAGTCTTAGCTGTCTGTGCCCAGTCTCCAGAATTCAAGGTTATTAGCAGCCCTTGATGTACCCGACGTTGTTCTCTCCACTTTCAGGCACAAGGACGCCAGGCACAGGGTGGCCTTGGTATCTACCCCCTGTTTTCCTTATCTCTCCCAGACTTGGCATATGCCTTCACCTTCTGGACAGCCCGGAGTGGAGATGTGCACTCCAGTGCTGCTTTTATTCACACTCATCCACCTGCCCGCTATGGGAATGCTTTAAGTGGTTTATCTAGTATTTCTGGGTCTCTTTGGTTGGTTCGGTTTAAGTTTTATTAAAAGAAGAATCCATGTCTTTGGTATGATTACTTCTGTTCCACAGTGTTTGTTTTGGAGTGTTTAATATATATTTATGGTGACTCACAGTCTTGCCATAAACTGCAGCCTGCTTTTGGCTACTTGAGTTACTAGACATATGATAGTGGATTTGGGAAGAAACATAGACATTTTCCGAGTGCTGGACAGTTTGGATAGTTTCGTTGACTCCTGACACTAGCTCTGGGAGTTAGGAGATATTCCCATCTTACTGATGAGGAAACTGAGACCTAGCTGGACAATTTTTCCAAGGTCTTAAGGAATCAGGATTTGAAACTAGTTCTCTTCACACCAACATAACCTAAAACTCGGGTTAGTGTTACATGAATCAGTCAGATAATAGAGATCATTGCTTGCCTATAGCAAATGCGTTTCTAGGTCACGGTTACTATATGTCCTTTATACAGAATATAATTAGTCTGTTTAGGGGAGACTTTGCTTAATAAAATGGCATTTCTAATTGAAATTTTTTTATAAAGACCATCCTGTTTGAGACCCCAAACTCTGTGAAGAACAGCTCACTCTTTTTCTCTTCCTCTGCAAGTAGTCATTCTGCCACCAGGAGAGTTAGAGTGAATGAATCTCTTGCATCAGCTCTTAGAGAATTTTGAGGGGAAATTGAAGGTGGGAGTTGGAGGTTGTTGAAGTAAGAACACATTCTTATCTAGTCTCTAACAGTGGAAAATGCCTTAGCACATCCTCACTGCTTCAGCTACGTTGTGAATAGTTGTGTGTGTCATTTGCATTATTATATGTTCAGAATTGATTTTAATTTTAACCTCTCTAAGTAGTTATCCAGGATGATCAGTGGAGGGTTAGATCTGACATTTTAGTGTGTTCCAAAACTTTCCCTCTACTCAAGTCCTGCTTTCCTGTTAGACTGACCGTCATTCTAATGTTCAGTTGATTCGTATCCTAACTTAGCTTGTAAGTCACTGTTAACATTGATTCCTCGTCTTCAGAAGTTGTGTCACAGTGCAGGCCTTACTGTGTGGCCATTTTTCCTCATCCAAGTTCTTACCAGTTCCACTTTCCAGGCCAGTTGATTCTTTGATCAGTTACAGCCTTAAACAATGTTGATATTGGCTGGACATTAAGAACTTAAATGTTGCGGTCTCTTCAGGTATTTGCAATCACTTTTAACTTGGCTCCTTCAAGAGCTAGTGGCACCTGTCTGACAACAGATCAAACTCCTTCCAAAGCTACCAAATCACATATTGGGAAATGTGCATACGCATGTCTTTGCCAGCTAAGATGGTCCCACCCACAGACCAACCAAGCAACAGGAGCCAGGGTTATCAAATCTGTGCACTGCTTCAAAATCACACTGAAGTACTTCCTACCAACTACACTCGTAGTTTATTCACAGGGTTCTTTGGGTTCCCATCTCCTTAGAGTTATTTAGCTAAATTGTCATTCCTCCCACTTTTTGTGCCTCTGTAACCTGTCATCTCCTCTATATGCCTTTTATAAAATGCTGTTTTCTTTTTACCTGAGGTCATGTATTTCTTAGACCCACCCTGTGATGAACCATCCCAATGGCCTTTAGCGGGCCACTTCCCTCTTTTTACCCATCCTGTTCTTCTTTACATGGATGTTCCATTACTTAAAACCATATTAAGAATCCCAGCTTTCCCAGACACATGGTGACAGGGCCATGTAGCATTAGTTTTCCTGACTAGCTTCCAGAGATTGACTTAGTGTTTTGGCTGACCTTTTTAGGGAACTTTCTAGACAGAAAGTACCACCTAATTGATACGTAGTGACTGAAGAACATATTTTGCACTCTGAAAATCATATCTTTCCAGCCTCTGTACTAATCATCTGTAAACATACATGTATCTGCCCGAACCCAAGAGCTCCTGAGTCAAGCCTGCCTTACTCCTAGGGTTCCTTGGTAGTTCTAAAACTGCTGTAGACTTTATGGGATGTGAGAAACTCCTTAAGTTCGTGAAGATGACCCAGGCAGAAGACATTCGTGTAAGTGTCTGGTGAAAAGTACCAACAGATAGTGGGGAAAGTGGTACAAAGTCCAAGTAGCTCCCTTGGAGTAGAAAGCAAGGGTGAGTTGGCCTGTCAGCTGTGGGTCTGAAATTGGGCCTGCATTATTCATAATGTAACTGAAGCTTGGGGGCGGGGGAGGCGGGGGAGGGGAGGTAAGAATAGAAAAAAACAGGGATTCACGTTACAGTGTAGCAGGTGCAGGAGGTAGAAAATGGCCCAGTCCATTGAGACCCCCCTGGCCATCCCATACTGCTCATTTGTGCGTTTGAGGAAGAAAAACCAGTTTCATGTGACACACTGAACAATAGCAAATCTGTCTTCCTAAGCATAGTAAACAGACTTTCTCAAACATACCAAGTCTTAGTTTCTGGAGATGGGGTGTGTGTCATTTCTGGCATGCAGGAATTCTGGATGTGCCAGGTGTGTGGGGCTGCTTGGCGCCAGTGAAAGGGAAATGGCTCTGCTCCGCACGGTGGCAGTTGGCAAAAAGGACTTTGACCTCTGTATGTTCCAAGTTGGTCAGGGAAAACTGTGGTCTCAACATGCAGGTCTCTGGGCATAACCCAGCGAGTGGTGGGGAAATTAGCTCAGTCTGCAAGGTCTATGCAGTTGTGCTAGCAGCTTGGTATTTTCTGTGAAGTAGCTTGTCACCAAGTGGTGATGTAAAGTTCAAAAGTTAGGCTATTAATAGAACTGTCAGTAGAGATGGGGAAAATTTTTACACCCAATCCTCTGAGAACAGATTTGCTGAATCTTTCCTAGCTATTAATAGGATGGCTTAGGAGTTCCTACCAATAGAGGTCAGTGGATCTTTGGAAAGAGCATATTCCCAAATAATTATACTACCTAGTGATTCTTTTATGATTATTATTATTCTTTCTTTACTCCTACAGAGAGCTAGTTATTCCTTTCATATCATTTGAGCCGTAGTCAATACTTAATACCTAAGCATCTCAGTGCACCTTGCACTGGTGCAGTAGAATTCTAAGCGTAGTGTGACAACTCTCATTTGGACTGAGTTGAGCTTAGGGAGGGGGGTTGTTCAGTATAGGTGAAATGGAGCTATTCTTTCTCGGAGGGAGTGAGATTGTTGAAAGAAATTTTGTTATGTGAGTTTATGAATCACTATTTTTTTTAAAATTTGATTTATTCATTTGAGAGAGAGACAGAGAGAGCACAAGCAGGGGGAGGGGCAGAAGGAGACTCCCTGCTGACCTGGGAGCCTGATATGGGGCTCGATCCCAGGAACTGGAGATCATCTCCTGAGCCGAAGGCAGATGCTTAACCATCTGAGCCACCCAGGTGCCCCATAAATCACTATTTTAAACTTAGAACTTGCTAAGTAAGAAGTAATTCCTGACTACAAAAAGGTAATGAGGGAACTTTTTTTGGTGTGATGGGAATGTTCTACATCTTGATTATGAAGGTGGTTACACAGTTGTCAAAACTCACTGCATTATACATTAAAATTGCTGAATTGACATAGCCTTCCATGAAGGCTCTTTCTGAAAAGCCGAGGGTGAGAGGAACAGCAGAGCAATACAGTCTGACTCTGAAACACCACTTAATGGCTGTGAAAGGAAACCCCTGCTGATTGTTTCTGGAATTTTAGGGAGCCATGTGAGGGAAATAGTAGAACTTGCTGTTTCCTAAGGCTGCTGCATTTTCAAAAGGCTTAGAGCTACGAGAAGACAAGGAAGGTGGTGAAGGATAAACCACCCATCCGCTTTCTACTTAAGCTGGTCTTTGTCTCATTATTGCAGGTCAAAGGCTGAAATGAGACACACCTGCCGTGGGACCATCAACCTCGCCACGGCCAACATCACCGTGGAGGACTCCTGCAACTTCATCATCTCCAACGGCGGCGCTCAGACCTACCATCTGAAGGCGAGCTCAGAGGTGGAGCGGCAGCGCTGGGTGACGGCCCTGGAACTGGCCAAGGCGAAGGCTGTGAAGATGCTGGCAGAATCGGGTAGGGAGCAGAGAACACCACGTGTGGGGAGCTTCCTGTTTGCGCCTCCTCGGCCATACCTTATTTTATCCCTCACTCTCAGTCCGTTATCACCCATCTGACTGACTCAGGCTTGTCATCATCGTGTGGCATTTCTCCCGGAGTGGTGGCTTTCACCTGTCCGCAGTTCTGCCCTGCACGGTGTCTGGAGATGTTTCTGTGGTCGTAGCTGAGGGTTGCTGCTCCTGCAGGCATCCGGTGACTAGAGGCTGGGGAGGCCGCACAGGACAGCCCTCACAATGAAGAGTGAACTGGGCCCAAACGTCAGTATTATCGAGGCTGAGAAGCTCTGTCGTAGAGGTGCAGTGAGTGTCCTTTTGGCTTTGAATGCCATTTGGCTACCTCAAAATTTGGGGGAAGGATTATTTTATTGCTAGGTCCATCTCAAGATCATTACAGCTCACAGTTCGATTCTGTTGTTACTTTTTTTCTTTTTCTCCTGAGTATCTTCTGAGTTGAAACAAGCAATCTTTATAGGTTGCCAGAAACCTTATAGGGGATACTGCCCATGAAAAATCTTTAGTTTGCCTTAGTTTCACCAGAAAGAGTGGTGTACACATGTTGTGATATTTCTTCAAGGAAAATGGTCCCCACTTGTTAATAGTTTAAGCACCCTGAGCTTGTCCACTCAGAGCTGACCGGGATGGTCACCTCCTGGCTTTTGTTCACCTCTTGTTTTTCTTATCCGCGGTCATTTCCCACACTGTATTTAAAACCTGGTAAACAGTGAAAGGAATATTTACTACATTGTTAGTTTTTTTGGTAACAGGTTATATTTTGGATTTAGTCCTGCCTCTCGAGCTAGCAGATAGGGGAGGTCTTTCCTTACTTCTTTTGTTTTGATTTTAGTGCTGATGTTCCAAAGGAAGTGACACTGCTAGGAGAGCATTTTACAGTTGCAGGACTGATAGCGAGAGGTGCAGCATGGCCCTCTGTTTGACCTGCTTCTGGAGGGTCGCTTAATAGAATACCTTACATTGCTTTCAGCGCAGGGGTGTCTTTAGTGTCAGATGAGTTCATCACAAAGTTCCTGAGCTCTCCTTTGGAAAAGGTAAATTAATGAGTCTTTTGGTGATGTGGACATTGCTTACAAAGAGCCAGACTGCATTTCACAACCTATTGCATACAGGGCTCACCTGTCACCCACAGGATGACGGGTTTGTAGTAATGATCAGCTTGGACTGGATTGGAACCCTCAGGCTTGAGTTACAAGGCTCTACAATTCATTCCCAATCCCAGGAGCCATTTAGCTTCTCCATCCTGTCTTCCAGGGATCATTAGTTCTGAGACTTCAGTGCGCATCAGAATGGCCTGGGCAGCTTATTCAAAATGAAGGTTCAGTTTCTGGGGTGGGGCCAGAATGTTGGCACCTTTAATAAGCCCAGTGTTGGGAGGGTGGGGAAATTGAATGTAGATGGACAAAAGGTACAGATTTATATTATAAGATAAATAAATACTGGGGGTGTAACATACGACATGATGACTATAGTTTTTTTTTTTTTTTTTTTTAAAGAATTTGTTTATTTATTTGACAGAGAGCATGAGCACAAGCAGGGGGAGTGGCAGGCAGAGAGAGAGGAAAGCCCCTGCTCCATAGGGAGCCCGATGTGGGGCTCAAACCCAGAACCCTGGGATCATGACCTGAGTAGAAGACAGATGCTTCACCGACTGAGCCACCTAGGTGCCCCCACACGATGACTATAGTTAATGCTGTATGGTATATTTGATAATTGCTGAGAGATTACATCCTAGAAGTTCCCATACAAGGAAGAAAACATTTTTGAGATGATGGAGGCTAACTAAATTTATTGTGGTGATCATTTGTCAGTATACATAAGTCAAATCATTATGCTTTGACAGTGCTGTATGTCAGTGATGACTCAATAAAACTAGAAGGAAAAAGAAAAGCAGGAGCAGAGTAAATGTGTCCCAGTGGACACATTTGTGTGTCCCAGTGGGAAAAAAAGGAAGAACCAGCCCGGGTGTTTGTGGTACAGGTGGGCTGTGGACCGCATCAGCGCCTAGTCGTCTGGTAACGGCAAGCTCTCAGTTGGTCCCAACGCCCAGCGTGAGGCATGCTGATTTAGTTGGGGACAGAGTTGGTGGGCTTCCGACTCATAGCTCTGGAGTCACGTAACTGGCGTCCTGTGATTCCCCTTTTGGCTGTACAGATGAGTCCGGAGATGAAGAGGCTGTGTCACAGACTGACAAGACGGAGCTGCAGAATACCCTGCGGACGCTGTCCAGCAAAGTGGAGGACCTGAGCACGTGCAACGACCTCATAGCCAAGCACGGCACGGCGCTGCAGCGCTCCCTCAGCGAGCTCGAGTCCCTGCGGCTGCCCGCCGAGAGCAACGAGAAGATCAAGCAGGTCAACGAGCGGGCCACGCTCTTTAGGATAACATCCAATGCCATGATCAATGTGAGTGCTGAGTGCAGCTGGCGCCTGGGTCGCCTTTTCGTTCTTTCCCCCAGAATGTAGTTCTCCCCATGCGCCGTGCTGGGGAACATTGGAAATGAGAAAGCAGGGAACTGCTCAGGGGACTTAAGTTACATTGTTTGTTTCATGAACGAGACCAGTCTGCACATTTGGAATGACTTTCCTGCTCTGATCACACAGTCCTTGCCAACCTGGGAATTCGTTAGGAGGCCAGGGGCCCAGTCTTCCTTCTGCAGCCAGCAGGACATCTGATGGTGATGTTAGTTGAATTCCGTAACCTCTCTGGGCGGTGGTTTTTGTTTGTTTTTATCTAACCTGATCTGCTGGATCTGAGAGGTCTCCGTGGGTCCTTTCTGTCGTGTGTGAGCTTCAAGTTGGGAGTCTTACCATCCTGTGCTAGTGCATTCTGGCCTACAGTGTGGTAAGTGGGGGCCGGCCAGGTACTAGTGAGAACTTGATAATACTAGTTAGTCCCATCTGTAGTCCTTGATCCCAGGGGTAATTCTGGGTGATAAGACAGAATATTCAAATTTTGCTTTCAAAAAGAAGGGACCAGTGCTTCTGTTTTATTGTGACTCCAGCCTCAGGTGGCTGTGTGGACTACATCAGCTGCCTGGGTACAGGGCTCCAGGTAAACTTAGAGCATGGCGGGCGTTGGGATGTGTTTCAGAAACTGGGTGATAGGTGTGAAATGAATACATGGTTTAAGTAGCGCAGTTTCTCCTCTCCTGGTGACTGATTCTCACCTGGCGGGTTTTTCAGTTAACTTACCCAGAGGAACACCAGGGGTTATGTCGTAAGGCAAGTGGAATGGGTATTCTGAGAAAGGGGTTACACTGGTTTTGCCCCTGTCCAATTAAATGGATGAAATTACTCTACGAGGGCCAGATTTTCCCTTGTTCAGGGAGCGATAGTAAGATATCTGCTTAGAACTAGTTTAGTTCACATGGCTTCTAGAGATCAAAGGTCTTTTCTCGTGACCAGGGGAACATTTAGTTTTTCTCATTTAAAACCCCTTTGTTACTCAATAGGAAGTTGTGATACCCTTGATTTTCATATCATTTTCTGAAATGTTGAACATTTTCCTTGGTGCTCCGATTCACATACCAGTTGGAAGAGGCTAATTATTTTTGTCCACTTCAGGAAGGTCAGCTGTCTCCCAGGATCATCCTGCCCATCAGCACGAGTGCTTGTGTTTGTTTCTAATGGCTAATCGTGTGCTCTTGTTCCAAACTGTCCACTTCTTAGTGACGGCATGCCTGTTTTTCAGGTCCTCTTGTGATCAGGAAAATCTCATAAATCATACAGGTCAATTCACCAATAGTAAATAAATACACTTTTTAAATGGAACACCTCAGGCCACAATAGTCCGCTGACAGTGCGTGTTGCCTCTTATCCCTGTTCCATGCAGGTTTTCTTCCCTTCTGATGTGAAAAATTAGCTAAATCAAACACCTCTTGGGGTGCCTGGGTGGCTCAGTGGGTTAAAGCCTCTGCCTTCAGCTCAGATCATGATCTCAGGGTCTTGGGATCGAGCCCCGCATCGGGCTCTCTGCTCAGCAGGGAGCCTGCTTCCCACCACCCCCCACTTTCTCTGCCTGCCTTTCTGCCTACTTGTGATCTCTGTCTGTCAATTAAATAAATCTTTTAAAAAAAAAAAAACCTCTTGATAAAAAAAATTCTCATAAAATTGAAACTCAGTTTGGATTTTTCTTTTGAAAAAAAAAAATGCTCATCTTCATTCCTTGGGGGCAGTTCTTCCTCCCCAAGTTGTAAATGTTCAGAGTTTGGTGTCAAAGGGAATGATCCTTTGGCAATTAGAGGTAAGTTGTGTTTTCATTCTGTTCTCCCCAGTGTACTGCCTATGCCTCCTTCATAGCTGGGTGTTGCTTGAAATGGGTTTTTTATCCTTGTGTTTTTTCCTTGGTATCTTTTCGGTGCTAAGGGCAAGGCCTTAAAATTAACCTGCTAACTTCACATCCCCAAACAGGCAAAGTTTTATCAAAGGCAAAGTTTTATCAAATTTCACTCAATTTCTTGATTGCTTAGGGCATAGCTATTCTTACCACCAAAGTGAATCTAACCTGAGAAATATATTTGATACTATTAGTGTGTCCACTTGCTTATCCAGGAAACATCTGTGAGCACCATCTGTTTTCTAGGCACTGTGCTATGGGATATAAAACAAATGTGGATACGGTCCCTGCCCTCAGGGAGATCATTCTTTAGTGAAAGGACAGAGAAGTGATGGATCATTATAGTGTGCTAGGCATCATGATAGAAAGGAGCACAGGCTGCTGTTGTGTATATAGAATATTGGAGGTGTTCAGCTCAGACCAGGAAGATTACAAGATAGAGAAGGTAACTCCTCAACTAAGTTCTGAAAGACCAGAGAGACTCTTCCTATGAAAAAAGGCAGTAAAGAGCTTGGGGGCCTCAAGTCCAACTGCTTTGTCTATCTACATAACCTGCTTCCTCTGTGAACACAATTCCTTTTCCGTAAATGGTGATGATACCAGTAGCTGCTCAAAGAATTGTTGAAAGGCTTCTATAGATAATTAATGTAAAGGGTTCAGCGAAGTGCCTGACATATTGCCTTTCATTAAACTCGAGTTATGATCAGTATTCTTAAAAGAAGTGTGGGAGAAGAACTGATCTGGGTATGGATGTGGCTTACGCAGAGCCCTTCCCTCCCTCCCAGTCTGAAAACGAATTGACTGTTAGAATAAGGAAGTAGCTAGAGATAAGGCTGGCCAGGGATTAAGTGTGGGGGAGGGGATGGGGTACAGATCCTACTAAATGGGCTTGGTAGAGTGGATTAGAAGGGGATAAGACCGATTTTGATGCAGGCTTAACTATAATAGCTAACGCCTTATTGAATGCTTACTGTGAGCCTCAGATTTCTAAGTGCTTTACAGGTAAAGCGACAACTCTTTGAGACGGTTGCTGTGGTGGTTCTTTGTTTACATATGAGGCACAGATAGGTTAAATAAGTAACTTGCCCCAAATTGCATAGCTAGATAGTGGGATGGAGCTGTGAGTAGAGCCCCAATGATGGAACTCCTCTGAGGGTATACACAGATCCCAGAAATATTAAAGAAGAATCAGTAGGACTTGATAATTGGAAGTGGAGAGGGAAGAAAAATGTAAGAATCAAGGGTGCCTCCTAGTTTCCTGGCTTGGGCAGGGGGAAGGGCCCTGGTACTCTTCTTGGTGTGGAGAACGAATACCAAAGGGAGAGGTAGAGTCAGAAAGGGAACATGGTGTGTTCACTCTGGCACCCTAGGATTTTGAGATTACTTTGAACCGTTGGATAGACAATTGGATACCCTGTCTCCATGAATGCAGAGCTGGAATTACTGATTTTGTAGACATTAGCCTATAGGCAAAGGTTGAAAACATGGGAGTAGATGTTTTCTGTTTACTTTTTAGTTTCGCCGTAGCAGGGAATAGATTTTTAAGCTTGCATTGCTTCCTTCCTTCATTATTTATTAAGCAGACTTTATCAGGCTCCTACAATGTACAAAGCAACTAAGTTAGGAGCTGTATATAAATAAGATATAAATGGTGTGTTCAAGTTGCTTGGAATCCACCTGGAGAGACAGAAAATCAGTTACAGTGCCACTGTGGATGGTATAAAACAGAAGTGTGTGCAAAGTGCTATGGAAATGCAGAGGAGAGATTGGCTGCTTATGAAATCATCACATAAGAAGGAACATTTGCCATAGATCTTAAAGAAGAAAGAGGACTTGGCCAAGTCGAGGAAGTGGGTAGGAAAAGGCATTCCTGGCAAAGCAACTAGCATATGCTTGTGGCAGGCATGCCTGGGAGAGCAGGTCAGTGTGGCCCACTGTCGGGCGTAGGAGCAAGTCCAGCTGCCTGGGGAGGAGGATACAAAGCAGGTGGTGGCCATACCTGAAGGGCCCTTGACGTTCAACCCAATAGTTAGGTTCCCAGTGGGGAGCCCGTGAAGGGGGTAATATGAGCAGGTCTGTGTTTTGACTGTAGATTCCTTCTTTGATGCCTCACGTAGGCTTCTGGTTTTTAAGGTCAGTTGTTTCTCTTTGTGACCAAAATAAAAACCAGCTGCTTTCCCCCGTTTTGATCTAATTCAGGGCAGATTCCCTTTTCTCAACGTCTGAATTCCTCAACTTTAGGTGACCTGTGTGTGGTCAGGAATGTATTGAAAGCAGTTATCCTCTGCTTGTCCTCATCTTTCAGTCAGTAGATTGCTGCTTTTGGTTCAGTTCACACAGTTGGCCTTTGTGACGTTGCCACAAATACCTTGTCTGGGTTTACTGCTCACTTGGCATTTGTTTCATCCTCATGACCAGGAATATGTAAAGGAACCGTGACAGCCATGTCCAGTTTTTTCCCTGGGGCTGACCTTGATTGCATCACGGAGCTGGCTGTCCCTGATACTGTGGAATAAAAATGAGTCTTCCACCGTAATTTGCGAAAGTTCCTAGAATATGGTTACTTAACAGGCTCACAGAGGCCTGAGGGAACTCTCTGACTAGTTGGGTTGAGCATAACTCTTTCTCCATACAGGCCTGCAGAGATTTCCTCATGTTAGCCCAGACCCATAGTAAAAAGTGGCAGAAGTCCCTTCAGTATGAAAGAGACCAGCGTATCCGACTGGAAGAGACCCTGGAACAGCTGGCGAAGCAACACAATCACCTGGAGAGGGCCTTCCGGGGGGCCACGGTGCTGCCGGCGAACACTCCTGGCAGTGCTGGTTCTGGAAAAGGTAAGTCACCTGGCTCTGGGGTGGCCCGTTCACATAGGAGCCAGGTGGTTTTCTGCCGCTGATAGCAGACCTGCAGACTCTCCAGGATCAGGGGTTTCTGTGCCAGGGAATCGGAGCTGTTTACTTCTCCTGCCATGTGTTCCTGTGCGGTAGTCGCAGTGTGGTCAAGATCCTGCTGGGCCGGGTTTTGGTAAATTGAGCCAAAGTAAACGAATGGCCTTCCTTCTCCTTACAGATCAGTGCTGCTCTGGCAAAGGAGACATGAGTGACGAGGATGATGAGAATGAGTTTTTTGATGCTCCTGAGATCATCACCATGCCCGAAAATTTGGGCCACAAGTAAGTTGTCCTTGACTCCTGCCAAAAAGAACACATCCGGCCATCAGAGTCGAGAAATGTTTCAGTGGTACTGTCGTGGTTGTCGGTGTTAACTAAGATCTGGACTCTTTTCCTTTAATGAGTGGAAAACTCTCACCTTTTTTCTATGAGCGAGTTCTCCAGAGATATTTGAATGCATGCATATTCTAATCTAAGTGTTGTCGTTCAGTTACCCGTTACTAACTTCGTGCAGTGTGCTTTGCACTCCACTTTGTAGAGACCTGGCGAGGACCAAACTCTAGTTGTTGATCCTTGTTCTAATTCCCGTATGTTTCCCACCTGTGTAGACGTACTGGCAGCAACATCAGCGGAGCCAGCAGTGACATCAGCCTGGATGAACAGGTAACATTCAGTTGGGAGCCATCGGATGGGAGACCTGGGCGTGATTCTCCAGGATTTGCTTGTAAAGCCCTTGTGAGAGACGGAAAATGCCCATTCTTTTTTAAGATGGGGGAAGGGAAGCATATAAATACCGGGTTTTTTGTTCTTTGTGGGTGATTGAATGGCTTTGTTTTGCCCTTAGTACAAGCATCAGCTGGAAGAGACCAAGAAGGAGAAGAGAACTAGAATACCGTACAAGCCGAACTATAGCCTCAATTTATGGAGCATCATGAAGAACTGTATTGGAAAAGAACTCTCGAAGATCCCCATGCCGGTGAGGCTCTTGCACACCTGCGCTCTGCCAGGAGGGCCTCTCGGGCCACAGTGGGAAGAGTGCTCCTGTGACAGCCCCACACACTTGAGAGGCAGTTTGTGTGTGGCGTGGTCTTTGTTACCCTTACCGTCAAAAAGTGTCCCTTAAAATTAGCTGCTTTAATGTAGTCTGTGGATCTGGTGTGTTTCCAGATCACGTTGAATCAGATGCATTTGTTTAATGACGTTTGTGAGCAGATTCCTAAGCTTGACATGCTGGGGGCATGCACAGATAAATGCAACATAGCTTCTGTGTTCAAAAAAGCATGTAGTTTAAAGGAGGCAGACATGAAAACAGGGAGAAAATTCTACTCTCTATGGTAGTGTTAACGGGAAGTACTAGCCATACGCAGGCTTGGGGAGCACAGAACAAAGACAGTCCGTTCTGTCTGGGAAGATGACGACCATCTCCATGGTGACGTTGGTGTTTGGGCTGACCTCCCTGCCTCCCTTCCTGCCCTCCTCCAGTCTGTCCACACTGTTGCCAAAATGATCTTTTTAAAATCACAAATGTAGTCATGTCACTCCTTAGCCTAAAATCCTTAACTGAATTCCTTCTTTGCTTTGAGGGTGATCCAGATTACTTAGTGAGCCTGACGCTTCTCCCTTGGACCAGGCTCCACCCACACTGCTGATCTAGTCATTCAGAGTCACTTTCAGGTGTGCTAGAGGCATTTTGGTTTCTCCCCCTCAGGGCATTTGCGCAGACTGCTCTCTCTGCCCAAACTTTCATCAGCTCCCCGGGAGTGCATTCGTGCTGTGGCTAATCGCCTTGAGGATTCAGCTACAACATTATGTCTGTTAGCAAGCTTTCACCCATGCATCCAGACAGGGTGAGAAGGCTCTCCCTTGTGTTCCAGCAGGTTCCATTGCTCAGTCATTGCACAGGCATTTACTGAGCTGCCTCCTGTCTGCCTGGTGTTATACCCATGTATCAGTTATGTTTGATTTAGGATCAATTTGAAGAAAAAAATCCAAAATCTGTTTGTCTAAACCCAGCGTCAGCAAACTGTGAGCCCCGAGGCTACATCTGGCGGCCATCTATGCAGCCTGCAAGCTAAGAATAGTTTTTATATTTTTAAATATCTCAAAAGAATAAAAAAGAAGATAATATTTCCTGATGTGAAATTTATATAAAATGTAGATGTTAGTGTCCCGTTAAGTTTTATTGGAACACGGTGATGCCTGTTCATGCGTGTATTGTCCGTGGCTGCCTTCATCCTACAGCAGCCGTGTTGAGCAGCTGTGACAGGGGCCATATGGGCCGTGTCATATGGGATAGTAAATATTTCGGCTTTGAGGGCCATATACATATTTACGATCTAACCTTTTATAGAAAAAAGCTGGTCAACCCCTACCTTAAGCAAATACTAGCTTAAGTCATCCTCCTGTTAAAGTCCAGAAGTAGGGGATCCCGGGCTGGTACCATACTCCACACTGTTGGGACCAGGCTTCTTTCTATCCTGTTGCTCTACTATCTGTGGCCTCGGTTCCTGGTTCTGAAGTGGCTGCTCTAATGGGGCCCATCAGAGTCTCATCCCAGTCAGCAGGAAGAAGGGAAGAGAAGGGTGTGCCCTGCCTGCGAAGAGTACTTCCTGGAAATTGCATGAACTACTTTCACTTCGGTCTCTTTGGCCAGAACTTAGATGGTCACAGGTGGCAGGGAGGACTTCTACCTTCGGTGGCGTGGCTTACTTAAACATGGGGGTGGGGGGTGTTTCTATTTCTTGCAGAAGAAGGGAAGAATGGAGAGTGGGGGTAGCATACAAAAATACTGAAAGTACTCTCCTCCCCTCTTGGGTCTTACGGACCAGAGTGTGGCTTCTGCTTCTCCACAGACTGCGTTCCTCATGGGCAGAGACTGTGTCTTACTGTCCTTCATATCTTTGTTGCTTAGCCAGTGCCTGGCACATGGATACCAGTTAACAAATGTCGAAGTCATTAATTAACTGGGTCTTAGAAAACAAATGGATTCATAGGTTAAGTGTGTAGGATTTCTGTTAGAAAAGTGTTGACTTCCGGACAAGAAAAGGCCATGGGTTAGCACCCTGGAGACACACAAAATTACTGGTTTACTGGGGGCCTGAAAAGAAGCCTCACTTTTCTGGTGCCTTGCAGAAAGTAGTGGGAGGTGGGCTGGAAAGGCGGGTCACTGCAGCCTCAGAAGTGCAGTTCTTGCTTAGAAATAACTTCTGCGTTTAGGTGACCTCTCTGTCTCCTTTACCATTAGTTCCTTGTTGACATTGCCACCAGGGGTGTGCAGTCCTGTACCTGTTTGCCAAAGCTCGAGTCCTCGCCCTTTGCCTGCCCTGTGGGGCGTCACAGGAGAGCTGGTTCCTCCAGGCTGTTTCTCAGGTTCTGTGCCTTGGCAGCTGGCTGCGCTCCACCAGTGCAAGGCACCAGTAGGAGTTGTGGGGGAGGGGGTTGGGGGGGAGAGGAAGGGAGGGACCCTGGCCATGCATTCTCCTGGGCAGTGCTTTGACGGTGGCTGCGTGGCTCTGGTTTCCACTGGACGGGCGCCCTGAGACTTCAGCCGCTGCTGCGTGCCTCTGGCCTCTGGGCCATGGTTCTCCCACTTGCTTCTCTTTGTTCCTCCAGCCCCGTGTCCATGGCCTCCTGCTGTTGTGATCTCCAAGCTGTCTAAGGTCTATCAGCTATGTAATGAATTCCCTCCTTTCTTCTGCTTTAAATTTGCAGGTTCATTTGTTTTCCTGTTGGGCCTCTGGCTGATAAAATGACCAATATGAAAATCTGGGCGCCTTTAGAGAAACCGTGGTTCCTGGAACAGTGATTGGGGCCAGGGCTGCGTGTGTGTAAAGAACAGTGAGGGCTTGAGGATGCACTGATTCCAGGCCCAGGATGTGCCCGTATGTCTTGTAGCTATCAGAGGAGCGCAGTCTTCATCCCGTGTTCCTCAACACTCATGGAAGCGTTACTTTGTGCTGCCTGAAATTCTGCCCCTGAGAGATTTTGTCAGCATAGTTTCTAAGTACCTTCTGTAAAAAAGACTCCGAGGATTAGAGCTGTGTTAGTCCATTACCCCTCAGTGTGCATTTTTTCTTTTGCTGTTTTTCTCTAAGTGTCTCTCAGCATCAAGAAGATGGTTTTGGAGTGTGGTGCCCTATTTTAGTTGAGGCAGGTTAGATCCCACTGATGAAGTCCCAGAACCTAAGTCAGGTTCGGAGCTGACGACTAAAGAAAGAATTCTTAAGACATCTTTGGTGCAAAATGGTGGTTTATTAAAGCACGGGGACAGGACCCGTGGGCAGGAAGAGCTGCTGCCCCGGGTTGTGAGGAGTGGTTGGTTATATACACAGGAGTTGGGTAGGTGAGGACAAAGGGGTGTCCAGAAGGGCTACTGGGGCAAAGAATACTATCAGGATATTGAAGGCTTGGTTACTATCAAGTAAAGACAATTGAGAGTCTCCTGGTGGAATGTTACATTCCTGCTATCAAGCATCCTTGTTAATGAGATTTAGGTTTAGAAGAAATTTAACTTTATTTACTTTTCCTTCTACTTCCACCTCCTTCGGTTTTTTATGGAGGGGAGGGTGACATTAGGGCTTGAGGAACTGAGTTCTGTGTCTTTGGAAATTGGGCTATTGATAAGGTAACTTCTTTGTTGTAATCTCAAGGACATTTGCAAACCAAGGGAGACTCCTGTCTTGCAGGATTGCGATCTCAGCAAGTTAACTATTTATCATTTTATGGCAGTCAGGGGTGCCTGAGGAATGCTACACATATGGAGGGGAGCGGATGAAGGGGAGGTGCAAGGCGCCAGCTTTTGCTTTGTCCTCAGCCAGCCTCCTGCTCCCTCATCACTACTGCCCAAAAGAGGAGTGGTTGGTTGGTTTTTTTTTTTTTTTTTTAAGATTTTATTTTATTATTTATTTGAGAGAGAGGGAGAAGAGGATGGAGAAACAGACTCCCCACTGGGTGGAAAGCCCAGTGCAGGGCTCCATCCCAGTACCCTGAGATTATGACTGGAGCCAAAGGCAGACATTTAACCAACTGAGGCACCCAGCCCCCCCCCCCCCCCAAAGGGAAGTGTTCTGTTGTTGGTCCAGTGACTCTTTGTTCACTGGGAAATTTTCACAGAGATGCTGGGTATATTTCTCAGAGAAAAAGCAGGCTGTAGCCTGTATTTCATTTTTTTAATGTATACATGCATAGACATAAACATGGCAATATGATGGGTATCTTTGGGTAACGGCATCTCAGGTAAATTTTTTTCCTTTTTAAAGTTTGTTGTGGTAAAAAATTACAAGACACTTCACCATTGGAAGGGCAGTAAATATTGGGGTACTATGTGGCTCAGAGGTTGGTGGGTAGAAGGTTGGACAAAAATGCAGAAAAAGAGGTGGGACCATAGGAAAGAGAAGAGTTTTTGTTTTAACTGAAATATTGCTCTAGGCCAGCTCAATCAATAGAAAGGGAATTGTTTTCCTCCTCCCTCTGTTCTTTGGATTCAGAACTCAGGCTAATGATATGCAGGCTTGTTCAGCGAGATTGCTGTATTGTAAAGCTAAAGTAAGCTTTGTGGGCTAGCCTGGAAAGCTAACCTGTTTTTATAGTAATTTTTTGAGTAGTAAAGTCATCTTAAATCCCAAACAGTCAGAGATGGGAGATGGAGAGATAATGTCTCTTTTGTTCACTTCTCTCTCTACTTGGTGGGATCTGGCACACATGGGGGCTCAACAGATATTTGTGGAATGCATAAGGGAACAAACGAACGAATGAACATCTCCCCTACAGAAGCACACATAAACTTGCTTCATCCTATGGTTGAGAGCCTTAAGTCGGCTCTGAAACTTGAAAGGCAGAAACACTCGAAGCCCCCAGTCAGCCCCGATCATGAGCACTGCTGTCCAGAACACAACTGCCCAGCCTCAGAGAAGAAACCAGATCCTGGCCTAATGTAGAACTGAATCAGTAATTAGCAACTGAGGCATACTTGGGTGGCTTAGTTAAGTGTCTGCGTTTAGCTCAGGTCATGTTCCTGGGGTCCTGGGATCAAGACCTGCATCGGGCTCCTTACTCAGTGGGAGTGGGCTTCTCCCTCTCCCTCTGCCCCTCCCCCCACTCCTGCTCACTCTATCTCACCCCCCCCCCCGCAAAAAAAATCTTAAAAAAAAATTAGCAATTGTCTCATCCAGGAGTAAGAAGCTAACTTTCATAATATTTTCTTTTCACCAGTCAGGACAAGCCTGTACTTAAAATTCACTACCCTTTCTTTTCTTCCTTAAGAATTTTAAATACCTCACTTCATCTCTGGGTATACTTGTGCTAAAATACATTTCTTCTTTTATTCATTCTTTCTATACCTATTTGATGATAGTTTCCTGTGGGTGAGGCATCAATGGCTCTCGGATATGCAGGGATGAACAAACAGGCACGGTTCCCATCTCAAAGAGCTTGCAGTCAGTGAAGTAAATGAAAACCTTGATTTATACCGCTCATTGACATGGACAGTTGACCAGGGAGGGTGCATCGCTTGTAGGTTAGATCTTAGAGCCGGTCTCCTGAGCAAAGGCCTCTTTTCTTCCCAGTGATTTGCTTTATCATCTTAACAACCTGATATGTCTCTCTACCTGCAAAAACATTCAACTGTCTCTTATAGACGTGTGGGCAAAGTTTTTAAATCTGTTCTTTTCCTGACAGGTGAACTTTAATGAGCCCTTATCCATGCTTCAGCGCCTTACTGAAGATCTGGAATACCATGAGCTGTTAGACCGAGCTGCAAAATGTGAGAACTCTCTAGAACAGCTCTGTTATGTTGCAGCTTTCACCGTGTCCTCCTACTCCACTACTGTCTTCCGTACCAGCAAGCCATTCAACCCACTCCTTGGGGAGACTTTCGAGCTGGACCGATTAGAGGAGAATGGGTACCGATCCCTCTGTGAGCAGGTAAAGGGGCCTCAGGACTGGGACACATTTGCTTTGAAGAAAGGGATCATTTTGGTTGATACCTCTAGGTGCTACTTTTTCATAAATTCAGTCCCTTTCATCCCAGACTGGCTTCTTTTCCTTTAGGGCTTCAACCCTGGAGGCCCTGGTATTCACCTACTGTTGTGGGTATACAAATATCAAGTGTGCATTTTGGGTGTTTATCACCAGTTCACAGGCAGAATCTTTTCCTTCTCCTCTTCCCTGTCTTAATTTGAACCACTGATTTCTCCAAGGTGAGTCATCATCCCCCTGCTGCTGCACACCATGCCGAGTCCAAAAATGGCTGGACGCTGCGTCAGGAAATCAAAATCACCAGCAAGTTCCGAGGCAAATACCTCTCCATCATGCCCCTCGGTAAGGCTGCCATCTGTGTAAGGAGGAAAGATTTTCTGGCTGGAAAGAAGTGGTCACTGCTTTGACAGTCAGGAGACTGGAGGTCTAATTTGGGTACCGAACCTTAACTCGCCAGCTCTGGGCAGGTCATTTCACTTCTCAGCTGTCAAATGAGTGAGGAGGCAGGAGATTATTTAAGGGTCCGTCCAGTCATCAATGCTTCTTAGTTATATCTAATCTTTAAGTATCATTTTAGAATATAAAATCTGGCATGCTTAAAACTCTTTCTCTTAACCAGTGTTGTTGCCCCCACTACTCTAGAAATCAGCTTCATTCCATAAATCACAACTCCTGTGACTGCAAGGTTAGGTTTCTTGGGCGGTCCCTTCCCCTTTTTTTTGTCTCCTTTCTCCCCTCTGTCTTCCGCCACTGGAAAGGTGAGGTATCATTTAGGTAATGGCTGAACTCCAGGTAAGAGGAAGCTTCATTTAAAAGATCTTACTGGATTACAAGTTAATTGTGCACCAACATCAAAAAGATCAGGCCTGGGAATAGGAGTCCTAATATGCAGTATTAGAGAGTCTGTACTTGAGGGGAAATGAGGTTACAAAGTGTCGTAGTGATTCTCGAGGTTCTCTTGAACCGGAGCAGCCACATTTGGCTGTGAGTGTCCAGAAGAGTGAATGCTGAAAAAGATAC
The DNA here is from genome assembly GCF_009829155.1 of Mustela erminea. Classification (NCBI taxonomy): domain Eukaryota; kingdom Metazoa; phylum Chordata; class Mammalia; order Carnivora; family Mustelidae; genus Mustela; species Mustela erminea. Next base: position 102,791,458 of record NC_045622.1, on the reverse strand, counting down.
AAAGCAGACAGAGAGAAGCCGAGTAGCTAGCTGCCTAGAGACAGAGCGGTCAGTAATTGCCTGAGCTCCTGGTGGCCTTCCATTTCCTGGTTCTAGTCTGTCATGAGGTGTGGCCTTAGTGCTGGGTTAGAGTCATCTTCTTTAGTAAATTCCCCTTTCCTCTCAGAAATACAAAATGTAGCAAGTATAGAAATGAGAAAGTGTCTAGAAAATAAAAATTAGAAAACAAGTGCAGGAGTGTTTGTAATATATTAAAAGGAGAAAAGAAACAGGAGTGTTAGCTCTACCACCTCGTGGCTGATAGGCAAAGACTCTTAGATGAAAAGGTCACTGAGTGGTTTTGGTCTTGATGTTTACTGAGGACCTTAGAAAAGGTTCAGATTGCTAACTGTCTTTGATGCTAACAATTTCAGAAGTATCTGGTTAAGAGTAGTTCAGCTTGGGGTGTTCTAACCTGATGTACAGAACTAGGATGTCAATGGTCATATTGCAATATGACTTTTACCCATGGAGAAGTTGGAGACCCCCTGAGGATCTCCAAAGGGATGGGTTATTTTTAATTCTAAGGAAGGTTGTATACATTTTAAAAGTAGCAATAGGGGTGCCTAGGTAGCTCAGTCGTTAAGCATCTGCCTTCACTCAGGTCCTGGGTTCGGGCCCGTGTAGAGCTCCCTCCTCAGTGGGGAGCCTCCTTCTCTCTCTCCCTTGGTAGCTCCCTCTGCTTGTTCTCTCTCTGACAAATAAATAAATCTTTAAAAATCTTTAAAAGAAAAGAGTCAAATTTTTGTACATAGTATTTATTTACTTGTTTTAAGATTTTTATTTTTAAGTAATAATTTAATAAATAATTTTCTCTACACCCAGTGTGGGGCTCAACCTCACACCCAGAGATCAAGAGCTATGTGCTCCACCAACTGAGCCAGCTGGGGCCCTAAAAAGACATTTAAATGGGTGTTATTTTACAGCATTGGCGCTCTCTAACCCAAGGAGAATCACAATTAGGGAATACGAATGAAACAACCAGTCATCCTGTTGATCTCCGTGTCATTGACACTATGGGGCTCCATGAATCTTGCATTTTGCTCCCAAGTGGCATTTTACTAAAAAAAAAAGTCTCCTTATATATTTTATTCATTCTTGCAGTTTCTACTTTTTGACTAGAGTGATTACTTATAATCAATTACTGATTAGGTAGGATTTATATCTGCCATTTTTGTTTTTTGAGTTTTTTGTTTTTGTTTTTTGTATATCTTCTTTTTTTGTTCCTGTCTTCCTCTACTAGTTCCTTCTTTTGTGTTAAATTAGATATTTTTCTAGTTTACCATTTTAATCCTGTTGTCTTTTACTATATTTTTAAAGGTATTTTTGTAGTGGTTATCCTGGATAGTATAGTTAACATCTAAGTATCTTGTTCAGATTAATACTAATTTAATTTCAATAGACACGAAAACTTTGCAACTATATAGATCCAGTATTTTGTCCTCCTTTGTGTTTTTATTTTTATGTAAATTATGTTTTATACATTATAATCCCATCAGCATAGTTTTATGACTTACTTTATAGGTGTGTCTTTTAAATCATACAGCAGAAAAAAAGTTGCAAGCAAAAAATACATTTATACTTTTTTTTTTAAAGATTTTATTTATTTATTTGACAGACAGAGATCACAAGTAGGCAGAGAAGCAGGCAGGCAGAGAGAGAGGAGGAAGCAGGCTCCCTTCAGAGCAGAGAGCCCAATGTGGGGCTCAATCTCTATTTCACAGAGAGAGATCACAGGCAGGCAGAGAGGCAGGCAGGCAGAGAGAGAGGAGGAAGCAGGCTCCTTTCAGAGCAGAGAGCCCAATGTGGGGCTCAATCCCAGAACCCTGGGATCATGACCCAAGCCAAAGGCAGAGGCTTAACCCACTGAGACACCCAGGCACCCCTGCTATCCAGTGTCTTTTCAGTTCAGCCTGAAAGACTTCCTTTAGAATATGTCTTGAAGGGAAGATATGCTAGCTATGAATTCTTTAAGTTTTTGTTTGTCTGAATGTCTTAAATTCTTTTTATATGAAGGATAGTTTTGCTGGCTGTAGAATTCTTGGTTTGATAATTTTTTTTCTTTCAGCATTATTGGATATGTCTTCCTGCTGCCTTCTGGCCTCTGAAGTTTCTAATAATCTTATTGAGGATTGTGTAAATGTGATGCATCACTTCTGTCTTAGTGTTTTCCAGATTCTTGCTTTGTCTTTCAGTAGTTTGATTATGGTGGGTTCTGGCGTGGCGCTCTTTGAGTTTATCCTGTTGGAGTTCAGTGATTATGTATATTGATGTTTTTCATCGATTTGGAATTTGGGGCCATTATTTATTTATTAACTGCTCCAATTGTGGGGTTTTTTTTGTTGGTTGTATGTTTGTTTTGTTTTGTTTTAGAGAGAGCAACCAGGGAAGGGACAGAGGGAAAGGGGAAGAGAGGATCCCCAGCAGGCTCCATGCTCAGCGCGGAGCCCAGTGCAGGGCTTGATCTCACGACCAGAGATCATGACCTGAGCCAAAACTATAAGTCAGATGCTCAACCAACTGAACCACCCTGGGGCCCCCTTAACTGCTCCAATGTGAATACCACCTCAGGCGGCTACTGTGTTAAATAATTCTTATTGGCTGTTTTGATCGTCACGCCTGGGAAAAGGCCGCGTGAGGTGAGCAGGTGCTGAGTCAGGTGAGATAAGGAAAAGCCCTCACGCAGGAACCACCAGACAGGTCAGGCAGTGACCGTTCCTTGGAGATTGAACTTCTAGGGAGCTTCAAACCGTCTGTTTCTCCAGTGGTTGCTAGGCTGCTTGCGGGTTTTATCTCTACCGTGACTGTGAGGCTGCAGGTTTTCAAGGCTACTGCCAAGCTGGGGAGAGGAGGATGGAAATAGGGCAAGTTAAAATGCCACAAAGCTCATTTTTCTTACTGGGATTCTGAAAAAGTTGATTTGGTTAGTTTTTGCCTAGTGTTCGTAACTCATTTTATGGAGGAACAGATATATAAAGTCCTTCTGTGAGCATTCTGAAGTGCCTATCTTCCTTTTCATATATTTTAAGCACTTCAATTTTTAGATCTTTATCTCACTGTCAAGTCTCCGAGACACAAATATTATATAAAGGAAGGCAGTCATTGGGCTTTCTTTGTTTTTCCACTATCCCTGGGAGCTGGAAAGGATACTTTACAGAAAAACAGGTGCATCAGCAGGGTGGGACATAAGGTTATGGTATTGGGGAGTACAGATATTCTGAACTTATTTTGAACTTCAGCTCTGGCCCTTACTAGCTGTGTGACCTTGGGGAAAATTACCTCTCTGAGCTCAGAGCCTTTGTTGATAAAAGGGGGATGTGGTAGGCTAAATAATGCCCCCCTCCTCCCAAAATAATGTCCACATCATAATCCCTGGAACTTGTGAATATCTCACTTCTCATGGTGAAAGGAACTTTGTAGGTGTGGTTAAATTAAAGATCTTGAGATGGGGAGGTAATTCTGGAGTATTTCTATAGGCTCAGTACAATCACAAAGGTTTTTCTGAGAGGGAGGCTGGAGAATCAGAGGCAGTGATGACAGAGGCAAGAGTGATGCTGGGAAGAGACCACAGGCCAGAGAATGCAGGTGGCCTCTGGTAGCTGGAAAAGGCAAGGAATGAATCTCGTGTAGGGCCTTTGGAGGGAACACAGCCTTCTGATGCCTTGATTTTAGATTTCTGACTTCCAGCCATGTAACAGTCTTAACAACCGTGTTGTTGTAAGCCGTAACGTTGTGGCAGTTGGTCCCAGCAGCAATAGAAACAAATACAGGGGATAACAGTGCCCATAACTGAGGTGTCAGCAGGTATTTGCGTGCCCACTGTACGCTGGAAACTGTTCTCGGTGCTGTGGGTATGTAATGGTGGGCAAAAGCCACTTTGCCCTCATTTAGCTTGCATTCATTTCTTTCCTTTTCTTTTCTCTCTCTCCTTTTTTGTTTTTTTCTTTTTTTTCTTAAGAGAGAAAGAGAGTGTGGTGAGTGGGAGGTGGGGAAAGACAGAAGCAGGGGAGAGAGAATTTCAAGCAGACTCCATACCTAGCACAGAGCCCAATGTGGGGCCCAATCCCAACACCTGAGCCAAAATCAAGAGCCAGTTGCTTAACAAACTGAGCCACCTAGATACCCCAGCTTGCATTCTTTTCTTAAGCAGACAAAAAAGTAAACAAACACCGAAATTATAATTATTGTCAATAATTATTTAATTTTATATGGTAGTGATTCTATGAAGAAATAGAGCAAGGAGAGATGGGGGTGAGTGGCAGAGAAAGGAGTGGAGTGTGTTTGTGGTTCCTTGGACAAGGTCACCAAGGAAGTTCTCTCTGAAGAGGTTATATTTGAGCAGAGACCTATCTAATAAAAAGAAGCCAACCAGAAGAAGATCTGGAGAAGTGTGTCGCAGCAGAGAGAACCCCTTTAAGATAAAGGCCCTTGAGAGGGGGGCAAGCACAGCACACCCGAGAAGCATAAAGGCCACAGCAGCTTCCCAGAATGATCCGAGCAGTTGGCAGGGGCCAGATCTTGTAGGGATTTTGTACATCAGGGAAAGGAGTTGAGTTTTGTTTTCATTGCAGTGGGAAGAAATGGAGAGATTTTATACAGTGTGGTACGTTGACTTGACATGTTTTAAATGGATCGCTTTAACCAGAGACTCAAAGCTGACTATGGTAGAAGCTGGGACCAAAACAGAGTTGTTAGCTTCAGGCAAGAGATGATGGTGGCTTTATTATTTTATGTTTTTTAAATTTATCGATTTGTAGAGAGAGAGAACGAGCAAGCAAGCACAAGCAGGGGGAGCAGCAGGCAGAGGAAGAAGCAGGCTCCCCACCTAGCAGGGAGTCCAACATGGTACTAGATCCCAGGACTCTGGGATCTTGACCTGAGCCAAAGGCAAACGCTTAACAACTAAGCCAGCCAGGGTCCCTGATGGTGGTTTTAGACAGGTGGAAGAGGTACTGAGCAGGAACTGAGCATATGTTTAGGTGGTACAGATATTTGAAAGGTGGTTGTGAAGACTAAATGAGCTAATATTTGAGGAGAGCATACCCAGTGCCTGGGACACAGGAGATGCTGTCAGCAGGACAGCTGCCGTTGCCCATGGTGTCATTGTCATTACTGCTGATAACAGCCATCCGGGCTGTTTTAATCTCTTATACAAGAAAGACAGAAAGACACATAATTAGTCTTCTGTGCATCAGTGGTTACAGAGGGAGCTTAGACTTAACACTGGTCCTGTAACTGTATTAGTCAATATGTATATAAAGATATACACATAGGGGCACCCGGGTGGCTCTGTTGGTTACGCATCTGACTCTTGATTTTGACTCAGGTAATGATCTCAGGTTCCTGGGATCGAGCCCCGTGTTGGGCTCCACGCTCAGTGAGGAGTCTGCTTGAGTTTCACTCTCCCTCTGCCCCCACACCTCCACTTGTACACATGTGTACACACACTCTCACTCTCACTCTCAAATAAATAAAATCTTTTTAAAAAGATATACATATATGTATAGTTCTTGTATATATGTATAAGTTCTTAATTATTTTGGATCTCTAGTCACTTCTGTTCACCTCATTTTTTTCGTTTGGTATGTGAAATGAACTCAGAGGGACAAGAGAAGATTGTATCTCCTGAGTGCCCGTTATGTTTCAAGCATTTTACTGGGCAAATAAACAGTATTTACTGTACAACAAGTTGTGCTTATTCCAAGTCTACAGATGACGAAGCTGAGGCCAAGGAAAATTACAAATCATGAAGGATATATTACTCTAATGCAGTTCTTTGCTAACCGCTCAGATTCATGCAGACCCCGTAAGTCAAGGGCACAGGCTCCAGCAAGACTGCCCTCACCTCAGGGGCCAGCCACACGTTTGGGGGTCCCCAGGCCCTCTGTACTTCTGACCAACTGGCTTTACTTTCGTTAATTTGCTAGGATGACTCATAGAACCCAGGAGAGAACTATCCTCACTATCATAGTTTCATTATAAAGGGTACAAATCAGGACTGGCCAAATGGAGAGACACATAGGGCAAGGTCTGCAAGTGTCCTGAACTTAGAGCTTCCGTGCCTTCGCTCATGGAATCAGGGCCCATAATCCTCCTGGCGCATTGATGTGTTCACAAACCAGGAAGCCACAACAAGCTCCACTGTCCAGATATTTTACTAGGGTTTCATTAGGTGGGCACGATTGAACTATTGGCCCCATGACTACACTCAATACCCAGGCCTCCTTCCCTCCGGGAAGGGAATACCATTCTGGGAATGGTAGAGAAGGGAAGGGAAATCCATCTGATAGCAAGTGATTCAAGGCCCCAAGTCTCTAACACAGTTGATTTTTCTGGCCTGACTCATCCTGAGCATAAGCTATCCAGAGGCCCACCGTGTTACTTCACTGACATAAACTCTTAAGGCGCCATGAATAACAAGGATACTGCTATCCCTTGGGAAGGTCTAGGGGTTTAGAGGTTCCCTCCCAGGAACCATTTTCAAAGTCAGGCAAATTCTTCATTATATAGCCTGGGGTCACACCTCTAATGAGTGCTGGATCTGGGATTCAGTCCATTTCTGCCTGATTCCAAAGCCCCTGCTCTATCCACGACTCCATTACTGTCAAGGCCCTTAGGAAAGTGGTTTACTTCAGGTCCCACAGCTAGTTACTAATAAGAAGGCCTGGCCCCCGGGCCTCACTACCCACGTGTGCTCCTTTCTGCGGTTCACTTTTATTTCTTCATGTTGGGGCAGATTTGACCTGTTCTTGTACATTTTGCAACTTGTGTGGCAGGCACAGTTGGTGAAAAGATTGGAGCTTTTGCTTTCATTTCTATTTCTACAATTCCAGAATATTGCTTCCTAGCTACGCGCTATCAGTTGTCAGTGTTGGTCATCATTTAGTTATAGTTCATTCATAAATTTAAAAATGAAGTGAAAAAATTCAATCAGTGCTTCTAACATTTAAGAAGATTATAAAGCCCTTTTGGTTTATTATTTTCCTTTTAAAAGTAAGAACTGTTAATAGAAGAAAATCAATCCATTGTTACTTGTAGTGAACATGGTGGTATTATTCTAATACTTGTCTTAATTTGAGTACCTCTCTCTGTTTCCAGGTAGCATCCACTGTATTTTCCATGCAACTGGGCACCACTACACTTGGAAGAAGGTTACCACAACGGTGCACAACATTATTGTGGGCAAGTTGTGGATAGATCAGGTAAGCAGAGGTGCCCAAAGTGTTCTGAAGTTCAGGAGAATACGTTCATAGGTACATCTGTGCAGTATCAAGGACATGTGAACTGGCCCCACACTGTTGTTACTGATTTATCCATTTCTCCTAAGGAATTGCTCTCAGCCAGAAGCCCTACCCTGACCTCCCAAGTTTCTATACCACAGATTATTTCTTATGAATGACCAATTTATAACATTCATTCTGTAACTTCTCTACCAGGACTATGTTAGCTACTATGAAAGTTCAACAAAATAATAAACACGACTCTCACTCTTCATCCTTTCATTATTTATCAGACATGACTGCTAGGCAGAGGGCTAGGTCTTAGGGATACAAAGCCAGATAAGACATTGTCCTTCAAAGAGTTATTGTATCATTGGCGACAACATGACAAATAGGTATAAATTGAAAAGTGTTAACAAAATATGCTAGTGTTAAGAGCTGTACTAAGGGGTCACCTGGGTGGCTCAGTGGGTTAAACCCTCTGCCTTAGGCTTGGGTCATGATCCCAGGGTCCTGGGATTGAGCCCTGCATCAGGCTCTCTGCTCCGCCGGGAGCTGCTTCCTCCTCTCTCTCTGCCTGCTTCTCTGCCTACTTGTGATCTCTCTTTCTCTGTCAAATAAATAAATAAAATCTTTTATAAAAGAAAAAAAAAAGAGCTGTACTAAGATAACATCTAAATAATTGTCAGTTTGCTCTTAAGATGATGGTTGCAATAAATTCAGAAAAGAAAGGGAATACTCTCTGGCAGTCAGGAAAGCCTACATGGTAGATGTGGGAGTTAAGCTGAGGTTTTGTTGTTGCCGTTGTATTGTTTCATTTTAGATTTTATTTATTTATTTTAGAGAGGTGGGGCAAGCAAGGGGGAGGGGCAGAGAGAGAGAAGGGGGTAGAGAGAATCTCAAGCAGATTCCACACTAAGCACAGAGCCCAATGCAGGGATTTGATCTCACAGCTCTGAGATCATGACCTAAGCTGAAACCCAAGAGTTAGTTAACTGATTGAGCCACCCAGGCGCCCCAAGCTGAGTCTTAAAGTGGTTTGGAATTTAGAAGATAGAGGAGAAAATAAAGTGTAGAAAGGCCTGTTATATGTAACCTTGTAATTGTGAGTAGAGTACTTTGACTTAACCACAGAGTTCATGAAGGGTTTGAGTGGGGGCTTGGTTGGGAAAGGTACATTATTATGTGAATATCAGTATATGTGCTGAAAGGCAAATCTTGTCACCTAACATGGGACACATGATTGACAGAAAACCAGAAGGCCATTTGATCTTGATCCCAATCTGGAATACCAAGGTTCCGAAGGGATTTCACAGCTTGTTGGGGTCGGCTGAGACTGGAATCCTTAACCAAGGGAGTCTGAAAGTATATGATGGAAAAGTGAAGAATTATAAGGCGTGGGGTCTGGCAGATATTCAAGTCCTCCGGTCTTAATAAAATCAATCCATGATGCTTTTTATTTTATAGTCTGGTGAAATTGATATTGTGAATCACAAGACGGGAGACAAGTGCAATCTTAAATTTGTTCCTTATAGCTACTTCTCTCGTGATGTAGCAAGAAAGGTAAGAGAAGTTGGAGTTTAAATGTTTTTCTTTAGTGTGTGTCTCTTAGAAAGCCTACTCTTTGGGGGCTGGTATAGATGATGGATCAGGAGATAGTCTAAACATATGTATCTCCTAAATATGTATGTGGTGATTTTAAAAAAAGGCGACGTAAAGGAGAAAGTCAGCAGGAAGGGGGACTAGATTGCATTACCAAACCAAATCATTGTCTTTTCTGGTAAAGACATTAAATAAGAAAGTAAAAGTCAAGAGCAAGGAGAGATTGAAAATGGGAAACACCAATAGACCAATAGACCAATAGAAGGATTTCAGGAAGAAGGATGGGCAGTTTGACCGCTGTGAGGTCTAAGCGCGAGTCCTGTGTCAACACCATAGCGGAATTGCGCCTTGAGTTTGATGGAGAGTAGAGAAGAGCTGGGGAGTTAAATCTGTTTGTGGCTGTCTCTGAAGAAAGAAGAAAATACCAGAGAGAAGAGAAAACCATAGAAAGAAGAAAATACCATAATTCTGAGTACCATTCAGATCCTTTTCCTGCATATATCATTGCAACGAAAATCCCTATACAACAAAATGATGAAACCACAACTCATGGCTCATTTATTTTAAGCAGCTCATAAAAGTTTACCAAAACAATTTTGGTGTTCCATGGTGTTTGTTGTAGCAGAATTGAACCAATATTGACCATAGGACCTTTGTTTCCAGAATAGTCAGGTAAGCTAACCCACAGTGAATGCCGTACTCCAAAGCCCTACTTTCCATCATTGTAGGTAACAGGGGAAGTGACAGATCCATCAGGAAAAGTTCACTTTGCCCTTCTGGGGACATGGGACGAGAAAATGGATTGTTTCAAAGTACAACCAGTCGTTGGGGAAAATGGGGGTGATGCTCGGCAGAGAGGCCATGAGGCAGAAGAAAGCAGGGTCATGCTATGGAAAAGGAACCCTTTACCGTGAGTATCAGTATGCATGCTGTCCAGGTAATACTTTGACCTCCACCTTGGAGCAGTACTGATAGCATTTCTGCCGGCCTTTCCACTTAATTATGTGAGGGATCAAGCCAGGGAAATAAGAACCTTTGGAGAGATTACCAGAAGGCCGTCACCATATGATTTGGGTTGTAATGGGCTTTGTCAAGAAAATTGAAACTAACCAAGTCACATCTGCCAAAAAATATTCATAATTTAGAGCAAAGTGACTCAGAAGCAGCTAGAGGAGAAAGATGCCTACCACCTGTTAACAACTTAGCCTGAGACCCAGTGGCAATATAAAGGTTCCTGAGGTCATATTCTGGAATTCGGAATGAAGATGGAGGCCATTTGTCTCCTGTCATTTCCTATGTTCAGTCTATAGTAAGAGCCAAGATTATCCCAGAAGGAGGTTACAAAGAAAGCAAAGGAAATAAGAATAAGGAATTTTCATTCGGTAGGTTTCATTTTTCCTAAGGCATTTCTTCCTAATCTCCGCTGAGCACAGCACAAGCCCAGTAAACTCCTGGAGCGAGTGATGCCCAGGGAGGGCATGGGGATGGTCCAGTCTGGTTCTCTGCTGCAGGAGGGGAACCTGCCACCGTCCTAGAGTCCATCTGTAGAACAGCTTTGAGGAGGCCGTCTTTTGGCAGGGTGCTTGGTTGTTGCTCCTTAGTAAGGGCCTGGGCTCTGGCCTCACCCTTCATCTTTCTCCTCCTTGATTTGTAGGAAGAATGCGGAAAACATGTACTACTTCTCAGAGCTTGCTCTGACGCTCAACGCCTGGGAAAGCGGCACCGCCCCCACAGACAGCCGATTGCGGCCTGACCAGAGACTGATGGAAAACGGGCGCTGGGATGAAGCCAATGCTGAGAAGCAGCGCCTGGAGGAAAAGCAAAGACTTTCCAGAAAGAAGAGAGAAGCAGAAGCTATGAAAGCCACAGAGGATGGTAACGAATCCATCTTCCACTCTCTTGATGGGTAGAGAATCATTTGGAGTGTTTCTGGCTCTCAATCTGTTTTTCTTTACCTGCTTTCCCTTTTAGGCACACCCTATGATCCCTATAAGGCGCTGTGGTTTGAGCGGAAGAAGGACCCTGTTACCAAGGAGCTAACCCATATTTATAGGGGAGGATACTGGGAGTGTAAGGAAAAACAGGACTGGACCTCATGCCCGGACATTTTCTGAAGTGGCAGCAACGAGAAGGTGGAGGATCCAAAGGAGAAGAGGACAGAGGATGTGCGGGAAAGCTGGCGTTTGGGACTCTGACCGATCGCCTTCCTCCAGTTTGTCTGTCTTAACCAATCATTTTGTCCAAATCAATCACCAGAAGCAGACACCAGTGGTGGTGATTGGCTGGTTGCCTTAGCTGATTGAAACTGAAATCGACTTACTAGGTACCTGCGTGTGTGAGGGGGAGGCTGAGTGGCCGGAGTGGGGCGCTGCTCCACTTCCGCGGTCAGGTGTTCCTGGCTCGTCCTCCTCCCTCTGCCCCCACTTTAGGATGACGTCATTCACCCTCCCCTGTAGCATCCTGCTCAGCCAAGGTCTGCGTGAGGTGATGATTCGGGGGCATTTTGGTGCTGTTCAGAGCGAGAGCTGAATTTAGAAGCTCCTTGAAAGGAGCACGTAAGACTTAACCAACGGAGGCATCGTGAATGACCGCGGTGGAGCTTAGGCATGGCGTCTCGAGATGGGGTCCCGCACGGGGTCAGTCTCATGGGGCGTCTGCCCCGATACAACTGCAGTATCAGAACAGTTGCAGGGGGACTTGTCTTGTAAGATTGGAACACTCAGACATTTCTTGGAAGTTTCTATCTTCCTTTGTGTAACCTACCCTTCTGCTGTCCTCTATCTTTGACAGCAACCGAGGCCACTTTGGGGGTTGGTAGGAGGGTTGTATTATCCTACAAGGGAATTTATGGACTTGCTCACACAGGGAACTTGTGAGAACACAAGGCAGGGTAGAAAAGGCCGCTAGCCACTTTGCTTTCCCAGGTCCTCCTCACCTGCGCTCTTCATTGCCTTTCTTGCTCCTCCCTCTCTCTTCCCGCCTCTCTCTCTCAGCGCAATACCGGTTTGGGTCTGTGCCCCCGGGTGGAGCAGAGCATTACCTATCCCACTCTGGTATGATTCCGAATTTGAGAGAAGGAGTTAATTTGAAACAAAAGTTTTCACCATCTCTCAAGCCCCATGGACTGGAGCCACCTCTCGAATAATGTGTTAAATATCTGTATATTATATATATGTAGAGAAAAATCTAATTTTTTTGTTTGATTTTCCTTCTTCCCATTAAGAATCTTGTTTTTTGATATCCTTTATCTCCCTGGGACTCTCTCTTGGACACACTGATGTGGAATGGAGCCTCCCCTGTTTTCCCTCTCTTAGGGGCAGACAGACTCAGACCCTAAGCAGGATCACCTCCGGCAGTTACTGAACAGGGACTCGATCCCGGGTCTGTATCACGGAGTGCCCGCTGCTGTCTAAGTTCTGCTCTCCTAATGACCTGAGTCTTGAAAATGAAATCCCAACTCTTTCCTGCCTTTTTCCTTTCTTTTTTTAGGAAGAGCATGGGTAGAGAGTCAGGACAGTAGTTTCCAGTTTAATTCTGCCTCTGCCCAAATCCCACCATACACAGCTGATTCCCAAAAGACACTTCTTCCTAGGACGTGGGGCTGAAAGTGCTGTCACGTGGGGTGGGTAAGAGAACTACTCCTGTGGGGCCCTGGCTTCCTTCATTTTGTGTTCTGTATTTGTTTCAATTGTCTTGTTCAGGAATCCGCCCCTGTGCAGCCCACCCTTGGTTGAGGATCACAAATTGAGGTGCCTTCCTTGTATGCTTTCTGTTCGTGTATTTCGTTTCTGTTCCTTAACTGCTGAGCCTCAGCCAGTGTGGGTCCTGGGGGAAATACCATTCCAGAGGAAGCCATCCCTGCATGGAAATTGGATTTATACTGGGTAAATTAGTACTTCTATTCCTTCCTCGCCATTCCTCCCTTCCTAGCTGTGAGGCACTTGAGAGACGGGCAACCACTGCGGAGTTTCCTCCCAAGACCCCAACTCCCAAGCTAAGCGCGGGATTGTGCTGGGGCTTCTTTCAAGGAGGCCTGCTAAGGCCGTGACCTTTCGGGGGGTTTTAGCCAGAGCAGGAATTCCTCAACCAACTGAACGTCTCTGCGTTATCCCCCACCTTTCTCTCTTCTTCCACCATCTGCACTACATTTCCCAGCCTGATCCCCAGTCCGATTCCTGCTAATGGAGAAGCTCTGAGTCCTTCAGGTGAAATGAAGTCACATCAAGACAAAACTATATATATTTTCATTTTTTTTGCCTTATTGTGTTTTTTTCCAAGAAAACTACTAAATTAAATAATTTTTAAAAAGTCATATCGTTTGTCTGATTCACTTGACTCCTACAAGATAACAAGTTGGTGGGGTGGGGAGCGGCTGGAGAACCGGCCAGGCGCCAGTTTGTTCTTGGGAATCAGGCAGCGGATCTTTGTGAGCAGTTGAAAGAAAAATGGGGTGCGGGTTTCCAGATGTCTCAACTGTCTGACAACATTCTCAAGGGCCTGTGGACAGAAGACTAGTTTTAACAGCCCTTTCCACTTTAATGGAATGTAACCATCAGTGCCCCCCACCCTTGGTATAGGGAAATGGTTTCTAGTGTTTTTGATGTTGGACCTATTTCACTTCAAAAAACAAAAGTTTTCTTGAATTTCATTTTTGCCCGTTAAGATTTTCAGATTCTTACTGTTCCATGTAGGGATTCAAATTCTGTACTTTGAAACAAGCAATTGAGTACTGATTTGAAGGCCTTGGGAGAGAATTAAGGACTGGGAAGATGGTTGGTCAGTTTTTCTCTATAAAGTTCAGGGAGAGGGTCAGGGTGGGCAAAGGAATCAAAGGGGCCCAGAGAGGCAGCACACAGGTTCTGCCCTGTGGCTGAGCATCTGCTTCTGCATCCAGCGTGCTGTTAGGAATTCTGAACATTGTCCAGCTCACACTTGAACAATTTTAAGAGCTAAGTGTTAGAATCGTCATGTGAGGTAGAGAAGGCCCCGGATGGGGGGATAAAACCCCCTAATTTAAATAAATCCACTAAGGTTACACAGCTGATTGGTTAGTCACAGTGTTGGAATTCAAAGCTGGGTTTGTTTGACCCCCAAGTCTGTGACCTCTACAACCTCATGTTCTAGGAGAAGCTGGGTTGGAAGGCAGCTGACAGTGAAGTCATTTCCTCCTCACATCATGTAGTAATGCACACTTTTGTTTCCAGAGGCTTAATGATGTGGGTAGCGCCACTTTGGAGGTACGCCTGAAGAAAGGAGCATCCTTGAAGTCCAGATGCCTTGATTTCTCAGGGCTATCGTGTCCACAAAATTAGCTATGTTGCCAGAGGTGATTTTCCTAGCCTGGTTCTTGGGAAGGCCACGCATCCGTTCAGGTCATTTGCCTGATTCACATTGCTGGGCTTGATGGTAAGTTTCAGGACCTTAAGGGCTTTTTTTCTAGCAAGCTAAATATCATTGCAGTAGACACCTGCTGTTTCTGACAGTTATATCTGGCTACCTTGAATAGCCCTGTGCCTTATAACTTCCTCCAATAGGGGCAGTCAAATGTACCTGAGACAGTTTAACAATCCCTTCTTTAGTCCTTCCATGGGCTGCTATGACCTGATGGGTTGTGATGTGGATCCTCAAAGGCCTACCACACTCACTCATGATTCAAAATGAGGACCCAGCAAAATTATAACACTAGTCAGGGACCTCTGAAGTCCCACAAAAATGGCAAACCTTTAAATTTCAAGGCCTATTCTACTTTTGGCAAGATAAGTGAAAACCAACCCCAAAAGGAGATGTAGAAATCTTTGAAAGTTATTCGCTATAAAGTAGATACCCTGTGAAACTCTAAGACAGTCATCAAAATGTAGAGCTTGCTTCTAAAAGTTACAACGCTTTTGCCCCGTGATCTGTCCTGCCCTGTGGGAAGCACTTCAAGCCTCTCACAGCTTTTCCTTCCAAGTTCAGACAATAATGTTAGTATAGTCTCCTCAGGCCTTCCTTCCGCCTAGCTTTTTGGTTCACATGGACCCCTCAGGGGAAGGAAGCAGGGTGGCCTCAGGAGTTGTGTTTAAAGTCAAGAACTAGGGCACCCGGGTGGCTTAGTGTGTTAAACCACTGCCTTCGGCTCAGGTCGTGATCTCAGGGTCCTGGGATTGAGTCCTGCATCGGGCTCTCTGCTCAGCGGGGAGCCTGCTTCCCTCTCTCTCTGCCTGCCTCTCTGCCTACTTGTGATCTCTGTCAAATAAATAAATAAAATCTTAAAAAAAAAAATAAAGTCAAGAACTAGAAAGCTCGAATCCTCTATAAATAGCTTTGCAGAGATCATACTTGAATTTAACCAGGTGATTTTAAAAGTTAGTAAAGAATCAGTTGGGCCTGAGATAGGGCTTTCTCTCTCTCTTTTCTTCCCTCTTTCTCTCTCTCCTTCAACATTGACTCCAGTCTGTTATGTAACATACATTAGGGTTACAAATGACAAGAAAGAGCTCTGATAAACAGGCAGTTACAGTCTGGTTTGATAAATGGTGTAAAAGCACTGGAGGGGGTCACCCGCCTATTATTGGGAGTACGAGAGGGACAGGATAGAGGCGCGTCCAAGAAGGCGTCTGGAACTAGGAGAATGTATCCGCTTTGGAAGTTGCAGGCTTCATAGGGGTTAGGGAAGGGCAGTGGATAGAAAGCAGCATGAACAAAGATGAAGAAGAGCAAAGTCTAGGAAAGCATCCTGAGTTTGGACGGCTGCATGAATGGCTAGAGTTCAGAGTCCAGGAGGAAGCAATGATACCGGTGCTGGAGAGAGGAAGGACCCAAGTTCTGGAAGTCTGTATACCATATAAAGAGAGAAGTTTTAGGTTTTGAAACATGGCAGATGAGATGGACCAGCAACAAAAACCAACACCGTAGTAGAGTCCCTGGATGTCATCAGACTCAGCCCCAATGAGCGAATTTAAAGTGAAAGTGAGAAATGATAGAGAACTTCAAGGCAGATTACATGCTTATCATCAGCATTTAAATATGATATGGAAAGATATGGAAGAAACTGTGACTACTATAAAATTGATAAGGAAACATAGAAAGAGATATATAAATTAACAAAATGGAATATGCTGATGCTTTTTGTCTGGGGAAATGGTGTTGTACTAGTTGCCCCTCCACTGAAAGTTGGAATTTATTGTGTATGGAATATAGGAGATTTAGTAGGATTGCCTCTTTAAATGTAGAAGACATTCAAAAAAGAGATCTGTGTAAAATTGTGGTATTAAGAAATGGCCAAGGATTCTTCCACTCCTGAAATGAGTTGATTTGCAGATAACTAAAAAATCCCCCCTTTTTAAAATTCATTCATTTGTCAGAGAGAGAGACAGAGAGAGAGAGAGAGCAAGAATGAGGAGCAGCAGGCAGAGGGAGAAGCAGCTCCTTGCTGAGTAGGATCCAGTAGGACTCAATCCCTGGACCCTGGGATCATGACCAGAGCTGAAGGCAGACACTACACTGACAGAGCCACCCAGGCATTCCAGATAACTCAAAAATTCTTAAGCTAAAGGGCATTTTAGTTTTTTCCAACACTTTCAATAAATGTGATCACCAAGATGCAGAATTCTTTTTTTCAGGAATTGATTTGTTCTGTTGTTTTTTCAGACAATTTCTGATATTTTTTCCTTTAAATTTGATGTTTCTTCTTTGACCAAAAAAAAAAAAAAAAGAAGAAGAAGAAGAAGAAGAAGAAGAAGAAGAAGAAGGAGAAGAAGTCGTCGTCTCGGATTTTGCTCTCAACTGGGGAGACCCTGAAGGATTTTTAAGCAGGGTGATGGGTTCCAGTGTAAACTTACGGGTAGGAAGATAATGAAGAGGTTGGGGAAGATGTAAGAATGAAGAGAAGTGGAAGGATTCCAGAAACACTGAACTGGAATGAACAGCACTTGGGTCTGATTATAGGTGGAGAGCAGCAGGAGAAGCAAAATTATGAAACAGGAGGAGGTGGGATAAAATCAGCTTTAAGGGGATATGATTAAACCACAGCTTGCTTCTTAGAGTTTGGGAAAGGTCGCAGCCAATTCCACTTTTTGACAGTGTCTATATATTTGAAAGTTTAAAAACGCCAAGATGGGGTTACAAAAATTGAGGTATATTTTAAAGAGTTAGTTTTAGCAAAAACGGTGCTTTTAACATACAGATGCAGCGACTCTATGCACACCTCTAGGGGTAACATGGAAAAGTCACGTTTGAAGTCTTTTACGAATGGCCTTCTTGTTCAATTTCATACATTCCTTGAGTCCAAACAACTGAGCAATGTAAAATTATTCTTCATTTCTGGCTTATAAACAGAAGCTTGGCTTTCTCACCTAATATTTGCTAAATGCTGACCTCCAGCCGAACTCATCCTGAGCTCTCTCGTTACAACCAAACAAATTAGTATTTCATTACGGAAATACAGAAAGCACTTTTAACAAGCAGCCGAAATAGCTCAGTTGGGAGAGCGTTAGACTGAAGATCTAAAGGTCCCTGGTTCGATCCCGGGTTTCGGCAGTGGTTTTAGACGCCACCGTCAGGAGCATTCCTTCTCCCCGGGCGGCGCCAGTCTCCTTACGACACGATTCCCACTTGTCACAATTCTCACCCATACGAGGTTAGGGTGGACTCGTTTCTTCTTGTCCTTTTTTGCTTCTGGATCGCTCCCGCCCTTTCGTTCCAGTTTCCCGCGACGTTCCAGGAGCTGCTGGCGCTGCTGGGACCTGTCTCCGCGAGTCCGAGCCACTAGCGCGCCCGGGCTCGGCAGGGGACTTGACGGCCCGGCGGCCGCCAGCCAGGTGCAGAGCGCAAGGCGCGGGGCTCGGTCCCGGGCGTGCGGGGGCTCGGTGGGGATGGCGGGCAGCCCGGACCCCCTCTCGGCCAGAAAAGTCCTCTATTTCGGTTTGATCCAGCTGGTTTAACAATAACAAAAACCTAGAACAGCTTTCGGTGGTGGTGGTGGTGAGTATGGAAAGCCCTTTCTGGTTCGTGTCTACACCACTCTTATCAAATAAAATACAGGACGCCCAATTAAATTTGAATTTCAAAGAAACAATGAATGTTTTTTAGTATAAGCATATCCCAAATACCGCGTGGACCAAAGTACACACTCGTTTCTCAGAAATTTAACTTTAACTGAATTTGTATTTGCCAAATCGCAAACCACTATTGTGTATCATATATACATACATACGCTCTGAACGGGCTGCGCCCCCTGCCCCACCGCGCCCCAGCAAATATACTGAGAAACTACCGTCTGGCCGATCCGGTTTCGGAACACGCTGGTAGGTTCTTATTCTCAACATCTCCCCACATACAAAACGCCTTTGCGCCCATCACCGAAGCTGGCGGTGGCAGAGATCCCCAGGAAACGAGCCTCAGGGAATCGGCCATACTACCTGGCCCAGGCTTCCAGAGCTGTTTACCTCCGTCTGGGATGGGGGTGGCAGGGAGGGGGAATTTGGAGGCTCTGGGCTGGATCCTAGTAGTTGTAATAGTAATAATAGTTGGAATAATAATAGTAGTAGTAGTAGTACTAATAATAATGGGAGTAGTAGTAATAATAATAGTAATAATCATTATTGTTATATAATACATAATACATATTATTATAACAGTAATAAGTATAACAATACTTATATATTATTATATAATATATACTATATTATTAATAATACTTATTACTTGTTAAGATGGTGAATAATACTTATTACTATATTTATTGATATTATACTTGTTAAGATGAATAACAACAATATTACTCATACTTACTATTACATACTATTAATATTACTTACTCATACTTACAGATGAGTCACTCTGTCAAGATAGCGCAATGGAACAACACACACTCAGGGATGCCTTCTTTCTGGCTGGACACCAGGCTGGGATGTGGGGAGAGAGAATGGAGAGTCAGTCCTCACGTTCTAAAAACCCTAGTTGTGGTGAAAGGCAAAATGCAGAAATATTGCTTTGGGATCTATTTACGTGCCCTCCCCTTTCTGCTTGTCTGTGCCAAGACAATAGCTGATGAGGGGCTTTGTCCCCCAGTTCTTTGTGTTCTTGGGTGGAAGGGTGCATTTTGATGAGGGACTCTTGAAATCTAATGATGGCCAAAAGGAAGGAAAACAGAATGATGTACTAATACATAGAGGACTTGCAAGTTTGCATGATGTATGTCAGCACGTGTGACAGGGAGTTTTATAGGTCACCGTGGCAAGGCTGTGGTGTGGTGCCCGGTTGTTCACTCAAACACCAGTCTAGGTGCTGCTGTGAAGGTGTTTAGATGTGAGGAACATGTAGATCAGCAGACTTTGGGTAAAGCAGATTGTCCCCTGAAATGTGGCTGGGCCTCATCCAGTCATCGGAAAGTTTAAGAGCAAAGACTGGGGTTTCCTGACGAAGAAGGAACTCTTTTCAAGATGGCAACTAGAAAACCTACCTAGGTCTCCATCATCTGACTCAAGCCTGCAACACCAACTCTTACCTGAATTTCCAGTCTGTTGGCCTACCCAATAGGGTAAACTCGCCAACGCCCACAGCTGTGCACCAATTTCTTAAAATTGCGCGCTCTCTCTGTGTTGGGCCTTCCCATTTTCCAGCCTGAAGAGAAAAAGGTTGAATCCCCACGGGTTGGACTTGGGATCCAAGCAAGAAGTGCGAAGATTGGGTGTCTGCCAGCGTCTACTCTGCCGGCCTTCTGGTTGTCCGTCTGTGTTACTAAAGCACAAGTATTTTTCTCTATTAAAGCATTAGATCACGAGGTTCTGAAAGGTTTACTGCCTGTATGCTTGCCTGCCCGACCTGTAGTAGATCCGCAGTGCAGCGGAGGTGAAGACCAGGGATGGTGCGGGTCACCAGAAGGTACTTCCTAGGGAGGATGGAGGTTAAACGGAGTTCTCAAAGACGCTTGGGACGGGCGAGGGCAAGGAGTGAAAGGGAGGTGGTAGGCCAGTTCGAGGGAACAGCATGCGTAAAGGCACAGAGGACCGAAAGGCAGCCCTGGGGTCTGTAATATGCAAATAGTGGCGTGTGCCGCCCAGAGGTGGGGAGATGAGGGTTCGCCCTTGCAGGGCGGCGCGAGCACGCGTGCGCGGAGGCCTGGCCAGTGGCGGCGAAATAAGGGGGTGGAAGCGGGTAGGAGGGGGTGGAGCGGGGGCGGAGGCGTAGGGGCGTGCTCTCCAGGCCCAGGCGCGGGTCCGAGGTGGCTGCTGGCGCTTCTGGGCGGAGCCCGCTCATATCATCTCTTTTAATTAATACGCTTCGCGCTTCTTTTGAGGTGGGCACCTGAGATGGGGACCAGAACTGCGAAGGGGTGCTTCTCGGAAGAAGGGGCACTTGATACCTTTAACACTGCACTGTGATCGCCGACCCCGTGCTCTTTGCTTTTAGGGCAAATAAACGCGTGGCGGGATGGGGGTGGGGGTGGAGGGCAGTGACTAAATGGCTTCTCCTCCTTTCCACAGGCTTTTGCAGACTCAAGATTCATGTTTGCCAAGCAGTTTCTAAATAAAACGGGATGCTTTTTATTTAAGAAATCTGCAAGCAGCTGCCAAAAAACCACCTGACACGTTCCCCCCAGGGCAGTGGGTCGGAACTGGGCTAGATCACAGTCAGAGGAGGAGTCCCGGAACTCACGCAATGTGGTTCTGTTAGTGCGCAGCGCAGAAGGCAACAGAGCTTTCTACCACAGCAGGGAGGGACTTCCCGTGAGCCCGGATAGCTCAGTCGGTAGAGCATCAGACTTTTAATCTGAGGGTCCAGGGTTCAAGTCCCTGTTCGGGCGGACTGCTCTCTTTTTTTTCTCAATAATTTTAAAAATAAGAATAAACTTTCGTCATCCGGGTTGCCTTCTAGAGAAAGGAGTAAAATCTTTGAGCGCGTGGGTTTTGAGTCAAGACGCTTCCGTGAAAAGCAAGACCTCAGCGAGGACTGACACTGGGAACCTTTGTGCAAAGGGCCCCCGGAAAACTTGCGGTGCACTGCTCCAAGTCATTAAATAGGCTGCTTTATTCTGCAACCACTAGGCAGGCTCCGGGGTCCCAACTACTGACTGCTGTATTCACAGGAAGAGGGAACAGATGCCTTCCAGGACATCCCAGGCACCGCCCTCCGTCGCTGTTTGGGGCCGTCCCCGCTGACCGTGTCTCTGGGGTTCCCTCCTGCTAGGTGCCTGCGACTATGGCGTGCATCTTGCACCTATACGCCACTTTTCTATCCTTCTAGAGAATATGTCTGCACTCTGAAAAGGAAGAGACAACCATCTAGAAACCCACGCACCAAACAGAGCAGTCCCCTCTCTAAACGAAGGCTTCTCTCTACCCTCCCCTTGCAAATTGTGACTCTGAACACAGGGAGGAGTTGATTGAGGTGGACATGGCAGCTTCTGCTGTGGGAAAAAAAAGGGTGCTAATTGGAAAGACTTCTAGAGGCTGGAATGGGGGCAAATCCTGGTGTTGCAAAAACAAATTAAATCAGCTAACAAAGGAAGGAGTTAGCTTCTGAAAGGTATTGAGGAAGTTGGGTTGTGGACACAAGAGAAGCTTAGGCACGGGTTCCTGGGGACGTAGAGGGAAGGTGCATCCTTGCTTCACTAGAGACTGACCCTATCACTAGGCAACAAAGGAGAGTCTGCATTGATCTCCTTAGCAGGATGGAGGTGTAGGTTGAGTCACCTGCCCTCTTAGCTGATGGATGGTGGTACCCAGGGAGTCCTGATTAGTGTGGCAGATCCAGGATGGAAGGAGCACTCAAGAGGGAGGCTGGGCCTTCACCCTCCACACTGGAGTGCCTTACCCAGAGCCTACACAGACCCACAATTACCTCCCAGTCTCCAAAGTGCAGCCTCCTCATCAGGAGAAAGTGAATCAGAGCAACAGCATCCATCTTATGAACTTGTTAACAAATGAGGTAACAAGGCATACACAGTGCTTAGTAGAGTTTTTCCCTAAGGTAAACATTCAATGTACTGTAGCTATTCTCATTATTATTATCCAATATTTAATATTGTTATTATTTTGAATCTAGGGAGGAAACAAAAGATACCTGTCGAAACAGGCAAGGAACCATTCCAAAGAAACAGACTCCCAATAAGCCCAAGATGATAAGCCTATCCATATTCATGTGATTTGTGTTAGTTGGTATGTGCTGAAGGGACAGCAATGGTCACCGATCCAAGTAAGAGCAGAGTGTACTCGTTGGGCCAGTCAGGCTTTTTTCTTGAAAAAAGTGAACCAAGGGGTTCAGATGGCATCTCAGGGAGAGAAACAATGTGAGGAGCTATGTCAATTTTTCTTCTCTTTGAGGGAGTCCTTTGGAGAGTGATCCAGTGCACTTTTGGCAACCTTGAAAAGTGAAGTGTCTTTGCTCCAATCATTTCCTGACTGAAAAAGAACAGAGTGAGCTGGGACAAGGAGAGGACGGGGGTGGAGAGCATTGCGACCTCCTGGTTCCCTCCTCCCTTCACCTCAAGGTCATTCCCTCTGTCTTTCACCAAAGAGGGAAAAGTGAGAAAACAAAACAAAACAAAAAACCAGAAAACAACCCTATGTCGTCTTGACCAAGACATTTTGGGCTTTGATGCTGGACAGCTCTGGTTCAGTTCTGTATGAGATCAGTTACTTCATTTAAAAATTATCGTATTATCAACCTTAGGGCAGGGATGAAGTGGGTGGAGATTGAATGAGACCATGTAGGTCATGTCCAGGCACACAGTAGGCACTTAGTAAGTGGCCCTATTTACTCTTATTGGGGAGGGCCCCGGGGGGAGAGAGAGAGAAAGCATTAGCGATGAAGGAAAGGGTTAAGATATAGGCAGGCAGAGGTAGGGGGCCCCTGACTAGGCTCTGAAACTATTCCTGGCAGGCCCAAGTGATAAGCCAGAGTGAACAAGAGATAAAGGAGTAGACCAGACCACCTGGCTCTGGATGTTAGGGTGGGTTTTTTTTTTTTTTTTTTTTTCTGTTTGTTTTGTTTTGTTTTGTTTGCGGCTACAGTGTAATCACAGAAAATGACCAAACCTCAAAGAATTAAGTAATTAGGGGTGTTCTCAATAGTCCTTGCTCAAACTCCAAGATGGTGCGAGGATCTCAAGGCCACAAGCCTCCCAGGCAGTTCTCAGTAAAAGACGGCCACCAAAAGCCCTCCGTGGCAACCCATTCCGGACCCCTTCTCACTTCCCTTCTGCTCTCACCTTCACTTAATAAACTTTCACTTCGCTTTACCCTTTTAGAGTCCCCAAGATTCATTCTTTGACTCTGTGAGACAAGAACCTTGCAATCCTGTTAACATTAGGATAAGAATGCTAAATCTTCCTCCTAGGACAGGAATTAGTTTTCTCATCCACTGCTCTCAAAACCTGAGAGCTGTACACAGTACGATTTGGAAGGCGAAATTAGGAACTGAAAAAGCAAAGATAAGAGAAAGGTGGTTTCTTTTCCCCTTTGCTTTCTTTTTTAAATTTCCCCTAACAGGGTAGCCAGAGTTTTCGTCTTCGCCGAAATAGCTCAGTTGGGAGAGCGTTAGACTGAAGATCTAAAGGTCCCTGGTTCGATCCCGGGTTTCGGCAGGGTTTTTGCCCACACGTCCCAGGACAGGCCAGAGAATCTGTTCCTTTGAGTAGTCTCCCTTGTGCCCCCCCATACGCCTGCGCAGAGGCCCTCCAGGTCTGCGCGTGCCCACCCCCCCCGCGCCTGCGCAGCGGCTTGGTTGGGTTGTGGATGGGTGGGTGGGTGTCTCTTAGCCTGTGTTATCCTCTCTCGCGCTTGCGCAGTGGCCGTGCGGCCCTCAGCGCGTGTGCCCTCCGCTGCGCGTGCGCACCGGCCGAGAGGGGTTCAGCGCCCGGCGGAGGCGACCGTGCTTTGCTTCAGCACGTGGGGCGTCCTGTGGCCGTGGGCCTGGTCTCCCGCCCAGAGGGGCGGAATGCCCCGCCCCCAGTGTAAGACTGCACAGTAGCCTCCCAGTGCCGTCAGCTCATAGGGCTCGCGAGTTTTTCTCGTGGGTGACAGACGTGCCCATGGCCCTAAAAAGTCTGTCTATACGGATGGTTCCCAGCCGGAGATGTGACTCAGAAGCACGTGTCTCGGTTTGAAAGAGTCCTTGGAACCTGTTTTCTCACTGCGCCTTTAGTAAACGTGGCGCGAACGATTGCTCAGAGCCGAACGCGGCGCAGTGACCGCCAGGAGCGTTCCTGTCAGGACTGACGACGGGGCTGCGGTTTTCTTGCGCACAGATCTATCGATGTGCCGGGTAGAAAAGTAAGTTTCAAGGAAAAAATATCACAGGCAAAAAGTCACATTCCAAAGTTGGAAGAGAAAGGTCCGAGCTTGGAAGGCTCCTCAGGTGGCCCTCTGCGCATGCGCTAGGTCCACTGTGGGTAGGGCCAGGCCTGGGGGGTAACCTGCCCCCACCCCACCCCACCCAACCCAGGTGTGCTTTGCCTACCCCCAACCTCTTCATTAAGAGGGGTGTGAACACTGTCTCAAATTTCTTTTGGAATTTAAAATAACCTCCGCCCGAACAGGGACTTGAACCCTGGACCCTCAGATTAAAAGTCTGATGCTCTACCGACTGAGCTATCCGGGCTCGCTGGACAGTGTGTTTCCTTGCCCTATGCGCAGTTCAATAGGGCACGTGTCCGCATTCTTTTCCTACTGAATTAACACCCTTAGTCCTTTTACTGATTTCCTGTGCGGTGAAACTGCAGAATCAAGCTCCAGTGCGTGTTTGGCAGGATGGGATCCCTTTTCTCCCATCAGAGACAGACTGTAAAGAGAGTATCCGCCTGCCTCTCCTGCCTTGTCCGCGGGCAGCAACCCCCTCCCCGCCTCCACCTTCCCTCCCGAAAGAGCTGGCATCCTAAAGGGTCCGTCACCAGAGGAATTCCCTAGATTTAGGACCTCTCCGCGTGCTTTTGGCTGAGCAGCGGCATTTTTAATTCCAGTGCTGGTCTTTGAAAAGTCCCGAGTGGTGAATTACGAGTAATTAAATTTCCACTAATCTATTCAACAGGCGTTCATCGAGGGCCTGACGCTCTCTAGCCTTTAGGCAAACTGGGGCTGCAAAGGCCCAGTCCTGGTCCTCGGTGCCACGACAGGACGCGCTACCAGAGGCACCCGATCCAGCTCTTTGACGGTGGGAAACTGGCTTTGGCAGCGTTACCCGGCCGACACCAGAAGTAAGAGGCAGTAAAGTCTTCCAGTGGGGTGGGGAAGCCTGAACTGAGCTATGAATGGTGACGGGGCCCCTGTAGACTGGGAAAGAATTCTACCTGTTACAGGGTACCTTCAACACCTGTATGAGGATCGATCTTTCCTCCTCGAATCTTTCTGCTGGGAGGCAGACACCCTGTATGTCCCCAATGCCTGGCCAGTGGCTGACACGGCTCAAACTCTCAAAACTTCTGTGGCATGAATGAGGGCCATGGGTCAAGGAATGCTTTTAGTCAAGTTTCCGAGAGCAGAATTTGTTCTTGGGAGTTTTTGTTTCGTGGAGAGAGGAGGGGAACATTCATGTCAAGGTGAATGACTTCCACAAATGGAATAAGCTTGGGCTTGAAAAAGTTCTATACCACCCTCTTGTGCTACCCCGTTTTCTTTATGTTCAAGTGCTTATTGCCATCAGAAATTCTGTTTAGTTGCTAATTTATAAACCGCCTCTTCCCATCACTGTGTGATGTAAGTGCTGCTGGACAGTAATCTTGTTGGTGAGGACCTTGTCTTTTTTGTTGTCCTTATTTTTTATTTCTTTTACTTAAAGAAAAAAAAGTTTGCATTCCCATAACCTGAGCGTTTAGAACAGTCGTTGGTGCATAGCAGGATCTTAAGAAATAACTGTTGACTCATCTCAAAGGTTGAAGGTTTTTACCACATAGTGTGTCTCCCCTCCCCCTGTCCCCAAGGTATAGTTGTACACAGACCTTTTATTTCAGTTTTCCAAACCACCAATTCTGAATTTGTTGCTAAAGGTTCCGTTTCTGGCAAAAACATTAACATTCAGATTAAGACAACATCATTGCCATGTATCCATCCGGAGGTCCCAAACTGTTCATCACCTTTAAGCCTTCGGGAAATTCAGAGAGAATGGTTTTTTTCTGGAAAAGCAGGGATAACCTTTACCAGAAGTGGGGTTCGAACCCACGAGGATATGAATCCATTGGATCTTAAGTCCAACGCCTTAACCACTCGGCCATTCTGGTACCCTTCATATTGCTGTTTACTTTTACGCAGCTTGACCAATACGAAGCTGCTATCGTTTCAAAACAATTAAAAATTTTTATTGCCAACGTAAAAGAACAATATAAGGAAGGGGAAAAAAAAATCCCAGTAACATATCACATCATGCTGATTTTCCCATCTTCGGTCACTAGAGACTCTGGGGCCCCCCTCAAAGCCACTGTAAGACTCAGGTGGCGGGATTCTTACCACCTTCGCACGAGAGGACACAAGGAGCTGGGAATGAGTTTCTTTCCATCGCGGGGGAGTGGGATGCGGAATTTTTAAGTCGGTTAAGGTGTTTTTTTTTTTTTTTTTTTTTTTTTATTTATTTTCCTTCGTCCTTTTCCTTACCAAAACAAAAGCGACTCTGGTGGGACTCGAACCCACAACCTTTGAATGCCTTCATCTGTCTAGAAGTCCAATGCGCTATCCATTGCGCCACAGAGCCAGGCACCGGCACCCCCTCCGCGCCGCTTACATCAAGGCAGGCGCGGCTCCTGTCCCCGGACACTCGCCGCGGCCACGCCCGTCTTCCTTCTCCGACAGGCGGTGGAGCCGGTGCGGCCAAGGAGAAGCGTGGGTGGGAGCTGCGCTGGCAAGTCCGAGTTCCCTCTGAAAGTGTCTCTCCGTAAGCGACAGCCGGGCAGCAACTCCCAGTCTCGGTGCACGTTGGAAAGAGAAAGGTCTTTGTGTGCAGTTCTTCCACCCTGGAGAGCTGGTGCAGCGCGCGGTTCCATAGTGTAGCGGTTAGCACGTCTGCTTTACGCGCAGAAGGTCCTGGGTTCGAGCCCCAGTGGAACCAGGGGGTCGTAATTATACCTTTTAGCGATATTTTCAGGTTTCCCTTTGCCAGCCAGGTCCTGAATTTTACTCGGGGAAGCGAGAGGCGCTGCGGTTCCGCGCCCCGGGCTCGGCGCTGCGCCCGGCCGCGTCGGCTCCAGTCCGACAGGCGCCCGCGCGGATCCGCCGCCGAGGCTGCCCCCGTGTGGGGCCTCTGGGGAGGTGCAGGCGGTCGACCCGGCGTCTGTCTCAGCGCGCCTCTGCGCCTGCGCCCTCCGGACCACCCTGCAGTCCGGCCTCCCAGTGCCTGCGCGGGGTCTGAGCTTACTTGCTCCTTCCTAAGCCCTGCTCGGGCCACCTTTTAAAAGCTGCCGCCACCGACTTAGTGCGGGGGGATAGTCGGAGGGTTACCCCCCTCCCTTGCTGATTAATCCTACTCCACTGGTCTCATTATTTACTGGAATTAAAAATCTTTTTGAAAAATTATATATACCTGCTACGGAATTCAGAGAGCCCCACATGTCTTATAGTGATGCCCCCTTCTGACCAAGCTTTTCTCCTTAACCAAACGACCCGAGCTCTGAGCCTGCTTCTCCACGAGGCCTGTCAACCTCGCCGTGATGACTGGAACTAACTGCAACGCTAACATGGTTTTTAGGCATTCCCAAGGTGACCCTAGGTCCACCTGAAGTGCTGCCTGAGAGAACTGAAGGCTGCCCAATTTACTGTTGGTTTCAGCCAACACCTGAGCACAGGACCCCCGTCTCCCAACGTCTGTGGGAAGGCAAAGAGCCTAACTTTTGTTAGAGTTAAGGACCACGTGGGGTTTATGTAGACTAACTCCCCCGTTTCCGGATTTTTTGTTATTTTCACTCCCCTGACTCTACTGAGCTCCAATCACACCCTCTCCTATTCCTTCATTATTCTTTAAAATGCCCAGCCACTCTGTACAAATCAACGCTGAATGCAGTTCATGCTGGACACTTGTCCCTCTTGCAATAGCGTATTACTGATTAAAATCTGTGCTCTCCCTTTTAACTGGAGTCCAGCTTTCTCTTCAACACCTCCCACCTGTTAACCACTAGAAGTTTCTTTTGTGACCCTTCAGGGCTAGTCTTTGCGTTCTCCAGTACAGGCGTGCCCTTCTTTATCAGCCAATTAGGATTTTCGTACAAAAGATAGCATACCATAGGTACTATTCCCCTCAACCCAACGATATTCTAGGGAGAATTCATTCACAGGAAGCGAAAGGATGAGCAGACTTATGAATGAATGTATCACGATTGTTTATACCATTTGATGAACCATTACAGACAGTGCTGGTGGTGGATTTCCTTGTTCAGTGGTTTGGGGGCGGATCAACATAAAGAGTAATAATAGCAAAATCTTGACTAGGTATTTCCCATGTGGCTAGGCAGGAGTCTCAGTCGGCTCAGGTAACACTCAAAATGATTGTATTATTGTCTAACCCATTTGGGAGATGAGGAAGAAGCATAGGGAGGGTAAGGGATTGCACAGGATCATACTGGTCAGGGACAGAAGAGGGTATCACCTAGGCAGGCAGGGTATTGCCTTTTTGTCTTAGAAAAGGAATTACTGGGAATATATATGTTATATTTCTGTGAATATTGCTACTTTCACCTCCAAAGGGCTTGGACAATATTATACTCCCACCAATGTGAGAGTGCTTGCTTGACTTCAGTCTCAGATAAAAAATATTAACATGCTTTTGGGTCTCTTTGCCTTTTGAAAGGGGAAGATGTTTTAATTTATGTGTCTTTCATCAGAGTAAGGTTGATTATTCATGTGCTTAAAAAACATTCTCTTTCCTCCCTATCTTCCTTTTCCCCTCCCTCCCTCCCTTCCTTCCATCCTACGATCTGTTCTATCCTTTTGTCCAAATTTCTATTATATTGGTAACTTTTAGGTGTTTTTATAAATATAGATTTAGATATATTTCGCAAATGTATTTCCCAGACTTAGCATTTGCCTCTTGATTTTACTTTTGATACTTTGTGCAGAAATTTTAAAACTTTTAACATAGTCAAATTCCTTATCCTTTTATTTATTTTTGAGGGGGAGATTTAAATTTTCTTTCCTAGAAAATGCTTCCCCATTCTGAGATTATGTTCCAAAAATGATGCTGTATTTTCTCCAGGTTATTATTTACTTGAAATTTACCTGTTACACCTTTGGTCCTTTTGAAACCTCTATAACTGGGTGCTATGGTCTGAATGTTTATGAGCCCCCAAAACACGTATGCTGAAAGCTAATCCTCAATGTGATGGTGCTGGGGGTGTTGGAAGGTAATGAGAATAATACCCTCATCAGTGGGATTAGTGCCCTTTTATTTATTTATTTATTAATATTTTCATTTATTTGAGAGAGAAAGAGAGAGAGAATAGCGGGGGAGGAGCAGAGGGACAAGCAGAGCCCCTGCTGAGCAGGGAGCCTGATGCAGGATTCAATCCCAGGACCCTGAGATAATGACCTGAGCCAAAGGCAGACACTAACCAACTGAGCCATCCAGACACCCCATGGACTCTCCTTTTAGGAGAGTCCCCAGAAAGTTCCCTCATCCCCTCTGCCATGTAGAACAGCAAGAAGACAGTGATCTATGAACCAGTGTTCTTACCAGACCAAATCTGCTAGTGCCCTGATCTTGGACTTCCCAAACTCCAAATCGGTGAGGTAGATTTCTGCTTCTTATAAGCCACCCAGTCTGTGCTATTTTTGTTACAGCAGTCTGAATGGACTAAGGAACTGTGTAAATTATGCAAGGGCCCCTGTAGAGGGATTTTGTAAAGCACTCTGGAAGACCCTTTTAACATAAATTCCAAAAATTAAAGGTCCTGTCTGTGATTTGGTCTTTAGGTTCAAGTTCCTTAATATCCTTTCCTTAGAACTTCCCAGAAGCTCTGCTGGTGTAGGTTTCCCCTCTGATACTACTTTGGCTCATCAAACCACCTTACTTCTGCTTTTCTGTGTCTCACAGGCTGGGTTCATTTCCTTCTCACAAAGAGCATAGCTTTGGGTGGTCTGGCATACTATAGAAATTCAGCCTGTAGAGTCCAGATCCAAACTGTGGGTTCAATCCCTGGTTCTGTTTCTCTTGGTTGTGTGACCATGGCACAGTACATAACCTGCTGTGCTGTGTGACATTGGGTTAGTTGCTTAACTGTTCTGTGCCATGATTTCCTCTTCTGTAAAATGAGGATCAAGCTCAGCTTAAGATTCTGGGGAGGATTTAGTAAATTAATGTATGTAAAGTATTTCAATGAAATGCACATAGCAAGCATTTAACAAATGACATCTATCATCATCATTATTATTACTGATTTGGTGGATTAATCTGGTAAGTTTAGGGAGAACAACATGGTTCTCTCATAGGGACATTTTTAGAAAATGATAAGTGCTAAGAACATCATCTCTTCATTTACTGGCCTCTCTTCTAGGCTTGCAAGGTGATGTAGGAAAGACATTAGGATTCAAAGCCTACAGCCAAGAAAGAACTCTTGAGAGTCTTTGGTTCAAAAAGGTGGTTTTATTAAAGCATGGGGACAGGACCAGTGGACAGAAGGAGTTGCATTGGAGTCATGAAGAGTGGCACATTATGTACTTTCAAGTTGGGGAGGAGGGTTAGGGGTAGTATAAGCCTCCCAGGTATTTTGGAAACAAGGTTTCCAGGATCTTGAGGGGGCTAGCTATTGTTAGGAAAGATCATTTGTTACTGTTTAGTAAAAACTCAGGCATGAGACCCCTCAGATATATATCAGTGGGTCATATGTTTGGAGGATGATTGCCAATATGCATCTGGGGTCCTAGAGGTAGAGATAAAGGAAGTTTACAAAGACAATTTTATAGACTTACAAGGTACTGGGGGTTGGGCTAAGATTGCCTTTTGCCCTTAGCAAAGGATCAACATCCAGACTGTTGAGTTCCTAGAGGAATGTCACTCTGCCTGTTTCAAGGGCTTGTCAGTGGGTATAGGGAGCAGGAAAATTTAATAATTTTACTTCTACTTTTGTTTCTCACATCACAAGGGACAGTCTTCTCCCTCTGTCTCTTCACATTGTCTGTCCTCCATCTGCATCCTTGGGTCCGAGTTTCCCCTTTTCATAAGGGCACGGTTTTATGGCATGAGGGCTCACCCTAATGGCTTCATGTTAATGTGATTATCTCTATCACAACCCCGTCTCCAAATAGGGTCGTGTTCTGAGGTCCTGGGGGTTAGGACTCCAACAGATGAATTTGTGGGAGGGGGGACACCAGCCATGGCATAACTTGTTCAAAGCAGAGCATGCAGTGTTGCCCAGAAACAGGATCTGCCCTGTATTTCCCTTCTTGGTGAGCCATCTGCTACCCCAGCACGCCACCCTAGCCAGAGGCCCAGCACTTTTCCCATTTCCTTACCACCCCATCCATCCACACCAGAGCTGGCAGGTTCTTTTCTCTGTTTCTCTCCTGTTCCTCCCAGCTCAGGTCTCACTCATCTCCTCCTTGGAGGGCCAGGCGGCATCCCTGTCTCCAGTCCTGTGCTTCTCAAAGGGACCAGAGCGACTTCTCTAAAATGCAAATGGCACATCCCCCTTCCCCTCTCCACCCTCTGAGGTGTGGTCTCCCTCTCCAGCCTGCCCCTCATCTCATTTCTTCCTTCCCTGGTGCCTGGGGTACCTTTCCTGGTGCTTTTCCCCACTTCTCACTGCCATCTTTGAAAAGCAGCTACTCCTATCCTTGACAGTTTGGAGACACTTCTGCTACTTTCCTGACTTCAGCCTGGGCATCTGCACAGCTGGAAACCCCTTCCGGTCCCCATTTAGTTCTGGGCATTAAGGAACATGAGGTCAGGGCATCTTGTTAATTCTTCTCTCTTCCCCTCCCCCAGCCCCAGGTACTGTTAAAGCAAAAATCATTCTGACACTTCTTAAAACAATAAGAAAGACTATTCAGGCCCATTGCCATATGTGTCATGACTGTTGCCATAGGGGACAGAGACTGGACTCAGTTCTAAATACAGTAAAGTCAGCTGGAGACCTACAGCCATGGAGCAGGGCTGGGGAAGGGGATGGGTGGAAAATTACTAAGCAGAGACATCCAGGTCAGGGGATTCGCAGTAAACTGACATCACAAGATTCTAGGTGAAGGTGGGGCAGGGTGATCCAATGTCAAAGGCAGGGGACGAGGAATTTGATGTGATATTGATCAAAGGTGATCAGATGCCAGGAGTGGGGAGAGTCTCGCCAAGCTGACTCTGCAGGATGGTTGGGAACGCTGGGCTGAAGAGAGGTTGGGGGCAAGTGCAGGTGTAGAGAAGAGAAGGGGGCTCTTGGGAGCATGGCTCGAAGTCTGGCCGAAAGAGAGGCTTTGCTGGCACCCCACCCAGTTCCCAGTCTGTAACAGGCCCATGATTCGTGCGCATTGCTTTTAACGTATTTCTGAGTCATAAAAGGCCTTTCGAATGGTGGCGTCTTAAAATTTTACTCTTCTTGGAGTTAAATTTAATTCAGTTTCTTTTGTAACTTTTCCACCAAAGAGGAAGCTCAGCCTTTTTGGAGTTTGTCTTTCGAGATTTTCAAACAGAGCACCCACTTTGCAGAGGAATGTCTTGTCAGAAATCTCTATATTTCAAGCTTCAAAAAGACAGGGTTTATTATAGGCCTGAAACTATCAGATATTTTTTTCTAGAAGATATAGGAGAAAACCGTTGTGACTACTGTTTAGGCAAAAAATTCTTACATAGGACACAGAAAGTGTCCCTAAAATAAACAATGAATTTAACTTCATCAAAATGTAAAAACAAACAAACAAACTTCAACTTGTCTAAAAATACTCTTAAAGGAAAAGACATATCACAGACTGGAAGAAAAATATTTGCCACAGGCTTATCTCGTAAATCTTGTATTGAGAATTTATTTAAAAGTCCTCTTATGAGGGGCGCGTGGGTGGCTCAGTGGGTTAAAGCCTCTGCCTTCGGCTCAGGTCATGATCCCGGGGTCCTGGGATTGAGCCCTGCATCGGGCTCTCTGCTCAGCGGGGAGCCTGCTTCCTCCTCTCTCTCTGCCTGCTTCTCTTCCTGCTTCTCTGCCTACTTGCGATCTGTCTGTCAAATAAATAAATAAATAAATAAAACCTTTAAAAAAAAAAAAAAGAACATTGACTTTCAAAAAAAAAAGTTCTCTTATGATGTCTTATTATAAGAAAACAAAGAACCTCATACAAAAATGGTCAGAGACCTGAACAGACTTTTCACCAAAGATGATATACACATGGCAGGCAAATGTACAAAATGATGCTCAAAGTTATTAGTCATTCTGAAAATGGACAGTAAAATTACACTACACACTTGTTAGAATACGTAAAAAAAAAAAAAAAAACTTAACGCTAACAATGCCAAGCGCTGACAAGAATGAGGAGTAACTAGAATTCCCGAATGTCGCTGGTAGGAATGCAAATGTTATCGCCACTTAGGAAAAGAATTTAGAAATTTCTATAAAAGTAAACACACTTATTTTACCAGCAATTCTACTTCTAGGTATTTATCCAAGAGCTAGGAAAGCATACATTTACACAAAGATCTATGTGTAAATATTTATAACAACTTCAGTCATAAATTCTCCAAAAACTGGAACCAAACAAGATGTCCTTGACTGGAGAAGAGATAAGCAGACAGTGGTACGGCCAGGCCCTGGAAACCCATCAGCAAGAGAAAGAAATGAGCTTCTAGTGCACACAGGAAGATGGATGGATCCATTTAAAAAGCATTATGCTGGGGCGCCTGGGTGACTCAGTGGGTTAAAGCCTCTGCCTTCGGCTCAGGTCGTGATCTCAGGGTCCTGGGATCAAGGCCCGCATCAGGCTCTCTGCTCAGCGGGGAGCCTACTTCCTTCTCTCTCTCTCTCTGCCTACTTGTGATCTCTGTCTATCAAATAAATAGATAAAATCGTAAAAAAAAAAAAAAGGCGTTATGCTGAGTGAGAGAAGCCATAAAGAAAAGACTACATGATAACGGATTGTGTGGTTATGACTTTCTGGAAAAGGAAAAGTTACAGGCACGGAAGACAGACCAGAGATAGCATTCTGGAAGCCTGAGCAGAATTTGACATAATGTCCCAAGATCTCACACAACTGAGGATGTACTGAGGATGTTTTTGCCTGTGCAGGAAGAGGGTAGTGTGAGCATGAGGCAGCTTTCTGAGGTGATGGAAACACTCAGTATCTTGATTTTAATGACTGTTACTTGACTTTCTATCTTAGTCAAATCTCATTGAACTATACACCTTAAAATGGTGAATATCCTGTGTGTAAATCAGACCTCAATGAACAAAAAAGATCAGATTTATAGCACGGTGCTGGCTTTCAATAATGAAAACAGAATCAACAAACATAAAGAAGTACTTGTTGGAAGAAGGATGGAAAGAAGTGGAAACTGGATTTTGGGTTAATATTGATAACAGTTTTTTTTAAAAATTATTTATTTGAGACCTAGAGAGAGCACACAGGAGGGGCAGAGGGAGAAGGAGAAGCAGACTCCCCATTGATCAGGAAGCCCCACATGAATCTCAAAAGGGGATCGATCCTGGGACCGTGGGATCATGACCTGAACTGAAGACAGATACTTAAACCTCTGAACCACCCAGCCCTAGGCTG
This sequence comes from Mustela erminea, assembly GCF_009829155.1. Classification (NCBI taxonomy): domain Eukaryota; kingdom Metazoa; phylum Chordata; class Mammalia; order Carnivora; family Mustelidae; genus Mustela; species Mustela erminea. The sequence continues at coordinate 102,756,957 of NC_045622.1, read as the reverse complement.
ATAGCAATTTTATGTGACTATAACTTTGTAGGTAATTTTTGTGATCTTTTTACATTTCTTGGGGCATAGTTGGACAATAGAAGCTGATGATACAGCAGGCTGAGTCACAGGTGTACCAAACCTCCAGGTACAGAAGGGGTCTCTATGCAATTGTGTTTAAAGACTCAGAAAAAAAACACAAAAAAAGATTCTTCAGTCGTAATTTTTAAGAAGAAAAAAAATCACTTTGTGGGGGGTGAGGAGAAGGAATATGGTTTCAGGGCATCAGAAGCTCTACGTCATTTTCGGGCTATCCGTGGGAAACGAGAAGTGAGACAGACTAAGTCAGAATTGCACAGCAACTTAGTGGCTGCCCAGTGTAACTTGAGAACTAGCAGAGTTTGGAGAGCACGCTAGTCCCCCTCATCCTGAGAGTCAGGGGTGAGCAGGGCTGGCAGGCAGGGTAGAAAGTATAGAAAAATCGGACACAAAGAAAAGATGAGGGGGAGGAGAGGAAGAGAGAAACAGCGGAAGCCTAGAGAGAGGGAAAAGATGGAGGAGGAGGAAGGCAGGAAGAGGAGGAGAAAGAAGAGAAAAAGGAGGAGAAAGGAGACGCCACTGTGAAGGGAGGTGTCCAGTGTTCTTTGCAGTTACTTCCGGTGTCACTCATCGGTGTTAGTTTTTAACCAGCTTGCCTCCGAGAGCTTTCCGTCTTCAGGGCTGACCTCTCTTTTGACTAGTTGTATATTAAACAGAATGTAAACAATAACGGCTTTAAAATGGTTTGGTGCCAATTTTCATTTCTTGAGCCAAGGTGAGGTGCCTTTGACCTCAGTTCTTTCTCAAAGGCACATGGTTTTACAAAGTGACTTTTCTGTGCTATGAGGTTGTTCAACACACGGGGCTGAGGAGGATGTGAAAGCCCTGGTCCTTAGGGAGCTCTGCCGTTCCCTGTTTTCGTGGACTTTCAGCCTGCTGCAATCCCCTAGTTTATCTAGGCCGACGGACCCCCAGGGTTTGGAACATGGCTCCTTGTAGTGGCTTCTTCCTGTCCCCTGAGTGCTGACATCGGGCAGAGGTAGTAAAAAAGGGACCAGAGCAGGGTCTGAGGGTTTGGTAACTGGAACTGATGGCTCGGAGGCTTCACAAAGTCCAACCAGAGAATAGGTCCCTGCCCAGTGGTTTCCAGGCTCTTTTCATTGAAGTACATGCTCATATCTGTGTTTTATTTACATCAAGATGGCTATACTCAAGTCCATATCCAAAATAAAGGTTTGGGGAATTAGTGCTTTTTTATTATTTGAAGGATTCTGTGCTTTTTTATTCTCCCCTAGACTATTCAGTTTCATTAACAACAACAACAAAAATGCATGTGCAGACCTACTGATGGCACACGCATTAATTTTTCTGCAGTTTGTAAAACACTGACCTGGAGCTGGGCCCCCAGAGTGTTGTGAGACAAAGGCCGCTCCCAGCAGGACCACCCAGCAGTGAGTGGTTCCTGGTATCCGTGACAACTCTTGAATCTCCCGGAGATGGTGCCTGAGACTTTGCATTTTAACTACATAGCTAGGGGATTCTGTGCTCATCCAGGTTTGGGAACCACTGGCCCCGGGTGGAGCACATAAGCTGCTCCGAGCAGAGGTTTCCAACTCCGATCTATGGAGCCCTGAGGACTAGAGCGGATGCCCCTCGGGGAGACATCTACTGAGCTGTTCCTCCTGATCTTCATAAAAGTTCATGTGCCAAGTCGTTTTTGCTTCTCAAAGAAAGATCTGAAATTTGGGAGAAAGAAAATGCATGTGATGATAAGGGTTTTGAGTCTTCATCTCCTTAGAACTAAAAATCTCGGTTAAGTTCTGTCTGCAAAAGGGAGAATCACGGAAAGGGAATGGCTACCTTTAGTGGTAAGGAAACGTTACAGAACACTTTGCTTCATAGACACTGGTCCTATTTCAAGGGGAGCCTCTTTAGAAATGCAGTTTCCCAATGTGGGAGATACTGAACAGTTTAGCAAAAACTTAAGAATCTTGTATTAGAATCCATAATTTGAAAGATTGTTGTCAAACAAGGCATGCTTATCACCTCCAAGGAGAAGAAACTTTTTCTTGGGAAATGGATTTTAATGTATACCACTTGTCTCTAGAATACCATAGTCTTTTTCTTTTTCTTTTCTTTTTTTTTTTTTAAGATTTTGCTTATTTATTTAGAGCGAGAGTACAAGCAGAGGGAGGGGCAGAGGAAGAAGGAGAGAGAGAATTTCAAGCAAAATCCATGCTCATTGTGGAGCCAGATGTGGGGCTTGATCTCAAGACCTTGAGATCATGATCTGAGCAGAAATCAAGAGTTGGCCACTTAACCAACTGAGCCATCCAGTTGCTCCTAAAGTATCATAGTCAGGGTGCCTGGCTGGCTTGATGGGAAGAGTATGGGTTGTGAGTGCGAGTCCCAGGTTGGATATAGAGATTATGTAAATTAATAAAAAAATCTTTAAAAAAATTAAGTATGGGAGGCACTCTGCCTTCGGCTCAGGTCATGATCTCAGGGTCCTGGGATCAAGCCCTGCATTGGGCTCTCTGCTTAGCGGGGAGCCTGCCTCCCCGTCCCTGTCTGCCTGCCTCTCTGCCTACTTGTGATCTCTGTCTGTCAAATAAATAAAATCTTAATAAGCAAATAAACAAATAAATAGATAAATAAAAGTACCATGGCCTTTTAGGAACACTAAAATCAATTAATTGTCTTATAAAAATATGTGTGTGTGTGTGTGCATGTGTGTGTGTATTTTAAAATGAACTACATGCTATATATTTTTTTCTTGTACTGAGCAGTCTATATGTAAGCACGAATATGTGTATAGACAGGAGACACACATACACACAAACATATTTTTTTCTTGTGAATCCTCAATTCATTCTTTGCCTTTAGAAAATAAAGACGAAATGCTAAAAAAAAGGTATGAGGAAAGGAAGTTTAATTTTTAAGAAAATCTTGACTTTTTTAAAATAAAAAATTATTTGCAAGTGGTGGTAGGAGGATGAAGAAAATAGGTGAAGGGGATTAAGAGTTACAAACTTCCAGTTATAGAATGAATAAGTCACTGAGATGAAAAGTACAGTGTAGGGAGAACAGTCAATAATATTGTAATCACTTTACACGGTGTCAGGTGGAGAGTACACTTATTCTGGTGAGTGTGGTTAATGTACAGAATTGAGAATCACTATGTGGTGTATCTGGGACTAATATAACATTGTATATCAATCATGCTTAAATAATAAAATTTTTAAAAAAATGATTTACAAGGAAGAAAATATCTACTACTGTTGACAAAAGAACATACTGGTTAGGGCAGAATATGATTCTGTATTTGGTTCAAAGGGAAGTTTGAACTGTTCTTGCTGTTTTTGATATGTGAGTGATTAGATATAAAAGTCAAGGCTGAAGTCAAAACTGAGGTGAATGGTTTTAATTCTAGGCAGGAGGTCATAATCAGCCCCAAAGAAGCAAATGCAGATTTTTCAAAAGATCTTCCGACTTTAGTAAAGCACCCGTGAGTCAAGGATCTGGCATTAGCTAATGTGAATTTTGTTAATAAATTCTGCCTTGCTTTGTTGTGCAGAAATGTTCCATCCTTCTGTACCTGGGTCTCCTGGGCTACCTTTGACAGCCTGAGCTTGGACTCACCCCTCATATCCATGCACTGCAGCTTTCCTGTTCTACATCTCCTCTAGGAGGACACCTGGTGCCTTTGACTAGTCCAATAAGCCAATCCCCTGAGAGGAACCACTGAGGATAAACTCAGAGATGCCCCCTCTCCACCATCACCACCAGCAGCTTGCTGTGACCATCCAGAGATATATCTAACTTCCAAAGTGGTGGCATTCTATCTAACTTAACCCTATGAGTTATGTCTAACTTACAAAATATTCCACAATAGGGATATGGGGCCAGCACCGAGGGAGGAACACGAGGCCGGGATAGAGATGTTTGGGATTGGCTGTATTTTGGAGCAGTTTTCCCTAGCTTGCGTTTTTCTCAGAATCAGGCTACGTAAATGGCTCTTTACTTCCCTTACTTCACACATCCATCAGAGACTGCATGGGAGAGAAGACTGAGATCCAAATGCAATCCGAATTTTAGCTAACTACCAATTTCATTTCTTTGCTTGACAAATTAACAGGTTGTCAGAAGACCAACTCAAATATGATATTGTTTTCTGTTCTCTTAAAAAGGAAGCCTGGATAATGAAAAGTCATTTATTCTTCAGCCTTTGCTTCTTGTGGACTTGAGTCAGGTACATTCCAGCAATGGGCACAGGATAGGATTGCTTTCTCTGGAGGGCTGGCTGGGAATGAATGGCTGGAAAATGATGTTGAAATTCTTAGAGGGGCCTGAAGCCTAAGGTATCTACTCTTTGGTCTGATGAAGACATGCAAGCACCTTTCGTAATACTACAATAGAGGAGAAATTTTTATGGATGAGCTTATTTCAGACCTTAGAAAATCCAGTATGAGGCAGCAGGACTAGTGAAACATGCACTTAGCTGAGGCTCAGATATCTCAGATCTAGCCGTGCCTCTGCCATTCATTAGCTAGGGAAGCTTTGATAAAGCATGAAACTTACCTCAGCTCATAGTCTTAGGGTGCCTGGCTGGCTCAGTGGGAAGATTATGTGACTCTTGATCCCTGGGTTCTGAGAGGTAACTTTCTCACAGAACTTATTTCCTCACCTGTAAAGCTCACCTGAGGTGTTTGGGTGATGTAATCTTTGGAGTCTCATTAAGAGCTGACAATTTATGGGTCTGAGACTCTTAGTTGTCAACAATCTCACCAAGATAAAACCTTTCAGAAAAGATTGTTTCAGGCCACCCTTATTAAAGGATGCTGCTGAGGGACAAAGGGAGAACTTCGGTCTCAAGATGGTCTTCTACTGTGTTGTGAGGAAATACTTTTCAGTTTTGACTTTCAATCTAGATTTCATAGCATCTATTCTTTTTCGGAAGGTCCAAGTCTTCTCCTCAGTCTCCTCATGGATGACTTCATTTCCTGGTTCCTCAGGGTGTAGATCATGGGGTTCAGGACAGGGATGATGACCGTGAAGGTGATGGATACGGCTCTGTCCATGGGGAGGGCAGTGAAGGGCCGGGCATAGACATAGATACAGGGCACAAAGTGCAGGGTCACCACAGTGATGTGGGAGGTGCAGGTAGAGATGGCTTTCCTTCTGCCCTCCCCAGCGTGAGACCTCAGCATCATCAAGATGACTGTGTAGGACACAAGAAGGAAGACAAACCATAGTGTAGAGATCAAACCGTTGTTGGAAATCATTAAGACCTCAAGAGCAAAGGTGTTGGTGCAGGCGAGTTTGAGGACCTGGGGGACATCGCAGTAGAAGCCATCAACGACATTGGGTCCACAGAAGGGGAGGGGCAGCAACAGGGAAATCTGCACGATGGAGTGGACAAAGCCCCCCACCCAGGAGGCCACAATGAGAGCAGTGCATCGCCCCCTACTCATGATGGTCACGTAGTGTAGGGGCTTGGAGATGGCCATGTAGCGATCGAAGGCCATGACAGAGAGAGAAAAAATGTCTGCCCCACCGAGAAGGTGGAAGAAGAACATCTGAGTGATGCAACCATTGAAAGAGATGGTCTTTGTCCTTGACAGAAGGTCCACGAGGACCTTGGGAGCAGTGATGGAGGAGAAGCAGATGTCCAAGACTGAGAGATTGCGGAGCAGGAAATACATGGGGGTGTGAAGGCGGGACTCACAGGTCACAGTGACCATGATGAGGATGTTTCCCATTACAGTTGACATGTACACCAAAAATAACAAAGGAAATAAGAGCAAACTCAGCTCTCGGGACTGGGTCAGTCCTTGAAAAATAAATTCTTTCACTCTGGTGTAATTTCCCTGCTCCATTGTATCATATTTTTTCTTCTTCAACTACCTGGGGAGAAAATAAGAGTGGATTTCCAAGGGAGGTAATTAATCGAAGCACTGAAATCAGCATGTTATTAAATTCTTACTAAAATTTTTTACAGTTGCATAATTTTACATATTCTATATCCTTCTTGAAAAGCCACTAGGTGGTCTGAGAAGTGAGGAGAATAGTTTTGTTTTGCAATGAATACTCCTGTATCTAATTGTTAGGAATTTGGAAACACACAGGGGAGAAGTATAAAACACGGTCTCATGGAAGCTTAGAGAATCTTCTCTCATACTGTTTCACAGTAGACAATTTGGCATAGTCTGTGCAAAATTTGATAGTACTTGATGATCAGCACTGTTAAGACAAGAAAAAGTTTCCAGTTTGCTTTCCCCCCAGGACAAACAGGTTGAAGCTGCTAACATGATTCGAGCACATGCTGCTTTTGTTTTCAGTTTTTCTTCTCCTTGGTGTCTTCTTCTCTTTTGTCCATGGGACTTGGCAAGTGATAGCTACAGTCCCTGCTCCTCATAATGCCCTTGGCAAAGACTTTATCACCTGGGTCACCGGACAAATGCCTTTTTCTTAGGCTCACTCCCTTCTCATCACCTACACTTGGATGGCACTTCCTCTCACCTTGCTATTTACAAAAGCTTCAGTTTTGTGCAAAAATCACAGATTTTAGAACCAGTAGATCTGAATTTGAATATAGAATCTGTATTAAATGAGTAGGTAGCTCATTCATAGCTGACTCTGAGTTTCTGTTTATCATCAGTGAAAGTGGGTATAATCATATTTGTGTCATAGGGCTGTGAAGTTTGAATGGATTTGTTTCATTCTTTAACTGGAGTCTCTTTAACCTGAATTCTTGAACCTGCAGACCACAGGTCCCTTCACACAGCAGCTGCTGACATTTTGCAGGGCCCGTCTTCTCTATCGCATTTATTTGGGAGATGCTGTTACACTTTTTCGTACGAAAGATAGTTTTTTGAAGTAATTACAACGAGAACCAAATGTAGCATTTAAAAAGCAGATGTGTCCCATACAATGGAGTATTATTCAGTTCTAAAAAGAAATGAGCTGTTGAGGCCATGGGAACAGAGAGGAACCTTAAATGCATATTGCTAAGTGAAAAAAGGCCATCTGAAAAGTTACACACTGTATGATTCCAACTATATGACATTTTGGAAAAGGCAAACTGTAGTAGAAAGATGAACGGTTGCCAAGGGCTGGGGTGTACAGGTGGGGAGGGATGAGTAGGTGAAGCAGAGGGGATTTTTAGAGATTTTTATACATGGCTCCATGCATTTGTCAAATCCACAGAACACATAACACTAAGAATGAACCGTAATACAAACTAAGGACTTTAGTTAATAAATAAAGAGAATATTTACAGTAAGCACTGCTTTAGGTGGCTTTTGCAGTTTTGTCAACTGCTTACAATAAAATTGCCCTTTGTAGCTTGCTCTCTCTTAAAAAAAAACAGCTTTGTTAAGGAGTAACTTGCATATAATAAACTGCACATATTTAAGGGGCACAATTTGATGCCTTTTGACAAATACATGCCGTCCCTACAATTAGGATAAGGAACATCTCCATTCACTCCCTGTGCTCTGGAGAACTGTGGAATTCTTTGCACATAATGACTCTGCCCAAACCTCTGCACAAAGACAGGACCCAAGTTTATCAGGCGCTGGGGCAGCAGAGGGCTGCGTCCTCAGGATGTCTCCAGCCTCCCCTTAAAACGCCTACCTGAGAAAGCACAGAGCTGCCAGGAGAATTTACTGTCTGTTCCAGCTGACATGTGGACATATAGGCCCCTGACCTCCCTTTCTCAGAGCATTTACTAAAAAGGGTTTTCAATCATGAACATGGATTTCTTGCAAGGCAGTTTTTCTCAGGCACCTGAGAACTGTTCCTTTGAATGTGCTCATCAGGAAGAACCAGCCTCTGTCTCTTTGTCTATGCGAGGTCAGAATCCTGACTTCCCTAACTGCTGGCTAACAGACAGAACAGAACTAGTCTCAGGGATGCTGACTGGCCCCTTGCCATCATTCTCTTCCCGGACCCTCTCCTTTTGCTCTTTCCTGTCCAGAATGCCTGCTGTTACCGTTGTGCAAATGAAGATGGAACTCACTTTTTCCCCAGCTCCAAGTACTTACTGGTCCTTGTCATCACTTAAACGAACGGCCGGCGCTGTTCGGGTCTGACACTGTGTTGTGCTGCTTCCCTCAGTATTCCCTCCACACTGATGCCAGGCCAGGCCTGCTGTACGGGATGGGGCTCTCTGCTCTCACTGGACTTTCTCTCTCATTTTCTCTTCAGAACAGAACTGCTCCTTCACTAACTTTCTGTTCTCTTTCCTTTGAAGCCCAAGCCACAAATACTCATTTTCTAGGCTTTCTGCCAATGATCTATTGACCCGTCAGTAACTCTCAGAGAATTTCATTGCCTTCAAATCTTTTTTGTTTTTAAAAGAGCCAGACATCTTCTGCAGAGTAAAGATTTTTTAAAAATCTTAAAAATAAAATGACCAAAACACATGTAGTGTTTTAGAGAAAGCACAGAGGATTTTGTTTTATTTTGATCTATGGCATAGAGTAATGTGGTGCAGAGGAAGGACACCAGGTTGGGAACAGGAGCTCCGGTTGCCTTCACGGATCAACAGTGGAATCCTTAAAGGCAGTGAACTCCAGGAAGGTCAGTCCTATCATCAATGAAATGGGAGCATTTGCTGCCTTAAGTCCTTTTGAAAGTAGGCGAGGTCTGCACAGCACCGAACAATATTAAGTGGACCCATTGATCTGGGTAATTTCTAGGCCTTTGGAGATTTAATGCTGAATTATTCTAAATGATATAGCCTCAATTACCTTATGACTAATCAAGACTGTGTGTTCTACCCATTGCCTACCAACAGTTAATAATCCCAATTAACCTCAGATTGTTTCTTGATATTTAACTAAGAGCTGGCTGGTGGTGGCAAGAACAATTGCTGATGTCAAGAATTCTCAGGGGCAGTTGGTCATAGCTGTTGAGAGAATGGGCTTTGAAACCCACATGCATGAGGTTCTGTGCAGATGTTAGTCATAAGCATGACCAGGTCATCAAAATCATCAAGAAATACTCCAAACGTGCTCTTCTGAACACCAAAAATGTGCTCCTCTGTGCACAAAAGGGGTGTGGAACTAGGAACCTAACACATGGAGAATGGGAGGATGACAGAGAGCCCCAGGGTATGGATATGTCTGCTTGGAACAAAAAAGAAGAAAGAAAACAGAGAAGTGTCATTTATATGTTGGATTTTGTTTTTGCTTTTGGCAAGAACAAACTCAAGATCCCAAAGTTCTTCTTCAGAATCTTGTCTGGATAGAACCACCTTAATAAATCAGGCTTACTGAGTGGCGTGGAATCCCCAGCTTGGGGGAAACCTCAGCCCCACTGTCTAGCACACATTGCCGCCCCCATTTCCATCTCTTTACAACTGATTTCTCTGTATGCTCTTCAAGCCACCTTCCTTGTATCAAAGAATGTGTTCCTCTTCTCGTCATCACTATGGTTTCTAGCTTTAATATATATAATAGAATATACAGGAGCATTGTTAATATTCAAAACACTTTTGTAATTCACAGTGACATTTCAAAATTGCTGGGGCATGGCCCCATATGCACAGACACACTAGCACACCTCAAAATGAAATGACCTCATTAAAGGTCCCAAACTCGAATCCCTACCTGTTAGAAGTAGAGCTAGCCATTCGGCTGCATACACTGACCTTAGGAGACACTAACTGTCAAGGAATATTCTCCTTTAAGGCAGATATGCCTCTGAGGGTTGGTTGGGTCAGGATCTTCTTTCTTCCTGTCAGAGGCAAAGGGCAGCTCCAAGAATCGTCTCTGTGTGGTACTACCACAGTCCTATCATGCTGCCTTGTGGTGTCCCTGACATGAGTATGGGTCTCTCAGCCCCAGAACTGGCAGAAGCTCACCAAAGGGAATTATTGTTGGATGTGGCTGCTAACTCAAATAGCCAGACTTTCCTTTTGGGACGAAGCTCCCTGGAGTGTTATTAAGAACTCATGCAGTGGAGGACACACTTTGGTTTTGCAGCTTTCCTAATGTAGGGGAGGAGATGAGTCCTCCTAGACCTTGGGCTTAGAGCCCAAATATCTTTGCCTGAAGGGCTCACAGGGGACAAACAGGAGTCCGCCTCCTTAAGAGGTAGGAACTCAGGGAAAATGAACAGAATTCCCAGTAGAGTGTATTTCAGCCCAATTTTCCCCAATTTTTTCCCAACTCATTCCAATTTTTTTCTTTCTAGGCCGATGGTTTGCTTGTTGTCCTATTGATATACATCAGAAGCATCATAAAGATTGGGAAATGCATTTCTCTTTGTTTTCCACCAAACTTCTCCTATGAAGAGGGGATATAAGCAAATAAAAGATATGTTGGTACTATTCACTCATCAAATATCCAACTGCAAAATATTTATTGAGCATCTACCATGTACTGGGCCCTATGATTCCAGAGGTCCTAAAAGCAGAAAGTTGCAATTTGCTTCTCATCTCACTCCCTATATCATTTTTTTTTAAAGATTTCATTTATTTTATTTGACAGACAGAGATCACAAGTAGGCAGAGAGGCAGGCAGAGAGAGAGGGAGGAGGAAACAGGCTCCCCGCTGAGCAGAGAGCCCGATGCAGGGCTCAATCCCAGGACCCTGGGATCCTGACCTGAGCCGAATGCAGAGGCCTTAACCCACTGAGCCACCCAGGTGCCCCTCCCTATATCATTTTTGAAACCTTGTCTCTCACCATAGATCTATGGGTGGTCTCACTTGGACATTGCATACCTCCAACTGAAAATGTCTACGGTAGGGGTGCCTGGCTGGTTGAATTGGTAGCTCCTGTGACTCTTGATCTTGGGGCTGTGAGTTCAAGCCCCATGCCGGTTGTAGAGAGTACTTAAAAATAAAATCTTTTTAAAAAGTTCATCTGAGGGGTGCCTGGCTGGCTCAGTCAGAGGAGTATGTGACTCTTGCTCTTGGGGTTGTGAGTTTGAGCCTTGCATTTAGTGTAGAGATTACTTAAATAAATAAACAAAAAAATTTTAAAACATTAAAAAGTTGATCTGATCTGATCATTTGATCTGATCATTGTTATTAATAAATAAATTCTTCTCTTGCTGTAGCTGGCACTATTATCTGCTTGTCCCAAGGGCTCAGTAGCTCTGAATCACCTCTGACATTCCTCACTACCCATTTTCTTTTGTCTCTTGTAACCTTTTCTGAATAAATTAATTTTTAGGTTTCTTTCATAATTTTCAATAGTTTTTCATAATTTACTTCTAGAATTTGCCAGTCCTGGCCCTGATATTCATGCTTTTGTACAATCCCCTCCTCTTGTGTGTGGAGGGAATTTAGTGACTTGCTTCTAATGAATAGAGTACAGCAAAAGTGATAGGATGTCACTTTCAAAATTAGGCTATAAAAGACTGACTTCTAGGGGCACCTGGATGGCTCAGTGGGTTAAAGCCTCTGCCTTCAGCTCAGGTCATGATCCCAGGGTCCTGGGATTGAGCCCCACATCGGTCTCTCTGCTCTTTGGGGAGCCTGCTTCCTCCTCTCTCTCTGTCTGCCTTTCTGCCTACTTGTCATCTCTGTCAAATAAATAAATAAAATGTTAAAAAAAAAGACTGACTTCTATCCTGCTGCACACTCTTTTGCCTTGATTGTTCACTCTGATGAAGTAGGCTGCCATGTTGGAGAGCTCCACATGGCAACGACCTGAGGATGGGCTCCAGCCAACAGCCTATAGGGAACTGAGGCCCTCATCCCAATAGCTCATGGTTCTGGCCAGCAATCCTATGAGTGAGCTTAGAAGTAGATCCTTCCCCAGTGAACCTTGAAATGAGACAATAGATCCCTGCTGAGACATTGACTATCACCTTGTGAGAGACCCTGAAGCAGAATATTTAGCTAAGCCTTGCCTGGTTCCCAACGCACACAAACTGTGTTTTTTTTTTTTTTTTTTTTTTTAAAGATTTTATTTATTTTTCAGAGACAGAGGGAGAGAGCGCGAGCGAGCACAAGCAGACAGAGAGGCAGGCAGAGGCAGAGGGAGAAGCAGGCTCCCTGCCGAGCAAGGAGCCCGATGTGGGACTCGATCCCAGGACCCTGGGATCATGACCCGAGCCGAAGGCAGCTGCTTAACCAACTGAGCCACCCAGGCGTCCCACAAACTGTGTTTTTTAAGCCACTAAGTTTTGGGGTAATATGTTATGGAGTAAGAGGTCACTAATCCAGTGCTGAACTGAAAGTCTTTTTTATTGAATAAGAGCTATGTTGAGAACTCTTTCAAACTTGAAAGAGTTTGAGTTTCTCAGAGAAATCCAGAGTGACGATATCACTCCTAAACTAGCTGGTTTGCATATATTGATATGTTTACTTGCTTAAAAAATACCATGGGAATTTAAAATCAACATTCCTTACGTAGAAAAAAAAGTCACAGATGGTAGGACCAAGCATATGTAACCTGTGTAGGATAAGCTAGAATCAGTTTATTTGTAATACCTAAGGATATGGCTCTACCTGGAGAAAAATATAGATTAATCCAAGTAATTATGTGATGTCATATTGCAAGAGAAGTAAATTTAATGGTGCTTTCATGAATTCAGTTGCTTTTCGCCAGTGTGTTTGGTCAGGTTGCTTTGCATGTCTAAACAGTCCAAGTGGAGCTTCATGGGCACATTTTGCTGGGTTGCTGTCATTTGTAGGATCTTGTACTGGGGAACATAAACTCTGATTGTACATATCTTTGGTTACTTAAAAATCCACCCAATCACAAAGGTTTTGCTCAAGGTGAAGTCAACATAGAGGTAGAAAATAAAAAAGAGGCATCATTGTGAAAAGTACGTAAGATCTGGAGAACAATGATGCCAGAGCAAAGATGGAACCACTTAGTATATGGTCATTTGGTCTGAAGATAGATCTAGCCTAATACAAATTTATGTCTTTATTGGAATTTTAATGCTTGGAGAAGTGTGTCTAATATTGGAAAATAATTCAGAATATTTTTGAGTGGTAAGAACAGAACAGAACATAGAAAAGGACAATCAATAAAGAAAAAGACAATCATCTCTGTAGGACCTTCTAATGTATTAATAAATGTTCATTTACAATTAGCTGATGGCAACTGTAAGGTTAAGTGAAGGTTGTCTTCTCTAAGGTTGTCTACTAGGCCAATCTTCTCTGGGCACTTTAGTCCAGTGTTTTAGCTTTTGGGACCTGATATTTCAGTTTACTGTCACTCTAACTCTAATTTCCAGGATTACCTTTACCTTGATTACCTTCCCCTTCCTTTAAATTAGATTTCCTTTCCCCAAGTTTCCTCCATTTTGGTTTGATTCTCTGTATATTCCAAGGGTCCAGCAGTACTTCCAGCACATCTACACATTAACAGAATCCTCTTAGAGACAAAGTATAGTCTTTGTGATCTAATCCATTTGTGATTTCTTAGCACAGAATCATAGATGTGGAAGAGATCATTAGAGTTCACCATTTTTCATGTTCTCCTTTTCTTTCTAGGAATAGAGCTAGATTACATTCTCCAGATTCCCTTGCAGTGAAATGGGATTATATGAACAAGGGCTGGTCAATGGAATGTAGCCAGAAGTGGAAAGTACCACTCTAAGGACTTGCTAATAATGACCCTTCCCATCTCCCCACAATTCTTTACAACATTTTTTAAGGATTTATTTATTTATTTGAGGGGCAGGGAGAGAGAGAGAGAGAGAGAGAGAGAGAGAATGCATGCCCACGAGTGGGGGAAGGGGCAGAAGGAGAGGGAAAGAGGAAGCAGATTCCCTGCTGACATTGGAACTCCATCCAGGGTTCAATCTCATGACCCTGAGATCACAACCCCAGCTGAAACCAATAGTTGGACACCCAACAAACTGAGCCACCACAGTGCCCCCCACATCTTCAGATTAAGGGGATTCTTAATCCTCTCTCCCTTTCTCCATTTGCTGGATGAATGGAGAGATTCTTAGGACCTTGGGAAAGGTGGAGCCCAAGGTGGAAGAAGCCTGTCTCTCTAAATGATGAATGGAACAGCTCTTTCTAAAGACCAGCACTGGCCTGTGCCCTGAGCATCAAATAAATTTTTACTTCAGTTATTAAGTACTTTGGTTTTGGATGTTTTTGTCACAGCATTTTATTTACTCTAACAGACGAGTGCCAGCTTCTGTGGCTTGAGCTTTATTAGGAAGAAAGACATAGTCTAGTAAAATCAATCAATCCCAGCAAAAGATCAGTTGGATTGTTAGGTAAACCTTCTCCATTATCTTTCTCATCCCTTTCATTACAAAGAGTAGCAAATTCCCAGATTCAGTGATTAAGCATTCATGCTTTTTTAACATCTTTTTTTTTTTTTTTTGACAGAGATCACAAGTAGGCGAGAGAGAGAGAGAGAGAGAGAGAGAGAGAGAGAGAGAGGAAGGAAAGCAGGCTCCCCGCTGAGCAGAGAGCCTGATGCGGGGCTTGATCCCAGGACCCTGAGATCATGACCTGAGCCAAAGGCAGAGGCTTTAACCCACTGAGCCACCCAGGCGCCCCACCTTCATGCTTTTTATGACCCTTTCTTTAGCTTTTAATGGATTGAATGGGAAGTGTTAAAAAGTTGTGGGTTCCCTATGTGCAGAAACAGTGAGGAATTTGGGTCTGACTCATCTGTGATTGGGATAATCCTACTATACAATGAGGAGTCAGTTTTTTTCACCAGGGGAGTGCTTAGCATCTCTATTTGCTTAAGCCTTGCCCAGATTCAGGTGAGCTGTCTACAGCCTTTACTCATCACTGACTGTTATTTCTTGATGAATGCTCCCACTCACAGCATTACCTCCTTCTATCTCGGAAGAAACCATGGCTTTGAAGTGATTTGAGGATCCTCTCTTCCCAATAGAAATCATGGATTTGCATCACTTAAGGGACCACAAATGGAGTTCTACTTTCCTCGTAAATGTCCACTAGTGGTATTCTCACTTCACAAGTGAGCTACTTCATGGCTACATTAAGCTCACTGTTGCACAAACGTGGCATATTTTTATAATGGTCTCTCCCCATTGGTAATACTGGTTTCTTTTCTTGGGTTGTGTTTTTCTGTCTTTTCCCCTTGAAAAGGTCTACTCCTTAGAAAATGCCTTTTGAAACTCTCAGGTAAAGTGTCTACAATATTCCCACAGCACTTTGTTCATCTCTCCATTAATGCATTTTGGGATACGGCTCTAGGAATGTGACTATATTTAATCTTTTTTCAGCAATCTGAATCCTAGTACTGTCAAGCACATAATGTGTGCTCTGTAAAATATTTGCAGAATGAATAATTGAAAGTGAGTAATGGAAGTGATGAATGAGCTTTACCTTAAAGCAGTGTCACCTAGAGGCCCTTAGCACATATACTACAGAATCCACTTCTTTGAGGACTCCCTGATATCCATAGATACCCCTTTGTTTTTGGCATTAAAGTGATCTCTTCCCATGTTGAGAAAGTGAGGTTTAATGTCTATACTTACCTTTGGGGGCTATCTCATTCTTACAGAACTTAAATCTTTTCTGAATGCCCTAGTCGTTTCTTTAGTCTCCTCATGGCAGACTTCATTTCCTGATTCCTGAGGGTGTAGATCATTGGATTGAGCAAAGGGGAGATGACAGTGAAGGTGACAGAAATGGCTTTATCTGTGGGGAGGGCAGTGAAGGGCCGGGCATAGACATAGATACAGGGTACAAAATGCAGGGTCACCACAGTGATGTGGGAGGTGCAGGTGGAGATGGCTTTCCTCCTCCCCTCCCCAGCGTGAGACCTCAGCATAGCCAGGATGACTGTATAAGATATGAGGAGAAAGAAGAAAATAAACCAACTGACCAATCCATTATTGGAAATCATCAGGAGCTCCATGGTGAAGGTGTCAGTGCAGGCAAGTTTGAGGACCTGAGGGACATCACAATAGAAAGTGTCAAGAACATTTGGTCCACAGAAGGGGAGGGGAAGCAACAGAGAAATCTGCACAATGGAGTGGACAAAGCCCCCCACCCAGGAGGCCAGCACCAGGCTAGTACATCGTCCCTTACTCATGATAGTCATATAGTGAAGGGGTCTTGAGATAGCTATATAGCGATCAAAGGCCATGACAGAGAGAGAAAAAACATCTGCTCCTCCCAGAAGGTGGAAGAAGAACATTTGAGTGACACAGCCATTGAAGGAGATGGTTTTTCTCTTTGATAGAAGATCCACTAGGACCTTGGGAGCAGTGATGGAGGAAAAGCAGATGTCCAAGATAGAGAGATTGCGGAGCAGGAAGTACATAGGGGTGTGAAGGTGAGCCTCACAGGTCACAGTGACCATGATGAGGAGGTTTCCCAGCAGAGTTGTTGTATACACTATAAACAAGAAGACAAATAAGACCCAGCTCAGTTCTTGAGACTGGGTAATACCCAGGAAAATAAATTCTTTCACTCTGGTATAATTTCCCTGATCCATTGGGTCACAGATCCTTTTCAAGTATATGTTTGGAAGAAATAACAAAGCAGTTAAGGAATGTGTTATAACATCTACTGTTGTCTATTCTGTCTCTTGACTCTTGGTGTTTTCCTTGGGAGGAAGCTCTTTTCCCATGCATGTGTTGTGCCTGCAATTCAGCATGCCACCAGTAGGTGGAAGATTATCTGGGTTTTTGACTCCTGTCATCCAAGCTGATGGGTTCTATCAGAATGGTCACTGAAATACAGGTAACAGGTCTGTGAACTTACTCAATTGTACTTTTACAATACAATCTGACACTTAAAATAATAAACAATAAACATAAATTTGACTATATGAAGAATTTTGTTCACAAATACGTCACAACAATTAAAAGATAATCTACAGATGGGATGATGTATGTACAATATGTATATCTGAAAAAAAAATCATGTCCAGAATATATAAAAAAAAGTGTACAAAGCAGGGGGAAAAAAAGATGACAACTGGATCAGAAAACGACAAAGGCATGAACCAGAACTGCTCAAACGAGAATATCCACCTGCCAGTTCAACTTGATTAGTTATCAGAAAAATGCAAATTAAAATTGTAGGAAGAAACTACTACCTACACACCCACATGGCTAAATGGAAAACGATCAGAAATGCCAGGTGATGGTGAAGATGTGGAACTGAACTCATATAGTTCAGAAGGGTGTGTGAAATTGGCACAGCCACTCTATGGTCAGGGTCTATCTGCTCATGCTGTATACATATCTCATAGGATGGAGGTAGGTACCTAAGAACATCTCTTCTACTCCTAGGAAGTCTGTATGCATGTCACAGGCAACACAGGACATATCCTACAATGTTCACAGGAGCACTATTTGTAATTGCTTCAAACTGGAGAAAGACACAAACACCCACCAACAGTAGGAAAGATAAATTGTGTTAAATCCACACAAGACATCAGTGGGAATGATCTATGCTGTGCGTAATGGTATAAACGAACCTTGTTATGTTTATAATGTGAAGCCAGATTATCCAGGCACAAAGGAATGCACACTCTCCTATTTTGTTTACAAAAAGGATAAAAAAGATACAAAATGAAAGGAAACGTGAAGAAGGTTTCTAAGGTGCTGGTAATGTTCTGTTTCTTGATCAGGGTTATTGTTTTAAAGGCGTATTCAACATGTGTGAAAATTCATACAGCTGTACATTCATGGGTGGGCATTTTCTGTATGTATGTACATCATACTTCCATGAAATGTAAAACGTAATAATCCTGTGGTGATTATAACATTTTAATCTCATACTTAAGGAATGAATTTCATTGAAAGTGACATTAAATGGACCACTCACTTTCACTATAGTTACTTTTAGAGTTTTGCAGTTGTAGCCCTTACCAGGTACAAACTCAGGGTTGCCTTCTTATTTTTCTCTCACTTAGAGACATAAGGGCCTCCCAAATCCTTATATTATGTAGGCTGCCCTGTAGTTCTTTTTCTGATTCTAGTTTTAATTTCTGCATTTTTTTCATTTTGTTCCTCTAATCTTAGGGAAAAAAATTCCTTAACTGACCATGGTTCCCCACGCAGGACTCTCTTTTTTGCTCCCATTGAAACATAAGGTAAGAGCTCCTCCCCATTCCATTATCATTTGTTCCAATTCAGCTCAGTCTCCCTGTCTTGGGGCTTTAGTAACGACATGGAGTGACAAGAATAAATGTTCAGAATAATGACTGCAAGAGACTTCAGGTCTCCAGGATCCCAGAATTAAGAATTCCCCTCACCATATACTCACCGTGGCTAGAAGGTAGAGAAATCATTTCAGGAATCTGATCAATCTGGACAGCAGAAGCGTATTTTAATGGATGACAGCAATCCACTCTAGAATATTTCTTTTGGATACTGGAATGATAAGTTAACAGGTTTCAAATCTTTTGCTCCAGAAACCACTGCAATAAGCCCGAATTTTCTATGCCTCATGTCCTCTCCCTCCCTCCTTTCTTTCTCGCTCCTGTTTTTTCTTTACCATATCCATTTTCTTTATTTTGTTCCTTATATACCATTTCCATGATGGTATTAGGATTCTTCTAATTTATACATATATACATATAATATGTACAGTTGGTTAAGCATCTGCCTTTGTCTCAGGTCATGATCCCAGGGTTCTGGGATGGAGCCCTGCATTGGGCTTCCTGCTCAGCAGGGAGTCTGCTTCTCCCTCTCCCTCTGGCTGCCTCTCTGCCTGCTACACCACCTGCTCATGCTCTTTCTCTCTCTCTGTTAAATAAATGAATAAAATCTTTAAAAAATTATGTATATATAATGCACATATATGTGCCTATATACACACACACACACACACACACACACAAACACACATACAAAAGGAGAATTATTATGAAGCATTGGCTCACACTAGTATGGAGGCTGAGAAGTCCCACGGTCTGCTGTCTAGAAGCTGCAGACCCAGGAAAGCTATTGGTATGAATCAGCCCTAGTCTGATGGCCTGAAAAACAGGGAACCAATGGTATAAATGATGAGATGAGATGTTCTGACTCAAGCAGTGAGGCAGGAGAAAGGGTGCGAATCTCTCCTTCTTCCACTTTTTGTCAAACCATTCAGGTCCCCAAAGGATTGGGAGATGTCCACCTTAGCTGGGAAGGGCAATTCATCTACTCTACCAAGTCTACCCACTCAAAAACTAATCTCATCTGGAAACACCCTCACAGATACACCCAGAAATAATAATTAATCTGGGTCCCCCGTAGCCTTCAAGTTGGCATAGAAAATTAAGCATTATGATGACGGTCAGATCATTTTTTTTAAAAGAGAGAGAGTGCACATGCACACAAATGATGGGGGGAGGGGCAGAGGGAGAAGGAGAAGGGGAATCTTAAGCAGGCTCCACGACCAGTGCAGAGCCTCTCATGGGCCTCGATCTCACTACACTGAGATCATAACCTGAGCCGAAATCAAGAGTCAGATGCTTAATCACCTGAGCCACCCAGGCGCCACCGAGATGACCTTTTTGAGGGAAAGGTGACTCAAACATCTGTCTTTTCTTTAAGAAGTTTACAGTGAAAACAGTAAGAGTGTTGTAGCTTGTGCAATCAGTGGACAGAATAGTGAGGAGGTATAAAATCATGGCAGATATACACAAAAACCAGCCCCATTTGGGCACATAATGCTTGTAAACCCTGTCTACCAGTCCAGATGAACAGAATCGCCCCACACTTGCATTTGGGATACACCGGGGTGGATCAGCTGGAGTGCTTAGCCATTTGGGTTTTGTCACCTCCTAGCTGGCATCACCTTTGGCAAGTTACTTACCAACAGTCCCAAGCTCATGGTAAACATAAGATTCACAGGGCATGGCTTAGCGTTAGTTCCTAGCCTGCACCATTAGAGTTCATCAGCAACACGCTGACAATAAGACCTACCTCATACGAAGGATCCTTCTTAGGAGTGGGTGAGATTATATGTCCATTTTGGAAGCGGTTGGGGAAGTGGATTCTGCTAGGTGCTACTCTGTGTCATCAGCCTCGGGGGACGGCTTCTTCCTTACACATGCCAGGTCCACCTGCGGAGGCTTGTCTGAGAGCGGCTCCTCTTGCTGTTGGTTCAAAGCCCTCTCTCCAACATTTTGAGGCAGATTTAATGTGAAATCTCTTCTTTGGTAATATTTTTCTTTGTTGCTCAAAAAATTCAGAATACTGTATCACATAGCTGCTTATAAATACCAATACATTTATTTTTGTATGCAGTTGTAAATAGAGGTATTCATATTAAAAAACCAATCCCCAGTTGGAAAGGCGGTCATCTGGATATCAAGCTCTGTGGGCAGGGAAGGGTGGCAGTGGTTGGGGTGATGAGGGTCTGTGCAACTTTCAAGGTCTCAGCATTATGGAAATATGAGCAGAATAATGAAGCTCTACTATGCTTACTCTGTCTTTTTAAAATAAAGATTTTACTTATTTATTTGACAGAGAGAGAGTTCACAAGCAGGGAGAGTGGCAGAGTGAGAGGGAGAAGCAGGCTTCCCACTGAGCAGAGAGCCTAATATGGGCCTTGATGTGGAGCCTGATGTGGAGCTCAATCCCAGAACCCTGGGATCATGACCTGAACTAAAGGCAGATGCTTAACCAACTGAGCCACCCAGGCGTCCCTATTTTTTGCTTGCTCTTAGTGAACATGAATGGAGTGATTCTTATATGCTATACGGACTGCATCATTTTATCTTTTCCAAAACCTATAGTATCCACATGAAATAGATATTATCTTGATTTCTCAAGTGAGGACGCTGAGGCACAGAAAGGTTAAGTAAATTGCTCAAGGTCTCACAGCTGGGAGAGCCATGGCTCAAACTAAGATTTGTCTTATTGCAAAGACTGATGCTGTTAACCTAGGGAAACTCTACTTCTTCCCAGCGCTGATCAGTCCTTCCCAGAAAATGCTGCAAAGAAAAAATAATCTTTCCAAATCAAGTGAAAGTAGTACGTGGGTGTTAGGAGACCACACATCCTCTCCTGTGAGAGGATATCAGAGTGACTAGGGGACAAAAGCAGAGTTTGAAAGAGTAGACTTTGCCATCTTCAGAGGCTCCTTCATCAACTACATGCTCTGCTCCAGGGCAAGGTGCAGAAGTGAGATCTGAGTAGCATCACCTTAAATATAAATTCCTCTTGGAACTAACGGCTCTGGTGGGTTCCAATGGATGCTGTCTTTTTATGAAGACTGGGAAGGATACTTTGAGAGCATTAGATTATGCATATCGGATTGAAACACATACATAATACAGAGTGGGGAAGGGGAATGGACAAAGAAATAAGTTTTATGTTTCTTTGCAAGGTGGAGATACAGAGCACAAGAATTTCTCAGAAATCACCTCGAAGGGGACCATCCTTAGGAAACAAGCTTGTCACATATGTTGGACAGAGTCTGTAGCTACAAGGTTACCCTGTACCCCAGCTTCCCACTGGGTAAAGGCTGCCCCAATCTCTACATGGAGTTAAAGCTCTCATGTCACAGTTTTCTTTTTCCCAATACTGAAAAGCCTCTATTCTTAATTGAATCTCCAGAAGTTTTAAGAGCATGGGTCGTATTCATTAGTACATGAGGGCATAGATAAGCTAGCCATTAAAACACCTTACTCAAAACCCCCAAACTTCCATTCCCAGCCAAGAAACATACATTGAATTCAAGAATATTGATTTGGAGCTGTTTTTCCATGGCAGTCACCCTCCTGAGAGCTGGGATATTAGCACCTTCTCAACTACCTTCAACACTTTGAACTTCAACATCCCACCAAGCAGAATATGTCCCATCCCTGAAGCCAACTCACCTTCTTCTTGTATTCTGTAAGCCCCACTTTCCCTTTTCCTAAGAGTGATTTGCTTCATTAGAATTTTGGTTTCAATAGGAACATCCTTATACACTTGCCATGTTTCTGAAAAATCAACACTGACAGCTTTTTAGTTTCAGAAGTTCACGCATACCAGCACTAACTGACTTCAGTCTCCAAGTGGGAAATTGATCTTCTTATGATGCTCCAACTGCATCTTAGAAGAAATAGGTTCTGGGGAAATTCTATGTTTAATGCAAAGCCTAACTCAAGGTTAGTGGTTTTGTTATTTTCTTCCTTCAGATGGGAAAAGGCAGCTTCAGGGAATCACATCCTACTGACTCTTCAACTTTGCCTTACAGTTTCTCAGTTCCCTCGATTAGTCCCTCAGCCACAAGCCCAATATAGGAATGAGCAAAGGGAATATTGTTGGTTATGAACAAGGAAAGCTTAGTGGCCAATTCTGTGGAGTTCCTGTGGGAGTCATTAAAACGTCACCAAGTCCTACTCCTCTCCCTCATCTCTTCTCTGCCCCCATCTCACATATAATGCTGAGGTCCCAGAACACGTTCAGGATGTGTTCTTTTCTCTGGAGGAAGCATTATCGTCTTTGGCTCAAGAAGATAGCATTGTGTTCAACCACACCAAGGACCGTGCAGTCTTCCTCCTGACCAAAATCCATTAGCTTGCAATCAGCTGGGAAATGAAACTTAAGTAAAAGAGCCTCCATAGAAAAATCAAAGCCCTGTGACTACTGATAGGGCAACTCTCAGAGACTGGACAGTGTAGATTTATCTGTGCAGTTTCTGTTTAATACAATATATACATTGCCCCTGTATGATTACTTTAATTTTTAAGAACAATTTTATTTTTAAGTAATCTCTACACCCAATGTGGGGTTCAGACTCACGAGTCCAAGGTCAAGAGTCACGTGTTCTGCCAACTGAGCCAGACAAGGGCACCCCCTCACCCCACCCCATGCGATTACTTTAATCTACTACATGTCTGAGGTTCCTAGTTCACTTAAAACCTAAGGAGGTATCACAGTGACAGCTCTTGATACTCATCAGTTTAGTTACTTCAACATCATTTTATGTTATTCGGTTCATGGCTACCCAGAGATGTTTATCACTAACGTGTTTGATTCAGGGAACAACGCGAGAAAGGGTAATTTGAAAGCTATATGTATGCCCAGAGTCTGTTAAATTTTCTATGGTTCTTAGTGGTAGAACTTAAGAAATAATAAAAACTGATTTAAATGGAAAACCTGCAGTCCAAGCTGTGATTTGATGTCATTCAGGTAAATGACGTATGTTCGTGTCATCAAATGCTGTTGCTTTCCCCTTCCTCTGAATTACTGATCAGGTTATGTTGTGCATTTTGACATGGTTTGAGGAGGTGTCAGGAGCAATGGTGTGGCAGCGGTTTCTGGGTTCTTGCCCTTGGGGATTATGCTTCTGCAATACAATGATTCAGACCCCATATCTCTTTGGTGCCATCCAATTCTGACATAGTGATAACAATCTGATTTGAGTGAGTCACCAGAGATAAGGTGGAAAGGAAAGGACACATTTGCATGAAACGGACTATAAAGTGGCATGTGGTGTGTATCTTTTATAAGCAGTTTCATAAGGAAAAGCCTAAGGGCTGTTGAGAACAGAGCTACCTGAGTAATGGAGCAGGACTATGAATGGTGACTTGACCAGTATGAATTATTCTTGGAATTTTCATGCTAGAGGATGTAGGTTAATATTGTCAAATTTAGAATTGATTGATCAGGTGACAGGAAATGGCAAACAATTGAGCCAGTTAGTTAGTGAATGCTTATAGGGCCAGCCCAGATCTGATGACAGATAAAACTGAAGTCTGTCCTCAACACTCAACTCCCTTTGGCTAACTCTCCTCCGGCTCTTTTCTGTCCTAATGACTCTGACTTTTTGGTCTGGTCCCTTATCTCACTTTCAAAGCTAAGGTTTATCTTTGGCTCATTATCTTCTTTTGATCTGAAACTCTTTAGCCTTGCAACTTATCAGCGGTAGAGTGTCTATTTAAGCTTTTGTGGTGACAGGAAGCCAGAAATTTTAAGATGAGAGATGTTTTGAATTCAATGTACATCCCTTTGTTTTTTATCCCATCAGGTTTTCCCCCCCTAATAATGAGGAATATGGGCCATATAAGAGAAGAGGCTAATGGGAGGTTGAATGTGTGTTAGGCAGAGCAGTAAGGGTGACATTGAGAATGACATTTGCCTTGCACTGAACATTTCCTATCTGCCAGGCATTGTGTGTTTCACACATGTCATCTCCTTTTAACCTTACCAGTGACTCCATGAGATGCATAATATAAGTATCTTTGTATAGTGAACTATAACCTATGGAGAGACAAGATAATTTGCTCAAGATTACACAGCTGATGGATAGCAGAGATAAACATTGGATCCAGGTCACAATACTTACTTTTTACTTTACTTCTTTACCAGGCTTTTCCAGATAAAACACTAACCTGTACCACCTCTTCCCAAACACCAACAGACTGAAAAATAGACAGATTAGAATTTTACCTTCTTTAACACCTCCTCTCTTCCTCCCTGGGGGCAAGAACGTAAATCCTCCAAGGTGAAGCTAATCTGAGACTGGAAAATCAGTTCTTCAGTAGTGAAAATGGGTTGCTTTTCATGTAGGATCCCTGAGGTTCTGCCTTTGTCTAAATTTAGAACATTGAGAATGTGAATCTTGAGATGTGAATCTGGCACGTCTGGTTCTGCATGAGATAAATCCTTTTAGGACATAAGGGGAAAGCTTCCCAAGTTCTTCATTACTGATAGGAATCTAGGAGGACAACCATTATGTACTGTTGAGGTTCTCAAAAGGTCAGGAGCCCATATGGAGTTTAACTGGGCTGAGAAAATTTCTTACTCTGTGATAGGCCGTATGTATCCATATATGTGTACTACAGAAGCACTGATCATAAGATCTTTCCTAGAACAGGATTGTAGTTTGGTATAGACAGTTCTAGTAATTAACACATTGCAGCCATGTGAAGGAAGAGCAACAGATTAGGTGTCTGAAGACTGATCTCTACAATTTATTTGATATAAGATCTTGAGCAAATCATTCATGTCTAGGCTTCTATTAACTTACCTCTTTTTTAAAAATAATTTATAATTTTTAATTATTATTATAATTTTAAAAAGATTTTATTTATTTATTTGACAGAGAGAAAGAAAAATCACAAGTAGGCAGGGGAAGGGGGAAGCAGGCTTCCTGCTGAACAGAGAGCCAGATGCAGGGCTGGCTGCAGGGCTGGCTGCAGGGCTGGATCCCAGGACCCTGAGATCATGACCTGAGCTGAAGGCAGAGGCTTAACCCACTGAGCCACCCAGGCGCCCCTAACTTGCCTCTTGAAAAAGGATTCAATCAATTTCTTTACCTGCCATGTAGTTGTCCTCGAATAAAAATACACAATCAGTTCAGTCTCACAATAATAATCACTTTATGCTTACCAGAAGCTTGAGTCATTAGTAATCTATTAACTTAAATAGGAAAATAAATTGTTATCTAGTAAGTATAGTTGATTTATTGACAATATATTCAAGTATATAAATATGACTCTATAGAAAAAATAATGGAAGGAGTCCTTGGTGATGAATAAGTTGAAGATTCTTACACTATTCCATCATGAAAGGCATGAGTCTTCTCCTCAGTCTCCTCATGGCTGACTTCATTTCCTGGTTCCTCAGGGTGTAGATCAGAGGGTTCAGCAGTGGGGAGATGACAGTGAAGGTGACAGAAATGGCTTTATCTGAGGGGAGGGCTTTGAAGGGCCGGGCATAGACATAGATACAGGGCACAAAGTGCAGAGTCACCACAATAATGTGGGAGGTGCAGGTGGAGATGGCTTTCCTCCTCCCCTCCCCAGTGTGAGACCTCAGCATCATTAAGATGACAGTGTAAGACACAAGCAGGAAAATAAACCACAGGGTAGTGACTAAGCCATTGTTGGAAATCATCAGGAGCTCAAGTGCAAAGGTGTCTGTACAGGCGAGTTTGAGTACCTGGGGGACATCGCAGTAGAAAGTGTCAAGAATGTTGGGTCCACAGAAGGGGAGGGGCAGCAACAGGGAAATCTGCACGATGGAGTGGACAAAGCCCCCCACCCAGGAGGCCACAATGAGGGCAGTGCATCGCCCCCTACTCATGATGGTCACGTAGTGCAGAGGCTTGGAGATGGCCATGTAGCGATCGAAGGCCATGACAGAGAGAGAAAAAATGTCTGCCCCACCGAGAAGGTGGAAGAAGAACATCTGTGTCATGCAGCTTGTATAGGAGATGGTCTTTATCTTCGACAGAAGGTCTATGAGAACCTTGGGAGCAGTGATGGAAGAGAAGCAGATGTCAAGCACGGCTAGATTGCGGAGCAGGAAGTACATGGGGGTGTGAAGGCGGGACTCACAGGTCACAGTGACCATGATGAGGAGGTTTCCCAGAAGAGTTATCATGTACACCAAACACAAAGAAAGAAATAAGACCAAACTCAGGTCTTGGGACTGAGTAAGTCCCAGAAATATAAATTCTTTTACCCTTGTGCTATTTCCCAACTCCATTGAATCATGTTTCCTCTTCTTTGTGTAGCTTGGGAAAAATGAAAAATATTATTTCAGAAAGTGCTCACTGTCCCTTAATATATCAGACAGAGTTAGGTATTAGATCTTGAAAATGAGTGTGCTCCTATTACCACATGAAAAGCTGTCCTGAGGTTATTGCTAATGTATAGAAAATGACATCTGATTAACACAAACATGCATCTAATTAAAAATTAGAAATATTTTAGATGTGGCATAAAAACAACATTCTAAGTATAGAAGTTCTAAGTATTCAAGATAAATAGGCAGATGTTAAATATTCAGAAAGGAGCTATTGGGGCATGAAGGACATAAAAATAGGGTCAGTTTGGTGTGTGGGTAAGGCAATGTGTCTGGTTTCTTTTCAGATTGCATGCTCCACTTAAACGGTTTAAGAACTCCTATCTGCAAAATGGTTCTTTATGGACTGATCTCCACAGAAACACTCCTCCCTTCCTTAAATTGCAAATTTAATTCTATGAAAAATGACAAAATTTTAAAGTCATGAAATTCTTCTCTATTGGTCTATTCTTGCTTAACAAGGCTTCTTTATTTCCACCTTTATTTTACACTATTTTATGTACCAAAACCCCTGCATGTTGAATAGCTCCTCAGCTATGGAAATAAAAGTGTAAGTCAGATCTCAGATCTTCTCTTCTATTCATTGTTGTAGTTTGTTTCTTAAAAATTATTATTATTTTTTATAGCACCATCATTGACGTACAATAGTCTCACGTATTTGAAGTGTGTACTTTGATGTTTGGATATCACCATATACCCATGACATCACTATACTTAAGATTGTTACCGTATCTGTCACCCCAAAAGTGTCCTTGTGACCCTTTGTTATATGCTCCCTTTGCCCCTCTTTCTTCAGACAAACACTTATCTGCTTTCTGTCACTATACAGTAGTTTGTATTTTCTAGAATTTTCCATACATTGAATCTTATAACATAGACTTCCTTTTTGATTTTTTTTTTGCAATCATAAAATTACCCATGTGTTTGCGGGCACTAATATTTTCTTCCTTTTAATTATAAGGATAAGCCACAGTTTGTTTATCCATCCACTTGTTGATGAACATTTGGCTTTTTTTAGGTTTTTGGCTATTACACATTAAAGTTGCTATAAATAGTCATTTTTAAGCCTTTTTGCAGGCGTATGTTTTCACTTCTCTTGGGTAAGTACCTGGGAGTAGAATGGTTGTAATTCTTAAAATTCAATAATAAGAAACAAACAACCCAAATGAAATACAAAGGGATAAATGAGTTTGAACAGACACTTCGACAAGAAGATATAGGGATAGCAAATAAACACGCGAGAAGATGCTCAGCATCACTTATCACTGGGGAAGTGTAAATTAAAACCACTGCACACACCCATTAGAATAGCTAACATAAAAAGGACAGATGTACCAAGAATAGGCGAAAACGGACAGGGACTGGAACTCTGGTGGTAACAGAAAATGGCATGACCACGTGTGAAAACAACTTGGAGTTTCTTACAAGGTGAAAGGTATACTTACTGTATAATCTTCCTGTTTTTGAGTTCCTTTCTTTTTCTTTCACGAATCCTTGAAATAGGCCTTAATTTCTTTCTTTGCAGTTTATTTCCCTTTTCTAACCATAATCAGAAATAACAGAAAGGTGAACATCACTTCCCTCTGACTTTTTTGGGTGTGTTTTTCATTTCCAGTAAAGATAATTCTTTTTACTTAGCTCACATTCCCATCAAGCTTTATTTTACCTGTATGCAATTTTGGCCAAAGTCCATTTAATATGGAAGGCCTAAAAAGCTCCCATTGTAGCATACAGCAGGTACCTGGGGGGCTCTGTCATGACCCTCCTGTTCAAATCCCAACTGGGCACTTACTGCTTATGTGAATACAGGCAAGTTATTTCAACCCTTTGGTCTGAGTCTCTGCATCAGTATTTGGAAACAACAGCATCTCCCTCATATGATTTTTGTGAGGGTTAAATGAACTAATCTCTGCTAAACCATCAATACTTAGAGCATTGCCTAATCTATAATCCATAGTCAATGTGATTATATGTGTGTTATCTTAAAGAAAAACCCTGGGTCAGTTACTGTCACAGACACACAGAGTCTTTAAATAGTCCGACAATCTTTTGGAGGGACTGCATATTTCCCAGAACATGAATTCTAAAACAGTTTCGTCAGAATATACTGTTTTGAGGAAAATAGGAGATATCTTTCTTTCAGTGGCAGTAAGAATGGCCCAAGCATGGTGACAGTGTATGATAGCAAGAAGAGAGCTTGCCTAATTTAGCGTCCTGTCTGACATCATCTTAGCAAACCAGAGAAGTCCAGTGCATGGTCTCTGCTGTGAGAGCTTTCTGGGCTCAAGTCCTGGCCTTATGACTTAGGCAAATGAGAGACTTCGCTTCTGCATCCATGGAATGGGGCCTTATAATACTCATCTCACAGGGAAGCTGTGAGGAATAGGTGAACTAAATATGTAGAAGTGTCAGCATATAGTCTGGTAACCTGTTACAATGAGTATGTTGGGTAACCATAATACTGGGGCATCATCGGTAAATGGGGTATGTTGAACTAAATGATAGCTTAGTTGTCAATCTTGACTAGTTTAAAGAGAGAGAAAATGATAATCAGAAACACCAACTCAATTGTTATTGAGGAGATCCAACCTAATTATGAAAGTCTTCCACAGGAACTCCCCATGTAAATAATAGGCTATCTACACAAAAGGGGAGAAGATACCTCACACCCAGAGTCAGGCCTGTTAGCAATATGTCCCATGTTCACAAACTACCTTTGGTAATTCAGACGACATCCTCCAGGTTCTCCATCTTTCTCCTATTTTTATTTTTTTAAAGAATATTTATTTATTTGAGAGAGAGAGTGTGTGTACGTGCACCTGAGTGGGGGGAGGGGCAGAGAGAGAGGACCTCAGTCAGACTCCACACTGAGCGTGGAGTCTGACACAGGACTCCATCTCACCACCCTGAGATCATGACCTGAGCTGAAATGAGAGTCAGAGGATCAACCAACTGAACCACCCAGTCGCCTCCAGTGTTTTCCTATTTTTAATCCATCTGATTGTTTAGCAACTATTGATGGGATATCAGCTGACTTCTAGGTTATTTGAGAGAAAGAAATACAACCAGTGGGAAAAGAATGGAAATCTAACAGTGATATGGGAGTGATGAAGACAGATGAGCTACATGTAAGACAAGGATGATTTCTCAGTACAGACTATGAGAAATCTTCATAAAGAGGGTCACATTTATGTTTGGGGCACAAAGGAATGGAGGAAAAGGGAGCTCTGGCTTTAGGGGGCAATTGGAATATATAAAAGTTGCTTGTAGGGGGCGTCTGGGTGGCTCAGTGTGTTAAGCATCCGCCTTCCGCTCAGGTCATGATCTCAAGGTCCTGGGATCGAGGCCCATGGTTGGGCCCCATGCTCATCATGGAATCTGCTTGAGATTCTCTCTCTCTCTCTCTCCCTCTGTCCTTCTCCTTGCTTGCATGCACAGGCATGCTAACTCTCTCTCTCTCTCTCTCAAATAAATAAAATAAAATAAAGTTTCTTATAGGTGGAAAGATTGGCTGGAAAGAAAGGATGCAAACATGAAGGCATGGAAAGAAGATCACTGCTTGAAAATTTTTATTTTTTGGTAAACCCAAGGAAGGGTTTGTGTTTATTGTACAATTCTTTCAAATTTTCTAAAGGTTTGAAATATTTTATTTTTCCCTCTAGTTTTAAATTTAGTAAAAGAAATACCTCTATATATTTCAGGTTGAGGACATCCATGTAGGGGAAATAGGGCCTGCAAAAAATCCTTCTGTGCAATTTAAGGGGTCCCAGAAAACAAAAAGACCTTTTATGTAATTCCAGACTGAACTTATTTCCTGGTCTTTCATCTCACAATGCCTTTTTTTTCACAATGCCTTTTTTGGTTAATATTTCTTATCTGTGCTGTCACTGAAGATGAACCTTGGAACACAACGCCTTGTGTACATATCACATTTTTAGTCAAAATGTATTTGTGAATATTAATGATTGTATCTAGATTTCAGTTTTTCTCACTTTTATTTGTCACTCTTATACACAGACATCCAGACACCACAGGCACACACACTCATGTAGAGTTATATATTTCTTACCTAAGTCTCCAACCTTCTGTCAAGGACTCCACCCGAGGTTATGTTCACGTGAACCTTGGGAACTCTCCAGCTTCAGGAAACTGTGTTACATACCCCTCTGAAGGCCAGCGAATTTCAGTGGCTGCTCTTCTGTCTTTACGTGGAAAAGGGCAGACTCAGGGAATAGTATTTTCTGGTCTCTCCCATGGTGACTTACAGTACCCCACCCTATTTACCAATTCCTTAATCCCAAAACTGGTGTGAGAATTATCAGAGGGATTATAGTTGGATGTGGCTGTGGAAAACATCTGCTGATGGTGAAGTTGTTTCCATGGGACATAATTAGGGCATAATTAGGCACACACACTTAGGAGCACACGTTTTTGTCAGGGCCTAAAATTTTCTATCAGTGAAAAAAATTCTGTCCTTGGCCAAACTCTACCCAGGCTCCCTTGAATTTTCTTTTTATTTATTTATTTATAAAAAGATTTTATTTATTTGACAGATAGAGATCACAAGTATGCAGAGAGGCAGGCAGAGAAAGAGGAAGGGAAGCAGGATCCCCACTAAGCAGAGAGTCTGTTGCGGGGCTTGATTCCCGGACCCTGAGATCATGACCTGAGCTGAAGGCAGAGGCTTTAACCCACTGAGCCACCCAGGCGCCCACCCCTGAATTTTCTAAGCAGGACTCGATTTGTGAACCTCCATGTCTGTCTCTGCATTGTGCAGTTTTAGCAACAATCCTGCTAAGTCAGGTTAGCCAGAATCCCCCACCCTCCCAATCTCATCCCCTCAGCAACAATCTCGTTCGGTTGGTTTAGCCAGAGGCCCCCTTTAACCTTGGTGTTTCCTCTTAGTAATTTTCTTTTTGGGAAATAAATATCTTTTCTTAGGGATTCTGAATGACTTCCTCAGGCAGTGTCACCCATGCAGGGCGAGTCCTGACGTGTGACACACAAGTATTAAAAGGACCACAGGACTCCATGGGGTTATTACGTGGGAAGTGAAGGAACTGATGGTTTGATGACCAAGTTCTCACAGGATACACAAGTAGCCAGGAAATCCACACTGGATCCACCAGCAAATCCTACTTGCTCGACCTTCAGAGTTTTTCCAACTTCTCACCAACCCCACCCTTACTAGCTTAAGTCATGTCTTTATTATTTCTAATACAGCAGCCTCTTAATTGGTCTCCCTGCTTTTTTCCTTCCTCTTCTTCAGTCTATTCATCATAGTGGCCCCTGTGATTCTGTTAAAACATGATTATTCTGCTTTTTTTAAAAAAAATTATTTTTAAATTTATTTTCAGCATAACAGTATTCATTATTTTTTCACCACACCCAGTGCTCCATGCAATCCGTGCCCTCTATAATACCCACCACCTGGTACCCCGACCTCCTACCTCCCGCCCCTTAAAACCCTCAGATTGTTTTTCGGAGTCCATAGTCTCTCATGGTTCACCTCCCCTTCCAATTTCCCCCAACTCCCTTCTCTTCCTGCTTTTTGATGCCCTCTATCTTACCTAAAGGGAAAGTCAAAATTATTACAATGGGTCCTAGTGCCAGGTCCTGTGGCCCCGTGATCTCTCTGACCTCAACTGCTACCTCGCTCCGCCTTGCTTCTTCTCATCGAGTTACAAAGCTCTCCTGGCTGTTTCTTGGATGCTCTGGGCAAATCCCCACCAAAGTGCCTCTGAACTTCTGATTTGTGGACTAGATTTGTATCATGATGGAAACATTTTTCTAGTTTCAAAAATTTTAAGATCTAAGATTTAAAAAAACCTCCAGCAGCTATACATAGCATAATAAGTAAACAAATATATACTGAGTTGATATGTTAAATAATGTGTTTCATTACATTCCAGCATTTTTGATGTCTATGCATGGTCTGAATCAATGTTATAGGATTCTGTCAATTTTAGGGAATCATGTTATCAGAGAGTAAAAATGAATCCGTGTTTTTTTTTAAACCATATCCTCCAATAATTTGAGTTGCAGAAATGAATGAGAAACAATGTGAAATCCTTGAGTGGTCTGAATTCAGCAATTTTTAATGTGTTTTTACTATATTCACTTGATGCTGATATTGGGTACACAAAAATAAGTAAAACATGTACAACTTTGATGCCCAAGATGCATTATGTCTCTAGTATGTGACTCAGCTCCCTCCCTGGTAACAGGGCAGGACTGTAGTGAGAATCTCTGAGTATATACATAGACAGGTGCTTTTTTTAATTGAAAATTTTATGTAGACAATTGTAGATTTACATGCAGTTATAGGAAATAACAGATCCTACCTTTGTTTATGCAGTCTCCCCTATGATCATTTCCATATATCAAAACACTGAGTTGTACATCTTAAGTAGGTGCCTTTTGGTTAGTTGTTGATCTTAAAAAAAGGAGCTATTTTTTTGCCAGAAAAATTAAGAGTAGAGGAGGAATCAATTTGGGAAAAGCAAATTGTGGTGAACAATAAGCAAGTCTGGAGAACAGAGCGGAGGGGCTTGCTTTTATAGGGAAGAGGGGCTGGGAGGGGCTGTTTTTATTGAATTCTCATTGGTGGAGCTGTTGTTGGGCAAGGAGAAATTCTTCCCTTCTCCTGCTGGGGTATATAAAGCACGTTTTTGGAAATATCAGCAAGGTGGTTTCCCTTAGCCTCCAGGAATCAAGTTTGGGATAGCTAGGGATCTTGATAATAGCTAAAGCAGCTGGTAAGAGTATGGCACCTAATAATTCCCGGACATAAAAACCATTTAAAATTTTGTCCCTGTTGGAAATGAGGAGGCCTTACTATTTCCAGAGCATCCCAAAGTTATGAGTTACTCCAAAGGTGTACCTCCTAACATACTTAACATAGTATTTGCAGTTTTGTCCTTGGTTAAAAATGCAGGCCTGAGCAAGAGCATACAATGCAGCCCACTGGGCCAAGGGAGCCAAGGGCAAAGGTACCATCTCAATGATTTCAAAAGGAGTTGCAAGAGCATACCCAGCATAATATTTAGCATTTGCATTACTCTTAAAAAGGATCCATTGGTAAACCACAAAAAGTCATGTTATCCAAAGAGTTTCCTGTAAGTCATCACAGGGGGTCAGGAGAAGATCTGGCAGGGTTTAAACAATCATGAGGAGTATTGTCTGTAGAGGAGGGAAGAAGGGGGGCAGGGTTAAAATTATTACAGCAAGAATTTTATATGAGGCATGTTTAGTAAGAGGATTTAGATAACTTGCTGTAAGATGTTGAGTGTGATGGGCATTCAGGAGGGCTTCAACTCCATGGGGTACAAAGATTTTTAGAGAGGATTCCATGACTATCTCTTCAATGGTCTTGACTAAAATGGTGTTGGTAGGAATGGCTAGGAGGCAAGGGGGAGCATCCTTGTGCCACAGGCTCTAGGTGTTGGCTATAATACCCTATGGGTCAATGGTGGGGTCCATGTTTCAGATGAGTACCCCAAGGGTGTTCCCTTCCTTTTTCAAATACAAAAAGGAACAAGAGACATTGATATTTGGGATGTCCAAGAGCAGGGAGATTGATCAATCTTTCCTTTAGGGCTTTAAAAGCTAAGTTATCTTGATCTTCTGCAAAAATAGGGTCAAGTTTGTTGTTTTTTTAAATAAAATATATAGGGGTTAGGCCATAAGGGATTTTTAGAATCCAGTGTTGACAGTAGCCAGCCAGCTCAAGAAAACTTCGTGATTGGC
Source organism: Mustela erminea (assembly GCF_009829155.1). Taxonomy (NCBI): domain Eukaryota; kingdom Metazoa; phylum Chordata; class Mammalia; order Carnivora; family Mustelidae; genus Mustela; species Mustela erminea. The sequence continues at coordinate 102,722,744 of NC_045622.1, read as the reverse complement.
ACTTAGTTTGGGTTTGGGGAAGTTCAAGAAGCCATGGGGTACTAAAGAAGGTGCTACATAAATCAATCAGTGGGGATTCAGGCTAACAAAATATTGGGGTTTTAAAGACAGGGTGATGAGGGATAACCTGTTGAGGCTTGAGGCTCCTTCCATTTGAACCATTTGAATGGTTCAGAATCCCAAGGCAGGGTTGCCTCTTTGTTTTCTTGACTGTTTCGTTTGCTGTGCAGAAGCTTTTGATTTTGATGAAGTCCCAAAAGTTCATCTTCGCTTTTGTTTCCTTTGCTTTTGGAGACATATCTTGAAAGAAGTTGCTGTGGCTGATATCGAAGAGATTACTGCCTATGTTCTCCTCTAGGATTCTGATGGATTCCTGTCTCACATTGAGGTCTTTTATCCATATTAAGTTTATCTTTGTGTACGGTTTAAGAGAATGGTCAAGTTTCATTCTTCTACATATAGCTGCCCAGTTTTCCCAGCGCCATTTATTGAAGAGACTGTCTTTTTTCCACTGTATATTTTTTCCTGTTTTGTCGAAGATTATTTGACCATAGAGTTGAGGGTCCATATCTGGGCTCTCTACTCTGTTCCACTGGTCTATGTGTCTGTTTTTATGCCAGTACCATGCTGTCTTGGTGATCACAGCTTTGTGGTAAAGCTTGAAATCAGGTAACATGATGCCCCCAGTTTTATTTTTGTTTTTCAACATTTTCTTAGTGATTCGGGGTCTCTTCTGATTCCATACAAATTTTAGGATTATTTGTTCCAGCTCTTTGAAGAATATTGGTGGAATTTTGATCCGAATAGCATTAAAAGTATATATTGCTCTAGGCAGTATAGACATTTTAACAATGTTTATTCTTCCGATCCAAGAGCATGGAATGGTCTTCTATCTTTTTGTGTCTTCTTCAATTTCCACGGAATGGGAGAAGATATTTGCAAACGACAGTACAGACAAAAGGTTGATATCCAGGATCTATAATGAACTCCTCAAACTCAACACACACAAAACAGACAATCATATCAAAAAATGGGCAGAAGATATGGACAGACACTTCTCCAATGAAGACATACAAATGGCTATCAGACACATGAAAAAATGTTCATCACCACTAGCCATCAGGGAGATTCAAATTAAAACTACATTGAGATACCACCTTACACCAGTTAGAATGGCCAAAATTAGCAAGACAGGAAACAACATGTGTTGGAGAGGATGTGGAGAAAGGTGAACCCTCTTCCACTGTTGGTGGGAATACAAGTTGGTGCAGTCTCTTTGGAGAACAGTGTGGAGATTCCTCAAGAAATTAAAAATAGAACTTCCCTATGACCCTGCAATTGCACTCCTGGGTATTTACCCCAAAGATACAGATGTAGTGAAAAGAAGGGCCATCTGTACCCCAATGTTTATAGCAGCAATGGCCACGGTCGCCAAACTGTGGAAAGAACCAAGATGCCCTTCAACGGACGAATGGATAAGGAAGATGTGGTCCATATACACTATGGAGTATTATGCCTCCATCAGAAAGGATGAATACCCAACTTTTGTAGTAACTTGGACAGGACTGGAAGAGATTATGCTGAGTGAAATAAGTCAAGCAGAGAAAGTCAATTATCATATGGTTTCACTTATTTGTGGAGCATAATAAAAAGCATGGAGGACATGGGGAGTTAGAGAGAAGGGGGTTGGGGTAAATTGGAAGGGGAGGTGAATCATGAGAGACTATGGACTCTGAAAAACAATCTGAGGGGTTTGAAGTGGCGGGGGTGGTGGGAGGTTGGGGTACCAGGTGGTGGGTATTGTAGAGGGCATGGATTGCATGCAGCACTGGGTATGGTGAAAAAATAATGATATTGTTATGCTGAGAATAAATAAATTAAAAAAAAAAAGAATCCCGTCAGGGGTTTAATAACAGTGAGGTTGAGCACCAAGAGTGTGGCTCTGGGGTCAATAAGGACAGGGGGAGATTCATTCCCAATCTGGAGAGCATTTCTCCAAGCTGCTTAAGAGAAGGATTGGGGAAAGCCCCTGTATTTCCTTGGAGTCCTTTGGGAGGGCATTGGAAAGGCTGGTCAGAGGGATGAAGACACTTGGAGCACATTTGTAACAATCCTGCTCGCTATATCGTGGCTTTTCCCAATAATACCAGAGGCCAGGAGGGGTTTTGTTTAGGGAACTCCATTTGTTGGAACTGAAAACAAAGGCTTTTAATAGTCTTCCTTTTAGTTGAATTCTCAATGGTACAGGTGAGCTGATTTGCTAAATTAACTAAATCTCGAATGTATATAGTATCCCATTCCATCCTGCTCCTTTTAAGTAGGAGGGAAGGATGTCAGTTCAGCGCATTACTGAACACAGAGTTGAAGGCTACCTGAGTGGAGTCAATATCCACAGGAAGGCCAGACTTTTCCTTAAAAATAATTTGTAGTTGATGGTAATCATCATGCATGGGTTCCCTGGGTTTCTGAGTGCAAGCCTGAATCTTAAATCAACAGGTTTTGGGAAAGCCCAGGAGTTTCCAGGGGAAGTCTTTTAGTGATTGTTGAGCCTGATCACATAACAAGATAGGGGCTTGGCTTTTTGTCTGCAGTTTGGAGATTTCAGGATCATCCCAGTTAGCTGTTTCCTCCAGGGTTGGGCTTGGCCTTCACCAGTGAGCATGTGAACTAGCTGAAACAAATCAGAAAGCTTGTTGGTAAGTTTGGACCACTGTTACATTCCTTGGCAGATCTATGAGGGTCTTCAGTAATTCTAGGAAAATCTTTGACCATGGCTCATAGTTCAGCCTTAGTCCAGGAGACACAGGAAATTACGGGCTTACCATTAGGATCCTCAGAAGGCTAATTTTATTTTACTTTATTTTATTCTTTTAAAAGATTTTATTTATTTGAGGGAGAGAGTGAGAGAGCGAGAGTGAGCATGAGCCCAAGTGGGGTGATGAGAAGGAGTGAACTACTTGTCTATTCCGTGTCAGAAGGCATGAGTCTTCTCTTCAATCTCCTCATGGATGACTTCATCTCTTGGTTCCTCAGAGTGTAGATCAAGGGGTTCAGTAGAGGAGAGATGACAGTGAAGGTGACAGAGATGGCTTTATCTGTGGGGAGGGCAGTGAAGGGTCGGGCATAGACATAGATGCAAGGCACAAAATGCAGGGTCACTACAGTGATGTGTGAGGTGCAGGTGGAGATGGCTTTCCTCCTCCCCTCCCCTGCCTGAGACCTTACTACTAATAATATGACCATATATGACACCAGGAGGAAGAAAAACCACAGTGTAGTGAGCAGTCCATTATTGGAAATCATCAGCAGCTCAAGCATAAAAATGTCTGTACAGGCAAGCCTGAGGACCTGGGGGACATCACAGTAGAAAGTGTCAAGGACATTGGGTCCACAGAAGGGGAGTGGAAGCAACAGGGAAATCTGTACGATGGAGTGGGTAAAGCCCCCCACCCAGGAAGCTACTATTAATCCAATGCAACGGCTTCTACTCATAATGGTCACATAGTGCAGGGGCCTGGAGATGGCCACATATCGATCCAATGCCATCACTGACAAAGAAAATACATCCACCCCTCCAACAAGGTGGAAGAAAAACATCTGGGTGAAGCAGCCATTGAAGGAGATGGTCTTTCTCTGTGACAGAAGGTCCACCAGAACCTTGGGCGCTGTGATGGAAGAGAAGCAGATGTCGGCAACAGATAAATTACGAAGCAGGAAGTACATGGGGGTGTGAAGGCGAGACTCACAGGTCACAGTGACCATGATGAGGAGGTTTCCCAGGAGAGTTGTCAAATACACCAGGAGCAGGAAAAGAAACAAGACTGAGCTCAGTCCTTGATTCTGGGTCAGGCCAAGGAAAGTAAATTCTTCCACCCTGGTGCAGTTTCTCAGCTCCATTGAGTCATTTTGTTTTTCTCTTTTATTTCAACCTACTTCATACCAAAGTCTGTTGCTATTTATTTCGTTTTTCTCCTAAGCACTAAGACTGCAATTCAGAATCTTGCCCATGTGGCTGTAGTGTTTGCTATTTGTTGGGCTGTCCAAATTTTTAAGATTGCAATCAGTTTGGTACTCAAATCAAATTATCACATGCAAAATCATTCAATAATTCTTTTTCTATAAAACTCATTTTGGAAAGAATAAGCATTTATGTTAAGAAGTAATACTTTCTAAATTTTGGTTTTTAAATTTTATTTTTCTTATTCCACACAAACTGATTGATTGTCAGGAACTGTCTGTAGCATATAGAGTAAGACACGTTTCCAGCCATTGTAGATTTACAGTTTACAAGTTTAATGTTTGTATTAGCATATATTCTGTTGATTTCAGGAGGGTCTTATCTTCCTAGAAAACAATGTTGTTCTGTTTCTTATTGCAGTGTTGCTCTGGCATGAGTCACTTTCTTTGCTCTTGGCTGCTTTATATAAACTTTCTTAAATCTTCAGCCTATTATTCCATGTAGGTAACTTGTTACTGTGATTATTAATTTGTACTAATCACATTATTTGCTTGATAATCATTTTAAAATATTCAAAAATTGCTGTTGGAAAACAGATTGAGACAATGTATAAATCGAAATCTCAAAGAATACCATTAATTTTTTTGTTGTGGTAAAAACACTTAAACGTGAGAGCTACCTTTCTTTTCTTTTTTTTTTTTTTGAGAGCTACCTCCTTAACAGATTTTTAGGTGCACAGTATAGTACAGCAATTTCCTAGAACTTCTTCATCTTCTATACCTGGTGTGGTTCTTGCCTGAGTGTGGGTGAGAGAATAAGGATAATGACCTGATTTTGAGACGTGTCTGTTCTGTATCCATCACACTCTTCTACCTCTTTTGTGGATCAGAGCTAAGAGACAGAGAGATCACACAGCAAGGAGAGATGTTAGTATCATTAGAATAATGCTTGTTTTTTTCATACACCGTTATGGGTAATTCTCATGAATTTTTATAATTTTTTATTTGTTCCACCTTGTACTTAGCAAGTGAGTATTTATTGCGATCTTCCTAGGTATAAGAAAAAGTTGGACCACATTGTCCAAGTATTTACACCGTAACGAAAGTGGGTGATTTGATGAATGTAATGCATGATAAAATGTGAAATGTCTCATGGGAAAAGTGAAGGTAAATTTGGGTGGGGGGAGAGATATGGTAGAGATATTGTGATTTCTAGAAGCAATAAAGATACTACTTTGTGAGTGCTTACTATGTGTGAAGAGTTATCAAATGATAATACATTTAATGTGCACCACTATCCTTTAGTAGATATTAATGTCATTCTTGTTTTTCATACGGGATATGTTTGAAGTCTGCATTTGGCTGAAGGAAAAGAAGAGTTGGAAATAGGATGGAAGAAATAGTTTTTTTTTTTCCCCCTTTGATCTCATTTGGAGGGTCTAATTTCATATAACAAGAATGTGTTTTTTTTTCCACACACATAATCTTGAGTTTTTAACAACAATGTTTGATAGAGTCTGTATGAAGACAGGAATTTGGCAAAACGGGACTCTGGAAACCCCATTTACAACGACCTTAGTCTGAGGTGGCCTCATTGTTAAGGAACTCAAAGGATCACAGCAAATGTCTGATGCCTCCCCTCGCACTGAATGCACCATGTTTCTGGAATACCCCCCCCTTTTTTAAAAAATTTCTTTTCAGCGTAACAGTATTCATTGTTTTTGCACCACACCCAGTGCTCCATGCAATCCGTGCCCTCTCTAATACCCACCACCTGGTTCCCCCAATCTCCCACCCCCCCTTCAAAACCCTCAGATTTTTTTTTTGCATATTACCATTTTTTAAAATTTATTTTTTATTTTCAGGATAACAGTATTCATTATTTTTGCACCACACCCAGTGCTCCATGCAATCCGTGCCCTCTATAATACCCACCACCTGGTACCCCGACTTCCCACCCCCTGCCCCTTCAAAACCCTCAGATTGTTTTTCAGAGTCCATAGTCTCTCATGGTTCACCTCCTCCTGATAGTTAACACCCACCTTTGTTGTTTCTGTTGCTGGGAAGATCATCTCAGCTCTGAAGTGTTTAGTATACCTGGAAAATATCAAAGTCAGACTATTTATACATAAACAAAATAACAACATGTCAATTTCACTAGGCATAACATTAACCTTAGCTAGAAGTTTGATGTCTTGACCGAATTCCTTTGATCCTGAAATTCCAACTAAAAATTGTACGCTCTTAGGTACAGTGCAGAATATTATACTTGGAGATATTAATTCTGGAAAATGTTGTTTTTGAACGGAAAGCCTTTTGGAAGACTAAATCATAGTATCTTTGCTCTCCTTTCAATAGAAAATTGGCAGATTCAAAGCATCACACCTCCAAGAAATTCTGCTGTGTCCGTGTCTTATATACAAATCCCTCAACCTCAGGCCTAATATAAGAATTGCAAAGGGAATATTATTGGACAAGAAAGTGGAAGTCAGGTGCCTGATTCTGCTGGTGGTGAGGAAGTTTCAGTGGGAGTTATTAAAAAGTTACCAAGATATGCATATGTGTACACACACCAAGATGGACACATTTTGATTTGTGTCCAAATTATTTAGAAGCAATAGTGGAAATATATCCCCTTATCCACAGCTCAATCAGGACCCTGTTAAAACATGCCAAAGGTTGTGCCCAAGAGACTACAACAGTCTAATTTTCATGGCTTGCAAGGCTCAGAGGACACTATATACAAGTTTCAATTAGATTGCCAGGAAACTACAAGAGAACTGGACCTAAAATCCTTTGCTACCAGTTCTAATTATACACAGGATGATTATAGTCTCATGACTATAATTTCATATAGTCTCATGCTGTAAGTCCCTGCATGTAGGGAAACATGACTTAGGTGGTGTTTGGGGAATGTACATTTTTCCTGTTTTCCTACTCTCTGCACGTGTGGTATCTCTCAACTTGGATACAGCTAGATTAATACGTCAGTAAAGCTCTCTACACAGCTACAGTGGCTACTTAGGATTAATTCAATTTATTGGATGGCTTGACTTTATATAGAATGCACTTCCATTGCTTCTAGACTGATGATGGGTTTTGATTTACCTGCTTTTCCACTTTGTTGTTGTTTTATTATATTAAACTAATGTACAAAGATGAAAACTGCACGAGACAGGTTGTATATTTGAGATAGGTAATTCCCCTCACCCCTACTTTATTGAGATATAATAACATCAGTTAAGGCTGATTAGGCCTTAAACATACACAGAGGTATGACGTGTTGACTTGTTACATTTACATACTCCAAAAATGATTATTATTGTGGGGTTAGACAACACTACCATCACCTTAGATAATTACTAATTCCTTTTTATGGGGAAGATCACTTAAAATCTACTGTCTTAGCAACTTTCAAATATACAGTATTGTTAGCTATAATCATTATGCTGTACATTAGGTTCCCAAAGGGTTTTCATCCTACAAATGGAAGTTTGTATCCTCTAACTAACATCTCCCCATTTCTCCCACCCCTCAGTACCTGGAAACCACTGCTTGACTCTCTGTTTCTATGCATTCAGATTCCACATATAAATAAGGTCATACCGTATTTCTTTCTCCGTCTTATTTCGCTTAGCTTAATGCCCTCAAGATCCATCCACGTTATCCCACAAATGGCAAGATTTCCTTTTTTCCAGTGTGTGTGTGTGTGTGTGCGTGCGCATACACGTGCGTATGTGTATTTGTTCATATACACATATATTTATCCATTTATCCATTGATGGACACTTAGATTTTTTCCCCGTGTTGGATGTTATAAATAATGCTGCAACAACCATGGGAGTGTTGGCACTTCTTTGAGATCTTGCTTTTATTTCCTTTGGATATGTACCCAGAGATGGAATTGTTGGATCATATGGTAGTTCTATTTTTAATTTTTTGAGGAATCTGTACACTGTTTTTGATAGTGGCTGATCCAGTTTATGTTTCCACTAGCAGTGCACAGGGGGTTCCTTTCCTTCACATCTTTGCCAACACTTCTCTCGTCTTTTTGCTGACAGCTATCCTAACAGGTGTTGAGTGATGTCTCATTGTGGGTTTTGATTTGCATTTCTCTGCTGTTCAGTGATGTTGAACACTTTTCATGTACTTGTTGGCCATCTGTGTGTCTTGTTTGGAACAATATCTTCAGTTCCTCTGCCATTTTTTAATCAGATTGCTTTTTTTTTTGCGATTCAGTTGATGAATTCTTTATATATTTTAGATATTAATTCTATAAGATTTGCAAATACTTTTCCCCATTCTATATGTTCGTTTCATTTCTTTTGCTATGCAGAAGTTTTTAGTTTGGTATACTCCTATTTACTAATTTTTGCTTTTGTTGCTTGTGCTTTTGGTGTTCTAAGAAAAATAGACAGTGCTAAGACCAATGTCAAGGAAATTTCTCGCATTTTTCTTCCAGGAATTTTATGGTTTCAGGTCTTATACTTAAATCTTTCAACCGTTTCAAGGTAATTTTTTAAAAAAATTATTTATTTGTGGAGCATAACAAATAGCATGGAGGACATGGGGAGTTAGAGAGGAGAAGGGAGTCAGGGGAAATTGGAAGGGGAGTTGAACCATGAGAGACTATGGACTCTGAAAAACAATCTGAGGGGTTTGAAGTGGCGGGGGGGTGGGAGGTTGGGGTACCAGGTGGTGGGTATTAGAGAGGGCACGGATTGCATGGAGCACTGGGTGTGGTGAAAAAATAATGAATACTGTTGTGCTGAAAATAAATAAATTTTTTAAAATTAAATTAAAAATTTTTAAAATTTTAATTTAATTTAATTTTATTTTTTTTTAAATTTAAATTAAAATTTTAAAAATTAAATTTATTTATTATTGAAGAGATTACTGTTTCCTCATTGTATATTCTTGCCTTCTGGTTGTAAATTAATTGATTGTATATATGTGGTTTTATTTGTGAGCTCTCAATTTTGTTCTCTTGGTCTATATGTTTGTTTTTATGCCAGTACTATACTATTTTGATTATGATAGCTTTGAAGTATAGTTTGAAATCATAATTGTGATGCCTACAGCTTTGTTTTACTTTCTCGTGATTGCATTGGCTACTAAGGGTCTTTTGTGGTACCACATACATTTTAGGATTTTTTTTTCTATTTCAGTGAAGAATGCCTTTGAATCTACATTGAAACTGTAGATCTCTTTGGGCACTATGGACATTTTACAATATTATTCTAATCCATGAACATGGGATATCTTTTCCATTTATTTGTATCTTCTTCGATTTCTATTATTTATGTCTCAGGGTTTTTTAGTGAATAGAACTTTTACTTCCTTGGTTAAATTTATTCCCAGATATTTTATTCTTCTGATGAAGTTATAAATGGAATTGTTTTCTTAATTTCTCTTTCTGATAGTTATCCTCTTTGCTGGTAGGTGGAGACACCCCCCACCCCCAGTTTACCCTTTCATAGATGGAGCAATATTTAATTCTCTGGTTTTCTGCTTTAAATCTATTTTGGGTCCTGAGCCTTTCCCTTCCTTTTCTGTGAATTCTGTTGGCACTTAAGTAAGTTAACTAAAGTAAATGTTTGCAAGAAGCATTTTTAAAAAATTTCTTTTCTGGGTAACAGAGTTCATTTTTTTAAAAAAAATTATTTTCAGCATAACAGTGTTCATTATTTTTTCACCACACCCAATGCTCCATGCAATCTGTGCCCTCCATAATACCCACCACCTGGCTCCCTCAACCTCCCATCCCCTGCCCCTTCAAAACCCTCAGGTTGTTTTTCAGAGTCCATGGTCTCTCATGGTTCACCTCCCCTTCCAATTTCCCCCAACTCCCTTCTCCTCTCCATCTCCCTATGTCCTTATGTTATTTGTTACGCTCCACAAATAAGTGAAACCATATGATAATTGACTTTCTCTGCTTGACTTCTTTCACTTAACATAATCTCTTCCAGTCCCATCCATGTTGCTACAAAAGTTGGGTATTCATCCTTTCTGATGGAGGCATCATACTTCACCGTGTATATGGACCACATCTTCCTTATCCATTTGTCCGTTGAAGAGCATCTTGGTTCTTTCCACAGTTTGGCGACCGTGGCCATTGCTGCTATAAACATTGGGGTACAGATGGCCCTTCTTTTCACTACATCTGTATCTTTGGGGTAAATACCCAGGAGTGCAATGGCAGGGTCAGAGAGAAGCTCTATTTTTAATTTGTTAAGGAATCTCCACACTGTTTTCCAAAGTGGCTACACCAACTTGCATTCCCACCAACAGTGGAAGAGGGTTCCCCTTTCTCCACATCCTCTCCAACACATGTTGTTTTCCTGTCTTGCTAATTTTGGCCATTCTAACTGGTGTAAGGTGGTATCTCAATGTGGTTTTAATTTGAATCTCCCCGATGGCTAGTGATGATGAACATTTTTTCATGTGTCTGATAGCCATTTTTATGTCTTCATCGGAGAAGTGTCTATTCATGTCTTCTGCCCATTTTTTGATATGATTCTCTGTTTTATGTGTGTTGAGTTTGAGGAGTTTTTTATAGATCCTGGATATCAGCCTTTTGTCTGTACTGTCATTTGCAAATATCTTCTCCCATTCCGTGGGTTGCCTCTTTGTTTTGTTGGCTGTTTCCTTTGCTGTGCAGAAGCTTTTGATCTTGATGAAGTCCCAAAAGTTCATTTTCGCTTTTGTTTCCTTTGCCTCTGGAGACATATCTTGAAAGAAGTTGCTGTGGCTGATATCAAAGAGGTTACTGCCTATGTTCTCCTCTAGGATTCTGATGGATTCCTATCTCATGTTGAGGTCGTTTATCCATTTCGAGTTTATCTTTGTGTATGGTGTAAGAGAATGGTCGAGTTTCATTCTTCTACATATAGCAAGAAGCATTTTAATGTGTGTATGCATGTTTAAATAAGGACTTTATTTCATGATATATGGTCTTTCATATTGCCTGAAATACCTTTATAATATTTTCTGCATGGATATAGTTGTATACAGGAGACCAATGGTGTATGTAATTTGATTTTGTATCTAAAACCTAGTTTAATTCTTTTTTATTTTCGACAATCTTTCAGTGAATTTTTTAATATTATTTTAGATATAGCCTCTCAAAATCTCAGAGGAATTTTTTTCTTCTAGTTTTCCAAAGTTTGTGTACTTTTTCATTTTTCTTGTTTTTAAATTGTAAGTGAATTCAACTTTAATAACTAATATTTGTGATGAGAGTGGGTATCATTGTATAGTTACGTATGGTGACGGAAATAATTTTAATGCTTAATCTTTAAGTACACTGTTTGGTTACTGGTTCTTTTTTTTTTTTAAGATTTTATTTATTTATTTGACACACAGATCACAAGTAGGCAGAGAGAGAGGAGGAAGCAGGCTCCCTGCTGAGCAGAGAGTCAGATGTGGGGCTTGATCCCAGGACCCTGAGATCATGACCTGAGCTGAAGGCAGAGGCTTTAACCCACTGAGCCACCCAGGTGCCCCTGGTTACTGGTCCCAATAGATATTTTTTTCTTTTATCAAGATAATACATTTCTTTCTTCAGTTCCTGGGTTCATAGGTGTTTTTTCGTCAAGGGTGTGTGTTGAATTGTATCGAATATTTTCTGCATCACTGAAATAATCACATTGTTTCTCTTTTAATCTATTTTTATTAATTTTTATTTTTATTTATTTATTTGTTTATTTATTTTATTTCTTTTTTTTTAAAAGATTTTATTTATTTATTTGACAGAGAGAGATCACAAGTAGGCGGAGAGGCAGGCAGAAAGAGAGAGAGGGAAGCAGGCTCCCTGCTGAACAGAGAGCCTGATGCGGGACTCGATCCCAGGACCCTGAGATCATGACCTGAGCCAAAGGCAGCGGCTTAATCCACTGAGCCACCCAGGCACCCTATTTATTTTATTTCTTTTTAGCATAACAGAATTCATTGTTTTTGCACCACACCCAGTGCTCCATGCAATACGTGCCCCCCATAATATCTACCACCAAGCTCACCCAACCTCCCACGCCCCCAAAACCCTCAGATTGTTTTTCATCTCTCCCCCAACTCCCTTCTCCTCACCATCTCCCCATGTCCTCCGTGTTATTCCTTGTGCTCCACAAATAAGTGAAACCATATGATAATTGACTCCCTCTGCTTGACTTATTTCATTCAGCATAATCTCTTCCAGTCCCATTCATGTTGATACAAAAGTTGAGTATTCATCCTTTTTGATGGAGGCATAATACTCCATAGTATATATGGACCACATCTTCATTATCCATTCGTCCATTGAAGGGCATCTTGGTTCTTTCCACAGTTTGGCGACCGTGGCCATTGCTGCTATGAACATTAGGGTACAGATGGCTCTACTTTTCACTACATCTATATCTTTGGGGTAAATACCCAGGAGTGCAATTGCAGGGTCATAGGGAAACTCAATTTTATTTCTCAAGGAATCTCCACACTGTTCTCCAAAGCGGCTGCACCAACTTGCATTCCCACCAACAGTGTAAGAGGGTTCCCCTTTCTCCACATCCTCTCCAATGCATGTTGTTTCCTGTCTTGTTAATTTTGGCCATTCTAACTGGTGTAAGGTGGTATCTCAATGTGGTTTTGATTTGAATCTCCCTGTTGGCTAATGATGATGAACATTTTTTCATGTGTCTGATAGCCATTTGTATGTCTTCATTGGAGAAGTGTCTATTCATGTCTTCTGCCCATTTTTTGACATGATTATCTGTTTTGTGTGTGTTGAGTTTGAGAAGTTCTTTATAGATCTTGGATGTCAGCCCTTTGTATTATCATTTTAATTCATTATTGCTGTGAATTACATTAATAGTTCTCTTTGAATTTCAGGAATAAACCCTACTTGATGATAAGTTGTCATTGTTTTAATTCATTGGTATGTAACTTGCTAAAGAGTAATAAGAACTAAACATTTTGTTCAAAGGTGGGATTGGTGTGTACACATATCTTAGATACATGATAGTTCTAGATATATTGGGTGCTATTATCTGGTTTATAGATTGGGTTATGCCATATTTATAGAATGAGTTAAGAAGTTTTCTGCAATTTTTGAAAGAATTGAAATTCTTAGCTTTTTGAATATTTATTGAAAATCATTCACAAAGCAATTTGATCCCGGTGCCTGGTGCCAAAGGGTTTATTCTTGACACCTTTTCAATTCATCTATAATTATTGATCTATTAAGATTTTTTTCCCCTTTTATTTAGTCAGTTTTGGTAACCTATATTTCCGTGGAATTTATGTTCTCTCTTCCATCCTGTAAAAATTTAATACTATGTTTCAGTGCACTGAGTCTTTACTTCTTTCCCTTAGTAAGGTCCAAGTCATTAGATTACATTTGTTTGTATACTCAATCAGAGAATTGTCACTCTTGGATGTGCTTGGATATTTGGGTAACAAAAGGAGGGTTCCTAGAGGGGAGTATTTTGTTGGATTCCTATAAGTATCTTTATGACTTCCAAAATGAGGAACTATAGTAATAGTATCTTTGGGCCCCTAAGTGAAGAGAGATAGCAGTTTTGAACTTTCTTTTAACACCAAGAAACTGATTAACTGTATATGATGTAATTTGTGTTATAGATGATCCAAATTTAGTCATTAAAAAATCTGTTTTGTAGTAGTGAGTTGATGATAGTCTTATGTGTTCCTAAAGCATGGAATTGACCAAACTAAACATGTTTGCTTTTTACCTGTCTCTCTATGGGAAAGTGTTTGTATGTGTGAGTGTGTTTGTGTGTGTGTGTATGTGTGTGTGTGTGTGTGTGTGGTGTGCATGCACACACATCAGGGACTGATTACTTATATCTTCAAAAAAAAAAAAGATTTATTTATTTATTTATTTTTTGAGAGAGAGCACACGAGAGCGAGCAGACAGATTGAGAGGGAGAAGCAGACATAGAGGTCAATCCCAGGACCCAGGGATCATGACCCATGTTAAAGGCAGATGCTTAACTGACACTCAGGTGTCCCTACTTATAACTTTAAGTATTGAATTTCTTAAGTTCTAAGGTGAAACTTTCTTTTTAATATTCCTTTCCTTCACATTTTAAAAATCAGCAATAGAATTTTATGGCATCTGGGTAATATTCCAAGGAAAGAATGTGTTCACAATACTGTGCTGCCCTTAATACATTCTGTAAAGGAACACGTATAATACAGGTTTCTACAGGTGCCAGAACGACTGTGTTGTTTCATTTAAAGAACGTAATGTACACACTGCAGTGCAAGGAACACTATGTAATGTCGCACGTATAAAAAGTGTTTAGAAGAGCTATAGAATTACACTGAATCTGGAAAGTGTTTATTTTTATTTTTAATTTTTAAAAAAATATTTTATTTATTTATTTGACAGAGAGTGAGAGAGAGAACACAAGCAGGGGGAGTGGGAGAGGGAGAAGCAGGCTTCCTGCTGAGCAGAGACCCAGATGTGGGGCTCGATCCCAGGACCCTGGGATCATGACCCAAGCCGAAGGCAGACACTTAATGACTGAGCCACCCAGGCACCCCTGGAAAGTGTTTTTTAAGGAACAAATGTACTCAACTCGTGGGCAGAATTTGAAACGGTTTGTAGTGGCACTAGTGAAAAAGATGTTTCTAAGACCACCACCTGTATATATAAATAAGACCATGCTATTTCATTTAAACATAATGCTCATCACTCTGTACTGCATTTTAAACAAACTGTACTTACTTGTTTTGTTTCTTAAATTCCACATATGAGTGAAATCAAATGCTGTTTGTCTTTCTCTGACTGACTTATTTCACTTGTTATAATACCTCTAGCTCCAGCCGTGTCATGGCAAATGGTTTTTAACATTTTATTTTATTTGTTTATTTATTTAATTTTTAAATTTCTTTTAAAGTTTTTATTTAGTTTTTGAGAGAGACAGGGAGAGCGGGAGAGCATGAGCAGAGAGAGGGAGAAGCAGATTTCCTGGCCGAACAGGGAACCCCATGCGGGGCTGGGTCCTGGGACTCTGAGATCTTGACCTGAGTAAAAGGCAGATGCCTAACCAACTGAGCCACCCAGATGCCCTGTTTTTTCACATTTTAATGTCCCTGAAATTAAGATGTGTCTTCCCATCAATGAGTACATGTAACATGGTACTGCTTCATTTTTACAACATTGTTGTTATTAAAGTGGCATTTTCCAGTGGATGACCATTTCAATGCAGATATGGTAGAGTCACCATGCAAAATACTTGAAACTCCATCTCCATGTATCTTTTGATAAAGTGTAGAAGCGATTTGCTTGGTGTCAGATGGTCTCACTGTTAATCAGTTACATGCGGCATTTCAGAGGGTGTTATATTAAATCTTTGTTTCAGAGTCAAGTGTCTTACTCCATCCTATATAGAATCCAAGAAGTGGTGAAGGCTTGGGACTGGCTTCTCTAGCCCAGTGCACTTGTAATTGAGATATGTGCATGCCCTCCTGGGAGAAGCATCTGACCACCCTTCCTTGGTTTTTCCACTTCTTACTCCCACCCCCTTTTCCTTGCATGCATCTCTCTATTCCTTTCCCTTTTCAGCTCTGTCAGCCTCTTCATTTACAGCTGAAGTATTACCCTTATATTGGTTTCCTTTTGCTGCTGTAACAAAATCACCACACATTTAGTAGCTTAAAACACCACCAATTTGTTGTCTGACAAATTCTATAGGTCAGAAATCTGATTTGAGTATCAACTGGGCTAAAATCAAGGTGTTGGCAGGCTGAATGCCTTTCTGGAGGTTCTAAGGCAGAATCCATTCTCTTGCATTTGCTAGCCTCTAAAGTTTAGTTACGTTCCTCAGCTTGTGGATCTTTCCATTGGTAAAGCTAGCCATGTTAAGTTAAGTACCCCTCACCTTGTATGACTCTGGCCTCCTCTTCTGTCTACCTCTTCCACTGTTAAGGACCCTTGTGAATACACTGGGGCCTCCCAGATAATCAGGATAGTCTTCCTATTTAAAGGTTAGCCCATTAGCTTCCTTAAATCCGTCTGCACTCTTAGTTTCCTTTGCCATATAACATAGCATACTCACAGATTCTGGGGATTGGGATTTGATTATCTTGGTGGTGGTGGGCGGGACAGAGATTATTCTGCCTATTACAATCCCCTCTTATTCAGTTTCCATATTTCATTCTGAAATGTCCAAGCTCTGAATACTGGAAGACTTTTAGAACATCATTTGGTACTAAAATCTCATCTACCTGAACTAATTTTGTGGCAAAATTTGATCTGAGTTAGTGTGAGCCCATGCATGGTTTTAATTTTTTAATTTTTTTTAATTTTTATTTTTTATTTCTTTTCAGCGCAACAGTATTCATTGTTTTTGCACCACACCCAGTGCTCCATGCAATCCGTGCCCTTTCTAATACCCACCACCTGGTTCCCCCAACCTCCCACCTCCCCGCCCCTTCCAAACCCTCAGATTGTTTTCCAGAGTCCATGGTCTCTCATGGTTCACCTCCCCTTCCAATTTCCCTCAACTCCCATGCATGGTTTTTTTTTTTTTTTTAAAGATTTTATTTATTTATTTGACAGAGAGAAATCACAAGTAGATGGAGAGGCAGGCAGAGAGAGAGAGAGGGAAGCAGGCTTCCTGCTGAACAGAGAGCCTGATGCGGGACTCGATCCCAGGACCCTGAGATCATGACCTGAGTCCAAGGCAGTGGCTTAACCCACTGAGTCACCCAGGCGCCCCTCCCATGCATGGTTTTTAATGATTATACTTAGTGGGACTATTTACACATTTCCTTTCCTTTTTTTTTTTTTTAAAGGTTTTATTTATTTATCTATTTATTTAGAGAATGTAAGCTGAGGAGGAGCAGAGGAGAAGGGCATGGGAGGGAGAAGGAATTTCAAGCAGACTTTGAGTGTGGAGCCCAACACAGGAGTCAATCTCTTGACCTTGAGATCATGACCTGGAGACCAAGAGTCTGATGCTTAAGGGACTGAGCCATCCAGGCACCCCTACTTACACATTTTCTTACAGAAATATCAAAGTGTTTAGATATAAGATGCTCCCCATAGGAGAAATGATGTAATATATAATATATGCACTGTATTATCATTTTAAAATTTAAGGAACTCCAACTTTCAAAACCTATTTGACCCTAATAAATTAAAATAAGGGAATGTAGTACCATATTATTATTATTGTTGTTGTTATTATTATTATAATTAACCTGTAGTTACATTTAAATGAGCCTCTTTCCTTAGTTTTACTATGTCCCATGCTCCAGAGGAGGCGAGAGGAGAGAAGAGGAAATGCATCCCATGCTTCTGTGTATGATTACCAGGCATCCTGAAGGTTTGTCTGGACATACTCAGAGCACAGGCTTATTGGAACTCTGAATGAATTTCTACATTCATTTGCCTTGAGTGTTGCAAAACATTCGTTTGCTCCGGGATGTTTATTTTCACTTGTGTACAAAGATTTTTGGATCTTGATTTGGTGATTTTTATAAAGACATATATAGATGCTAAGACCTTGAGTATAGATCATAGTGCACTCCAATTTAGCCATTTCAATTTCCTTTGGCTTCCATGAGGAAGTATCTATTCAGAAAATACAGTCAGTTTTGAATGCCAAAAAACAAGATTAAGTAGAATTTGACATCTTCTTATATTAATTTCATTCCACTCCACAGATTCAACCAACATTTACAGCTTTTTATAGGTCAGACACTATTCTAGATACTGGGAATATAAAGGAAAACCAGATCTAGTAATATGAAGTTTTATGGGGTATTTTAATACACCGTGGTAAGGGAAATGATAAAAGAGGGCACCTAGGAAAAATAAAAGTATTTATTGGGTTGGTTACAGCTTTTTCTTTTCCCAAATATCAAACTAGCTTCTGCCTTAAGCAGTGGTATGAACGGTAGGACACGTTGTTCCAGATTCTTACCATTGTTGTGTTTATGCAGTCTGATTTTTTTTTTCAAGTTCTTCACACCTTTATTCAATTTATTAACCTCATACCTATTTTTTTTTTTTTTAGATCAAAAACTTTTTTTTTTTTTTTATTTCCAGCATAACAGTATTCATTATTTTTGCACCACACCCCGTGCTCCATGCAATCCGTGCTCTCTATAATACCCACCACCTGGTACCCCAACCTCCCACCCCCCGTCCCTTCAAAACCCTCAGATTGTTTTTCAGAGTCCATAGTCTCTCATGGTTCACCTCCCCTTCCAATTTCCCCCAATTCCCTTCTCCACTCTAAGTCCCCATGTCCTCCATGCTATTTGTTATGCTCCACAAATAAGTGAAACCATATGATAATTGACTCTCTCTGCTTGACTTATTTCACTCAGCATAATCTCTTCCAGTCCCGTCCATGTTGCTACAAAAGTTGGGTATTCATCCTTTCTGATGGAGGCATAATACTCTATCCCCAGGGGTACAGGTCTGTGAATCACCAGGTTTACACACTTCACAGCACTCACCAAAGCACATACCCTCCCCAATGTCCATAATCCCACCCCCTTCTCCCAAACCCCCTCCCACCAGCAACCCTCAATTTGTTTTGTGAGATTAAGAGTCACTTATGGTTTGTCTCCCTCCCAATCCCATCTTGTTTCATTGATTCTTCTCCTACCCACTTAAGCCCCCATGTTGCATCACCACTTCCTCATATCAGGGAGATCATATGATAGTTGTCTTTCTCTGCTTGACTTATTTCGCTAAGCATGATACGTTCTAGTTCCATCCATGTTGTCGCAAATGGCAAGATTTCATTTCTTTTGATGGCTGCATAGTATTCCATTGTGTATATATACCACATCTTCTTGATCCATTCATCTGTTGATGGACATCTAGGTTCTTTCCATAGTTTGGCTATTGTGGACATTGTGCAGTCTGATTTTTTAAGGCCCCAATATCTAGGTCCCAGGTCACATCCAATTCTGACAAAGTCGCAGGAAGTAAAAGGTAATGGAAATCCTTAAAATCTAAGTCTTTAGGTATCTTGGGTGGTTGTGGGGGTCGTGCCAGTGTATTTTATAGATGAATTGATTAAAAAGAAGGTCCAATTGTTGCTGACAAAGCAGAGGTTATAGAGAAGGTTTACAAGCGGTATCTGACACACAGTATATGCTTAATAAATCGCCATAGGGTAACTACTGCTGGACTGAGTCCCAGCTGCTAGAGCCCTACTATGTTGAGACAGATGTCCCTGTTGCCTTCTGCATGTATGGGCATTGCAGCGCTAATCTCCACCCTATTCCTGGAACACCCAAGATCTTCTATTATATTTCACATTTACACCCTTCTTGCTGTCAGTTGCTCTTCAAGGACTATGTTCTTTCTGTTTAACTTCCCATCAGTGTTCTTTCTCAATACCAGTGTTTCATGTCACAGACACTTTGTGTCTGTGCCATCCTGCTGTAGTTAATTGTCTATGCATGGTTGAGCCCCAATATGTGACAGCTGATATTTTAAAACATATTTTGATTATATGTTTGTATCTTGATTGACAATCTATAAAGAGTCTATCCCCTTTCAGAAAACATAAGTCTTCTTTTCAGTCTCCTCATGGATGACTTCATCTCCTGGTTCCTCAGGGTGTAGATCATGGGGTTCAGGACAGGGATGATGACTGTGAAGGTGATGGAGACGGCTCTGTCCATGGGGAGGGCAGTGAAGGGCCGGGCATAGACATAGATGCAGGGCACAAAGTGCAGGGTCACCACAGTAATGTGGGCTGTGCAGGTGGAGATGGCTTTCCTTCTGCCCTCCCCAGTGTGAGACCGCAACATCATCAAGATGACTGTGTAGGACACAAGAAGAAGGACAAACCACAGAGTAGTAACCAGACCGTTGTTGGAAATCATTAAGATCTCAAGAACAAATGTGTCTGTGCAGGCGAGTTTGAGGACTTGGGGGACATCACAGTAGAAGCCATCAACGACATTGGGTCCACAGAAGGGGAGGGGCAGCAACAGGGAAATCTGCACGATGGAGTGGACAAAGCCCCCCACCCAGGAGGCCACAATGAGGGCAGTGCATCGTCCCCTACTCATGATGGTCACGTAGTGCAGGGGCTTGGAGATGGCCATGTAGCGATCAAAGGCCATGATAGAGAGAGAAAAAATGTCTGCCCCACCGAGAAGGTGGAAGAAGAACATCTGAGTGATGCAACCATTGAAAGAGATGGTCTTTGTCCTTGACAGAAGGTCCACGAGGACCTTGGGAGCAGTGATGGAGGAGAAGCAGATATCCAAGACTGAGAGATTGCGGAGCAGGAAATACATGGGGGTGTGAAGGCGGGACTCACAGGTTACAGTGACCATGATGGCAACATTTGCTAACACAGTTGTTACATAAACTACAGATAAAAAGAAAAATAAGAGCAAGCTCAGCTCTTGAGACTGGGTAAGTCCACAAAAAATAAATTCAGACACCCTGCTATGATTTCTCAGGGCCATTGGATGATAGTCCTTCCACCATGTACAGCTTTGAAAGAAACAATAATACTGCTGAGGCATTGAGATTGAGCAAAGATTTATCTCTTACATGGAAATTGAACAGCATAAATATATTTTAATCATATATCTTATTCTTTATGAACCTGCTATGTTACCCAGGGAGGTCACTCAGTTCTACTTGCTTCAGCTCCCTCTTTAGCCCAAAATGTGGTTTGAGCTAGATCATTCATCTCCCTACTATATTCACAGGAGCCTTTGGCATCTGTTAAAATTCAGCCCTAGACGGACAGGTCAGAAGGGGCTGTTCTGCGTTGGACCAAAGGAGAGAAAATTCTTGTCATTTCATCCCAATCCTAGTTGTTAGAACGAACTTGGGAATTGTGATTCAGTGTTGTACACATTTAGTCTTGCAATGGTGCTTTAAGTATTAGTGGAGCATGTGAAAGACATTGTATAGACAGGTACAATTTTCTGAGTGTTGCAATGTGATAACAGCACCTCTTTAAATCAAGACTATCAGATTTTATTTCTGTATAACTTAAGGAAGGTGAATTTAGCGGACTAGAAGACTCTAAATTGGCTTCTACCAGATCCAGTGACTTAAATGTAAGCAGTTTGTTGGGATTTTATGACTAAAATTATATTTGTGCATATAACTTTAATCTGTAACATGTAATAAATATATTTGCAATTATTAAATGTTACATGATATTTTGGTTCAAAAAAAAAAAAATCCACCCCTAGAGGATGTTGAAGAAGAGAACTAAAGAAGGCTTCATGGAAGGAGCTGTGGGCTCCCTACACCTCTGCGTATGGGAGCTCCTCTGATTTTATTCTAATTCCACTTTGTCTCTGTGCCTTAAAACCCATTAGAATAAACCAACAATCACAGGCCTTACAGTGACACCATGATAGGAATTGATTTGAACAGCATGTTATAGTTTTAAAAGCACTGCACACCTAATTATTAATCAATTTTTCTAATATCCCTCTGAGGTTAGAGGGGAAAGTATTAACATTACCACATCAGTTAATACCAAAACTGAAAAAGTGAACTCAGTAAACATTAAGCCAGTTTTCCTAGGTCATATGGAAAACCAGTGGAACAGGAAAAGTAACACAAATCTCTTCTATTTGTTCTAGAATCTTTCTACTCATCCAGATTGCCTGTCAGCTTGAGAATATATAAAACCAAGGATAATTTGTATAAGAGACTCTTTTTACAGAATTTTCCTAGTCTTTTCAAGGGTGGGTTTATCAGTCCCTTCATTTCCTCTCTCCATGACTAAGGAATTTTAGACCACTGCCCTTCTATTATCTTTCAGAAGTGACAAGGCTTTTTTTTTTTTTTTACTTTTTAAAATTTCATTTGGTCGATACCCAGAGGTCGGGGTTTAACACAAAGGTGACAAGGATAGCACCAGATATGATTCTGTTCACAAAGAAGACAGCAGAGTCCAGGCATACGTACATAGAGAGAGGGCATGAAGTGCAAGCTTTCTGCAGGGTTGTAGGCAATGCAGGTACACCCAATGGAACAATGGTAGCTCCCTGCCCCTGGACACCCATAGGTTCTCTTACTATAGAGTCGTGTTTGGGAAGGAGGCGGCAGATCCAACTTAGAGAATTTTCAGTTCATTCTATTTTGCCCGTAGGAGTCAGGAGTGATCAACCTTTTATTGTTTGAGGGTCAATTTTGAAAAAAAAAATTAAGTCTCAGGAAAATTTAATTGACATGCAGAAGGACATAGAGAAAGCTAGTGGTGAAGTTTAGCTTTCAGCATAATACATATTCTACTCATGCCATTTCAGTAATTTCTGAGATTTATGGTGGTGGCAGTGGTGACAAAGTTAACTGAGAGGAAAATAGCCATCTTCAGCCTAAGCATCTGAGCCATCTGGCACCACCATCTAGGTGGTCCCCAGAATGTGTCCACCTGGGAAGCATTACTCTCGGTTGGTGTAGAAACAAGCTTTGAGAGCCTTGAGAAGTTATGTGGATAAATAACCCCCAAACACAGCTTGCATCTCCTTTGCTCTGAAGAGTATGGCCACTTGCCTTGTTTCCTCTGTTGGTTCTCTCTCGGTGAGCACAATGGCCTCCGCAGCAGGCACTGACAGGTAGCATGTTTATCCAAAAGATTTCTACTGAGCCACTCACATTGCAAGGAACCGGACACTGTACAGGCTCTCCGAAGGATTCTACTTTCTTCACCTATCCCAGTGTGGCCTCCTTCTCTTCCTCCTCAGTTGACCCCTTATCTCTCCCTAGATCATTCCAAGTTTCCTTTGTTGTCCTTTCCTGGTCTCCTTCCCTTCAGTATAGTTTTCTCTAATTCATCTTCTCTGTTTTTTTTTTTTAATTATTTGTTTATTTGACAGACAGAGATCCCAAGTAGGCAGTGAGGCAGGAAGAGAGAGAGAGGAGGAAGCAGGCTCCCCACTGAACAGAGAGCTCGATGTGGGGCTCAACCCAGGACCCTGAGACCACGATCTGAGCTGAAGGCAGAGGCTTTAACCCGCTGAGCCACCCAGGCACTCCCATCCCCTCTGTTTTTTCCAGAAATGTAATTACAAATCACAAATGGGACCATCCGTTCTTTGCCTGAAGATTTTTAATGGTTCCCTATTGTCTACAGAATAAAGATTAAACTCCTCTTAGTATTATCTGGTACCCTGTTTCTTTTGATCCTGTTTCAGGGGTTTAAATGTTATGCAACTTCTTGCTGGTCCATGCCTTTGGATCCATGTTCCTGTGGCTTGATCTACCCACCACGCACTCCCCAGTTCCAGAATTTCCCATTTATCCGCCTTCACAACACTCAGGTTCAGAGTCTCGTGTTCTATGAAAACTTTCCAGACACCGCTTTGGGACTCATCATTCCCTGCTCTGACTTCTCCTCTGGCACTTGTAACATTTTTACATCTAAGTGCTTACGTGTCTGTCTCTCCTTAGTTCAGTATAATTTCCCTCTTACCCCTCAAGTTCATCCTGCCTGCTCAGTGTTTCATTTATGTTACATCACCAAAGCTTTACTTAGTCTGGGGCACGTGTTAGGTGCTCAAAAAAGGTGTTATTTCTGTTGTTGTTGTTTATTTTGTTTTGTTTTTAGATTAGTGAACAAACCTATCTGGTAAGGGCTTATTATAACTTATGAGCGTTGACATTGGAGTGTGGGTGAGTAAAGAAGGATCTTGACAAACACAGATTAAGCAACTCTTTTCTTAATGTCCTTGACTTGACCTCAGGGATACCAGATAGCGATGCATTTTCTGATCCAGGCTATGAAATAGCTTTGTGACCTTGAAAAAGTCACCCTTCTCTCTGTTACTCAGATGCTGAGTTGTAAAATAACGTGGTGTGGTGTGGAACAAGGTTAAGGGCTTTGGAGTAGAGCATACCTGGACTGGAATTCTGCCTCTTTCTTCTTTTTCACCTGGACCAAGTCTTCTATTTTCTTTCAGTTCCCTCCTCTGTAAACTGGCAAGCATAACACTTAGTTCATTGGGTAGCATAAACAGCAACTGCGATCATGTGTGTAAAGTTCAATTAACTTGATTTCTTTCCCTTTCCCCTGAAAACAGGATCTTCCCTGTCATGAAGAGTTATTTAGGAAGACTTTGGCAGAATGTAAAAAGCTATCCAATAGAACAGCTTCTCTTTGAACCAACTTGCTTGTTTGTATTTTAGTGAACTTGTGTGGATTAACCAAGTAGACCAAAGGTTTCAGTGCTAAGTCATTGGTTTGGGAATAAAACTGACTCTGGGTCAAAGGCAAAAGGGACCCAGTGAATCATGGGCCATGTGTGGATATGGGGCTGCCTTTGAAACGTCTACAGTTTTAAAGGAAATTGAGGGCATTATAAAATCACGTTTTTTTGAGGAAGCACCCATCTTGTGGAAAAATTCTCTGTTATCCCCATGGACAGACCCCAAGATAGAACAAAATCTCCGTAAATGCAATTCAGCTGTTCTACCAAATACCATCTGCTTTCTCTTTTAGCAGGCTGACCCCATGTCTGTGGTGCCTTCTTAGAAAGACATTCCTCCTTTCCCAATATTTAACATCCACTCTGTTGTCTCTCACTAAAGAGAGAGCTATTTTGGCAGTATCTTATATACTTGGTGTATTTTTCATGCTTATCCTATTCATGCATTATCCACAATGTCTCACACTGACAGGTCCATGTCCTTACCTAAACCTTCAGTATCCAACCAGGAACTCGCACCATCTGAGACTGGGTGGTGGGTGTCAGTGGATATGATGCTGGGGAACCATCGTGTTAGAAGGTCAAGTCCTTCTCAAGATTAGTTATGCTAGTCTTCAAACTCTTCTCTTCACCTTTGCATTGGAAAGGGCAGACTCAAGGAGTCATGTCATCATGGTTCTTCTGCTTGTCCCAATGTGCTCCTGCCACATGTACTAGTCCCTCAGGTCTAAGCCTCATACAAGAATTAGCAAAGGGAATTTCATTGGATGTGAATGTAGAAAGAGGACGGATCTTCTTTGATCATGTTGGAGTTCCAGTGGGAGTTATTAAACAGCTTCCAAGTCATTACTGCATGCAAGTTCACATGTATGTACATGCACACCCACCCACCCACCGCCACACACATGCATACACACACACACACACCACACACACACACACAGATGCCCACATTTCTATGCTTTCCAAATTCTTATAAAGCCCCAGAAGGAATAAGTCTATCTATTCTGTGATTCCCTGAGTTTTAGGGAAACATATTAATAGAAACATCTAATGTCATATGATTATTCATTCTCAATGTGAACAACATGTCCAAGGGACAAAAATTGATTCAGTGGGGGCAAAAAATCTTAGATTAGAATGCTGTGTGGCCCTTCAAAGAACTTCAGTCCACAAAAAGATACACAGTATATCTTTGGTATTAAATTTTCTTATAGGAGAGGATTAGGAAAAATACCTAATACAGTTCCTTGGAGGGGGACAATAATTCTTAAAAATTTGAGAATCACTGGCATATAATTAGAAGTCTTGTCATAGCCTCTTCCCTAAGCGACCTCTGAAAATGGTTCATTATTCCCTTGATGCAGAAAACCCTACAAAATCATGCAAATCTCCGTATTCATTTTAAGAACACACATAAAACTACCCAGACCATCAAGGATGTGCATACCTGAAAAGTGACCAAGTATCTGAAGGATGTCACTTTGCAGAAGCTATGTCTGCCATTCTGTTGCTGTAATGGAAGAGCTGGTTGGTGCACTCAGGCCAAACAGTGGGGAGGGATACAGGGTCAGTGGGCCAAAAGGAGGACTGAATTCTTACTGCACATGCTTAAAAATGCAAAGAGTCTTGCTGAACCTAAGGGTTTAGATGGAGGTTCTTTGGTCACTGAGCACATTCAGGTGAACAAAGCCCTCAAGATGCGGTGTAGAACATACAGAGCTTATTAACCTACACTTGAGCTCTCCCTGCCCTACTGAGATGATCCTTACTGCAAAATAGCAGGTTGTTTCTAAACTAGAAGAGGAGCTTGCATCCAAGAAGAAACTAAAGGAAAAAACCTTATGGCCTGGGAGTAAATTCTGCATAAAATAAAAACAAAAGTAAAAAAAAAAAAAGAAAAAAAAAGAAAGTCTTGGCCTAATGTCTCTGTCTCATAGGACTCAGTGAAGATCACAGATGTGTATCACTTACTAGGACCTTTTAATGCATCATAACAGCTCGCAAAGAAATTGTTCTGTATGTTACAATATCCTGATTTCCTGTATGTTGCTTCTTTACTAATTGTCTGATTTTTGAATGATGATTGTAGGCTAAAGGGCGGAATTTGATGTGAGCCTAGGGAGCAAAGAGACATTTATTGTCTTTCTACATATTAACTTCTGTGGAATTCTTCTTAGGAGAGAGGTGGGTTATGACATGGACCCAGTGGCTGTTCCTAAGTGACCCTGCATTTAATATGTTTCTTTCCTCTCCTGGTACACAAAATGGGTCTTGAGTGTGTGGAAAGGTGTTCCTTAGGTATTTTTGTTGTTGCTGTTCTAAGTGACTTCCCTGGAATTGTCAGGCATTCAAAGGTAAAAGCTAGATTTTCTCCAACTATAAAAGCTCTGAGGGTGAAAGAGGAAGAGAGAGAGGGAAGAAGAAAGTTAGGTTAACATAAATTACCATGGTGGGTTTTGTGCAGCTATATCCCTAAACTGTACTTTTGAGATTAATTTCAGTGGGCAAATTAGTAGAATGGACCCGATTAGAGGAAATTCTTGGTCTATGTGTAGATTTGTCCAAGTATATATCTGATTGAACACAACTTTTAAAACGTTTCTTCTCTTTTCACTAGTTGGTGAAATATATTAGAGATTATGTATTCAGAATATTAAACCAAGAAGTAATTTTAATAACTAATTGGAAATACAGAGTCACTAGAGAGAGCACGTATGACATAGACACATCCATAATTTCCATATGTGCATATCTAGGATTCGAGGGATTGACAGTAGGGAATGTGGACTGTATGCCTGATTAATGAACGGTGTTAATCGTCAGAACGACCATCCTCTCAACATTTATCATTCTTCATTCTCATGAACACATTGTAAATGGACAATGTCATTTCCATATTGCAGGTGGTAAAAGTTAGGTAAAATGTGTTGGCATGAGAATCAAAGATTGAACCAAATTAGCATTAGGTCATTGATTTTCATCTTCTACCTTCTGCTTTTCCCAAGTTCACAAGCCCAATAGCTCATGTTCAAGCCCATCTCTTCCTTTGGTTGGTAGATTCCTGCTGAGAGAGTTGAAAGGCTATGAGGATATACAGAAATGACTGGTGAGAGAGCTAGTGGTCTGTTGCCTCAGGATAGCAGTTTGCGGAAACCAGATCATAGATTTCCAGTCTCCATGTGAGTGCTCACCCCAGCTTACTGCTCTTGGAAGGCCCAAGCCTTCTCTGCAGTCTTTTCATGGCTGACTTCATCTCCTGGTTCCTCAGGGTGTAGATCATGGGGTTCAGCATGGGGGTAATGACCGTGTTATTGATGGACACAGCCGTGTCCATGGGCAGTGTAGTGAAGGGCCTGCAGTAGATATAGACGCAAGGCACGAAGTGCAGAGTCACCACGAGGATATGGGAGGTGCAGGTGGACAGGGCCTTTTTTCTACCCTCCCCAGAGTGAGCTCTTAGCATTGCCAGAATGACAGTGTAGGACCCCAGCAGCAGGAGGAACCACAGCAGAGTCACAAGCCCATTGTTAGAGATCATGAGAAGCTCTAGGGCAAAGGTGTCGGTACAGGCCAGCTTAACCACTTGGGGCACATCACAGTAGAAGGCATCCAGGATGTTGGGGCCACAGAAGGGGAGCGGAAGCATCAAAATTATCTGAACAATTGAGTGCAAACCACCACCCACCCAGGAAGCCACCACTAAGCCCACCCACACCTCTTTCCTCATAATGGTCACATAATGCAGGGGTTTGGCGATGGCAAGATACCTGTCATAGGCCATCACAGAGAGGAAGAAAATGTCTGCCCCACCAGCGAAGTGGAAGAAGAAGATCTGTGCCATACAGCCATTGTAGGAGATGGTTTTCCTCTCTGATAACAGGTCCACCAGGAACTTGGGAACGGTGACAGATGAAAAAACAATGTCCAGGACCGATTTGTTCCGCAGCAAAAAGTACATGGGGGTGTGAAGGTGGGACTCACAGCTAATGGTCACCACAATGAGGGCATTGCCTAGCACAGTTGCTACATACACAACAAGGAAGACCACAAACAAGAAAAATTCTAGCTCCTGGAAGTGAGTGAGTTCCAGGAAGACGAATTCCTTCACATTGGTGTGGTTGCTCTGGCCCATGGTGCAGACCACCCTCCACCACATCTACCTTGGAAGAAAGTACGTTCGGGTTAGGAGTATAGTGTTGTGAGGGGACAGCATCATTTATTGTATATTCTTACAAGGCTCTCTTGAACATGCAGATCATCATGACTACTCTGAAAAACTGGAGAGGGTCTCCCCTTTTGTGGCCTGGAAATTGTTTATCCTGATGATTCTTATTTCCTGCTGGAAATACCCTGACTGGACAGTAAAAGCCATCCTACTTCAGTGCCTTTCCTCTGACAAGAGGGAGATAGCAAGACTATGGTCATTTGACTAATGGCTTGCCTTCTGTCCTGCAGGAGTGGCTTCCTCACATGTATGAAGGGCTTTATACATTACCAACGGCCTTCACCTGCAGTGTCTCATTTTGATTTTCATTCTCATGATGTCTCTGTGGGGTCTGGAGAGTGGGTATGATCATCTCCACATAGGGGAAGCTGAAGCTTAAGAAGACGTTAATGTCTTGCTCACATTTGCACAACTGCAAAGTTAACGAGTGGCAAATCAAGGATTCAAATCCAAATATTTTTTAGACTTGACAAGGAACAAATGTTAATTGGGTTCTTCTTTTTTTTTTAATATCTGTAAGATTTTTAAAATTTAGTTACTGCTTAAATGAAAATGCCATCTATAATGTTACCAAATTATTCAGCAGTTATGGCTTGAATATATTTTAAATTCACTTCAAAATATAGCCATCAAATTTTTCTCTTACAAAAAACATTATTTTTAAGCTCTTTACTTTAACAGAGTAATAGGAAGTTTTACACACACACACACACACACACACACACACACGACCCATGCACTTTTCATCCACCCTCGGCCAATGTTAGCATCTTTCATAGCTACAAGACAATAACAACACCATGAAACTGACATTAGTACAATTCACACCCCTTTTTCATATTTTACCAGTTACCCATGCTTTCACATGTGTGTATCTAATTTTATTCAATGTGTAACTTTAGGAACTACCACCACAGTCAAGATGCATCATATGTTACAACTTATAGCCACCCATACCTCCTCCCTCTAAAGCTCTATCCCCTAGACACCAATAACCTGTTTTCCATCCCTATAACTACATTATTTCAAAATGTTATATAAATTGGTTTGTACACTGTGTAAACTTCTGTGATTAGCTTTTTAATTGGGCTCTTCTGAGCCTTCTTTTCACTAGGCCTGGGCCGTAGCCTTCTGTGTCTTTTCTTGCTGAGAATTCTGCTAAATCAGTTCAGCAAGAAGCTGAACTTAAACAAAATTTATTTATTTAATTATTTATAAAATTTCTTTTCAGCATAACAGAATTCATTGTTTATGCACCACACCCAGTGCTCCATGCAATATGTACCCTCCTTAATACCCACCGCCTGGCTCCCCCAACCTCCCAAACCCTGCCCCTTCAAAACCCTCAGATTGATTTTCAGAGTCCATAGTCTCTCATGGTTCACCTCCCCTTCCAATTTCCCTCAACTCCCTTCTCCTCTCCATCTCCCTATGTCCTCCATGTTATTTGTTATGCTCCACAAATAAGTGAAACCATATGATAATTGACTCTCTCTGCTTGACTTATTTCACTCAGCATAATCTCTTTCAGTCCCATCCATGTTGCACAAAAGTTGGGTATTCGTCTTTTCTGATGGAGGCATCATACTCCATAGTGTATGTGGACCACATCTTCCTTATCCATTCATCTGTTGAAGGGCATCTTGGTTCTTTCCACAGTTTGGTGACCGTGGCCATTGCTACTATAAACATTGGGGTACAGATGGCCCTTCTTTTCACTACATCTGTATCTTTGGGGTAAATACCCAGGAGTGCAATGGCAGGGTCATAGGGAAGCTCTATTTTTAATTTCTTGAGGAATCTCCACAGTGTTCTCCAAAGTGGCTGCACCAACTTGCATTCCCACCAACAGTGTAAGAGGGTTCCCCTTTCTTCACATCCCCTCCAACACATGTTGTTTCCTGTCTTGCTAATTTTGGCCATTCTAACTGGTGTAAGGTGGTATCTCAATGTGGTTTTAATTTGAATCTCCCTGATGGCTAGTGATGATGAACATTTTTTCATGTGTCTGATAGCCATTTGCATGTCTTCATTGGAGAAGTGTCTGTTTATGTAAGAAGCCCCTACCTTGACATCTGATTAAATGTGTCATCCCTTAACCCTTGAGATCTAACTCCTTTTATCTAAGTTCTTGGCTTATCCTTGTAAGATCCTGTAAAGCTAGTTTAGCAAGAATTCCTTGGTCTGGAAGTGTCCTTTCATAATTTTCCATCCATTGACCCCTTCACTCTGCTTGTTGGCTATAAATACCCTCCTATCCTTATTGTATTTGGAGTTAAGCTTAGTCTCTCTCCTTTATTGCAATCATCTTAATTCCTGTTGCAGTAGTCTTGAATAAAACACGTCTTTCATTTTAAACAAGCATTCAGTGAATAATTTTTGTTTGATAGACTCCAGAAGTTTTCTCCCAGTACCATTTTGGCAGAAGAGAGAATCTGGAAGTTACTTTGGTTTATCAGAATTATAGTGGGTGGATAGGGCTTAAGTGGTTCACTAAATAGCCTGCGTACTTAATCTTCACCTCCTCCTTTAAAGGAAAAGAAGAGTCAGGCCCTGATAAGTACTCCTCCCTGCAGTCAGAGACCCCTGGACCTGACTGGGCCCACAGGGCTCTTGATGGAGTGGAGAGCTACGATCATTGGTATTATGGACAAATTGATTGTTAAAGCTTCAGGGGTGACTTAACCCAAAACTCCTCACTTTAGGGGTGAACAGAGAAGATTGTTTATTTTTTCCACAACAGTCTGACTTGATGAAAGGCAGAGAATTTTTTTAATATTCAAGTACTTTTCTGTTTCTTTTTGTTTTTCATGAAAACACTGAAGATCTACCCTTTCAACAAATTTTAAGTATACAATAAAATATTTCTAACTGTAGTCACCATGCTCTACATTAGATTTCCAGAACTTACTTATTCTTCTTGCATAACTCAAATGTTGTGCTTCTTGACCAACACCTCCTATCTCCTGCTCCTTTCAGCCTCTGGTCACCACCATTCTACTCTCTGTCCCTATGAGTAGGGCAAGTTATGCTAAATGAAATAAGCCAGGCACAGAAAGACAAGTACTGTATGATCTCATATGTAGTACTAAAATATTCTAAGTATTCCAAAATAGCTGAACTAAGTATTCTAAAACAGTTGAACTAATAGAAAGATATTTTTAATCAGGTTTGATGATTCAAACCACAGAGATTTTCTACTATTGCTATATTATAGCAAAATAGGTTTGTTTGTTTTTTTCAAATCAGATATTTGGCCATCAGAGGACAAAACTCTTTCAATAAGAATATCTGAATGAAACTCGACCATTCTCTTACACCGTACACAAAGATAAACTCAAAATGGATAAAAGACCTCAATGTGACAGGAATCCATCAGAATCCTAGAGGATAACATAGGCAGTAATCTCTTCGATATCAGCCACAGCAACTTCTTTCAAGATATGTCTCCAAAGGCAAAGGAAACAAAAACAAAAATAAATTTTGGGACTTCATCAAAATCAAAAGCTTCTGCACAGCAAAGGAAACAGGCAGGAAAACAAAGAGGCAACCCACGGAATGGGAGAAGATATTTGCAAATGACAGTACAGACAAAGGTTGATATCCAGGATCTATAATGAACTCCTCAAACTCAACACACACAAAACAGGCAATAATATCAAAAAATGGGCAGAAGATATGAACAGACACTTCTCCAATGAAGACATACAAATGGCTATCAGACACATGAAAAAATGTTCATCATCACTAGCCATCAGGGAGATTCATATTAAAACCACATTGAGATATCACCTTATACCAGTTAGAATGGACAAAATTAGCAAGACAGGAAACAACATGTGTTGGAGGGGATGTGGAGAAAGGGGAACCCTCTTACACTGTTGGTGGGAATGCAAGTTGGTGCAGCCTCTTTGGAGAACAGTGTGGAGATTCCTCAAGAAATTAAAAATAGAATTTCCCTATGATCCTGCAATTGCACTCCTGGGTATTTACCCCAAAGATACAGATGTAGTGAAAAGAAGGGCCATCTGTACCCCAATGCTTATAGCAGCAATGGCCACGGTCGCCAAACTATGGAAAGAACCAAGATGCCCTTCAACGGATGAATGGATAAGGAAAATGTGGTTCATATACACTGTGGAGTATTATGCCTCCACCAGAAAGGATGAATACCCAACTTTTTTAGCAACATGGATGGGACTGGAAGAGATTATGCTGAGTGAAATAAGTCAAGCAGAGAGCGTCAACTATCATATGGCTTCACTTATTTGTGGAGCATAACAAATAGCATGGAGGACATGGGGAGTTAGAGAGGAGAAGGGAGTTGGGGGAAACTCGAAGGGGAGGTGAATTATGAGAGACTATGGACTCTGAAAAAAATCTGAGGGGTTTTTTTAGTGGCGGGGGGGTGGGAGGCTGGGGTACCAGGTGGTGGGTATTATAGAGGGCACAGATTGCATGGAGCACTGGGTGTGGTGCAAAAATAATGAAT
Source organism: Mustela erminea (assembly GCF_009829155.1). Lineage (NCBI taxonomy): Eukaryota > Metazoa > Chordata > Mammalia > Carnivora > Mustelidae > Mustela > Mustela erminea. The sequence goes on along the minus strand of NC_045622.1, from coordinate 102,689,907 downwards.
ACTGTTATGCTGAAAATAAATAAATTTAATTAAAAAAAAAGAATATCTGTATGCCCAAGGACTTTCATATAGCACATAAGTTTTAAAAATTCAAATAGTTGAGATGACGAAAATCCAGTTCAACAATAGAAAATACATAGTCCCGGAATCTGCAGGGAAGACATTATATCTAAAGAGAATAGGCTAAGAAAGAAGAGAGTGAATTAGATGAAAGGAGAAGTGAGCACTTCCCCCAAAATAATAGCGTAACAAAGCATACCACAAACAACCTATTCCTTGATGTTTCTTTTTCCAGTTCTGTTATACTTGGGAGCTTTTTATGATTTAAATTGAGGGTTTGGGACATATGGAAAGCCTCTGGGAGGATCTGGGTGTTTCAGTCGATTGAGTGATTCTTAATTTTCTCTTAGGTCATGATCTTATGGGAGGGGTCACGGGATCATGAGGGGTCCTGGCATGGAGCCCTGCCTTGGGCTCTGTGTTCAGCGAGAGGTCTTTTTAGGATTCTCTCTCTTTCTCCCTAAGACCCTCCCCACGTCAAATAGGTAAATAAATAAATGAGTCTTTGAAAAATCCTCTGCAATAGCAATGGCCACTGTTGCCAAACTGTGGAAAGAACCAAGATGCCCTTCAATGGACGAATGGATAAGGAAGACGTGGTCCATATACACTATGGAGTATTATGCCTCCATCAGAAAGGATGAATATGCAACTTTTTTAAAATTTATTTTTTATTTTCAGCATAACAGTATTCATTATTTTTGCACTACACCCAGTGCTCCATGCAATCCGTGCCCTCTATAATACCCACCACCTGGTACCCCGACCTCCCACCCCCCACCCCTTCAAAACCCTCAAATTGTTTTTCAGAGTCCATAGTCTCCATGGTTCACCTCCCCTTCCAATTTCCCCCAACTCCCTTCTCCTCTCCATCTCCCCATGTCCTCCATGTTATTTGTTATGCTCCACAAATAAGTGAAACCATATGATAATTGACTCTCTCTGCTTGACTTAGTTCACTCAGCATAATCTCTTCCAGTCGCGTCCATGTTGCTACAAAAGTTGGGTATTCGTCCATTTGAGACCACAAGGGAAACATTTTTCCTAAACCCCAGTGTAAGAGAATGTTCCCCTGGGAACCGGTAAGATTCTTCCTCATAGACAACGAAGACCATGTACTGGACCATTACCCCTTGCTTTGTCCTCCATACACTCGAAACATATATGTGGCTTAATTTCCTACACCATACATTTCCAAGTGTAGTCTCTTAACAGTTTCTTACATTTTATCGTTTTATTATGTGTGTTTTGGTGATGTTGTTATAAGATCTCCCTAATCCTTTGTAGAATGCAATAGATAAATACATTGAGTACTAAGGTAGAGCATGGTTTTCATAGGTATATGGTAACCAGGCAGGTTGAGAATGAGCATTGGTCATGAGGCTAGACTGGACTGGGGGGGTGCTAGCCAGGCAAATACAGCAGTCTTGGGAGACAAGGGTAGAACAGGGAATATGGAAACAAGGGGTGGGTGGATGGCATTGGGAGTCAGGCTTGTAGAATATATTTAGGTGAGAGATCACAAAAGTTATACATTGACCTCTTCAGTTTTCCTAGTTGGGCCCTTAATTACTGTTTTCAAATAGTGCTGCTCTCAACATTTTGTAAATGCATTTTTGTGTGCACCTGTAAGTCCAGAAATGGACTTACTAGATCAAATAATATGTCAGTTTTCTGGTTTTAGCTGATGATGAAGATACTGTAAAGAAACAGCCTAATTTTAGCTGTGTTTGAATGATTTCTTTTGCTTTTTGTTTGTTTGATTTCTTTTTAGAGGTAGATGTTATGAGTTGAAATAAATTATGTTACTTTTTAACTTCTCATGGGAATAGAAGACTGAAGATTTTGTTATCTCAGTAACAAATGTCAAAAAAGTTAGTTAAAATATTAGAAAGAAGTTTAACTAAATGTTTATATAATTTGGGGGGTAGAGGATTTTGTAATGATGGCACCAAAGATTATTAGATTTGACTGAATAAAAATAGCAAAATTTGTGTTTTAAAAGCATGAAAAATAAGTTAAAAATAAATGAAAATCCTTGGAAAATATATGTAAAAAACATAATATAAAATAGGCTTAATATCTTTGATGTATAAAGACTTTTGTCAATCAATAAGATACTTTAAAGCAAAAATGGATCATAATTCACAGAGAAATGCAGTTGGTCAGTCTACATATAAAAAGATGGTCAGCTCCATATATGGTGGGTAAGAATGTATTCACAAGGACAAAATTTCTGGGGTCATTCTGGAAATATGTGTCAAAACTTAAGGGGGCACCTGGGTGGTTCAGTGGGTTAAGTCTCTTCCTTTGGCTCAGGTCATGATGTCAGGGTCCTGGGATCAAGCCCCACATCAAGCTCTCTGCTCAACAGGGAGCCTACTCCCCCCAACCCTTTTGCCTCTCAGCCTACTTTTGATCTCTCTCTCTGTCAAATGAATAAACTAAATCTTAAAAAAAAAAACTTAAAATAAGAAAATCCTTTCATGCAGAAACTCTACTTTAGGAATTTATGCTAAAGTGTTAGTAAACCCAGAGCTTAATATTGTAAGTACAAAAAAAGTTGATCATAGAGGAGATTAGAATTTAAGTTAATGTCTGATATATTAAATTGTTTCAGTAAGTTATGGTATGATGGAACAATCTAGTATTACAGTCATTCAGATTGAAAATGTAGAACTTGTAGACTTGGAAACATTCCCTTTTAGTAACAGATTGAAACACTGAACTTATCATATAATGTTATCTTGGGGAAAAAATTTACATGCCTGGAAGAAATCTGGAAAGATATTGCAATAGTAGCAGCCATTACCTGTGAGTAATTGGGTTTTGGTAATTTAACTTTAAGAAGACATTCTATTGTGTCCAATTAAAAAAAAGATTTTAAATGCCTTCTGATTTTGAAAAAAGAAAACCCAACCTGATGTATTTACAACTTGAAGTAGATTTTCCCATTAATTTGAATTCTGATTGCCTCTTGTATTTTTCTCTTCCTTTTCTGTAAAATTGTCTTTAGAAAGGTGATTTCTTAGAAAAGAAAAGTTTAGGGAAGACAGTGCTAAGTATTCTCTTGATATTTAATGGTTCTGTGAGACTGAACCATTGGCTCAGTCTTGCAGAATGAGTTGTGGCTCATTTTATCTATTCTGTCGTCAATGGCTGATGTCTAGAAGACAGCCGGGACCAGCCAAGTCAGATCTCAACACTGGTGTTGAAGTTGCTTACTATTGGTTTCTCTTTTGAATTAATGTGATTCCACTCACTCTTCTGGTGAATCATCTTAGAAGGTTCCAGATTTTGGTGCAATGTCAGGACAGGATTGAATGGTGATCTTTCTATCTCATAAGCTCAGGGCTACATTATGGACCCTAGAAGCACCTTGTTCAAAGGAGAACAGCTTTTGAATTCAGGTTCAAGCATTTTATTTTATTTAAAAAATTTTTTTTTTCTTTTTAAACAAATTATCTTCTGTTGCCACTATATAGTATATCATTAGTTTTTGATGTAATGTTCGATGATTTATTAGTTATGTATAACAGCCAGTGCTCAAGCATTTTAAATGTTGACTGTGTGACCCTGAGAAACTTAACTTTTATGCACTTCCCAATCTTCCTCTGTGGAAGGGGAGGCATAAGGCTTACTTTGCAGACTGAGGTTTACTTCTGATAACCTAACACTTTTACCAACAGTCCTTATGTATCTATTTGTTTCTGCCTCTTCTTCCAAATATAAGTTCCTTGAGGGTGGAGACTTGGTTTTGTCACCATTGTATCTCTTGTTCCTACCTGGCATATATCAGTTATTCTGTGATTCTTTTTGAATAGAAGAATGGACAGGTGGATGGCTAGTGTCTGATACACAGCAGTGACTCAACAAGTTCTTGTTTGTTTTCACATCATCTCCAGCTTCATCCTAAACGTTCCTCTTTGTCCCCCTATTTATTTTTGTTGCTGCATAAGTACTTTGAATGAAAATTCATATAACAGCACATTGTAAACTTCAAAGCACTGTAGGATCATGGGGTATTAATATCACCATAATGTTAATGGGATTATATAATTCTGTTTCTCTCCCTGCATCCTGCTAGCTTTTAATCTCTTTTTTTTTAAAGAGAAAAACCGTACCAGTTATTTTTCTATATATTGTACATGCTCAGTAATGTTTATGGAATGAGTTTTAGTGAAAAAAAAATCACTTCTAATTTGAATGTATCTTGAGAAGCCTAGCATTTTATATAAGAGGCAAGAGATCTTAATCAGCCTGAGACTTTTAGCTAATGGACAAATTCTGCAAGAATTGCACAGGGATATGGTATCTTTCAGGCACTAGGAACTGAACGCTATTGAGATCCTAAAATTGTGTATGGGTTAAGCCAGGTTGCCTGCAGATGTGTCTTTAGGTATCCTCACCTACCTCTGCATTAGACAGGGGAGACTGCCAGTTGCCCCATCTTCATTGCTCTGATCCTCTTTTCCCAAATGCACGCACAGTCTAAGCTTCCTTAGACACTGAATTGGAAGAATCATATAATAATCAGCATAGGGAATAGTGTCAGATATTTGAAGAAATATAATTTTCAGTGGGGAAGCTGGCAGTTGCAGATGCAATGGGAGTTATTAAAAAGTTACTAACGTGTATATATTGGGATTTTTCCATCTATCTTTCCAGTTTAATCCCACTGTGGTCTACGAGTTTACCTTGTATGATCTGTGAAGTTGTAAACACCATATTCTATGACCCAGAATATGATCTCTCCTGGTGAATGTTCCGTGTGAGTTTGGGAAGAATGTGTGTTCTGCTGTTGTTGGGTGAAATGTATTATAAATATTAATTAGATACAATTGGTTAATGTTGCTACTTAATTCAACTGTATCATTATTGATTTTCTGCCTTTTGGATCTTAAATTACAGGTAGAGGGATGTTGAAGTCTCCAGCTCTAATAGTGGGTTTCTCTACTTCTTCTTGTACTTCTATCAGTTCTTGCCTCACCTATTTTGATAATCTGCTATTAAGTGCATGTGCATTAATCATTGTTACATACTGGGAGAATTAGCCCCTTTATCATCATCATTATAAAGATCTTCTTTTACTCTCTGATAGTTTCCCTTGTTCTGAAGTCCACTTCATCTCAAATTAATGTATCTATCCAGTTTTCTTCTGCTATATTTTTTCTCCAGTGCATTACTTTAAATCTGTGTCTTTATATTTAAAGTAGGTTTCTTGTAGGAGACAGATAGTTGGGCCTTTTCAAAAAAAATTCACTCTGGTTTCTGGCTTTTTTTTTTTTTAAAGATTTATTTATGTATTCATTTGAGAGAGTGAGAGAGGGTGCGAGTGCAGGGAAAGGGGGAGAGGGAGAGAGAAAATCCTCAAGCAGACTCTCCACTGAGCAGGGAGCCTGACATGGGGCTCAATCCCAGGGCCCCAAGGTCATGACCTGAGCTGAAGGCAGATGCTTAATTGACTGAGCCACCCAGGTGTCCCTCATTTTTTTTTTCTTTTTTACACTCCACATATAAGTGTAATCGTATGGTATTTGTCTAAGGCTGACTTATTTCACCTAGCATAATAAGTCCATCCATGTTGTCACAAATACCAAGATTTTATCTTTTTTATGGCTGTGTAATATTCCTGTGTGTGTGTGTGTGTGTGTGTGTGTGTGTGTGTGTATTACATCTTCCTTATCCATTCGTCTATTGATGGACACTTGGACAGCTTCCATATTTGACAATTGTAAGTAATGATGCAATAAACATAGGGTATACATTTTTGAATTAGTGTTTTCATTTTCTTTGGGTAAATACCCAGTAAGTGAAGTTATTGGCTCAAATGGTAGTTCTAGTTCTAATTTTTTGAGGAATCTCCATACTGTTTTCCACAGTGGCTACACCAATTTACATTTCTACCAACAGTGTGTGAGGGTTCCTTTTCTCCACTTCTTTGCCAACACTTGTTTCTTGTGTTTTTGAGTCTAGCCATTCTGACAGGTGTGAGGTTGTATCTCATTGTGGTTTGGTTTGCATTTCCTACAACAGGTTATTTTTGAGGTTAGGTTCCTATTTTGCAATGGGAGTGATGTCGCTTTTCTCACAGGGCTGTTGAGATCCCTGTTTCAGAAGAAGTATATGAGGTTTAAAATAAGGTTCCAGGCACCAAGTGAGTGCTCCTGAAGAGGACCATATTACCAATGGTGGTTCTTGGGCATCAGTGGAGTATATGTCATGGATTCCATGTTGACATATGCTAAGTACAGAAAAACTGAGTTCCCTGTGACAAGTTCAGAGGAAGGTAGTTGTAGAGGTGATGTTTGGGAGGCAGTTTTCTTGAGATTGAAGCCTCAATCAAGGGGCTCTGCTTTTTTTAGTTTAATTTTATTTTTTCAGTGTTCCAAAATTCATTGTTTATGCACCACACCCAGTGCTCCATGCAATACATGCCCTCCTTAATACCCACCACCAGGCTCATCCAACCCCTCACCTCCCTCCCCTCCAAAACCCTAAGTTTGTTTCTCAGAGTCCACAGTCTCTCATGGCTCTCCCCCTCCCTCTGATTTCCCCCAATTCAGTTTTCCTTTCCTTCTCCTAATGTTCTCCATGTTATTCCTTATGTTCCACAAGTAAGTGAAACCATATGATAATTGACTCTTTCTACTTGTCTTATTTCACTCAGCATAATCTCTTCCAGTCCCATCCATGTTGATACGAAAGTTGGGTCTTCATCCTTTCTGATGGAGGCATAATACTCCACTGTGTATATGGACCACATCTTCCTCATCCATTAGTCTGTTGAAAGGCATCTTGGCTCTTTCCACGGTTTGGCGACCGTGGCCATTGCTGCTATAAACATTGGAGTACAGATGGCCCTTCTCTTTACTACATCTGTATTTTGAGGGTAAATACCCAGTAGTGCAATTGCAGGGTCATAGGGAAGCTCTATTTTTAATTTCTTAAGGAATCTCCACACTGTTTTCCAAAGTGGCTGCACCATCTTGCATTCCCACCAACACTGTAAGAGGGTTCCCCTTTCTCCACATCCTCTCCAACACATGTTGTTTCTTGTCTTGTTAATTTTGGCCATTCTAACTGGTGTAAGGTGGTATCTCAATGTGGTTTTGATTTGAATCTCCCTGATGGTTAATGATGATGAACATTTCTTCATGTGTCTGATAGCCATTTGTATGTCTTCTTTGGAGAAGTGTCTGTTCATGGTTCTGTCCATTTTTTGATGTGGTTATCTGTTTTTTTAAGTGTTGCATTTGAGGAGTTCTTTATAGATCTTGGATATCAGCCCTTTGTCTGTAGTGTCATTTGTGAATATATTCTCACATTCCTTGGGTTGCCTTTTTGTTTTGTTGACTGTTTCCTTTGCTGTGCAGAAGCTTTTGATCTTGATGAAGTTCCAACAGTTCATTTTTGCTTTTGTTTCCTTTGCCTTTGGAGATATGTCTTGAAAGAGGTTGCTGTGGCCGATGTCAAAGAGGTTACTGCCTATGTTCTCTTCCAGGATTTTGATTATTTTTTTATCTTTTCCTTAAAAATCCAATTTAGAGAGTAGCCTTGAAAAAGAACATTCACAGTTTAAGGGTCGGATTTCCTGGCACCATAAATTCTATTTATTATTTGATAACTTTACACAGGAATGAGAGGCATAGGGATATACTACTCTGAATATTACCATACAAACAAATTAAAATGACTTATCGTCAGGGATTTTTGTTATAACAGAGATCCTTGAAGTTTGATTGTAATGGTATAGAGATTCTCTGAACTTAGAAGAGGGGTAAGTCCCTGCCCTCACCATAAAACAGAGAAATCTGTCTGTACTGAGAATCACACAGAGAGAAGGAAACCTAACATAAATTCCACAAGTTACATATATTATATAATTTAATTCCCACATGTATTGTGCAAAATAGATGGGAAATTAAATATTAATGAATTTAAAATTAGTATCACCCCCTTGGTAGATCTAGAGGAGGATGTGATAGCACCATTGACATTCATAAATTGTCAGTCAGCAGTTTGTGGCTCTGGGATTGGAACCTTGATGATCTGATAAATACCCACGTGGCAGATTATCATGTTAATCACATAAAACAGCCAGTGTGCTGTCTAGCACAACATTCCATGAGTAACAGGCAAACATTAATTCCTTTATGTATACTGTGGGTGAATGGTGGGAGGCATCTTGGGAGTTGATCCTTCTCCAATTAGATAATACCAGAACTAATAAAACATGTAATTTTATTGGTGTGCAAGACCCAGAATGTTTTACACATCTTATCTCACTGAATTGGCTCCTGACAGTTTCAAATGTCTTAAAATTTGTGGCTTGACCATTTGAATCAATGGTTTTTATTTGACAGGTGTCTTGACCATGAAAGTGAAATGGGTACATGCATTGATGTCAAGGTAAACAACCAGACCTGTGTCAGGTTGACACTTCCGCGCTTTGCTTGTGAGTGCGCCCTCTTCTGGTCCAGAACTTGTTCTCCAAGTTCCCAGGTGCTTAGTACCTTCTTTTGCTCTCAGATCCTGACTGTATTCACATCTACAAACTTCAAGGAGTAAAGTAACCGCTAATAAAGGGGGAGCTTGGTATTTTAAGAGGGACAAGCCTTAAACTAACAAATGAGTTTCAGATGGTAGAATTCTAGGCATCAGCATGCAAATAGGGGGAGTTTGGAGTTTGGGGACTTCCCCTGTGCTTAGAATATATGTCACTCCTAATTTTTTAGGTAGGGGGTTGATGGCAGGCAACCTCCTCAGGAACTTTTTTTTAAAAATTTATTTTCTTTGAGGCAAAGATTCGAACATGGGTCAGGATGCTAATCAGGATGTCATCAGAGGAGCAGAAGAGGAAAAGGAAGGATCTGGGTTGAGTTTATAGAAAGATAAAGTCTAGAACAATGCATGGAGAAGAGATACTCAAGAAGTTTCTGTTCTCTGGCTGAATCTTATAGTCCCCAATGGGCTCGTAAATAGTAAATAAGCTCAGCTGGTACATGACATGCATCAAATACCAACAGTCTGTGGGCACACTCCCTCCCTCATGTACCTGCCAGTCTGTTCTCTGAGTACTTTGTACTTGGACTGACTTTGCATTGCATGTGGTCTAATCAGGCACATGTAGCTCCTTTCTGTCCTCACGTTACTGCTCTCTAATAAGGCCATGAGAATTTATATCTGGCTTATTCATCCATCCTCCTGGGCACAGGAGAGTATGTTTGTGGGCAGATGCTAGACATGACAAGACAGAAAGAGATTGGAGAGAAACTGTAACCTTTAAAAAACCATTTTCCAGAGGAGAACACAGGTAGCAACCTCTGTGACCTTGGCTGCAGCAACTTCTTGCTAGACACGTCTCCAAAGGCATGGGAAAAAAGGGGCAAAAATGAACTTGGGACTTCATCAAGATAAAGACCTTTCACATGGCAAAGGAAAGAGTCAACAAAATGAAAAGAAAACTGACAGAATGGGAGTAGGTATTCGCAAATGTTTTACCAGTTAAAGGGCTAGTGTCCAAAATCTATAAAGAACTTATCAAACTCAACACCCAAAAAACAAATAATGCAGTCAAGAAATGGGCAGAAGACATGAAAAGATATTTCTTCAAGAAGACATATAAATGGCTAACGAAAGAATGTTCAACATCACTTGGCATCAGGGAAATACAAATCAAAACCACAATGAGATACCACCTTACACCAGTCAGAATGGTAAAAATTAGCAAGTCAGGAAATGACAAATATTGGTGAGGATGTGGAGAAAGGGGAAAACTTTTACACTTTTGGTAGGAATACAAGCTGGTACAACCACTCTGGAAAACAGCACGGAGGTTTCTCAAAAAGTTGAAAATAGAGCTACCCTACAACCCAGTAATTGCACTACTGTGTATTTACCCCAAAGATACAAATGTAGTGATCCAAAGAGGCACCTACACTCCAGTGTTTATAGCAGCAATGTCCACAATAGCCAAACTATGGAAAGAGCCAAGATGCCCATCAACAAATGAATGGATAAAGAATAAATAAATAAAAGAGATGTGGGGTGTGTGTGTGTGTGTGTGTGTGAATGCAATGGAATATTACTCAGCCATAAAAAGTGAAGTCTTGCCATTTACAAAGACATGGATGGAACTAGAGGGTATTATTATTATTATTATTTAAATTTAATTTTTTTTCAGTGTTCCAAGATTCATTGTTTATGCACCACACCCAGTGCTCCATGCAATATGTGCCCTCCTTAATACCCACCACCAGGCTCTCTCAACCCCCTCACCCTCCTTCCCTCCAAAATCCTCAGTTTGTTTCTCAGAGAACTAGAGGGTATTATGCTAAGTGAAATAAGTCAATCAGAGAAAGACTATGACATGATCTTACCCATGTGGAATTTAAGAAACAAAGAAGAGGGAAGAGGATCATAGGGGAAGAGAGGAAAAAATAAAATAAGACAAAATCAGAGAGGGAGAATAAACACAAGAGCCTCTAAACCATAGGAAACAAACTGAGGGTTGCTGGAGGGGAAGGGGTAGGGTATGGGGTAATGGGGTGATGGACATAAAGGAGGGCACATGATGTAATGAGCACTGGGTACTGTATAAGACTGATGAATCACTGGCCTCTACCTCTGACACTAATAATACATTATATGTTAATTAATTGAATTTAAATTTAAAAAAAGAAACTTTTTTGGTTCCTGCTAACACCTGCAGCTTTGGACAACAGAGAAGGGATTTCCAAAGTCCAAAGTTAGAGGGTGCATCTGGGGACATGGTTCTTTATATCCCTATATCTTTATATCTCTTTATATCCCTTTATGTACATATAGGAGATACATATCCCTATGAATCACTCACTAATTTTTCACTCTCTGGGGTGTAGAGGACACATTCTTACTTATGTTTTCTAAAAGCAGAGATAATTAATTATATATCCTGGTGGTCAGACCCTCAGATTCCCTAGAGTTGATCAATCTTGGAATTTTCCTTTTTGGTCCATGAGGAAAACACACAGGAGGGTCTGAAAGACCAAGCACGGGACAAACAACTGATCATAGCAAACTCTGCCTTTTGCACTTCCAAACAGCCTGTCAGCATACAGAATCTCATAAGCATTGAGTTTCTATCATTTGCCAAGTGTCAGGATGGGCATGTTGCCTACGTTAACATATTAAATCCTGCAAACCACCCATTTGCTGATGATTTGATGGACATTGACATTCACAAATTAGAAGGACACTTTGCACTACAGTCTTCACATCATGAGCCCAGCTCTCTTCTTGGCACATATTGTGACCTTTCCCTCAGGTGACATAGCACAAAATACGTGGGCTTTCCCTAGAATATTTTGGTTATTTTGGTGTGTGCACCATTTAGGGCAGGAGTGGTGAATATCTTTTCTATGGAGGAAAAACATGCATATAAAAACAATAGAAGATGACAGACTCATAAGAAAAGCAACTTACTGGCTAAATATACGTTAGCACTTTCATCTAACACACCACTTAATTATATTAAATAAATATTTAATTTCAATTTGATATAAATTTTAAGTCAACACAATATAAAACTTTTAGGTCACTTGCTTTGAAACAGCATGGAATTGAACATTTATTAAATAGGTAAAATAAATAGTAAAAAGGTACAGCAAATTTGATTCTTAATTCCTGTTATGGCCAATTAAAGGGAAGAAAGACACCTACATTAAGAAATAAGGTATGACTTTTGGGGCACTGGGGTGGCTCAGTGGGTTAAAGCCCAAGGTCCTGGGATTGAGCCCCACATCGGGCTGTCTGCTCAGCAGGGAGCCTGCTTCCTTCTCTCTCTCACTGCCTGCCTCTCAGCCTACTTGTGATCTCTATCTGTCAAATAAATAAATAAAATCTTTAAAAAAAAAAAGAAATAAGGTATGACTTTTGAGGACTACAAGGTTATTTCAGTTTTTTGCCATGCATAGCTCTGTGATGGGCATCCTTGGATGTTTGTCCACATCTTAGAATACGTTCCTAGAAAGACAGTAGTTAGGACTAAAGCATGTACTTTTGAATGATTTTTTGATACATGTTACCAAGTCTTTAGAAAGACAGTACAATTTATGTTTTCACTATCTGTATATAAGAAAGCTTATTTTCCTGTATTTTGTTAGCATTCAGTATTATGTTTACTTTTAACCTTTGCCTTTCTTTTTTTTTTTTTTAAAGATTTTATTTATTTATTTGACAGACAGAGATCACAAGTAGGCAGAGAGACAGGAAGCAGGTTCCCTGCTGAGCAGAGAGCCCAATGTGGGGCTCAATCCCAGGACCCCGGGACCATGACCTGAGCTAAAGGCAGAGGCCTTAACCCACTGAGCCACTCAGGTACCCCTAGCCTTTGCCATTCTAATAAAAAAATTTCTCATGGTTATATCTATACAGGTAAAGAAACAAGGATCTTGTAGGAGCAATATGTTCAGATAGAAGAGAGCAAGAGGAACTTGGAATATGATGAGAAAAGGAGGGCATACTGTGAAATGGAATCGGGGGCCAAACAGGTAGAGGGATGATATGGTAGAAATCAAGGAGATGCTGAGCAAGTAGGCAATTTAGGTGACTGAGACTGGAAAGAAGAGCACTGATATGATTCTGTGGGGTTCAGAATGTCTAGGGCCCTGCATAGCTGAGATAGAAAGGCAGTCAAAGGTGATATTCTTCAGTCTTAGCAAATTATTTACTAGTCATAATGGGAGTCCAACAGGAATATCTTGGAAGAGTGTTTAATGGAGTAGGCATCTTGTTCTTTTAATTCATCTCAACCATACACAGTGTTATCTTTTGGGTTCTGCCATATGCCAGAAGTAAGTGTCATACACTTGTGCAACTTCAGGGCTATTTGTTATTGAATGTGGAAGGTAGCGTTTGGGTTCTGGAATCAGGAAGACCTGGGTCTGAGCAGGTTCTGCCTCTGACTTCCTGTATGGTCCTGGGTAAGTCAGTCTTCCTTGCTGGGCCTGCATTTCCTCATTTGTAACAAAGGAATGACACTATGTGCTTCATTGAGCTGCAATGAATATTTAATTAAATGATGTTCCTGGTACATACTAAGCATCCAATAAAAGGTGGTTGTAATACCAACTGTGAGAATAGGGTAACTTGGGGTGGTGTTTCTGTGGAAGTAATGTCTTCCTTCCTCCTTTTCATTATTCATGGTGGGGTCAGCAGATAGATGGCCATGCACATAAGATGTCTCCCTCATTGATGCCAGAGGTGAAGGTAGATGCCAGGGATCATTTGTCTCTGTCAGTTTGGAGAAATATATTTTCAATCATGAACTAGGAAAAACACTTTCTTCTTCTCCAACACCTTCCACAGGGCATCTTTGATCTCTCTGTTTCTCAAACTGTAAATGAGAGGGTTGAGCATGGGGATGACCAGCGAATAGAACACAGACACCACCTTGTCCCTGCTGAGTGAGTAGCTGGAGCTGGGTCGCAGGTACATGAAAAGGGCCGTCCCAAATAACAGAGTCACCACCATCAGGTGTGAGGCACACGTGTTGAAGGCTTTCCTTCGGCCCTCCACTGAGCGGATCTTCAAGACGGCAGCTCCTATGTAGCTATAGGAGATGAGGAGGATGAGGAATGATGTCCCCCCGACAGTGACCACCACGAGAAAATTCACCACTTGACTGGGGAAGGTGTCAGAGCAGGAAAGTGCCAGGACCGGTGGGAGGTCACAGAAGAAATGGTTGATGATGTTAGGTCCACAGAAATGGAGCCGAAATACAGAGCTGGCCTGGATCAGGGAGCTCAGGAAGCCACCGGCATATGCCCCAAGCACCATGCGTGTACAGAGGCCCTGGGACATGACAGCGGTGTAGAGCAGGGGATTGGAGATGGCTGCATATCGGTCGTATGCCATGGCCGTCAGGAGGAAGCACTCAGTGAGACCCATGCTGACAAAGAAAAAAAACTGAGCAGCACAGCCCAAGAATGATATGGTCTTTTGCTGCTGGAAGAAATCAGTGAGCATCTTGGGGGCCACTGTGGAAGAGTAGCAGATGTCAATGAAGGACAAGTTGCTGAGGAAGAAGTACATGGGTGTGTGCAGGCGGGAGTCACCTCTAATCAGAAAGATAAGAGCCAGGTTCCAGACCAGGGTCACAAGGTAGATACCCAGGAAGGTCACAAAGAGAAGGGTCTGGAGTTCTGGATGGTCTGCAAATCCCAGGAGGATAAACATGGTCACTGAAGAGCTGTTGTTCCAGGCCTTGCTTGTGGACATGTTTCCCAAGGACCACAAGGACAAGTTGCAGACCTGGCATAATAATGATAATCTACATTACAGGTGATGTCAGTCAACAAAAAATTACAAAGGGCATGAGAGGGACAGTACAGTATTGAGAAGATCATAACTTTATGCAAAGACTCTTTCTCTCAGAAGGCAGTTTTAGTCATTGTACTACATACGCTTACATAGTACAGTGTGATTGTACAAAGCTCAGACTTTGGATTCAGACTCCCTGTGATCAGCTCCTTCTCTACAACTGAGTAGCTGTGTCACTTTGGGTGAGATATCCAAAATCACTAGGCTCCAGTTTCCTTATCTTCCCAAATGGGTGACAGTGCCCCACTTCACATATTTGTTTTAGGAATTAAACAAGGCAAAGTGGGTAAAGTGACTGACACATAGTACGACAAGTGAAAGTTGTCAGGACAGTTTCGTGGGTCCCAGATGAGTCATGTCATACCCTGAATTAACTGGTCATCTAGTCTTCTTCGAGTTTCCACACTGGAACAGGGAAATTAATAGAGCAACCAGGTTTATCTCTGTAGTCGTGAAATGATCAGACATTTAGAATATTTTTAATCTGAAGGATTATGCCAGAGGTATATAAAAGTGCTCTCAATTGTAAACTATTCTGAATATACTAAGTAGTTCCTTTTTCAAATTTTTTTTTTTAAATATTTTATTTATTTATTTGACAGAGAGAGAAATCACAAGTAGGCGGAGAGTCAGGCAGAGAGAGAGAGAGAAGCAGGCTCCCGCTGAGCAAAGAGCCCGATGCGGGGCTCGATCCCAGGACACTGAGATCATGACCTGAGCCGAAGGCAGCGGCTTAATCCACTGAGCCACCCAGGCGCCCCTCCTTTTTCAAATTTGTCTGTAGTCAGAACTCTAAGCTATTGACTTGTTAAGAAATGGGGACTCTGGATTTGGATGGCCTGTATTCAGTCCCTAGGTTTACCATTTAGTGTGATCTTGGGCAGGTCACTTGGACATTGCCTCTTTCTATGTCGAATCAGAGATCATAGTAGCACTTACTTTGTTATTAGTATATGTCATCAATCATCTATTACCTGTCTTCTATCTACCTTTCTATCTAATCTATCATCTCTCTATCATCTCCTTTAGCACATGTCTGACCTGTAGGAAGTACTCTGTGTTTGTTGTTGCTGCTGTTGTTTAAACCTAAATACAAAGTTTCTTCAATCAAATTCCTAGAATTTTCAGTGTATGAAACACCTTTCATAGATCAAGGGTTGATTCCACCCATTTCACATGGATAATAATTCTTATCACCCCCCCGACACACCCACACTAAGTCTCAGTCCCTATAAATCAGGAGAGAACTCAGGAGAGAACTCAGGAGAGAACTCCCACTGTCAGCAGATTTCCAATGCTGAGGTCCAGTCCCTGCAGAAGGAAAAAAAGTGTGGTTAGAGGGACCCTGTGGCTCACATTGAATGGCTTTTATATGTTTGGAACATATCTTGTTTCTTCCTTGGGTCTTAATGTATTTTGATGAGCACTGGGTATTATATGCACTAGTGAATCATTGAACACTACATCAAAAACTAATGATGTGCTACGTGCTGGCTAACTGAACATAATAAAAAAAAATAAACAATTTGGAAATCAGTGAAATTACCTTAACTGTCTTTAAAACAATACTTTTAGCCTACTCTACCTACCTCTTAAAGTACAGAGAATCTCATAAATTCCATTTTATTTTTCAAAATGGAAGTGTTATTTTATGAATTTAAAAGCAATATGTGAGCACTGTAAAATAATTGGATCAATATATAAGTGAAATGTCGAAACTAAAAATAATGTGCACAAAAGCAAAAATGAACTTTTGAGACTTCAAGATAAAAAGCTTTTGCACAACAAAGGAAACAGTCAACAAATTTAAGAGACAATCCATGGAATGGGAGAAGATATTTACAAATGACATTTTGGATAAAGGGCTGGTATCCAAGATCTGTAAAGAACTTATCAAACCCAACACCCAGAAAACAAACAATCCAGTCAAGAAATGGGTAGAAGACATGAACATACCCCTCTCCAAAGAAGACATCCAAATGGCCAACAGACACATGAAAAAAATGAGCCACATCATTAGGTATCAGGGAAATGCACATCGAAACCACAATGAGATACCACCTTACACCAGTTAGAATGGCCAACGTTAAAGACAGGAAACCACAAGTGTTGGCAAGGATGTGGAGAAAGGTGAATGCTCTTACACTGTTGGTGGGAATGCAAGCTGGTACAGCCACTCTGGAAAACAGTATGGAGGCTCCTCAAGACATTAAAAATAGAACTATCCTGTAGAGGGAGGAGTCAAGATGGCGGAGAAGTAGCAGGCTGAGACTACTTCAGCTAGCTGGAGATCAGCTAGATAGCTTATCTAAAGATTGCAAACACCTGAAAATCCATCGGCAGATCGAAGAGAAGAAGAACAGCAATTCTGGAAACAGAAAAACAACCACTTTCTGAAAGGTAGGACTGGTGGAGACGTGACTCCAAAGCGACGGGAAGATAGACCCCGGGGGGAGGGGCCGGCTCCCAGCAAGCGGCGGAGCAACGGAACACAAAATCAGGACTTTTAAAAGTCTGTTCCGCTGAGGCACATCGCTCCAGAGGATAAACCGGGGCGAAGCCCATGCGGGGTCAGCGTGGCCTCAGGTCCCGCAGGGTCACAGAAGGGTCGGGGGTGTCAGTGTCGCAGAGCTTGCGGGTATTGGAACGGGAAAGCCGGCTACAGAGACAGAGCCGACAGTAAGCTCACAGCTCGGTGTTACCTTGAACCGGTCGCAGGCTCGGGGAGCTCGGAGCGCGGCCGGAGGTCAGGCAGAGGGGAGTAACTGGGCGCTGTTCTCTGAGGGTGCACTGAGGAGTGGGGCCCTGGGCTCTCGGCTCCTCCGGGCCAGAGACCAGGAGGCCGCCATTTGTATTCCCGTCCTCCGGAACTCTACGGAAAGCGCTCAGGGAACAAAAGCTCCTGAAAGCAAACCCGAGCGATTTACTCACCCCAGTCCCGGGTAAGGGCGGTGTAATTCCGCCTGGGGCAAAGACACTTGAGAATCACTACAACAGGCCCCTCCCCCAGAAGATCAACAAGAAATCCAGCCGAGACCAAGTTCACCTACCAAGGAGTGCGATTTCAATACCAAGGAGAGCAGCAGAATTCCAGAGGAGTAGAAAGCAAAGCACGGAACTCATGGCTTTTTCCCTGTGATTTTTTTTAGTCTTGCAGTTAATTTAATTATTTTCTTTTTCATTTTTTGTTATTTTTCTCGCCTTCTGGTAAAATTTTTTTTTTAACTTTTACCTTTTTCTTTTTTAACATTTTTTAACCAGTTTATCTAATATATATATTTTTTCTTTTTTATATTTTTCTTACTTGTTTTCTTTTTCTTTTAATTCTTTTCGTTTTTTTTTTTCTTTTTTCTTTCTTCCTTTTTGAACCTCTTTTTATCCCCTTTCTCCCCCTTCACAGTTTGGGATCTCTTCTAATTTGGTTAAAGCATATTTTCCTGGGGTTGTTGCCACCCTTTTAGTATTTTACTTGCTCCTTCATATACTCTTATCTAGACAAAATGACAAGACGGAAAAATTCAACACACAAAAAAAGAACAAGAGGCAGTACCGAAGGCTAGGGACCTAATCAATACAGACATTGGCAATATGTCAGATCTAGAGTTCAGAATGACAATTCTCAAGGTTCTATCCGGGCTCGAAAAAGGCATGGAAGATATTAGAGAAACCCTCTTGAGAGATATAAAAGCCCTTTCTGGAGAAATAAAAGAACTAAAATCTAACCAAGTTGAAATCAAAAAAGCTGTTAATGAGGTGCAATCAAAAATGGAGGCTCTCACTGCTAGGATAAATGAGGCAGAAGAAAGAATTAGTGATATAGAAGACCAAATGACAGAGAATAAAGAAGCTGTGCAAAAGAGGGACAAACAGCTACTGGACCACGAGGGGAGAATTCGAGAGATAAGTGACACCATAAGACGAAACAACATTAGAATAATTGGGATTCCAGAAGAAGAAGAAAGAGAGAGGGGAGCAGAAGGTATACTGGAGAGAATTATTGGGGAGAATTTCCCCAATATGGCAAAGGGAACGAGCATCAAAATTCAGGAGGTTCAGAGAACGCCCCTCAAAATCAATAAGAATAGGTCCACACCCTGTCACCTAATAGTAAAATTTACAAGTCTCAGTGACAAAGAGAAAATCCTGAAAGCAGCCCGGAAAAAGAAGTCTGTAACATACAATGGTAAAAATATTAGATTGGCAGCTGACTTATCCACAGAGACCTGGCAGGCCAGAAAGAGCTGGAATGATATTTTCAGAGCACTAAACGAGAAAAACATGCAGCCAAGAATACTATATCCAGCTAGGCTATCATTGAAAATAGAAGGAGAGACTAAAAGCTTCCAGGACAAACAAAAACTGAAAGAATTTGCAAACACCAAACCAGCTCTACAGGAAATATTGAAAGGGGTCCTCTAAGCAAAGAGAGAGCCTACAAGTGGTAGATCAGAAAGGAACAGAGACCATATACAGTAACAGTCACCTTACAGGCAATACAATGGCATTAAATTCATATCTCTCAATAGTTACCGTGAATGTTAATGGGCTAAATGCCCCTGTCAAAAGACACAGGGTATCAGAATGGATAAAAAAACAAAACCCATCTATATGTTGCCTCCAAGAAACTCATTTTAAGCCCGAACACCTCCAGATTTAAAGTGAGGGGGTGGAAAAGAATTTACCATGCTAATGGACATCAGAAGAAAGCAAAAGTGGCAATCCTTATATCAGATCATTAGATTTTAAGCCAAAGACTATAATAAGAGATGAGGAAGGACACTATATCATACTCAAAGGGTCTGTCCAACAAGAAGATCTAACAATTTTAAATATCTATGCCCCCAACGTGGGAGCAGCCAACTATATAAACCAATTAATAACAAAATCAAAGAAACACATCAACAATAATACAATAATAGTAGGGGACTTTAACACTCCCCTCACTGAAATGGACAGATCATCCAAGCAAAAGATCAGCAAGGAAATAAAGGCCTTAAATGACACACTGGACCAGATGGACATCACAGATATATTCAGAACATTTCATCCCAAAGCAACAGAATACACATTCTTCTCTAGTGCACATGGAACATTCTCCAGAATAGATCACATCCTCAGTCCTAAATCAGGACTCAACCGGTATCAAAAGATTGGGATC
The DNA here is from genome assembly GCF_009829155.1 of Mustela erminea. Taxonomy (NCBI): domain Eukaryota; kingdom Metazoa; phylum Chordata; class Mammalia; order Carnivora; family Mustelidae; genus Mustela; species Mustela erminea. Next base: position 102,670,325 of record NC_045622.1, on the reverse strand, counting down.
ATTCCCTGCATATTTTCAGACCACAATGCTCTAAAGCTAGAACTCAACCACAAGAGGAAGTTTGGAAAGAACCCAAATACATGGAGACTAAACAGCATCCTTCTAAAGAATGAATGGATCAACCGGGAAATTAAAGAAGAATTGAAAAAAATCATGGAAACAAATGATAATGAAAATACAATGGTTCAAAATCTGTGGGACACAACAAAGGCAGTCCTGAGAGGAAAATATGTAGCGGTACAAGCCTTCCTCAAGAAACAAGAAAGGTCTCAGGTACACAACCTAACCCTACACCTAAAGGAGCTGGAGAAAGAACAAGAAAGAAACCCTACGCCCAGCAGGAGAAGAGAAATCATAAAGATCAGAGCAGAAATCAATGAAATAGAAACCAAAAAGACAATAGAGCAAATCAACGAAACTAGGAGCTGGTTCTTTGAAAGAATTAATAAAATTGATAACCCCCTGGCCAGACTTATCAAAAAGAAAAGAGAAAGGACCCAAATAAATAAAATCATGAATGAAAGAGGAGAGATCACAACTAACACCAAAGAAATACAAACTATTATAAGAACATACTATGAGCAACTCTACGCCAATAAATTTGACAATCTGGAAGAAATGGATGCATTCCTAGAAACATATAAACTACCACAACTGAACCAGGAAGAAGTAGAAAGCCTGAACAGACCCATAACCAGTAAGGAGATTGAAACAGTCATTAAAAATCTCCAAACAAACAAAGGCCCAGGGCCAGACGGCTTCCCGGGGGAATTCTACCAAACATTTAAAGAAGAACGAATTCCTATTCTCCTGAAACTGTTCCAAAAAATAGAAATGGAAGGAAAACTTCCAAACTCATTTTATGAGGCCAGCATCACCTTGATCCCAAAACCAGACAAGGATCCCATCAAAAAAGAGAGCTATAGACCAATATCCTTGATGAACACAGATGCGAAAATACTCAACAAAATACTAGCCAATAGGATTCAACAGTACGTTAAAAGGATTATTCACCACGACCAAGTGGGATTTATTCCAGGGCTGCAAGGTTGGTTCAACATCTGCAAATCAGTCAATGTGATACAACACATCAATAAAAGAAAGAACAAGAACCATATGATACTCTCAATAGATGCTGAAAAAGCATTTGACAAAGTACAGCATCCCTTCCTGATCAAAACTCTTCAAAGTGTAGGGATAGAGGGCACATACCTCAGTATCATCAAAGCCATCTATGAAAAACCCACCGCAAATATCATTCTCAATGGAGAAAAACTGAAAGCTTTTCCGCTAAGGTCAGGAACATGGCAGGGATATCCATTATCACCACTGCTATTCAACATAGTACTAGAGGTCCTAGCCTCAGCAATCAGACAACAAAAGGAAATTAAAGGCATCCAAATCGGCAAAGAAGAAGTCAAATTATCACTCTTCGCAGATGATATGATACTATATGTGGAGAACCCAAAAGACTCCACTCCAAAACTGCTAGAACTTGTACAGGAATTCAGTACAGTGTCAGGATATAAAATCAATGCACAGAAATCAGTTGCATTTCTCTACACCAACAGCAAGACAGAAGAAAGAGAAATTAAGGAGTCCATCCCATTTACAATTGCACCCAAAACCATAAGATACCTAGGAATAAACCTAACCAAAGAGGCACAGAATCTATACTCAGAAAACTATAAAGTACTCATGAAAGAAATTGAGGAAGACACAAAGAAATGGAAAAATGTTCCATGCTCCTGGATTGGAAGAATAAATATTGTGAAAATGTCTATGCTACCTAAAGCAATCTACACATTTAATGCAATTCCTACCAAAGTACCATCCATCTTTTTCAAAGAAATGGAACAAATAATTCTAAAATTTATATGGATCCAGAAAAGACCTCGAATAGCCAAAGGGATATTGAAAAAGAAAGCCAACGTTGGTGGCATCACAATTCCGGACTTCAAGCTCTATTACAAAGCTGTCATCATCAAGACAGCATGGTACTGGCACAAAAACAGACACATAGATCAATGGAACAGAATAGAGAGCCCAGAAATAGACCCTCAACTCTACAGTCAACTAATCTTCGACAAAGCAGGAAAGAATGTCCAATGGAAAAAAGACAGCCTCTTCAATAAATGGTGCTGGGAAAATTGGACAGCCACATGCAGAAAAATGAAATTGGATCATTTCCTTACACCACACACGAAAATAGACTCAAAATGGATGAAGGACCTCAATGTGCGAAAGGAATCCATCAAAATCCTTGAGGAGAACACAGGCAGCAACCTCTTTGACCTCAGCCGCAGCAACATCTTCCCAGGAACATCGCCAAAGGCAAGGGAAGCAAGGGCAAAAATGAACTATTGGGATTTCATCAAGATCAAAACCTTTTGCACAGCAAAGGAAACAGTTAACAAAATCAAAAGACAACTGACAGAATGGGAGAAGATATTTGCAAACGACATATCAGATAAAGGACTAGTGTCCAGAATCTATAAAGAACTTAGCAAACTCAACACCCAGAGAACAAATAATCCAATCAAGAAATGGGCAGAGGACATGAACAGACATTTCTGCAAAGAAGACATCCAGATGGCCAACAGACACATGAAAAAGTGCTCCATATCACTCGGCATCAGGGAAATACAAATCAAAACCACAATGAGATATCACCTCACACCAGTCAGAATGGCTAAAATAAACAAGTCAGGAAATGACAGATGCTGGCGAGGATGCGGAGAAAGGGGAACCCTCCTACACTGTTGGTGGGAATGCAAGCTGGTGCAGCCACTCTGGAAAACAGCATGGAGGTTCCTCAAAATGTTGAAAATAGAACTGCCCTATGACCCAGCAATTGCACTATTGGGTATTTACCCTAAAGATACAAACGTAGCGATCCAAAGGGGCACGTGCACCCGAATGTTTATAGCAGCAATGTCTACAATAGCCAAACTGTGGAAAGAACCTAGATGTCCATCAACAGATGAATGGATCAAGAAGATGTGGTATATATACACAATGGAATACTGTGCAGCCATCAAAAGAAATGAAATCTTGCCATTTGCGACAACATGGATGGAACTAGAGCGTATCGTGCTTAGCGAAATAAGTCAAGCAGAGAAAGACAACTATCATATGATCTCCCTGATATGAGGAAGTGGTGATGCAACATGGGGTCTTAAGTGGGTAGGAGAAGAATCAATGAAACAAGATGGGATTGGGAGGGAGACAAACCATAAGTGACTCTTAATCTCACAAAACAAATTGAGGGTTGCTGGGGGGAGGGGGTTTGGGAGAAGGGGGTGGGATTATGGACATTGGGGAGGGTATGTGCTTTGGTGAGTGCTGTGAAGTGTGTAAACCTGGTGATTCACAGACCTGTATCCCTGGGGATAAAAATATATGTTTATTAAAAAAAAATAGAACTATCCTATGACCCAACAATTGTACTACTAGCTATTTACACCAAAGACACAGACGGAGTGATCTAAAGGGGCACATGCACCCCAATAGTCATAGCAACAATGTCCACAATAGCCAAACTGTGGAAGGAGCTGAGATGCTCTTCAGCAGGTGAATGGATAAAGAAGATGTGGTCCATATATACAATAGAATTTTACTCAGCCATCAGACAAGGTGAATACCCACTGTTTGCACTGACATGGATGGAACTGGAGGGTATTACGCTAAGTGAAATAAGTCGAGCAGAGAAAGACAATTATCACATGGTTTCACTCATATGTGGAACACAAGGAATAGAGTGGAGAACTACAGGGGAGGGGAGGAAAAACTGAAAAGGAAGAAATTAGTGAGGGAGACAAACCATCAGAGACTCTGTACTCTGGGAAACAAACTGAGGGTTATAGAAGGGAGGGGGCAGGGGGATGGGGGTACCGGGTGATGGGTATTAAGAAGGGCATGTGTTGTAATGAGCACTGGGTGTTATATGCGACTAACGAATCAATGAACACCACATCAAAAACTTACGATGTACTATATGCTGATTAACTGAACATAATAAGAAAAAAATCATGTGCAGTTCCTAATCAATCCAGAAAAAAAAAAAAGAAAAACCTGGGAATTATGACATTCTATTTCCTGAAATAAGAGCTCTTAGCATTTTGGTGTACACCTTACCTGTGCGAATATATGTATATGTGTCTGGTTGTTTATATTATAGAACACAAACCCTCTATAAATTACATATATTATAGAAGTCATTCCAAGTCAGTCCCTTCACAGTTTGGGAAGTAATTCTCTATTTGCTCTGAATTTTCTTTTTCTTTTTTTTTTTTAAGATTTTATTTATTCATTTGACAGACAGAGATCACAAGTAGGCAGAGAAGCAGGCAGAGAGAGGAGGAAGCAGGCTCCCTGCTGAGTAGAGAGCCTGATGTGGGGCTTGATCCCAGGACTCTGGGATCATGACCTGAGCCGAAGGCAGAGGCTTTAACCCACTAAACCCTTGCTCTGAATTTTCTTGATCAGTTTAAGAGAGCCATTTTATTTTAATATCCTAGTTTTTCAAAAATCAATTCATATCTACCCATTGCCAGTCAAGGTTTCATTGACCTTAACTTTCTTCCTGAAGCTTATACACAAAGAGACATCCATGGAATTGGGATCTCTTCTTCTCCCTCTTAATTGTTCCTGCTACAGACTTTTCAGTGCTAAAATCCTCAAATTTGGATAGTGAGAGAATGTGAAGCTCCTTTTGGCCATCACCATGCCATCATTGTGCAGAGTTCCAGAGATCCCACACACTTAACAATCTTGCCAATATGGCTTGAAGCTTTATACTCAGAGACTCTGCCCCTGTCTGTGAAAGGTATGTAGACTTCCCAGAATCAGGAGAGGATTTTTTTTCCTCTTGAAGAAAATACAGAGACCTGCAGCAAAGTTTGGCATCATCTAGTACAGATGTAGAGCCACATGGAGAAATTGTGAGCAAAAACAGCTCTGCTGGAGCCTTCATCCGTTCATGTAAACTCAGCCCTCAGTCTGGTAGAAACCTGAGGTTCATGATGTGATTCAAGGTCTTTGGAACACTTGTTCAGGTTACCAGCAAAAGGAGGGGATTAAGATGGTGGTTATCATTCTGGATAGGCTTCAGGACAAGCCTGGTTCTCATCCTGACTCTGCCACTTGCCAACTCTGGGATATTAGGCAACTCATATAACCTCTCTGAGTTTCAGCACCTTCATTTGTACAATGGGGATAATCACGACTTCTTAACAGAGTTGTTGGAGGATTGCTTAAGATAATGTGCAAAAGGTTCACGGTCTCGAGATAAGATCTTTGCTTGACAAACTAGGACTGTGATTCCTATCAGCAGTGACTATTCCTTAAATAATTCTTTAAGGAATAGAGTCTTCTTTGAAAACACTTCCCCTCATGTGGTGGGTTGAAATGAGGGGTCCACTGATGGGCCATGTAGGTTTGTGACAAGTGTTGGGAGTGAGGGTGAAGTCTGTAATGATCTGGGGAGGAGAGGGTTGATGGGTCCATGGCAAGTTTGTTTTGAATGATGCCATCAGGGGGAAAACATTCACATTTAAGGATGGAATTTCCCATCTCCAGAAACAGAAAGTGAATCTGAACAAATTGCAACAAAAGGAAAAGCATATTCAGAGCTTTATTCTTGCCCATGGATGCCATGAATCTCAGCCATCTTACCCTAGAACATGAAACAGAAGGTGTCTTCAGGCTCTGTGGAGTCCTTCATGTCACTGACATGCTAAGTCTGCTAGTCTAAGCTTAACACAGTTGGTGATGGAGTTAAAAAACAGTACAATGGGAGCTCCTGGGTGACTCAGTTGGTTAAGTGGGTGACCCTTATTTATGGCTCCAGTCATGATCTCAGGGTCCTGGGATCAAGCTGAGCATGGGGCTTGGTGCTCAGCAGGGAGTCTGCTTGAGGATTCTCTCTCCCTCTGCCCCTCCCCCAGTTCTCTCTCTTTCTCTCAAACTAATAAGTAAATCTTAAAAAAAAAAAAAAAAAGACCCATGGTATAATGACAAAGAGAACTTCAGCCAAACTGGGGAGTAGGAGTGTATCGTCTGATCTCCCCATCATTCCTGCTCTGGGCTTTGTCTTCCTCTTTATGAGGTCTCCTCCTCTCACTCTTGCAGGAGCCTGATACCCTCAAGGTCTTCTTCCAGGTCTATCCTTCATCCAAACATAGAAATAAGTTATGGAAGTGGAAGTCCCTTTCGACATAAGGTGAGCATTCAAAGGCATCAAAACTTTAATCCGAGAATTAAGACTCAGATGGTCAAATTCAGGCCACCAGTTAGAATAGAGAAAGAGGATATTGGAGGTTAGAGGTCTCTGTCATGTTAGGAAAATCTGCTGTGTAAAGTCTGCCCAGTCACAGCTCTTTAAATCGCTTTTCAAACCACTTTCTAATAATTGGAGCTCTGTTCAAGGGTGTAACAATTCCTCTCAAAATTTCATTCCCTCTTAATTCTCTTTTTAGTTGTAAGGGCTCATAGTCCAGGAAACCCATTAAAGCAGTGTTAGGGTAAGATTGTGGCTAAATTTGGGGAAAGAATTGACAGGTATATGGAGAAAAACTCAAATCCAAAGAACAGTTTAGTCATCTGTAAGGGCTTGCAGATCTAAAGTGCTCTATAAAGCGAGATTAATGTGGGCAAGAAGACAAAAAGTAAAAGAATGACTGCACTCACCCTCTTCCTCTTGTTTGTCTGTCCTTTAGCTGATGCTTGTCTTGAGTTTTGCTTTGTAAAGAGTCTAGTCATGCTTCGGTAACTGCCTCCAATCCCCAAAGTACTAATGAGCTGGGAGAGCAAGCTTGGGGCTGGTTTGTTCATCAGAAATAAAAATATCCATAGAATGTGTGCTTGTGGGCAGAAAGGAGGAGCGAAAAATTATACAGAAATAAGAGAGAGAATCTTTAAGAAGCTCTTCTAGTATCTGCCAGTATCTGCAGTTGGCGTCATTTTGAAAATGTTGTAAAGCTGGGGTTGGAAATGATTTTGAGAGAGGGTTTCTTCCCCTCTCTCCTTGGAGATGTTTCATTACATTTGCCCTTGAGGGTCTTTTATGAAAGAGAAAGAAATGTATCACCCAAACCTCACAGATTTGTAGTTAATTGATCTCTGGGGTGGTTATGGAGAACACATAAAATGCTCTGACGGTAAATGCTTACCAAACTTCATCCCAATGGCCAGCTCCTCTGATCCCCAAGGCCATTCAAAATCTCTTCTGGTAGTCCATGATGAGTGAACTTAGGAAAGCAGCAGGACTTGGAGGACAAGATGGCTTTTCCTCTGAAATTTTTAAAATTTTCTCTGGTATAACATGATGTAGTATAAAGATGTAAGACTTTTATTCTACAGAGGACCGTGTACAAATAAAAAATAATTTGAGGCTAGACAGACACGCAACAAGAAGGAAGTCACTAATTCATGTGTTTGGAGAGGGAGAGAGAAAAGGAAGAGGTTTGATTCATTTGTTTCGTAAACTGAGAATATTGAACTTTGATGAGAATTGGAAGGGGGGATATTTGAGCAAGCCCAAATGAAGCTGACAATCTTTTTTTTTTTTTTTTTTTTTCAAAGTAGATAATCTTGAATCTCCAAGTGACTGAACCTTGAGAGACGAGAATGGTCTCTTACCCTGTCTGAAGAGCCTATCCCCTTTGGGCTTGGGCAGAAGGATGATTTAATTGATTAAAAAAGTGGTTCTCATAAATGACTCTTAATCTCACAAAACAAACTGAGGGTTGCTGGGGGGAGGGGGGTTGGGGGAAGAGGGGTGGGATTATGGACATTGGGGAGGGTATGTGCTATGGTGAGTGCTGTGAAGTGTGTAAACCTGGCAATTCACAGACCTGTACCCCTGGGGATAAAAATATATTATATGTTTATAAAAAAATAAAAATGATTCAAAAAAGTGGTTTTTCCAGAATCACTTTCCAGAATCACTTCTCTCCTCTCAGGCTGCACCATTGTCCTGAAACCAGATGAGTGCACTTTGATTCTTCTTTTGGGATCTTCCTTTTAGAGTTCCTGAGGGAAATTTAGATTCATAGACGTTTAGTCAAAACAATGTTCGAAGGCTTCTTGGAAAACTCTTAATAATGTTGATTATATGTGTTGAGATAATGTTGATTTATATGTGTCTTCAAATGCCTTAATATGTAAGGGATGTTTTGTTTTATTTCCATTAAGATCATTTAAAGTTTAAATTTTTTGCTACCAGTTTTACTCTATCAATGGTTAAAGATATTTTTGTTTTACTTGAGATTCAACACTTTTAAAAAAAGATTAATTTACTTATTTTAGAGAGAGAGAGCGAGCAAGAGGGAGGGGCAGAGGGAGAGAGAAAATGAAGCCAGATGTGGGGGTTCAATTTTAGGACACTGAGATCACGACCCTGAGCTGAAACCAAGACGCGCAAACAACCTTGGCACCCCTAGAATTCAATACTTACAATCCCCTAATGATTCATTTTGAGTTTAAGTCTTACTAGCAATTCTAAGAGAGTCTAATATGTTTAACTATGTTCTAGAAGTACAGCATTATACCATTCGTGAATACTGTTCATAGTAATACTAAGCTCAAAATAATAAAAAAATGATCGTGATAGCCATGACTGTTTATAAAAAATTATTGTGCCAAGATTTGATAAACATGGAAGTCTTTTAAAAACTGTATCCAAGTTAGTTGGCATTTTAATTAAAACGTGTACAGTAGTTAGTTGGTGTTTAATTGAAGCGTATAGTTAGCTGGACTCATAATAATGTGGATTGCCATGCATTTCTAATAAGCTGGTATCAGAATACTACAGCTGGAAGTGTTTCTTCTGAGACACATTGATAATTTAAAAATCAGAACAATAACTCATCCCATTTGAATAGTTTTTACATAATGGTTTTCATGTGGGTTTCACATATGATCCAAACACAGTCATACAAGGCTGGTACTCTCGGCTGAATCTCACAGATGGAGGAGGAGGTAATGTGAAATCAGTAGAGGTGTGCAAGATCACACAGATGAAAATAGGCAGGATTCAGCCCCATGTCATATGTTAACAGTACCATTTTAATTCTTTTTTAAAAATTTATTTTTTATTTATTTTCAGCATAACAGTATTCATTATTTTTGTACCACACCCAGTGTTCCATGCAATCCGTGCCCTCTCTAATACCCACCACCTGGTTGCCCCAACCTCCCACGCCCCCACCACTTCAAAACCCTCAGATTGTTTTTTAGAGTCCATAGTCTCTCATGGTTCACCTCCCCTTCCAATTTCCCCCAACTCCCCATTTTAAATTCTTTTAACCGGTGTAATTCTCCTGGACTGTTCTTTTGTTGTTATGATGCCTCTTTTTATTTTTTTAAAAAGATTTTATTTATTTATTTAACAGAAAGAGAGATCAAAAGTAGGCAGAGAGGCAGGCAGAGAGAGAGGGGGAAGTAGGCTCCCTGCTGAGCAGAGAGCCCGATGTGGGGCTTGATCCCAGGACTCTGAGATCATGACCTGAGCCAAAGGCAGAGACTTACCCTACTGAGCCACCGAGGCGCCCCATGATGCCTCTTTTTAAGAACTTAAAAATCCGATTTGTTTAAAATGGTACCTTAAAAGTGAACTTGTGACTTACCTATTCTCAGTTACATTAATCTTATCTAAATATAGTTATTTATTAGTGTTATTAGTGTTATTCACCATTTTCGATATGCTTAGTAAGTTGTCTATCTCCCAGGTCTGGTTTCTTTCCCAGAATTGAACTCTGTGATACTACTTTAACTCAGGGCGCACATGGGACAGTGCTTAGAGCATGGTGGGTATATAATGTGTTTGAGGATAATCAATTACTATTGCAATGCTAGGTTTTTATATAGATTTTAGTTTCCAGACCTAACCTTTTAAGACTGAGTTTAGGCATACTTCCACTAGGTGGCAGCAACATTCCACAGGAGGGTCTAAAGTAGCAGTCTTCTGCGCAGATAACAATTTGTTAATATAATTTATAGTTACCTAAGTTATAATCATGCTGTTTGGGATCTTAGAGGTCTTTCACTTTAGTGTGTGTGTGTGTGTGTGTGTGTTTGTGTGTGTGTGTGTGTGTGTGTGTGTGTGTGTATGTTAGTGTTAGAGTAAAAAACTGAGGAATAGAGAGGTCAAGAACCTAATTTCTCACAGCAGAATGGGAATTGGAACTCAGGTTGTGTCGTCTCCAGTCTTTCCTTTCCCGTGTCTATGACCTTTAAAACCTCTACATGTACTATTGTCTTGTATCTTATCTTTGTTTGGAATGCCTGGTGAAAAGTCTTTGGATCTGTAAACAGTTGACATTTATACTCCTCACTAGTAGAAGAAATAGAAACTGAAATAATTTTTCAAACTCCAATTTGACAATCAATATTGGTTTTATTTCCAAGCACCTCTGGATTTTTCTCGGGGCTTTCTTTGAAACAATTAACCTCATTACTATAGCTACACTAAAATATTAAATAAGCATGAAAGTAAATGATATTTTAGGAGAAGCTGTCAGCAAACAAACATTAAGATGCATAGAATCCTAGTAAGAGAAATTTTGAGTTGATTTTAATTGCCTCCTAAACATTTGTAATTATATATAAAGTTTATTTTCTTTTATGAGCTATTTGTCTTCATATGTTTTGATGTTCTCTTTAACTTTATGCTTTAAATTCTTAAATTTAGGGGCGCCTGGGTGGCTCAGTCGTTAAGTATCTGCCTTCGGCTCAGGTCATGGTCCTGGGGTCCTGGGATTGAGACCTGCATCGAGCTCCCTGCTCAGTGGGAAGCCTGCTTCTCCCTCTCCCACTCCCCCTGCTTGTGTTCCCTCTCGAGCTGTGTCTCTGTCAAATAAATAAATAAAATATTAAAAAGAATTCTTGAATTTAATCATACATGAAATCTGATATTTTAAAGTAGGGTAATGAGAGTTTATGGTTATATCCAAATGAATTTAATAAGACAAATTTCTTCCTTGTTCTTAAATTTTTTATAGAATAGGTTGACAAATACATCAAATGTCCCCACCCTACATTTTCTTGAGTTTCTCAGTCTTATTTTGTAATCATCACTATGAGTGAGTTGTCATGACAGATGAAATCCATTACCATACCCAATTATCAGCTTTTCTTCTTTTCCTTTTTTGTTAGCTGTTCTAATGTCAAGAAAGCATATAGATCATAATTAGAGATTTACCTTCTAAATTATCTGGGATCTGAATTCAGTATCAAAACACTTTTGTAGTTAGCTGGACTTGACTCTCTTAGCTTTGGGATCTCCTGGGCTGGTATGTCCCCAATCCTAGTCCAAAATCCTTCTCTTAATAAAGAACTTCCTTGACTTTTCTCCATCACAGTCTATTTTTTAAATTTTTATTTATTTTTTTAAATTTCTCAGTCTATTTTTGAAGTCACTTACCTTTTGTTCCCCCAATGATCTCAGTTGTTAAATTTCTTTCCCTTAATTCAACTTATTACCTTGTGTGTCAAGAGTCTCAGTAATTGTATTTTTTCATATAGAAGATATTTTTGTCATTTAATTAATTTTTATTCTCAGACTAAGGTTTGGTAACTTGATCTCCATGAAACAGATTAACTCCTTTCTGTAAACTTTATTCTTGTAGAAAAAGTTTCATAAAACAGGATACGAATGTTTCAAAATTCTAGATTTTCAGAGCTTGAGGGGTCCTTGGAAAGTGAGATGAATTTACTCAGGCCCTAAGAGGTGGGGGAGGGCCTCATTGATTCGCCCACAGCCACATGTCCAGGTCATGGCAGAGCTGGAAATAGCACCCAAAATCTTAAAGGGTAAAGAAACTGTTTTCATCACCATAAAATGTCAAATAGATAAGAAAGAGCTCTTGGCCACAACCCTAGAGACAGAGTTAATGACGTTATTACCCAACATTCACTGAGAGATTTCTATTCATTGGGCACTGTGCTAAGACCTTCTTATTCATATCTCATTTCATTATTGCAACAAGATTCATTGTTTATGCACCACACCCAGTGCTCCATGTAATATGTGCTTTCCTTAATACTGACCACCAGGCTCACCCAACATCCCCCCCTCCACAAAGCCCTCAGTTTGTTTCTCAGAGTCCACAGTCTCTCAAGCTCTGTCTACCCCTCTGATTTCCCCCAATTCACTTTTCCTTTCCTTCTCCAACGTCCTCCATGTTATGCCTTGTGCTCCACAAGTAAGTGAAACCACAACAACCCTTTGGGATTGGTATTATAATTATTACCCCAGTGTTACAAGGGAAGAAATTGATATTTCGGAGATTTAAAAAATGTGTGTATGTTTATACACATATTATAAAATGGCAGAGCCAGAATTTGAATCCAACTCTCTTGTGTGTGGTTTACTTCCAGTGAAGGGTCTCAAAGCAGAAGGTTGCCCACCAATATAACAGGATGTCTTCCTGGACCCAGAGGAAGCTCAGAGGAGAATAAATCAGGGCACTGCAAACAACACTCTGGCAATGGGTGGTTGTCCCTGTCCCTATCACCCCAGAGAACAATTAGTGTTCAGAAATATTTAGTTCTAATGATTGCTAGGCTTTTACTTTGGACCCAGGAGTGGGTGACAGGGCAGCCATGTGGAGGAAAAGTGTGGCTACCCCTGCCCATTAAAATAATGAATTCCCTAAGGCCATTTTGAAGACTTGGTAATAAAGGAGCAGGGATTCCAGAAGCAAATATTGTTATTTGCATGAGGTCAAACTACAAAAAACTGACTGAACCAGAAGCCAGGCATAGAGCAGTGGGAAATGCAGATGAACCGAATTTTGTAAAACATGCTAGTGGAGCAAGGCAACCAATAATTCTTCTGTAGGATGAGATTTCAGGACACTTCTGTCAGAAATCATTCAGTAAGTTCAGCTCCTTCATTCCCACCTCATTCATCCAACAAATGACAATTGTAACTTGTAACCTATTTCACATTTCATCTCTAAAAGGGGCAGAGTAAGTCTACCCAGTTCCAGGGAGGATTAAATGAGTTAATATAATCAAGTTTTTAAAACAGTGCCTGGTACTCAATAAGCCTTGAATAAGTGTTTGTGATTGTGTTATATGTTGCATATTATATCATTATAATTGGGCACCCATTTTGCCAAACACTCTGTGAAGATTTTGTAGATAAGCAGTGAAAAAATTCATTCATTCAACTAGTGCTTACAATGCCTATGTCCCAGTCACTGTTCTAGATTAGTGATAGAATACATCAATAAATAGATCAATAAACAGATCTCCCTGCCTGCCTTTGAGTAGCTTTGAGTAGGGGAGATCTCCTTAAGATAAGAAATACCAAACTCATATCATTTCCTCTTTGATAGGTTCATAGATGGATGTCATAGGGAAGAGCACTCTTGGCTCTTCTTGATTTTGGCTGTTCAGTCAGTGACTGATTGTGGGGAGATTTAAAATTTTAGAAAACACAAACCTAGAAGGAGCATGTATTTATGTTAACAACTTAATTGAGATGTCTTTAACATATAGAAATTGTATATATTTAAAGTGTACAACGTGATGTTTTTATATATATGTATACATTGTGAAAAGATCACGGCAATCAAGCTAAGTGACTTATCTGTCATCTCTACATAGTTATCCTTTGGGTGTGTGTGTCTCTATATATGCATATAGGTGTGTGTGTTTTGAGATTTACAATCTATCCTCTTAGAATACTTCAAATATACAATACAGTAATGTCAGCTATTGTTACCATGCTGTTCATTAGATGTCCAAAACTTATTTATCCCGAATAACTGAAACTTTGCACCTTTAAACCAACATTTCCCCATTCCTGCACAACCCCCCAAGCCCCATTCGACACTCTACTTTTATGAGTTTGGCTTTTTAGATTCTACAAATAAGTGAGATCATGCAGAATTTATCCTCTTGTGTCTGGCTTATTTCACTTAGTATACAGTCCTCCAAGTTCATCCATGTCGTTGCAAATGACAAGATTTCCTACTTTTTAAATGGCTGAATAATATTCCATTCTCTCCCTCTCATCTATTTATCTATTATTTTGGTCATTATCATCATCATCACCATCATCTGCCTCAAGTTTTCTTTCTTTTTTTATTTAAAGATTTTATTTATTTACTTAATAGCACAAGCAGCAGGGAGGGGGAAAGGGAGAAGCAGGCTCTCCACTGAGCTGGAAGCCCAATGTGGGGCTCAATCTCAGGACCCTGGGATCATAACCTAAGCTGAATGCAGACCCCTAACTGACTGAGCCACCCAGGCACCCTATCTCAACTTTTATTTTTAACAGTTCACACTGACTATTTTTGTTGTTGTTGTTGTTTATTTATTTGACAGACAGAGATCACAAGCAGGCAGAGAGGCAGGCAGAGAGAGAGGAGGAGGCAGGCTCCCCGCTGAGCAGAGAGCCCGATGCGGGGCTCGATTCCAGGACCTGGGATCAAACCTGAGCTGAAGGCAGAGGCCTTAACCCACTGAGCCCCCCAGGTGTCCCTATCTCAACTTTTCTTTACGCTTTCATCCATTGATGGACATTTAGGTTGTTTCCATATCTTGACTGTTGTGAATAATGTCACAATAAACATGGAAATGAAACTCTCTCTTCAAGATACTGACTTCATTTCCTTTGGATAAATATTCAGAAATAGAATTGCTGAATCAGACAGTAGTTCTATTTTTAATTTTTTGAGGAACCTGCATAGTGTTTGTCATAATGACTGCACTAAGTTACATTCCCACCAACAGGGCAGAACACTTTTCTCTATATCCTGACCAACATTTATCTTTTGCCTTTTTAATAATAGCCATCATAACAGATGTGAGATGATAACTCGTGGATTTGATTTTCATTTCCCTGATGATCACCTCTTCATGTAGAACAGTTTTTAATATGATGAGTGATAGAGAAACACAGTCAGATAGTTGCAGTTAGTTGCAAACATGCATGGGTAGTCAAATTCCATAAAATGATAAAACATCAGCAACTTTAATTTTATTGCTGAGTCTTCCCTGGGGTACTTGTGTCTTTTCACACACATCCCATTTATAATTATATCCCATATTTATATTTATATAAATATATCATTTATATTTCCTCAGTTTGATCTTATATCAGTGCCAGCTTGTCTTTTCTTTAAATTAAATTTATTTATTTTCAGCATAACAGCAGCTTGTCTTTTTAAAAAATTTTTTATTTTTTCAGGGTAATGATATTCATTATTTTTGCATCACACCCAATGCTCCATGCAATCCATGCCCTCTCCAATACCCACCACCTGGATCCCCCAACCTCCCACCCCCTGCCCCTTCAAAACCCTCAGGTTGTTTTTCAGAGTCCATAGTCTCTCATGGTTCACCTCCCCTTCCAATTTCCCTCAACTCCCTTCTCCTCTCCATCTCCCCTTGTCCTCCATGCTATTTGTTATTCTCCACAAATAAGTGAAACCATATGATAATTGACTCTCGCTGCTTGACTTATTTCACTCAGCATAATCTCTTTCAGTCCCATCCATGTTGCTACAAAAGTTGGGTATTCATCCTTTCTGATGGAGGCATAATACTCCATAGTATATATGGACCACATCTTCCTAATCCATTCATCCGTTGAAGGGCATCTTTGTTCTTTCCACAGTTTGGCGACCGTGGCCATTGCTGCTATAAACATTGGGGTACAGATGGCCCTTCTTTTCACGACATCTGTATCTTTGGGGTAAATACCCAGGAGTGCAATGGCAGGGTCATAGGGAAGCTCTATTTTTAATTTCTTGAGGAATCTCCACACTGTTCTCCAAAGTGGCTGCACCAACTTGCATTCCCACCAACAGTGGAAGAGGGTTCCCCTTCTCCACATCCTCTCCAAGATACGTTGTTTCCTGTCTTGTTAATTTTGGCCATTCTAACTGGTGTAAGGTGGTATCTCAATGTGGTTTTAATTTGAATCTCCCTGATGGCTAGTGATGATGAACATTTTTTCATGTGTCTGATAGCCATTTGCATGTCTTCATTGGAGAAGTGTCTGTTAATATCTTCTGCCCATTTTTTGATATGATTGTCTGTTTTGTGTGTGTTGAGTTTGAGGAGTTCTTTATAGATCCTGGATATCAACCTTTTGTCTGTACTGTCATTTGCAAATATCTTCTCCCATTCTGTGGGTTGCCTCTTTGTTTTTTTCTGTTTCCTTTGCTGGGCAGAAGATTTTTTTTAAATTTATTTTTTATTTTCAGCATAACGGTATTCATTGTTTTTTGTACCACACCCAGTGCTCCATGCAATCAGTGCCCTCTATAATACCCACCACCTGGTACTCTGACCTCCCACCCCCCACCCCTTCAAAACCCTCAGATTGTTTTTCAGAGTCCATAGTCTCTCATGGTTGACCTTCACTTCCAATTTCCCCCAACTCCCTTCTCCTCTCTATCTCACCTTGTCCTCCATGCTATTTGTTATGCTCCACAAATAAGTGAAACCATATGATAATTGACTCTCTCTGCTTGACTTATTTCACTCAGCATAATCTCTTCCAGTCCCATCCATGTTGCTACAAAAGTTGGGTATTCGTCCTTTCTGATGCTTTTGATCTTGATGAAGTCCCAAAAGTTCATCTTCATTTTTGTTTCCTTTGCATTTGGAGACATATCTTGCAGCTTGTCTTTCTTAATGTAAAATGCATATGGGTTCATTTTCGCTTTTGTTTCCTTTGCCTTTGGAAATGTATCTTGAAAGAAGTTGCTGTGGCTGATATCAAAGAGGTTACTCCCTATGTTCTCTAGGATACTGATGGATTCCTGTCTCACGTTAAGGTCTTTTATCCATTTCGAGTTTATCTTTGTGTACAGTGTAAGAGAATGGTCAAATTTCCTTCTTCTACATATAGCTGTCCAGTTTTCCCAGCACCATTTATTGAAGAGACTGTCTTTTTTCCACTGTATATTTTTTCCTGTTTTGTCGAAGATTATTTGACCATAGAGTTGAGGGTCCATATCTGGGCTCTCTATTCTGTTCCACTGGTCTATGTGTCTGTTTTTATGCCAGTACCATGCTGTCTTGGTGATCACAGCTTTGTAGTAAAGCTTGAAATCAGGTAACGTAATGCCCCCCGTTTTATTTTTGTTTTTCAACATTTCCTTAGCGATTCGGGTCTCTTCTGATTCCATACAAATTTTTGGATTATTTGCTGTAGCTCTTTGAAAAATACTGGTGGAATTTTGATCAGAATGGCATTAAAAGTATAGATTGCTCTAGGCAGTATAGACATTTTAACAATGTTTATTCTGATCCAAGAGCATGGAATGGTCTTCCATCTTTTTGTGTCTTCTTCAATTTCTTTCATGAGTGTTCTGTAGTTCCTTGAGTACAGATCATTTACCTCTTTGGTTAGGTTTATTCCCAGGTATCTTATGGTTCTTGGTGCTATAGTAAATGGAACCAATTCTCTAATTTCCTTTTCTGTATTTTCATTGTTAGTGTAGAAGCCACTGATTTCTATACATTGACTTTGTATCCTGTCATGTTACTGAATTGCTGTATGAGTTCTAGTAGTTTGGGGGTGGAGTCTTTTGGGTTTTCCATATAAAGAATCATGTCATTTGCCATACCACCTTATACCAGTTAGAATGGCCAAAATTAGCAAGACAGGAAACAACATGTGTTGGAGAGGATGTGGAGAAAGGGGAATCCTCTTACACTGTTGGTGGGAATGAAAGTTGGTGCAGCCACTTTGGAGAACAGTGTGGAGATTCCTCAAGAAATTAAAAATAGAGCTTCCCTATGACCCTGCCATTGCACTCCTGGGTATTTACCCAAGATACAGATGTAGTGAAAAGAAGGGCCATCTGTACCCCAATGTTTATAGCAGCAATGGCCACGGTCACCAAACTGTGGAAGGAACCAAGATGCCCTTCAACGGACGAATGGATAAGGAAGATGTGGTCCATATACACTATGGAGTATTATGCCTCCATCAGAAAGGATGAATACCCAACTTTTGTATCCACATGGACGGGACTGGAGGAGATTATGCTGAGTGAAATAAGTCAAGCAACGAGAGTCAATTATCATATGGTTTCACTTATTTGTGGAGCATAACAAATAGCATGGAGGACAAGGGGAGATGGAGAGGAGAAGGGAGTTGAGGGAAATTGGAAGGGGAGGTGAATCATGAGAGACTATGGACTCTGAAAAACAACCTGAGGGTTTTGAAGGGGCGGGGCATGGGAGGTTGGTGGAACCAGGTGGTGGGTATTCGGGAAGGCATGTATTGCATTGAGCACTGGGTGTGGTGCAAAAAAATGAATACTGTTACACCGAAAAGAAATAAAAAAAATGCACATGGGTTTTCCTCATGTCTTAAAAATGATAATCTTGTCTGGCCTGATGACATCAAGGTTGTCCCATGCTTATCTTTAAATATTACACTTAAATATTGAATGGACCCTTTCCAGTTTTTCCTCCTCAGAAAGTACTGGTTTCTGTTAGTTCTTGACCACCATGGCTCATCCATTTTCAGTCAACTTTGTGTTGTTCTGCCATTTCCCCAAACATGGAGATATTATTTGGAACCCTTCTGTCCCATAATGGTGGTGATTTTGTTCATCCAGATTTTGATCTTTTTATGAATTTATGCAGTTATTTGTATATAAACTTATTATATAATTAGAAAAAATTTCTAGTTCTAAGCATACGCGTGTGTGTGTGTGTGTGTGTGTGCGCGCGCGTGTGTATAGTATTTGTGTATATTTTTTCTCTTAGTTTTCTAACCTGAAAGAATGGATTATCTTTATTATGGGTTAGACTTGCTCCCTCAGAATGGAATATATCAAATATTATAGCCCATTGTCTTTACCTCTTTTCCAGATTCTTTTACTAATGATATATAAAAAATATGAAATTCCTAATCTTATTGTCAATATGGGTTTATGTCAGAAAGTCTAAAAAGCCATAGGAAACCTAAATCTAAAGGTAACTTGAGACTCATCTGATTCAACCCTCCAATTTTTCAGTTGAGAAAATGAGAATCTGGAGAGGTGCAGTCATTTTTCCACAGTACCAGAGAGTCAGGAATGGAGCTGAGGACAAACCCAGATTACTGACTCCCAGTCATTCTGTACTCCATTAGACAGACCCTCTTCTAATCAGCAAGGTGTATAGCATACAGATTTTAAATAGGGTGAAGAGATTATCATGGGAAGACTTCCTCCAAGAAGAAGGCATAGCAGGCAAATGTGATGTTAACTTGGTGTTAATTGTTTAAATGATCTTCCAGGAAATATCCACTCATATACTAACAAATACAATCTAACTGATCACAGGATTGTTTCTTTCCTTTATGCAGGAAGTAGGTCTATGGTTGTAGGAAGGAACAACACTATTGTGACAAAATTCATCCTCTTGGGATTTTCAGACCATCCTCAAATGAAGCTTTTCCTTTTTCTGTTATTTTTGGGGATTTATCTCCTGACCCTAGCCTGGAACCTGAGTCTCATTGCCCTCATCAGGATGGACTCCCACCTGCATACACCCATGTACTTCTTCCTCAGTAACCTATCCTTCCTAGATATCTGCTATGTGTCCTCCACAACTCCCAAGATGCTCTCTGACATTATCACAGGGAAGAAAACCATTTCCTTTGTTGGCTGTGCCACACAGTACTTTGTGTTTTGTGGGATGGGGCTGACTGAATGCTTTCTTTTGGCAGCCATGGCATATGACCGCTATGCTGCAATCTGTAACCCATTGCTCTACACAGCCCTAATTTCCCATACACTTTGTTTAAAGATGGTGGCTGGGGCCTATGTGGGTGGATTCCTCAGTTCTTTGATTGAAACATACTCCGTTTACCAGCACGATTTCTGTGGGCCCAACACGATTGACCACTTCTTCTGTGACCTTCCTCCAGTTCTGGTTCTGTCATGCTCTGATACCTTTACCAGTCAGGTGGTGAATTTCGTTGTGGGTGTTGTTGTTGGAATGGTGTCTGTCCTTGTGATCCTCATCTCTTATGGTTACATTGTTGCTGCTGTCCTGAAGATGAACTCAGCTAAAGGTAGGACCAAAGCCTTCAGCACCTGTGCCTCTCACCTGACTGCTGTGACCCTTTTCTATGGTTCTGGCCTCTTCATGTACATGCGACCCAGTTCTAGCTACTCCCTAAACCGGGATAAGTTGGTGTCCATATTCTATGCTCTGGTAATCCCTATGGTGAATCCTATCATCTACAGTCTTAGGAATAAGGAGATTAAAAATGCCATAAGAAAGTTGTGCAGAAGGAACATGTGCTTTCTCATGTGCCTTTGTTTTTCTGACCGTAAGCTAATGTTTACAAAGAGGCTGTGAGCTGGGTCAATTGTGCAGCTTTTCATGTAGCTTTGGACTAGTTGATTTACATAGTGGTTTGTGTTAACTAGACTTTCCCCAACTTTCCAATATTTCCTTAATTAGTTTACCTATTGGTTATCAGAAAACATTTGGCTATTATTGTTTTCTAGCATTGCATATACTGAGATTATAAATACTCAATTTAGCAGAAAGATTCATATGAAAAAGAATGAACAACCAAAAATATCGAAACAGAGTTTGTGTCTATAGGAGGAAAAGTGTTGAAAAAAAAATTAGTCTAGCATTCAGGATGGTGATTTTTAAGGTAGCATGAGGATATACAGCATAATAACCCAAGGAGGGAGACGCTTTTTCTAAAAACAGTTGCCTTACCCTGTAATGAAATTTAACATGCTTCCTTTATGGCGTGTGAGCACCACAAGGCAGACAAGGTCTCTTGTTTGAGAATCCAGCTATTGTGAGCCACTGGGAGTGAAGAGGGAATAGAACTGATTTTTTAAATGTGTTAAGATAGGAAAGAGTTAAAAAACCTCTGATTAGAGCGTTAATGACTGAACAACCTCATGGCTAATTCAATCAGCTGTACAAAAAGTAGTCACTACAATGATTTAAATAAAGCCAGGGATTTGTCATTTCAGTCTGAAGTAACTGCTTTCCAGCCAACACTCAAAGTTTCTTAGGAACCTATTGAAGAGGAGCATACTGTCATTTGGGAAAAAGGTTCTAGGTTTTCACAAGTTTTATGATAAGTTTTAGGATGGGACTTAGCTTAGGAATTGAAGAGAGTGATTTTTCTCTTTCATATTATCTCAGAACTTGTTATGTGTCCTTGAACCAGCAGCAGACAACTGGCATACATTTATTCAGCTGTGCCAGTTCTCGGTTGGCCATAAATGAAAAGGAAGTATCTGCCTGTATGTCCTTGGAGAAGTTACTTGGGCTTTGTGTGCCTTAGTTCCTTATCTGCAAAATAGGAATAATAACAGTAATTGTCTCATAGGCTTATTGTGATGAATTAAATGACTCAGTATATACAAGCACTTAGAATAGTGCTGGTTGATAGCAAATGCTTAGGTGAGCATTATTATTATTGTTGTTCTGTAATAATATTTATTTATCACCATTTTTAAAAAAAGATTTTATTTATTTATTTGACAGAGAGAAATCACAAGTAGATGGAGAGGCAGGCAGAGAGAGAGGAAGGGAAGCAGGCTCCCTGCTGAGCAGAGAGCCCGATGCGGGACTCGATCCCAAGACCCTGAGATCATGACCTGAGCCGAAGGCAGCGGCTTAACCCACTGAGCCACCCAGGTGCCCCTATTTATCACCATTTGAGCCAAAGAAATAGAAGCCATTTTCTTAGTTTGTTAAAAAAATGTGATCTTCACAATAGCTTTGATGCACTGGAAAGTGGGACAGTGGAGACTAGAGTGAAAATTGTTTGGGTATTTGTTAAGTATTCTTAAGTCATCAGACCTGGAATTATTACTCTCATGTCCACCACTTTATAGGTAGGTCACCTTATGCAAGTTACTTACAAGCTCTGTTTTTCTCATCTGTACAATGAAGATAATAATTGCATCTACCTCATGGAATTGATACAAAAACTAAGTGAGAATGCATGAAAAGGGCTTAACTTAGTGCCTGGTATATGGTAATACTTAATAAATGTTAGCTTATATTATTAATCAATTTTGTATAAATCAAGAGAATTTCAGGCTAATGTGCTAAGAAGAGGCAAATTAGATAGCTTTGGGATATCTACTTAGACTGGAACATAATAGTCTCAGTAAAAAGGCATGCCTGTACATCTCATGTCTGCTGCTTCTTCTACATGTAGGAAGCAGTCATTAGAAAAATAGAACTCAAGTTCATAGAGGTGGCCACACATGGGAATGCTACCATTGTGCCAACTCTATCAGCCACGTGGTCATCTTGCCTTTCCTTATATCCAGTTTTCCCCTCCACCTTTCCTTATCTGTACTCTAGGTTAATGAAGTCTTCTCTTACAATTTACCTTTGGTAGCTAATCTTAAATTCTCCTAATGCCCAAAGTTATTGGAACAAAACAAACAAACAAACAAAGGAAAATATGCCTCGTGCTTTGGACTTACATGGAGCTGTCACTGGTCTATAATCATCTCTAAATTTTTTTGAACAAAGATTCTGAATATAAGATCTTTAGAAAAATCTCTCTTGTTCAGCCACATACATGTTCACTTCTAATGGAAATTTTCTTCTTGCATTGAGAAGATATAATGTACTTTTGCAGTTTTCCCAAGTGCCAAAGAGAAAATAATGATCATTAATAATTGTTAAATATAGCACACAATGTGGGGTTTGGTCGTGGGACCTGAATAAGGCAAAAATGATCTGGGGTTTATAGTAAGCCACATGTTAAATAAAACTTCCTAAATAAGTGCATTTATTATGGGGCATATAAATAGACATATATTAAACAATATATTTGGCACTAAAAGAATCAGGCATTTTATAGTTCTTTGAAGCAAGACAAGGTACAGCTGTCTAGGAGAGGTGGGCAGTTAGCCAGCTCAAGATGAATTCCCTTTCATAAAATTAGCATTATTCAGGGTGTGTCACTCATCTTTGCAACTTCCGAAGACTTTTTTCAGATGGACTTGAATTACCAAGCTCAGAACAGCTAACTGCATTTTTAGTTTTCATGGAAGAACAAAACTGCCAAGCTTGTACTTGAGCTAGTGGCACAATTCTTTGACTTGATGAGGAAGTCGCGTATAAAAACAAATTAAAATTGAAAGTCTGTTTGGAGAGAAAGTGGGTAATGTGTGTCAGTGCCTGGTGTGCCCAACTACAGAGTTCAGACAGGCTGAGAAGCCCTGGGCCAGGGCACTGACAATTTCTCTCCCAAAGTATTTATATTCCTCTCTTCTAAGTGACCATCTTCCCATATAATCACTATATTAAAAAAATAACCATATTCACAGGCCAATTAATAGATTTTCCATCTTTGGTTATAGGAAATATTTGTTTCTAAAATGCCTCTATTACATATTTTATTTATTATTATATGATTTTGTGGCTTGGTTTTTAGAGTTTTCAGAAACCTGGTTATTGTCGCTATGTACCACCTACATTCCCCTAATTTTGGGATAGGTATAAATGATTACTCTCTCATTTACTCACTCATTCACACACTCGGGAATTAGTGACTGATACATTAAATGGGTTCTGATGAGAATTTAAACTTTTTTCCTTAAAGATCAACAGTTTCATGCTTCTAGTCATAAACCTAGAGAAACCCAGAGCTTGCCTATTCTGTGATCATCCACGTAAATGAGGAAACACTTGCAATTCACTTCCTTGTATCCAGATAACGGACTTGGATCTCTCTGATCTACAACTGATCTGGGAGAGCCTAAATGTCTTGCCTATACAAAGATACACCATGTATTCCAGCATTATCCCATCAGCTTGATCTATGGTTACCTTCCTTGAATTCTTGTTGGGTCTCCCTGTCTGTAAGACCTCCTAAATAACTGGGGGAGATAAACCGACTGTTTTATGTAACCTTTGCTGCTTTTATTCCATTGTCACTTTTCTCATGCTTTCCTTTCCCCTTCTAATGCTAACCAAGATCATCTATGTGCAATATGGCTAGGGATGAGATTCCCCACCTCCCTACAAGTAAAGAAATAGCCTTAGCAGGCTCCTGTAATCTTGGAGGATACAAGTTGTATTGTATCAAATGGATGTGGCAGCATCTCTCTTTGGTTTTGCCAAACTGGATGAAAGACAGACAAACTTCACACTTCGCTGAGACCACACTCTAGAACTAGAAAGGCATTTTGGACCCAGGGAGACCCCATAGAGGAACAGGCTTCATCTCTCTCTCAAAACTATTTTTTTTTCCTGAAATAGAGTCATGGTGTTATATTGGACTTAAATGTCAACACAAATAGAATACTGAAATATGTAAAGTATTTCATTGATACTGTATGAAATATTCTTGTTCAAATAAAACCTCTTTCTTGTGCAGACAAAGGCTGTGTGGTTTCATCTTAAGAAATGTTTAAGGAACAAAATTATTGATGTACATGGACCAGAGGGAGGAAGTCCCTGTATTAGACATTCACTGAGACTCATAGTTCATTTTCTGACAACCCAAAGCTAAGGAAGTAGCCTGGTAGGAATCATCTCACCCTTCAACTTGATGCTCATTCTAGAATACAGAGATAAGTTCTGAGGATGAGCTGCAGGAAGGAGTGGTCCATAAACTTTATAAAAAAGAGGTGAGTTCTGAGAAATCCCACACCTCAGGGAACCTAACTGTCTAATCTTTCCTTTACTCATTTCATGAATCCTGTTACAGACAGTTTTTATAATTTGCTGTATTATCTGTACCGTCTGCTAGATGTCACTTTTTCATTGCAGTCCCTCTTTATACCAGAAGGTAAACCAGAAGGTTTAACACTTTTGGTGATTGTGGTTTTCAGATCTCTGAAGGCTCTGGAATTGTTTTTCATATACTTGCCATCTCTGGCAGTTTTTCAACAGAAGGCCATACATGAGATTTTCCTGTGTTATCCAGTTAAGTGTCTTTGATGAAGACACTAGACTTTTTTTTTTTTAAAGATTTTATTTATTTGAGAGAGAGAGAGTAAGCAGGGGGAGGGAGAAGGACAAGCAGACTCTCCACTGAGTGGAGCCTGATGCAGGGCTCAGTCTCAGGACTCTGAGGTCATGACCTGAGCCTAAATCAAGAGTCATATACTCAACCTACTGAGCCACCCAGGTGCCCTGATTTGATATATTTATATATTATGATATGATGGTCATTGTAGCAGACTTAGCACCTCTATCATGTCACCTAATTATCATTTCTTATTTGTGGTTGGAATAATTTTAGATCTAGTCTCTTAGCAAGTTTGATGATTATAATACAGTATTATTATCTATGTTCATTAGATCTTTACATGACATCATTACATTGCCTATATTGCATTACATCTCTCAGACTTATTTACCACTAGTTGCAAGTTTTTACTCTGTATTTGAGTTAAGCTTTTTTAGATTCCATACATGTTACATAGTTTTTGTCTTTCTCTGTCTGACTTATCTCAATATAACTTCCTCAAGGGCCATCCGTTTCATCTAAAGTGGCAAGGTTTCATTCTTTCTCATGGCTAAATAATATTCCCGTGTGTGTGTGTGTGTGTGTGTGTGTGTGTGTGAGAGAGAGAGAGAGAGAGAGAGAGATAAATACATCACATTTTATCTATTCATACAGTGATAGATAACTCAGGTTATTTCCATATCTTGGCTATTATAAATAACACTACAATAAACATGGGAATGCAGATATCTCTTTGATACCCTGTTTTCATTTCCTCTGGGTGTATATCTAGTAGTGGAATTACTGGAACTGTATGATATTTCTATTTTTAATTTTCTGAGAAAACTCCATGCTGTTTTCCATATACATTCCCACCAGCAGTGCAAGAGGGTTATCCTCACCTACACTGGTTATCTCTTGTCTTCTTGATGGTGGCCATTCTAACAGATGGGTAGTGATAGCTCATTATGGCTTTTCCCTAATGATTAGTGAGGTCGAGCATCTTTTCAAGGAGCTGTTAGCCATTTGGCTATTTTCAGCATGTGTCGTTAAACTGAGTTTGACAGTGTCCTTTCTCTACCGCCACATGGTAAACGTTCACTTGCAAGAGACCTTAGAAGGTAGAAAGAGTAGAAAGGGGAGGAATCTCAATTCAGTAAATATTCAATTCAGTAAATATCTAGTAAATATTTCTGTGACTTTGTGTACCCACTTGGGTTCAAAGGAGCTGGGGAACGAAGGCTCCCCTCTCACACCCTGCCATCTTGGCTTCCATCATTTATATTATCAGGACCCTCAGTGTTCCAATATGCGAATAATGCCTGGCCCATTGTATGCACTTAATATTTGTCAGAAGAATGAACCTAAGTATTTTACTACAAAGTTAGTGTTTTGGTTTTTTGTCTCCTGCTCTGCCCCCCACCCCATTGCATTTTATTCCCTTTGGGAGTCTTACCACACTGCAGTTTGGGAGTGACATTCCTAGACTACGCAAGGACTTCAAATTTGGCCTAACTCAAGATGGTGTGAGGCGATTTCTACTTTGCCCTTAAAGTGGCACCTTCATATAGTCACAGCCCGGACTTTGACTTCTGGCCAGTCTGACTGCATTTCAACTGTGCCTTTGCGTTCAGTTTTTATTCTTAAGGTGACACCACATTAAATCTTCTTAGCCCACACTTTCGAACCCCAGTCATTGCAGCAGGCATGTCCCGGAGCTGTGGGCATCCTCGCTCGCCACGTCCCCAGGCTCTCGGGTGGCCCAGGAAGGAGGGCACCACCCGGCCAGTCACATGCAAGTGCTGAGGTGGTCTTGCTGTGTGCCGGGCGGTATCGCGGGCCTCGACTTCCTGGCCTGCGGCGTCACTCCCGAACCGCGGAGCCCAGTGCCACTCGGGTGCATCACGAGGACGTTGCTCTTCCCAGTTCACTAGGTCCACCCTCTTTTTCCGAGTCAGTTTCTGTACGCCTTCCGGGGTGACCCCAGCCCTAGGGAGCTGCAGCACATCGTACATACGAAGTCTCCCCTTCGCGGCTGTCGCAACTCACCTTGGCATATGCAGTGCTCCTTGCACATGATGAACCCCACGAAGTCTGACAGTGCGTGAAGCGCATGCGCATCAAGTCGGACATGCGCAGTGGCTTCCCCGACGTGGGGCTGGTCAAGGCACGCGAGGGTGTTCCAGCTTGGTAGGCTTGGCCTGGGGATCAGCCACAGGATCCAGGGAGGGCTTTGTCCTTGTCCTTGCCTTCTCGGGCATCATCTGGGCCATTCCTGGGGCGATCTTGGGCGTGAGGGGTTGTGGGACCCTCCACGAGGGGCTCCCCACTGCTTCTCTAGGCCTTCATCTGCCGGGCCCTGGAGGGAAGTGTTCTCCAGGATTGCCTTGTGGGGTGACGACAGACCCAGGCAGGTCCGTGGAGAGTCACTGCCGCTACCTAAGTGCTGCACAGCATCTTCCTCTTGCATCTTCCTCTTCCATCTTCCTCTTCCATTTTTCCTCTGCACCAATATTTTGGTTCCTAAGACCAAGTTGTTACTTAGCACTGTAAGTCAAGAACTTACATTCAGCAAAGTTCCTGAAAGTATTTTACAAACAGTAATAGGAATCATAGATGTGGCAGGTAAGTTCTCTATAGAGTGCTTTTAAGGGAAATACGGTTATATGACTATTTAATTTTTAGGCTGTACTACAAGGTAACAACATATCTTTACTTTTTTGTTTTTAAAAGAATTGGTCTCATAATGAATTGAAATTGTGATTCGGAGGGTCTTGTTTTGCAGATCAGTTAAAATATAGTGAAATGATTTATTTTGGATGCTATATGTGAAATACAGAATATCTGTTTTTCAGTCAACTCTGACTTATTGAAATTTAATTTTTAAATTATGGTTTAATTTTAGTTTTGTGATGAAAGCAAAATGTGATTTTATCATATCGTATCTATACATATATATTTATAGATACTTTTTACTCAGATGTAAGGCCTTAAACATTGAAAAATGTGGTTGTAACAGTAGGTTGTAGCCATTAGTAAAATAACAGTATAAGCTAGTTACCTTTTTATGAGTAGAGATGCAGAATAGAAATCAGGATAGAAATGAATATGATTAAAAATATGTAAACATATAAACAAAAATTTTCATTTCAAAGGTAATAAAAGGAAATTAAAAGTTTTTTTAACTTGATGAAATATCTATCAGTTAATAACAGTTAAATAACAATGACATATCAGTTTAAAAAACTGTTAAAATAATTTTTTTTAAAATTTCTTATTTCTACGAGGCCCTATAGCTCAGGAGTTAGATCACTGGTCTTGTAAATTTTTTATTTCTTTTCAGCATAACAGTATTTGTTGTTGTTGTTGTTTTTATAATTGCATTATCTAAATGCTGGGGAAAATACCATTAACAATGGTATATAGTCAGTTGTTTCTACTGAAAATATAAAATGGCTTAAGAAATTTGAAAAAATAATGAATACTGTTTTTCTGAAAATAAATAAATTAATTAAAAAAAAAGAAATTTGAAAATAGGGGGACCTGGGTAGCTCAGTTGGTTGTGTCCAATCTTGATTTCAGCTCAGGTCTTGATATCAGGGTTGTGAGCTCAAGCCCCACATTGGGGCCCATGCTAGGCATGGATCTTACTTAAAATTTTTTTTTGAAAATACAGTTGTGATAAGTGAGCAAACATAATGGGCTGAATCCATACATTTGCCTTGACTCCTTCCTTGAGCCTGCCTAAAATGGCAATGAAATTTTTTTTTTACAGGTTTATGTTTAACTTTTATTTAAAAAAATCTGTTGAACTATTTCCCAAAGTATCGGTACCATTTTGCATTGCAGCCAGCAATAAATGAGAGAGAGCTTCAGTTGCTCTAAATCCTAATACATTTATCCCTTTTAAAAAAATTTTTTAGTTTTTATAAACATATATTTTTAAACCCGGGGTACAGGTATGTGAATTGCCAGGTTTACACACTTCACAGCACTCACCATAGCACATACCCTCCCCAATGTCCATAACCCCACCCCCCTTCTCCCAACCCCCCTCCCCCCAGCAACCCTCAGTTTGTTTTGTGAGATTAAGAGTCACTTATGGTTTGTCTCCCTCCCAATCCCATCTTGTTTCATTTAGTCTTCTCCTACCCCCTTAACCCCCCCCCCATGTTGTATCTCCACTTCCTCATATCAGGGAGATCAAATGATAATTGTCTTTCTCCACTTGACTTATTTCACTAAGCATGATATCCTCTAGCTCCATCCACGTCGTCGCAAATGGCAAGATTTCATTTCTTTTGATGGCTGCATAGTATTCCATTGTGTATATATACCACATATTCTTTTTTTTTATTACAGCTATCAATTTATTTATTTTCAGAAAAACAGTATTCATTATTTTTTCATGACACCCAGTGCTCCCTGCAATCCGTGCCCTCTATAATACCCACCACCTGGTACCCCAACCTCCCACCCCCCCGCCACTTCAAACCCCTCAGATTGTTTTTCAGAGTCCATAGTCTCTCGTGATTCACCTCCTCTTCCAATTTACCCCAACTCCCTTCTCCTCTCTAACACCCCTTGTCCTCCATGATATTTGCTATGCTCCACAAATAAGTGAAACCATATGATAATTGACTCTCTCTGCTTGACTTATTTCACTCAGCATAATCTCTTCCAGTCCCGTCCATGTGGATACAAAAGTTGGGTATTCATCCTTTCTGATGGAGGCATAATGCTCCGTAGTGTATATGGACCACATCTTCCTTATCCATTCATCTGTTGAAGGGCATCTTGGTTCTTTCCACAGTTTGGGGACCGTGGCCATTGCTGCTATAAACATTGGGGTACAGATGGCCCTTCTTTTCACGACATCTGTATCCTTGGGGTAAATACCCAGGAGTGCAATTGCAGGGTCATAGGGAGGCTCTATTTTTAATTTCTTGAGGAATCTCCACACTGTTCTCCAAAGAGGCTGCACCAACTTGCATTCCCACCAACAGTGTAAGAGGGTTCCCCTTTCTCCACATCCTCTCCAACACATGTTGTTTCCTGTTTTGTTATTTTGGCCATTCTAACTGGTGTAAGGTGATATCTCAATGTGGTTTTAATTTGAATCTCCCTGAGGGCTAATGATGATGAACATTTTTTTCATGTGTCTGGTAGCCATTTTATACCACATATTCTTGATCCATTCATCTGTGGATGGACATCTAGGTTCTTTCCATACTTTGGCTATTGTGGACATTGCTGCTATAAACATTCGGGTGCATGAGCCCCTTCGGATCACTACGTTTGTATCTTTAGGGTAAATTCCCAGTAGTGCAGTTGCTGGGTCATAGGGTAGTTCTATTTTCAACATTTTGAGGAACCTCCATGCTGTTTTACAGAGTGGTTGCACCAACTTGCATTCCCCCAACAGTGTAGGAGGGTTCACCTTTCTCCACATTCTCACCAGCATCTGTCATTTCCTGACTTGTTAATTTTAGCCATTCTGACTGGTGTGAGGTGGTATCTCATTGTGGTTTTGATTTGTATTTCCCTGATGCCGAGTGATGTGGAGCACTTTTTCATGTGTCTGTTGGCCATCTGGATATCTTCTTTGCAGAAATGTCTGTTCATGTCCTCTGCCCATTTCTTGATTGGATTATTTGTTCTTTGGGTGTTGAGTTTGCTAAGTTCTTTATAGATTTTGGACACTAGTCCTTTATCTGATATGTCGTTTGCAAATATCTTCTCCCATTCTGTCAGTTGTCTTTTGGTTTTTTGAACTGTTTCCTTTGCTGTGCAAAAGCTTTTGATCTTGATAAAATCCCAATAGTTCATTTTTGCCCTTGCTTCCTTTGCCTTTGGCGATGTTCCTGGGAAGACATTGCTGCGGCTGAGGTTGAAGAGGTTGCTGCCTGTGTTCTCCTCAAGGATTTTGATGGATTCCTTTCTCACATTGAGGTCCTTCATCCATTTTGAGTCTATTTTTATGTGTGGTGTAAGGAAATGGTCCAATTTCATTTTTCTGCATGTGGCTGTCCAATTTTCCCAACTCCATTTATTGAAGAGGCTGTCTTTTTTCCATTGGACATTCTTTCCTGCTTTGTCGAAGATTAGTTGACCGTAGAGTTGAGGGTCTATTTCTGGGCTCTCTATTCTGTTCCATTGATCTATGTGTCTGTTTTTGTGCCAGGACCATGCTGTCTTGATGATGACAGCTTTGTAATAGAGCTTGAAGTCCGGAATTGTGATGCCACCAACGTTGGCTTTCTTTTTCAATATCCCTTTGGCTATTCGAGGTCTTTTCTGGTTCCACATAAATTTTAGGATTATTTGTTCCATTTCTTTGAAAAAGATGGTTGGTACTTTGATAGGAATTGCATTAAATGTGTAGATTGCTTTAGGTAGCATAGACATTTTCACAATATTTATTCTTCCAATCCAGGAGCATGGAACATTTTTCCATTTCTTTGTGTCTTCCTCAATTTCTTTCATGAGTACTTTATAGTTTTCTGTAGATTCTGTGCCTCTTTGGTTAGGTTTATTCCTAGGTATCTTATGGTTTTGGGTGCAATTGTAAATGGGATGGACTCCTTAATTTCTCTTTCTTCTGTCTTGTTGTTGGTGTAGAGAAATGCAACTGATTTCTGTGCATTGATTTTATATCCTGGCACTTTACTGCATTCCTGTACAAGTTCTAGCAGTTTTGGAGTGGAGTCTTTTGGGTTTTCCACATATAGTCTCATGTCATCTGCGAAGAGTGATAGTTTGACTTCTTCTTTGCCGATTTGGATGCCTTTAATTTCCTTTTGTTGTCTGATTGCTGAGGCTAGGACTTCTAGTGTTATGTTGAATAGCAGTGGTGATAATGGACATCCCTGCCGTGTTCCTGACCTTAGTGGAAAAGTTTTCAGTTTTTCTCCTTTGAGAATGATATTTGCAGTGGGTTTTTTGTAGATGGCTTTGATGATATTGAGGTATGTGCCCGCTATCCCTACACTTTGAAGAGTTTTGATCAGGAAGGGATGCTGTACTTTGTCAAATGCTTTTTCAGCATCTATTGAGAGTATCATATGGTTCTTGTTCTTTCTTTTATTGATGTGTTGTATCACATTGACTGATTTGCAGATGTTGAACCAACCTTGCAGACCTGGAATAAATCCCACTTGGTCGTGCTGAATAATCCTTTTACTGTGCTGTTGAATCCTATTGGCTAGTATTTTGGTGAGAATTTTCGCATCTGTGTTCATCAAGGATATTGGTCTATAGCTCTCTTTTTTGATGGGATCCTTGTCTGGTTTTGGGATCAAGGTGATGCTGGCCTCATAAAATGAGTTTGGAAGTTTTCCTTCCATTTCTGTTTTTTGGAACAGTTTCAGGAGAATAGGAATTAGTTCTTCTTTAAATGTTTGGTAGAATTCCCCCGGGAAGCCGTCTGGCCCTGGGCTTTTGTTTGTTTGGAGATTTTTAATGACTGTTTCAATCTCCTTACTGGTTATGGGTCTGTTCAGGCTTTCTACTTCTTCCTGGTTCAGTTGTGGTAGTTTATGTGTTTCTAGGAATGCATCCATTTCTTCCAGATTGTCAAATTTGTTGGCGTAGAGTTGCTCATAATATGTTCTTATAATAGTTTGTATTTCTTTGGTGTTAGTTGTGATCTCTCCTCTTTCACTCATGATTTTATTTATTTGGGTCCTTTCTCTTTTCTTTTTGATAAGTCTGGCCAGGGGTTTATCAATTTTATTAATTCTTTCAAAGAACCAGCTCCTAGTTTCGTTGATTTGCTCTATTGTCTTTTTGGTTTCTATTTCATTGATTTCTGCTCTGATCTTTATGATTTCTCTTCTCCTGCTGGGCGTAGGGTTTCTTTCTTGTTCTTTCTCCAGCTCCTTTAGGTGTAGGGTTAGGTTGTGTACCTGAGACCTTTCTTGTTTCTTGAGGAAGGCTTGTACCGCTATATATTTTCCTCGCAGGACTGCATTTATTGTGTCCCACAGATTTTGAACTGTTGTATTTTCATTATCATTTGTTTCCATGATTTTTTTCAATTCTTCTTTAATTTCCCGGTTGATCCATTCATTCTTTAGAAGGATGCTGTTTAGTCTCCATGTATTTGGGTTCTTTCCAAACTTCCTCTTGTGGTTGAGTTCTAGCTTCAGAGCATTGTGGTCTGAAAATATGCAGGGAATGATCCCAATCTTTTGATACAGGTTGAGTCCTGATTTAGGACCGAGGATGTGATCTATTCTGGAGAATGTTCCATGTGCACTAGAGAAGAATGTGTATTCTGTTGCTTTGGGATGAAATGTTCTGAATATATCTGTGATGTCCATCTGGTCCAATGTGTTGTTTAAGGCCTTTATTTCCTTGCTGATCTTTTGCTTGGATGACCTGTCCATTTCAGTGAGGGGAGTGTTAAAGTCCCCTACTATTATTGTATTATTGTTGATGTGTTTCTTTGATTTTGTTATTAATTGGTTTATATAGTTGGCTGCTCCCACATTGGGGGCATAGATATTTAAAATTGTTAGATCTTCTTGTTGGACAGACCCTTTGAGTATGATATAGTGTCCTTCCTCATCTCTTATTATAGTCTTTGGCTTAAAATCTAATTGATCTGATATAAGGATTGCCACTCCTGCTTTCTTCTGATGTCCATTAGCATGGTAAATTCTTTTCCACCCCCTCACTTTAAATCTAGAGGTGTCTTTGGGCTTAAAATGAGTTTCTTGGAGGCAACATATAGATGGGTTTTGTTTTTTTATCCATTCTGATACCCTGTGTCTTTTGACAGGGGCATTTAGCCCATTAACATTCAGGGTAACTATTGAGAGATATGAATTTAGTGCCATTGTATTGCCTTTAAGGTGACTGTTACTGTATATGGTCTCTGTTCCTTTCTGATCTACCACTTGTAGGCTCTCTCTTTGCTTAGAGGACCCCTTTCAATATTTCCTGTAGAGCTGGTTTGGTGTTTGCAAATTCTTTCAGTTTTTGTTTGTCCTGGAAGCTTTTAGTCTCTCCTTCTATTTTCAATGATAGCCTAGCTGGATATAGTATTCTTGGCTGCATGTTTTTCTCGTTTAGTGCTCTGAAAATATCATGCCAGCTCTTTCTGGCCTGCCAGGTCTCTGTGGATAAGTCAGCTGCCAATCTAATATTTTTACCATTGTATGTTACAGACCTCTTTTCCCGGGCTGCTTTCAGGATTTTCTCTTTGTCACTAAGACTTGTAAATTTTATTATAAGGTGACGGGGTGTGGCCCTATTCTTATTGATTTTGAGGGGTGTTCTTTGAACCTCCTGAATTTTGATTCTCATTCCCTTTGCCATATTGGGGAAATTCTCCCCAATAATTCTCTCCAGTATACCTTCTGCTCCCCTCTCTCTTTCTTCTTCTTCTGGAATCCCAATTATTCTAATGTTGTTTTGTCTTATGGTGTCACTTATCTCTCGAATTCTCCCCTCGTGGTCCAGTAGCTGTTTGTCCCTCTTTTGCTCAGCTTCTTTATTCTCTGTCATTTGGTCTTCTATATCACTAATTCTTTCTTCTGCCTCATTTATCCTAGCAGTGAGAGCCTTCATTTTTTATTGCACCTCATTAATTGCTTTTTTTATTTCAACTTGGTTAGATTTTAGTTCTTTTATTTCTCCAGAAAGGGCTTTTATATCTCCCGAGAGGGTTTCTCTAATATCTTCCATGCCTTTTTCGAGCCTGGCTATAACCTTGAGAATTGTCATTCTGAACTCTAGATCTGACATATTGCCAATGTCTGTATTGATTAGGTCCCTAGCCTTTGGTACTGCCTCTTGTTCTTTTTTTTTGTGGTGAATTTTTCCGCCTTGTTATTTTGTCCAGATAAGAGTATATGAAAGAGCAAGTAAAATACTAAAAGTGTGGCAACAACCCCCCAAAAATGTGGTTTAACCAAATCGGAAGAGATCCCAAATCGTGAGGGGGGAGAAAGGGGATAAAAAGAGGTTCCAAAAGAAAGAAAGATAAAAAAAAAAGAAAAAAGAAAAGAATTTTAAAAAGGAAAAAGAATAAAGAAAAATATAAAAATGAAAAAAATTTATATATTAGATAAACTAGTTAAAAAATGTTAAAAAAGAAAAAGGTAAAAGTTTAAAAAAATTTTAGCAGAAGAAGAGAAAAAAAATGAAAAAGAAAAAAAATTAAATTAACTGCAAGACTAAAAAAATCACAGGAAAAAAAAAAAGAAAAGAAAAAATAAATCACAGGGAGAAAGCCATGAGTTCTGTGCTTTGCTTTCTCCTCCTCTGGAATTCTGCTGCTCTCCTTGGCATTGAAATCGCACTCCTTGGTAGGTGAACTTGGTCTTGGCTGGATTTCTTGTTGATCTTCTGGGGGAGGGGCCTGGTGTCGTGATTCTCAAGTGTCTTTGCCCCAGGCGGAATTGCACCGCCCTTACCAGGGGCCCGGCTGAGTAATCCGCTCGGATTTGCTTTCAGGAGCTTTTGTTCCCTGAGCACTTTCCGTAGAGTTCCGGAGGACGGGAATACAAATGGTGGCCTCCTGGTCTCCGGCCCGGAGGAGCCGAGAGCCCAGGGCCCCACTCCTCAGTGCGCCCTCAGAGAACAACGCCCAGTTACTCCCGTCTGCCTGACCTCCGGCCGGGCTCCGAGCTCACCAATCCTGCGACCGGTTCAAGGTAACCCCGAGCTGCGAGCTCACTGTTGGCTCTGTCTCTGTTGCCGGCTTTCCCGTTCCAATACGCGCAAGGTCTGCGACACTCAGATATCCCCGATCCTTCTGTGAACCTGCGGGACCTGAGGCCACGCTGACCCCGCGTGGGCTTCGCCCTGGTTTAGCCTCTGGAGCGATGTCCCTCAGTGGAACAGACTTTTAAAAGTCCTGATTTTGTGCTCCGTTGCTTCGCCACTTGCCGGAAGCCGGCCCCTCCCCCTAGGGTCTATCTTCCCGTCGCTTTGGATCCACTTCTCCGCTGGTCCTACCTTTCAGAAAGTGGTTGTTTTTCTGTTTCCAGAATTGCTGTTCTTCTCTTGGATCTGACGATGGATTTGCAGGTGTTTGCAATCTTTAGATAAGCTATCTAGCTGATCTCCGGCTAGCTGAAGTAGTCTCAGCCTGCTACTTCTCCGCCATCTTGACTCCTCCCCCAACCCTCAGCTTTTTTTTTGTTTTTCAACATTTCCTTAGCGATTCGGGGTCTCTTCTGATTCCATACAAATTTTAGGATTATTTGCTCCAGCTCTTTGAAGAATACCGGTGGAATTTTGATTGTAATAGCATTAAAAGTATAGATTGCTCTAGGCAGTATAGACATATTAACAATGTTTATTCTTCTGATCCAAGAGCATGGAATGGTCTTCCATTTTTTTGTGTCTTCTTCAATTTCTTTCATGAGTGTTCTGTAATTCCTCGAGTACAGATCCTTTACCTCTTTGGTTAAGTTTATTCCCAGGTATCTTATGGTTCTTGATGCTATAGTAAATGGAATCGATTCTCTAATTTCCCTTTCTGTATTTTCATTATTAGTGTATAAGAAAGCCACTGATTTCTGTACATTGACTTTGTATCCTGCCACGTTGCTGAATTGTTGTATGAGTTCTAGTAGTTTGGGGATGGAGTCTTTTGGGTTTTCCATATAAAGAATCATGTCATCTGCAAAGAGAGAGAGTTTGACTTCTTCATTACCTATTTGGATACCTTTTATTTCTTTTTGTTTGATTGCTGTTGCTAGGACTTCTAATACTATGTTGAACAAGAGTGGTGAGAGTGGGCATCCTTGTCCTGTTCCTGATCTCAACGGGAAGGACACAAGCTTTTTCCCATTGAGGATGATATTTGCTGTGGGTCTTTCATAGATAAATTTGATGAAGTTCAGGAATGTTCCCTCTATTCCTATACTTTGAAGCGTTTTAATCAGGAACGGATGCTGGATTTTGTCAAATGCTTTTTCTGCATCAATTGAGAGGACCATGTGGTTCTTCTCTCTTCTCTTATTAATTTGTTCTATCATATTTATTAATTTGCGAATGTTGAACCATCCTTGTAGCCCAGGTATGAATCCCACCTGGTCATGGTGGATAATCACTTTAATGTGCTGTTGGATCCTGTTGGCTAGGATCTTGTTGAGAATCTTAGCATCCATATTCATCAGTGATATTGGTCTAAAATTCTCCTTTTTGGTAGGGTCTTTGCCTCGTTTGGGGATCAGGGTAATGCTGGCTTCATAGAAAGAGGAAGTTTTCTTTCTGCTTCAATTTTTTGAAACAGCTTCAGGAGAATAGGTGTTATTTCTTCTTTGAAAGTTTGGTAGAATTCCCCAGGGAATCCATCAGGTTCTGGGCTCTTGTTTTTTGGGAAGTTTTTTTATCACCGCTTCAATCTCGTTACTAGATATTGGTCTATTCAGGTTGTCAATTTCTTCCTGGTTCAATTTGGGGGAGTTTATAGTTTTCCAGGAATGCATCCATTTCATCTAGGTTGCTTAGCTTATTGGCATATAACTGTTGATAATAACTTCTGATGATTGTTCCTACTTCCTTGGTGTTAGTTGTGATCTTTCCCTTTTCATTCATAATTTTATGTATTTGAGCTTTCTTTCTTTTCTTTTTGATTAGTGTTGCCAATGGTTTATTGATCTTATTGATTCTTTCAAAAAACCAGCTTCTAGTTTTATTGATACGTTCTACTGTATCTCTGGTTTCTACCTCATTGATCTCAGGTCTAATCTTGATTATTTCCCTTCTTATGTGTGGAGTTGGTTTGATTTGTTGTTGATTCCCCAGTCTTGAAGGTGTAGAGACAGCTGGTGTGTTCTGGATTTCTCAATTTTTTTGAGGGAGGCTTGGATGGCTATGTTTTTCCCCCTTAGGACCGCCTTTGCTGTATCCCTTAGGTTTTGGATCGAAGTGTCTTCATTGTCATTGGTTTCCATGAATTGTTTAGTTCTTCCTTGATCTCCTGGTTGATCCAAGCATTCTTAAGCAAGGTGGTCTTTAGCTTCCAGGTGTTTGAGTTCCTTCTGAACTTTTCCTTGTGATTGAGCTCTAGTTTCAAAGCACTGTGATCTGAGATAGTGCAGGGAATAATCTGTCTTTTGGTATCAGTTGAATCCTGATTTGTGACCCAGTATGTGGTCTGTTCTTGAGAAGGTTCCATGTGCACTTGAGAAGAATGAGTATTCTGTTGTTTTAGGGTGGAATGTTCTGTATATATCTAGGAGGTCCATCTGGTCTAATGTGTCATTCAATGCTCTTGTTTCTTTATTTATTTTCTGCTTCGATGATCTATTTCTGAGAGAGGCGTGTTAAGATCTCCTACTATTAGTATATTCATATCAATATGATTCTTTATCTTGATTAACAGTTTTTTAATGTAATTGGCTGCTCCCATATTGGGGGCATAGATATTTACAACTGGTAGATCATCTTGGTGGATAGTCCCTTTAAGAATGATGTCGTGTCCTTCTGTATCTCTGACTACAGTCTTTAGTTTAAAGTCTAATTTGTCTGTTATGAGAATCGCTACCCCAGCCTTCTTTTGAGGCCCATTGGCATGAAAGATGCTTCTCCATCCCGTCACTTTCAGTCTGGGTGTATCTTTAGGTTCAAAATGGGTCTCTTGTAGACAACATATGGATGAGTCCTATCATTTTATCCAGTCTGCAACCCTGTGCTGTTTTATGGGCGCATTTAGGCCATTCACATTGAGGGTGATTATTGATAGATATGTTTTTATTGACATCGTTTTACCTTTGAAGTCTTTCTTTTTGTAGATTGTCTCTATATTTCTGTTCAATGCTATTCTTGGGCTTTTTCCTCCTTTAAAGAAGCCCCCTTAATATTTCCTACAGTGTTGGCTTGGTGGTTGCATAGTCTTTTAAGCCTTGCCAATCTTGGTAACTCTTTATCTCTCCATCCATTCTGAATGTCAGTCTTGCTGGATAAAGCATTCTTGGCTGCATGTTCTTCTCATTCAGTGTCCTGAATATATCTTTCCAGCCCTTTTTGTCTTCCCAGGTCTCTGTGGACAGGTCTGACGTTATTCTTATGGGTTTTCCTCTATAAGTAAGGAGCCTCTTTGTCCTAGTAGCTTTCAAGAGATTATATCTACAATTATGATTCCTCAATTTGACTATCAGGTGCCTTGATGTTTTTCTGGAATCTATAATTTTGGGTGGAGACCATTCAGCCTCTAGTACATGAATGCTGGTTCCATTTGCGAGATTGGGAAAATTTTCATGAAGAACTTGTTCCACTATATCTTCTAGACTTCTTTCTTTCTCCTCCCCTCCAGGGATTCCAATAATTCTGACGTTGGAGTGTTTCATGGCATCATTTATTTCCCTGATTCTGTTTTTGTGGCTTCTAAGCTGTTTGTTCCAGGCTTCCTCCTGATCCTTTCTCTCTGTTTGTCCTCCAGATCACTAATTCTATCTTCTGTCTCAGTTACCCTAGCTTTGAGAGAATTTAGATTAGATTGGAACTCATTGAGAGCATTGTGAAGCTCATTCCTGGTAGCTTTCAGCTCTTCCCTAACATTTAAAACATGATCTCTGGTCGTTTTCAGTTCGGCCCTAATCAATTCCGTTTGGTCATCCATGGCTTTCTCCAACCTAGCTATTGCTTGGATAATTGTTAGCCTGAATTCTCTTTCCAACACATTGTCTATGTTGATAGCTGTTAGCTCTGTTGCAGAAGGCCCATCTTCTGTATTTTTCTTCTGTTGGGCATTCCTCCTCCTAGTCATTTTGATGAGAGATGGCTGAACGGACGTAGCTGGATGTATTGACCGTGGTGCAGTCAAGGTGCACCCTGGAACACTTGTGAGCAATCAGGTTTCCCACCCAAATGAGAGAAAAAGGAAAAGGAAAAGAAAAAAAAAGAGAGAGAGATACAGGAAAGAAAGGTAAGATAAAAGAGAAGGTTCAGCCCAAATGGGTCCCAAGGTAAGATTTATGAAGTATACAAACAAAACCAGACAAACGAAAAGACTGATAAAAGTATATGACAAGAGAAAAAAAATATGAAAATAAAGGAAGAATCTCATCAAAAAGAACCCCAAGTGTAAGATTTATATACTATCAGGACAAACACAAAAACACAGAAAAACTGGTGGAAGAAAAAGATGGGAGAGTGGTTATAAATTCTCAGCGTGGGCGAGGAAGGTTGTTTGGATTCTTCCTGGATGTATCTTGATATCTTTGTTAAAGGACTCAACTTTCCTAAGATAAAGGGGTATTAAAAATTGGCTTACCTATAGGGGTAGCATTGATTGGGGAAATGGGATTACCTTGAAGTTTGACTCTATATGAATATTAGAAAATAAAAATAAAAAAAGGAATAAACTAGACTAAACTAAACTACAATTTAAGAAAAAAGGAAATTTAAAAAATAGAAATGCAAAAGGAAAACACAGGTGTATGTATCAAAAAGTTCAGGTTAGAAGGTTATTATGGAATTTGATGTACTGGACATCTCACTGTGATGGTAAATAGGTTAAAAAATTATCTATATAATAATAAAAATTATCTATATAAAAAAATGAGCCAGATTAGTGGGAACGAATTAAAAATAAAAGTTGTCCTTTGAAGTAGTGGTGGTTGTTCTCTTATCTTTTTTTTTCCCTTTCCTGATTGGTTTTCTGGGGGAGGGGCCTGCCACGTGGGTTTTCAGTCAATGATGTTCTCTGAGTTAAGTCCTCCCACCCCCCTCAAGAGGGTGGGCTCTGAGGAAACTGTTTTTTTCAGGCTTTTGTTCTCTGGAGGTTTTTATGTTTGTTTGCTTTTGTTTTTCTCTCTCGCCTTGACTGCTTTTGATGGTTTTTGTAGGTTTAGAGGAAAGCAAATTGCACCCTGACCTCCCTCTCAGAGAGAAGCCTCAGTCTGGCTGCAGAGCCCAAATAAATCCCCCCTTGGCCGCTGGCAGAGCAGTTTCCGAGTCACGGTCCCTGGGGACTCGGGATTTTTTGCTTGTACCCAAAACCATGGCAGAGGCGGTTGTCTGGGCAGCTCCAGACTGCCAGAGAGGTTCCAAGCAGCGATCCCACACTGAGATTTTCCTGCCGGCCCAGGCTGGGAGTGCCTGGTCTTTCCGGGTCCAAGAGCACTGGGCTGGCGCCTGTGCGCACCTCTCTCAGGGGAGGGCACAGGGCATGACTCGGACTCTGATGGCATGGCAGGGCACTCTTGTGGGGACTGCAGAAAGGCTGTGCTTCTGTTGGCTGGCGAGGCTCCCAGCCCTTTATGGGAGCCGGGCCCCATGCGCTCTCAGGCGCCCTGGTGGCTCAGGGACCAAGACCTGTTTCCTTTGCCACGCTCTCTCTGGCTCTGCGACAGAGGTGGCTGTGCTGGGTCTGGGGACTTAAGCCCCTGTCTCTAACACACCAATTCCCACAATTTCCCCCCGGTGATCCTTTGCTCTTTTGAGTGCTTTCTACCAGACTCCCGAGTTAATGCTGGTCCCCAGACGCAGGGCACTCTCGTATTGGGATATTACTTTCCAATGGGTCACCTCTGGTGGCTCCCTCCGCCTTTTGTTTATCTTACGATATCACTCCAACTTTCCCACTCCGCTTTACCTGCCCACTGGTGTCGTCTGCTCCGGTAGAGATCCAGACATGTATAATTCGATCTCGGGCTGATTTCGTGGTTGATCGGAGTTTTTTGGAAGGTAATCAGCTCACTTTAGGGTACAGGTTGAAAGGGCGCCTCCTCCTACTTCCCTGCCATCTTGTCTCCCCCACCAGCTAGTATTTTACCAGAATCATCTTGTGCAAATCTTTTAGCTCCTCTGGCTTTAGGTTGCTCACCTGGTAATTGAAGGTATTGGACTAGAGGATCTCTAGGTCCTTTTCAACTCAAATGTCTTTTCGATATTAGCCACAGCAACTTCTTTCAAGATATGTCTCCAAAGGGAAAGGAAACAAAAGGAAAATAAACTTTTGGGACTTCATCAAAATCAAAAGCTTCTGCACAGCAAAGGAAACAGTCAAAAAAAAAACAAAGAGGCAACCCACAGAATGGGAGAAGATATTTGTAAATGACAGTACAGACAAAAGGTTGATATCCAGGATCTATAATGAACTCCTCAAACTCAACACACACAAAACAGATAATCATATCAAAAAGTGGGTAGAAGATATGAAGACACTTCTCCAATGAAGACATACAAATGGCTATCAGACACATGAAAAAATTTTCATCATCACTAGCCCTCAGGGAGATTCAAATTAAAACCACATTGAGATATCACCTTACACCAGTTAGAATGGCCAAAATTAGCAAGACAGGAAACAACATGTATTGGAGGGAGGTGGAGAAAGGGGAACCCTCTTCCACTGTTTCTGGGAATGCAAGTTGGTGTAGCCACTTTGGAGAACAGTGTGGAGATTCCTCAAGAAATTAAAAATAGAACTTCCCTATGTCCCTGCCATTGCACTACTGGGTATTTACCCCAAAGATACAGATGTTGTGAAAAGAAGGGCCATCTGTACCCTATTTTTTTATTATTCTTTCTTTTTTAAAATTAATTTATTTATTTTCAGAAAAACAGTATTCATTGTTTTTTCACCACACCCAGTGCTCCATGCAATCTGTGCCCTCTATAATACCCACCACCTGGTACCCCAACCTCCCACTCCCCCACCACTTCAAACCCCTCAGATTGTTTTCCAGAGTCCATAGTCTCTCGTGATTCACTTCCCTTTCCAATTTACCCCAACTCCCTTCTCCTCTCTAACACCCCTTGTCCTCCATGATATTTGTTATGCTCCACAAATAAGTGAAACCATATGATAATTGACTGTCTCTGCTTGACTTATTTCATTCAGCATAATCTCTTCCAGTCCCATCCATGTTGCTATAAAAGTTGGGTACTCATCCTTTCTGATGGAGGCATTATGCTCCATAGTGTATATGGACCACATCTTATCCATTCGTTCATTGAAGGGCATCTTGGTTCTTTCCATAGTTTGGCAACCATGGCCATTGCTGCTTTAAACATTGGAGTACAGATGGCCCTTCTTTTCACGATATCTGTATTTTTGGGGTAAATACCCAAGAGTGCAATTGCAGGGTCATAGGGAAGTTCTATTTTTAATTTCTTGAGGAATCTCCACACTGTTCTCCAAAGAGGCTGCACCAACTTGCATTCCCACCAACAGTGTAAGAGGGTTCCCCTTTCTCCACATCCTCTCCAACACATGTTGTTTCCTGTTTTGTTAATTTTGGCCATTCTAACTGGTGTAAGGTGATATCTCAATGTGGTTTTAATTTGAATCTCCCTGAGGACTAGTGATGATGAACATTTTTTCATGTGTCTGATAGCCATTTGTATGTCTTGATTGGAGAAGTGTCTGTTCATATCTTCTGCCCATTTTTTGATATGTTCGCCTGTTTCGTGTGTGTTGAGTTTGAGCACTACAGAACACTCATGAAAGAAATTGAAGAAGACACAAAAAGATGGAAGACCATTCCATGCTCTTGGATCGGAAAAATAAACATTGTTAAAATGTCTATACTGTCTAGAGCAATATATACTTTTAATGCCATTCCGATCAAAATTCCACTGGTATTCTTCAAAGAGCTGGAGCAAATAATCCAAAAATTTGTATATAATCAGAAGAGACCTCGAATCGCCAAGGAAATGTTGAAAAACAAAAATAAAGCTGGGGGCATCACGTTACCTGATTTCAAGCTTTATTACAAAGCTGTGATCACCAAGACAGCATGGTACTGGCATAAAAACAGACACGTAGACCAGTGGAACAGAGTAGAGAGCCCAGATATTGACCCTCAACTCTATGGTCAATTAATCTTTGACAAAACAGGAAAAAATATACAGTGGAAAAAAGACAGTCTCTTCAATAAATGGTGCTGGGAAAACTGGGCAGCTATATGTAGAAGAATGAAACTCAACCATTCTCTTACACTGTACACAAAGATAAACTCAAAATGGATAAAAGACCTCAACGTGAGACAGGAATCCATCAAAACCCTAGAGGAGAACATAGGCAGTAATTTCTTCTATATCAGCCACAGGAACTTCTTTCAAGATATGTCTCCAAAGGCAAAGGAAACAAAAGCGAAAATAAACTTTTGGGACTTCATCAAAAGCAAAAGCTT
This sequence comes from Mustela erminea, assembly GCF_009829155.1. Taxonomy (NCBI): domain Eukaryota; kingdom Metazoa; phylum Chordata; class Mammalia; order Carnivora; family Mustelidae; genus Mustela; species Mustela erminea. Next base: position 102,626,288 of record NC_045622.1, on the reverse strand, counting down.
CTGCACAGCAAAGGAAACAGTCAAAAAAAAACAAAGAGGCAAACAACAGAATAGAAGATATTTGCAAATGACTGTACCCCAATGTTTAGAGCAGCAATGGCCACGGTCGCCAAACTGTGGAAAGAACCAAGATGCCCTTCAGCGGACGAATGTATAAGGAAGATGTGGTCCATATACACTATGGAGTATCATGCCTCCATCAGAAAGGACAAATACCCAACTTTTGTAGCAACATGGACGGGGCTGAAAGAGATTATGCTTAGTGAAATAAGTCAAGCAGAGAGAGTCAGTTATCATATGGTTTCACTTATTTGTGGAGCATAACAAATAGCATGGAGGACATGGGGAGTTAGGAGAAGGGAGCTGGGGGAAAATGGAAGGGGAGGTGAACCATGAGAGACTATGGACTCTGAAAAACAATCTGAGGGGTTTGAAGGGGCAGGGGGTGGGAGGTTTGGGTACCAGGTGGTGGGTACTATAGAAGGCATGGATTGCATGGAGCACTGGGTGTGGTGCAAAATAATGAATAATGTTATGCTGAAAATAAATAAAAAATAAATTAAAAAAAGTCTCCACATTCATTAAGAGAAAAGCTATAATTATGAGATCGTTAGAATTATGGGGAGGTGAGGAATAGATCCAGAAGGGACATGGCAAAATGGGACATGAAATTAGCAGGCATAAAAACTCCATGACAACCATGACTCCAGAGAACAAGTACCTAGAGGGTTTTCTCCCTCTAATTGTCTTTTCCTCTATCATCTCTGCCCTTAACAATAACACATTTAAGAGGATCTCCAGTTATTGGCATCTCTCTTACTCTGAGTGGACAGCCTATTTTGTGGCCAAAGTGTCTCACATTGGAGAGTAACAGAATCCACCTGGAAATTTCCTTTGGAGAGGAAATAAACAATTTCAGCCTTTGGCAAGAGCTCTGTCTTCTTGTGGAATCTGTGTCAAGGTGAGAGGGCAAGCTTTGGTGAGAACAGTGGATTCTGTGCTATCTTAATAGCCATGTGATTCTTCCAGTAGGACCTGTGTGGAGCAAGGTTTATAGTCCTCAGTTTCTCCCATTCTTCATCTTTCTTCACTTCTAACCCCTCCACTGCAGGCTCTTCTTTGGTTCTCTTTTTCCTTATCCAGGTTCTCTGACCTTCACTGAAAAGATTAATCTCTAATCAAAAATTTCAGAGATAATTCTGGGGTGAGAGATGAATATGGAGATCCAGTTCTGCGATTTCATAAGGATGTGACCTTGAACTCTGTTATCTTCCATTTATTTTTATTTTCATTTGTAAAATGGGAGATAGTGGGATTATTTAGAATAATAAGATAATGTTTATAAAGACTAACAAATTTAAAAAGTCAATAATTGATCACTGAATTAAAATAACATTTACTGATGTTCAGGGGAAATTCCAAAGATCCCATATTCTTGTCTAGATTTTCCAACTTTTCAATCCCAAGGACTCTGAATTTTCTTTTGTTTAAGGAATGTGTTGTTATAATAAAATTAATTAATTTAATTTCCATGTTAATATATATCTTTGATTGATAATTTCTGAGTAGCAAAAGGCAAGCTGCTCACCAATTAATAATAATAAAGTACTCATGTACAGTGCCACTGGCCTTTTGAAATACTTCCAATAGCTCTTTGTGGTCATTCAGGGTCCCTGCAAGTCTGGAGGCACTGGTGTGGATAACATCAGGGATGCCTCACTTCAAGGCACTATTGGTCTGTCTCTTGTAACCTTTTCTGTTACTTATATTGTTTTACTTCATTGCAACATCTTCGCTTTCTTTACCCAATTTTGTACTCTGCACAACCTTGCGAACTGCCCACATCCTCAGTAGTCAGAATTGGAAAGGTTTTGTTTACCTAGATGCACTTAGTAAAATCTCCAATTAATATTTACATCAGTCACCATTTCTTTAACTTGTCTTGCAAAATGGTGGACACATGCAAAAACTTAACCAAAAAGTGAATTTTCCCCCTTTCCTATAACTTACCAAAGTTTAAGAAGATACATTTTGTCATGAATTAGTAGAACAATCCACAATTCCTATCTTTTTGGAAATGATGAGTCACATGAAATACCTTCACCTCTGGCTGCCTCTGTCACCAGAATGTGATAAGAAAGTGAAGAGCTTTACTGCAAGCTATTGATCAGAAGCCTGACTTTTTTCACCGAACTGATTGATTATGTTGGTGTATTGGGGGATGTTGTGCATGAGAGTTTATGTTTTCAAAATACTTTCATTGACTCCAACTCACCTTGGATAAAATGTGGAGAAGTAATATTGGCCACACTTTAGGGGTCAACAGAAAGATTTCCAAGTTCATAAAAGTATAATTGAAATGAAGAATATAATTTTAGTTTTGCTTCCAAAGGTGGATGAAAGCATCATTTGTTCACCACTTATTTGTTCAGTAACATAAATACTCGTGCTTGTCGGTAATAGTGAAACATGTCCACTAGACCGTGGATTGTATGGAGCTTCATCAGCTCAGAGTTCCTAGTGGTGGTGGCCCATGAAAAGCGGCATCAGCAGTTTACACTCCAGCTGACTGGGAGATAATAGAGTAACACCAGACAGAAATAAATACAGTCATTGACTAACAATATTCTTGAGTCTCATCTTAGAGACCATCTAATTTAGAAAATAATTTATGTGAAGAGCTTCTTGATATTTCAGTATTACTTTGCTGTATTTTTCCTTCACAGAGAGGAATGATAATGGGGATGATAGTAGCCAACATTTATTGAGCCCTTACTGTTTTAAGCGCTTTATGTCAATCAGTCCTTGCAGCAACCCTCTGAGGTGGTAAGTACTCTTAGCGCTGTTTATAGATAAGGCAACTGAGGCACAGAGGGGTTAATAACTTGCTAAGGATGACACTGCCAGTAGGTAAAAGCCTGGAAATTCTGAAAGTCTGTTTTCTCTGTGATTCTCTCCTCCCTTCATTTCCCCTTCCCCTCACCCTTTCTGTCTTACTCTGTGCTTTTAAGGATTTATGTATCTTAATAGCTTTTGTTCCTATAAATATGGGGGTTGTTAAAAATTGATCAGACACGGAGAGGTTTAAAGAAGGAAACCAGAATCATACAATTCATTACTTCAGGCATTTTTAATTGTTTCCTGTGTTTGTATGTGTGTGTGTGAGAAAGAGAAAGAGACAGAGAGATACTAAGAGACAGAGATATTTTATAAAGCAAAAAAAAAATTTCCTTTGGGACGGTAGAATCATTTTTTATCCTCATCAGTAGTAAATATGAGTGCCCCATTCCCTGATTATGCCTTTTATATTAAAGGCATTACTGCATTGTCCTTTTTATGCCTTGTGACTATTTTTCCCTTATCAATTGTATTTCAAAGGTATTTTACTTAGGTGGATTTTTGTCACATAACCAAGTTTTAAATTGTTATATTTTTCTCTTATAGTTTCTGTTTTTGGTGTTAGATTTCAGACATTTTTTCCACATACCAAGATTATATAAATGCATATGAAGAATTCATCCTTTATCAACTTAAAATGCTGATTTTATTATATTTAAATTCTTATTGATCTTTAAATTTTTCTAAAATGTCTATAAGGTCTTTTTACACATGTCTATTTTCATAAGAATAGTGAATTATCAACAATGAATCCTGGAAGACTAAAAAGAAATAAAATTAAATAAAAAAAAGAAGAGTAAATGATCAGTGTTTATACTACTTTTTAAAAAAAATATTTCTTTTCAGTGTAACAGTATTCATTGTTTTTGCACCACACCCAGTGCTCCATGCAATCTGTGCCCTCCCTCATATCCACCACCTGGTTCCCCCAACTACTTTTGAAAAATTTCTTTCTTTTTCCTATTCTTTCTTTCTTTCTTTTTTTTTTTTTTTTACTTTTCAGGTTCTTTATTATGTGAATGCACATGTAATATTCTTTCCTTTTTTTATTGTGTTATGTTAGTCACCATAAATTACATCATTAGTTTTTGATGCAGTGTTCCAAATTCATTGTTTATGTACAACACCCAGTGCTCCATGCATTTCATGCCCTCCTTAATACCCACCACCAGATTTACTCACCCCTGAACCCCCTTCCCCTCTAAAATCCTTAGTGTGTTTCTCAGAGTCCATAGTCTCTCTTGCTTCATAATACTCTTTAATATTTGAAAGTTCATGTCTTTTTAATTATTGATTTTTTTCAAATATTTCTTAGCTCTTCTCATTGACTTCTCTTTCATCTGAAGGAAGGACAGGCAGTTATGGAGCATAGGCCATAGTTGCAATCTACTATGAATCTGTTAATGAGCTCTAATATGATGACTGTATCAATAAATCATATGACATATAGCTATGTGGTACTTGGTAATTAAAGTTATTTACTTTTCCTTTGCATCAGGGTCATCATAGTTTAATGCTGGTTGTCAGTTGACCAAGTATCCTCAAACTCAAGCAAACTAAATAGAAAATTGTTTATGTGCTTTGTGTCTTCATGGCCCTGAGTGGACTGATTTGCTTTTTTTTTTTTTTTTTAGAATTTGAATCCTGTAGAATTAGCTTTTTAATTAAATAATTAATTACTTAAAAAATTATCAGTAGGGAATACACATTGTTTCTTTCTTCTAAAAATTTTTACTTATTTTTAAAATTTCTTTTCAGTGTTCCAGAATTCATTGTTTATGCATCACACCCAGTGCTCCATGCAATACATGCTTTCTGTAATACACACCACCAGGCCCATCCAACCACCCACTCCTCTCCCTTCCAAAACCCTTAGTTTGTTTCTCAGAGTCCACAGTCTCTAATGGTTTGTCTCTCCCTCCAATATCCCCAACTCCCTTCTCCTTTCCACCTCTGCATGTCCTCCATGTTACTCCTTATGCTCCACAAGTAAGCGAAACCATATGATAATGGGCTCTCTCTGCTTGATTTATTCCACTCAGTATAATCATGAGGTCTGAATCTACTTCTGCCTACTCACTGTCTACAAGCTCGGTGATGCCTCAGGAAATTCTTCAAATTAACCCATACAACTATAGCACTGTTGATGGTCCTAACCATGAGTACAGCTATCATTCATGGTTATCTGTAAGCAATCCATGATAATAATAGCCAACACCTATTGAACAATTACTGTGTACAGAATTGTGTCCTGAGCATCTCCATGAATTTTCTTGTAACTGTCCTAGTAATCTTATTGTCCAGGGGCTCTTAATGTTATTACTTCATTTTGAGTAAATCAATCTTAGTGTTTTTAAGCTACTGGGAGAAGCTCATAAAGCGAGAGGGTAGCAGACAAAACTCCAAAGTCTGAACCTTTAATGTTCTCAATTTGTTCTCATGCTGTTCCTCAAGCAGTAAAGTACCCTAAAATTGAAATAATCTTGGGGTTAGTTGTGAGCTATACTGCCTTTCCTTTGGTATACTTAGTACAAAGACTTCCCTAAGAAGACTTGTTCCATAACTTTATTGGGCACATATACTGTGCCTCAAGAAAATATTATCAGAGTGATAAGTTATGATATAGTTTTCCAGGTCAGTTAGAAGATGATATATTAACTGCATTCATATAAAAGTTTGTGAAATTATTACAAAGAGGGTAAATAACTTTTCATAAGGATAAAAGAGGAAATTTCAAAACATTATCTAGATGGCCATGTGGGCCTGAAAGGCTATCTCAGTTTTAATCTAGAGTGATTCCACTTATGTTCTCGTGAATGAGTGGTTATATAATGAATTATCAGAGGTTTAAAAAAATTTGATGAGTGATCTCTGTAATAATCACATCATTTATATTATTTTAGTTCTCAGTCAAATTAAAAAAATATCTCTTTAATTTTCATGAGACTTCATGAACTAATTGAGAACCTAAAGCACTTTTAAAAATATTTCAATTCTATTAGGCAACATATAATACATCATTATTTTGAAGCACTTTAAAAACACACTTCTTGACAATTTGAAATGAAATGCTGGGTCTGGGTCAGGGCACTGAGACATTGGTCTTTCCCAGCACTCAGTGGAGGGAAAAAATAGCACATATGGGAATTGTAATACTGTCATCTCACCTGAGTCAACTGTGTATTCTCTTCTCTCTTTCCTGATTTTAGAAGTACAAGCCAATGATTGGGGGAGGAAATGTTACACAGATCACCTATTTCATCCTTTTAGGATTCTCTGATTTTCCCAGAATCCTAGCAGTGCTCTTTGTTGTATTCCTGCTGATCTACATTTTGACTCTGACTTGGAACCTGTGCCTCATCATCTTAATAAGGATAGACTCTCACCTCCACACACCCATGTACTTCTTCCTCAGTAATCTCTCATTCATAGATATCTGCTATGTGACCTCTATAGCTCCCAAGATGCTCTCCAACTTTTTCCAAGAGCAGCAGACCATCACCTTTGTGGGTTGTGCTGTTCAGTTCTTTGTCTTTGCAACCATGGGACTGAGTGAGTCTTGTCTAATGACAGCCATGGCTTATGACCGATATAGTGCCATTTGCAATCCACTTCTCTATTCATCCATCATGTCACCCACCCTCTGTATTCGGATGGTGCTGGGATCCTATTTAGCTGGACTCTCTGCTTCTCTATCCCAATTGTGTACCGTGTTTCAGCTCCACTTTTGTGGGCCTAATGTCATCAACCACTTCTTTTGTGACACGCCCCAACTGTTAGCCTTGTCTTGCACTGACACTTTCTTTGTGCAACTGTTGATTGCTATATTAGCAATGTTCTTTGGGATAATAAATGCCCTCATTATCATGATATCCTATGGCTATATTGTTATGTCCATCATGAAGATCACTTCCGCTAAAGGCAGGTCCAAAGCTTTCAACACCTGTGCTTCTCATCTCACAGCAGTTTCCCTCTTCTATACCTCAAGTATCTCTGTCTATTTGAGTTCTAGCTCTGGCAGTTCCTCCAGTTTTGACAGATTTGCATCAGTATTCTACACTGTGGTCATTCCAATGTTGAATCCCTTGATTTACAGTCTGAGAAACAAGGAAATCAAAGATGCATTGAAGAGGTTACAAAAGAAGAGATGGTCCTGCTGAGGTCCTAGTCCAGATTTGTCCTCTCAGAAACCTAACCCCCCAGTAACATACACATGAATGGACTCTAACAAAATTCATACTGCCTTTGGATAAACAAAGGTTAATTTGACACAGATAATATGCCAAGTAGACTGACAGCTGGCTTAATGCTACATTAGCACAATACCTTTAAGTCTTGGAGGTACATACATTCACCCTGCATGAGAAGGGGCCTCATCATTTATTAATATTCTGCAAGTAAGTTACCTGAGTGTCTCAGTCTGTTAAGCATCTGCCTTCTGCTCAGATTATGATCCTAGAGTTCTGGGATTGAGCCCCATATCAGGGGTTTCTGCATCTCCCTCTCCTTCTGTACTTCCTCCTGCTTGTGCTCTCTCTCTCTCAAGTAAATAAATAAAATCTTTAAAATAATCCACAAATATTTGTAAAATGTTAACATTTAGAAACTTGTTACTTCTCTTTGCTTCAGAGATAGAGCCCTGTCCAATCTCAGACCTTTGACTGTAAAGGAGTGATACCTGACAGAGGCCCCCAGGAGTATAAAGGCCTTGTCTCCCAAATATTTGATGCAGCATAATCCAGACATGAGGGTGATTGGTTTGTTCTGTATTCAGACCATAATGGCAATAAATGGAGGTGATGTGCCTTTGAGTAGAAACAATAAAAAACTAGTGGTGCACTGTATGGTAACTAACATAATATAAAAAAAATTAAAAAAATAAACACATCTATACAGTTGGCCTGGTCACATCTCCTGGGAAGAGCAACCTGAGATAATTAATGTTTGTCTGAGGCCTCTTTCAAGCCTAATCATCTAATAAATTTGGTTACATCCCTGTCTCTACCAACTGTAATCTAAGGAAGCAGGAGGTGATTTGAATCACATGGAGGAATGGAATGAAGAATGTCATCCCTTCAGTATCAATTATGAGTCTGGTGACTGTTTCCTCCTCCTAATATTCAGTGGGGATTTCTGATGAAAGATGATATTCAAAATCCATATCATAGCCAATAGCTGTATCTGACATTCTGGAAATCAAGCCTTATCTCTCTCATTAAGTCAGGAAAATTTATGCTGTCTGACATAGCCAGTGTTTCATCCTATCAAATCATTTCTGATATTTCAAGCATCTGTTCATGTTTGATGTGGGGAGACTTGTGTGAAAGTTCATTGTAATAATAGATTTACTGAATACTGAATTTTGCAGACTAAGAACAAATATGGAGAGCTGGTATACATCTTTATTGTCTTTGTCCAACACTTTATGTCATCGAATCTATGGTTTTGTATGGGGTGATCTAATTTATGGAGTAGCTGGTTAGACTTATGCTAATGCTGATATTTTGTAGGGAGCCTCAAGAGCCAGAGAGGAAATAGGCTTTTAAGACTGGCCAGTTTTCTCTGTCAAAAGTAGAACACAAAACATTTGGCCCTTGTTATCTGTTTGGAATGTGGTACAAGAAGTCTATCAACACTGACCATTGATATACAGATTGCTCAGTCTTGAACCAACTGATATAAAACAGATGTCATTACAATTACATATTATCCTTGGAGATTCATTGCATTCTTAATGTGTTTTTTGGGGCAGGGTCTCAACTCTGGTAAGTCACACAATTCTTCCATTTAGTTAAGGACTATAATTGAGGAGGTATTAGAAGCCTTGCCAGATTTTTCACAAGTTTACAGATGGACAGGATTGAGAGAAGGAGAATCATGGAAACTCTGGGAGAGAATGTGAAGGCTTATCCCATGCCAAAGAAGTAGTGCAGTATGAATAAAGGATGTGCGTCCCCCCTACACCAATGAAGGCACAGGTATGTTCTTTGAAGCATTGTTCTTTCAATATGTGTAAGAATGTATGAGACATCTTTCTAAGGAACCATGAGGGCTTCAGCAGGAGAAGCACCTCTGTGAGGAATGTAACAGTGTTATTGATTATGGTTATTATGCTATGCATTAGATTACCAGATTTCTTCATCTTTTAGTTGCAAGACTGTATCTTTTCAAAAAAACATCTCTCCAATTCCCTTGGCCGCTGGCCCTGCTGACCACCATTGTACTCTATGTTACTAGGAGTTTGGCTTTTTGATTCTGCGTATTAGTGACCTTATAAAGACATATTTGTATTTCTTTGTCTGGCTTATCTCACTTAGTATAATGCCCTAGCGTGCAACATGATGTCTCAAATGTCAGGATTTATTTCTCTGTCCTAGTTGAATAATAGTCTACTGTATTGTGTGTGAATATCATGTCTTCTTTCTAATTCTTTAATTACCATATCTTGTCTATTATGAATAATGCTGCAATAAACATGGGAGTACAGATTATCTTTTTTTTAAAATCTGTTTTTGTTTCTGTTGAATGTATACCCAGAAGTGGGGTTGGTGGGTCATGGTAGTTCTCTAATTTGGGGGGAACATCCATATTGTTTTTAATATTGGCTGAACCATATTATGTTTCCACCAGTAGTGTACAGGTATTCTTTCTATTCCACATCCTCACCACCACTTGTTATCTCTTTCTTGATGATAGCCATTCTGACAGGTGTGATTTGATACCTCATTATGTTTTTGATTTGAATTTCCCTGATGATTAGGGATATTGGTACCTTTTCATGTACCTGTTGGCCATTTGGGTGTCTTCTAGGGAAAATATCTATTAATTTCCTCTACCCATTTTTTTTTTAGCATTTTTAAAAATTTATTTATTTTTTTTCAGCATAACAGTATTCATTGTTTCTGCACCACACCCAGTGCTCCATGCAATCCGTGCCCTCTCTAATACCCACCACCCGGTTCCCCCAACATCCCACCCCCCTTCAAAACCCTCAGATTGTTTTTCAGAGTCCATAGTCTCTCATGGTTCACCTCCCCTAGAAATTTCCCTTAACTCCCTTCTCCTCTCCATATCCCCTTGTCCTCCATGCTATTTGTTATGCTCCACAAATAAGTGAAACCATATGATAATTGACTCTTTCTGCTTGACTTATTTCACTCAGCATAATCTCTTCCAGTCCTGTCCATGTTACTACAAAAGTTGGGTATTCATCCTTTCTGATGGAGGCATGATACTCCATAGTGTATATGGACCACATCTTCCTTATCCATTCATCCGTTGAAGGGATGGAAGCTAAAGACCACCTTGCTTAAGAATGCTTGGATCAACCAGGAGATCAAAGAAGAACTAAAACAATTCATGGAAACCAGTAAGAATGAACACACTTCAGCCCAAAACCTATAAGATACAGCAAATGTGGTCCTAAGAGGGAAATACATAGCCATCCAAGCCTCCCTCAAAAAAATTGAAAAATCCAGAACACACCAGCTGTTTCTACACCTTAAAGAACTGGAGAATCAACAACAAATCAAATCAGCTCCACACATAAGAAGGGAAATAATCAAGATTAGAGCTGAGATCAGTGAGGTAGAAACCAGAGATACAGTAGAACATATCAATGAAATTAGAAGCTGTAAACCATTGGCAACACTAATCAATAAACCATTGGCAACACTAATCCAAAAGAAAAGAGAGAAAGCCCAAATTCATAAAATTATAAATGAAAAGGGAGAAATCACAACGAACACCAAGGAAGTAGAAACAATCATCAAAAGTTATTATCAGCAGTTATATGCCAATAAGCTAAGCAACCTAGATGAAATGGGTGCATTCCTGGAAAACTATAAACTCCCCAAAATGAACCAGAAAGAAATTGATAACCTGAATAGACTGATATCTAGTAATGAGATTGAAGGAGTAATCAAAAACCTCCCAGGTGGTTGGTATTGGAGAGGACATGGATTGCATGGAGCACTGGGTGTGGTGCAAAAACAATGAATACTGTCACGCCGAAAATAAATAAATAAATAAATAAATAAATAAATAAATAAATAAATAAATAATTTAAAAAGAAAAGAAAAGTACAAAAAAAGAAAACCCCCAAAACCCCAAAAAAAAAAACCTCCCAAAAAACAAGAGCCCGGGACCTGATGGATTCCCTGGGGAATTCCACCAAACTTTCAAAGAAGAAATAACACCTATTCTACTGAAGCTGTTTCAAAAAATTGAAGCAGAAGGAAAATTTCCAGCCTCTTTCTATGAATCAAGCATTACTCTGATCCCCAAACCAGTCAAAGACCCTATCAAAAAGGAGAATTTCAGACCAATATCACTGATGAATATGGATGCTAAGATTCTCAACAAGATCCTAGCAAACAGGATCCAACAGCACATTATTATAGAGGGCACGGATTGCATGGAGCACTGGGTGTGGTGCAAAAATAATGAATACTGTTATGCTGAAAATAAAAAATAAATTAAAAAAAGATTATCCTCTATCCATTTAAAAAAAATTTTTTTTAATTTCTTTTCAGTGTTCCAGACCCAGTGCTCTATGCAATACGTGCCTGCCACAATACCCACCACTAGGCTCACCCATCCTCCCACACCCCTGCCAAACCTTCAGATTGTTCCTCAGAGTCCACAGTCTCTCATGGTTTGTTTCCCCCTCCAATTTCCTCCAATGTCCTTCTCCTCACCATCTCCTCTGTGTTATTCTTTATGCTCCACAAATAAGTGAAACGATATGATAATTGACTCTCTCTGCTTGACTTACTTCAGTAAGCGTAATCTCTTTCAGTCCCATCCATGTTGATAGAAAAGTTGGGTATTCATCATTTCGGATGGAGGCATCATACTCCATAATATATGTACCACATCTTCTTTATCTATTCGTCCATTGAAGGGCATCTTGGTTCTTTCCACAGTTTGGCGACTGTGGCCATTGCTGCTGTGAACATTGGGGTACAGATGGCCCTTCTTTTCATGACATCTGTATATTTGGGGTAAATACCCAGTAGTGCAGTTGCAGGGTCATAGGGAAGCTCTATTTTTAATTTCTTAAGGAATATCCACACTGTTTTCCAAAGTGGCTGCATCAACTTGCATTCCCACCAACAGTGTAAGAGTGTTCCCCTTTCTCCACATGCCCTCCAACACTTGTTGCTTACTGTCTTATTAATTTTGGCCATTCTAACTGGTGTAAGGTGGTATCTCAATGTGGTTTTGATTTGAATCTCCCTGATGGCTAATGATGATTAACATCTTTTAAAAAGTTTTTTATTTTTTAAATTTCTTTTCAGTGTACCAGAATTCATTGTTTATGCACCACACCCAGTCTCCATGCAACATGTGCCCTCCCTAATACCCACCACCAGGCTCACCCAACCTCTCACCGCCTGCCCCTTTAAAACCCTCAGATTGTTTTTCAGAGTCCATGTCTCTCATGGTTCATCTCCCTCTCCAATTTCCCCCAACTTTCTTCTCTCCATCTCCCCATGTCCTCCATGTTATTTCTTACACTCCACAAATAGGTGGAAATAACAGAGTGAACATTTTTTCATGCCTGTTAGCAATTTGTATGTCTTCTTTGGAGAAGTGTCTGTTCATGTATTCTGCCCATTTTTTTTTTAACATGAATATCTGTTTTCTATGTGTTGAGTTTGAGGAGTCCTTAATAGATCCTGGGTATCAGCCCTTTGTCTGTATTGTCAATTGCGAATATCTTCTACCATTCTGTGGGCTGCCTCTTTGTTTTGTTGACCATTTCCTTTGCTGTGCAGAAGATTTTGATCTTGATGAAGACCTGAAAGTTCATACACGCTTTTGTTCCCTTTGCCTTTGGAGACATATCTTGAAGGAAGTTGCTATGGCCAATGTCGAAGAGGTTACTGCTTATGTTCTCCTCTAGGATTTTCATAGACCAGTGGAACAGGCTAGAGAGCCCAAATATGGACCCTCAACTCTATGGTCAACTAATCTTCAACAAAGCAGGAAAAAAAATACAGTGGAAAAAAGACAGTCTCTTCAATAAATGGTGCTGAGAGAATTGGACAGCTATGTATAGAAGAATGAAACTTGACCATTCTCTCAACCATACACAAAGATAAACTTGAAATGGAAAAAAGACCTCAATGTGAGGCAGGAATCTACCTCTCCCAGTCTTCAAGGAATAGTCTCATGCAGGAGATGAAACTTACTGTCCAGGTGGGCCCTAGCTCATGTTATTTCTCAAACCTCTCTGATTGTCCAAACAGCCTTTTTTGTTCTTAGTGGCTCCCCATTGTTCAGGCTGTGACACAACCTGTCAGTGTTTCAGAGCAGAGGATGTCAGTCAACATCTACAGGCAGGGTGACTGGAAGTTAGATACTGAAGAAGAATTTTTAAAGTATGCAGGTGGGCCTCATTCAGGGAAATACTGGGAAATATGTGTTTTTACCTATGCCCTCTGCACTAAGCTGGGGGCAAAGGGGACAGCCAACTAAGGACTGTTTCTTTGTTTTCCACACTCCTGTCGGATCCATGAATGCAAGTCCCAATAGCCTAAAGAGCCAGGCTATCAAGGGAAGTATTCCCAGGCAGGACCCACAAAATCCAGAACATCAGATATGAGCATATTCTCCTTTCTAGGAGACACCAGTAACCTAGAGTGGGTCAGAGAGAGAGCACAGAGATAGTGCCTACAGCCTCCCCAGTCTCCAGAGAATGCGGCAGTCCACCCATAGGTGTGTATTAAATTAGACCTTCATGACATAACTTTCATAATATGCATATAGGCCCCTTTCAAAAAAAGACTAAGAGATTAGCATTTATGACTGTTGCATCTGCACTAAGTTCTGGATGATACACAGTTCAGAACTGTTTCTTTGTTTGCTGTAAACTTGTGGGTCTCATGGATATAAGTCCAGTCAACTTTCAGAGACAGGTTTTCTGGGAGCCCATCTCCTAGGAGGAAGTCTTAGAAGTTAGGGTGCTAGATATTGGATTCAAACCCTTCACAACTCAGGGAGAAGCTGGAAGGTGTGAGTTCCCTCCAAACCTATGTGATGTGCCAGAGGTGGGGTTATTTTTTCTCCACCTCTTCCCATTTGTTTCCATGTAGAATTTTTCTTGCTTGCACAATGTGTAGGAGTCACTTGCCTGGTTTAAAAATTTCTCTCACAGCATATTGATCTGTGTGGAGCTGTAGATTTGGTGTGTCCATGGGAGAAAGGAAGTTCAGGAGACTCCTATGTCACCATCTCAAACTAGAAACCCTTTTTTGTCCCTCCTTTAACATCTAAAAATCAGCACCTAGCCAAGAACAAAAGACATCTGCGGAACCTGTGAGCTCCAGCACCACATGCCCAGGGCCAAGGAGAAATTTTGCTCACCTGTGCAGTAGGTAACAGGCAGTGGATCTCAATATGTGCTGTGGAGCTAATAGAAGCTAACAAAGCAGCCCCAACACCTCCTAGCCACAGTCAGGGAAAACCCGGAGTGCTACTTTGTGTGGACAACCTTGGAAAAGTGAGATTTGTACAAGTCCAGCTTTCCTGAGGAGAAAGTGCAGCTCACCACAGGAGCAAAAATATAATATGAGTTTGTATACATTGGAGGGGGTAATAAGACCATTGCCAGTACCACCCTTCCCCCCAAAGTTATACAGTGCAGGAATGAACTAACTAGTGGCAACCTAGTCCATGGGGCAAAGAGAAAGTAGTGAATGAGTGCTTGGCTACCACAGCTGTGTGGAACATAATGGAGAAACCCAGAAACCTATTTCTCTCCAGCAGTCCTGAGTATGAGGTAGGACCTTCATTACTGGGAAGGTGGGGAAAGGGTGTAGATACCATGAATAAGGCAGATAAGAATATAAAAGGGCATTAAAGAGATGCAGTAGCTTCACCCACCTGGCCTGCAGTCACCACCAACACCCTGAGTGCTAAATCTAGCTCCTCCATGACAGCTCACAGTGCATTGTCTCAAGTCAGGGACAACAGTGAGCTCCAGTAAACAGTGCATATACTAAGAAAAATCAGACCACAGCTCCTGTTCAAGGGAGAAACCACAAACTTGAGGTATAGCACCACCTTCTGAGAAAACAGAGCTTTCCAGGAGCCAGCCTGGTGAGTTTAAGAACTAGTGCACACAAACTTTAGAATTCAGCCATAGCAAGAAGTCTGGAGTAGGCATATCCAAACGAAACAGAATAAAATACCAGCTATAGTAAAACCAATAAAAAATATCTCCTACCCAAAGATAGCTAACCAGGATCTTAGGTGTCTGCTATTTGAAATACAAAAGCAGAAACACAAAATTCCACTGAAATGAAATTCAAGAAATCATGTCATCACTAAAAAATAAAAATAATCCTGCAGTAACCAACTCAAACTAACAGAATTTTGCAATCCAGCTAATAAAGTACTTAAAATAGTTTTTCTGAAGAAACTAAATGAAATACAGGAAAACACAGAAAAACAATTCAATGAAATAAAAAACAATAGATGAACAAAGTGAGAATTTTAATAGACACACAAAACATAAAAATAACCAATGAGAAAACCTAGAGCTGAAGGATTTAATGAATAAAATGAAAAATATGCATAGGAAGTCCTCATAGTAGATAAAAAGAAAAAGTAGCATCAGCGAATGAGAGAGAAAGAACTTTTAAACAATTTTTAATTTTTTTATTAACATATAATGTATTATTAGCCCTAGGGGTACAAGTTTGTGAATCGCCAGGTTTACACACTTCACAGCACTCACTGTAGCACATACCCACCCCAATGTCCACCTTCGTCTCCCTACCGCCCTCCCCCGGCAACCCTCAGTTTGTTTTGTGAGCTTAAGTGTCTTTTATGGTTTGTCTCCCTCCCAATCCCAACTTGTTTCATTTATTCTTTTCCTACTCCCCAAACCCCACATGTTGCATCTCCACTTCTTCACATCAGAGAGATCATATGATAGTTGTCTTTCTCTGCTTCACTTATTTCACTAAGCATAATACCCTCTAGTTCCATCCATGTCCTCGCAAATGGCAAGATCTAATTTCTTTTAATGGTTGCATAGTATTCCATTCTATATATATACCACATCTTCTTTATTCATTCATCTATGATGTCTAGGTTCTTTCCATAATTTGGCTATTGTGGACATTGCTGATATAAACATTCAGGTGCACGTGCCCCTTTGGATCACTACGTTTGTATCTTTAGGGTAAATACCCAGTAGTGAAATTTCTGGGCCGTAGGGTAGCTCTATTTTCAACTTTTTGAGGAAGCTCCATACTGTTTTCCAGAGTGGCTGCACCAGCTTGCATTTCCACCAACAGTGTAGGAAGATTCCCCTTTCTCCGCATCCTCTCCAGGATCTGTCATTTCCCGACTTGTTAATTTTAGCCATTCTGACTGGTGTGAGGTGGGTCTCTCATTGTGGTTTTGTTTTGTATTTCCCTGATGCTGAGTGATGTGGAGCACTTTTTCATGTGTCTGTTGGCCATCTGGGATGTCTTCCTTGCAGAAATGTCTGTTCATGTCCTCTGCCCATTTCTTTTCTTTTTCTTTTAAAGATTTTTTTAAAAAAAAGATTTTATTTATTTATTTGCCAGAGAGAGAGCGAGAGAGTGAGCACAGGCAGGCAGAGTGGCAGCAGAGGCAGAGGGAGAAGCAGGCTCTCCGCTGAGCAAGGAGCCCAATGTGGGACTCGATCACAGGACGCTGGGATCATGACCTGAGCCGAAGGCAGCCGCTTAACCTACTGAGCCACCCAGGCGTCCCCCTCTGCCCATTTCTTGATTGGATTATTTGTTCTTTGGGTGTTGAGTTTGATAAGTTCTTTAAAGATTTTGGATACTAGCCCTTTATCTGATATGTCATTTGCAAATATCTTCTCCCATTCTGTCAGTTTTCTTTTGTTTTGTTAACTGTTTCCTTTGCTATGCAAAAGCTTTTGATCATGATGAAGGCCCAAAAGTTCATTTTCCCCCTTGCTGCCCTTGCTTCCCCTGCTGTTGGCGATGTTCCTAGGAAGTCGCTGCGGTTGAGATGGAAGAGGTTTCTGCCTGTGTTCTCCTCAAGGATTTTGATGGATTCCTTTCCCACACTGAGGTCCTTTATCTGTTTTGAGTCTATTTTCGTGTGTGGTGTGAGGAAATGCTCCAGTTCCATTTTTCTGCATGTGGCTGTCCAATTTTCCCAGCACCATTTGTTGAAGAGACTGTCTTCTTTCCATCGGACATTCTTTCCTGCTTTGTCGAAGATTAGTTAACCATAGAGTTAAGGGTGTATTTCTGGGCTCTCTATTCTGTTTCATTGATCTATGTGTCTGTTTTTGTGCCAGTACCATACTGTCTTGATGATGACAGCTTTGTAATAGAGCTCGAAGTCCGGAATTGTGATGCCACCAATGTTGGCTTTCTTTTTCAATATTCCTCTGGCTATTCGAGGTTTTTTCTGGTTCCATATACATTTTAGGATTATTTGTTCCATTTCTTTGAAAAAAAAAAACGGATGGGATTTTGATAGGGATTGCATTAAATGTGTAGATTGCTTTAGGTAGCATAGACATTTTTACAATATTTGTTCTTCCAATCCATGAGCATGGAACATTTTTCCATTTCTTTGTGTCTTCCTCAATTTCTTTCATGAGTACTTTATAGTTTTCTGAGTATAGATTCTTTGCCTCTTTGGTTAGGTTTATTCCCAGGTATCTTATTGTCTTGGGTGTAACTGTAAATGGGATTGACTCCTTAATTTCTCTTTCCTCTGTCTTGTTGTTGGTGTAGAGAAATGCAACTGATTTCTGTGCATTGATTTTATATCCTGACACTTTACTGAATTCCTGTACAAGTTCTAGCAGTTTTGGAGTGGAGTGTTTTGGGTTTTCCACATATAGTATCATATCATCTGCAAAGAGTGACAGTTTGACTTCTTCTTTGCCAATTTGGATGCCTTTAATTTCTTTTTATTGTCTGATTGCCGAGGCTAGGACTTCTAGTACTATGTTGAATAGCAGTGGTGATAATGGGCATCCCTCCCATGTTCCTGACCTTAGTGGAAAAGTTTTCAGTTTTTCTCCATTGAGAATGATATTCGCAGTGGGTTTTCCATAGATGGCTTTGATGATATTGAGGTATGTACCCTCTATGCCTACATTTTGAAGAGTTTTGACAGGAAAGGATGCTATACTTTGTCAAATGCTTTTTCAGCATCTATTGAGAGTATCATATGGTTCTTGTTCTTTCTTGTTTTAATGTATTGTATCACATTGATTGATTTGCAGATGTTGAATCAACCTTGTAGCCCTAGAAAAAATTGCACTTGTTCGTGGTGAATAATTCTTTTAATGTACTGTTGGATCCTATTGGCTAGTATTTTGGTGAGACTTTTTGCATCTGTATTCATCAAGGATATTGGTCTTTAATTCTCTTTTTTGATGGGATCCTTGTCTGGTTTTGGGATCAAGGTAATGTTGGCCTCATAAAATAAGTTTGGAAGTTTTCCTTCCATTTATATTTTTTGAAACAGTTTCAGGAGAATAAAAATGGATTTTTAAAAAAATGTGTGGTAGACTTCCCCTGGGAAGCTGTCTGGCTCTGGGCTCTTGTTTTTGGGAGATTTTTGATGACTGCTTCAATCTTCGTAGTGGTTATGTGTCTGTTCAGGTTTTCTATTTCTTCCTGGTTCAGTTGTGGTAGTTTATTTGTCTCTAGGAATTCATCCATTTCTTCCAGATTGTCAAATTTGCTGGTGTATCATTGCTCATAATATGTTCTCATAATTGTTTTTATTTTTTTGGTGTTGGTTGTGATCTCTCCTCTTTCATTCATGATTTTATTTATTGGGTCTTTTCCCTTTGATAAGTCTGGCCAGGGATTTATCCATCTTAATTCTTTCAAAGAACCAGCTCCTAGTTTTGTTGATATGTTCTATTGTTTTTATTTTTTTTTATTCTTTAAGTTTTTATTTAAATTCCAGTTAGTGAACATACAATGTATGTATTAGTTTCAGGTGTAGAATTTAGTGATTCAACACTTACACTTAGCTTTTTTCACTTACTAAGTCTTGGTACTTACTTCCCTATCAATGTGCAAAGACATTTTCTTCCTTTTAACAAGGGATTACATTCCATTGTGTGTACTTTGCATAGTTTATTCAACCAGTCCCATATAACTGAATACTTGGCTTGGTCCTTATTTTCTCTGTTATACACACCATGGAAATGGATAACCTAGTGATTCTGAAGAGTTTTTCAATTTTTTAAAAAAAATTATTTATTTTTTTCAGCATAACAGTATTCATTGTTTTTGCTCCACACCCAGTGCTCCATGCCATACGTGCCCTTCCTAATACCACCACCTGGTTCCCCCAACCTCCCACCCCCCGCCCCTTCAAAACCCTCAGATTGTTTTTCAGAATCCATAGTCTCTCATGGTTCACCCCCCCCTTCCAGTTTCCCTCAACTCCCTTCTCCTCTCCATCTCCCCTTGTCCTCCATGTTATTTGTTATGCTCCACAAATAAGTGAAACCATATGGTAATTGACTCTCTCTGCTTGACTTATTTCACTCAGCATAATCTCTTCAAGTCCCGTCCATGTTGCTACAAAAGTTGGGTATTCATCCTTTCTGATGGAGGCATAATACTCCATAGTGTATATGGACCACATCTTCCTTATCCATTCGTCCACTGAAGGGCATCTTGGTTCTTTCCACAGCTTGGCAACCGTGGCCATTACTGCTATAAACATTGAGGTACAGATGGCCCTTTTTTTCACTACATCTGTATCTTTGGGGTAAATACCAAGTAGCGCAATGGCAGTGTCATAGGGAAGTTCTATTTTAAATTTCTTTTTAAAAATTATATATATATTTTTATTAATTTCTTTTCAGCATAACAGAATTCATTGTTTATGCACCACACCCAGTGCTCCATGCCACACATGCCCTCCATAATACCCACCACCAGGCTCACCCAACCTCCCAACCCCCCGCCCCTTCAAAACCCTCAGATTGTTTTTCAGAGTCCATAGTCTTTCATGGTTCATCTCCCCTTCCAGTTTAAGTTGTATCTCAAAATTTTTTAGAAGAATAAACCCTATATGTATTAAAAAAATAAAGTTAGATACAATGAAGGATAAAATATGACTCTAATAATGATGGTTCAGAAAGGATTTTTTTTTTAATGAAAGGTATTGTTAAGATAAACTAGTTAAAAAATGTTAAAAAAAGAGTTGACCATATGGTAATTGACTCTCTCTGCTTGACTGATTTCACTCAGCATAATCTCTTCCAGTCCTGTCCATGTTGCTACAAAAGTTGGGTGTTCATCCTTTCTGATGGAGGCATAATACTCCATAGGGTATATAGACCACATCTTCCTTATCCATTCATCCATTGAAGGGCATCTTGGTTCTTTCCACAGTTTGGCGACCATGGCCATTGCTGCTCTAAACATTGGGGTACAGATGGCCCTTCTTTTCACTACATCTGTATCTTTGGGGTAAATACCCAGGAGTGCAACGGCAGGGTCATAGGGAAGTTCTAATTTTAATTTTTTGAGGAATCTCCACACTGTTCTCCAAAGAGGCTGCACCAATTTGGATTTCCACCAACAGTGGAAGAGGTTTCCCCTTTCTCCACATCCTCTCCAACACATGTTGTTTCCTGTCTTGCTAATTTTGGCCATTCTAATTGGAGTAAGGTGATATCTCAATGTGGTTTTAATTTGAATCTCCCTGATGGCTAGTGATGATGAACATTTTTTCATGTGTCTGATAGCCATTTGTATGTTTTCATTGGAGAAGTGTCTGTCCATATCTTCTGCCCATTTTTTGATATGATTGTCTGTTTTTTGTGTGTTGAGTTTTAAGAGTTCATTACAGATCCTGGATATCAACCTTTTGTCTGTACTGTCATTTGAAAATATCTTCTCCCATTCCGTGGGTTGCCTCTTTGTTTTCTTGACTCTTTCCTTGGCTGTGCAGAAGCTTTTGATTTTGATGAAGTCCCAAAAGTTTATTTTCACTTTTGTTTCCTTTGCTTTTGGAGACATATCTTGAAAGAAGTTGCTGTGGCTGATATCGAAGAGATTACTGCCTATGTTCTCCTCTAGGATTCTGATGGATTCCTGTCTCACATCGAGGTCTTTCACTTATTAGTGGAGCATAGCAAATAGCATGGAGTACATGGGGAGTTAGAGAGGAGAAGGGAGTTGGGAGAAATTGGGAGGAGAGGTGAACCATGAGAGACTATGGACTCTAAAAAACAATCCGAGGGGTTTGAATTGGTGGGTGGGTGGGAGGTTGGGGTTCCAGGTGGTGGGTATCATAGAGGGCACAGATTGCATGGAGCACTGGGTGTGGTGAAAAAATAATGAATACTGTTATGTCGAAAATAAATAAAAAATAAATTAAAAAATCAAGCCTCAGCAGCAGGCAAATAAAACTAAACTAAACTAAACTAAAATAAAATAAAATAAAATAAAATTCTATTGAAAAATGTTAATCCAAAAAAAAAAAAAAAAAGAGTTGACCCGTTAACCGACTGAACCACCCATACACCCCTGGCCAATAAATATTTTAGAAGATGACGAACCTCACAAGCTATCAGAAATATAAATTTAAAACAACCTATAATATTTGAAAAATGCAATAATAAAATATGCTTTGGGGACGCAATAATTGACTATGGAAAAAAGATATTCTGTATATTTTTGTAGCTTAAAAAATGTTAAAAGAGGAAAAGGTAGAGTTAAAAAATTTTATCAGAAGAAAAAAATTAATTAACTTTGCAAGACTAAAGAATCATGGGGAGAAAGCCATGAAGTCCTTGCTTTACTTTCTCTTCTCTGAAATTCCACTGTTCTCCTTGGTAAGTGAACTTGGTCTTGGCTGGATTTCTTGCTGATCTTCTGGGGGAGGGGCCTGCTGTAGTGATTCTCAAGTATTTTTGCTGGAGGCGGAATTGCACCTCCCTTACCAGGGACCAGGTTAAGTAATCCACTTGGGTTCACTTTCAGGACCTTTTGTTCCCTGAACGCTTTCTGTAGAATTCTGGAGGACAGCAATGAAACTGGTGGCCTCCCAATCTCCTGCCCAGAGGTGCCGAGAGCTCAGGGGTGCACTCCTCAGTGTGTCCTCGGAGAAAAGCACTCAATCACTTTCATCTCCCTGGCCTCTGAGCTCACCCAGGCTTCTTGTCTCTGGGGACCCAGCCTCTTTGTCTCTGGCACACAGTCACACCTGGAGTCACCAAGCCCCGCAGATCCCTGTGCTCTTCCAGGGGGTTCTCCCTGGATCTTTTGGGGTCTTTGTTCACAGAGCAGTGGGCTGTGCCACAGATAACAATTTAAGGTAATCCCGAGTTGAGAGCTCACTCCTCGACTCCATCTCTGTAGTCAGCTTCCCTGCTCTAATACCTGTGAGCTCTGCAACACTCAGACACCCCGATCCTTTTCTGACCCACAGGACCTGAGACTGTGCTGTCCCCGTGTGGGCTTCACCCCAGCTTAGCCTCTGGAATGATGTCCCTTAGTGGAGCACTTTCAAAAGTTCTGATTTTGTGCTCCATTGCTCTGCCACTTGCTGGGAGCCAGCCTCTCCCCCCACGCTCTATCTTCCCATGGCTTTGGATTCACTTTCCAATCCTACCTTTCAGAAAGTAGTTGATTTTCTGTTTCTAGAATTACTGCTTTTCTCTTCGATCTCCTGTTGGATTTGTAGGTGTTCAGAATGGTTTGATAAACTATCTAGCTGATCTCCTGCTACCTGAAGTCATCTCAGCCTGCTACTTTTCTGCCATCTTGAGTCCTCCAACCAGAGTGAAGGAACTTTGAGATAACCCTGCCAGACAACAAGAAAAGAAAAAGAATAAAAGAGTGCATAGAAAGCCTATGGGAACCAAGAAACATTCGATTTTAGAATAATTGGAGTTAGAAAAAGAGAAGTGAGGAGAAGGAAGCAGAGAGTCTATTTAAAGATATAATAGCTGAGAACTTCCCAAACCTAGGAAGTACATGACCATCCAATTTAATGAAGCTAATATACTGCCACATTATCTCATTGCAAAACAACCTTCTCCATGGCATATTAAAATGAAAATGCCAAAAATTAAAGAAAAAGAAAGAATCCTAAAAGCAACTTGTGAGAAAAAGATTATAAACTACAAAGGAACCCCCATTAGGCTATCAATGGAATCACAGCAGATGCCCTTAGGCCAGGAGACAGTGGAATAACATATAAATAGTGTTAGGAAAAAATGCCAGCTGAGAACCTCTGTCTGCCAAAATTATCCTTTGGATAGAAAGGAGACATAAAGAGTTTCCCAGACAAATAAAGGCTGAGGGTATTAATCACCATTAGACCTTCCCAGCAAGGAATGATGAAAGGGGATCTTTGAGCTGAATTGAGAATATGTAACCTGAAAGCAAATAAAAATAGACAGCACACTGGTAGAGGTAAATATACAGTCAGATTTAGAAGGTTATTTCTGTATAGGATAGAGTTTTAACCACTTAATTATAGTATAACTATAGTACAGCTACTGTAGTACACTACAACATAGTGGTGCCTTGGTGGCTCAGTGAGTTAAGCCTCTGCGTTTGGCTCAGGTCATGATCCTGGGGTTCTGAGATTGAGCCCCCTGTCATAGGGCTCCCTGCTCAGTGGGAGCCTGCTTCTCCTTCTCTCTCTGCTGTACCCTTCTTGTGCTCTCTCACTTCTCACTGTCTAAATAAATAAATATTTAAAAAACATAAATGCAACATAAAAAGAAATAAACTGTGTTATCAGAAATATTAAAGGAGGAAGTAAAAAATAGCTCTTTTTTTTTTGGACTTGCTGTCTTTTTTTTTTAAGTTAAATTTATTTATTTTCAGCATAACAGTATTCATTATTTTTTCACCACACCCAGTGCTCCATGCAATCCATGCCCTCTATAATACCTACCACCTGGTACCCCAGCCTCCCACCCCCCCGCCACTTCAACCCCCTCAGATTGTTACACTGTTGGTGGGAATGCAGGTTGGTGCAGCCTCTTTGGAGAACAGTGTGGAGATTTCTCAAGAAATTAAAAATAGAACTTCCCTATGACCCTGCCATTGCACTCCTGGGTATTTACCCCAAAGATACAGATGTAGTGAAAAGAAGGGCCATCTGTACCTCAATGTTTAGAGCAGCAATGGCCACGGTCGCCAAACTGTGGAAAGAACCAAGATACCCTTCAATGGACGAATCGATAAGGAAAATGTGGTCCATATACACTATGGAGTATTATGCCTCCATCAGAAAGGATGAATACTCAACTTTTGTGGCAACAGGGATGGGACTGGAAGAGATTATGCTGAGTGAAATAAGTCAAGCAGAGAGAGTCAATTACCATATGGTTTCATTTATTTGTGGAGCATAACAAATAGCATGGATGACATGGGGAGTTAGAGAGGAGAAGGGAGTTGGGGGAAATTGGAAAGGGAGGTGAATCATGAGAGACTATGGACTCTGAAAAATAGCTCTTTTGTATGACACTAGAGTTAAGTTGCTATCAGCTAAAAACTGATTTATTAATCTATGTTTTATATGAGCCATGTGGTAACCACAAAGCAAAAACCCATATTAGATGCACAAAGAGGGGAATCAAAGCAGAACATCAGGAAAAAAAAAATTCACAAAGTTAGGAGGAAACACGAAAAACAATGGAATAACAAAATGGACAGAAAGCAATTAATAAGTTCATGTTAGTAACATAACATATTAAAAAATACCCTACATGTAAATACATTGAATTCATCAACTACAGGCACAACAACAACATAAAACAAACAAACAAACAAACAAGACCCAACCATATGCTGCCTAGAAGAAATCCCAGCTTCAGCTGTCAAGACACAGAGGCTAAAAGAGAGCAAGTGAAAAACAATCTGAGGGTTTTGAAGGGGTGGGGGGGCGGTGGGAAGTTGGGGTACCAGGTGGTGGGTATTATAGAGGGCACAGAATGCATGGAGCACTGGGTGTGGTGCAAAAATAATGAATACTGCTATGCTGAAAATAAATTAAAAAAAAAAGAGAGAGCAAGTGAAAAAAGTGGAAACCAAAATAAAGCAGGTTCTCTATGCTTCTATAAGACAAAACAGATTTTTAGCCAAGATGGAAAAAAGAGACAAGGAAGGTTATTATTATATAATAATAAAGGGGTCAATTCATGAAGAAGACATACCAATTCTAAATATATGCACCCTTATTTGTGGAGCATAACAAATATCATGGAGGACAAGGGGTGTTAGAGAGGAGAAGGGAGTTGGGGTAAATTGGAAGGGGAAGTGAATCACGAGAGACTATGGACTCTGAAAAACAATCTGAGGGGTTTGAAGTGGCGGGGGGGTGGGAGGTTGGGGTACCAGGTGGTGGGTATTATAGAGGGCACGGATTGCATGAAGCACTGGGTGTGGTGAAAAAATAATGAATACTGTTTTTCTGAAAATAAATAAATTGAAAAAATTAAAAAAAAATAAATATATGTACCCAATATCAGAGTGCCAATATATATGAAGTAAACATTAACAAATCTGAAGGGAGAAACAGCAATACAACAATACTAGGAGACTTCAGTACCCCCACTATCAGCAACAAATAGATCATCCAGGCAGAAAATCAACAAGGAAATTTTGGACAAAACCAAACAATAGACCCAGTGTCTCTGACAGACATTTATAGGAGATTATATCCAATGGCACCAAAACACAGTCTTCTTAAGTGCACACTGAAAATTCTTCTGAATAAATCATATGATAGGACACAAAACAAGTCTTCACAAGAAGACTGAAATCATCCCAAGTATCTTTCCCAACCACATTGTTATAAAACTAGAAATCAATAAGAGAAAAGCTCAAAATTGACAAGCCAGTAAAAACTAAACAACACATTCCTGAAGAAACCAAGGGTCAAAGAAGAATTCAAACAAGAATAAAAAATGGCAAAACAATGAAAATGGCTACACAACAAAGGAAAACCTACGGGATTCTACAAAAGCAGTTCTAAGAGGGAGTTTTGTAGGGATAACCACATATACTAAGAGTACAAGAAGATTTCAAGGGATGCTTGGGTGGCTCATTCTGTTAAGCATCTGCCTTCAGTTCAAGTCATAATCCCAGGGTCCTGGGACTGAGTCCTGTATCAGGATCCTTGCTCAGCGGGGATCCTGCTTCTCTCTCTCCCTGCTTCTCCCCCTGCTTGTACTCTCTGTCAAATAAATAAAATAAAATCTTTGTTTAAAAAAAGAAAAGAAAACATAAAGATTTCAAATAAACAACCTAACTTATTACCTTATGGAACTAGGAAAAGAAGTAAAGACATAGCCAAAGTTAGCAGAAGAAAGGAAATAAATGGAGTAAAGTCAAAGAAGTAATAGAAAAAATCAACAAAACTAAAAGCTGTGTTTTTAAAAAAGGGAAAACCAAGTAACAATATTTAGCTAGACTAAGAAAAAAAGACTATCTCTAGCCTTGGCCCTAAACCTCATTTTATGATGCCAGCATTACCATGACACCAAAGAGAGATAATGATACTATCTGAAAATTATAGACCAATATCCCTGATCAACACAGATACAAAAATTCACAATAAAATATCAGCAAGCCTAAATCAACAACATGTTAAAAGACCATACACCATGATTAAGTGAATATTATCCTTGGATGCAAGGATAGTTCGACATACACAAAATCATAAATGTGATGCACCACATTAATATAATAAATGATAAAAATAATATCATCTCAATAGATGCAGAAAAAGGATTTGAAAAGTCTAATATCCTTTCTTAATTGAAATTGTCAACAAATTGGATATAGAAGGAATGGACTTCAACATAATAAAGGCCATAAGTGAGAAACCCATATGTAACATTACATTAAACAATGAAAAGTTAACATATTTTCCTCTAAGATCAAGAGCAAGATAAGACTGCCCATGCTCACTACTCTTACTCAACATAGTACTGGAAGTCCTAGCTAGAGCAATTAGCCAAGATAAAGAAATAAAAGGCATCAAAATCAAAAAGGAAAAAGGAAAATTATTTTTCCAGTAAATGATATATCCTTATATCTAGAAAGTAATAAACAACTAAAAAATCTGTTAGAAGTAATTAAAAAAGTCAGTACAGTTGCAATAATTAAAAATCAACGTATGGAAACAAGTTGTATTTTTACATACTAAGAATGCAACACCTGAAAAAGAAGTAAAATATATTTTACCATCACGATGATGTTGGAGGCTATGGCATGGTTGGAGTCGTGGATCAAACCAGGCCCTGACTTGTGTCTCCTTTAAAGTCTGGATGCCTTGATAAGTGGTTAAGAACAGGAAAGTTGAGTAACACTGAGGAAGGGTCTGTGCTATGTGTCGTGCACTTGCCTATGTGACTTCCCACATGCTCTCCCTACAGAAGGGAACAATGTGGTCAGGGTCATGAATTCTTAGTTGGTCCTTGTTGTTCCTGTACCTCCCATAACCCACTCCATGGTTGATTGTCTTGCTAATGGAATTAGCCGTGACTACCTGGCATCACGAGGTTTGCTTGTAGTTAATGCGGTCATCTGACTAGATACTGATGTATTACTCCTTCTATTGTGGTCTGCCTTATAAATGATTGTAAGATGTGGAATAAAATTGGCACTGTTGGATATCCTCCTCAGTGCTCCTCTTGCCCCCATCTCTTTGTCTCTTAATTTCTTTTCACCATCCTCTTACTCTCACATTCCTGGTCGATTTGTCATGCTGGCCACAACACGATGACATTAAAAAAATAAAAATATTTTAGAAGAAATTTAATCAAGGAATTAAAAAACCTGTACTATTGAAACTACAATACACTGATGAAGTTAAAGAAGACATACCAAAAAAGGGAAAATGATTGGACTAGGAGTGAAGTGGGGAATGGATCCAGCAAGGGAATGGCAAAATGGAACATGAAATTAGCAGGGACAAAATCTCCATGACAGCCATGACTCCAGAGAACAAGTACCTAGAGGGTTTTCTTCCTCTAATTGTCTTTTCTCCTATTATCTCTGCCCTTAACAATAACACATTTAAGAGAATCTCCAGTTGTTGTCATCTCTCTTAACTCTGAGTGGACAGCCTATTTTGTGGCCCAAGGGTCCCATCTTGGAAAGCAATAGAATCCACCTGGAAAATTCCTTGGAAAAGAAATAAACAATTTCAGCCTTTGGCAAGAGCTCTGTCTTCTTGTGGAATCTGGATCAAGGTGAGAGGGCAAGCTTTGGTGAGAACAGTGAATTCTGTGCTATCTTAACAGCCATGTGATTCTTCCAGTAGGACCTGTGTGGAGGTCCTTCACCTCTCTTCACTTCCACCCCCTCCACTGCAGGTTCTTATTTGGTTCTCTTTCTCCTTATCCAGGTTCTCTGACCTTCACTGAAAAGATTAATCTCTAATCAAAAATTTCAGAGATAATTCTGGGGTGAGGGATGAATGCGGAGATCCAGTTCTGCGATTTCTTAAGGATGTGACCTTGAACTCTGTTATCTTCCATTTATTTTTATTTTCATTTGTAAAATGGGAGATATCAATTATTTAGAATTTAATGAGATAATGTTTATGAAGGCTAACAAATTTTAGAAGTCAATAATTGATCACTGAATTAAAAATAACATTTACTGATGTTCAGGGGAATTCCCAAAGATCCCATATTCTTGTCTCGATTTTCCAACTTTTCCATCCCAAGGACTCTTTGAATTTTCTTTTGTTTAAGGAATGTATTGTTATAGTAAGATTAATTTGATTCATATGTTAATATATATCTTTGATTGATAATTTCTGAGTAGCAAAAGACAATCCACAATTCCTTATCCTTATCACATGAAATACTTCCAATAGCTCTCGGTGGTCATCTTCAGAGTCCCTGCAGGTCTGGTGGCACTGGTGTGAGTAACATCAGAGAAGCCTCACTTCAAGGCATTGTTGGTCTGTCTCTTGTAACTTTTTCTGTTACTTATATTGTTTTACTTCATTGCAACATCTTCGCTTTCTTTACCCAATTTTGTACTCTGCACAATCTTGTGAACTGCCCACATTCTCAGTAGTCAGAATTGGAAAGGTTTTGTTTACCTAGATGCACTTAGTAAAATCTCCAATTAATATTTACATCAGTCACCATTTCTTTAACTTGTCTTGCGAAATGGTGGACACATGCAAAAACTTAACGAAAAAGTGAATTTTCCCCCTTTCCTATAACTTACCAAAGTTTAAGAAGATACATTTTGTCATGAATTAGTAGAACAATCCACAATTCCTATCTTTTTGGAAATGATGAGTCACATGAAATACCTTCACCTCTGGCTGCCTCTGTCAGCAGAATGTGATAAGAAAAGGAAGAGCTTTACTGCAAGTGATTGATCAGAAGCCTAACTTCTTTTCACCGAACTGATTGATTATGTTGGTGTATTGGGGGATGTTGTGCATGAGAGTTTATGTTTTCCAAATATTTTCATTGACTCCAACTCACCTTGGATAAAATGTGGAGAAGTTATATTGGCCACACTTTAGGGGTCAACAGAAGGATTTCCAAGTTCATAAAAGTATAATTGAAATGAAGAAGATAATTTTAGTTTTGCTTCCAAAGGTGGGTGAAAGCATCATTTGTTCACCATGTATTTGTTCAGTAACACAAATACTCGGGTACAAGGTGCTTATTGATAATAGTGAAACATGTCCACTAGACCATGTGCTGTATGGAGCTTCATCAGCTCAGAGTTCCTGGTGGTGGTGGCCCATGAAAAGCGGCATCAGCAGTTTACATTCCAGCTGACTGGGAGATAACAGAGTAACACCAGACAGAAATAAATACAGTGATTAACTAACGATATTCTTGAGTCTTGACTTAGAGAACATCTAATTTAGAAAATAATTTTTGTGAAGAGCTCCTTGATATTTCGGTGTTAGTTTGCTTTATTTTTCTTTCAGAGAGAAGAATGATAATGGAGATGATAGTTGCTAACATTTATTGAGCCCTTACTGTTAAGTCTTTTATTCAATCAGTCCTTGCAGCAACCCTCTGAGGTAGTAAGTACTATTAGTGTCATTTATAGATGAGGCAACTGAGGCACAGAGGGTTAATAACTTGCTAAGGGTGACACAGCCAGTAGGTAACAGCCAGGAAATTCTGAAAGTCTGTTTTCTCTGTAATTCTCTCTCCTTTTCATTTCCCCTTCCCCCCTCCCTTTCTGTCTTACTCTGTGCTTACTTTTAAGGATTTATATCTCTTAATAGCTTTTGTTCCTATAAATACAGGGGTTGTTGAAAATTCATCAGACACGGAGAGACTTAAAGAAGGAAACCAGAATCATACCATTCAATACTATTCATTACTATTCATACTATTCATTACTTCAGGCATTTTCAATTTTTCCTCTGTTTGTATGTGTGTGTGTGTGTGTGTGTGTGTGTGTGTGTGTGTGTGTGAAAGAGAAAGACAGAAAGATACTAAGAGACAGAGATATTTTGTAAAGCAAAAAAATTAAAAATTTCCTTTGGGATAGTAGAATCATTTTGTATCATCAGTAGTAAATATGAGTGCCCCCTTTCCTGATTTATGCCTTTTATATTAAAGGCATTACTACATTGTCTTTTTTATGCCTTGTGACTATTTTTCTCCTATCAATTGTATTTCAAAAGTATTTTACTTAGGTGGATTTTTGTTATGTAACCAAGTTTTAAATTGTTATATTTTTCTCTTATAGTTTCTGTTTTTGGTGTTAGATTTCAGATATTTTTCCACATACCAAGATTATATAAATGCATATGAAGAATTTATCCTTTATCAACTTAAAATGCTGATTTTATTATATTTAAATTCTTACTGATCTTTAAATTTTTCTAAAATGTCTATAAGGTCTTTTTACACATGACTGTTTTGTAAGAATAGTGAATTATCAACAATGAATCCTGGAACACTGAAAAAAATAAAATTAAATAAAAAAAAAGAAGAGTATGGAGAGGAGAAAAGAGTTGAGAGAAACTGGAAGGGGAGGTAAACCATGAGAGACTATGGATTTTGAAAAACAATCTGAGGGTTTTGAAGAGGCGGTTGGTGGGAGGTTGGGGGAACCAGGTGGTGGGTACTAGAGAAGGCATGGATTGCATGGAGCACTGGGTGTGGTGCAAAAACAATGAATACTGTTTTGCTAAAAAGAAATTAAAAAAAAAGAAAAAAAAGAAGAGTAAATGATCAGTGTTTATACTGCTTTTTAATTTCTTTCTTTTTAAAATTTTTTTACTTTTAAGGTTTTTTATTATGTGAATGCACATGTAATTCTCTTTCCTTTTCTTATTGTGTTATGTTAGTCACCATAAATTCTATCATTCGTTTTTGATGCAGTGTTCCAAATTCATTGTTTATGTACAACACCCAGTGCTCCATGCAGTTCATGCCCTCCTTAATACCCACCACTAGATTTACTCACCCCTCAACCCTCTTCCCCTCTAAAACACTCAGTGTGTTTCTCAGAGTCCGCAGCCTCTCTTGGTTCATAACACTTTTTAAAATTCGAGAGTTCATGTCTTTTTAATTACTGATTTTTGTCAAATATTTCTTAGCTGTTCCCATTGATTTACTCTTTCATCTGAAGGAAGGACAGGCAGTTATGGAGCATAGGTCATAGTTGCAATCTACTATGAATCTGTTAATGAGCTCTAACATGATGACTGTAACATTAAAACGTATGACATATAGCTGTGTGGTACTTGGTAATTAAAACTATTTACTTTTCCTCTGCATCAGGTGCATCATAGTCTGATGCTGGTTGTCAGTTAACCAAGTGTACTCAAGCTTAAGCAAACTAAATAGAAAATTGTTTATGTGCTTTGTGTCTTCATGGCCTTGGGTGGTTTGATTTGCATCTACATGAGGTCTGAATCTATCTACATCTGCCTAGAGATAATGATTCCTCACTGTCTACAATGTCAATGATGTCTCAGGAAATTCCTCAGATTAACCCATACAACTATAGCACTGTTTCTGTTCCTAACCATGGGTACAGCTGTCACTCATGGTCATCTGTAAGCAATTCATGATAACAATAGCCAACACCTATTGAACAATTACTGTGTACAGAATTGTGTGCTGGTAATATCTTCTGCCCATTTTTTTATATGATTGTTTTGTGTGTGTTGAGTTTCTGGAGTTCTTTATAGATCCAGGATATCAACCTTTTGTCTGTACTGTCATTTGCAAATATCTTTTCAAATGATATTTGAAAAGGTTGGGTTGCCTCTTTGTTTTCTTGACTGTTTCCTTTGCTGTGCAGAAGCTGTTGGTCTTGATAAAGTCCCAAAAGTTCATCTTCACTTTTGTTTCCTTTGCCTTTGGAGACATATCTTGAAAGAAGTTGCTGTGGCTGATATTGAAGAGGTTACTGCCTATATTGTCCTCTAGGATTCTGATGGATTCCTGTGTCACACTGAGATCTTTTAACCATTTCAGGTTTATCTTTGTGTATGGTGTAAGAGAATGGTCGAGTTTCATTCTTCTACATATAGCTGTCCAGTTTTCCCAGCACCATTTATTGAAGAGACTGTCTTTTTTCCATTGTGTATTTTTTCCTGTTTTGTCGAAGATTAATTGACCATAGAGTTGAGGGTCCATATCTGGGCTCTCTACTCTGTTCCACTAGTCTATGTGTCTGTTTTTATGCCAGTACCATGCTGTCTTGGTGAGCACAGCTTTGTAGTAAAGCTTGAAATCAGGTAACATGATGCCCCCCGTTATATTTTTGTTTTTCAACATTTCCTTAGCAATTACGTGTCTCTTCTGATTCTATAGAAATTTTAGGATTATTTGATCCAGCTCTTTGAAAAATACCAGTGGAATTTTAATCAGAATGGCATTAAAAGTATAGATTGCTCTAGGCAGTGTAGACATTTTCACAATGTTTATTCTTCCAATCCAAGAGCATGGAATGTTCTTCCATCTTTTTGTGTCTTCAATTTCTTTCATGAATGTTCTGTAGTTCCTTGAGTACAGTTCCTTTACCTCTTTGGTTAGGTTAATGAAGACATACAAATGGCTATCAGACACATGAAAAAATGTTCATCATCACTAGCCATCAGGGAGATTCAAATTAAAACCACATTGAGATACCACCTTACACCAGTTAGAATGGCCAAAATTAGCAAGACAGGAAACAACATGTGTTGGAGAGGATGTGGAGAAAGGGGAACCCTCTTACACTGTTGGTGGGAATGCAAGTTGGTGCAGCCACTTTGGAGAACAGTGTGGAGATTCCTCAAGAAATTAAAAATAGAGCTTCCCTATGACCCTGCCATTGCACTACTGGGTATTTACCCCAAAGATACAGATGTAGTGAAAAGAAGGGCCATCTGTACCCCAATGTTTAGAGCAGCAATGGCCATGGTCACCAAACTGTGGAACTGTGCCCTTCAATGGACGAATGGATATGGAAGATGTGGTCCATATACACTATGGAGTATTATGCCTCCATCAGAAAGGATGAATACCCAACTTTTGTATCAACATGGATGGGACTGGAAGAGATTATGCTGAGTGAAATAAGTCAAGCAGAGAGAGTCAATTATCATATGGTTTCACTTATTTGGGGAGCATAACAAATAGCATGGAGGACAAGGGGAGATGGAAAGGAGAAGGGGGTTGAGGGAAATTGGAAGGGGAGATGAACCATGAGAGACTATGGACTCTGAAAAACAATCTGAGGGTTTTGAAGTGGCGGGGGTTGGGAGGTTGGGGGAACCAGGTTGTGGGTGTTGGAAAGGGCACGGATTGCATGGAGCACTGGGTGTGGTGCAAAAATAATGAATACTATTACGCTGAAAAAAAAATAATAAAAAAAGGATTGTGTGCTAGGCATCTCCATGAATTTTCTTCTAACTGTCCTAGTAATCTTATAGTTCAGGGGCTCTTAATGTTATTACTTCATTTTGAGTAAATCAGTCTTTAAGCTACTGGGAGAAGCTCATAAAGTGAGGGGGTATCAGACAAAACTCCAAAGTCTGAACCTTTAATTTTCTCATGCTGTTTCTTCAGTATTTTTTTTTAAAGATTTTATTTATTTATTTGACAGAGAGAAATTACAAGTACACTGAGAGGCAGGCAGAGAGAGAGAGAGAGAAGGAAGCAGGCTCCCTGCTGAGCAGAGAGCCCGATGCAGGACTCGATCCCAGGACCCTGAGATCATGACCTGAGCCGAAGGCAGCGGCTTAACCTACTGAGCCACCCAGGCGCCCCTGTTTCTTCAGTATTAAAGTCCCCCCAAATTGAAAAAATATTAGAGTCAATAGTGAGCTGTACTGCCTTCCCTTTGGTATATTTAGTACAAAGACTTCCCTAAGAAGACTAGTTCCATAAATTTATTGGGCACATATACTGTGCCTCAAGAAAATACTATCAGAGTCATAAGTTATGGTATACTTTCGCAGGTCAGTTAGAAGATGACACATTAACTGCATTCATATAAAAGTTTGTGAAATTATTACAAAGAGGATAAATAACTTTTCTTAAGGATAAAAGAGGAAGTTTCAAAACATTATCTAGATGGCCATGTGGGCCTGAAGACTATCTCAGTTTTAATCTAGAGTGATTCTACATATGGTCTTGTAAAGCAGTGGTTATATAATGAATTATCAGAGGTTTTAATAATCTTTTAATGAATGATCTCTGTAATAATCACTTCATTTATATTATTTTAGTTCTCAAATTCAAGCATATCTCTTTAAATTTCATGAGACTTTATGAAATAATTGAGAACCTAAAGCACTTTTTTCATTTTTAATTTCAATTCTATTAGGCAACATATAATACATCATTTTTTGAAGCATTTTTAAAATCACTTTTCATAATAATTTGAGATGAAGAGCTGGGTCTTTTCATCAGGACACCTAGACACTGATTCTTTCCCAGCACTCCATGGAGGGAAAAAACAGCACATATGGGAATTGTGATGCTGTCATCTCACCTGAGTCAGCTGTGCATTCTCTTCTCTCTTTTCTGATTTTAGAAGCAGAAAGCCAATGATTGGGAGAGGAAATATTACACAGATCACCTATTTCATCCTTTTGGGATTCTCTGATTTTCCCAGAATCCTAGCAGTGCTCTTTGTTGTATTCCTGCTGATCTACATTTTGACTCTGACTTGGAACCTGTGCCTCATCATCTTAATAAGGATGGACTCTCACCTCCACACACCCATGTACTTCTTCCTCAGTAATCTGTCCTTCATAGATATCTGCTATGTGACCTCTATAGCTCCCAAGATGCTCTCCAACTTTTTCCAAGAGCAGCAGACCATCACCTTTGTGGGTTGTGTTGTTCAGTACTTTGTCTTTTCAACCATGGGACTGAGTGAGTCTTGTCTCATGACAGCCATGGCTTATGACCGATATAGTGCCATTTGCAATCCACTTCTCTATTCAACCATCATGTCACCCACCCTGTGTATTCGGATGGTGCTGGGATGCTATTTGGCTGGACTCTCTGCTTCTATATCCCAGTTGTGTACCATATTTCAGCTCCACTTTTGTGGGCCTAATGTCATCAAGCACTTCTTCTGTGACATGCCCCAACTAATAATCCTGTCTTGCACTGACACTTTCTTTGTGCAACTGTTGATTGCTATATTATCAATGATCTTTGGGATTATAAATGCCCTCATTATCATGATATCCTATGGCTATATTGTTATGTCCATCATGAAGATCACTTCAGCTAAAGGCAGGTCCAAAGCTTTCAACACCTGTGCTTCTCATTTGACTGCAGTTTCCCTCTTCTATACATCAAGTATCTCTGTCTATTTGAGTTCCAGCTCTGGTGGTTCCTCCAGTTTTGACAGATTTGCATCAGTATTCTACACTGTGGTTATTCCGATGTTGAACCCCTTGATTTACAGTCTGAGAAACAAGGAAATCAAAGATGCCTTGAAGAGGTTCCAAAAGAAGAGATGGTCCTGCTGAGGCCCTGCTCAGATTTGTCCGCTCAGAAAACTTAATCCCCAGTAATATGCACAGGAATGTACTCTAACAAAGTTCGTACTGCCTTTGGATAAAGACAGTTTAATTTGACACAGATAATATGCCAAATGGACTGACAGCTGACTTGATTCCTCACAAGCACAATACCTTTAAGTTCTGGAGGTTCTTACTTTCAACCTGTATGAGGAGTGGCCTCATCATTTATTAATATTCTGCAAGTGGGTTACCTGGGTGTCTCAGTCAGTTAAGCATCTGCCTTCTGCTCAGGTTATAATCCCAGGGTGTTGGGATTGAGCCCCGCATCAGGGTTTTCTGTCCACTTCCCAGTCTTTACCAGCTGTAATAAGGAAACAGGAGGTGATTGAAATCATAAAGAGGAATGGATTGAAGGCTGTGTCCTTCAGTACCATTTACTTCATGAGTCTAATAACTTTGTTTCTTCCTTCTAGTGTTCAGTGGGGAGTTCTGATGGAAGATGATGTTCAACATCCATATCACAGCCAATAGCTTTTTCTGACATTGTGGAATTCAAACCTCTCTCTCTCATTAAGTCAGCAAAATTTACTCTGTCTGAAATAGCCAGTGTTTCAGACTATGAAACAATTTCTAATATTTCAAGCATCTTTCATGTTTGGTGTGAGGAAACCTGTGTGAAAGCTCATTGTAGTAATAGTTACTGAGGGGTGCCTGGGTGGCTCAGGTGGTTAAGCTTCTGCCTCAGGTCATGATCTCAGCTCTGGGATCAAGCTCCACATTGGGCTCTCCACTCAGTAGGGATTTGGTCTCCCTCTCATTCTCCCTCTGTGCTTTCTTTGTCTCTCAAGAAATAAATGAAAATAATAATAATAAAAAAAGAGTTACTGAATATTAAATATTGTAGACTAAGAAGAAATATGGAGAGTTGGTATACTTTTTTATTGTCTGTGTTCAACATTTTATGTCTTAGAGATTTATGATTTTGTTTGGGGGTGATCTAATTTATGGAGTAGATGGTTAGACTTACTCTAATGCTGATATTTACTAGGAAGCCTCAAGAACCTGAGTGGGTATAGATAGTGTGATAGGCAGAGTTTTTAACTTTGGCCAGTTTTCTCTATCTAAAGCAGAACACAATACTTTTGGTCTTTGTGATCTCTTTGAAAAGTGGAACAATAAGTGTACGAACACTCACCACTGATATACAGGAGGCTCAGACTTGAACCAAATGATATAAAGCAGATGTCATTACAATTACATATTACCCTTAGAGATTCATTGGGTTCTAAATGTGTCTTTTGGGGTAGGGTCTCTATTCTAATAAGTCAAGTAATTATTTCATTTAATTAAGGGCTATAACTGAAGAGGTATTAGAAGCTTTGCCAAATTTTTCACAAGTCTGTAGATGGATAGGATTGAGAGAATGAGAATCATTGAACGTCTGGGAGAGAATGTGAAGGCCCATCCATGCCAAAGAAGTAGTGCAGTATGAATAAAGGATGTGTGCCCTCCTCCCCCTCCTCCCCATGCAGGCACAGGTATGTTCTTTGAAACATTGTTCTTTCAAAATGTTTAATAATGTATGAGATGTCTTTCTGAGGAACCATGAGGGCTTCAGTAGGAGAAGAACCTCTGTGAGGAATGTAACACAGTGTTATTGGTTATGGTCATTAAGCTATGCATTAGATTGTCAGATTTCTCCATCTTTTAGTTGCAAAGTTGTACCTTGTCAAAAAACCCTCTCCAGTTCCCTTGAACTCCAGGCCCTGCTGACCACCATTGTACTCTCTGTTACTAGGAGTTTGGCTTTTTGATTCTGTATATTAGTGATCTCCTACAGTATTTGTCTTTCTCTGTCTGGCTCATCTCACTTGGTATAATGCCCTCAGTATGCATCCATGATGCCTCAAATGTGAGGATTTCCTTCACTGTCCTAGTTGAATAATAGTCTACTGTATTGTGTGTAAACACCATGTCTTCTTTATCATTCCCATATCTTGTCTATTATGAATAATGCTGCAATAAACATGGGAGTGCAGATTATCTTTTTGGTATCTGTTTTTGTTTCTGTTGAATGTATATCCAGAAGTGGGGTTGGTGGATCATATGGTAGTTCTCAAATTTTTTGAGGAACATCCATACTATTTTTTATAATGAACCATTTTACATTTCCACTAACAGTGTAGAAATATTCTCTTTCTTTTTTAGATATAGTAAGAGAAAGTATTTTCTTTATTCCACATCCTCACCACGACTTGTTATCTTTTTCTTGATGATGGCTATTCTAACAGGTGTGAGTTGATATCTCATTGTGCTTTTGATTTTCATTTCCCTGATGATTAGTGATGTAGGTACCTTTTCATGTCCCTGTTGGCCATTTGGGTGTCTTCTAGGGAAAATATCTATTAATTTCCTCTACCCATTTTTTAATCAGATTGTTTTGATTTTGAGTTGTAGGAGGTCTTTATATATATTAGATATTAACCCTTTATGTGATACATGGTTGACAAATATTTTTCAAGCTATGGTTTTCAGGTATTTCCTCCCATTCTGTCAGTTGCCTGATATTGTTGATTTTTTCTTTTGCTGTGTGAAAGCTTTTAAGTTTGATATAGTTCCACATGTTGCTTTTTGCTTTTGTTGCTTGTGCTTTTGGTGTGAGATAAAAAATAACATTTATAAGACCAAAGTCAAGGAGCTTCTTCCCTATCTTATCTTCTAGGAGTTTTATGGTTTCAGGTCTATGTTCTTGTCTTTAATCCATCCAGGCTTAATTTTTGTGAGTGCTGAAAGACAGTGATCCAACTTCATTATTGTGCCTATGGCTATCCAGTTTTTCCAAAGCCATTTCTTAAAGACAGTATTCTTTCCCCAATGAGTATTGGTGGTTCCCTTGTTAAATATTAGTTGACGTATAGGTGGGAGTTTATTTCTGGACACTATTGTGTTCTTTTGGTCTATGTGCCTTTTTATGTCAGACCCATGCTCTTTTGTTTAGTATAGGTTTATAGTATACTTTGAAATCAGGAGTGTGATGCCTTCACTTTTGTTCTTAAGATTGCTTTGGCTGGGAAGGTCAAGATGGTGAAGGAGTAACAGGCTGAGATGGCATCAGGTAGCAGGAGATCAGCTAGATAATTTATCAAACCATTCCGAACACCTACAAATCCAAAAGAAGATCGAAGAGAAGAAGAGCAGCAATTTTAGAAAGAGAAAATTGACCACTTTCTGAAAGGTAGGACATGTGGAGAAGTGAATCCATAGCAATGGGAAGATAGACCATGGGGGCAGGGGATGGCTCCCCACAAGTGGTGGAGTAATGGAGCACAAAGTCAGAACTTTTAAAAGTCTGCTCCACTGAGGGACATCACTCAGGACGGTAAGCAGGTGTGGAACACACATGGGGACAGCGTGTTCTTAGGTACCATGGGGTCACAGAGGGATCAGGGGTGTCTGAGTGTTACAGAGCTTACAGGTATTAGAGCGGGGAAGCCAGCGACAGAGATGGAGCTGAGGAATAAGCTCTCAACTTGGGGTTACCTTAAACTGTGATCCATGGCACAGTCAGGCCATTGCTCTTTGAGCAGGGTCACCAAAGTGCAGATCTGGGGAGACCCCCCTGGAAGAGCGACAGGTATCTGCTGGGTTTGGAGACTCCAGGTGGGGCTGTGTGTCGGAGAAAGAGATGCTGGGTCATAGGGTGGATGAGCTTGGAGCGTGGCTGGAGATAAGGGAGATGGGAGTGATTGAGCGCTTTTCTCTCAGGGCACACTGATGATGGGGCCCCAAGCTTTCAGCTCCTCCAGCCGGAGATTGGGAAGCTGCCCTTTCATTCCCGTCTTCTAGACCTCTACAGAAAGCATTCAGGGAACAAAAGCTCCTGAGAGCGAACCTGAGCAGATTACTTATCAGGTCCCTGGCAAGGGCAGAGTAATTCCACCTCAGATGAAGACACCTGAGAATCACTACAACAGGCCCCTCCCCCAGATCAGCAAGAAATCCAGAAGACCAAGCTCACTGATCAAGGAGAACAGCGGAAATCCAGAGGAGGGGAAAGCAAAGCATGGAATTCATGCTTTTCTCCCCATGATTCTTTAATCTTGTAAAGTTAATTTTTTTAATTTTATTTTTTTCTTATTCTATTTTTTTAAACTCTTACTCTTTCCTCTTTTAACTTTTTAAAATGAGTTTATCTTAAAAATACCTTTCTTAAAGTCCATAGTCTCTCATGGTTCACCTCCCCTTCCAATTTCCCCCAACTCCCTTCTCCACTCTAAGTCCCCATGTCCTCCATGCTATTTGTTATGCTCCACAAATAACAATCTGAGGGTTTTGAAGGGACGGGGGGTGGGAGGTTGGGGTACCAGGTGGTGGGTATTATAGAGGGCACGGATTGCATGGAGCACGGGGTGTGGTGCAAAAATAATGAATACTGTTATGCTGGAAATAAAAATAAATAAAATAAAAAAAAATAAAAAAAAATTAAAAAAAATTAAAAAAAATACCTTTCTTAAAATTTCGTTTTATTAATTTCTTTTCAGTGTAACAGAATTCATTGTTTATGCACCACACCCAGTGCCCCATGCCATACGTGCCCTCATAACCCACCACCTGGTTCCTCCAACCTCCTACCCCCCGCCCCTTAAAAGCACGCAGATTATTTTTCAGAGTCCGTAGTTTCTCATGGTTCATCTCCCCTTCCAATTTCCCTCATCTCCCTTCTCTCCATCTCCCTATGTCCTCCTTGTTATTTGTTATGCTCCACAAATAAGTGAAACCATATGATAATTGACTCCCTCTGCTTGACTTATTTCACTCAGCATAATCTCTTCCAGTCCCGTCCATGTGGGTACAAAAGTTGGGTATTCATCCTTTCTGATGGAGGCATAATACTCCATAGTGTATATGGACCACATCTTCCTTATCCATTTGTCCGTTGAAGGGCATCTTGGTTCTTTCCATAGTTTGGCGACCGTGGCCATTGCTGCTATAAACATTGGGGTACATATGGCTCTTATTTTCACGACATCTGTATCCTTGGGGTAAATACCCAGGAGTGCAATTGCAGGGTCATAGGGAAGCTCTATTTTTAATTTCTTGAGGAATCTCCACGCTGTTCTCCAAAGAGGCTGCACCAACTTGCATTCCCACCAACAGTGTAAGAGGGTTCCCCTTTCTCCACATCCTCTCCAACACATGTTGTTTCCTGTTTTGTTAATTTTGGCCATTCTAACTGGTGTAAGGTGATATCTCAATGTTGTTTTAATTTGAATCTCCCTGAGGGCTAATGATGATGAACATTTTTTCATGTGTCTGATAGCCATTTGTATGTCTTGATTGGAGAAGTGTCTGTTCATATCTTCTGCCCAGTTTTTGATATGATTGTCTGTTTTGTGTGTGTTGAATTTGAGGAGTTCTTTATAGATCTTGGATATCAACCTTCTGTCTGTACTGTCATTTGCAAAAATCTTCTCCCATTCCGTGGGTTGCCTCTTTGTTTTCTTGACTGTTTCCTTTGCTGTGCAGAAGCTTTTGATTTTGATGAAGTCCCAAAAGTTTATTTTCGCTTTTGTTTCCTTTGCCTTTGGAGACACATCTTGAAAGAAGTTGCTGTGGCTGATATCGAAGAGATTACTGCCTATGTTCTTCTCTAGGATTCTGATGGATTCCTGTCTCACATTGAGGTCTTTTATCCATTTTGAGTTAATCTTTGTGTACGATGTAAGAGAATGGTTGAGTTTCATTCTTCTACATATAGCTGTCCAGTGTTCCCAGCACCATTTATTGAAGAGATTGTCTTTTTTCCACTGTATATTTTTTCCTGTTTTGTCGAAGATTAATTAACCATAGAGTTGAGGGTCCATATCTGGGCTCTCTACTCTGTTCCACTGGACTATGTGTCTGTTTTTATTCCAGTACCATGCTGTCTTGGTGATCACAGCTTTGTAATAAAGCTTGAAATCAGGTAACGTGATGCCCCCAGCTTTATTTTTGTTTTTCAACATTTCCTTAGCGATTCGGGGTCTCTTCTGATTCCATACAAATTTTAGGATTATTTGCTCCAGCTCTTTGAAGAATACCGGTGGAATTTTGATCAGAGTGGCATTAAAAGTATAGATTGCTCTAGGCAGTATAGACATTTTAACAATGTTTATTTTTCCGATCCAAGAGCATGGAATGGTCTTCCATCTTTTTGTGTCTTCTTCAATTTCTTTCATGAGTGTTCTGTAGTTCCTCGAGTACAGATCCTTTACCTCTGGTTCGGTTTATTCTCAGGTATCTTATGGTTCTTGGTGCTATAGTAAATGGAATCGATTCTCTAATTTGCCTTTCTGTATTTTCATTGTTAGTGTATAAGAAAGCCACTGATTTCTGCACATTGACTTTGTATCCTGCCATGTTGCTGAATTGCTGTTTGAGTTCTAGTAGTTTGGGGGTGGAATCTTTTGGGTTTTCCATATAAAGAATCATGTCATCTGCGAAGAGAGAGAGTTTGACTTCTTCATTACCAATTTGGATACCTTTTATTTCTCTTTGTTGTATGATTGCTGTTGCTAGGACTACTTTTATTATGTTGAACAAGAGTGGTGAAAGTGGGCATCCTTATCTTGTTCCTGATCTCAACGGGAAGGCTGCAAGCTTTTTCCCATTGAGGATTATATTTGCTGTGGGTCTTTCATAGATAGATTTGATGAGGTTCAGGGATGTTCCCTCTATCCCTATACTTTGAAGTGTTTTAATCAGGAACAGATGCTGGATTTTGTCAAATGCTTTTTCTGCATCAATTGAGAGGACCATGTGGTTCTTTTCTCTTTTCACATTAATTTGTTGTATCACATTGATTGATTTGCGAATGTTGAACCATCCTTGTAGCCCAGGGATGAATCCTACCTGATCATGGTGGATAATCTTTTTAATGTGCTGTTGGATCCTGTTTGCTAGGATCTTGTTGAGAATCTTAGCATCCATATTCATCAGTGATATTGGTCTAAAATTCTCCTTTTTGGTAGGGTCTTTGCCTCGTTTGGGGATCAGGGTAATGCTGGCTTCATAGAAGTTTTCCCTCTGCTTCAATATTTTGAAACAGCTTCAGGAGAATAGGTGTTATTTCTTCTTTGAAGGTTTGGTAGAATTACCCAGGGAATCCATCAGGTCCTGGGCTCTTGTTTTTTGGGAGATTTTTGATCACTGCTTCAATCTCGTTATTAGATATCGGTCTATTCAGGTTGTCCATTTCTTCCTGGTTCTGTTTTGGTAGTTTATACTTTTCCAGGAATGCATCCATTTCATCTAGGTTGCTAAGCTTATTGGCATATAACTGTTGATATTAACTTCTGATGATTGTTTCTACTTCCTTGGTGTTAGTTGTGATCTCTCCCTTTTCATTCATAATTTTATGAATTTGGGCTTTCTCTCTTTTCTTTTGAATTAGTGTGGCCAATGGTTTATCGATCTTATTGATTCTTTCAAAAAACCAGCTTCTCGTTTCACTGATATGTTCTACTTTATCTTTGGTTTCTACCTCATTGATCTCAGCTCTAATCTTGATGACTTCCCTTCTTACGTGTGGAGTTGGTTTGATTTGTTGTTTATTCTCCAGTTGTTGAAGGTGTAGAGACAGCTGTTGTGTTCTGGGTTTTTCAATTTTTTTGAGGGAGCTTGGATGGCTATGTATTTTTCCCTTAGGACCGCCTTTGCTGTATCCCATAGGTTTTGGACCGAAGTGTCTTCATTCTCATTGGTTTCCATGAATTGTTTTAGTTCTTCTTTGATCTCCTGGTTGATCCAAGCATTCTTAAGCAAGGTGGTCTTTAGCTTCCAGGTGTTTGAGTTTTTTCTGAACTTTTCCTTGTGATTGAGCTCCAGTTTCAAAGCATTGTGATCTGAGAATATGCAGGGAATAATCTCAGTCTTTTGGTATCAGTTGAATCCTGATTTGTGACCCAGTATGTGGTCTATTCTGTAGAAGGTTCCGTGTGCACTTGAGAAGAATGAGTATTCTGTTGTTTTAGGGTGGAATGTTCTGTATATATCTATGAGGTCCATCTGGCCCAACGAGTCATTCAATGCTCTTGTTTCTTTATTGATTTTCTGCTTCGATGATCTGTCTAATTCTGAGAGAGGCGTGATAAGATCTCCTACGATTAGTGTATTCATATCAATATGACTCTTTATCTTGATTAACAGTTTTCTTAAGTAATTGGCTGCTCCCATATTGGTGGCATTGATATTTACAATTGTTAGATCATCTTGGCGGATGGTCCCTTTAAGGATTATGTAGTGTCCTTCTGTATCTCTGACTACAGTCTTTAGTTTAAAGTCTAATTTATCTGATATGAGAATCGCTACCCCAGCCTTCTTTTGATGCCCATTGGCATGAAAGATGCTTCTCCATCCCTTCACTTTCAGTCTGCGTGTATCTTTAGGTTCAAAATGGGTCTCTTGTAGACAACATATGGATGGGTCCTGTCGTTTTATCCAATTTGCAACCCTCTGCCGTTTTATGGATGCATTTAGGCCATTCACATTGAGAGTGATTATTGATAGATACGTTTTTATTGACATCGAGTTACCTTTGAAGTCTTTCTTTCTGTAGACTGTCTCTATATTTCTGTTCAATGCTATTCTTGGGATTTTTCCTCTTTTATAGAATGCCCCTTAATACTTCCTGCAGTGTTGGCTTGGTGGTTGCATAGTCTTTTAAGCCTTGCCGGTCTTGAAAACTCTTTATCTCTCCATCCATTTTGAATGTCAGTCTTGCTGGATAAAGTATTCTTGGCTGCATGTTCTTCTCATTTAGTGCTCTGAATATATCTTGCCAGCCTCTTCTGGCTTTCCAGGTCTCTGTGGACAGGTCTGACATTATTCTCATGGGCTTCCCTCTGTAAGTAAGGAGCCTCTTTGCCCTGGCGGCTTTCAAGAGATTATACCTACAATTATAATTCCTCAATTTGACTATTAGTTCTCGTGATGTTTTTTTGGAATGTATAATCTTGGGTGGAGACCTTTCAGCCTCTAGTACATGAACACACGTTCCATTCGCGAGACTGGGAAAATTTTCATGAAGGACTTGTTCCACTATATCTTCTAGACTTCTTTCTTTCTCCTCCCCTTCAGGGATTCCAATAATTCTG
Organism: Mustela erminea; assembly: GCF_009829155.1. Taxonomy (NCBI): domain Eukaryota; kingdom Metazoa; phylum Chordata; class Mammalia; order Carnivora; family Mustelidae; genus Mustela; species Mustela erminea. Next base: position 102,581,292 of record NC_045622.1, on the reverse strand, counting down.
ACGTTGGAGTGTTTCATGGCATCATTTATTTCCCTGATTCTGTTTTCATGGTTTCTAAGCTGTTTGTTCCAGGCTTCCTCCTGATCCTTTTTCTCTATCTGTTTGTCTTCCAGATCACTAATTCTATCTTCTGTCTCAGTTACCCTAGCTTTGAGAGAGTTTAGATTAGATTGGAACATTGAGAGCATTGTGAACCTCCTCCCTGGTAGCTTTAAGCTCCACCCTAACATTGTGAACATCCTGTCTGGTCGCTTTCAGTTCAGCCCTAATCAATTGTTTGGTCAACCATGGCTTTCTCCAACCTAGCTATTGCCTGGATAATTGTTAGCCTGAATTCTCTTTCCGACATATTGTCTATGTTGATAGCCATTAGCTCTGTTGCAGAAGGTCCATCCTCTGTATTTTTCTTCTGTTGGGCATTCCTCCTCCTAGTCATTTTGGTGGGAGATGACTGAACAGATATAGCTGGATGTATCAACTGTGGTGCAGTCAAGGTGCACCCTGGAACACTTCTGAGCAATCAGGATTCCCCACCCAAACAAAAGACAAAAGAAAAGAAAAAGAAAAAAGAAAAAAAAGAAAAGAAAAAAGAGAGAGAGAGAGAGAGAGACAGGAAAGAAAGGGAAGATGAAAAAGAAGGTTCAGCCCAGATGGGCCCCAAGTTAAGATTTATGAAGTAGACAAACAAAAAGAGATAAAAAGACTGATACAAGTATATGACAAGAGAAAAAAATATATATGCACATAAAGAAAGAACCTCATCAAAAAGAACCACAAGTGTAAAATTTATATGCTATTAGGACAAACACAAAAAACACAGAAACACTGGTGGAAGAAGATGGGAGAGTTCTTATAAATTCTCAGTGTGTGCAAGGAAGGTTGTTTTGATTCTTCCTGGATGTATCTTGATATCTTTGTTAAAGGATCAACTTTTCTAAGATAAAGGGGATTAAAAATTGGTTTACCTATAGGGGTAGTATTGATTGGGGAAAGGGGATTACTTTGAAGTTTAACTCTATACGAATATTAGAAGATAAAAATAAAAAGGAATAAACTAGACTAAACTAAACTAAAATTTAAAAAAAGGAATTCAAAAAATAAAAATGCAAAAGAAAAACATAGGTGTATGTATCAAAAAGTTCAGGTTAGAAAGGTATTATGGAATTTGATGTACTGTAGAACTCGCTGTGATGGTAAATAGGTTAAAAAAATTACCTATGTGTAAAAAAAAAAAAATGAACCAGAGTAGTGGGAACGAGTGAACAGTACAAGTTTTCCTATAAAGTAGTGGTTCTTCTCTTGTAGTCTTTTTTTTTTCCTCTTTTTTTTTTTTTCTTTCTTGGTTTGTTTTCTGGGGGTGGGGCCTGTCACTTGGATTGTCAGTCAATGGTGTTTCCTGAGTTAAGTCCTCCCGCCCCCCTAAAGGGGGTGGGCTCTGAGGAAACTGTTTTTTTTTTCAGGCTTTTGTTCTCTGGCGGTTTTTATGCTTGTTCACTTTTTTTTTTCTCTCACCTTGACCGCCTTTGATGGTTTTTGTAGTTTTAGAGGAAAACAAACCGCACCCTGATCTCCCTCTCAGAGAGAAGCCTCAGTCTGGGTGCAGAGCCTAAATAAGTTCCCCCTTCGCGGCTGGCAGAGCAGGTTCCAAGTTGCAGACCCTGGGGGCGCAGGATCTTTTGCTTGTACCCAAAGCCAAGGCAGTGGCAGCTGTCTGGGAGCTCCCGACCGCCAGAGAGGTTCCAAGCAGCAATCGCACACTGAGATTTTGCCGCTGGCCCGGGCTGGGAGTGCCCGGCTTGCGCGCACCTCTTTCAGAGGCGGCGCACGGCTCGGGCACTGAGAACGGGGCGCTGGTCCGTAAGCACCAGGCTGGGCTTTTGCGCACCTCTGTCAGGGGAGAGTTTGGGGCGCACGGCTTAGGCTTTGAAACAATGGCACGGGTCAAAGAGCACCGACCGGACCTTTGTAACTCAGGGGAGCATGAAGGACGACGTGTGCACGCATCTCAAGCTTTGTGGTAGGGCTCGCGCGTTCTGCCGACTGGCGTGGCTCCCATCCCCTCACAGGAACTAGAACCCACGCATTCTCAGGTGTGCTGGTGGCTTAGGGACCAAGAGCTGGTTTCTCCGCCACACTCTCTCTGCCTCAGCGCCGGGGAGGCTGTCCTGGGACCGGGGACTTAAGCCCCTGTCCCTAGCCGTCCTGATGCCCACAATTTCCCCCTGCGATCCTTTGCTCTTTTGGAGTGCTTTCAACCAGTCTCCAAGTTAATGCTGGTCCCCAGACGCAGGGCACTCTCGCTTGTATTGGGGTATTACTTTCCAACTGGTCGCCTCTGGTGGCTCCCTCCCCCTTTTGTTTATCTTCTGATATCAGTCTGCCATTCCCATTCCGCTTTACCTGCCCCCTGGTGTCTTCTGCCCCTGTAGAGATCCAGACGTGTATAATTCTGATCTCAGGCTGATTTCATGGGTGATCGGAGTTCTTTGGTAGGTAATCAGCTCACTTTGGGGTACCGGCTGAAAAAGCGCCTTCTCCTACTCCCCCGCCATCCTCTTTCTACCTTCAAAAAAATTATTTCTTTTTGGCATAACAATATTCATTGTTTTTGCACCACACCCAGTGCTCCATGCAGTCCGTGCCCTCTCTAGTACCCACCACCTGATTCCCCCAACCTCCCACCCCCCGCCCCTTCAAAACCCTCAGATGGTTTTTCAGAGTCCATAGTCTCTCATGGTTCACCTCCTCTTCTAATTTCCCTCAACTCCCTTCTCCTCTCCATCTCCCCTTGTCCTCCATGTTATTTGTTATGCTCCACAAATAAGTGAAACCATACGATAATTGACTCTCTCTGCTTGACTTATTTCACTCAGCATAATCTCTTCAAGTCCCAGCCATGTTGCTACAAAAGTGGGGTATTCATCCTTTCTGATGGAGGCATAATACCCCACAGTGTATATGGACCACATCTTCCTTATCCATTCGTCCATTGAAGGGTATGTTGGTTCTTTCCACAGTTTGGTGACCATGGCCATTGCTGCTATAAACATTGGGGGTAGAGATGGCCCTTCTTTTCACTACATCTGTATCTTTGGGGTAAATACCCAGTAGTGGCAGGGTCATAGGGAAGTTCTAATTTTAATTTCTTGAGGAATCTCCACACTGTTCTCCAAAGTGGCTGCACCAACTTGCATTCCCACCAAAAGTGTAAGAGGGTTCCCCTTTCTCCATATCCTTTCCAACACATGTTGTTTCCTGTCTTGCTAATTTTGGCCATTCTAACTGGTGTAAGGTGGTATCTCAATGTGGTTTTAATTTGAATCTCCCTGATGTCTTCATTGGAGAAGTGTCTTCATATATTCTGCCCATTTTTTGATATGATTGTCTGTTTTTTGTGTGTTGAGTTTGAGGAGTTCTTTATAGATCCTGGATATCAACCTTTTGTCTGTACTGTCATTTGCAAAAATCTTCTCCCATTCCGTGGGTTGCCTCTTTGTTTTCTTGACTGTTTCCTTTGCTGTGCAGAAGCTTTTGATTTTGATGAAGTCCCAAAAGTTTATTTTTGCTTTTGTTTCCTTTGCCTTTCGAGACATATCTTGAAAGAAGTTGCTGTGGCTGATATTGAAGAGATTACTGCCTATGTTCTCCTCTAGGATTCTGATGGATTCCTGTCTCACATTGAGGTCTTTTATCCATTTTGCGTTTATCTTCGTGTACGGTGTAAATGATGATGAACATTTTTTCATGTGTCTGATAGCCATTTGTATGTCTTCATTGGAGAAGTTTCTGTTCATGTCTTCTGCCCATTTTTTGATATTATTGTCTGTTTTGTATGTGTTGAGTTTGAGGTGTTCTTTATAGATCCTGGATATCAACCATTTGTCTGTATTGTCATTTGCAAATATCTTCTCCCATTCCGTGGGTTGCCTCTTTGTTTTATTGGCTGTTTACTTTGTTGAGCAGAAGTTTTTGATCTTGATGAAGTCCCAAAAGTTCATTTTCACTTTTGTTTCCTTTGCCTTTGGAGACATATCTTGAAAGAAGTTGCTATGGCTGATATCGAAGAGGTTACTGCCTATATTCTCCTCTAGGATTCTGATGGATTCCTGTCTCACATTGAGGTCTTTTATCCATTTCGAATTTATCTTTGCATACGGTGTAAGAGAATGGTTGAGTTTCATTCTTCTACATATAGCTGTCCAGTGTTCCCAGCACCATTTGTTGAAGAGATTCTCTTTTTTCCACTGTATATTTTTTCCTGTTTTGTTGAAGATTATTTGCCCATAGAGTTGAGGATCCATATCTGGGCCTCTACTTTGTTCCACTGGTCTATGTGTCTGTTTATGCCAGTACCATTCTGTCTTGGTGATCCCAGTTTTGTAGTAAAGCTTGAAATCAGGTAATGTGATGCCACCAGTTTTATTTTTGTTTTTCAACATTTCCTTAAACTCCATTCCCAAACTACTAGTACTCATATAGCAATTCAGTAACATGGCAGGATACAAAAACAATGTACAGAATTCAGTGCTTTCTTATACACTAACAATGAAAATCCAGTAAAGCAAATTAGAGAATCGATTCCATTTACTATAGCACCAAGAACCATAAGATACCTGGGAATAAACCTAACCAAAGAGGTAAAGGATCCATACTCGAGGAACTACAGAACACTCATGAAAGAAATTGAAGAAGACACAAAAAGATGGAAGACCATTCAATGCTCTTGGATTGGAAGAATAAACATGGTTAAAATGTCTATACTGCCTAGAGCAATCTATACTTTTAATGCCATTCTGATAAAAATTCCACCGGTATTCTTCAAAGAGCTGGAGCAAATAATCCTAAAATTTGTATGGAATCAGGAGAGATGTTTTTTGAAGATACAGTCTTGCAACTAAAAGATGAAGAAATATGGAAATATAATGCATAGAATAATGACCATAATCAATAACACTGTGTTACATTCCTCACAGAGGTGCTTCTCCTACTGATGCCCTTATGGTTTTTAGAAAGACGTCTCAAATGTTCTTGCACATTTTGAAAGAACAATGCTTCAAAGAACATACCTGTGCCTGCAATGGGGGGAGGAGGGCACGCATCCTTTATTAATACTGCACTACTTCTTTGGCATGGGATAAGCCTTCACATTCTCTCTCAGAGGTTCAGTGATTCTCCTGCTCTTAATCCTGTCCAACTGTAAACTTGTGAAAAATTTGTCAAGACTTCCAGTACCTCTTCAGTTATAGTCCTTAACTAAATGGAAGAATTATGTGACTTACTAGAGTTAAGACGCTGCCCCCAAAACCACATTAGGAACCTAGTGAATCTCCAAGGATAATATGTGAATTGTAATGACATCTGTTTTATATCAGTTGGTTCAAGTCTGAGGAACCTGGTTATCAACAGTCAGTGTTGATACACTTCTTTTTTTCTTAAGATTTTATTTATTTATTTGACAAAGAGAGATCACAAGTAGAAGGAGAGGCAGGCAGAGAGAGAGAGAGAGAGAGAAGCAAGCTCCTTGCTGAGCAGAGAACCTGATGTGGGACTCGATCCCAGGACCCTGAGATTATGACCTGAGCCGAAGGCAGCAGCTTAACCCACTGAGCCACTCAGGCGCCCCAAGATACACTTCTTGTTCCACATTTCAAGCAGATCACAAGGACCAAATGTATCGTGTTTTACTTTAGACAGAAAAACTGGCCAGCGTTTAAAACCCTGCCTATCACACAATCTCCTTCCTCTCTGGCTCCTAAGGGTTCCCACAAAATATCAGCATTAGTGTAAGTCTAACTATCTACTCCATAAATTAGATCACCCCATACAAAACCATCGATCTCTATGACATAAAATGTTGAACAAAGACAATAAAGAAGTATACTAGCTTACCATATTTGTTCTTAGTTGGCAATATTTAATCTTTGATAACTCTATTATTTTTAAAATATTTTTATTTATTTTTGAGAGAAAGAAAACACAGATGGAGTGAGAAGGAGAATCAGATTCCACACTCAGCAGAGTCTAATGTGGGGCTTGATCCCAGGACCCTGAGATCATGACCTGAGTTGAAAGTAGACAGCCAACTGAGTGATGCAGGTACCCCTCAGTAACCATTATTACAATGAGTTTTCACACAAGTCTCCTCACACCAAACATGAACAGATGTCTGAAATATTAGAAATGATTTGAGAGTGTGAAATACCAGCTATGTCAGGGTAAATTTTCTCTCATTGAGAGAGAAATTTGAATCCCACAATGTCAGAAAAAGCTTTTGGCTGGGATATGGATTTTGAACATCATCTTCTATCAGAAATCCCCACTGATGTCCTCCATGTTATTCCTTATTCCCCACAAATAAGTGAAACCATATGATAGTTGACTTTCTCTGCTTGACTTATTCCACACAGCATAATCTCCTCCAAGTCTCATCCATGTTGATAAGATGGAGGATACCAGGAGATGGGAAGGAAAAGTGAATGGGGAAAATCAGAGGGTAAGACAGAACCAGAGACTGGACTCTGAGAAACAAACTGAGAGTTTTGGAAGGGAGGTAGGAGAGGTGATGGGTGAACCTGGTAGTGGGTATTAAGGAGGGCACGTATTGCATGGAGCACTGGGTGCAGTGCATAAATAATGAACCCTGGAACACTGAAAAAAATAAAATTAAATTAAGATGTGGAAAAAAAAAGAGAAATCCCCACTGAATACTAGAAGCAAGAAACACGTCATTAGACTCATAAAATAATGGTACTGAAGAAAACACATCCTTCACTCCATTCCTCTGTATGCTTCAAATCACCTCCTGCTTCCTTAGATTACAGCTGGTAAAAACTGGGATGTGATTAAATTTACTAGATGCTTAAGCAGAAAAGAGACTTCAGACAAACATTAGCCAGCTCAGACTGTTCTTCCCAGGAGACACAACAAGGGCAATTGTATAGCTATGTTTCTATTCAAAGGCACATCACCTATATCTTTTTGTTCCCATTAAGGTCTGATATACAGAAGAAACCTCAATCACCCTCATGTCTGGATTATGCTGCATAAAAATTTTTGGGAGACAAGGTCTCTACACTCCTGGGGGCCTCTGTCAGGTATCACTCTTTTACAGTCAGAGGTCTGAGATTGAACAGGGATCAATCTCTAAAGTAAAGAGAAGTACAAGTTTTTAAAGTTTAACATTTTACAAATACTTGAAGATTATTTTTAAGATTTTATTTATTTGAGAGATAGAGAACACAAGGAGAACAAGGGATATAGGGAAAGGGAGATGCAGGCTCCCTGCTTAGCAGGGCTCAATCACAGAACCCTGGGATTCTAACCTGAGTAGAAGGTAGATGCTTAACCAACTGAGCCAACCAGGTGCCCCACATGCAGTTTACTAATAAATGATGAGGCCACTCCTTGTGTAGTTTGAAAGTATGAACCTCCGGGACTTAAAGGTATTGTTCTTGTGTGGAATCAAGTCAGCTGTCAGTCCATTTGGCATATTATCTGTGTCAAATTAACCTTTCTTTACCCAAAGGCAGTATGAATTTTGTTAGAGTTCATTCCTGTGCATGTTACTAGGGGTTAAGGTTTCTGAAAGGACAAATCTGGACAGAACCTCAGCAGAACCATCTCTTCTTTTGGAACCTCTTCAAGGCATCTTTGATTTCCTTGTTCCTCAGACTGTAAATCAAGGGATTCAACATCGGAATGGCCACAGTGTAGAATACTGATGCAAATCTGTCAAAAGTGGAGGAACCACCAGAGCTGGAACTCAAATAGACATAGACAGTTGAAGTATAGAAGAGGGAAACTGCTGTCAGATGAGAAGCACAAGTGTTGAACGCTTTGGACCTGCCTTTAGCTGAAGTGATCTTCATGATGGACATAACAATATAGCCATAGGATATCATGATAATGAGGGCATTTATAATCCCAAAGACCATTGTTAATATAGCAATCAACAGTTGCACAAAGAAAGTATCAGTGCAGGACAGGATTATCAGTTGGGGCATGTCACAGAAGAAGTGCTTGATGACATTAGGCCCACAAAAGTGGAGCTGAAACATGGCATACAACTGAGATGTAGAAGCAGAGAGTCCAGCCAAATAGGATCCCAGCACCATCTGAATACAGAGGGTGGGTGACATGATGGTTGAATAGAGAAGTGGATTGCAAATGGCACTATATCGGTCATAAGCCATGGCTGTCATGAGACAAGACTCACTCAGTCCCATGGTTGAAAAGACAAAGTACTGAACAACACAACCCACAAAGGTGATGGTCTGCTGCTCTTGGAAAAAGTTGGAGAGCATCTTGGGAGCTATAGAGGTCACATAGCAGATATCTATGAAGGACAGATTACTGAGGAAGAAGTACATGGGTGTGTGGAGGTGAGAGTCCATCCTTATTAAGATGATGAGGCACAGGTTCCAAGTCAGAGTCAAAATGTAGATCAGCAGGAATACAACAAAGAGCACTGTTAGGATTCTGGGAAAATCAGAGAATCCCAAAAGGATGAAATAGGTGATCTGTGTAATATTTCCTCCCCCAATCATTGGCTTGCTGCTTCTAAAATCAGGAAAGAGAGAAGAGAATGCGCAGCTGACTCAGGTGAGATGACAGTATTACATTTCCCATATGTGCTGTTTTTTCCCTCCATAGAGTGCTGGAAAGCACCAATGTCTCACTGTCCTGATAAAAAGACCCAGCTCTTCATCTCAAATTATTAAGAAGAGTGATTTTAAAAGTGCTTCAAAAAATGATGTATTATATGTTACCTAATAGAACTGAAAAATTTTTTTAAGTGCTTCAGGTTCTCAATTTTTTCATAAATTCTCATGAAAATTAAAGAGATAAGTGGCGGGGGGTATGGGAGGTTGGGGGAACCAGGTGGTGCGTATTATAGAGGGCACAGATTGCATGGAGCACTGGGTGTGGTGCAAAAATAATGAATACTATTATGCTGAAAATAAATAAAAAATAAATTTAAAAAAGAGATATGTTTGAATTTGAGAACTAAAATATATAAAGTGATTATTACAGAGATCATTCATTAAAAGTTTTTTAAAACATCTGATAATTCATTATATTACCACTGCTTTACAAGACCATAAGTAGAATCGCTCTAGATTAAAACTGAGGTAGCCCTCAGGCCCACATGGCCATCTAGATAATGTTTTGAGATTCCCTCTATTATCCCTAAGAAAGTTATTTATCCTCTTTGTAATAATTTCATAAACTTTTATATGAATGCAGTTAATGTATCATCTTTTAACTGACCTGGAAAACTACAACATAACTTATGACTCATAATATTTTCTTGAGGCACAGTATATGTGCCCAATAAAGTTATGGAACTAGTCTTCTACGGAAACCTTCGTACTACATATACCAAAAGGAAGGCAGTACAGCTCACTATTGACCCTAACATTTTTTCAATTTTAGGGTACTTTACTACTTAAGAAAAAACATGGTACTTTGCTTAAAGATTCAGACTTTGGAGTTTTGTCTGATACTCTCTCACTTTATGAGCTTCTCTCAGTAGCTTAAAAACACTAATATTGATTTACTCAAAGTGAAGTGATAAAATTAAGAACCCCTGGACTATGAAATTACTAGGACAGTTACAAGAAAATTCATGGAGATGCTCAGCACACAATCCTGTACACAGTAATTGTTCAATAGGTGTTGGCTATTATTATGGATTGGTTACAGATAACCATGAATGATAGCTGTAGCCAAGGTTAGGAATGTCAACAGTGTTACAGTTGTATGGGTTAATTTAATGGATTTTCTGAGGCATCACTGACCTTGCAGACAGTGAGTAATCATTACCTCTAGGCAGATGTGGATTCAGACCTCATGTAGAAGCAAATCAAACCACCCAGGGCCATGAAGACACAAAGCACATAAACAATTTTCTATTTAGTTTTCTTGAGTTTGAGTACAGTTGATTAACTGACAACCTGCATCAGACTATGATGGACACTGATGCAGAGGAAAAGTAAACAATTTTAATTACCATGTATTACACAGCTATATGTCATATGTTTTATTGATACAGTCATCATGTTAGAGCTCATTAACAGATTCACAGTAGGTTGCAACAATGGCCTATACTCCATAACCGCCTGTCTTTCCTTCAGAAGAAAGAGTGCATCAATGAGAACAGCTCAGAAATTTTTGAGGAAATATTAATAATTAAAAAGACATGAACTTTCAAATATTAAAAAGCATTGTGAACACTGATCAATTAACTATTCCTATGAAAATAGATATGTGCCTGGTTGGCTTAGTGGGTTAAGCCTCTGCCTTCGGCTCGGGTCATGATCTCAGTGTCCTGGGATCAAGTCCCACATTGAGCTCTCTGCTCAGTGAGTAGCCTGCCTCCCTCTCTGTCTCTGCCTGCCTCTCTGCCTATTTGTGATCTCTCTCCCCTGTCTGTCAAATAAATAAGTAAAATATTTTAAAAAAGGAACAAGAAAATAGACATGTGTCAAAAGACCTTATAGACATTTTAGGAAAATTTAAATATCAGTTAAGCATTTAAATATGATAAAATTTGTATTTCAAAGTGATAGAAAAGAATAAATTTTGATATGCATTTATATAATTTTGGTATGTGGAAAAATGTCTGAAATATAACACCAGAACAGAAAGTATAAGAGTAAAATATGACAATTTAAAATTTGGTTAGGTGAGAAAAACCCACTTAAGTTAACTACTTTTGAAATACAATTCACAAGGGAAAAGTAGTCACAATGCATTTAAAAAGACAATATAGTAATGCCTTTAATATAAAAGACATAAATCAGGGGATGGGGCACTCATATTTACTACTGATGAGGGTACAGAATGATTATACCTTCCTGAAGGAATTTTTTTTTTTTTTTTTTTTTTTTTTTTGCTTTTTAAAATATCTCTGTCTCTTAGAATTTGTCTGCCTCTTTCTCTTTCTCTCTCACACACAGATTCAATACAGGAAATAAATAAAACTCCCTGAAGTAATGAAAGGTATGATTCTGGTTTCCTTCTTTAAACCTCTCCATGTTTGATCGTTTTCAAGAACCCCTATATTGACAGGAACAAAAGCTGTTAAGATAGATATAAATCCTTAAAAGTAAGCACAGAGTGAGAGAGAAAGGGAGAGGGGAAATAAAGGGAAGAGAGAATCACACAGAAAACAGACTTTCAGAATTTCCAGGCTTTTACCTACTGGCTGTGTCACCCTTAGCAAGTTATTTACCCCCTGTGCCTCAGTTGCCTCATCTATAAACAGTGCTAAGAATACTTACCTTTGTACCTTTTGGAGAACAGTGTGGAGATTCCTCGAGAAATTAAAAATAGAACTTCCCTATGACCCTGCAATTGAACTCCTGGGTATTTACCCCAAAGATACAGATGTAGTGAAAAGAAGGGCCATTTGTACCCCAATGTTTATAGCAGCAATGGCCACGGTTGCCAAACTGTGGGAAGAACCAAGATGCCCTTCAATGGACGAAAGGATAAGGAAAAATGTGGTCCATATACACTATGGAGTATTATGCCTCCATCAGAAAGGCCGAATACCCAACTTTTGTATCCACATGGATGGGACTGGAAGAGATTATGCTGAGTGAAATAAGTCAAGCAGAGAGAGTCAATTATCATATGGTTTCACTTATTTGTGGAGCATAACAAATAGCATGGAGGACAAGGGGAGTTAGAGAGGAGAAGGGAGTTGGGCAAATTGGAAGGGGAGGTGAACCAGGAGAGACTATGGACTCTGAAAAACAATCTGAGGGGTTTGAAGTGGCGGGGGAGGGTAGGAGGTTGGGGTACCAGGTGGTGGGTATTAGAGAGGGCGCGGATTGCAGGGAGCACTGGATGTGGTGCAAAAATAATGAATACTGTTATGCTGAAAAAAAAAAAGACTACTTACCACCTCAGAGGGTTGCTGCAAAGACTGATTGACAAAGTGCTTAAAACAGTAAGGGCTCAATAAATGTTGGCGACTATCATCCCCATTATCATTCCTCTCTGTGAAGGAAAAATACAGCAAAGTAATACTGAAATATCAAAAAGCTCTTCACATAAATTATTTTCTAAATTAGATGGTCTCTAAGCTGAGACTCAAGAATATTGTTAGTTAATGACAGTATTTATTTCTGTCTGGTGTTACTCCGATATCTCCCAGTCAGCTGCAGTGTAAACTGCTGATGCCGCTTTTCATGGACCACCACCACCAGGCACTCTGAGCTGATGAAGCTCCATACAGTGCATGGTCTAGTGGACATGTTTCACTTGTCCTTGTATATGAGTATTTGTGTTACTGAACAAATACATGGTGAACAAATGGTTCTTTCACCCACTTTTGGAAGCAAAACTAAAATTATCTTATTTCATTTAAACTATGCTTTTATGAACTTGGAAATCTTTCTTTTGACTCCTAAAGTGTGGCCAATATAACTTCTCCACAATTTTATCCAAGGTGAGTTAGAGTCAATGAAAATATTCTGAAAACATAAACTCTCATGCACAACATCCCCCAATACACCAACATAATCAATCAATTTGATGAAAAGAAATCAGGCTTCTGATCAATCACTTGCAGTAGAATTCTTCACTTTCTTATCACATTCTGGTGAGAGAGGCAGCCAGAGATAAAGGTATTTCATGTGACTCATCATTCCCCAAAAGATAAGGAATTGTGGATTGTTCTACTATTTCATGACAATATGTATCTTTTTCCCCATTTTATTTTATTTCTTTTCAGTGTTCCAAAATTCATTGTTTATGCACCATACCCAGTGCTCCATGCAATACATGCCCTCCATAATACCCACCACCAGGCTCACCCATACTCCCACCCCCTCCTCTCCAAAACCCTAAGTTTGTTTCTTACAGTCCACAGTCTTTCATGGTTTGTGTCACCGCCCAATTTACCCCATCTCACTTCTCTCCACCTCCCAATGTCCTCCATGTTATTCCTTATGTTCCACAAAGGATATGAAGCCATATAATACTTGACTCTCTCTGCTTGACTTATTTCACTTAGCATAATCTCTTCTAGTCCCATCCATGTTGATACGAAAGTTGGGTATTCATCCCTTCTGATGGAGGCATAATACTCCATAATGTAAATGGACCACATCTTCCTTATCCATTCGTCCATTGGGCATCTTAGTTCTTTCCACAGTTTGGCAACTGTGGCTATTGCTGCTATGAACATTGGGGTACAGATGGCCCCTCTTCTTACCACATCTGTATCTTTGGGGTAAATACCCAGTAGTGCAATGGCAGGGTCATAGGAAAGCTCTATTTTTAATTTCTTAAGGTTTCTCCTCACTGCTTTCCAAAGTGACTGCACCAACTTGCATTCCCACCCTTTCTCCACATTCCCTCCAACACTTGTTGTTTACTGTCTTGTTAATTCTGGCCATTCTTACTGGTGTAAAGTGGTATCTCAATGTGGTTTTGATTTGGATCTCCCTGATTGCTAATGATGATGAACATTTTTTCATGTGCCTATTAGATATTTGTATGTCTTCTTTGGAGAAGTGTCTGTTTATATCTTCTGCTCATTTTTTGCAGATGACATACTTTATTTGGAAAATCCAAAAGACTCCACCCCCAAACTATTAGAAAATGGCAATTCAGTAATGTAGCAGGATACAAAAATCAATATATAGAAATCAGTGGCTTTCTTATACACTAACAATGAAAATATAGAAAGGGAAATTAGAGAAACTATTCAATTTACTATAGCACCAAGAACCATAAGATACCTGGGAATAAACCTAACAAAAGAGGTAAATGATCTGTACTTGAGGAACTACAGAACACTCGTGAAAGAAAATGAAGAAGAGACAAAAAGAAGGATGACCATTCATGCTCATGGGTCAGAAGAATAAACATTGTTAAAATATCTATACTGCCTAGAGCAATCTATACTTTCAATGCCATTCTGATCAAAGTTCCACCAGCATTTTTCAAAGAGCTGGAAAGAACAATCCTAAAATTTGTATAGAACCAGAAGAGACCCCAAATTGTTAGGGAAATGTTGAAAAAGATAAACAAAACTGAGGCATCACGTTGCCAGATTTCAAGCTTTACTACAAAGCTGTATCACCAAGACAGCATTGTACTGGCACAACAACAGACACATAGACCAGTGGAACAGAGTAGAGAGCCCAGATATGGACCCTCAACTCTATGGTCAAATAATCTTTGACAAAGCAGGAAAAAGTATACAGTGGAAAAAAGACAGTCTTCAATAAATGGTGGTTGGAAATATGGACAGCTATATGTAGAAAAATGAAACTTGACCATTCTCTTACACCATATACAAAGACAAACTTGAAATGGATAAAAGACCTCAATGTGAGGCAGGAATCTATCAAAACCCTAGAGGATAGCACGTATTGCATGGAGCACTGGGTGTGGTACATAAACAACGAATTCTGGAACACTGAAAAGAAATTTTAAAAATAAATTAATTTTTTTTAAAAAAGGAAAAAAAAATCCTGGAGGAGAACATAGGCAGTAACCTCTTTGATATCAGCTACAACAACTTCTTTCAAGATATGTCTCCAAAGGCAAAGGAAGCAAAAGCAAAAGTGAACTTTTGGGACTTCATCAAGATCAAAAGCTTCTCCACAGCAAAGGAAACAGTTAATAAAGCAAAGAGGGAACCCACAGAATGGGAGAAGATGTTTGCAAATGACACTACAAACAAAGGACTGATATCCAGGATCTACAAAGAATTTCTCAAACTCAATACACACAAGACAAAACATATCTTGTTAAGCTATAGGAAAGGGGGAAAAGTTCAGCTTTCAGTTAAATTTTTGCATGTGTCCACCATTTCCCAAGACAAGTTAAAGAAATGGAGACTGGATTATTATTATTATTATTATTATTTCCAATATTAATTGGAGATTTTACTGTGTACATTTAGCTAAACAAATCCTTTCCAATTCTGACTACTGAGGATGTAGCCAGTTCGCAAGGTTGTGCAGAGTACAAAATCAGGTAAGGAAAGCCAAGATGTTGCAATGAATTAGAACAATATAAGTAACAGAAAAGGTTAAAAGAGACAGACCAACAATGCCTTGAAGTGAGGCATCTCTGATATCTGTGTTACCTACACAGTGCCTCCAGACCTGCAGGTACTCTGAAGATGACCAGAGAGAACTATTGGAAGTATTTCAAAAGACCAATGGCATTGTACATGAGTACTTTATTATATCATTAATTGGTGAGCTGCTTGCCTTTTGCTACTCAGAAATTATCAAAGCCATATATTAACATGGAAATCAAATTAATTAATATTATTATAAAAACAGACTCCTAAAAAAAAAAAAACCAGACTCCTTAAATAAAAACAATTCAAAGAGTCCTTGGGAATGAAAAGGTTGGAAAATCTAGACCAGAATTTGGGATCTTAGGAAATTCTCCTGAAAGTCAGTAAACTTAACCAAGTGAACCACCCAGGTGCCCCAGAAACTTACTGGGAAATTCCAAAAGGGTAGGAGAAGTTATCATGAATGTCTACATCTTACCTTTCTCCAGTCTTGAAATCTTGCTTCATCTGTCCATTTACTTCCTTTGTCCCTGTTCCCTCCACTCTTTTCTTTTTTTATTTTTAATTCAGTGCTCAATTATTGACTTCTAAAATTAGTTAGCTTTTATAAGCATTGTCTCATTAGATTCCTTATTTTACACGTGGGGAAAAAAAAACCAACAGAAGAGAACAGAGCCCGAGATCACACCCTTACAAAATTGCAGAACTGGACCTCCACAATCATCCCTCACCCCAGAAATATCCCTGAAATTTTTGGTTAGAGATTAATCTTTTCAGTGAAGGTCAGAGAAGTTGGGAAAAGAGAAAGAGAACCCAAGAAAAGCCCACAGCAGAGGGTGTGGAAGTGAAGAGAGGTAAAGAATTGGAGAGACTGAGAATGATAAACCTTGCTCTACACAGGTCCTACTGGAAGAATCACATGGCTGTTAAGATAGCACAGAATCCACTGTTCTCACTAAATCTTGCCCTCTCACCTTGACCCAGATTCCACAAGAAGACATAACTCTTACCAAACGCTGAAATAGTTTATTTCTTTTCCAAAGGAATTTTCCAGGTGGATCTATTGCTCTCCAAGATGGGACCCTTTGGCCACAAAATAGGCTGTCCACTCAGAGTGAAAGAGATGCCAACAACCGGAGATCCTCTTAAATGTGTTATTGTTAAGGGCAGAGATAACAGGGGAAAAGACAATTAGAGGGAGAAAACCCTCTAGGTACTTGTTCTCTGGGGTCATGGTTATCATGGAGTTTTTATCCCTGCTAATTTCATGTCCCATTTTGCCATGTCCCTTGTGGATCCATTCCCCACCTATCCCATAGTCCAGTCATGTCCATATAATTATAGCTTTTCTATTAGAAACTTTTCTATTAGAAGCTTTTCTATTAGAAAGAGTCGTTAGAGCAGGGAAGAACCTAGGAATCATTCACTCTGATACCTTCAATTACCAGGTGAGGAGCCTAAAGCTAGAGAAGCTAAAAGATTTGCTCAAGATGACACTGGTAAAATACTAGTTGGTGAAATACCTTAATTAAAATAAATTAGATATGCATGCATTTCCATGTTGTCAAAGCACTTTCATCTTAGATATATACATCCGTACATTTTCTCAACTATCTGACCAGATCAAATTGTCAATGCAACTTGTGAGGCATGTATGGCTTTATTTCCTATGGGTAAACAGGGACATTGAGTCCATAAGGAAAATAGTATAACTAATCCATGATTGAGCCATGACTTACCATGGTTATAACCTGGGGAGAGAGAGAGTTTGACTTCTTCATTGTCAATTTGGATACCTTTTATTTCTCTTTGTTGTCTGATTGCTGTTCTAATACTATGTTGAACAAGAGTGGTGAAAGTGGGCACCCTTGTCATGTTCTGATCTCAACGGGAAGGTTGCAAGCTTTTTCCCATTGAGGATGATATTTGCTGTGGGTCTTTCATAGGTAGATTTGATAAAGTTCAGGAATGTTTCCTCTATCCCTAAACTTTGAAACATTTTAATCAGGAATGGATGCTGGATTTTGTCGAATGCGTTTTCTGCATCAATTGAGAGGGCCATGTGGATCTTCTCTCTTCTCTTATTAATTTGTTCTATCACATTGATTGATTTGCGAATGTTGAACCATCCTTGTAGCCCAGGGATGAATCCCACCTGGTCATGGTGGATAATCTTTTTAATGTGCTGTTAGATCCTGTTTTCTAGGATCTTGTTGAGAATCTTAGCATCCATATTCATCAGTGATACTGGTCTGAAATTCTCCTTTTTGGTAGGGTCTTTGCCTGGTTTGGGGATCAGGGTAATGTTGGCTTCATAGAAAGAGTCTGGAAATTTTCCTTCTGCTTCAATATTTTGAAACAGCTTCAGGAGAATAGGTGTTATTTCTTCTTTGAAAGTCCATCAGAAAGGACGAATACCCAACTTTTGTAGCAACATGGACGGGACTGGAAGAGATTATGCTGAGTGAAATAAGTCAAGCAGAGAGAGTCAATTATCATATGGTTTCACTTATTTGTGGAGCATAACAAATAGCATGGAGGACATAGGGAGTTATAGAGGAGAAGGGAGTTGGGGGAAATTGGAAGGGGAGGTGAACCATGAGAGTCTATGGACTCTGAAAAACAATCTGAGGGTTTTGAAGGGTTGGGGTTGGGAGGTCGGGGTACCAGATGGTGGGTATTATAGAGGGCACAGATTGCATGGAGCACTGGGTGTGGTGCAAAAATAATGAATACTGTTATGCTGAAAATAAAAAATAAATTAAAAAAAAAAGAAAGTTTGGTACAATTCTCCAGGGAATCCATCAGGTCCATCATATCAAAAAATAGGCAGAAGATATGAAGAGACACTTCTCCAATGAAGACATACAAATGGCTGTCAGACACATGAAAAAATGTTCATCATCACTAGCCCTCAGGGAGATTCAAATTAAAACCACATTGAGATATTACCTTACACCAGTTAGAATGGCCAAAATTAGCAAGACAGGAAGCAACATGTGTTGGAGGGGATGTGGAGAAAGAGGAACCCTCCCAGGCCAGGAGAGCATGGAGGATGCCATAGAATTCATGGCTTCCCCCCATGATTACTTAGTCTTTCAAAGTAAACTTAAAAAAAAATTAAATTTATTTTCAGCATATTCGGTATTCATTGTTCATCAGTATTCATTGTTTTTGCACCAACCCAGTGCTCCATGCAAAACCGTGCCCTCTCCAATACCCACCACCAAGTTCCCCCAACCTCCCACCACCTGCACCTTCAAAATGCTTAGATTGTTTTTCAGAGTCCATAGTCTCTCATGGTTCACCACCCCTTCCAATTTCCCTCAACTCCCTTCTCCTCTCCACCTTCCCTTGTCCTTCATGCTATTTGTTATGCTCCACAAATAAGTGAAACCTTATGATAATTGACTAAATTTTCTTTATTTTTTTCTTTTTCTATTTTTTGAAAAATTTTCTTTTTTTCTATTTTTTTTAAATTTATTTTTTATTTATTTTCAGCATAACAGTATTCATTATTTTTGCACCACACCCAGTGCTCCATGCAATCCGTGCCCTCTATAATACCCACCACCTGGTACCCCGACCTCCCACCCCCCGCCCCTTCAAAACCCTCAGATTATTTTTCAGAGTCCATAGTCTCTCATGGTTCACCTCCCCTTCCAATTTCCCCCAACTCTCTTCTCCTCTCTAACTCCCCATGTCCTCCATGCTATTTGTTGTGCTCCACAAATAAGTGAAACCATATGATAATTGACTCTCTCTGCTTGACTTATTTCACTCAGCATAATCTCTTCCAGTCATGTCCATGTGGATACAAAAGTTGGGTATTCGTCCTTTCTGATGGAGGCATAATACTCCATAGTGTATATGGACCACATCTTCCTTATCCATTCATCCGTTGAAGGGCATCTTGGTTCTTTCCACAGTTTGGCGACCATGGCCATTGCTGCTATAAACACTGGGGTACAGATGGCCCTTCTTTTCACTACATCTGTATCTTTGGGGTAAATACCCAGGAGTGCAATTGCATGGTCATAGGGAAGTTCTAATTTTAATTTCTTGAGGAATGTCCACACTGTTCTCCAAAGAGGCTGCACCAACTTGCATTCCCACCAACAGTGGAAGAGGGTTCCCCTTTCTCCACATTCTCTCCAACACATGTTGCTTCCTGTCTTGCTAATTTTGGCCATTCTAACTGGTGTAAGGTAATATCTCAATGTGGTTTTAATTTGAATCTCCCTGAGGGCTAGTGATGATGAACATTTTTTCATGTGTCTGACAGCCATTTGTATGTCTTTATTGGAGAAGTGTTTGTTCATATCTCCTGCCCATTTTTTGATATGATTGTCTGTTTTGTGTGTGTTGAGTTTGAGGAGTTCTTTATAGATCCTGGATATCAACCTTTTGTCTGTACTGTCATTTGCAAATATCTTCTCCCATTCCGTGGGTTGCCTCTTTGTTTTCTTGACTGTTTCCTTTGATGTGCAGAAGCTTCTGATTTTGGTGAAGTCCCAAAAGTTCATGTTTGCTTTTGTTTACTTTGCCTTTGGACACATATCTTGAAAGAAGTTGCTGTGGCTGATATCGAAGAGATTACTGCCTATGTTCTCCTGTAGGATTCTGATGGATTCCTGTCTCACATTGAGGTCTTTTATCCATTTTGCATTTATCTTTGTGTACGGTGTAAGAGAATGGTCGAGTTTCATTTTTCTACATATAGCTGTCCAGTTTTCCCAGCACCATTTATTGTAGAGACTGTCTTTTTTCCACTGTATATTTTTTCCTGTTTTGTCAAAGATTATTTGACCAGAGAGTTGAGGGTCCATACCTGGGCTCTTTACACTGTTCCACTGGTCTATGAGTCTGTTTTTATGCCAGTATCATGCTGTCTTGGTGATCACAGCTTTGTAGTAAAGCTTGAAATCAGGTAACGTGATGCCCTCCGTTTTATTTTTGTTTTTCAACATTTCCTTAGTGATTCGGGGTCTCTTCTGATTCCATGCAAATTTTTGGATTATTTGCTCCAGCTCTTTGAAGAATACTGGTGGCTCTTTCTATGAAGCCAGAATTACCTTGATCCCCAAACCAGGGAAAGACCCTACCAAAAAGGAGAATTTCAGACCAATATCACTGATGAATATGGATGCTAAGATTCTCAACAAGATCCTAACAAACAGGATCCAACAACACATTAAAAAGATTATCCACCATGACCAGGTGGGATTCATCCCTAGGCTACAAGGTTGGTTCAACATTCGCAAATCAATCAATGTGATAGAACAAATTAATAAGAGAAGAGAGAAGAACCACACGGTCTTCTCAATTGATGCAGAAAAAGCATTTGACAAAATCCAGCATCCATTCCTGATTAAAATGTTTCAAAGTTTAGGGATAGAGGGAACATTCCTGAACATCATCAAATCTATCTATGAAAGACCCACAGCAAAAATCATCCTCAATGGGAAAAAGCTTGCATCCTTCCCGTTGAGATCAGGAACACAACAAGGATGCCCACTTTCACCACTCATGTTCAACATAGTATTAGAAGTCCTAGCAACAGCAATCAGACAACAAAGAGAAATAAAAGGTATCCAAATTGGCAATGAAGAAGTCAAACTCTCTCTCTCTGCAGATGACATGATTCTTTACATGGAAAACCCAAAAGATTCCACCCCCAAACTACTAGAACTAATACAACAGTTCAGCAACATGGCAGGATACCAAGTCAATGTACAGAAACCAGTGGCTTTCTTATACACTAATAATGAAAATACAGAAAGGGAAATTAGAGAATTGATTCCATTTACTATAGCATCAAGAACCATAAGATACCTGGGAGTAAACCTAACCAAAGAGGTAAAGGATGTGTACTTGAGGAACTATAGAGCACTCATTAAAGAAATTGAAGAAGACACGAAAAGATGGAAGACCATTCTGTGCTCTTGGATTGGAAGAATAAACATTGTTAAAATGTCTATACTGCCTAGAGCAATCTATTCTTTTTTTTCTATTTTAATCAATATCTTATCAATTCCTTTTTAAAAAATTTTTTAATTTTCTTTTTTAAAGTCATATTCTATCCTTTCATTGTAGTTAACTTTATTTTTTGTATATATATAAATTTTTCTTTCATCAAAAATTTGGGGTGCAGTTTATTCTAGCAGACCAAAATATACCCTAAATCTAGTCCATGGCTTAGTTCTAATCTCCCACCCAATCACATTCTCTCCTTTTTTTTCTTTAATTCTTTTCTTTCTTTATTCAACCAACTTCTTATCAATTCCCTTTTTAAAATCTTTTAAAAATTATTTATTTATTAAAATTTCTTTTCAGTGTAACAGTATTCATTGTTTTTGCACCACACCCAGTGCTCCATGCAATCCGTGACCTCTCTAATACTCACCGCCTCGTTCCCCCAACCTCCCTCCTTCAAAACCCTCAGATTGTTTTTCAGAGTCCGTATTCTCTCATGGTTCACCTCCCCTTCCAATTTCCCCCAACTCCCTTCTCCTCTCCATCACCCCTTGTCCTCCATGCTACTTTTTATGCTCCACAAATAAGTGAAACCATATAATTGACTCTCTCTGCTTGACTTATTTCACTCAGCATAATCTCTTCCAGTCCCGTCCATGTTGCTACAAAAATTATTTATTTATTTTTTAAATTTTCATCTTTACAGTCATATTCCATTCCTTTATTGTATTTACCCTTATTTTTGTGTATATATGTAAGTTTTTCTTTCTTTAAAATTTTGGGATTTATTTTCTTCTAACAGACCATAATACACTCAAAATCTAGTGTGGATCTGTTCTATTCACCAGTCTGATCATATTCTTTTTTTCTTTCTTTCTTTCTTTTTTTTTAAATTTCAAAACAGTTTTATTTATGTAATACCTTTGTCAAACACATGCAGTATTCAATATGTGCCAGGCACTATTCATTATTTTTTCCAATTTTAAAAATTTAATTTCTTTTCAGTGTAACAGAATTCATTGTTTATGCACCACACCCAGTGCTCCATGTAATATGTGCCCTCCATAATACCCACTACCAGGCTCACCCATCTTCCCACCCACTGCCCCACTAAAACCCTCAGATTGTTTTTCAGAGTCCATAGTCTCTCATAGTTCATCTCCCCCTCCAATTTCCCTCAACTCCCTTCTGTCCATCTCCCCGTGTCCTCCGTGTACTTACTATGCTCCACAAGTAAGTGAAACCATGATAATTGACTCTTTCTGCTTGACTTATTTCATTCTGCATAATCTCTTCCTTTTTTTCCCTTTTTTTCCTCTTGATTTTGGGTGTCTTCTGATTTGTTTACTGTATATTTTTCTGGGGTCACTGGTACCCTTTTAGCAATTTGTTCTCTCATTTATCTATTCTTTTTGGACAAAATAACAAAATGGAAAAATTCACCTCAAAAAAATTTTAAAAAAAGAACAAGAGGCAGTACCAGCTGCTGGGGACCTAATCAATATGGACTTTAGTTAAGATGTCAGAACTAGGTTCAGAATGAGGATGATAAAGATACTATCTGGGCTTAAAAAAAGCACAGAAGATACTGGAGAATCCCTTTCTGGAGAAATAAAAGAACTAAAATCTAACCAAGTCAAAATAAAAAAGGCTATTAATGAGATGCAATAAAAAATGGAGGCTCTAGGAGACAAGATAGTGGGGAAGTAGGAGGAGGTGCTGTTTCAACCTGTACCCTAAAGTGAGCTGATTACCTACCAAAGAACTCTGATCACCCATGAAATCAGCCTGAGATCAGAATTATACACGTCTGGATCTCTACAGGGGCAGAAGATGCCAGTGGGCAGGTAAAACGGAGTGGAAATGTTGGACTGATATCAGAAGATAAACAAAAGGGGGAGGGAGCAACCAGAGGCAACCCATTGGAAAGTAACACCCCAATACGAGAGTGCCCTGCATCTGAGGACCAGCATTAACTTGGAGTCTGGTTGAAAGCACTCACAAAGAGCAAAGGATTGTGGGGAGAAATTGTGGAAATTGGGGCAGCTAGGGACAGGGGCTTAAGTCCCTGGACCCAGGACAGCCTCCCCTGGCACTGAGCCAGAGAGAGTGTGGCGGAGAAACCAGGTCTTGGTCCCTGAGCTGCCAGTGTGCCTGAGAACACATGGGGTCCAGCTCCCATGAGGGGCTGAGAGCCTTGCCACCTGGGAGAATGCCGTGCTGTGCTATCAGAGCCAGAGACCTGCATGCCCCACACCCTCCCCTGAGA
The DNA here is from genome assembly GCF_009829155.1 of Mustela erminea. Lineage (NCBI taxonomy): Eukaryota > Metazoa > Chordata > Mammalia > Carnivora > Mustelidae > Mustela > Mustela erminea. The sequence goes on along the minus strand of NC_045622.1, from coordinate 102,557,992 downwards.
GAGGTGCACACAAGTCCATGTGCTTAGACCCAGAAAGACCAGGCACTCCCAGCCCAGGCCAGCGGGAAAATCTCAGTGTGCGATCGCTTCTTGGAACCTCTCTGGCCATCTGGAGCTGCCCAGACAGCAGCCGCTGCTGTGGTTTTGGGTACCAGCAGGAGATTCTGCATCCCCAGGGACCTCAACTCAGAACCTGGTCTGCCAGCAGTGAAGGGGGAATCTATATGGGCTCTGCAGCACCCACAGGGGAGCATACTGAGGATTCTCTCTGAGAGGGAGATCAGGGTGCAGTTTGCTTTCCTCTAAACCTCCAAAACCCATCAAGTCTTTGGGACTTCATGAAGATAAAAAGCTGTTGCACAGCAAAGGGAACAGCCAACAAAACTAAGAGGCAACCCCCGGAATGGGAGAAGATACTTGCAAGTGACACTACAGAATGGGCTGGTGTCCAAGATCTACAAAGAACTTATCAAACTCAACACCCAAAAAACCAGATAATCAAGTCAAAAAATGGGCAGAAGACATGAACAGACACTTCTCCAAATATGACATACAAATGGCTAACAGACACATGAAAAAAATGGTACAGGTACTCAACATCATTAGTGATCAGGGAAATTCAAATCAAAACCACACTGAGATACCACCTTACACCAGTTAGAATGGCAAAAATTGACACGACAAGAAACAACAAGTTTTGGAGAGGTTGTGGAGAAAGAGGAACCCTCTTACACTGTTGGGAAGGCAAGGTTATACAGCCACTTTGTAAAACAGTGTGGATGTTCCTCAAAAAGTTAAAAATAGTCCTACCCTAAAAAAAATAGACTTACCCTATGACCCAGCAATTGCACTAGGGGGTATTTAACCCAAGGATACAGATATAGTGAAAGGAAGGGCCACATGCACCACAATGTTCATAGCAGCAATGTACACGATAGCCAAAATGTGGGAAGAGCTGAGATGCCCTTCAACAGGTGAACAGATAAAGAAGATGTGGTCCATATATACGATGGAATATTACTCAGCCATCAGAAAGAATGAATACCCAACTTTTACATCAACATGGATGGAACTGGAGGAGATTATGCTAAGTGAAGTAAGTCAAGCAGAGAACGATGATTATCCTATAGTTTCACTTACTTGTGGAACGCAGGAATAGCATGGAGAGCATTAGGATAAGAGAGGGAAAAATGAAGGAGGAGAAATCAGAGGGGAAGATGAACCATGAAAGACTATGGACTCTGGGAATCAAACTGAAAGTTTCAAGGAGGGGAGGGGCTTCAGGGGTGGGAGGATGGGTGAGCCCGGTGATGGGTATTAAGCAGTGCATGTATTGAATGGAGCACTGGGTGTTATATGCAAACAATGAATCATGGAACACTACATCAAAAATTAATGATGTCCTGTATGGTGACTAACATAACATAAGGAAAAATTATATAAAAAAGAAAAAAGCTTCTGCACAGCAAAGGAAACAGTCAACAAACTAAGAGACGACCCAGAAAATGGGAGAAGATATTTGCAAATGACATATCAGATAAAGAACTAGTATCCAAGATCTATAATGAACTTCTCAAATTCTCAACACCCAAAACACAAATAACCCAGTCAGGAAATGGGCAGAAGACATGAACAGATACTTTTCCAAAAAAGACATACAAATGGCCAACAGAAACATGAAACAATGGGCCACATCACTAGCTATCAGGGAAATAAAAAAAAAAAAAAACCCACAATGAGATACTACCAGTTGGAATGGCCAAAATTAACAAGAAAGGAAACAACAAATGTTGTTGAGGATGTGGAGAAAGGGGAACCCTCTTAACACTGCTGGTGGGAATGCAAGCTGATACAGTCACTCTGGAGAACAGTATGGAGGTTTCTCAAGAAGTTAAAAATAGAGCTACCCTACAACCCAGTAATTGCACTACTAGGTATTTACCCCAAAGACACAGATGGAGTGGTCTAAAGGGTTACCTGCACCCTAATAGTCATATCAGCAATCTCTACAATAGCCAAACTGTGGAAAGAGCCAAGATATCCATTGATAATTGAGTGGAAATATACAATGGAATATTATGCAGCCATCAGTGAGGATGAATTCTTACCATTTACATCGATGTGGATGGACCTGGAGGGTGTTATGCTGAGCAAAACAAGTCAGAGAAAGACAAATATCAGGATTTCACTCCTATATGGAATATAAGAAACAGGGCAGAGGACCATAGGAGAAGGGAGGGAAAAGAGAATGAGAAGTCATCAGAGAGGGAGAAAAACCTGACTCTTAACTATAGGAAACAAACTGAGGGTTTCTGGAAGTGGGTGGGGGTATGGGGAAACTGGGTGATGGGCATTAAGGAGGGCACGTGATATGATGAGCACTAGGTGTTATACGCAACTGATAATTTACTGAACACTACATCTGTAACTAACAATGTATTGTAAGTTGAATAACTGAATTTTTTAAAAAAAAGAAAAAATAATTTGTTTTCTTTAGAAGTTTTTAAAAAACAGCGTCTAGTTTCATTAATATTTTCTATTGTCGTTTTAGTCTCTTTTTAATTTATTTCCACTCTGATCTTTGTTATCCCCGTCCTTCTACTAACTTCAGGCTTATTCTTTTTTTAGTTCCCTGAATTATAAAGTTAGGTTGTTTAATTTATATTTCACATTTCTTTCTTTCTTTCTTTTTTTTTTTGGTTACTTTTTAAATGACTTTTTAATGATTTTTAAATTTTTTATAAACATATAATATATTTTTATCCCCAGGGGTACAGGTCTGTGAATCGCCAGGTTTAAACACTTCACAGCACTCACCCCAGCACATACCCTCCCCAATGTCCATAACCCCACCCTCCCTTCGCCCAACCCCCCTCCCTCCAGCAACCCTCAGTTTGTTTTGTGAGATTAAGAGTCACTTATGGTTTGACTCCCTCCCAATCCCATCTTGTTTCATTTATTCTTCTCCTACCACCTTAACCCCCAATGTTGCATCTCCACTTCCTCATATCAGGGAGATCATATGATAGTTGTTTCTCTCTGATTGACTTATTTCGCTAAGCATGATACCTTCTGGTTCCATACACGTCATTGCAAATGGCAAGATTTCATTTCTTTTGATGGCTGCATAGTATTCCATTGTGTATATGTACCACATCTTCTTTATCCATTCATCTGTTGATGGACATCTAGGTTTTCTCCATACTTTAGCTATTGTAGACATTGCTGCTATAAACATTCGAGTCCATGTGCCCCTTCGGATCACTACATTTGTATCTTTAGGATAAATACCCAGTAGTGCAATTGCTGGGTCATAGGGTAGTTCTTTTTCAACATTTTGAGGAACCTCCATGCTGTTTTCCAGAGTGGTTGCACTACCTTGCCTTCCCACCAACACTGTAGGAGGTTTCCCCTTTCTCTGCATCCTCGCCAGCTTCTGTCATTTCCTGACTTGTTCATTTTAGCCATTCTGGCTGGTGTGAGGTGGTATCTCATTGTGGTTTTGATTTGTATTTCCTTGATGCTGAGTGACGTGGAGCATTTTTTCATGTGTCTGTTGGCCATCTGGATGTCTTCTTTGCAGAAATGTCTGCTCATGTCCTCTGCCCATTTCTTGATTGGATTATTTGTTCTTTGGGTGTTGAGTTTGCTGAGTTCTTTATAGATTCTGGACACTAACCCTTTATCTTATATGTTGTTTGCAAATATTTTCTCCCATTCTGTCAGTTGACTTTTGGTTTTGTTAACTGTTTCCTTTGCTGTGCAAAAGCTTCTGATCTTGATAAAATCCCAATAGTTCATTTTTGCCCTTGCTTCCCTTGCCTTTGGTGAAGTTCCTAGGAAGACGTTGCTGTGGCTGAGGTCAAAGAGGTTGCTGCCTGTGTTCTCCCCAAGGATTCTGATGGATTCCTTTCTCACATTGAGGTCCTTCATCCATTTTGAGTCTATATTTATATGTGGTGTAAGGAAATGGTCCAATTTCATTTTTCTGCATGTGGCCATCCAATTTTCCCAACACCATTTGTTGAAGAGGCTGTCTTTTTTCCATTGGACATTCTTTCCTGCTTTGTCGAAGATTAGTTGACTGTAGAGTTGAGGGTCTATTTCTGGGCTCTCTATTCTGTTCCATTGATCTATGTGTCTGTTTTTGTGTCAGTACCATGCTGTCTTGATGATGACAGCTTTGTAATAGAGCTTGAAGTCCAGAATTGTGATACCACCAACTTTGGCTTTCTTTTTCAATATTCCTTGGTTATTCGAGGTCTTTTCTGGTTCCATATAAATTTTAGGATTATTTGTTCCATTTCTTTGAAAAAAATGGATAGAATTTTGATAGGGATTGCATTAAATATGTATATTGCTTTAGGTAGCATAGACATTTTCACAATATTTATTCTTCCAATCCAGGAGCATGGAACATTTTTCCATTTCTTTGTGTCTTCCTCAATTTCTTTCATGAGTACTTTATAGTTTTCTGAGTATAGATTCTTGAGCTCTTTGATTATGTTTATTCCTAGGTATCTTATAGTTTTGGGTGCAATTGTAAATGGGATTGACTCCTTATTTTCTCTTTCTTCTGTCTTGTTGTTGGTGTAGAGAAATGCAACTGATTTCTGTGCATTGATTTTATATCCTGACACTTTACTGAATTCCTGTACAAGTTCTAGCAGTTCTGGAGTGGAGTCTTTTGGGTTTTCCACATATAGTATCATATCATCTGCGAAGTGTGATAGTTTGATTTCTTCTTTGCCGATTTGGATGCCTTTAATTTCCTTTTGTTGTCTGATTGCTGAGGCTAGGACTTCTAGTACTATGTTGAATAGCAGTGGTGATAATGGACATCCCTGCCATGTTCCTGACCTTAGCGGAAAAGCTTTCAGTTTTTCTCCATTGAGAATGATATTTGCGGTGGGTTTTTTGTAGATGGCTTTGATGATATTGAGGTATGTGCCCTCTATCCCTACACTTTGAAGAGTTTTGATCAGGAAGGGATGCTGTTCTTTGTCAAATGCTTTTTCAGCATCTATTGAGAGTATCATATGGTTCTTGTTCTTTCTTTTATTGGTGTGTTGTATCACATTGACTGATTTGCAGATGTTGAACCAACCTTGCAGCCCTGGAATAAATCCCACTTGGTCATGGTGAATAATCCTTTTAATGTACTGTTGAATCCTATTGGCTAGTATTTTGGTGAGAATTTTCGCATCTGTGTTCATCAAGGATATTGGTTTGTAGTTCTCTTTTTTGATGGGATCCATGTCTGGTTTTGGGATCAAGGTGATGCTGGCCTCATAAAATGAGTTTGGAAGTTTTCCTTCCATTTCTATTTTTTGGAACAGTTTCAGGAGAATAGGAGTTAGTTCTTCTTCAAATGTTTGGTAGAATTCCCCTGGAAAGCCATCTCGCCCTTGGGTTTTGTTTGTTTGGAGATTTTTGATGACTGTTTCAATCTCCCTACTGGTTATGGGTCTGTTCAAGTTTTCTATTTCTTCCTGGTTCATTTGTTAATTTATATGTCTCTAGGAATGCATCCATTTCTTCCAGATTGTCAAATTTGTTGGCGTAGAGTTGCTCATAGTATGTTCTTGTAATTGTATTTCTTTGGTGTTAGTTGTGATCTCTCCTCTTTCATTCATGATTTTATTCATTTGGGTCCTTTCTCTTTTCCTTATGGTCCAGTAGCTGTTTGTCCCTCTTTTGCTTAGCTTCTTAATTCTCTGTCATTTAGTCTTCTATATCGCTAATTCTTTCTTCTGCCTCATTTATCCTAACCGTGAGAGCCTCCATTTTTGATTGCACCTCATTAATAGCTTTTTTGATTTCAGCTTGGTTAGATTTTAATTCTTTTATTTCTCCAGAAAGGGCTTTTATATCTCCCGAGAAGTTTTCTCTAATATCTTCCATGCCTTTCTCGAGCCTGGCTAGAACCTTTAGAATTGTCATTCTGAACTCTAGATCTGACATATTACCAAAGTCTGTATTGATTAGGTCCCTAGCCTTTGGTACTGCCTCTTGTTCTTTTTTTTTTTTTTTTGTGGTGAATTTTTCCGCCTTGTTATTTTGTCCAGATAAGAGTATATGAAGGAGAAAGTAAAATACTAAAAGAATGGCAAGGACCCCAGGAAAATATGCTTTAACCAAATCAGAAGAGATCCCAAATGATGGGGAGGATAAAGGGGACAAAAAGAGGTTCAGAAAAAAAAAGAAATAATTAAAAATAAAAAACTAATAAAGAAAAAATATAAAAAAGAAAGAAAAAAATATATACGTATATATATATATATGCATATATATTAGATAAACTAGTTAAAAAACGTTAAAAAGTAAAGGGTAAAAGTTAAAAAAATTTAGCAGACGAAGAGGAAAAAAATTGAAAAATAAAAAACATAAATTAACTGCGAGACTAAAGAATCATGGGGAGAAAGCCATGAGTTCTATGCTTTGCTTTCTCCTCCTCTGGAATTCCGCTGCTCTCCTTGGTATTGAAACTGCACTCCTTGGTATGTGAACTTGGTCCTGGCTGGATTTCTTGTTGATCTTCTGGGGGAGGGGCCTGATGTAGTGATCCTCAAGTGTCTTTGCCCCAGGAGGAATTGCACTGCCCTTACCAGGGGCCAGGCTGAGTAATCCGCTTGGGTTTGCTTTCAGGAGTTTTTGTTCCCTGAGCACTTTCCATAGAGTTCCAGAGGACGGGAATGAAAATGGCGGCCTCCTAGTCTCTGGCCCAGAGGAGCCCAGAGTGCAGGGCCCCACTCCTCAGTGCGCCTTCAGAGAATAGCGCCCATTTACTCCCGTCTGCCAGGCCTCTGGCTGTGTTTGAGCTCCCCAAGCCTGCGACAGGTTCAAGGTAACCCCGAGCTGTGAGCTCACTCCTCGGCTCTGTCTCTGTAGCCAGCTTCCCTGTTCTAATACCTGCAAGCTCTGTGACACTCAGACACCCCCGATCCTTCTGTAACCCTGCGGGACCTGAGGCCATGCTGACCCCGGGTGGGCTTCACCCCGGTTGAGCCTCTGGAGCGATGTCATTCAGTGGAACAGACTTTTAAAAGTCCTGACTTTGTGCTCCATTGCTCCACCACTTGCCGGGAGCCAGCCCCTCCCCCCGAAGTCTATCTTCCCATCGCTTTGGATTCACTTCTCCGCCAGTCCTACCTTTCAGAAAGTGGTTGATTTTCTGTTTCTAGAATAGCTGTTCTTCTTCTCTTTGATCTCCTGTTGGATTTGTAGGTATTTGCAATGTTTAGATAAGCTATCTAGCTGATCTTCTGCTACCTGAAGTAGTCTCAGCCTGCTACTTCTCTGCCACTTGACTCCACCCCCTTACATTTCACCTTTCTTAATTCAAGCATTCATTGCTATGTACTTCCCCTCTTAGAAATGCTTTTTCTGTATCCCTAAGTTTTGATATGTTATATTTGAATTTTATTGGCCTCAAAAACACTTCAGTTTCTGTTTTTGATATCTTCTTGATCCGTTGTTCAATAGCATGTTGGTGCTCAGTAGCATGGTGTTCAGTAGCATGTTGTTTTCTCTGCACATATTTGTGAATTTTCCAGTTTTCTTCTTGTACTTGATTTCTAGTTTCATATCACAGGAAAAGATGCTCAATATGATTTTAATCTCTTTAAATTTAATAAGACTTATTTTGTGGTTTAACATATGAAGTGTTCTGGAGCATGTTTCATTTGTACTCTAGAAGAGTATATATTCTGCTTCTTTTGGATCAAATATTCTGCAAACATCTCTTAGGCCCATTTGTTCTAACATGTAGTTTCAGTCCCACATGTTGATATTAATATTCTGTCTGGTCTATCTAGTGTTTAAAATGGGTTAGCAAGTTTTCTACTGTTATTGTATTGCTCTTTCTCCCTTTGAGTCTGTTAATATTTCCTTGATGAATTTAGATGTTCCTAAGTTGGGTGCATAAATACTTGCAAATGTTATATCCTCTTGTTGAATTGACCCCTTATTCTTATATAATGATCTCTGTGTCCTATTAAATCCTTTTTAATAAAGACATCTGAACCTTCTTTCTTTTGATTTCAATTTATATAGAATTTATTCTTCCACCCCTTCATTTTTAGTCTTTGTGTGTGTATTTTTAAAGCTCTAGAAAGTCTCTTGTAGGCAGCATATACTTGGATCTTGTTTTTTTTTAATCCATTCAGCCACTCAACATGTTTGATTGGAGAATTTAGTCCTTTAATATTTAACGTAGTATTAACAAGTGTGGGTTAATGCTGCATTTTGCCCATTGTTTTTTGCCATGTTTTGTAATTCGTTTGTTTCTTGATCTCTTGCTCTCTTCCTTTCTATTTGATGATTTCATGTAGTAGTATATTTAGACTGCCTTCTCCTTATCTTTTGTGGATTTACTATAGGTATGGATGTGTCATTACCACAAGACTTACATAAAACACATTACAACGGTCTACTTTAAACTGGTAACAACTTAAGTTCAAATGTATATTAAAACAATATAAGAAATAAAAAAATAAAAAATTTTAAAAAACTACATTAGTACATTTTATATTGTTAATGCAACAATTTATATCTTTTTATCATGTGTATCCATTACCATATTATTGTAATCATTTTATTTTTACTTTTGTCTGTAACCCTCATTTTACATTTTAAGTGATATACCACCATTTTCACCATATAAGAATGTTCCAAATTTAATTTACCTTTCCAATGAGATTTTATTTTCATATGGTTTCTTCTTACTAATTGGTGACATCTTGTTTCTGCTTGAAGTCCTCTTTTACATTTTTTGTAAAGGCAATCTAGTGGTGATGAATTCATTAGGTTTGCATGTCTGGAAACTCTCCTTCAAATATGAAGGACGATTTATCTGGGTAGAAAATTCTTGATTGGCTGGTTTTCTTCTTTCAGTACTTTGAATATAGTGTGCCACACCACTGGCCTGGAAAGCTTCTGATGACCTATCTACTGATAATTTAATGGAGGTGTCCTTATACATAAAAGTTGTTTTTCTCTTGCTGCTTTTAAGTTTAACTCCTGGTCTTTAATTTGCGACATTTTATTTGTAATATATGTCAGTGTGGTTCTCTTTGGTTTGGTATTACTTAGACTACTCTGGGCTTCCTGGATATGGATATCTGCTTCTTTTCCTAGGTTAGGGAAATTCTCAGCCATAATTTCTTGACATAAGTGTCCCTCCACCCTGCCCAATCTTTGGGGCCTCTAAATACAAACATTGGTCTACCTGATGGTAGCCTGTAAATCCCTTAAGCTATCGTCATTCTATTTCTTTTTTTTTTTATTGATAGAAACTCACTTTTTTCTTTTGATTGGGCATTCTTCCTGCAGTTTTTTAAAAATTTATTTTCAACATAACAGTATTCAATATTTTTGCACCACAAAAGTGCTCCATGCAATCCGTGCCCTATATAATACCCACGACCTAGTATCCCAACCTCCCACCCTACGCCACTTAAAATCCCTCAAATTGTTTTTGAGAGTTCACAGTCTCTCATGATTCACCCCCCTTCCAATTTTCCCCAACTCCCTTCTCCTCTCTAACTCCCCATATCCTCCATGCTATTTGTTATGCTCCACAAATAAGTGAAGCCATATGATAATTGACTCTCTCTGCTTGACTTATTTCACTCAGCATAATCTCTTCCAGTACCATCCATGTGGATACAAAAGTTGGGTATTCATCCTTTCTGATGGAGGCATAATACTCCATAGTGTATATGGACCACATCTTCCTTATCCATTCATCTGTTGAAGGGCATCTTGGTTCTTTCCACAGTTTGGCGACTGTGGCCATTGCTGCTATAAACATTGGGGTACAGATGGCCCTTCTTTCACTACATCTGTATCTTTGGGATAAATACCCAGTTCTGCAATGGTAGGGTCATAGGGAAGTTCTATTTTTAATTTCTTGAGGAATGTCCACACCGTTCTCCAAAGAGGCTGCACCAACTTGCATTCCCACCAACAGTGTAAGAGGGTTCCCCTTTCTCCACATCCTCTCCAACACATGTTGTTTCCTGTCTTGCTAATTTTGGCCATTCTAACTGGTGTAAGGTGATATCTCAATGTGGTTTTAATTTGAATCTCCCTGAGGGCTAGTGATGATGAACATTTTTTCATGTGTCTGACAGCTATTTGTATGTCTTCATTGGAGAAGTGTCTGTTCATATCTTCTGCCCATTTTTTGATATGATTGTCTGTTTTGTGTGTGCTGAGTTTGAGAAGTTCTTTATAGATCCTGGATATCAACCTTTTGTCTGTACTGTCATTTGCAAATATCTTCTCCCATTCCGTGGGTTGCCTCTTTGTTTTTTTGACTGTTTCCTTTGCTGTGCAGAAGCTTTTGATTTTGATGAAATCCCAAAAGTTTATTTTCGCTTTTGTTTACTTTGCCTTTGGATACCTATCATGAAAGAAGTTGCTGTGGCTGATATCGAATAGATTACTGCCTATGTTCTCCTCTAGGATTCTGATAGATTCCTGTCTCACGTTGAGGTCTTTTATCCATTTTGGGTTTATCCTTGTGTATGGTGTAAGAGAATGGTCGAGTTTCATTCTTCTACATATAGCTGTCCAGTGTTCCCAGCACCATTTATTGAAGAGACTGTCTTTTTCCACTGTATACTTTTTCCTGTTTTGTCGAAGATTATTTGCTCATAGACTTGAGGGTCCATATCTGGGCTCTCTATTCTGTTCCATTGGTCTATGTGTCTGTTTTTATGCCAGTACCATGCTGTCTAGATGATCACAGATTTGTAGTAAAGCTTGAAATCAGGTAGCGTGATGCCCCCTGTTTTATTTTTGTTTTTCAACATTTCCTTAGCGATTCAAGGTCTCTTCTGATTCCATACAAATTTTTGGATTATTTGCTGTAGCTCTTTGAAAAATACTGGTGGGATTTTGATTGGAATGGCATTAAAAGTATAGATTGCTCTAGGCAGTATAGACATTTTAACAATGTTCATTCTCCCGATCCAAGAGCATGGAATGGTCTTCCATCTTTTTGTGTCTTCTTCAACTTCTTTCATGGTGTTCTGTAGTTCCTTGAATACAGATCCTTTACCTCTTTGGTTAGGTTTATTCCCAGGTATCTTGTGGTTCTTGGTGCTATAGTCAATGGAATTGATTCTCTAATTTCCCTTTCTGTTTTTTCATTGTTAGAGTATAAGAAGGCCACTGATCTGTACATTGACTTTGTATCCTGCCACTTTGCTGAACTGCTGTATGAGTTCTAGTAGTTTGGGGGTGGAGTCTTGGGTTTTCCATATAAAGAATCATGTCATCTGCAAAGAGAGAGAATTTGACTTCTTCTTTGTCAATTTGGATACCTTTTATTTCTCTTTGTTGTCTGATTGCTGTTGCTAGGACTCTCTAATTATGTTGAACAAGAGTGATGAGAGTGGGCATCCTTGTCATTTTCCTGATCTCAACGGGAAGGCTGCAAGCTTTTTCCCATTGAGGATGATATTTGCTGTGGGTTTTTCATAGATAGATTTGATGAAGTTCAGGAATGTTCCCTCTATCCCTATACTTTGAAGTGTTTTAATCAGGAATGAATGCTGGATTTTGTCAAATGCTTTTTCTGCATCAATTGAGAGGACCATGTGGCTCTTCTCTCTTCTCTTATTAATTTGTTCTATCACATCGATTGATTTGCAAATGTTGAACCATCCTTGTAGCCCAGGGTGAATCAGCCTCTTTGGAGAATAGTGTGGATATTCCTCAAGAAATTAAAAATAGAACTTCCCTATGACCCTGCTATTGCACCACTGGGTTTTTACCCCAAAGATACAGATGTATTGAAAAGAAGGGCCATCTGTATCCCAATGTTTAGAGCAGCAATGGCCATGGTCGCCAACTGTGGAAAGAACCAAGATGCCCTTCAACGGACGAATGGATAAGGAAGATGTGGTGCATATACACTATGGAGTATTATGCCTCCATTAGAAAGGACGAATACCCAACTTTTGTAGCAACGTGGATGGGACTGGTAGAGATTATGCTGAGTGAAGTAAGTCAAGCAGCGAGAGTCAATTATCATATGGTTTCACTTATTTGTGGAGCATAACAAATATCATGGAGGACATGGGGAGTTAGAGAGGAGAAGGGAGTTGGGGGAAATTGGAAGTGGAGGTCAACCATGAGAGACTATGGACTCTGAAAAACAATCTGAGGGGTTTGAAGGGGCAGGGAGTGGGAGGTTTGGGTACCCAGTGGTGGGTGTTATATAGGGCACGGATTGCATGGAGCACTGGGTGTGTTGCAAAAATAATGAATACTGTTATGCTGAAAATAAATTTAAAATTTTTTTAAAAAATGGGCTGAAAACTTTAATAGACCTATTTCCAAACAAGACATATGGCCAATAGACATATGAAAATATGCTCTACATCCCTATTCCTTAGGGATATGGAAGGCAGAAGTATGATGAGATAGCACCCTAAACCAGTCGAAATGGGTAGTAATAAAAGACAAGTAATAACAAGTGTTGGGGAGGATGAGGAGAAAAGGAAACCCTTTTGGCGAGCTGGTGGGAAAGTAAGCTGGTTTAGCCAATTTGGAAAATGCTGTAGATATTTCTTAAGCACTGTATAAATAGTAATGTACTGGGGACTTGGGTGGCTCAGTTGGTTAAATGGCTGTCTTTAGCTCAGGTCATGATCAAGGGTTCTGGGATTGTGCCCTGCATCAGGCTCCGTGGTCAGGGGAGCGCCCACTTTCCCCACTCCCTCTGTCTGCTACCCCACCTACATGTGCTCTCTCTCCATCTCTCTAACAAATAAATAAAATCTTTAAAATATAGTAACGTATAGTAACATACTATGTATGAAATTATACACAAACTCTTGAATGGAAAAAAATCTCTTTTTAAAATTTTCTTGAAATTTTCTTAGTTGGACTTTTGTGTATTCATGGAACTCCCAAAGCCAATGCCTCTTCTGCCTCTTCTGCTCCTGATCAACTTAAGGTCCTGGAATCCCTAGGAAACTCAGATCAAGGACACAGTTCCTACACCCTAAACACACCATGACAACCATCATTCTTGTGAGGCTAACTATGTGAGGCATTACACATTCTCAGGGAAGATAGCAAGCAACATGATCCAGGCCTGCCTATGCCAAGAAACTGATGACATTATGTACGTTTCAGGTGTACATTATAAGCAACATCCATATACATACAATGTGATCACCACCAAAATTCTAGTTACCAGTCATCACCATATAATCGACCTTCTTTACCATTTTATCCACTCTGCAACCTCTCTGGTAACCATCAGTTGTTCTCTGTATTTGTGAGTTTGTTTTTTTATTATTATTCTTGCTTGTTTATCTTGTGTATATAGATACAGTACTTTATACTTCACATAGTTACATCACTTAGATTTAATTTTTTTCTGTTACCGCATGAGGATGGCAGATGAGAAATTATATTGTAGATAGTACAGATAGAACCTTTGGGCACAAAGAGGTATGACACATTCTTCCCACTGTAGTAACAATTCATTTGAATCTCACAAAGTATGATTTGTGGAACATACATGATTCTTTCGGACCAGAAACGTGTCCTCTATTGGGTGGCCATGGTGCCCACATTCTCTACTTTTGGTGTTATACATTTAAAACTATCTCAAGTACCTGCTCAGTTTAAGGATTAAGTTATTACAGTTCTTATCAGGGGAAATACATAACAACTAAATTATCAGCAAGAGTTAAATAATTAATTCATTGTCCACCCACCCCTTTCTCCCTAGAAGGGAGAATAGTTGAAGTAGATCAAACCAAAATGGAACTTCTCTAAAACATGCCTGTATTCCTAGTAACTGGCAGGGTAGGTGACTTCCATTTTCAAAAAACTAGAAACAAACAAACAAAAGCCCCCTAGAAACAAACAAGCAAAAAGACATACAAATGGCTATCAGACACATGAAAAAATGTTCATCATCACTAGCCATCAGGGAGATTCAAACTAAAACTACATTGAGATATCACCTTACACCAGTTAGAATGGCCAAAATTAGCAAGACAGGAAACAACATGTGTTGGAGGGGATGTGGAGAAAGGGGAACCCTCTTACACTGTTGGTGGGAATGCAAGTTTGTGCAGCCTCTTTGGAGAACAGTGTGGAGATTCCTCAAGAAATTAAAAATAGAACGTCCCTATGACCCTGCCATTGCACTCCTGGGTATTTACCCCAAAGATAGAGATGTAGTGAAAAGAAGGGCCATCTGTACCCCAATGTTTATAGCAGCAATGGCCACGGTCGCCAAACTGTGGAAAGAACCAAGATTCCCTTCAACGGACCAATGGATAAGGATGATGTGGTGCATATACACTATGGAGTATTATGCCTCCATCAGAAAGGATGAATACCCAACTTTTGTATCCACATGGATGGTACTGGAAGAGATTATGCTGAGTGAAATAAGTCAAGCAGAGAGAGTTAATTATCATATGGTTTCACTTATTTGTGGAGCATAACAAAAAGCATGGAGGACATGGGGAGTTAGAAGGGTGTTGGGGGAAATTGGAAGGGGAGGTGAATCATTAGAGACTATGGACTCTGAAAAACAATCTGAGGGGTTTGAAGTGGCGGGGGGTGGGTGGGAGGTCGGGGTACCAGGTGGTGGGTATTATATAGGGCAGGGATTGCATGGAGCACTGGGTGTGGTGAAAATATAATGATACTGTTATGTTGAAAGTAAGATGGGATTGGGAGGGAGACAAACCATAAGTGACTCTTAATCTCACAAAACAAACTGAGGGTTGCTGGGGGGAGGGGGGTTGGGAGAAGGGGGGCGAGGTTATGGACATTGGGGAGGGTATGTGCTTTGGTGAGTGCTGTGAAGTGTGTAAACCTGGCGATTCACAGACCTGTACCCCTGGGGATAAAAATATATGTTTATAAAAAATAAAAAATTAAAAAAAATTACCAAAAAAAAAAAGAAAAAAGAAAATAAATAAATGAAAAAAAAAACTTCCTTAAAAAAACGTTTGTGGGAATGATGATGAGGAGATATTGTTGAAGGACGTATCAGTAATGCAGCATATGTTGGAAAGAATTCCAAATCAGAGCATAGAAATTACACTGAATATTAATAGAAGACATACTTGTACTACACCCCTTGGTAAGTGCTTTATAAACATCATCCAATTTCATTCTCTCTATAAAGACCTCCTCTATGAAGTTGCTACTACTATCAGCCCCATTTCATGATAATCCTGATGTGATAATCCTGAGTCTGGAAGAGGTTAATTTGCTCATGGTCACACAGTCATCAAGGGGAAGGGTCAGATATCAACCAGATTGGTTGATATCAATGCTCCAGGTTGTGCCATGATAAGTCATGAATTAGTTTTATTGTTCGCCTCATTGCCTCTATTTCCTGGCTTACCCATAGGAAATAATGCTGTGTCTGCCCCACTGGATGCAGCGATGATTGGATCCAGTCAGATAGGTGAGAAAATGTACAGATGTATCCATGTAAAATGAAAGTGCTTTGACAACAGGAAAATGCTCGCATTTCTAACTTATTATAATTAAGGCATTTCACCAGCTAGTATTTTACCAGTGTCATCTTGAGCAAATCTTTTAGCTGCTCTGGCTTTAGGTTCCTTGCCTGGTAATAGACAGTATCAGACTGAATGATTCCTAGCTTCTTCCCAGCTCTAGTGACTCTTCAGTGTCTTACAGAAAAGCTATAGTCATACGGACGTGATTGTACTATTGGGGAAATGGGAACTGGATCCAACAAGGGACATGGCAAAATGGGACATGAAATTAGCAGGGACAGAATCTCCATGACAACCGTGACTCCAGAGAACAATTACCTAGAAGGTTTTCTCCATCTAATTGTCTTTTCTTCTATTGTCTCTGCCCTGAACAATAACACATTCAAGAGGATCTCCAGTTGTTGGCATCTCTCTTACTCTGAGTGGACAGCCTCTCTCATGGCCAAAGGGACCCATCTTGGAGAGCAATAGAATCCACCTGGAAAATTCCTTTGGAAAAGAAATAAGTAATTTCAGCTTTTGGAAAGAGCTCTGTCTTCTAGTGGAATCTGGGTCAAGGTGAGAAGGCAAGCTTTGGTGACAACAGTGGATTCTGTGCTGTCTTAATAGCCACGTGATTCTTCTATTAGGAGCTGTAGTGGAGCAAAGTTTTTGTTCCCCAGTCTCTCCCATTCTTCATCTCTTCTTCACTCCCACACATCTAGTGTGGGCTCTTCCTGGGTGCTCTTTCTACTTCCCAACTTCTCTGACCTTCACTGGAAAGACAATTTAGGTTCATCTCTAATCTAAAACTTCAGGGATTATTCTGGGGTGAGGGATGAATATTGAGTTCCAGGTCTGTGATTTTTTTCAGGGTATGATATTGAACTCTGTCACCTTCTGTTTTTTTTTTTTTTCTTTTTCACGTGTAAAATGGGGGCATAAGGGGATTATTTAGAATCTAATGAGATATAGTTTATAAAAGCTAACAAATTTTAGGGTACCTGGGTGGCTCAGTCATTAAGTATCTGCAATCAGCTCAGGTCATGATCCCAAGGTCCTGGGATTGAGGCCCTCTTAGGCTCCCTGCTCAGTGGGAAGCCTGCTTCTGCTTCTCCCATCTTCCCTGCTTGTGTTCCCTCTTTCTCTGTGTGTCTCTCTGTCAAATAAATAAATAAATAATCCTTTAAAAAATTAAAGCTAACAGTTTGAAATGTTAATAATTGAGCACCAAATTAAAAATAACAATTTACTGACATTCAGGTGGATTTTGTAAGATCCCATATTCTTGTCTAGATTTTCCAACTTTTTCCATCCCAAGGACTTTTTGAATTTTCTTTTGTGTAAAGAATTTGTTTTTATAATAATATTAATTAATTTGATTTTCATGTCAAAATATAGCATTTTTGATAATTTCTGAATAGCAAGAGGCAAGCAGCTCACCAATTAATAATATAATAAAGTACTCGTGTACAATGCCACTGGCCTTTTGAAATACTTCCAACAGCTCTCTGTGGTCATCTTTGGATCCCCTGCCAGTCTGGAGGACTGGTGTGGGTAACACCAGATATCAGAGATGCCTCATTTCAAGGCATTGTTGGCCTAGCTCTTTTAATCTTTTCTGTTAATTTTATTGTTCTACTTCATTGGAATATCTTGGCTTTCTTTACTTGATTTTGTATTCTGCACAACCTTACAAACTGGCCACATCCTCGGTAGTGAGAAATGGAAAGATTTTGTTTAGCTAGATCCACATAAGAAAATCTGCAATTAATATTCTCCCCCTTCAGGTAGCCTTTAATTTTTTAAAATTTCTTTCCAGTGTTCCAAAATTTATTGTTTATGAACCACACCCAGTACTCCATGCAATACATGCCCTTCATAACACCCACTATGAGGCTCACCCAACCTCCCAAGTCCATTCCCTCCAAAACCCTCAGTTTGTTTCTGAATCCACAGTCTCTCATAGTTTTTCTCCTTCTCCAATTTCCCCCAACTTCCTTCTCCTCTCCAGCTCCCAGTGTGAGTTACTTCCCACAAGTAAGTAAAACCATATGATTATTGACTCTGCTTGACTTATTTCACTCAACATAATCTCTTCCAGTCCCAACCATGTGGATACAAAAGTTGGGTATTCATCCTTTCTGATGGAGGCCTAATACTCCATAGTATATATGAACCACATCTTCCTTATCCATTCATCCATTGAGGGGCATCTTGGTTCTTTCCAGTTTGGCAACTGTGGCCATTGCTGCTGTGAACATTGGGGTACAGGTGACCTCTCTTTTCACTGCATCTGTATCTTTGGGGTTAATACCCAGTAGTGCAATTGCAGGGTCATAGGGAAGCTCTGTTTTTAATATCTTAAGGAATCTCCACACTGTTTTCCAAAGTGGCTTTTGTTTCCTTTGCCTTTGGAAACATATCTTGAAAGAAGTTGCTGTGGGTGATGTCAAGAGGTTACTGCCTGTGTTCTCCTCTAGGATTCTGATGGATTCCTGCCTCACACTGAGGTCTTTTATCCATTTCGAGTTTGTCTTTGTGCATGGTTAAGAGAATGTTGAGTTTCATTCATGTATAGCTGTCCAATTTTTCCAGTACCATTTTTTGAAGAGACTGTCTTTTTTCTGCTATATACTTTTCCCTGCTTTGTCAAAGATTATTTGACCACAGAGTTGAGCGTCTATATCTGAGCTCTCTACTCTGTTTCACTGGTCTGTGTGTCTGTTTTGGTGTCAGTACCATGCTGTATTGCTGATTACAGCTTTGTAGTAAAGCTTGAAATCAGGCAACATGATACCACCAGTTTTGTTTTTCTTTTTCAACATATCCTTAGCAATTCAGGGTCTCTTCTGGTTCTATACAAATTTTAGGATTGTTTGTTCCAGCTCTTTGAAAAATGCCGGTGGAATTTTGAGTGGAATGGCATTGAAAGTGCAGATTGTTCTAGGCCATATAGACATTTTAACAATGTTTATTCTTTTGATCCATTAGCATGGAATGGTCTTCCATCTTTTTGTGTCTTCTTTGATTCCTTTCATGAGTGTCTGTAGTTCCTCAAGTATAATTATTTACCTCTTTGGTTAGGTTTATTCCCAGGTCTCTTATGATTCTTGGTGCTATAGTAAATGGAATCAATTCTCTAATTACCCTTTCTGTATTTTCTTTATTAGTGTATAAGAAAGCAACTTATTTCTGTACATTGATTTTGTATCCTGACACATTACTGAATTGCTGTAGGAGTTCTAGTAGTTTGGGTGGAATCTTTGGGACTTCCATATAAAGTATCATGTCATCTGTGAAGAGAGAGAGAGTTTGAGTCCTTCACTGCCAATTTGAATACCTTGTATTTCTCTTTTTTTCTTTTGATTGCTGTTGCTAAGACTTCTAATACTATGTTGAACAAGAGTGGTGAGAGTGGGCATCCTTGTGTTCCTGATCTCAAAGGGAAGGCTGTCAGCTTTTTCCCACTGGGGATGATATTTGCTGTGGGTTTTTCATAGATAGATTTTATGAATTTGAGGAATGTTTCCTCTATTCCTATACTTTGAAGCATTTTAATCAGTAACTGATGCTGTATTTTTTCAAATGCCTTTTCTGCATCAATCGAGAAGATGATGTGGTTCTTCTCTCTTATTGATTTGTTCTACTGCATTGATTGATTTGCAAATATTAAAACACCTTTGCAAATCAGGGATAAATCCTACTTATCATGGTGGATCATCTTTTTTTAAAAAGATTTTATTTATTCATCTGACGGACAGAGATCACAAGTAGGCAGAGAAACAGGCTGAGAGAGAGGAGGAAGCAGGCTTCCCGCTAAGCAGAGCCCCTCATCGGGCTCTCTGCTCAGCGGGGAGCCTGCTTCCTCCTCTCTCTCTCAGCCTGCTTCTCTGCCTACTTGTGATCTCTGTCCTATGAACTTCCAAAACTGAATCAGGAGGAAATTGATAACCTGAATAAACCAATACCGAGAAACAAGATTGAAGCATTGAACAAAATCCTCCCAAATAACAGGATCCCAGGACCTGATGGATTCACTAGGGAAAACCACAAAACTTTCAAGGAAGGAATAATCCCTATTCTACTGAAACTGTTTCAAAGAACTGAAGCAGAAGTCAAATTCCAGACTCTTTTTATGAAGCCAGCATTACCCTGAATCCCAAACCAGACAAAGGCCCCACCAAAAAGGAGAATTTCAGACCAATATCCCTTTTGAATATGGATGCTAATATTCTCAGTAAGATCCTAGCTAATAGGATCGAACAGTACATTAAACAAATTATCCAGGGCACCTGAGTGGCTCAGTAGGCTAAAGCCTCTGCCTTTGTCTTGGGTCATGATCCCAGCATCCTGTAGACAGGCCTGATGTTATTCTGATGGGCCTTCATCGGTATGCAAGAAATCTCTTCCCCATAGCTGCTTTCAAGAGCTCTTGTCTAAAATTATGATTCATCATTTTCACAACCAGGTGTCTTGAGGTCTTTCTAGATTCTATGATCTTGGGGGGATACCCTTCTGCCTCTAGGACATGAACACTGGTTCCATTCCCCTCCAACTAATATTTACACCAGTCACCGTTTCTTTCTTTCTTTTTTAGTCTTGGCATTTGCTCATCTCTTTTTTTTTCTTAATTTTTTATTATTTATAAACATATATTTTAATCCCCAGGAGTACAGGTCTGTGAATCGCCAGGTTTACACACTTCACAGCACTCACCAAAGCACATACCCTCCCCAATGTCCATAACCCCACCCCCCTTCTCCGAATCCTCCCTCCCCCCAGCAACTCTGAGTTTGTTTTGTGAGATTAAGAGTCACTTATGGTTTGTCTCCCTCCCAATCCCATCTTGTTTCATTGATTCTTCTCCTACCCCCTTAACCCCCCATGTTGCATCTCCACTTCCTCATATCAGGGAGATCATATGATAGTTGTCTTTCTCCGCTTGACTTATTTCGCTAAGCATGATACCCTCTAGTTCCATCCATGTTGTCGCAAATGGCAAGATTTCATTTCTATTGATGGCTGCATAGTATTCCATTGTATATATATATACCACATCTTCTTTATCCATTCATCTGTTGATGGACATCTAGGTTCTTTCCATAGTTTGGCTATTGTGGACATTGCTGCTATAAACATTCGGGTGCACGTGCCCCTTCAGATCACTACGTTTGTATATTTAGGGTAAATACCCAGTAGTGCAGTTGCTGGGTCATAGGGCAGTTCTATTTTCAACATTTTGAGGAACCTCCATGCTGTTTTCCAGAGTGGTTGCACCAGCTTGCATTCCCACCAACAGTGTAGGAGAGTTCCCCTTTCTCTGCATCCTCGCCAGCATATGTCATTTCCTGACTTGTTGATTTTAGCCATTCTGACTGGTGTGAGGTGATATCTCATTGTGGTTTTGATTTGTATTTCCCTGATGCCGAGTGATATGGAGCACTTTTTCATGTGTCTGGTGGCCATCTGGATGTCTTCTTTGCAGAAATGTCTGTTCATGTCTTCTGCCCATTTCTTTTTTTTTTTTTTTTTTTTAAGATTTTATTTATTTATTTGACAGAGAGAGAGGCAGGCAGAGAGAGAGAGAGAGAGAGGGAAGCAGGCTCCCTGCTGAGCAGAGAGCCCGATATGGGACTCGATCCCAGGACCCTGAGATCATGACCTGAGCCGAAGGCAGCGGCTTAACCCGCTGAGCCACCCAGGCGCCCCTTCTGCCCATTTCTTGATTGGATTATTTGTTCTTTGGGTGTTGAGTTTGCTGAGTTCTTTATAGATTTTGGACACTAGTCCTTTATCTGATATGTCGTTTGCAAATATCTTCTCCCATTCTGTCAATTGTCTTTTGATTTTGTTAACTGTTTCCTTTGCTGTGCAAAAGCTTTTGATCTTGATGAAATCCCAATAGTTCATTTTTGCCCTTGCTTCCCTTGCCTTTGGCGATGTTCCTAGGAAGATGTTGCTGCGGCTGAGTCAAAGAGGTTGCTGCCTGTGTTCTCCTCAAGGATTTTGATGGATTCCTTTCTCACATTGAGGTCCTTCTTCCATTTTGAGTCTATATTTATATGTGGTGTAAGGAAATGGTTCAATTTCATTTTTCTGCATGTGGCTGTCCAATTTTCCCAGCACCATTTATTGAAGAGGCTGTCTTTTTTCCATTGGACATTCTTTCTTGCTTTGTCAAAGATTAGTTGACCATAGAGTTGAGGGTCTATTTCTGGGCTCTCTATCTGTTCCATTGATCTATGTGTCTGTTTTTGTGCCAGTACCATGCTGTCTTGATGATGACAGCTTTGTAATAGAGCTTGAAGTCCGGAATTGTGATGCCACCAACGTTGGCTTTCTTTTTCAATATCCCTTTGGCTATTCGAGGTCTTTTCTGGTTCCATATAAATTTTAGCATTATTTGTTCCATTTCTTTGAAAAAGATGGATGGTACTTTGATAGGAATTGCATTAAATGTGTAGATTGCTTTAGGTGAAAAGCTTTCAGTTTTTCTCCATTGAGAATGATATTTGCGGTGGGTTTTTCGTAGATGGCTTTGATGATATTGAGGTATGTGCCCTCTATCCCTACACTTTGAAGAGTTTTGATCAGGAAGGGATGCTGTACTTTGTCAAATGCTTTTTCAGCATCTATTGAGAGTATCATATGGTTCTTGTTCTTTCTTTTATTGATGTGTTGTATCACATTGACTGATTTGCGGATGTTGAACCAACCTTGCAGCCCTGGAATAAATCCCACTTGGTCGTGGTGAATAATCTTTTTAATGTACTGTTGAATCCTATTGGCTAGTATTTTGTTGAGTATTTTCGCATCTGTGTTCATCAAGGATATCGGTCTATAGCTCTCTTTTTTGGTGGGATCCTTGTCTGGTTTTAGGATCAAGGTGATGCTGGCCTCATAAAATGAGTTTGGAAGTTTTCCTTCCATTTCTAATTTTTGGAACCGTTTCAGGAGAATAGGAATTAGTTCTTTAAATGTTTGGTAGAATTCCCCCGGGAAGCCGTCTGGCCCTGGGCTTTTGTTTGTTTGGAGATTTTTAATGACTGTTTCAATCTCCTTACTGGTTATGGGTCTGTTCAGGCTTTCTACTTCTTCCTGGTTCAGTTGTGGTAGTTTTATGTTTCTAGGAATGCATCCATTTCTTCCAGATTGTCAAATTTATTGGTGTAGAGTTGCTCATAGTATGTTCTTATAATAGTTTGTATTTCTTTGGTGTTAGTTGTGATCCCTCCTCTTTCATTCATGATTTTATTTATTTGGGTCCTTTCTCTTTTCTTTTTGATAAGTCGGGCCCGGGGTTTATCAATTTTATTAATTCTTTCAAAGAACCAGCTCCTAGTTTCGTTGATTTGTTCTATTGTTTTTTTTTTTTTGTTTCTATTTCATTGATTTCTGCTCTGATCTTTATGATTTCTCTTCTCCTGCTGGGCTTTTTTTTTTTTTTCTCCAGCTCCTTTAGGTGTAGGGTTAGGTTGTGTACCTGAGACCTTTCTTGTTTCTTGAGAAAGGCTTGTACCGCTATATATTTTCCTCTCAGGACTGCCTTTGTTGTGTCCCACAGATTTTGAACCATTGTGTTTTCATTATCATTTGTTTCCATGATTTTTTTCAATTCATCTTTAATTTCCCGGTTGACCCATTCATTCTTTAGAAGGATGCTGTTTAGTCTCCATGTATTTGGGTTCTTTCCAAACTTCCTCTTGTGGTTGAGTTCTAGCTTCAGAGCATTTTGGTCTGAAAATATGCAGGGAATGATCCCAATCTTTTGATACCAGTTGAGTCCTGATTTAGGACCGAGGATGTGATCTATTCTGGAGAATGTTCCATGTGCACTAGAGAAGAATGTGTATTCTGTTGCTTTGGGATGAAATATTCTGAATATATCTGTGATGTCCATCTGGTCCAGTGTGTCATTTAAGGCCTTTATTTCCTTGTTGATCTTTTGCTTGGATGATCTGTCCATTTCAGTGAGGAGAGTGTTAAAGTCCCCTACTATTATTGCATTATTGTTGATGTGTTTCTTTGATTTTGTTATTAATTGGTTTATATAGTTGGCTGCTCCCACGTTGGGGGCATAGATATTTAAAATTGTTTGATCTTCTTGTTGGACAGACCCTTTGAGTATGATATAGTGTCCTTCCTCATCTCTTATTATAGTCTTTGGCTTAAAATCTAATTGATCTGATATAAGGATTGCCACTCCTGCTTTCTTCTGATGTCTATTAGCATGGTAAATTCCTTTCCACCCCCTCACTTTAAATCTGGAGGTGTCTTCAGGCTTGAAATGAGTTTCTTGGAGGCAACATATAGATGGGTTTTGGTTTTTTATCCATTCTGATAAACTGTGTCTTTTGATTGGGGCATTTAGCCCATTTACATTCAGGGTAACTATTGAGAGATATGAATTTAGTGCCATTGTATTGCCTGTAAGGTGACTGTTACTGTATATTGTCTCTGTTCCTTTCTGATCTACCACTTGTAGGTTCTCTCTTTGCTTAGAGGACCCCTTTCAAGATTTCCTGTAGAGCTGGTTTGGTGTTTGCAAATTCTTTCAGTTTTTGTTTGTTCTGGGAGCTTTTAATCTCTCCTTCTATTTTCAATGATAGCCTAGCTGGATATAGTGTTTTTGGCTGCATGTTTTTCTCGTTTAGTGCTCTGAATATATCATGCCACCTCTTTCTGGCCTGCCAGGTCTCTGTGGATAAGTCAGCTGCCAATGTAATATTTTTACCATTGTATGTTACAGACTTCTTTTCCCGGGCTGCTTTCAGGATTTTCGCTTTGTCACTTGTAAATTTTACTATTAGGTGACGGGGTGTGGGCCTATTCTTATTGATTTTGAGGGGCGTTCTCTGAACCTCCTGAATTTTGATGCTCGTTCCCTTTGCCATATTGGGGAAATTCTCCCCAATAATTCTCTCCAGTATACCTTCTGCTCCCCTCTCTCTTTCTCCTTCTTCTGGAATCCCAATTATTCTAATGTTGTTTCGTCTTATGGTGTCACTTATCTCT
Source organism: Mustela erminea (assembly GCF_009829155.1). Lineage (NCBI taxonomy): Eukaryota > Metazoa > Chordata > Mammalia > Carnivora > Mustelidae > Mustela > Mustela erminea. The sequence continues at coordinate 102,533,477 of NC_045622.1, read as the reverse complement.
CGAATTCTCCCCCGTGCTCCAGTAGCTGTTTGTCCCTCTTTTGTTCAGCTTCTTTATTCCATTTGGTCTTCCATATCGCTAATTCTTTCTTCTGCCTCATTTATCCTAGCAGTGAGAGCCTCCATTTTTGATTGCACCTCATTAATAGCTTTTTTGATTTCAACTTGGTTAGATTTTAGTTCTTTTATTTCTCCAGAAAGGGCTTTCATATCTCTCGAGAGGGTTTCTCTAATATCTTCCATGCCTTTTTCAAGCCTGGCTAGAACCTTGAGAATTGTCATTCTGAACTCTAGATCTGACATATTACCAATGTCTGTATTGATTAGGTCCCTAGCCTTCGGTACTGCCTCTTGTTCTTTTTTTTGTGGTGAATTTTTCTGCCTTGTCATTTTGTCCAGATAAGAGTATATGAAGGAGCTAGTAAAATACTAAAAGGGTGGCAACAACCTCAGGAAAATATGCTTTAACCAAATCAGAAGAGATCCCAAATCGTGAGGGGGGAGAAAGGGGATAAAAAGAGGTTCAAAAAGAAAGAAAGAAAGAAAAAAAAAGAAAAGAAAAGACTAATAAAAGAAAATGAATAAAGAAAAGTTTAAAAAAGAAAAAATATATATATTAGATAAACTAGTTAAAAAACGTTAAAAAAGAAAAGGGTAAACGTTAAAAAAAATTTTAGCAGAAGAAGAGAAAAAAAATGAAAAAGAAAAAAATTAAATTAACTGCAAGACTAAAAAATCGCAGGGAGAAAGCCATGAGTTCCTTGCTTTGCTTTCTCCTCCTCTGGAATTCTGCTGCTCTCCTTGGTATTGAAACTGCACTCCTTGGTAGGTGAACTTGGTCTTGGCTGGATTTCTTGTTGATCACCTGGGGGAGGGGCCTGGTGTAGTGATTCTCAAGCGTCTTTGCCCCAGGCGGAATTGCACCACCTTTACCAGGGGCCGGGCTGAGTAATCCGCTCAGGTTTGCTTTCAGGAGCTTTTTGTTCCCTGAACCTTTCCGTAGAGTTCCGGAGGACGTGAATACAAATGGCGGCCTCCTGGTCTCCGGCCCAGAGGATCCGATAGCCCAGGGCCCCCCTCCTCAGTGCGCCCTCAGAGAACAGTGCCCAGTAACTCCCGTCTGCCTGACCTCCGGCTGCGCTCCGAGCTCACCGAGCCTGTGGCCAGTTCAAGGTTACACTGAGCTGTGAGCTTACTGTCGGCTCTGTCTCTGTAGCAGGCTTTCCCGTTCCAATACCCGCAAGCTCTGCGACACTCAGACACCCCCGATCCTTCTGTGACCCTGCGGGACCTGAGGCCACGCTGACCCCGCATGGGCTTCACCCCGGTTTAGCCTCTGGAGCGATGTCCCTCAGTGGAACAGACTTTTAAAAGTCCTGATTTTGTGCTCCGTTGCTCTGCCGCTTGCCGGGAGCCGGCCCCTCCCCCCGGGGTCTATTTTCCCGTTGCTTTGGATTCACTTCTCCGCCAGTCCTACCTTTCAGAAAGTGGTTGTTTTTCTATTTCTAGAATTGCTGTTCTTCTTCTCTTCAATCTGCCGATGGATTTGCAGGTGTTTGCAATCTTTAGATAAGCTATCTACCTGACCTCTTGCTAGCTGAAGTAGTCTCAGCCTGCTACTTCTCCGCCATCTTGACTCCTCTAGTCCCAGTCACCGTTTCTTTAATGTGTCTTGGGAAATGGTGGACACATGCAAAAACATAAACAAAAAGTGAATTTTCCCCCTTTTCCTATAGCTTACCAAAGTTCAAGAAGATACATTTTGTTATGAATTAGTAGAACAATGCACAATTCCTTATCTTTTGGGGAATGCTGAGTCACATGACATACCTTTACCTCTGGCTACCTCTGTCACCAGAATGTGATGAGAAAGTAAAGAGCTAATCTTTTTAATGTACTGTTGGATCTTATTAGCTAGGATCTTGTTAAGAATCTTGGCATGCATATTCATCAGGGATATTGGTCTGAAACTCTCCTTTTTGATGGGGTCTTTGCCTGGTTTGATGATCAAGGTAGTCCTGGCTTCATAGAGTCTGGCTGTTTTCCTTCTGTTTCTATTTTTGGAAACAGCTTCAGGATAATAGGTATTATTTCTCCATTGAATGTTTGTTAGAATTCCTCAGTGAATCTGTCAGGTCCTGGACTCTTCTTTTTGGCAGTTTGTTTTTTTTTTTTTTAATTTTATTTATTTACTTGACAGTCATAGATCACAAGTAAGCAGAGAGGCAAGCGGGGTGGGGGGGTTGCTGGTGCCCCACTGAGCAGAGAGCTCGATGCGGGGCTTGATCCCAGGACCCCAAGATCATGGCCTGAACTGAAGGCAGAGGCTTAACCCACTGAGCCATCCCGGTGCCCCTTTGGGAATTTTTTGATCACTGCTTCGATCTCATTACTAGATATTGGTCTATTCACTTTGTCAATTTCTTTCAGTTTCAGTCTTGGAGGTTTATAGATTTCCAGGAATGCATCCATTTCTTCTAGGTTGAATACCTTATAGGCATATAACTGTTGATAATAATTTCTGATGATTGTTTCTATTTCCTTGGCGTTAGTCATGATCTCTCCCCTTTCATTCGTAATTTTATTAATTTGGGTCCTCTCTCTTTTCTTTTGAATTAGTTTGGCCAATGGTTTATCAATCTTATTAATTCTTTCAAAGAGCCACCTTCTAGTTTCATTGATGTATGTTATATCATATCTCTAGTTTCTAATTCATTGATTTCTTTTCTAATTTTAATTTTTTCCCTTCTCGTTCATGGGGTAGGCTTAATTTGTTACTGTTTTTCCAGTTCCTTAAGGTGTAAAGAGAGTTGTTGTATTTGGGAATTTTCAATTTTTTTTGAGGAAGGCTTGGATGGCTATGTATTTCCCCCTTAGGACCGCCTTTGCTCTATCACAGTTTTTCGACTGATGTGTCTTCATTCTCATTGTTTTCCATAAATTGTTTCAGTTATTCTTTTTTTTTTTAAATTTTTTATTTTTTATAAACATATATTTTTATCCCCAGGGGTACAGGTCTGTGAATCACCAGGTTTACGGTTGATCCAAACATTCCTGAGCAGAATAGTCTTTAGTTTCCAAGTGTTTTTAAAAAATGGGTAGAAAACATGAACACACAATTCTCCAAAGACGGCATACAGATGGCTAGCCCACACATGAAAAAAATGTTCATCATCATTAGCCATCGGGATATTCAAATCAAAATCAAATTGAGATACCAGCTTACACCAGTTAGAATGGCAAAGATTAACAAGACAGGAAATAATAAATATTAGAGAGGATGTGGAGAAAGGGGAACCCTCTTACACTGTTGGTGGGAATGCAAGTTGGTGCAGCCACTTTGGAAAACAGTGTGCAGATTCCTCAAAAAATTAAAAGGAGAGCTACCCTGAAATTGCAATACTGGGTATTTATCCCAAAGATACAGAGGTAATGAAAAGAAGAGTTATATATATATATACCCCAATACCCTGTACATAGCAGCAATGTCCACAATCACCAAACTGTGAAAAAAGCTGAGATGCCCTTCAAGAGATGAATGGATCAAGAAGATGTGGTCCGTATACAATGGAATATTACTCAGCCATCAGAAAGGATGAATACCCAACTCTTGTATCAACATGGACGGGACTAGAGAAGATTATGCTGAGTGAAATAAGTCAAGCAGAGAAAGTCAATTATCGTATGGTTTCACTTACTTGTGGAACATAAGGAATAGCATGGAGGACACTAGGAGGATGAGAGGTAAAAATGAATTGGGGGAAATTGGAGGAGGAGGTGAACCATGAGAGACTGTGCATTCTGAGAAACAAACTGAGAGTTTTAGAAGGAGGGAGTTGGGGGGAATGGGTCCACCTGGTGGTGGGTATTAAGAAGGACATGTATTGCATGCAGCAGTGGGTGTGGTACATAAACGAATTTTGGAACACTGAGAAAATTAAATTAAATTTTTTAAAAAATTTAAGAGCTTTACTGCAAGTGATTGATCACAATGGAGTATTATGCCTCCATCAGAAAGGATGAATACCCAACTTCTGTAGCAACATGGACGGGACTGGAAGAGATTATGCTGAGTGAAATAAGTCAAGCAGAGAGAGTCAATTATCATAAGGTTTCACTTATTTTTGGAGCATAACAAATAGCTGGACAAATGGAGGACAAGGGGAGATAGAGAGGAGAAGGGAGTTGAGGGAAATTGGAAGGGGAGGTGAACCATGAGAGACTATGGACTCTGAAAAACCATTTGAGGGTTTTGAAGGGGCAGGGGGGTGGGAAGTTGGGGGAACCAGGTGGTGGGTATTAGAGAGGGCACGGATTGCATGGAGCTCTGGGTGTGGTGCAAAAACAATGAATACTGTTACACTGAAAATAAATTACAAAAAATAAATTTAAAAAAAAGAAGAAATGTAACTTCTTTTCACCAAACTGATAGATTATATTGGTGTATTAGGGGATGTTGTGTATGAGAGTTTATGTTTTCAAAATATTTTCATTAACTCCAACTCACCTTGGATAAAATTGTGGAGAAGTTATATTGGCCACACTTTAGGAGTCAACAGAAATTATTCCAAGTTCAGAAAACATAATTGAAATGAAATAAAATAATTTTAGTTTTGTCTCCAAAAGTGGGTGAAAGCACCATTTGTTCACCATGTATTTGTTCTGTAACACAAATACTCGTATACAAGGTGCTTATCAGTAATAGTGAAACATGCACTAGACCATGCGCTCTATGGAGCTTCATCAGCTCAGAGTGCCTGGTGGTGGTGGCCCAAGAAAAGGGGCATCAGGCATTTATACTCCAGCTGACTGGGAGGTAACAGAGTTACACCAGTCAGAAATAGAGTCACTGACTAACAATATTTTTGAATCTCAGTTTAGAGACCATCTGATTTAGAAAATAATTAATGTGAAGAGCTTCCTGATATTTCAGTATTACTTTGCTGTATTTTTCCTTCATAGAGAGGAATGATAATGGGGATGATAGTCGCCAACATTTATTGAGCCCTTACTGTTTTAAGCGTGTTATGTCAATCAGTCCTTGCAGCAACCCTTTGAGTAGGTAAGTACTCTTAGCACTGTTTATAGATGAGGCAACTGAGGCGGTTAATAACTTGATAAGGTTAACGCAGCCAGTAGGTAAAATCTTGGAAATTCTGAAAGTCTGTTTTCTCTGTGATTCTCTCTCCCTTTCATTTCTCTGTCCCTCTCCTTGTCTGTCTTACTCTGCTTACTTTTTTTTTTTAATTTATTTTTTATTTATTTTCAGTGTAACAGTATTCATTATTTTTGCATCACACCCAGTGCTCCATGCAATCTGTGCCCTCTCTAATACCCACCACCTGGTTCCTCCAACCTCCAACGCCCCGTCCCTTCAAAACCCTCAGATTGTTTTTCAGAGTCCATAGTCTCTCATGGCTCACCTCCCCTTCCAATTTTCCCCAACTCCCTTCTCCCCTCTAACTCCCCATGTTCACTATGCTATTTGTTATGCTCCACAAATAAGTGAAGCCATATGATAATTGACTCTCTCTGCTTGACTTATTTCACTCAGCATAATCTCTTCCAGTTCCATCCATGTGGATACAAAAGGTGGGTATTCATCCCTTTTGATGGAGGCATAATACTCCATAGTGTATATGGATCACATCTTCCTTATCCATTCGTCCATTGAAGGGCATCTTAGTTCTTTCCACAGTTTGGCGACCGTGGCCATTGCTGCTATAAACATTGAGGTACAGATGGCCCTTCTTTTCACTACATCTGTATCTTTGGGATAAATACCCAGTAGTGCAATGGCAGAGTCATAGGGAAGCTCTACTTTTAATTTCTTGAGGAATCTCCACACTGTTCTCCAAAGAGGCTGCACCAACTTGCATTCCCACCAACAGTGGAAGAGGGTTCCCCTTTCTCCACATCCCCTCCAAACCATGTTGCTTCCTGTCTTGCTAATTTTGGCCATTCTAACTGGTGTAAGGTGATATCTCAATGTGGTTTTAATTTGAATCAGCCATTCTAACTGGTGTAAGGTGATATCTCAATGTGGTTTTAATTTGAATTTAATGTGGCGAGTGATGATGAACATTTTTTTATGTGTCTGATAGCCATTTGTATGTCTTCATTGGAGAAGTGTCTGTTCATATCTTCTGCCCAGTTTTTGATATGATTGTCTGTTTTGTGTGTGTTGAATTTGAGGAGTTCTTTATAGATCCTGGATATCAACCTTTTGTCTGTACTGTCATTTGCAAATATCTTCTCCCATTCCGTGGGTTGCCTCTTTGTTTTTTTGACCATTTCCTTTGCTGTGCAGAAGCTTTTGATTTTGATGAAGTCCCAAAAGTTTATTTTGGCTTTTGTTTCCTTTGCCTTTGGAGACATACCTTGAAAGAAGTTCCTTTTGGCTGATATCGAAGAGATTGCTGCCTATGTTCTCCTCTAGGATTTTATTTTTTAAAGCAAAAAAAAACCTTTTCTTTCTGGAGGGTAGAATCATTTTTTTTTTTTACACAAATAAGGTTTTATTAAGCTACCTTTTCCCTACCTTAAACCCAATCCCTTAGATTAAAATCCAAAATCTTTACTGTGGCCTCACAGTCCTTGATGTTCTGTCTCTATTCACTTCCCTTGTTGCCCCTCCCTGACTCTACTCAGGCCTCTGGCCTCCTTGTCTTTCTCCAGCTGAGGGCTTTTTCTTGCTGCTCCTGTGTCTGAAAATCCCTGAGCCCCTGGAGAGCAGCCTGGCTTATCGCCCTGGTCTTAATCAGGCTTCTATTTAGTTTTCCTCTGTTCAGAGGCTCTCACCCAGACCACTCCTCTTAGAATAGCTGCCCTTCCTGCACACCCTAACCCTACCATGTCCAATAGGGTAGCTACTCATCAGGTGTGGTTATTTAGATTTAAATTTTTGCACAACTGTTATTAGATAGCACAGATCTAGAACATCTTTATTATCACAGAGTTCTGCTGCTCCAACCTCCTACCCTGCTTGATTTTTATTTGTAGCCTTACCACTACATTAAATCATATATTTATTTGTTTGTTACCTGTCTTGTGACTAGAAAGAAAGCTCCATACCATCAGGGCATTTGTATGTGTTGTTCAGACTCAGCTCCTAGCAACTCCTAGCTGAGTATCTGGGATATAATAGGCATTTAATAAATTCTGCTTGAATGAATGATTGGATCTTTCGGGGGCCCTTTTTTAATCCCAGAGGAGATAAGAAGAATTGTTGAGGGAAGTTGCTCTTTTCCCCCCCTGCTTTTCCCAGGCCTCAAAAGACTTTGTGTTAACTCATGCACTTCTGAAAAGGAATTCAATTCCTGGTTTTGTTTCTCTTCAAGTTTTCTTCCCATGATCCATAAGTTCTAGTGAAAGGAGAACTGACCCGCATTCACTCTGAGTGGTTATTGCCACATCCCCAGATGGTTCCTTTCCGACCTGGCAGCCTGTGTTTGATGCCAGGGATCTCATCTGCCAGAATGTCTTTGGTCATTTTGTGGAAGAGAATATCTCATTCTTCTTTAAGAGTAGGAGTTGCATATGACAGAGTTGTAGATGATCATGCCTGATGATGTAGATTGTTTTGATGCTCGTCAGGCATCTGGCTTCCCCAAGGGGTGACAGCATCCTGATAGGTAGAATCATTTTGTACCCTCATCAGTGGTAAAGATGAGTGCCCCTTCCCCTGATTTATGCCTTTATATTAAAGGCATTACTACATTGTCTTTTTTATGCATTGTGACTATTTTCCCCTTATAAATTGTATTTCAAAAGTATTTTACTTAAGTGGGTTTTTGTCACATCACCAAGTTTAAAATTGTTATATACTTCTCTTATACTTTCTGTTTTTGCTGTTAGATTTCAGACATTTTTTCCAAGATTATATAAATGCATTTCATGAATTCAAGAATAATAAAAGATCAGTGTTTATACTACTTTTTAATTTTTAAATTTTAAATTTTAATTCTTTTTACTTTTCAATTTCTTAATTATGTGAATGTAATACTGTTTCCTTTTTTATTGTGTTATGTTAGTCACCATAAAATACATCATTAGTTTTGATGCAGTGCTCTTAGATTCATTGTTTATGTACAACACCCAGTGCTCCATACAATTTGTGTCCTCCTTAATACCCACCACCAGAGTCACCCATTCCCTCCACCCCCTTCCCCTCTAAAACCTCTATGTCTTTCTTGTTTCATATACTTTTTAATATTTGAAGTTCATGTCTTTTTTAAAAAAATTTTTAAATTTTTTATTTTTTATAAACATATATTTTTATCCCCAGGGGTACAGGTCTGTGAATCATCAGGTTTACACACTTCACAGCACTCACCAAAGCACATACCCTCCCCAATGTCCATAATCCCACCCCCTTCTCCCAAACCCCCTCCCCCCAGCAACCCTCAGTTTGTTTTGTGAGATTAAGAGTCACTTATGGTTTGTCTCCCTCCCAATCCCATCTTGTTTCATTTATTCTTCTCCTACCCACTTAAGCCCCCAGATGGAGGTTCCTCATGTCTTTTTAATTACTACTATTTTTTCAAAAATTTCTTAGCTGTCCATATTGATTTACTCTTTCATCTGAAGGAAGGACAGGTGGTTATGGAGCATAGGCCATAGCTGCAATCTACTATGAATCAGTTAATGAACTCTAACATGATGACTGTATCAATAAAACACATGACATATAGCTATGTGGTACTTGTTACTTAAAATTATTTACTTTTCTTCTGCATCAGGGTCCATCATAGTTTGATGCTGGTTGTCAGTTAACCAAGTGTACTCAAACTCAAATAAACTAAATAGAAAATTGTTTATGTGCTTTGTGTCTTCATGACCCTGGGTGGTTTGATTTGCTTCTACATGAGGTCGGAATGTACATCTGCCTAAATGTAATGATTCCTCACTTCCTACAAGGTCAGTGATGCCTCAGGAATTTCCTCAGATTAACCCATACAACTATAGCACTGTTGATGTTCCTATCCATGTGTACAGCTGTCATTCATGATTATCTGTAACAATCCATGATAATAATAGCCAACACCTATTGAACTATTACTGTGTACAGAATTGTGTGCTGAGCATCTCCATGAATTTTCTTGTAACTATCCTAGTTATTTTATAGTCTAGGGGCTCTTAAATTTATCACTTCGTTTTCAGTAAATCAGTCTTTTGTGTTTAAGCTACTGGGCCAAGCTCATAAAGCGAGAGGGTATCAGACAAAACTCCAAAGTCTGAACCTTTAACGTTCTCAATTTGTACTCATGCTGTTTGTCCAGTAGTAAAGTACCCTAATATTGAAAAAATGTTGGGGTCAATAGTGAGCTATACTGCCTTCTCTTTAGTATACTTAGTACAAAGACTTCTCTAAGCATACTTGTTTCATAACTTCATTGGGCCCATATACTGTGCCTCAAGAAAATATTATCAGAGTCATAAGTTATGATATAATTTTCCAGGACAGCTAGAAGATGATACATTAACTGCATCCAAATACAAGCTTGTGAAATTATTGCAAAGAGGATAAATAACTTTTCTTAAGGATAAAAGAGGAAATTTCAAAACATTGTCTGGATGGCTATGTGGGCCTGACAGGTTATCTCAGTTTTAATCTAGAGTGATTCTACATATGGTCTTGTAAAGCAGTGGTTATATAATGAATTATCAGAGGTTTTAAAAAAACTTTTAATGAATGATCTCTGTAATAATCACTTCTTTTATATTATTTTAGTTTCTAATTCAAACATATCTCTTTAATTTTCATGAGACTTTTAAAATAATTGAGAACCTAAAGCACTTTTTTTCTTTTTTTAATTTCAATTCTATTAGGCAACATATAATACATCATTATTTTGAAGCACTTCAAAAATCGCACTTCTTAATAATTGGAGATGAAGAGCTGGGTCTTTTCATCAGGACACTGAGACACCGATTCTTTCCCAGCACTCCGTGGAGGGAAAAAAAAGCACATACAGGAATTGTAATACTGTCATCTCACCTGAGTCAGCTGTGCATTCTCCTCTCTCTTTCCTGATTTTAGAAGCAGCAAGCCAATGACTGGGGGAGGAAATGTTACACAGATCACCTATTTCATCCTTTTGGGATTCTCTGATTTTCCCAGAATCCTAACAGTGCTCTTTGTTGTATTCCTGCTGATCTACATTTTGACTCTGACTTGGAACCTGTGCCTCATCATCTTAATAAGGATGGACTCTCACCTCCACACACCCATGTACTTCTTCCTCAGTGATTACTGAGGAAGACCTCTATAGCTCCCAAGATGCTCTCCAACTTTTTCCAAGAGCAGCAGACCATCACCTTTGTGGGTTGTGCTGTTCAGTACTTTGTCTTTGCAACCATGGGACTGAGTGAGTCTTGTCTCATGACAGCCATGGCTTATGACCGATATAGTGCCATTTGCAATCCACTTCTCTATTCAACCATCATGTCACCCACCCTGTGTATTCGGATGGTGCTGGGATCCTATTTGGCTGGACTCTCTGCTTCTATATCCCAGTTGTGTAGCATGTTTCAGCTCCACTTTTGTGGGCCTAATGTCATCAAGCACTTCTTCTGTGACATGCCCCAACTGATAATCCTGTCCTGCACTGATACTTTCTTTGTGCAACTGTTGATTGCTATATTAGCAATGCTCTTTGGGATAACAAATGCCCTCATTATCATGATATCCTATGGCTATATTGTTATGTCTATCATGAAGATCACTTCAGCTAAAGGCAGGTCCAAAGCTTTCAACACTTGTGCTTCTCATCTGACAGCTGTTTCCCTCTTCTATACTTCAACTGCCTATGTCTATTTGAGTTCCAGCTCTGGTGGTTCCTCCACTTTTGACAGATTTGCATCAGTATTCTACACTGTGGTTATTCCGATGTTGAATCCCTTGATTTACAGTCTGAGGAACAAGGAAATCAAAGATGCCTTGAAGAGGTTCCAAAAGAAGAGATGGTTCTGCTGAGGTTCTGTCCAGATTTGTCCTTTCAGAAACCTTAACCCCCAGTAACATGCACAGGAATGAACTCTAACAAAATTCATACTGCCTTTGGGTAAAGAAAGGTTAATTTGACACAGATAATATGCCAAATGGACTGACAGCTGACTTGATCCACACCAGCACAATACCTTTATGCCCTGGAGGTCATACTTCCACCCTACAGGAGGAGCGGCCTCATCGTTTATTAGTAAACTGCATGTGGGGCACCTGGTTGGCTCAGTCGGTTAGGCATCTGTCTTCTGCTCAGGTTAGAATCCCAGGGTTCTGTGATTGAGCCCTGCTGAGCAGGGAGCCTGCATCTTCCTTTCCTTCTATCCCTTGTTCTCCTTGTCTTCTCTCTCTCTCAAATAAATAAATAAAATCTTAAAAATAATCTACAAGTATTTGTAAAATGTTGTTTTAAAAACTTGTAGTTCCTTTACTTTGGAGATTGAGCCCTGTTCAATCTCAGACCCCTGACTGTAAAGGAGTGATACCTCACAGAAGCCCCCAGGAGTGTCGAGACCTTGTATTCCCAAAATTTTGATGCAGCATAATCCAGACACGAGGGTGATTGAGGTTTGTTCTGTATATCAGACCTTACTGGGAATAAAAAGATAGAGGTGATGTGACGTTGAATAGAAACATAGCTATACAATTGCCCTGGTTGTGTCTCTTGGGAAGAAGAGTCTGAGCTGGCTAAGGTTTGTCTGAGGCCTCTTTTCAGCTTAACCATCTAGGAAATTTGGTCACATACCAGTCTTCACCACCTGTAATCTAAGGAAGTAGGAGGGGATTTGAAGCTTACAAAGGAATGGAATGAAGGATGTGTTTCCTTCAGTACCATTTATTTTATTAGTCTAATGACTTGTTTCTTGCTTCTAGTATTCAGTGGGGATTTCTCTTTTTTTCCCCCACATCTTAATTTAATTTTTTTTCAGTGATCCAGGTTTCATTGTTTATGCACTGCATCCGGTGCTCCATGCAATACATGCCCTCCTTAATACCCACTAAGGCTCACCCATCACCTCTCCCGCCTCCCTTCCAACACCCTCAGTTTGTTTCTCATAGTCTTTTCTCTGGTTTCTTCTCCCCCTCTGATTTTCCCTGGTTCCCTTTTCCTATCATTCTCCTGGTATCCTCCATCTTATCAACATGGATGAGACCTGGAGGAGATTATGCTGAGTGGAATAAGTCAAGCAGAGAAAGTCAACTATCATATGGTTTCACATACTTGTGGAGAATAAGGAATAACATGGAGGACATCAGTGGGGATTTCTGATAGATGATTTTCAAAATCCATATCCCAGCCAATAGCTTTTTCTGACATTGTGGGATTCAAATTTCTCTCTCATTGAGTCAGGAAACTTTACCCTGACATAGCTGGTATTTTACACTCTCAAATCATTTCTAATGTTTCAGACATCTGTTCATGTTTGGTGTGAGGAGACTTGTGTGAAAACTCATTGTAATAATGGTTACTAAGGGGTACATGTGTGGCTCAGTTGGCTAGCTGTCTACTTTCAACTCAGGTCATGATCTCAGTGTCCTGAGATTGATCTGCTCCGTGTACAATCTGCTTCTCCTTCTCACTCCATCTGTGCTTTCTTCCTCTCAAAAATACATAAAAATACTAAAAAAAAATAGAGTTACCGAAGATTAAATATTGCCAACTAAGAACAAATATGGAAAGCTAGTATACTTCTTTATTATCTTTGTTCAACATTTGATGTCATAGAGATCTATGGTTTTGTATGGGGTGACCTAATTTATGGAGTAGATAGTTAGACTTACACTAATGCTGATATTTTCTGGGAAACCTTAGGAGCCAGAGAGGAAGGAGATCATGTGATAGGCAGGGGTTTTAACTCTGGACAGTTTTTCTGTCTGAAGTAGAACATAATAGTTTTGGTCCTTGGGATCTGTTTGAAACGTGGAACAAGAAGTGTATCAACACTGACTGTTGATAACCAGGTTCCTCAGACTTGAACCAACTGATATAAAACAGGTGTCATTACAATTACATATAATCCTTGGAGATTCACTGGGTTTCTAATGTGTTTTGGGGGGCAGCGTCTTAACTCTGGTAAGTCACATAATTCTTCTATTTAGTTAAGGACTATAATTGAAGAGATATTGGAAGTCTTGCCAAATTTTTCACAAGTTTACAGTTGGACAGGATTAAGAGCAGGAGAATCACTGAGAGAGAGTATGAAGGCTTATCCTATGTCAAAGAAATAGTGCAGTATTAATAAAGGTTGCGTGCCCTCCTCCCCCACATTGTAGGCACAGGTATGTTCTTTGAAGCATTGTTCTTTTAAAATGTGCAAGAACATATGAGACATTTTTCTAAGAACAGTAAGGGCTTAGAAAGCACCTCTTTGAGGAATGTAACACAGTGTTATTGATTATGGTCATTATGCTATGCATTAGAATGCCAGATTTCTTCATCTTTTAGGTGCAAGATTGTATCTTTTCCAAAAACATCTCTCCAATTCCCTTGGCCCCTGGCCCTTTGACAATCATTGTACTGTCTGTTACTAGGAGTTTGGCTTTTTGATTCTGCATATTAGTGGTCTCATACAGTTCTTGTGTTTTTCTCTCTGGCTCATCCCACTTGGTATAATGTCCTCAGGGTGCATCCATGATGTCTCAAACGTCAGGATTTCCTTCACAGTCCTAGTTGAATAATAGTCCACTGTATTGTGTATGAATAACATGTCTTATTTATCATTCTTTATAATTTCCATATCTTTTTTTAAAATTTTTTATTTTTTATAAACATATATTTTTATCCCCAAGGGTACAGGTCTGTGAATCACCAGGTTTACACACTTCACAGCACTCACCAAAGCACATACCCTTATCTTTTTTTTTTTTTAAAGATTTTATTTATTTATTTAACAGACAGAGATCACAAGTAGGCAGAGAGGCAGGCAGAGAGAGAGAGGAGGAAGCAGGCTCCCCGCTGAGCAGAGAGCCCGATGCGGGGCTCGATCCCAGGACCCCGGGATCATGACCTGAGCTGAAGGCAGAGGCTTTAACCCACTGAGCCACCCAGGTGCCCCTATAATTTCCATATCTTATCTATTATGAATAATGCTGCAATAAACATGGGAGTGCCGATTATCTTTTTGGTATCTGTTTTTGTTTCTTTTGCATGTATACCCAGAAGTGGGGTTGGTGGATCATATGCTAGTTCTCTAATTTTGGGCAGAACATCCATAATGTTTTTAATACTGGTTGAATGAATTAACATTTTCGCTGAGAGTGTACAAGTATTCTTTCTCTCTCTCTTTTTTTAGATTTAGTGAAAACAAGTATTTTCTTTATTCCACATCCTCACCATCACTTCTTATCTTTTTCTTGATTATAACCATTCTAAGAGCTGTGAGTTGATATCTCATTGTTCTTTTGATTTGTATTTCCCTGATGTCTAGTGATATTGGGTACATTCTCATGTACTTCTTGGCCATTTGGGTGTCTTCTAGGGGAAAATATCTATTAATTTCCTCTACTCATTTTTTAGTCAGATTGTTTTGTTTTTGAGTTATAGGAATTCTTTATATATATTAGATATTAACCCCTTTCATGATATATAGTTGGCAAATATTTTTCAAGATATCTTTTAAAGGCATTTTCTCCTATTTTGCAGGTTGATTGATTTTTGCTGATTGATTTTTTTCTTTTTTGCTGTGCAGAAGCTTTTAAATTTGATATAGTGCCATTTGTTGCTTTTTGCTTTTGTTGCTTGTGCTTTTGGTATGAGATACAAAATATTATTTTCAAGATCAAGTTCAAGGAGCATGCTCCCTATCTTTTCTTCTAGGAGTATTATGATCTGATGTTCCTGTCTTTAATCCATTCAGGGTTAATTTTTGTGAGTGTGAAAGATAGTCATCCAATTTCATTATTGTCATATGGCTCTCCAGTTTTTCCAAAACCATTTAATTTATTTATTTATTTGCCAGAGAGAGAGAGAGAGAGAGCAAGCGAGTACACACAAGCAGGCAGAGAGGCAGGCAGAGGCAGAGAGAGAAGGAGGCTCCCGCTGAGCAAGGAGCCTGATGCGGGACTCGATCCCAGGACCCTTGGATCATGACCTGAGCCGAAGGCAGTGGCTTAACCCAATGAGCCACCCAGGCGCCCCTCCAAAACCATTTGTTAAAGAGACTATACTTTCCCTGCTGAGTATTGTTGGTTCCATTGTTAAATATTAGTTGACGTATAGGTGGGAGTTTATTTCTGGACTCTATTGTGTTCTTTGGTCTATGTGCCTTTTTATGTCAGACCCATACTGTTTTGTTTAGTATAGCTTTGTTGTATACTTTGAAATCAGGAGTGTGATGCCTTTACTTTTGTTCTTTCTTAAGATTACTGTGTCTTAGGTCTTTTGAAGTTTGATGCAGATTTTGTTATTTTTTTTTCTATTCTGGTGAAAATATGTCATTGAAAAAAAAGAAAATATGTCATTGGAATTCTTTTATTTGAATTCATTTATCCCAGGTGTAGTACATCAGTAGTTTCTGATATAAGGTTCAATGAGTCATTAGTTGAGTATATCACCCAGTGCTCATCATATCACATGTTCTCTTTAATATCCATCACCCAGTTACTCCATCCCCATACCCATCTTCCTTTCCACAACAATCAGCTTGTTTCCTAGAGTCAAGAGTCTTACAGGGTTTTTCTCCCTCTCTGGTTTCTTCACATTCAGTTTTCCCCACCATCCACATTGTGCTCTCTACTACTCCTTGTGTTCCACATGTGAGTGGAACCATATGACAACTGTGTTTCTCTGACTGACTTATTTCACTTAGCATATAATACCCTCCAGCTCCATACAGGTCAGTGCAGATCGTGGGTATTCATCGTTTCTGATGGCTGAGTAGTATTCTACTCTCTCTCTCTCTCTCTATATATATATATATATCACATCTTCTTTTTCCATTCAGCCACTGAAGGACATCTTGGTTCTTTTGACAGTGTGACTATTGTGGACATTGCTGCAATGAACATTGGAATGCCTGTGTTCCTTCTTTTCACTACATCTGTATCTTTGGGGTAAATACCCAGTAGTGAATTGCTGGACTATAGGGTAGCTCTATTTTTAATGTCTTGCGGAATCTCCATAAGGTTTTCCAGAATGGCTGTACCAGCTTACATTCCCACCAGCCGTGTTAAGAGGGTTCCTCTTTCTCCATATCCTCCTCAACACTCATTGTTTCCTGTCTTGTTAATTTTATCCATTCTGACTGGTATGAGGTGGTATCTCATTGTGGTTTTGATTTCTAATTCCCTGATGCTGAGTGATGTAAAGCATTTTTGCACGTGTCTGTTGGCTGTTTGTATGCCTTATTTGTAGAAAATGGCTGTTCATGTTTCTGCCCATTTCTTGACTGGATTATTTCTTTATTTGAATAATGAGTTTGAGAAATTCTTTACATATCTTGATTATCAGCACTTTATCTGCAATTTCATCTGCAAATATCTTCTCCCATTTCCTGCAGCTTGGTTTTGTTGACTGTTCCTTTGCTCTACAGAAGCTCTTGATCTTGAGGAAGTCCCAACAGTTCATTTTTGATTTTGTTTCTTTTGCCTTGACTTTTGGCCCTTGGGATCAGCGAGGGGTGTCCAGCAAGAAAGAGGTTGCTATGGGTGAGGTCAAAGAGGCTGCAGCCAAAGTTGAAAACAGTGCTGCCTATGTTCTCCTCTAGGATTTTGATGGATTCCTGTCTCCAATGTATGTCCTTCATCCATTTTGAGTTTATCTTCATGTATGATGTAATAGAATGGTCCAGTTTCATTCTTCTACATTAGCTGTCCAATTTACCAGCACCATTTATTGAAGAGACTGTCTTTTGACATTTTTTTTTTATTTCCAGCATAACAGTATTCATTATTTTTGCACCACACCCCATGCTCCATGCAATCTGTGCCCTCTATAATACCCACCACCTGATACCCCAACCTCCCACCCCCCGTCCCTTCAAAACCCTCAGATTGTTTTTCAGAGTCCATAGTCTCTCATGGTTCACCTCCCCTTCCAATTTCCCCCAACTCCCTTCTCCACTCTAAGTCCCCATGTCCTCCATGCTATTTGTTATGCTCCACAAATAAGTGAAACCATATGATAATTGACTCTCTCTGCTTGACTTATTTTTTCCATTGGATATTCTTTCCTGCTTTGTTAAAGATTAGTTGGCCATAGAACTGAGGGTCCATGTCTGGGTTTTCTATTCTGTTCCATTGATCCAAGTCTTTGTTTCTGTGCCAGTACTTTACTGTCCTGATGGTCAGAGCCTTTTAATATAGTTTAGAATCTAGCATTGTCATCTCACCTGCTTTGGTTTTCTTTTTCAACATTCATCTAGATACTTGGGGTCTTTTCTGGTTCTGTACAAATTTTAGGATTATTTGTTCCAGCTCTGTGAAAAATGTTGATAGAATTTTGTTTGAAATTGCATTGAGTGTATAGATTCCTCTGGGTAGCATAGACATTTCCGCAATATTTATTCTTCCGATCCATTTGCATGAAATGTATTTCCATTTTTCATGTCTTCCTCAATTTCTTTCATGAGTGTTCTGTCATTTTTAGAGGATAGATCCTTTACCACTAAACTTACACCTAAAGAAGCTGGAGAGAGGGCAGTAAAAAAGCCCAAATGAAGCAAGAGAAGAGAAATTGTGATATAACACATTAACAAAATGAATGGTAAAAATATGATCGTTCCAATAGATGCAGAAAAAGCATTTGATGGAATTCCACATGCAGACATGATTAAAAAAAAAAAAGCCTGTCAACAAAGTTGGCATAGACAGACTGCATCTCCACATAAGGCCTAATTAAACAATCTCAGTGTTAACATTATACTCAGGGGTGAAAAACTGAATGTGTTCCCTCTAAAATCCGGAGGAGGACAAACATGCTCCCTCTCACCACATTTATCCCACATAACACTGGAGGTACTATCCAGAGTGATTAGGCAAGAAAAATGAATAAAACGCATTGAAGTAGGAAAAGATCATGTAAAATTGTCACTCTTTGTAGAATACATGATAATGTATATAGAAAACCCTAAAGACTTTACCAAATAGCAGCTAGAACTAATAACAAATTTAGTAAAGTTATAGGACAAAAATCAATACAGAAAAACCTGTGACATTTCAATATGGTAATAATGAACTAGCATGAGGAAAAAATAGGAAAGCAATCTCATTTACAATTGTGTCAAGTAATATAAAATACTTAGGAGTGAATTTAACCAAGGAAGTGAAGGACCTGTATAAGACAATGATAAAAGAAATTGAAGAAGACACAAATAAATGGAAAGATATGTAGTTTTATGTATTGGAAGAATTAATATTGTTAAAATGTCCATACTTTCCAAAGCCATCTGCAAATTAAATGCAGTCCCTATCAACATTCCAGTAGCGTTCTTCATATATTTAGAACAAACAATTCTAAAACTTGTATGGAACCACAAGTGATCCTGAATAGCCAAAGCAATTTTGAGTTGGAACAACAGAGCTGGAAGCATTATACTCCCAGATTTAAATGATACTAACAAGCTATAGCAATCAAAACAGTATGATATTGGCATAAAAACAGATACACTTATCAATGGAATTGAGAGCCCAGAGAAAAAGGTCACACATTTATGGACAATTAGTTTACAACAAAGACCCTAGGGATACAGTGGAAAAGTAAAGTAGTCTCTTCCATAAATGGTGCTGGTAAAACTGGACAGCCTCAGCAAAAAAAGTGGAATTCAACCACTATCTTACACCATACACAAAAATTAATCAAAATGGATAAAAGACTTGAATGTAAGTCCTGAAACCATAAAATTCCTAGAAGGAAACATAGGCAGCAAGCTCCTTGACAGCAGACTTAGCAGATGTGTTTCTGGATATGATGCCAAAGGCAAGTGAAACAAAAGCAAAAACAAACAAATGAGAATACATCAAATTTAAAAGCTGTGAAGGAAAAACAGTGAAGGAAAGCAGCATCAAAATGAAAGGCAACATTTTTTCATGTGTCTGATAGCCATTTGTATGTCTTCATTGGAGAAGTGTCCGTTCATATCTTCTGCCAATTTTTAAATTTTTTTTTATTTATTTTCAGCATAACAGTATTCATTGTTTTTATACCACACCCAGTGCTCCATGCAATCCGTGCCCTCTATAATACCCACCACCTGGTACCCCGACCTCCCACCTCCGACCCTTTAAAACCCTCAGATTGTTTTTCAGAGTCCACAGTCTCTCATGGTTCACCTCCCCTTCCAATTTCCCCCAACTCCCTTCTCCTCTGTATCTCCCCATGTCCTCCATGCTATTTGTTATGCTCCACAAACAAGTGAAACCATATGATAATTGACTCTCTCTGCTTGACTTATTTCACTCAGCATAATCTCTTCCAGTCCCATTTATATGATTGTCTGTTTTGTGTGTGTTGAGTTTGAGGAGTTCTTTATAGATCCTGGGTATCAACCTTTTGTCTGTACTGTCATTTGCAAATATCTTCTCCCATTTTGTGGGTTGCCTCTTTGTTTTCTTGACTGTTTCCTTTGATGTGCAGAAACTTCTGATTTTGATAAAGTCCCAAAAGTTTATTTTCGCTTTTGTTTCCTTTGCCTTTGGAAACATATCTCAAAAGAAGACAAAAGCTTGCTATCCAGGATCTATAATGAACTCCTCAAACTCAACACACACAAAACAGACAATCATATCAAAAAATGGGCAGAAGATATGGACAGACACTTCTCCAATGAAGACATAAAAATGGCTATCAGACACATGAAAAAATTTTCATCATCAATAGCCATCAGGGAGATTCAAATTAAAACCACATTGAGATAATCACCTTACACCAGTTAGAATGGACAAAATTAGCAAGACAGGAAACAACATGTGTTGGAGAGGATGTGGAGAAAGGGAAACCCTCTTCCCCTGTTAGTGGGAATGCAAGATGGTGCAGCCACTTTGGAGAACAGTGTGGAGATTCCTCAAGAAATTAAAAATAGAACTTCCCTATGACCCTGCCATTGCACTCCTGTGTATTTACCCCAAAGATAGAGATGTAGTGAAAAGAAGGGCCATCTGTACTCCAATGTTTATAGCAGCAATGGCCACAGTCGCCAAACTGTGGAAAGAACCAAGATGCCCTTCAACGGATGAATGGATAAGGAAGATGTGGTCCATATACACTATGGAGTATTATGCCTCCGTCAGAAAGGACGAATACCCAACTTTTGAAGCAACATGGATGGGACTGGAAGAGATTATGCTGAGTGAAATAAGTCAAGCAGAGAGAGTCAATTATCATATGGTTTCACTTATTTGTGGAGCATAACAAGAAGCATGGAGGACATGGGGAGTTAGAGAGAAGGGTGTTGGGGTAAATTGGAAGGGGAGGTGAATCATGAGAGACTATGGACTCTGAAAAACAATCTGAGGGGTTTGAAATGGCAGGGGGGTGGGAAGTCGGGGTACCAGGTGGTGGGTATTATAGAGGGCACGGATTGCATGGAGCACTGGGTGTGGTGAAAAAATAATGATACTGTTATGCTGAAAATAAATAAATGAAAAAAAATTGAAAAAAAAACCTAAATAGAATTTAAATAAAAAAAGAAAGAAAAAAAGAGTTGCTGTGGCTGATATCGAAGAGATTATTGCCTATGTTCTCCTCTAGGATTCTGATGGATTCCTGTCTCACATTGAGGTCTTTATCCATTTTGAGTTTATCTTTGTGTATGGTGTAAAAGGATGGTCGAGTTTAATTCTTCTACATATAGTTGCCCAGTTTTCCCAGCACCATTTACTTTTTTCCACTGTATATTTTTTCCTCTTTCATTGAAGATTATTTGCCCATAGAGTTGAGGGTCCATATCTGGGCTCTCTACTCTGTTCCACTGGTCTATGTGTCTGTTTTTATGCCAGTACCATGCTGTCTTGGTGATCACAGACACATGAAAAAATGTTCATCATCACTAGCCCTCAAAGAGATTCAAATTAAAACCACATTGAGATATCACCTTACACCAGTTAGAATGGACAAAATTAACAAGACAGGAAACAACATGTGTTGGAGGGGATGTGGAGAAAGGAGAACCCTCTTACACTGTTGGTGGGAATGCAAGTTGGTGCAGCCACTTTGGAGATCAGTGTGGAGATTCCTCAAGAAATTAAAAATAGAACTTCCCTATGACCCTGCCATTGCACTACTGGGTATTTACCCCAAAGATACAGAGGTAGTGAGAAGAACGGCCATCTGTACCCCAATGTTTATAGCAGCAATGGCCATGGTCGCCAGACTGTGGAAAGAACCAAGATGCCCATCAATGGATGAATGGATAAGGAAGATGTGGTCCATATACACTATGGAGTATTATGCCTCCATCAGAAAGGATGAATACCCAACTTTTGTATCCACATGGACGGGACTGGAAGAGATTATGCTGAGTGAAATAAGTCAAGCAGAGAGAGTCAATTATCATATGGTTTCACTTATTTGTGGAGCATAACAAATAGCGTGGAAGACATGGGGAGTTAGAGAGGAGAAGGGAGTTGGGGTAAATTGGAAGGGGAGGTGAATCATGAGAGACTATGGACTCTGAAAAACAATCTGAGGGGTTTGAAGTGGTGGGGGGGTGGGAAGTCGGGGTACCAGGTGGTGGGTATTATATAGGGCACGGTTTGCATGGAGCACTGGGTGTGATGAAAAAATAATGAATACTGTTATGCTGAAAATAAATATATTAATAAAAAAGGAAAAAAAATATTTCCATTTGTGACAATATGCATGGACCTTGAAGATATTATGCAATGTGAAATAAGACAGATGGAAAAATACAATTATTATGTCATTTCCTTCATATTTGGAATCTAAAGACACAAGATAAACTAGCAAGAATAATAATACAAAAATAAACTCATAGATACAGAGAACAACTGATGGTTATCAGAGAGGAAGGAGGTTGCAGACTGGGTAAAATGGTGAAGGGGGTTGATTATATGGTGATGACTGGTCACTAGATTTTGGTGGTGATCACTTTGTAGTGTATATAGATGTTGCTTATAATGTACACCTGAAACTTCTATAATGTCATCAATTTCTTGGCAGAACAGACGTGGATCATACTGCTAAGTGTTTTCCCAGAGAATCTGTAAGGCCTCACATAGTTAGCTTCACAAAATATGAAGTGTGTCATGGTGTTTTTAGAGTATAGAAACTGAGTCCCTGATCTGAGCTTCCTAGGGATTCTAGGACCTTAAGTTGATCAGGAGCAGAGGATCCAGGAGACTTGGGAGTTCCATGAAGACACAAGAGTCCAACTAAGAGAATTTCAAGAAACTTTTAAAAAGTTTTAAAAAGAGATTTTAAAACTTTTAAAAAGTTTTAAAAAGAGATTTTTTTCTGTTCAAGAGTTTATGGACTAATTTCATACATGCTACATTAATATTTATACAGTACTTTATACTTCACATAGTTACATCACTTAGATTTGATTTTTTTCTGTTACCATATAAAGATGACAGGTGAAAAATTATATTGCAGATATTACAGATAGATACTTTGGGCACAGAGAGGTCTGCCACATTCTTCCCACTGTCACAAGAACTCATTTGAATCTCACAACTGTGATTTATGGAACATACATGATTCTTTCTGACCAGAAACTTGTCCTCTGTTGTGTGGCCATAGTGCTCACGTTCTGTATTTTTGGTGTTATACCTTAAAACTACTTTAGGACCTGCTCAGTTTAAGGATTAAATTTTTCCAGTTCTTAGGAGAGATATATAACTAGTAACCTATCAGCAAGAGTTAAATAATTCATTCCCACTCACCCCTTTCTTCCTAAAGTGATAATTGTTGAAGTAGATCAAACCAAAAATGAGACCTTACCTAAAACATCTCTGTATTCCTAATAACTGGCAGGGTCGCTGACTTTCATTTTCAAAACTTTAGAAACAAGCAAGCAAAAATGTTTGTGGGAATGATATTAAGTGATATTTTTAGTGAAGGATCAGTAATGCAGCATAACATCTTGGAAAGAACTTCAAAACAGAACCTAGAAATTACACTGACCATTAATAGAAGGCATGGTTGTACCACACCCCCTGGTAAGTCCTTTATAAGCATTATCCAATTTCATTCTCTCTACAAAGACCTCCTCTATGAAGTTGCTACTACTCTCAGTCCCATTTTATGACAATTCTGGGGTGATAATCTTGAGGCTGGGAGAGGTAAATTTGTGCATGGTCACACAGTCACCAAGTGAGTTAATTGATATCAATTGTTTGGTATCAGTTTGCTTGATAACAACGAGTCAGGTTGTACCATGATAAGTCATGGTTCTGTCATGGATTAGTTTTACTGTTTTCCTGATTTCCTCTATTTCCTTGCTTACCCATAGGGATTAATGCCATGTCTTCCTCACAGGCTGCTCTGATGATTGGCTCTGGTCAGATAGTTGAGAAAATGTACAGATGTATATATCTGAAATGAAAGTGCTTTGTCCACAGGGAAATGCTCACATTTCTAACTTATTTTAATTAAGGTATTTCACCAGTTAGTATTTTACCAGTGTCATCTTGAGAAAATCTTAGCTCCTCTGGCTTTAGGTTCCTCGTCTGGTAATAGACAGTATCAGACCGAATGATTACTAGCTTCTTCCCAGCTCTACTGACTCTTCAGTGTCTTACAGAAAAGCTATAGTCATATGGACATGATTGGACTATTGGGGAAGTGGGGGTTGGATCCAACAAGGGACATGGCAAAATGGGACATGAAATTAGGAGGGACAAAATCTCCCTGACAACCATGACTCCAGAGAACAAGTACCTAGAGGGTTTTCTCCCTCTAATTGTCTTTTATCTTATTATCTCTGCCCTTAACAATAACACATTTAAAAGGATCTCCAGTTGTTGGCATCTCTCTTACTCAGAGTAGACAGCCTCTTTCGTGGCCAAAGAGTCCCATCTTGGAGAGCAATAGAATTCATCCAGAAAATTCCTTTGCAAAAGAAATAAGCAATTTCAGCCTTTGGCAAGACTTACATCTTCTTGTGGAATCTCAGTCGAGGTGAGAGGACAAGCTTTGGTGAGAACAGTGGATTCTGTGCTGTCTTAATAGCCATATGATTCTTCTAGTAGGAGCTGTAGTGGAGCAAGTCTTATTTTCCTCAGTCTCTCCCATTCTTCACCACTTCCTCACTCCCATTCCTCTACCGTGGGCTCTTCCTAGGTTCTCTTTTTCCTTCCCAACTTCTCTGTACTTCATTGAAAAGAAGATTTAGATTAATCTCTAATCTAAAATTTTAGGGATTATTCAGGGATTATTATGAGGGATGAATATTGAGTTCCAGGTCTGCAATATCTTAAGGGTGTGATATTGAGCTCTGTCACCTTCTGTTTTTTTTTTTTCTTTTTCACATGTAAAATGGGGGTTAATGGGATTATTTGTAAACTAAGGAAACAATGTTTATAAGAGCTAGCAAATTTTAGAATTTAATAATTGAGCACTGAGTTAAAAATAACACTTTACTGACATTCAGGGAAATTTCCAAGATCTCATATCCTCATCTAGATTTTCCAACTTTATCCATCCCAAGGATGTGGGAATTTTCTTTTCTTTAAGGAGTCTGTTGTTATAATAATATTATTTAATTTGATTTCCATGTTAATATAGAGCTTTGATTGATCATTTCTGAGTAGCAAAAGACAACCAGGTTAGTAAATAACGATCTAACAAAATACTCATGTACATTCCACTGACTTTTGGAAATACTTCACATAGCTCTCTGTGGTCATCTTTGGAGCCCCTGCAGGTCTGGGGGCACTGGTGTGGGAACACAGATGAGATGCCTCACTTCAAGGCATTGCTGGTCTGTCTCTTTTAAACTTTCTTTCATTTTTTTTAAACTTACATTGTTCTACTTCATTGCAACATCTTAGTTATCTTTACCTGATTTTGTACTCTGCACAACCTTAGGAACTGGCCATGTCCTCAGGAGTCAGAACAGGAAAAGTTTTGTTTAGCTAGATGCACATAATAAAATATCCAATTAATATTTACATCAGTCACCATTCCTTTAACTTGTCTTGGGAAATGGTGGACACATGCAAAAACTTAACCAAAAAGTAAATTTTCCCCCTTTTCCTATAGCTTACCAAAGTTTAAGAAGATACATTTTGTCATGAATTAGTAGAACAATCCACAATTCCTAATTTTTTTGGGAATGATGAGTCACAGTAAATACTTTTACCTCTGGTTGCTCTGTCATCAGAATGTGATAAGAAAGTGAAGAGTTTTACTGCAAGTGATTGATCAGAAGCTTCACTTCTTTTCACTGAATGATTATGTTGGTGTGCTGGGGTATGTTGTGCATGAGAGTTTATGTTTTTAGAATATTTTCTTTGACTCCAATTCATCCTGGATAAAATATGGAGAAGTTTTATATTGGCCACACTTTAGGAGTCAACAGAAAGGTTTCCAAGTTCATAAAAGTATAACTGAAATGAAGAAGATAATTTTAGTTTTGCTTCCAAAAGTGGGTAAAAGCACCATTTGTTCACCGTGTATTTGTTCAGTAACACAAATATTCGTATACAAGGTGCTTATTGGTAATAGTGAAACATGTCCACTAGACCATGCACTGTACGGAGCTTCATCAGCTCAGAGTTCCTGGTGGTGGTGGCCCATGAAAAGCAGCATCAGAAGTTTACACTCCAGCTAACTGGGAGATAACAGAGTAATACCAGATAGAAAGAAATGCAATTATTGACTAATGATATTCTTGAGTCTTGACTTAGAGAACATCTAATTTAGAAAATAATTTATGTGAAGAGCTCCTTGATATTTCAGTGTTAGTTTGCTTTATTTTTCTTTCACAGAGCAGAATGATAATGGAGATGATAGTTGCTAACATTTATTGAGCCCTTACTGTTTTAAGCACTTTATGTCAATCAGTCCTTGCAACAACCCTCTGAGGTAGTGAGTACTATTAGTGCCATTTATAGATGAGGCAACTGAGGCACAGAGGGGTTAACAACTTGCTAAGGGTGACACAGCCAGTAGGTAAAAGCCAGGAAATTCTGAAAGTCTGTTTTCTCTGTCATTCTCTCTCCCTTTCATTTCCCTGTCCCCTCTCCCTTTATGTCTTACTCTGTGCTTACTTTTAAGGATTTATATTTCATAATAGCTTTAGATCCTGTAAATATATGGGTTGTTGGAAATAATTGATCAAACACGGAGAGGTTTAAAGAAGGAAACCAGAATCACACCATTCATTACTTCAGGCAGTTTTATTTGTCTCCTGTGTTTGTATGTGTGGGTGAGAGAGAAATAAGGACAGAGACAGAGATACTGAGAGACAGAGATGTTATATAAAGCAAAAATATTTTACTTTCTGGAAGGTAGAATCATTTTGTACCCCCATCATTAGCAAATATGAGTGCTCTATCCCATGATTTATGCCTTTTATATTAAAGGCATTAGTACATTGTCTTTTTTGTGCTTTGTAACTATTTTTCCCTAATCAATTGTATTTTAACTTGTGGCTATTCCATAAGAAATTAAAAATAGAGCTCCCCTATGACCCTGCAATTGCACTGCTAGGTATTTACCCCAAAGGTACAGATGTAGTGAGAAGAAGGGCCACCTCTACCCCAATGTTCACAGCAGTAGTGGCCACAGTCACCAAACTGTGGAAAGAACCAAGGTGCCCTTCAATGGATGAATGGATAAAGATGTGGTCCATATATACAATGGAGTATTATGCCTCCATCAGAAAGGATGAATACCCAACTTTGTATCAACATGGACAGGACTGGAAGGGATTATGCTGAGTGAAATAAGTCAAGCAGAGAGTCAATTATCATATAATTTCACTTATCTGTGGAGCCTAAGAAATAACACGGAGGACATGGGGAGATGGAGAGGAGAAGGCAGTTGGGGGAAATTGGAGGGGGAGATGAACCATGAGAGACTGTGGACTCTGAGAAACCAACTGAGGGTTTTGGAGGGGAGGGGAGTGGGTGGTTGGATGAACCTGGTGGTGGGTATGGAGGGCACATACTGCATGGAGCACTGGGTGTGATACATAAACAATGAATTCTGGAACACTGAAAAGAAATTTTAAAAAATGTCTGGAGAAGGGCAACTCAGTTGCTCAGTTGGTGAAGCATCCAAATCTTGATTTCAGCTCAGGTCTTGATCTCGGGGTTGTGGGTTCAGTCCCGTAATTTGGCTCCATACTGGATGTGGAGCCTACTTTAAAAATATCTGGACAAATAAACACTAAGATGTTAAAAAAAAAGAAGTATTTTCCTTAAGTGGATTTTTGTCACATAACCGAGTTTTAAATTGTTACATATTTCTTTTATAGCTTCTGTTTCTGATATTATGTTTCATACATTTTGCCACACACCAAGATTACAGAAATGCTTATCAATTTAAATACTAATTTTATCATGTTTATATTCTTAATTATATTCAAATTTTTCTAAAATATGTATAAGGTCTTTTGACACATGTCTATTTTCATAGGCATAGTGAATGATCAATGTTCCTAATACTTTTTAATATTTGAAAGTTCATGTCTTTTTAATTATTCATATTTTTTCAAAAATTTTTTAGCTGTTCTCATTGATATACTCCTTCATAACAAGGAAGGACAGTCAGTTATGGAGCATAGGCCATAGTTGCAATCTGGTATGAATCTGTTAGTGAGCTCTAACTGGATGACTGTATCAATGAAATATAACATATACCTATGTGATACTTGGTAATTAAAAATACATAGTTTTCCTTTGCATCAGGGTCATCATAGATTGATGCTGGTTGTCAGTTGACCAAGTGTATTCAAACTCAAACAAACTAAATAGAAAATTGTTTATGCACTTTGTGTCTTCATGGCCCCGGATGGTTTGATTTGTTTCTACATGAGGTCTGAATCTACATCTGCCTAGAGGTAATGATTCCTCACTGTCTACAAGTTTGTGATGCCCAGGAAATTCCTCAGATTAACCCATACAACTATAGCACTGATGATATTCCTAACCATGGGTACAGCTGTCATTCATGGTTAACTGTAACAAATCCCTGATAATAATAGCCAACACCTATTGAACTATTACTCTGTACAGAATTGTGTGCTGAGCATCTCCATGAATTTTCTTGTAACTGTCCTAGTAATTTTATCATCCAGAGGCTCTTAATGTCCTCACTTCATTTTGAGCAAATCAATGTTACTGTGTTTAAGCTATTGGGACAAGTTCATAAAGAGGTTACTAGACAAAACTCCAAAGTCTGAACATTTAGCCACCATACCATGTTGTTTCTCAAGTAGTAAAGTACCCTAATATTGAAAAAATTGGGGGGTCAATAGTGATCTGTACTGCCTTCCCATTGGTATACTTAGTACAAAGACTTCCCTAAGAAGACTTCTTCCATAACTTTAATGGATACATATACTGTGCCTCAAGAAAATATTATCAGAGTGATAAGTTATAATATAGTTTTCCAGGGTAGTTAGAAGATGATATATTTACTGTATTCATATAAAGTTTGTGAAATTATTACAAAGAGAGTAAATAGCTTTTCCTAAAGATAAAAAAGGAAATTTCAAAACATTACCTAGATGGCCATGTGGGCCTGAAGGGCTATCTCAGTTTTAATCTAGAGTGATTCCACTTATGTTCTAGTAAAACTGGTTATATAGTGCATTATCAAAGGTTTTTAAAAAAAACTTTTGATGAGTGATCTCTGTAATATTCACAACATTTGCATTATTTTGCTTCTTAGTCAAATTCAAACATATCTCTTTAATTTTCATGAGACTTCATGAAATATTTGAGAACCTGAAGCACTTCTTTTTTAAATTTTAATTCTATTGCCAACATATAACACATCATTATTTAGAGGCACTTTTAAAAACACACTTCTTGACAATTTGAGATGAAGAGCTGGGTCTTTTCATTAGGACAGTGAGACATTGGTTCTTTCCAGCACTCCGTGGAGGGAAAAAACAGCTCATATGGGAATTGTAATACTGTCATCTCACCTGAGTCAGCAGTGCATTCTCTTCTCTCTTTCCTGATTTTAGAAGCAGCAAGCCAATGATTGCAGGAGGAAATATGACACAGATCACCTATTTCATCCTTTTGGGATTCTCTGATTTTCCCAGAATCCTAGCAGTGCTCTTTGTTGTATTCCTGCTGATCTACATTTTGACTCTGACTTGGAACCTGTGCCTCATCATCTTAATAAGGATGGACTCTCACCTCCACACACCCATGTACTTCTTCCTCAGTAATCTGTCCTTCATAGATATCTGCTATGTGACCTCTATAGCTCCCAAGATGCTCTCCAACTTTTTCCAAGAGCAGCAGACCATTACCTTTGTGGGTTGTGCTGTTCAGTACTTTGTCTTTGCAACCATGGCACTGAGTGAGTCTTGTCTCATGACAGCCATGGCTTATGACCGATATAGTGCCATTTGCAATCCACTTCTCTATTCATCCATCATGTCACCCACCCTGTGTATTCGGATGGTGCTGGGATCCTATTTGGCTGGACTCTCTGCTTCTATATCCCAGTTGTGTAGCATGTTTCAGCTCCACTTTTGTGGGCCTAATGTCATCAAGCACTTCTTCTGCGACATACCCCAACTGATAATCCTGTCCTGCACTGATACTTTCTTTGTGAGACTACTGATTGCTATATTATCAATGTTCTTTGGGATAATAAATGCCCTCATTATCATGATATCCTATGTTTATATTGTCAACTCCATCATGAAGATCACTTCAGCTAAAGGTAGGTCCAAGGCTTTCAACACTTGTGCTTCTCATCTGACAGCTGTTTCCCTCTTCTATACCTCAAGTATCTCTGTCTATTTGAGTTCCAGCTCTGGTGGTTCCTCCAGTTTTGACAGATTTGCATCAGTATTCTACACTGTAGCCATTCCCATGTTGAATCCCTTGATTTACAGTCTGAGGAACAAGGAAATCAAAGATGCCTTGAAGAGGGTACAAAAGAAGAGATGGTTCTGCTGAGGTTATGTCCAGATTTGTCCTCTCAGAAACCTTAATCCCCAGTAACATGCAGAGGAATGGACTCTAACAAAATACAAACTGCCTTAATATAAACAAAGGTTATTTAGGGACAGGTAATATGCCAAATGGACTGAGAGCTGACTTGATTCTACACAAGCACAATACATTTAAGTCTAGGAGGTTCATACTTTCACCCTGCATGAGGAGTGGCCTCATCATTCATTAGTAATCTGCAAGTGGGGGTACCTGGGTGGCTTAGTTGGTTAAGCATCTGCTTTCTGCTCAGGTTAGGATCCCAGGGTCCTGGGATTGAGTCCCATGTCATGGGTTTCTGCTCAGTAGGGACCTGAATCTCCCTCTCCCTCTGTACATCCTCCTGCTTATGTTCTCTCTTTCTCTCTCTCTCAAGTAAATAATTAAAATCTTTAAAATAATCCACATGTATTTGTAAAATGTTGAAGTTTAGAAACTCATTACTTCTCTTTGCTTCAGATATTGAGCCTTGTTCAATCTCAGACCTCTGACTGTAAAGGAGTGATACCTGACAGAGGCCCAAGGTGTACAGAGACCTTTTCTCCCAAATATATTGATGCAGCATAATTCAGACATGAGGGTGATTGAGGTTTATCCTGTGTATCTGGTCATAATGGGAAAAAATGGAGGTGATGGGCCTTCAATAGAAACAATCAAAAACTAGTGATATATTGTATTGTGACTAACATAATGTAAAAAAAAATTAAAAAAAAATAAAGACATCCCTGATTTCAAGCATTACTACAAAGCCTTGATCACCAAGACAGCATGGTACTGGCATAAAAACAGACACATAGACCAGTGGAACAGAGTAGAGCCCAGATATGGACCCTCAACTCTATGGTCAATTAATCTTTGACAAAACGGGAAAAAATATACAGTGGAAAAAAGACAGTCTCTTCAATAAATGGTGCTGGGAAAACTGGACAGCTATATGCAGAAGAATGAAACTCGACCATTTTCTTATACCATACATAAAGATAAATTCAAAATGGATAAAAGGCCTCAACATGAGACAGGAATCCATCAGAATCCTAGAGGAGAACATAGGCAGTAACCTCTTTGATATCAGCCACAGCAACTTCTTTCAAGATATGTCTCCAAAGGCAAAGGAAACAAAAGCAAAGATGAACTTTTGGGACTTTATCAAGATCAAAAGCTTCTGCACAGCAAAGGAAACAGTCAACAAAACAAAGAGGCAACCCAGGGAATGGGAGTAGATATTTGCAAATGACAGTACAGACAAAAGGTTGATATCCAGGATCTATAAAGAACTCCTCAAACTCAACATACACAAAACAGACAATCAAAAAATTGGCAGAACATATGAACAGACACTTCTCCAATGAAGACATACAAATGGCTACCAGACACATGAGAAAATGTTCTTCATGACTAGCCATCAAGGAGTTTCAAATTAAAACCACATTGAGATACCACCTTACACCACTTAGAATGGCCAGAATAGCAATACAGGAAACAACATGTGTTGGAGAGGATGTGGAGAAAGGGGAACCCTCTTCCACTGTTGGTGGGAATGCAAGTTGGTGCAGCCTCTTTGGAGAACAGTGTGTAGATTCCTCAAGAAATTAAAACTGGAGCTTCCCAATGACCCTGCAATTGCACTACTGGGAATCTACCCCAAAGATACAGATGTAGTGAAAAGAAGGGTCATCTGTACCCCAATGTTTATAGCAGCAATGGCCACAGTTGCCAAACTGTGGAAGGAACCAAGATGCCCTTCAACGGACTAATGGATAAGGAAGATGTGGTCCATATACATTATGGAGTATTATGCCTCCATCAGAAAGGATGAATACCCAACTTTTTTTTTTTAAGATTTTATTTATTGATTTGACAGACAGAGATCACAAGTAGGCAGAGAGGCAGGCAGAGAGAGAGGGGGAAGCAGGCTCCCTGCTGAGCAGAGAGCCCGATGTGGAGCTCAATCCCAGGACCCTGGGATCATGACCCGAGCTGAAGGCAGAGGCGTTAACCCACTGAGCCACCCAGGCACCCCAATACCCAACTTTTGAAGCAACATGGACGGGACTGGAAGAGATTATGCTGAGTGAAATAAGTCAAGCAGAGAGAGTCAATTATCATATGGTTTCTCTTGTTTGTGGAGCATAACAAATAGCATGGAGGACAAGGGGAGATGGAAAGGAGAAGGAAGTTGAGGGAAATTGGAAGGGGAGGTGAACCATAAGAGACTATGGGTTCTGAAAAACACCTGAAGGTTTTTCAAAGGGCGGGGGGTGGGAGGTTGGGGGAATCAGGTGATGGGTATTGGAGAGGGCATGTATTGCATGGAGCACTGTGTGTGGTGCAAAAACAATGAATACTGTTTTGCTGAAAATAAATCAAAAATAAATAAATAAAACCAGGGCTCAACCAATACCAAAAGATTGAGATTATTCCTTGTATATTCTCAGATCACAATGCTTTGAAACTAGAACTCAATCACAAGGAAAAGTTTGGAAGGAACTCAAACACCTGGAAGCTAAAGACCACCTTGCTTAAGAATGCTTGGATAAACCAGGAGATCAAAGAAGAACTTAAGCAATTCATGGAAACCAATGAGAATGAAGACACTTCAGTCCAAAACCTATGGGATACAGCAAAGGTGCTCCTAAGGGGGAAATACATAACCATCTAAGCCTTCCTCAAAAAAAAATGGAAAAATACAAAATATGCCAGCTGGCTCTACACCTTAAAGAATTGGAGAATCAACAACAAATTAAGCCTATTACACACACAAGAAGGGAAATAATCAAGGTTGGAGCAGAGATCAATGATATAGAAACTAGAGATACAGTAGAATACACCAATAAAACTAGAAGCTGGTTTTTTGAAAGAATCAATAAGGTAGATAAGCCATGGACCACACTAATCCAAAAGAAATGAGAGAAAGCCCAAATTAATGAAATTATATATGAAAAGGGAGAGATTACAACTAAAACCATGGAAATAGAAACAATCATCAGAAGTTATTATCAACAGTTATATGCCAATAAGTTATGCAACCTAGATGAAATGGATGCATTCCTGGAAAACTATAAACTCCTAAAATTGAACCAGGAAGAAATTGACAACCTGAATAGACCGACATCTAGTAACGAGATTGAAGCACTGATCAAAAACCTCCCCCAAAACAGCCCAGGACATGATGGATTTCCCTGGGGAATTTTACCAAACTATCAAAGAAGAAATAGCACCTATCCTCCTGAATCTCTCTCAAAATATTGAAGCAGAAGGCAAACTTCCAGACTCTTTTTTATGAAGCCAGCATTACCCTGATCCCCAAACCAGGCAAAGACCCCACCAAAAAGGAGAATTTCAGACCAATATCTCTGATGAATATGGATGCTAAGATTCTCAACAAGATCCTAGGAAACAGGATCCAACAGCACATTAAAAAGATTATCCACCATGACCAGGTGGGATTTATCCCTGGGTTGCAAGGGTGGTTCAACATTTGCAAAACAATCAGTGTGATATAACAAATCAATAAGAGAAGAGAGAAGAACCACCTGGTCCTCTCAACTGATGCAGGAAAAGCATTTGACAAAATCCAGCGTCCTTTCCTGATTAAAATGCTTCAAAGTATAGGGATAGAGGGAACATTCCTGAACTTCATCAAATCTAGCTATGAAAAACCCACAGTGAATATCATCCTCAGTGGGAAAGAGCTGACAGTGTTCCCTTTGAGATCAAGAACACAACAAGGATGCCCACTCTCACCACTCTTGTTCAACAGAGTATTAGAAGCCCTAGCAATAGCAATCAGTCAACAAAGAGAAATAAAATGTATTCAAACTGGCAGTGAAGGACTTAAACCCTCTCTCTTCACAGATGATATGACACTTTATATGGAAAACCCAAAAGACTCTACGCCCAAACTATTAGGACTCATACAGCATTCAATAATGTGGCAGGATACAAAGTCAATGTACAGAAATCCGTTGCTTTCTTATACACTAACAATGAAAACATAGAAAGGAAAATTAGAGAATCAGTTCCATTTACTATAGCACCAAGAACCAGAAGATACCTGGGAATAAACCTAACCAAAGAGGTAAAGGATCTGTACTCGAGGAACTACAGAACACTCATGAAAGAAATTGAAGAAGACACAAAAAGATGGAAGACTATTCCATGCTCTTGGATTGGAAGAATAAACATTGTGAAAATGTCTATACTGCCTAGAGCAATCTATACTTTTAATACCTTTCGGATCAAAATTCCACTGGCATTTTTCAAAGAGCTGAAGCAAATAATCCAAAAATTTCTATGGAATCATAAGAGAACCTGAATTGCTAAGGAAATGTTGAAAAAGAAAAACAAAACTGGGGGCATCATCATTTCAAGCTTTACTACAAAGCTGTGATCACCAAGACAGCAAGATACTGGCATAAAAACAGACACATAGACCAGTGGAACAGAGTAGAGAGTCCAGATATGGACCCTCAACTCTATGGTCAAATAATCTCCGACAAAGCAGGAAAAAATATACAGTGGAAAAAAGTCTCTTCAATAAATGGTGCTGGGAAAATTGGACAGCTGTATGTAGAAGAATGAAACTCGACCATTCTCTTACACTGTACACAAAGATAAACTCAAAATGGATAAAAGACCTCAAAGTGAGACAGGAATCCATCAGAATCCTAGAGGAGAACATAGGCAGTAATCTCTTCGATATCAGCCACAGAAACTTCTTTCAAGATATGTCTCTTAAGGCAAAGGAAACAAAAGTGAAAATGAACTTTTGGGACTTCATCAAGATTAAAAGTTTCTGTACAGCAATGGAAACAGTCAACAAAACAAAACAAAGAGCACCTTAACTTCTAAGACTTACTCCTGGGCGATAGGCTTCCAGAAAACCCGTCTTTGAAAGTTGACTGGACCTACATCCATGAGACCCACAAGATGATAACAAACATAGAAAGAGTTCTGAACTATATATCATCCAGAACTTAGCGCAGATGCAGCAGTCAGAAACACTCAACTTCTAGTCTTTTTTTTTTTATTTCCAGCATAACAGTATTCATTATTTTTGCACCACACCCCGTGCTCCATGCAATCCGTGCCCTCTAAAATACCCACCACCTGGTACCCCAACCTCCCACCCCCCGTCCC
The DNA here is from genome assembly GCF_009829155.1 of Mustela erminea. Taxonomy (NCBI): domain Eukaryota; kingdom Metazoa; phylum Chordata; class Mammalia; order Carnivora; family Mustelidae; genus Mustela; species Mustela erminea. The sequence continues at coordinate 102,498,248 of NC_045622.1, read as the reverse complement.
TTCAAAACCCTCAGATTGTTTTTCAGAGTCCATAGTCTCTCATGGTTCACCTCCCCTTCCAATTTCCCCCAACTCCCTTCTCCACTCTAAGTCCCCATGTCCTCCATGCTATTTGTTATGCTCCACAAATAAGTGAAACCATATGATAATTGACTCTCTCTGCTTGACTTATTTCACTCAGCATAATTTCTTCCAGTCCCGTCCATGTTGCTACAAAAGTTGGGTATTCATCCTTTCTGATGGAGGCATAATACTCTATCCCCAGGGGTACAGGTCTGTGAATCACCAGGTTTACACACTTCACAGCACTCACCAAAGCACATACCCTCCCCAATGTCCATAATCCCACCCCCTTCTCCCAAACCCCCTCCCCCCAGCAACCCTCAGTTTGTTTTGTGAGATTAAAAGTCACTTATGGTTTGTCTCCCTCCCAATCCCATCTTGTTTCATTTATTCTTCTCCTACCCACTTAAGCCCCCATGTTGCATCACCACTTCCTCATATCAGGGAGATCATATGATAGTTGTCTTTCTCTGCTTGACTTATTTCGCTAAGCATGATACGCTCTAGTTCCATCCATGTTGTCGCAAATGGCAAGATTTCATTTCTTTTGATGGCTGCATAGTATTCCATTGTGTATATATACCACATCTTCTTGATCCATTCATCTGTTGATGGACATCTAGGTTCTTTCCATAGTTTGGCTATTGTGGACATTGCTGCTATAAACATTCGGGTGCATGTGCCCCTTTGGATCACTACGTTTGTATCTTTAGGGTAAATACCCAATAGTGCAATTGCTGGGTCATAGGGCAGTTCTATTTTCAACATTTTGAGGAACCTCCATGCTGTTTTCCAGAGTGGCTGCACCAGCTTGCATTCCCACCAACAGTGGAGGAGGGTTCCCCTTTCTCCGCATCCTCGCCAGCATCTGTCATTTCCTGACTTGTTGATTTTAGCCATTCTGACTGGTGTGAGGTGATATCTCATTGTGGTTTTGATTTGTATTTCCCTGATGCCGAGTGATATGGAGCACTTTTTCATGTGTCTGTTGGCCATCTGGATGTCTTCTTTGCAGAAATGTCTGTTCATGTCTTCTGCCCATTTCTTGATTGGATTATTTGTTCTTTGGGTGTTGAGTTTGCTAAGTTCTTTATAGATTCTGGAAAGAACCCAAATACATGGAGACTAAACAGCATCCTTCTAAAGAATGAATGGGTCAACCGGGAAATTAAAGAAGAATTGAAAAAAATCATGGAAACAAATGATAATGAAAATACAACGGTTCAAAATCTGTGGGACACAACAAAGGCAGTCCTGAGAGGAAAATATATAGCGGTACAAGCCTTTCTCAAGAAACAAGAAAGGTCTCAGGTACACAACCTAACCCTACACCTAAAGGAGCTGGAGAAAGAACAAGAAAGAAACCCTAAGCCCAGCAGGAGAAGAGAAATCATAAAGATCAGAGCAGAAATCAATGAAATAGAAACCAAAAAAACAATAGAACAAATCAACGAAACTAGGAGCTGGTTCTTTGAAAGAATTAATAAAATTGATAAGCCCCTGGCCCGACTTATCAAAAAGAAAAGAGAAAGGACCCAAATAAATAAAATCATGAATGAAAGAGGAGAGATCACAACTAACACCAAAGAAATACAAACTATTATAAGAACATACTATGAGCAACTCTACGCCAATAAATTTGACAATCTGGAAGAAATGGATGCATTCCTAGAAACATATAAACTACCACAACTGAACCAGGAAGAAATAGAAAGCCTGAACAGACCCATAACCAGTAAGGAGATTGAAACAGTCATTAAAAATCTCCAAACAAACAAAAGCCCAGGGCCAGACGGCTTCCCGGGGGAATTCTACCAAACATTTAAAGAAGAACTAATTCCTATTCTCCTGAAACTGTTCCAAAAAATAGAAATGGAAGGAAAACTTCCAAACTCATTTTATGAGGCCAGCATCACCTTGATCCTAAAACCAGACAAGGATCCCACCAAAAAAGAGAGCTATAGACCGATATCCTTGATGAACACAGATGCGAAAATACTCAACAAAATACTAGCCAATAGGATTCAACAGTACATTAAAAAGATTATTCACCACGACCAAGTGGGATTTATTCCAGGGCTGCAAGGTTGGTTCAACATCCGCAAATCAGTCAATGTGATACAACACATCAATAAAAGAAAGAACAAGAACCATATGATACTCTCAATAGATGCTGAAAAAGCATTTGACAAAGTACAGCATCCCTTCCTGATCAAAACTCTTCAAAGTGTAGGGATAGAGGGCACATACCTCAATATCATCAAAGCCATCTATGAAAAACCCACCGCAAATATCATTCTCAATGGAGAAAAACTGAAAGCTTTTCCGCTAAGGTCAGGAACACGGCAGGGATGTCCATTATCACCACTGCTATTCAACATAGTACTAGAGGTCCTAGCCTCAGCAATCAGACAACAAAAGGAAATTAAAGGCATCCAAATCGGCAAAGAAGAAGTCAAATTATCACTCTTCGCAGATGATATGATACTATATGTGGAAAATCCAAAAGACTCCACTCCAAAACTGCTAGAACTTATACAGGAATTCAGTAAAGTGTCAGGATATAAAATCAATGCACAGAAATCAGTTGCATTTCTCTACACCAACAGCAAGACAGAAGAAAGAGAAATTAAGGAGTCAATCCCATTTACAATTGCACCCAAAACTATAAGATACCTAGGAATAAACCTAACCAAAGAGCTCAAGAATCTATACTCAGAAAACTATAAAGTACTCATGAAAGAAATTGAGGAAGACACAAAGAAATGGAAAAATGTTCCATGCTCCTGGATTGGAAGAATAAATATTGTGAAAATGTCTATTCTACCTAAAGCAATCTACACATTTAATGCAGTCCCTATCAAAATCCCATCCATATGGGAATAGAACAAATAGAACAAATAATCCTAAAATGTATATGGAACCAGAAAAGACCTCGAATAGCCAAAGGGATATTGAAAAAGAAAGCCAACGTTGGTGGCATCACAATTCCGGACTTCAAGCTCTATTACAAAGCTGTCGTCATCAAGACAGCATGGTACTGGCACAAAAACAGACACATAGATCAATGGAACAGAATAGAGAGCCCAGAAATAGACCCTCAACTCTATGGTCAACTAATCTTCGACAAAGCAGGAAAGAATGTCCAATGGAAAAAAGACAGCCTCTTCAATAAATGGTGCTGGGAAAATTGGACAGCCACATGCAGAAAAATGAAATTGGACTATTTCCTTACACCACACACAAAAATAGACTCAAAATGGATGAAGGACCTCAATGTGCGAAAGGAATCCATCAAAATCCTTGAGGAGAACACAGGCAGCAACCTCTTTGACCTCTGCCGCAGCAACATCTTCCTAGGAACAACGCAATAGTCTTTTTTTTTTTTTGAAAGGATCCTATATGCATATTATACAAGTTATATCATAAATGTCTAATTTAATACACACCTATGGGTGGACTGCCACATTCTCTGGAGACTGGGGAGGCTGTAGGCACTATCTCTGTGCTCTCCCTCTGCCCCATTCTAGGTTATTGCTATGTCTTAGAAGGGAGAATGTGCTAATATCTGATGTTCTGGATTTTATGGGTCCTGACTTGCAGATACTTCCCTTGATAGCCTGGCTCTCTTGGCTAGTGGGACTTGCATTCATGGATCCCACAGGAGTGTGACAAACAATGAAACAATCCTTAATTGGCTGTCCCCCACCTCACCCCAGGCTTACTGCAGAGGGCATAGATAGAAACACCTATTTCCCAGTATTTCCCTGAAAGAGGCCCACCTGTCCACTTTAGAAATGCTTCTTGATTATCTGACTTCCAGTCACCCTGCTTGTAGGTGCTGGCTGAGATCCTCCATTCTGAGACACTGACAGGTCGTGGCACAACCTCAACAATGGGGAGCCACTAAGAACAAAGAAAGCTATTTGGACAATCAGAGAGGTTTGAGAAACAATCATGACCTAGGGCCCAACTGGACAATATGTTTTATATCTTGCATGAGACTATTCCTTCAAGACTCGGAGAGGAGGCTTATTTATCTAATGCACAGAAATCAACACAGAGAAGGAAAGTGAAAGAAAGAAATATGTTTTAAACAAAAGAACAGGTAGAACCCCATAAAGAGATTTTATTGACACAGAGATGAATGATTTATCTGATAAAGAGTTCAGATTATGGGCATAAAGATGGTTACCAATGTTAGGAGAGCAATGAAGGAACAAGTGAGAATTTCAACAGAGATAGAAAAAATATAAAAAATTACCAACAGAAATTACAGCACTGAGGAATGAATTAAGTGAACTGTAAAATTCAAAAGAAAGGGTCAGCAGCATACCAGATGAAATGAAAGAAAGAACCAATGAAATCATAGGTAGGACAGTGGAAGTGATGGATGCTCCAATCAGAGGAGCAGTCAGATAAAGAATGAAATAGAATGAAGATAGCTTAAGGGATTTATAGGCTACCATCAAGCAGACCAATGTTTGCATTATAGAGGCCCCAAAGATTGGGTGGGGTGGGAGGGCACTTATTTCAAGAAATTATGGCTGAGAATTTCCCTAACCTAGGAAAAGAAGCAGATATCCATATCCAGGAAGCCCAGAGTATTCTAAATAATAAGTAATACGAATCCAAAGAGAACCACACTGACATATATTACAAATACAATGTCACAAATTAAAGACGAGGAGTTAAACTTTAAAGCAGCAAGAGTAAAACAACTTTTATGTACAAGGAAACCTCCATTAAATTATCAGTAGATAGGTCAGCAGAAGCTTTCCAGGCCAGTGGTGTGGCACACTATATTCAAAGTGCTGAAAGAAGAAAACCTGCCAATCAAGAATTGTCTACCCAGATAAATCGTCCTTCATATTTGAAGGAGAGTTTCCAGACACACAGACCAAATGAATTCATCACCACTAGATTGCCTTTACAAAAAACGTAAAGGAGGACTTCAAGCAAAAACAAGATGTCACCAATTAGTAAGAAGAAACCATATGAAAATAAAATCTCATTGGAAAGGTAAATTAAATTTGGAATATTCTTATATGGTGAAAATGGAGGTATATCACTTAAAATGTAAAATGAGGGTTACAGACAAAAGTAAAAATAAAATGATTACAATAATATGGTAATGGATACACATGATAAAAAGATATAAATTGTTGCATTAACAATATAAAATGTACTAATGTAGTTTTTTATAATTTTTTATTTTTTTATTTCTTATATAGTTTTAATATACATTTGAACTTAAGTTGTTACCAGTTTAAAGTAGACCGTTGTAATGTGTTTTATGTAAGTCTTGTGGTAATGACACATCCATACCTATAGTAAATCCACAAAAGATAAGGAGAAGGCAGTCTAAATATACTACTACATGAAATCATCAAATAGAAAGGAAGAGAGCAAGAGATCAAGAAACAAACGAATTACAAAACATGGCAAAAAACAATGGGCAAAATGCAGCATTAACCCACACTTGTTAATACTACGTTAAATATTAAAGGACTAAATTCTCCAATCAAACATGTTGAGTGACTGAATGGATTAAAAAAAAACAAGATCCAAGTATATGCTGCCTACAAGAGACTTTCTAGAGCTTTAAAGATACACACACAAAGACTAAAAATGAAGGGGTGGAAAAATAAATTCTATATAAATTGAAATCAAAAGAAAGAAGGTTCAGATGTCTTTATTAAAAAGGATTTAATAGGACACAGAGATCATTATATAAGAATAAGGGGTCAATTCAACAAGAGGATATAACATTTGCAAGTATTTATGCACCCAACTTAGGAACATCTAAATTCATCAAGGAAATATTAACAGACTCAAAGGGAGAAAGAGCAATACAATAACAGTAGAAAACTTGCTAACCCATTTTAAACACTAGATAGACCAGACAGAATATTAATATCAACATGTGGGACTGAAACTACATGTTAGAACAAATGGGCCTAAGAGATGTTTGCAGAATATTTGATCCAAAAGAAGCAGAATATATACTCTTCCAGAGTACAAATGAAACATGCTTCAGAACACTTCATATGTTAAACCACAAAACAAGTCTTATTAAATTTAAAGAGATTAAAATCATATTGAGCATCTTTTCCTGTGATATGAAACTAGAAATCAAGTACAAGAAGAAAACTGGAAAATTCACAAATATGTGCAGAGAAAACAACATGCTACTGAACACCATGCTACTGAGCACCAACATGCTATTGAACAACGGATCAAGAAGATATCAAAAACAGAAACTAAAGTATTTTTGAGGCCAATAAAATTCAAATATAACATGTCAAAACTTAGGGATACAGCAAAAGCAGTTCTAAGAGGGGAAGTACATAGCGATGAATGCTTGAATTAAGAAAGGTGAAATGTAAGGGGGTGGAGTCAAGATGGCGGAGAAGTAGCAGGCTGAGACTACTTCAGGTAGCAGGAGATCAGCTAAATCGCTAGCTTATCTAAATATTGCAAACACCTACAAATCCAACAGGAGATCAAAGAGAAGAAGAACAGCAATTCTAGAAACAGAAAATCAACCACTTTCTGAAAGGTAGGACTGGCGGAGAAGTGAATCCAAAGCGATGGAAAGATAGACTGCGGGGGGAGGGGCTGGCTTCCGGCAAGTGGTGGAGCAATGGAGCACAAAATCGGGACTTTTAAAAGTCTGTTACGCTGAATGACATCGCTCCAGAGGCTCAACCAGGGTGAAGCCCACGTGGGGCCAGCGTGGCCTCAGGTCCCGCAGGGTCACAAAAGTATCAGGGGTGTCTGAGTGTCGCAGAGATTGCAGGTATTAGAACGGGGAAGCTGGCTACAAGAGACAGAGCCAAGGAGTGAGCTCACAGCTTGGGGTTACCTTGAACTGGTTGCAGGCTCCGGGAGCTCGAACGCAGCCGGAGGCCAGGCAAATGGAAGTAAATGGGCGCTATTGTCTGAGGCGCACTGAGGAGTGGGGCCCCGAGCTCTCGCCTCCTCCGGGCTGGAGCCTAGGAGACCACCATTTTCATTCCCATCCTCTGGAACTCTACAGAAAGCGCTCAGGGAACAAAAACCCCCGAAAGCAAACCCGAGTGGATTAAGTAGCCCGGCCCCTGGTAAGGGCAGTGCAATTCCGCCTGGGGCAAAGATGCTTGAGAATCACTACAACAGGCCCCTCCCAGAGAAGATCAACAAGAAATCCAGCCAGGACCACGTTCACCTACCAAGGAGTGCAGTTTCAATACCAAGGAGAGCAGCAGAATTCCAGAGGAGGAGAAAGCAAAACACGGAACTCATGGCTTTCTCCCCATGATTCTTTAGTCTCACAGTTAATTTAATTTTTTTTCTTTTTCAATTTTTTTCTCTTCTTCTGCTAATTTTTTTTAACTTTTACCCTTTTCTTTTTTTAACTTTTCTTAACTAGTTTATCTAATATATATTTCTTTCTTTTTTATATTATTTCTTTATTCTTTTTTTTTTTTTTGAACCTCTTTTTGTAACCTCCCCCCCACACACACACAATTTGGGATCTCTTCTGATTTGGTTAAAGCATATTTTCCTGAGGTTGTTGCCACCCTTTTAGCATTTTACTTGCTCCTTCATATACTCTTATCTGGACAAAATGACAAGGCAGAAAAATTCACCACAAAAAAAAAAGAACAAGAGGCAGTACCGAAGGCTAGGGACCTAATCAATACAGACATTGGTAATATGTCATATCTAGAGTTCAGAATGATGATTCTCAAGGTTCTAGCCGGGCTCGAGAAAGGCATGGAAGATATTAGAGAAACCCTCTCGGGAGATATAAAAAGCCCTTTCTGGAGAAATAAAAGAACTAAAATCTAACCAAGCTGAAATCAAAAAAGCTATTAATGAGGTGCAATCAAAAATGGAGTCTCTCACAGCTAGGATAAATGAGGCAGAAGAAAGAATTAGCAATATAGAAGACCAAATGACAGAGAATAAAGAAGCTAAGCAAAAGAGGGAGAAACAGCTACTGGACCATGAGGGGAGAATTTGAGAGATAAGTGACACCATAAGATGAAACAACATTAGAATAATTGGGATTCCAGAAGAAGAAAGAGAGAGGGGATCAGAAGGTATATTGGAGAGAATTATTATAGAGGATTTCCCTAAAATGACCAAGGGAACAAGCATCAAAATCCAGGAGGTGCAGAGAATCCCCCTCAAAATCAATAAGAATAGTTCCACAGTACGTCACCTAATAGTAAAATATACAAGTCTTAGTGACAAAGAGAAAATCCTGAAAGCAGCCCAGGAAAAGAAGTCTGTAACATACAATGGTAAAAATAATAGATTGGCAGCAGACTTATCCACAGAGACCTGGCAGGCCAGAAAGAACTGGCATGATATATTCAGAGCACTAAACAAGAAAAACATGCAGCCAATAATACTACATCCAGCTAGGTTATCATTGAAAATAGAAGGAAAGATTAAAAGCTTCCTGGACAAACAAAAATTGAAAGAATTTGCAAACACCAAACTAGCTCTATAGGAAATATTGAAAGGGGTCCTCTAAGCAAAGAGAGAGCCTAAAAGTAGTAGATCAGAAGGAACAGAATCAATATACAGTAACAGTCACCTTACAAGCAATACAATGGCACTAAATTCATACCTCTCAATAGTTACCCTGAATGTAAATGGGCTAAATGCTCCAGTCAAAAGACACAGGGTTCTTTCCATAGTTTGGCTATTGTGGACATTGCTGCTATAAACATTCAGGTGCACGTGCCCCTTTGGATCACTACGTTTGTATCTTTAGGGTAAAAACCCAGTAGTGCAATTGCTGGGTCATAGGGCAGTTCTATTTTCAACCTAGATGTCCATCAACAGATGAATGGATAAAGAAGATGTGGTATATATACACAATGGAATACTATGCAGCCATCAAAAGAAATGAAATCTTGCCATTTGCGACAACATGGATGGAACTAGAACGTATCATGCTTAGCAAAATAAGTCAAGCAGAGAAAGACAACTATCATATGATCTCCCTGATATGAGGAAGTGGTGATGCAACATGGGGGCTTAAGTGGGTAGGAGAAGAAGCAATGAAACATGATGGGATTGGGAGGGAGACAAACCATAAGTGACTCTTAATCTTACAAAACAAACTGAGGGTTGCTGGGGGGAGGAGAGTTGGGAGAAGGGGGGGTGGGGTTATGGACATTGGGGAGGGTATGTGCTTTGGTGAGTGCTGTGAAGTGTGTAAACCTGGCGATTCACAGACCTGTACCCCTGGGGATAAAAATACATGTTTATAAAAAAAAAAAAAGACACAGGGTATCAGAATGGATTAAAAAACAAAACCCATCTATATGTTGCCTTCAAGAAACTCATTTTAAACCTGAAGACACCTCCAGGTTTGAAGTGAGGGGGTGGAAAGCAATTTACCATACTAATGGACATCAGAAGAAAGCAGGAGTGGCAATACTTATATCAGATCAATTAGATTTTAAGCCAAAGACTATAATAACAGATGAAGAAGGACACTATGTCATACTCAAAGGATCTGTCCAACAAGAAGACCTAACAACTTTAAATATCTATGCCCCTAACATGGGAGCATCCAACTATATAAACCAATTAATAACAAAATCAAAGAAACACATCAACAATAATACAATAATAGTAGGGAACTTTAACACTCCCCCTCACTGAAATGGACAGATCATCTAAGGAAAAGATCAACAAGGAAATAAAGGCCTTAAATGATACACTGGACCAGATGGACATCACAGATATATTTAGAACATTTCATCCCAAAGCAGCAGAATACACATTCTTCTCTAGTCCACATGGAACATTCTCCAGAATAGACCACATCCTCGGTCCTAAATCAGGTCTCAACCAGTATCAAAAGATTGGGATCATTCCCTGCATATTTATAGACCACAATGCTCTGAAGCTAGAACTCAATCACAAGAGGAAATTTGGAAAGAACCCAAATACATGGAGACTAAACAGCATCCTACTAAAGAATGAATGGGTCAACCAGGAAATTAAAGAAGAATTGAAAAAATTCATGGAAACAAATGATAATGAAAACACAATGGTTCAAAATCTGTGAGACACAACAAAGGCAGTCCTGAGAGGAAAATATATACCAGTACAAGCCTTTCTCAAGAAACAAGAAAGGTCTCAGGTACACTACTTAACCCTACACCTAAAGGACCTGGAGAAAGAACAAGAAAGAAACCCTAAACCCAGCAGGAGAAGAGAAATCATAAAGATCAGAGCAGAAATCAATGAAATAGAAACCAAAAAAACAATAGAACAAATCAATGAAACTAGGAGCTGGTTCTTTGAAAGAATTAATAAGATCGATAACCCCCTGGCCAGACTTATCAAAAAGAAAAGAGAAAGGACCCAAATAAGTAAAATCATGAATGAAAGAGGAGAGATCACAACTAACACCAAAGAAATACAAACAATTATAAGAACATAGTATGAGCAACTCTACGCCAACAAATTTGACATTCTGGAAGAAATGGATGCATTTCTAGAGACATATAAATTACCACAAATAAACCAGGAAGAAATAGAAAACTTGAACAGACCCATAACCGGTAAGGAGATTGAAACAGTCATCAAAAATCTCCAAACAAACAAAAGCCCAGGGCAAGATGGCTTCCTGGGGGAATTCTACCAAACATTTAAAAAAGAACTAATTCCTATTCTCCTGAAACTGCTCCAAAAAATAGAAATGGAAGGAAAACTTCCAAACTCATTTTATGAGGCCAGCATCACCTTGATCCCAAAACCAGACAAGGATCCCATCAAAAAAGAGAACTACAGACCAATATCCTTGATGAACACAGATGCGAAAATTCTCACCAAAATACTGGCCAATAGGATTCAACAGTACATTAAAAGGATTATTCACTATGACTAAGTGGGATTTATTCCAGGGATGCAAGGTTGGTTCAACATCTGCAAATCAATCAATGTGATAAAACACATTAATAAAAGAAAGAACAAGAACCATATGATACTCTCAATAGATGCTGAAAAAGCATTTGACAAAGTACAGCATCCCTTCCTGATCCCATCCCTCTTCAAAGTGTAGGGATAGAGGGCACATACCTCAATATTATTAAAGCCATCTATGAAAAACCCGCTGCAAATATCATTCTCAATGGAGAAAAACTGAAAGCTTTTCCACTAAGGTCAGGAACACAGCAGGGATGTCCATTATCACCACTGCTATTCAACATAGTACTAGAAGTCCTAGCCTCAGCAATCAGACAACAAAAGGAAATTAAAGGCATCCAGATTGGCAAAGAAGAAGTCAAACTATCACTCTTCGCAGATGACATGATACTATATGTGGAAACCCCAAAAGATTCCACTCCAAAACTGCTAGAACTTGCACAGGAATTCAGGAAAGTGTCAGGATATAAAATCAATGCACAGAAATCAGTTGCATTTCTCTACACCAACAACAAGACAGAAGAAAGAGAAATTAAGGAGTCAATCCCATTTACAATTGCACCCAAAACTATAAGATACCTAGGAATAAACCTAACCAAAGAGCTCAAGAATCTATACTCAGAAAACTATAAAGTACTCATGAAAGAAATTGAGGAAGACACAAAGAAATGGAAAAATGTTCCATGCTCCTGGATTGGAAGAATAAATATTGTGAAAATGTCTATTCTACCTAAAGCAATCTACACATTTAATGCAGTCCCTATCAAAATCCCATCCATTTTTTTTCAAAGAAATAGAACAAATAATCCTAAAATGTATATGGAACCAGAAAAGACCTCGAATAGCCAAAGGGATATTGAAAAAGAAAGCCAACATTGGTGGCATCACAATTCCGGACTTCAAGCTCTATTACAAAGCTGTCATCATCAAGACAGCATGGTACTGGCACAAAAACAGACAAATAGATCAATGGAACAGAATAGAGAGCCCATAAATAGACCCTCAATTCTATGGTCAACTAATCTTCAACAAAGCAGGAAAGAATGTCCAATGGGAACAAAGACAGCCTCTTCAATAAATGGAGTTGGGAAAATTGGACAGCCACATGCAGAAGAATGAAATTGGACCATTTCCTTACAGCACACATAAATATAGACTCAAAATGGATGAAGGACCTCAATGTGAGAAAGGAATCCATCAGAATCCTTGAGGAGACCACAGGCAGCAATTTCTTCGACCTCAGCTGCAGCAACCTCTTCCTAGGAATATTGCCAAAGGCAAGGGAAGCAAGAGAAAAATGAACTATTGGGATTTTATCAAGATCAGAAGCTTTTGCACAACAAAGGAAACAGTTCACAAAACCAAAAGACAACTGACAGAATGGGAGAAGATATTTGCAAACGACATATCAGATAAAGGGTTAGTGTCCAAAATCTATAAAGAACTTATCAAACTCAAAACCCAAAGAACAAATAATCCAATCAAGAAATGGGCAGAAGACATGAACAGACATTTCTGCAAAGAAGACATCCAGATGGTCAACAGACACATGAAAAAATGCTCCACATCACTCGGCATCAGGGAAATACAAATCAAAACCACAATGAGATACCACCTCACACCAGTCAGAATGGCTAAAATTAACAAGTTGGGAAATGACAGATGCTGGCGAGGATGTGGAGAAAGGTGAACCCTCCTACACTGTTGGTGGGAATGCAAGCTGGTGCAACCACTCTGGAAAACAGCATGGAGGTTCCTCAAAATGTTGAAAATATAACTACCCTATGACCCAGCAATTTCACTACTGGGTATTTACCCTAAAGATACAAATGTAGTGATCCGAAGGGGCACGTGCACTCAAATGTTTAAAGCAGCCATGTCTATAATAGCCGAAGTATGGAAAGAACCTAGATGTCCATCAACGATGAATGGATCAAGAAGATGTGGTATATATACACAATGGAATACTATGCAGCCATCAAAAGAGATGAAATCTTACCATTTGCGATGACGTGGATGGAACTAGAGGGTATCACACTTAGCGAAATAAGTCAATTGGAGAGAGACAACTGTCATATGATCTCCCTGATATGAGGAAGTGGAGATGCAACATGGGGGGTTAAGGGGGTAGGAGAAGACTAAATGAAACAAGATGGGATTGGGAGGGAGACAAACCATAAGTGACTCTTAATCTCACAAAACAAAGTGAGGGTTGCTAGGGGGAGGGGGGTTGGGTGAAGGGGGGTGGGGTTATGGACACTGGGGACGGTATGTGCTGGGGTGAGTGCTGTGAAGTGTTTAAATCTGGCGATTCACAGACCTGTACCCCTGGGGATAAAAATATATTATATGTTTATAAAAAATAAAAAAAACAAGTAACCAAAAAAAAAAAAAAGAAAGAAAGAAAGGTAAAATGTAAATTAAACAACCTAACTTTATAGTTCAGGGAACTAAAAAAAGAATAAGCCTGAAGTTAGTAGAAGGAAGGGGATAACAAAGATCAGAGTGGAAATGAATGAAAAAGAGAACAAAAAGACAATAGAAAATATTAATGAAACTAGGGACTGTTTTTTAAAAACTTCTAAACAAAGCAAATTATTTTTTCTTTTTTTAAAAATTCAGTTATTCAACTTACAATACATCATTAGTTACAGATGTAGCATTCAGTAAATTATCAGTTGTGTATAACACCTAGTGCTCATCATATCACGTGCCCTCCTTAATGCCCATCACCCAGTTACCCCATACCCCCACCCACCTCCCCTCCAGAAACCCTCAGTTTGTTTCCTATAGTTAAGAGTCTCTTATGGTTTTTCTCCCTCTCTGATGACTTCTCATTCTGTTTTCCCTCCCTTCTCCTATGGTCCTCTGCCCTGTTTCTTATATTCCATATAGGAGTGAAATCCTGATATTTGTCTTTCTCTGACTTGTTTTGCTCAGCATAACACCCTCCAGGTCCATCCACATCGATGTAAATGATAAGTATTCATCCTTTCTGATGGCTGCATAATATTCTGTTGTGTATTTCCATTCAATTATCAATGGATATCTTGGCTCTTTCCACAGTTTGGCTATTGCGGAGATTGTTGATATGACTACTGGGGTGCAGGTAACCCTTTAGACCACTCCATCTGTGTCTTTGGGGTAAATACCTAGTAGTGCAATTACTGGGTTGTAGGGTAGCTCTATTTTTAACTTCTTGAGAAACCTCCATACTGTTCTCCAGAGTGACTGTATCAGCTTGCATTCCCACCAGCAGTGTTAAGAGGGTTCCCCTTTCTCCACATCCTCAACAACATTTGTTGTTTCCTTTCTTGTTAATTTTGGCCATTCCAACTGGTATGAGGTAATATCTCATTGTGGGGTTGTTTTTTTTTTTGTATTTCCCTAATAGCTAGTGATGTGGCCCATTGTTTCATGTTTCTGTTGGCCATTTGTATGTCTTTTTTGGAAAAGTATCTGTTCATGTCTTCTGCCCATTTCCTGACTGGGTTATTTGTGTTTTGGGTGTTGAGAATTTGAGAAGTTCATTATAGATCTTGGATACTAGTTCTTTATCTGATATGTCATTTGCAAATATCTTCTACCATTTTGTGGGTTGTCTCTTAGTTTGTTGACTGTTTCCTTTGCTGTGCAGAAGCTTTTTTCTTTTTTTATATAATTTTTCCCTTATGTTATGTTAGTCACCATACAGGACATCATTGATTTTTGATGTAGTGTTCCATGATTCATTGTTTGCATATAACACCCAGTGCTCCATTCAATACATGCACTGCTTAATACCCATCACCGGGCTCACCCATCCTCCCACCCCTGAAGCCCCTCCCCTCCTTGAAACTCTCAGTTTGATTCCCAGAGTCCATAGTCTTTCATGGTTCATCTTCCCCTCTGATTTCTCGTCCTTCATTTTTCCCTCTCTTATCCTAATGCTCTCCATGCTATTCCTGTGTTCCACAAGTAAGTGAAACCATAGGATAATCATCATTCTCTGCTTGACTTATTTCACTTAGCATAAGCTCCTCCAGTTCCATCCATGTTTATGTAAAAGTTTGGTATTCATTCTTTCTGATGGCTGAGTAATATTCCATTGTATATATGGACCACATCTTCTTTATCTGTTCATCTGTTGAAGGGCATCTCAGCTCTTCCCACATTTTGGCTATCGTGTACATTGCTTCTATGAACATTGTGGTGCATGTCACCCTTCCTTTCACTACATCTGTATCCTTGGGTTAAATACCCACTAGAGCAATTGCTGGATCATAGGGTAAGTCTATTTTTTTTAGGGTAGGACTATTTTAAACTTTTTGAGAAACATCCACACTGTTTTACAAAGTGGCTGTATAACCTTGCCTTCCCACCAACAGTGTAAGAGGGTTCCTCTTTCTCCACAACCTCTCCAAAACTTGTTTCTTGTCTTGTCAATTTTTGTTTCCCTTGCCTTTAGAGACATGTCTTGAAAGAAGTTGTTGTGGCCAATATCAAAGAGGTCATTGCCTATGTTCTCCTCTAGGATTTTGATGGATTCCTATCTCATATTTTGAGGTCTTTCATCCACTTTGAGATTATCTTTGTGTATGGTGTAAGATTGATCCAGTTTCACTCTTCTACAAGTGACTGCCCAATTTTCCCAGCACCATTTATGGATGAGACATTTTTCCATTTGCTAGTCCTTCCTACTTTCTCAAAGATTAGTTGTCCATAGAGTTGAGGGTCCATTTCTGAATTTTCTGTTCTGTTCCATTGATCCATGTATCTGCTTTTTGCCAGTACCATACTGTCTTGATGATTACAGCTTTGTAACAGAGCTTGAAGTCCTAAATTGTGATGCCGGTAATTTTTGTTTTCTTTTTCAACATCCCTCTGGCTATTCAGGGTCTTCTGTGGTTCCATATACATTTTAGGATTATTTGTTCCACTTCATTGAAAATAGTTGATGGCATTTTGATAGGGATTGCATTAAGAGTATAGATTTCTTTAGGTAGCATACACATTTTCACAATCTTTGTTCTTCCAGTCCATGAGCATGGAAGGTTTTTCCATTTCTTTGTGTCTTCCCCAATTTCTTTCATGAGTACTTTATAGTTTTCTGAATAGAGATTTTTTGCCTCTTTCGTTAGGTTTATTCCTAGGTATCTTGTGGTTTTGGGTGCAATTATAAATGTGATCAACTCCTTAATTTCTCTTTCTTCTGTCTTGGTGTTGGTGTATAGAAATGCTACTGATTTCTGTGCATTGATTTTATATCCTGACACTTTGCTGAATTCCTATATGAGTTCTATGTATGAGTGCTCTTGGGTTTTCCACATAATGTATCATATCATCTGCAAATAGTAAGAGTCTAAACACATTTTATGTGGGCAGCATTACCCTAATACCAAAACAGACAAGGACATCAAAGAAAAGGAAACTAGAACCCATTGTGCTTGATGAACATCGATGCAAGAATCTTCAATATTGCACAGTGAATTCAAGAACACATTAAAAGGATCATATACCATGATCGGGGGGACTTATTTCAGTTATGAAAGGATGGTTCAACATCAATAAATCAATCAGTGTGACATAACACATGAACAAAATAATGGGTAAAAATATTAAGAGAATTAATATTGTTTAAATTTCCATCCTTTTAAAAGAAAGATACAGATGAAATGCAATCCCTATCAAAATTCCAGTAGTCATTTTTTAAAGAAATGTCTCTAAATGCAAGGGAAGCACAAGCAAAAATGAATTTTTGGGACTTCATGAAGATAAAAAGCTGTTGTATAGCAAAGGACAGTCAACAAAACTAAGAGACAACCCTCGAAATGGAAGAAGATATTTGCAAATGACATATAAAATAAAGAGTTGGTATCAAAGATCTATAAAGAATTTCTCAAACTCAGCCCCCTAAAAACAAGTAATCTACAGATTAAATGCAATCCCTGTCAGCAAGAGTTAAATAATTCCTTGCCCACCCATTGCTTTCTTCCACAATAAGAATAGTTGAAGTCGATCAAACCAAGAATGAGACCTAACCTAAAACATCTCTCTATCACTAATAACTGGCAAGGTAGCTGACTTTCCTATTCAAAATACTAAAAAAAAACAAGCAAAAATGTTTGTGGGAATGATGTTAAGTAGGTATTTTTAGTGAAGGGTTAGTAATGTAGCATAACATGTTGGAAAATACTCCAAATTAGCCCCATTATGAAAATCCTGAGGTGATAATCCTGAGGCTGGGAGAGGTTTATTTGTTCATGGTCACATAGTCATCAAGTGAAAGGGTGAGAATTCTACCCAGACTGATTGATAACAATGCTCCAGGTTGTACCAAAATAAGTCATGGCTCTGTCATGAATTAGTTTTATTCTTTTCCTTACTGCCTTGATATCCTTGCTAAGTCATAGAAAATAATGCCCTGCCTGCCTCACAGGCTGCTGTGATGATTGGATCTGGTCAGATAGCCCAGAGAAAACATCACACATTTATGGACAATTAGTTTTCAGCAAAGTGCCTAGAGCATACAATGGAAAAGTAAAGCAGTCTCTTCAATAAATAGTGCTGGTAAAACTGGACAGCCTCATGCAAAAAAAAAAAAAAAATGAAACTCAACCACTTTCGTATATCATACACAAAAATTAAGTCAAAATGGATAAAATACTTGAATCTAAGACCTGAAACCATTAAATTCCTAGAAAGAAACATAGGCAGCAAGCTCCTCGACATCAGACTTAGCTGATGTGTTTGTGGATCTGATGCCAAAGGCACGGAAAACAAAACAAAACAAACAAACAAACAAATGAGACTACATCAAATTAAAAAGCTTGTAAAGGAAAAACCAATGAAGGAAACCATCATCAAAATGAAAAGTCAACTCACTGAATGGGAGAAAGTATTTGCAAATGGTATATCTGACATAAGGTTAATATCCAAAATATATGAAGAACTCATACAATGCAAAGACAAAAAAAGCCAAAGAATACAATTTAAAAAATGGGCTGAAAACTTGAATAGACCTATTTCCAAAGAAGACATATGGCCAATAGACATATGAAAATATGCTCAACATCCCTATTCTTCAGGGAAATGGAATGCGGAAGCAAGATGAGATAGCACCTTAAACCAGTCAGAATGGGTAATACCAAAAAGACAAGAAATAACAAGTGTTGGGGAGGACTAGGAAAAAAAAAAAAACCTTTGTGCAGAGCTGGTGGGAAAGTAAGCTGGTTCGGCCAATTTGGAAAATGTAGATATTTCTTAAGTACTGTATAAATAGTAATGTACTGGGGCACCTAGGTGGCTCAGTTGGTTAAATGGCTGCCTTTGGCTCAAGTCATGATCAAGGGTTCTAGGGTTGAGCCCTGCATCAGGCTCCCTGGTCAGGGGAGAGCCTGCTTCTTCCTCTCCCTCTGTCTGCTACTCTGCCTTCTTGTGCTCTCTCTCCATCTCTCTAACAAATAAATAAAATCTTTAAAATATAGTAACATACAATGTATGAAATTATCCACAAACTCTTGAATGGAAAAAAAAATCTCTTTTTAAATTTTTCTTGAAATTCTCTTAGTTGTCCTATTGTGTCTTCATGGAACTCCCAAATATAATGGCTCTTCTGCTTCTAATCATCTTAAGGTCCTGGAATCACTAGGAAACTCAAATCAAAGACTCAGTTCCTACACCTTAAACACACCATGATAACCATCATTCTTGTGAGGCTAACTATGTGAGGACTACACATTCTTGGGGAAGATAGCAAGCAGCAAGATCCAGGCCTGCCTATGCCAAGAAGCTGATGACATTATGTAAGTTTCAGGTGTACATTATAAGAAATATCTATATAATAATCTATATAATCTATAATCTAAATAATCTATATAATCTATATAACATCTACAAAGTGATCACCACCAAGAGTCTAATTACCAGTCATCACCATATAAATGACCCCCTTCACCATTTTATCCACTCTGCAACGTCTCTGGTAACAGTCAGTTGTTCTCTGTATCTATGAGTTTGTTTTTGTATTATTATTCTTCCCTGTTTATCTTGTGTATATAGATACAGTACTTTATACTTTACATAGTTACATCACTTAGATTTAATTTTTTCTGTTACCGTATGAAGATGGCCATATGAAGATGGTAGATGAGAAATTATATTTCAGATATTACAGATAGAACCTTTGGGCACAAAGAGGTATGCCACATTCTTCCCACTGTAGTAACAATTTATTTGAATCTCACAAAGTGTTATTTGTGGAACATACATGATTCTTTCTGACCAGAAACATGTCCTCTATTGGGTGGCCATGGTGGCCTAATTCTCTACTTTTGGTGTTAGACATTTAAAACTATCTTAAGTACCTGCTCAGTTTAAGGATTAAGTTATTACAGTTCTTATCAGGGGAAATATATAACTACTAAATTATCAGCAAGTGTTAAATAATTAATTCATTGCCCACCCACCCGTTTCTCCCTAGAAGTGAGAATAGTTGAAGTAGCTCAAACCAAAATGGAACTTCTCTAAAACATCTCTGTATTCCTAGTAACTGGCAGGGTAGACGACTTTCATTTTCAAAAAACTAGAAACAAACAAACAAAAACCCCCTAGAAACAAACAAGCAAAAATGTTTGTGGGAATGATGATAAGGAGATATTTTTGAAGGACGTATTAGTAATGCAGCATATGTTGGAAAGAACTCCAAATCAGAGCATAGAAATTACACTGAATAATAATAGAAGACATGCTTGCACTACACCACCTCTAAGTTCTTTATAAGCATTATCCAATTTCATTCTCTTTATGAAGAACTCCTCTATGAGGTTGCTACTACTATAAGCCCCATTTTATGATAATCCTGATGTGATAATCCTGAGGCTGTTATAGGTTAATTTGCTCATGGTCACATAGTCATCAAGTGAAGGGTCAGAATTTTACCCAGATTGGTTGATATCAATGCCCCAGGTTGTGCCATGATAAGTCATAAATTAGTTTTACTGTTTTCCTGATTGCCTCGATTTCCTTGCTTACCCATAGGAAATGCCATGTCTGCCTCACAGGCTGCAGCAATGATTGGATCCAGTCAGAGAGGTGAGCAAATGTACGAATATATATATTTAAAATGAAAGTGCTTTGATAACAGGGAAATGCTCACATTTCTAACTTATTTTAATTAAGGTATTTCACCAGTTAGTATTTTACCAGTGTCATCTCGAGCAAATCTTTTAGCTCTTCTGGCTTTAGGTTCCTCGTCTGGTAATAGACGGTATAAAACTGAATGATTCCTAGCTTCTTCCCAGCTCTACTTACTCTTTAGTGTCTAACAGAAAAGCAATAGTCATATGGACATGATTGGACTATTGGGGAAGTGGGGACTGGATCCAACAAGGGACATGGCAAAATGGGGCATGAAATTAGCAGGGACAGAATCTCCATGACAACTGTGACTCCAGAGAACAAGTACCTAGAGGGTTTTCTCCCTCTAATTGTCTTTTATCCTATTATCTCTGCCCTTAACAATAACTAATTTAAGAGGATCTCCAGTTGTTGGCATCTCTCTTACTCTGAGTGGAAAGCCCAATTCTTGGCCAAAGAGTCCCATCTTGGAGAGCAATAGAATCATGCTTGGAATATTCCCTTGGAAAAGAAATAAACAATTTCAGCCTTTGGCAAGAGCTCTGTCTTCTTGTGGATTCTGAATCAAGGTGAGAGGGCAAGATTTGGTGAGAACAGTGGATTCGGTGCTATCTTAATAGCCATGTGATTCTTCTAGTAGGAGCTGTAGTGGAGCAAGGTTTATGTTCCTCAGTGTCTCCCATTCTTCTCCTCTTCCTCACCCCCATTCCTCTACTGTGAACCCTTCCTGGGTTTTCTTTCTCCTTCCCAACTTCTCTGACTTCGTTGGAAAGAAGATTTAGGCTAATCTCTAATCTAAAATTTCAGGGATTATTCTGAGGTGAAGGATGAATGTTGAGTTCCAGGTCTACAATTTTTTCAGGGTGTGATATTGAGCTCTGTCACCTTCTGTTTTTTTTTTTTTTATTTTCTTTTTCACGTGTTCAATGGGGGATATTGGGATTATTTAGAATCTAATGAGATAAAGTTTATAAAAGCTAAAAAATTTTAGGTTACCTGGGTGGCTCAATCATTAAGCATCTGCCTTCAGCTCAGGTCATAATCCCAAGGCTCCCTGCTCAATGGGAAGCCTGCTTCTGCTTCTCCCACTTCCCCTGCTTGTGTTCCCTCTTTCTCTGTCTCACTCTCTGTCAAATAAATAAATATGTGCATAAGGTTTAAAAAAATTAAAGCTTAAAATTTTTTTAAAGCTAACAGTTTTAAAAGTTAATAATTGAGAACTGAATTAAAAATAACAATTTACTGACATTCAGAGGAATTTCTTAAGATCCCATATTCTTATCTAGATTTTCCAACTTTATCCATCAAAAGAAATTTTTGAATTTTCTTTTGTTTAAGGAATTTGTTTTTATAATAATATTAATTAATTTGATTTTCATGTCAACATACAGCGTTTTTGATAATTTCTGAGTAGCAAGAGGCAAGCAGCTTCACCAATTAATGATATAATAAAGTACTCATGTACAATTCCACTTGCCTTTTTTTAAATTTATTTTTTATTTTCAGCATAACAGTATTCATTATTTTTTGCACCACACCCAGTGCTCCATGCAATCCATGCCCTCTATAATACCCACCACCTGGTACCCCAACTTCCCACCCCCTGCCCCTTCAAAACCCTCAGATTGTTTTTCAGAGTCCATAGTCTCTCATGGTTCACCTCCCCTTCCAATTTTCCCCAACTCCCTTCTCCTCTCTAATTCCCCATGCCCTCCATGCTATTTGTTATGTTCCACAAATAAGTGAAACCATATGATAACTGACTCTCTCTGCTTGACTTATTTCACTCAGCATAATCTCTTCCAGTCCCGTCCATGTTGCTACAAAAGTTGGGTATTCGTCCTTTCTGATGGAGGCATAATACTCCATAGTGTATATGGACCACATCTTCCTTATCCATTCGTCCATTGAAGGGCATCTTGGTTCTTTCCACTTGCCTTTTGAAATACTTCCAATAGCTCTCTGTGGTCATCTTTGGAGCCCTGCCGGTCTGGAGGCACTGGTGTGAGTAACACAGATATCAGAGATGCCTCACTTCAAGGCATTGTTGGCCTGTCTCTTTTAATCTTTTCTGTTACTTATATTGTTCTACTTCATTGCAACATCTTGGTTTTCTTTACTTGATTTTGTATTCTGCACAACCTTACAAACTGGCCACATGCTCAATATTGAGAAATGGAAAGATTTTGTTTAGTTAAATGCACATAATAAAATTTTCAATTAATATTCCTTTCCCCCTCAGGTAGCCTTTATTTTTTTTTAATTTCTTTTCAGTGTTCCAGAATTCATTGTTTATGCACCACACCCAGTGCTCCATGCAATACATGCCCTCCATAATCCCCAACACCAGACTCACCCAACCTCTCATGCCCATTCCCTCCCAAACCCTCGGTTTGTTTCTCAGAGTTCACAGTCTTTCATGGATCGTCTCCCACTCCAATTTTCCCCAATTCCCTTCTCCTCTCCAGCTCCACATGTCCTCCATGTTATTCTTTATGCTCCAGAAGTAAGTGAAACCATATGAAAATTGACTCTCTCTGCTTGACTTATTTCACTTAGCATAATCTCTTCCAGTCCTGTCCATGTGGATACAAAAGTTGGGTATTCATCTTTTCTGATGGACGCGTAATACCCCATAGTGTATATGGACCACATCTTTCTTATCCATTCATCCATTGAAGGGTGACTTGGTTCTTTCCACAGTTTGATGACTGTGGCCATTGCTGCTATAAACATTAGGGTACAGATATAAACATTAGGGTACAGATGGTCCTTCTTTTCACTACACCTGTATCTTTGGGGTAAATACCCATAAGTGCAATTGCAGGGTCATAAGGAAGCTCTATTTTTAATTTCTTAAGGAATATCCACATCGTTTTCCAAAGTGGCGGCACCAACTTGCATTCCCACCGAGAGTGTAAGACAGTTTGCTTTTCTCCACATCCTCTCCAACACACGTTGTTTACTGTCTCGTTAATTTTGGCCATTCTACATGGTGTAAGATGGTATCTCAATGTGGTTTGATATGAATCTCCCTGATGGTCAGGGATGATGAACATTTTTTAATGTCTCTGATAGCCATTTGTATGTCTTCATTGGAGAAGTCTGTCCATGTCTTCTGCCCATTTTTTGACATGATTACCTGTTTCGTGTGTGTTTAGTTTGAGGAGTTCTTTATAGATCCTGGATATCAGTCCTTTGTCTGTATTGTCATTTGTGAGTATCTTCTCCCATTCCATGGGTTGCCTCTTTGTTTTTTTGACCATTTCCTTTGCTGTGCAGAAGCTTTTGATCTTGACGAGGCCCAAAAAATTCATTTTCGCCTTTGTTTCCTTTTCCTCTGGAGACATATCTTGAACGAAGTTGCTGTGGCCAATGTCAAAGAGGTTACTGTCTATGATCTTCTCTAGGATTCTGATAGATTCCTGCCTCACGTTGAAGTCTTTTATCCATTTCGAGTTTGTCTTTGTGTATGGTGTAAGAAAATGGTCGAGTTTCATTCTTCTACACATAGCTGTCCAATTTTCCCAGCACCATTTATGGAAGAGACTGTTTTTTTCCCACTGTATATTTGTTCCTGCCTTGTCAAAGATTATTTGAGCAGAGAGTTTAAGGTCCATATCTGGTCTCTCTACTCTGTTCCACTGGTCTATACATCTGTTTTTATGCCAGTACCATGCTGTCTTGGTGATCACAGCTTTGTAGTAAAGCTTGAAACCAGGCAACGTGATGTCCCCAGTTTTGTTTTTGTTTTTCAACATTTCCTTAGCAATTCAGGGTCTCTTCTGGTTCCATACAAATTTTAGGATTGTTGCTCCAGCTCTTTGAAAAATGCTTGTGGAAGGGCATCTGGGTGGCTCAGTGGGTTAAACCTCAACCTTTGGCTCAGCTCATGATCTCAGGGTCTTAGGATGGAGCCCTGCATCGGGCTCTCTCCTCCAGAGTGAGCCTGCTTTTCCCTCTCCCTCACTCTACCTGCCTCTCTGCCTACTTGTGATCTCTCTGTTAAATAAATAAATAAATAAATAAATAAATAAATAAATACCTTTGAAAAATGCTGAGGGAATTTTGATTGGAATGGCATTGAAAGTATAGATCGCTCCAGGCAGTATAGATATTTTAACAATGATTATTATTCCAATCCATGAGCATGGAATGGTCATCCATTTTTTGTGTCTTCTGTTTCTTTCATGAGTGTTCTGTAGTTCCTCAAGTACAGATATGTTTCCTCTTTGGTTAGGTTTATTCCCTTATGGTTGGTGGTGCTATAGTAAATGGAATCAATTCTCTAATTTCCCTTTTTGTATTTTCACTGTTAGTGTATAAGAAATCAACTGATTTCTGTACACTGATTTTGTATCCTGCTACATTACTGAATTGCTGTATGAGTTCTAGTAGTTTGGGTGGGGGGAATCTTTTGGGATTTCCATATAAAGTGTCATGTCGTCTGTGAAGACAGAGAGTTTGACTTCTTCACTGCCAATTTGAATACCTTTTATTTCTCTATATTGTCTGATTGCTGTTGCTAGAACTCTAATACTATGTTAAACTCTAATACTATGGTGAGATTGGGCATCCTTGTGTTCCTGATCTCAAAGGGAAGGCTGTCAGCTCTTTTCCAATGGGGAGGATATTCACTGTTGGTTTTTCATAGATAGATTTGATGAAGTTGAGGAATGTTCCCTCTATCCCTATACTCCGAAGCATTTTAATCAGGAAAGGATGCTGTATCTTGCCAATACTTTTTCTGCATCAATTGAGATGACCATGTGGTTCTTAGCTCTTCTCTTATTGATTTGTTCTATTACATTGATTGATTTGTGAATATTGAACCACCCTTGCAATCCAGGGATAAATCCCACCTGGTCATGGTGGATAATCTTTTTAATGTGCTATTGGTTCCTATTAGCTAGGATCTTGCTGAGAATCTTAGCATCCATATTCATCAGTAATATTGGTCTGAAATTCTCCTTTTTAGTGGGGTCTTTACCTGGTTTGGGGATCAGGGTAATGCTGGCTTTATAAAAAGAGTCTGGAAGTTTGCCTTCTGCTTCAATTTTCTGAAACAGCTTCAGTAGAATAGAGATTATTTCTTCTTTGAAAGTTTGGTGGTATGCCCCCAGGGAATCCTTCAGGTCCTGGGCTCTTGTTATTTGGGAGGTTTTTGTTCACCGCTTTAATCTCGTTTCTAGATATTGGTCTAATCAGGTTGTCAATTTCCTCCTGATTCAGTTTTGGAAGTTTATAGTTTTCCAGGAATGCATTCCCTTCTTCTAGGTTGCTTAACTTATTGGCATATAACTGTTTATAATAATTTCTGATGATTGTTTCTATTTCCTTCGTGTTGTGATCTCTCCCTTTTCATTCATAATTTTATTAATTTGGGCATTCTCTCTTTTCTTTTTGGATTAGTGTGGCCAATGGTTTATCAATCTTATTGATTCTTTCAAAAAGCCAGCTTCTAGTTTCACTGATACATTCTATTGTATCTCTAGTTTCTATCTCATTGATCCCTGCTCTAACCTTGATTATTTCCCTTCTTGTGTGTAGACTTGGCTTAATTTGTTGCTGATTCTCCAGTTCTTTAAGGTGTAGAGACAGCTGGTGTATTCTGGATTTTCCACTTTTTTTTTTTTTTTTTGAGGGAGGCTTGTATGGCTATGTATTTGCCCCTTAAGACTGCCTTTGCTGTATCCCATAGGTTTTGGACCAAAGTGTGTTCATTCTCATTGGTTTCCATGAATTGTTTAAGTTTTTCTTTGATTTCTTGGTTGATCCAAGCATTCTTAAGCAACGTGGTCTTTAGCTTCCAGGTGTTTGAATTCCTTCCAAACTTTTTCTTGTGGTTGATCTCCAGTTTCAAAGCATTGTGGTCTGAGAATATGCTGGGAATAATTACAATCTTTTGGTATTGGTTGAGCCCTGATTTGTGGCCCAGTATGTGAAATCTTTTGGAGAAAGTTCCATGTACACTTGAGAAGAATGAGTATTCTGTTGTTTTAGGGTGGAATGTTCTGAATATAATTATGAAGTCCATCTGGTCCAATGTGTCATTCAATGCTCTTGTTTCTTTTTTTTATTTTTAAGGATTTTATTTATTTATTTGTCAGAGAGAGAGAGATCACAAGTAGGCATAGAGGCAGACAGAGAGAGGGGGGAAGCAGGCTCCTGCTGAGCAGAGAAGGCAGAGGCTTAACCCGCTGAGCTACCCAGGTGCCCCAATGCTCTTGTTTCTTTATTGATTTTCTGTTTGGATGGTCTGTCTATTGCTCAGAATGGCATGTTAAGGTCCCCTGCTATTAATGTATTCATATCAATATGACTCTTTATCTTGATTAACAGTTTTCTTATGTAGTTGGCTGCCTCCATATTCGTGGCATAAATATTTACAACTATTAGATCTTGGTGGATAGATCCTTTAAGAATGATATAGTGTCCTTCTGTATCTCCAACTACAGTCTTTAGTTTAAAATCTAATTTATCTGATATAAGAATCATTACCCCAGCCTTCTTTTGAGGCCGTTGGCATGAAAGATGCTTTTCCATTCCTTCAATTTCAGTCTGGATGTATCCTTAGGTTCAAAATGGGTCTCTTGTAGACAACATATGGATGGGTCATGTTGTTTTATCCGATCTGCAACCCTGTGCCATTTTATGGGCACATTTAGGCCATTCACATTGAGAGTGATTATTGATAGATACGTTTTTATTGACATCGTGTTACCTGTCAAGTACTTCTTTCTATAGATTGTCTCCATATATTTCTGTTCAATGATATTTTTGTTTTTTTTTTTCATATTTCATAGAACCCCCCTTAATATTTCTTGTAGTGCCAGCTTGGTGGTCAGACTCTTTTAAACCTTGCTGGTCTTGGAAGCTCTTTATCTCTCCATCCATTGTGAATGTCAGTCTTGCATAAAGTATTCTTGGCTGCATGTTCTTTTCATTCAGTACCCTGAATACATCCTGCCAGCCCTTTCTAGCTTGCCAGGTTTCTGCAGACAGATCTGACATTATTCTGATGGGCCTTCCTCTGCATGTAAGGAATCTCTTCCTCCTAGCTGCTTTCAAGAGTCTTGTCTAAAATTATAATTCATTTTCACAACCAGATGCCTTGAGGTCTTTCTAGATTCTATGATATTGGGGAGGGGTACCTTTCTGCCTCTAGAACATGAACACTGGTTCCATTCCCCTCCAATTAATATTTACACCAGTCACTGTTTTTTTAACTTGTCTTAGGAAATGGTGGACACATACAAAAACTTAACCAAAAAGTGAATTTCCCCCATTTCCTATAACTTACCAAAGTTTAAGAAGATACATTTTGTCATGAATGAGTAGAACAATCCATAATTCCTTACCTTTGGGGGAATGCTGAGTCACATGAAATACCTTTACCTCTGGCTGCCTCTGTCACCGGAATGTGATGAGAAAGTGAAGAGCTAATCTTTTTAATGTACTGTTGGATCTTATTAACTAGGATCTTGTTGAGAATCTTGGCATCCATATTCATCAGGGATATTGGTCTGAAACTCTCCTTTTTGATGAGGTCTTTTTCTGGTTTGGGGATCAAGGTAGTCCTGGCTTCATAGAGTCTGGATGTTTTCCTTCTGTTTCTATTTTTGGAAACAGATTCAGGAGAATGGGTATTATTTCTTCATTGAATGTTTGGTAGAATTCCCCAGTGAATCTGTCAGGTCCTGGACTCTTGTTTTTTGGGAGTTTGGGTTATTTTAAAGATTTTATTTATTTATCTGACAGATATCACAAGTTGGCAGAGTGGCAGGTGGGGAGGGGTGAGGGGAAGCAGGCTCCCTGCTGAGCAGAGAACCTGATATGGGGCTCATATGGGGCTCGATCCTAGGACCCTGAGATCATGACCTGAGCTGAAGGCAGAGGCTTAACCCAATGAACCACCCAGGCTCCTCTTTGGGAGTTTTTTGACCACTGCTTCAATCTCATTACTAGTTATTAGTCTATTCACATTGTCAATTTCTTCCTTTTTCAGACTTGTAAATTTATAGATTTCCAGGAATGCATCCATTTCTTCTAGGTTGCTTAATTTATTGGTATATAACTGTTGATAATGCTTTCTGATGATTGTTTCTGTTTCCTTGGTGTTAGTCATGATCTCTCCCCTTTCACTCATAATTTTATTAATTTGGATCCTCTCTCTTTTCTCTTGGGTTAGTTTGGCCAATGGTTTATCTTTCTTGTTAATTCTTTCAAAGAACCAGCTTCTAGTTTTGTTGACATGTTATACTTTATCTCTAGTTTCTATCTCTCATTGATCTCTGCTCTAATCTTAATTATTTCTCTTCTTGTGCATGGGGTTGGCTTAATTTGCTATTGATTTTCCAGTTCCTTAAGGTGTAAATAGAACTGCTATATTTTGGATATTTCGATTTTTTTGAGGAAGGCTTGGATAGCTATGTATTTCCCCCTTAGGATTGCCTTTGACGTATCCAATTGGTTTTGGACTGATGTGTCCTCATTCTCATTGGTTTCCATGAATTGTTTAAGTTCTTCTTCTATATCCTGGTTGATCCAAACATTCTTGAGCAGGATGGTCTTTAGCTTCCAAGTGTTTAAAAAGTGGGCAGAAAACATGAACAGACACTTCTCAAAGATGGCATACAGAATGGCTAGCAGACATAAAAAATGCTTATCATCATTAGCCATCAGGGAAATTCAAATCAAAATCATATTGAGATACTGCCTTATACCAGTTAGAATGGCCAAGATTAACAATACAGGAAACAATAAATATTGGAGAGGATGTGGAGAAAGGGGAACCCTCTTATACTGTTGGTGGGAATGCAGTTGGTGCAGCCACTTTGGAAAACAGTGTGCATATTACTCAAAAAATTAAAATGAGAACTACCCTATGACCCTGATTGTACTACTAGATACAAAGGTACAGAGGTAATCAAAAGATGGCAATATGTACCCCCAATACCCTGTACATAGCGGCAATGTCCACAATTGCCAAACTGCGGAAAGAGCTGAGATGCCCTTCAATACATGAATGGGTAAAGAAGATGTGGTCCATATCTACAATGGGATAGTACTCAGTCATCAGAAATGATGAATACCCAGCTTTTGTATCAACATGGATGAGACTAGAGAAGATTATGCTCAGTGAAATAAGTCAATCAGAGAAAGTAAATTGTCATATGGTTTCACTTACTTGTGGAGCATAAGGAATAACATGAAGGACATTAGGAAGATGAAAGGAAAAGTGAATTGGGGGAAATTGGAGGGAGAGATGAACCATGAGCGACTGTGCATTCTGAGAAACAAACTGAGGGTTTTAAAAGGAAGTGGTTGAGGGGGATGGGTCAACCTGGTTGTGGGTATTAAGGAGGGCATGTATTGCATGGAACAGTGGGTGTGGTACATAAACAATGAATTTTGGAACACTGAAAAAATAAAATTAAATTTTAAAAAAAGTGAAGAGCTTTACTGCAAGTGATTGATCAGAAACCTGAATTCTTTTCACCAAATTTATTGATTATGTTCATGTATTGGGGGATGTTGTGCATGAGAGTTTATGTTTTCAGAATATTTTCATTGACCCCAACTCATCTTGGATAAAATTGTGGATAAGTTATATTGGCCACACTTTAGGAGTCAAAGGAAAGACTTCCAAGTTCACAAAAGCATAAATGAAATGAAATAAGATAATTTCAGTTTTGTCTCCAAAAGTGGGTGAAAGCACCATCTATTTGTTCAGTAACAAAACTATTCATATACAAGGTGCTTATCGGTAATAGTGAAACATGTCCACGAGACCATGCGCTGTATGGAGCTTCATCAGCTCAGAGTGCATGGTGGTGGTGGCCCATGAAAAGCAGCATCAGCTGTTTATACTCCAGCTGACTGGGAGATAACAGAGTAATACCAGACAGAAACAACTACAGTCATTGACTAACGATATTTTTGAGTGTTGGCTTAGAGACCATTTAATTTAGAAAATAATTTATGTGAAGAACTTCTTGATATTTCAGTATTAGCTTACTTTATTTTTCCTTCACAGAGAGGAATGATAATGGGGATGATAGTTGCCAACATTTATTGAGCCCTTACTGTTTTAAGCGCTTTATGTCAATCAGTCTTTGCAGCAACCCTCTGAAGTGGTAAGTTCTCCTAGCTCTGTTTATAGATGATACAACTGAAACACAAAGGGGTCAATAACTTGCTAAGCATTATACATCCAATAGATAAAAACCAGTGTTACAGGAACATATTATTTACAGGAACAAAAGCTATTAAGATATATAAATCCTTAAAAGTAACTTTTCCTCTGCATCTGGTCCATCATTGTCTGATGCTGGTTGTCAGTTAACCAAGTGTACTCAAACTCAAGCAAATTAAATAGAAAATTGTTTATGTGCTTTGTGTCTTCATGGCCCTGGGTGGTTTGATTTGTTTCTACATGAGGTCTGAATATACATCTGCCTAAAGGTAATGATTCTCACTGTCCACAAGGTCAGTGATACCTCAGGAAGTTCCTCAGATTAACCCATACAACTATAGCACTGTTGATGTTCCTAACCATGGGCACAGCTGTCATTCATGGTTATCTGTAAGCAATCCATGATAATAATAGCCAACACCTATTGAACAGTTATTGTGTACAGAACTGTGTGCTGAGCATCTCCATGAATTTTCTTGTAACTGTCCTAGTAATTTCATAGTCCAGGGGCTCTTAATGTTCTCACTTCATTTTGAGTAAATCAGTCTTGTGTGTTTAAGCTACTGGGACAAGCTCATAAAGCGAGAGGATATCAGACAAAACTCTATAGTCTGAACATTTAATGTTCTCAATTTGTTCTCATGCTGTTTCTAAAGTAGTAGAGTACCCTAAAAATGAAAAAAATGTTGGGGTCAGTAGTGAGCTATACTACCTTCCCTTTGATATACTTAGTACGAAGAATTCCCTAAGAACACTTGTTGCATAACTTTATTGGTTACATATACTGTGCCTCAAGAAAATATTGTCAGAGTCATAAGTTATGATATAGTTTTCAGGCCAGCTAGAAGATGATACACTGACTACATGCATATAAGAGTTTGTGAAATTATTACAAAGAGGATAAATAACTTTTCTTAAGAATAAAAAAGGAAATTTCAAAACATTATCTAGATGGCCATGTTGGCCTGAAGAGCTATTTCGGTTTTAATCTAGAGTGATTCTACTTCTGTTCTTGTAAAGCAGTGATTATATAATGAATTATCTGAGGTTTTAAATAACAAATAGCATGGAGGACAGGGGGAGTTAGAGAGGAAAAGGGAGTTGGGGGAATTTGGAAGGGGAAGTGAACCATGAGAGACTATGGACTCTTAAAAACAATCTGAGAGTTTTGAAGGGGTGGGGGGTGGGAGGTCGGGGTACCAGGTGGTGGGTATTATAGAGGGCACTGATTGCATGGAGCACTGGGTGTGGTGGAAAAATAATGAATACTGTTATGCTGAAAATAAAAAATAAATAAAAAAAAACTTAATGAATGATCTCTGTAATAATCACAGCACTTATATTATTTTAGTTCTCAGTCAAATTCAAACATATCTCTTTAATTTTCATGAGACTTCATGAAATAATTGAGAATCTGAAGCACTTTTTTCTTTTTTTAATTTCAATTCTATTAGTCAAATAAATATTAGTTGGAAGCACTTTTAAAATCACACTTCTTGATAATTTGAGATGAAAATTTGGGTCTTTTCACCAGGACAGTGAGACATTGGTTTTTCCCAGCACTCAGTGAAGGGAAAAAAATAGCACATATGGGAATTGTAATACTGTCATCTCACCTGAGTCAGCAGTGCATTCTCTTCTCTTTTCTCTGATTTTAGAAGTACAAGCCAATGATTGGGAGAGGAAATATTACACAGATCACCTGTTTCATCCTTTTGGGATTCTCTGATTTTCCCAGAATCCTAGCAGTGCTCTTTGTTGTATTCCTGCTGATCTACATTTTGACTCTGACTTGGAACCTGTGCCTCATCATCTTAATAAGGATGGACTCTCACCTCCACACACCCATGTACTTCTTCCTCAGTAATCTGTCCTTCATAGATATCTGCTATGTGACCTCTATAGCTCCCAAGATGCTCTCCAACTTTTTCCAAGAGCAACAGACTATCACCTTTGTGGATTGTGCTGTTCAGTACTTTGTCTTTTCAACCATGGGACTGAGTGAGTCTTGTCTCATGACAGCCATGGCTTATGACCGATATAGTGCCATTTGCAATCCACTTCTCTATTCAACCATCATGTCACCCACACTCTGTATTCAGATGGTGCTGGGATCCTATTTGGCTGGACTCTCTGCTTCTATATCCCAGTTGTGTACCATGTTTCAGCTCCACTTTTGTGGGTCTAATGTCATCAATCATTTCTTCTGTGACATGCCCCAGCTGTTAGCCCTGTCCTGCACTGACACTTTCTTTGCACAACTGTTGACTGCTATATTAACAATGATCTTTGGGATTATAAATGCCCTCATTATCATGATATCCTATGGCTATATCGTCATCTCCATCATGAAGATCACTTCAGCCAAAGGCAGGTCCAAGGCTTTCAACACATGTGCTTCTCATCTGACAGCAGTTTCCCTCTTCTATACCTCTGGTATGTTTGTCTATTTGAGTTCCAGCTCTGGTGGTTCCTCTAGTTTTGACAGATTTGCATCAGTATTCTACACTGTGGTTATTCCGATGCTGAATCCCTTGATTTACAGTCTGAGGAACAAGGAAATCAAAAATGCCTTGAAGAGGTTACAAAAGAAGAGATGGTCCTGCTGAGGTTCTGTCCAGACTTTTCCTCTCACAAAACTTAACCCCTAGTAACATGCACAGGAATGGACTTTAACAAAATTCATACTGCCTTTGGATAAAGAAAGGTTAATTTGAGACAGATAATATGCCAAATGGACTGAGAGCTGACTTGGTTCCACACAAGCACAATACATTTAAGTCTTGGAGTTTCATACTTTCTCACTTGCATGAGAAGTGGCCTCATCATTTATTAATAGTCTGCAAGTATTTGTAAAATGTTAATGTTTAGAAACTTCCTACTTCTTTTTCTTCAGAGATTGAGCCCTGCTCTGTCTCAGACCTCTGACTGTAAAGGAGTGATACCTGATAGAGATCCCCAGGAATGTAGAGACATTGTCTCCTAAATATTTTATGCAGCATAATCCAGACAAGAGGGTGATCAATGTCTGTTCTGTATTTCTGACCACAATGGGAATAAATCAAGAGAGGGGATGTGCCTTTGAACAGAAACAAAGCTATGCAACTGGCCTGGTTGTGTCCTCTGGGAAGAGCAATCTGAGGTGGCTAATGTTTGTTAAGGGCTCTTTCAGGACTGATCACCTGGTAAGTTTTTGGTCACATCTCAGTCTCCATCAGCTATAATCTAAGGAATCAGGAGGCAATTTGGATCATAAAGAAGAACGGAATGAAGAATGTCATCCCTTCAGTACTATTTACTTATAACTTTGATGTTTTAATTAATGTGTCTCATGTCCAAGGTGGATTTCTGATGGGAGATGATGTACAAAATTTATGTCAACTAATAGCAATTTCTGATATTGTGGCACACAAACCTCTTTTTCTCCTCCATTAAATCTTGAAACTTTGCCCTTAATTGACATAGCCAATGGGATCACACTACCAAGTTGTTTCTGGTATTTTAAGCATCTGTTCAAATTTGGTGTAAGGAGATTTGTGTGAGAATTTGTTGTAATAATATAGTTACTGAATGTGCAGTATTTGCAGAGACTAGGAACAAATATGGAAAACTGGTATGCATTCTTTCTTGTGTGTGTTCAGTATTTATCTCCTAGAAAGTTATGGTTGTATGGGTGATTCAGTGGATGGAGTAGATGGTCAAATTGCTCTAAAATGATATATTCTAGGAAGCCTCAAGGGTTAGGAGAGGAAATAGTGGGATATGCAGATTCTCAGCTCTGGCTAGTTTATGTTGTCTGAAGGAGAAAACAAAACATTTGGTCCTAGAGGTCTGGTTAAAAAGAGGAACAAGATGTGTCCCAACACTGTTGACTAGCTAGATTGCTCAGTCTTTAACCAAATGATAAAAACTAGATGTC
The DNA here is from genome assembly GCF_009829155.1 of Mustela erminea. Classification (NCBI taxonomy): domain Eukaryota; kingdom Metazoa; phylum Chordata; class Mammalia; order Carnivora; family Mustelidae; genus Mustela; species Mustela erminea. The sequence continues at coordinate 102,464,007 of NC_045622.1, read as the reverse complement.
ACAGACACTTCTCCAATGAAGACATACAAATGGCTATCAGACACATGAAAAAATGTTCATCATCACTAGCCATCAGGGAGATTCAAATTAAAACCACATTGAGATACCACCTTACACCACTTAGAATGGCCAAAATTAGCAAGACAGGAAACATCGTGTGTTGGAGAGGATGTGGAGAAAGGGGAATCCTCTTACACTGTTGGTGGGAATGCAAGTTGGTGCAGCCGCTTTGGAAAACAGTGTGGAGATTCCTCAGGAAATTAAAAATAGAGCTTCCCTATGACCTTGCAATTGCACTACTGGGTATTTACCCCAAAGATACAGAAGTAGTGAAAAGAAGGGCCACATATGCCCCAATATTTATAGCAGCAATGACCACAGTCGCCAAACTGTAGAAAGAACCAAGATGCCCTTCAACGGATGAATGGATAAGGAAGATGTGGTCCATATACACTATGGAGTATTGTGCCTCCATCAGAAAGGACAAATACCCAACTTTTGTATCAACATGGATGGGACTAGAAGAGATTATGCTGAGTGAAATAAGTCAAGCAGAGAGAATCAATTATCATATGGTTTCACTTATTTGTGGAGCATAACAAATACCATGGAGGACATAGGGAGATGGATAGGAGAAGGGAGTTGAGGGAAATTGGAAGGAAAGGTGGACCATGAGAGACTATGGACTCTGAAAAACATTCTGAGGGTTTTGAAGGGGTGGGTGGGTGGGAGGTTGGGGGAACCAGGTGGTAGGTATTATGGAGGGCACATATGGCATGGAGCACTGGGTGTGGTGCATAAACAATGAGTTCTGTTATGCTGAAAATAAATTAATAAAAAAAAATTTTAAAAACTAGATGTCATTACATATACATATCCTCAGAGATTTAATGGATTATTTTTAAGACTTTTTTAAAAAATTTGTCAGAAAGATAGAGAGAGCACATGCACAAGAAGAGGGAGTGGCAGGCAGAGAGAGAAGTAGGCTCCCTGCTGAGTGAGCAAGGAGCCTGATGTGGGGCTTAATCCCAGAGCCCTGGGATTATGAGCTGAGCCAAAGACAGCCACTTAACTAACCGAGCCACCCAGGCATCCCAATTTAATGGATTCTTTTATTTTTATTTTTTTTATTTATTTTTGAATTTCTTTTCAGTGTTCATTGTGTTAATGAATGCTTTTGGTCTCAATTTTGATGGGTCACATGAATTATTCTATTTAATTAAAGACTTTAAGTGAAGAGGCATTTAAAACCTTTGCCAAATCTTGCATGAGTTTACATTTGGATAGGACTGAAAAAAGGGGAATTATTGAAATCTCCAGGAGGGTGTGTGGGTGCTTACCCCATTCCAAGGAAACTGTAGTACAAATAAAGGATGTTTGGGTTGCCAGTCCAGGTATAAGTATGTTGTTTGTGGCATTGCTCACTACATATGTATAATGAAGTATGGGAAGTCTATTGCTAAAGTACTATGAGGGTTTCATCAGGAGACAAACTCTGCTAGATATTACTGGAGGATATTTCCATAATACTGTGCAGATCTAACTTTTGATGGGTTCAGATGAGCTCAGGCAGGTGACAAATAAGAGCTGCTGATGATAACTGGAAGTTAATCTTCTGGGAGCTCCTAAAGATGGGTTAGGTTCCCAGAACTGCTGTCTTCTAAGAATTGCCTTCATCAGTGCACCTTGCATTTCAACTGCTGTTGAAAATCATATGCTAGAGGTACTGATGGAAAATGCCATTAAAATATTATTTCATTTTATTTAAAATTTTATTTATTTATTTGACAGAGATCACAAGTAGGCAGAGAGGCAGGCCGGGCAGGGGTATGGAAGCAGGATCCCTGCCAAGCAGAGAGCCCAATGCAGGGCTCAATCCCAGGACCCCAGGATCATGACCTGAGCCACAGGCAGAGGCTTTAACCCACTGAGCCACCCACGCACCACTAAAGTATTACTTTAAAGAAAAAACCTGGGAAAATAAAACGTGATTATTTCAACTTGCCCCTTAAGAACATTTAGACCAATGGTATATGCCAGATTCTACTCTTAGGTGAACCACATATTCTAAACTAGGTCAGTCTATGGGACTAAAAAGACAGTTTAGCTTGCCCACAGTAATTGCACAGAGATTTTGTCATGTAATATCAAGGAACAGTGAATCTGCCAGCCCCCACTAAGAGTTTGCTAGATAAATACATCAAGGTGGGTGGTAAGGATGAAAAGAGAAATTAGGAAAGTTTCCTGTCTAGGAATATCTAGCTAGGAGACCGACCCATATGTAAAATAATAAATTCTACATTTTTGGTATAGTTCAATGTAAGATGATTGAAACAGACCCACAGACTAAGGGACTTGAAAAGAATAAGAACTCATGTGGATTATCAGGGAGTCCATGGAAAGTTCAGTCAGGAGGAGGGGCTTTACCTCATTTTGTAGGATTTACTTCACAAAAGAGAAGGGCATTTTCCATAGTCATACAAATTAACAAAGTGAAGTGGTTTGAATGTGCAGAAGGTATTATTGGGAGCCATGTCCCATAAGAATGAAAAGTTGAGCATGAATTTTAGTACAAAGACTTAGCATTTCTTTTTTTTTTTTTCAGGATTTTACTTAAGTTCCAATTACTTCACATACAGTATATTATTAGTTTCAGGTGTAGAATTTAGTGATTCATAACTTACATACAACACCCAGTGCTCATCACAGCAAGTGCCCTTCTTTTTTTTAAGATTTTATTTATTTTATTTGACAGAGAGAGAGAGAGAGATCACAAGTAGGCATAGAGGCAGGCAGAGAGAGAGGGGGAAGCAGGCTCCCCGCTGAGCAGAGAGCCCAATGTGGGGCTCGATCCCAAGACCCTGAGATCATGACCTGAGCCAAAGGCAGAGGATTAACCCACTGAGCTACCCAGGTGCCCAGAAAGTGCCCTTCTTACTACCCATCACCCATTTAAACCATTCCCCTGCCTACCTCCCCTCTAGCAACAATCTAGGAGGTAGGTTACATTTGGAAGGTATCTGAATGACAGTAGGTAGGATTGAAGTTTAAAAAAATACCAGTTACATTAATATCATTTTGTAATTTATTTTATTTAAAAAACTTATTTTTATTGAGATATAATTTACATATGACATTGTATAAGTTTGTTATGCAATATATTGATTTGATACCTTTATATGTTGCAATCTGATTACTGCCTGTAGCATTAGTGAACAATTATTTTGTGTCATATAATTATCATTTCTATTCTGTGGTGAGAACATCTTAAAATCTGGTCTCTTAGTTACTTTGAAGTATATAATACAGTATTGTTGACTGTATTCACTATGCTGTGCATTAGATCTCTAGTACTTAATTATCTTTTAAGAGCAAATTTGTACACGTACAAATGTCTCCCCAATTCTGCCAACCAGCCCCTAGTCACCATCATTCTTCTCTGTGTTCATAAGTTCAGCATTTTTAGATTCCACATACTAGTGATATCACAGTGTTTGTCTTCCCCCGACTCCCAGTTATCTCACTTAACTTAATGCTATCAATGCCATCAAATTTATTTAAGAGAGAGAGTAAGCACAAGCAGGGGGAGTGGGAGAGGGAGAAACAGAGTTCCCACTGAGCAGGGAGCCTAGTGTGGGGCTTGATCCCAGGACCAGGGAGACATTTAATTGACTGAGCCACCCAGGCACCCCCTCCACACTGTTTTTAATAATGGTTGGATTTACTTTCCTACAACAGTGCATTGGGATTCCCTATTCTTCACATGCTCATCAATATTTATTATCTCTTTTTTTCTTGATAACAACCATTCTAACAGCTATGAGGTGGTATCTCATTGTGGTTTTGATTTGCATTTCCCTGATGATTAGTAACATGGAGCATCTTTTTATGTACTTGTTGGCCATTTGGATGTCTTCTTTGGAAAAATGTTTAAGTTCCTCTGCCCATTTTAAATCTAGATTATTCCTTTTTTTTTTTTTTTTTGGTTACTGAATTGTATGATTCTAAAGATTTTATTTGTTTATTTGACAGACAGAGATCACAGTAGACAGAGGTAGGCAGAGAGAGAGAGAAAGAGGGAAGCAGGCTCCCTGCTGAACAGAAAGCCCGATGCGGGACTCGATCCCAGGACCCTGAGATCATGACCTGAGCCGAAGGCAGTGGCTTAACCCACTGAGCCACCCAGGCGCTCTGAATTGTATGATTCTTTGTATATTTTTTATGGTAACCTCTTTTTTTATTTTATTTTTTAGTAATCTTTTTTTAACTTTATTTTTTCAATGTTCCAAAATTCATTTTTTATGCATCACACCCAGTTCTCCATGCAATACGTGCCCCCCTTAATACCCAACACCAGGCTCACCCAACCCCCCCAGCTCCCTCCCCTCCAAAACCCTCAGTTTGTTTCTCAGAGTGCACAGTCTCTCATGGTTTGTCTCCTCCTCCAATTTCCCCAAACTCCTTTCTCCTCTCCTCCCAATGTCCTCCATGTTATTTCTTATGCCCCACAAATTAGTGAAAACATATGATAATTGACTCTCTCTGCTTGACTTATTTCACTCAGCGTAATCTCTTCCAGTTCCGTCCATGTTGATACAACATTTGGGTATTCATCCTTTCTGAAGATAATCTCTTAACCATAAATGGCTTGTAAATATTTTCCCCATTTCCTAGCTTGCTTTTAAATTTTTTTTTTTTTTTTTTTTTTTTTTTTGCTGTGCAGAGATTTTAATTTGATGTAGTCCTACTTAATGATTTTTGCTTTTATTTTTGTGCTTTTGGTGTCATTTCCAAAAAATTATTGCCAAGACCAGTGTCAAGGGAACTTTTTCCTCATGTTTTCATCAAGGAGTTTTATGAGTTCAGGTCATGTGTTTAAGCCTCTAAACCATCTTGAGTTAATTTTTGTGGGTGGTGTAAGATAGGGGTCCATTTTTTTTTTCTGCATATGGTTATCCAGTTTTCCAACACCATTTGTTGGACAGAATGTCCTTTCCCCATTGAGTATTCTTTGCTCCTTTGTCATATATTCATTGACTGATTGGGGGCTTATCTGGGTTCTCTGTTCTGTTCCATTGGTTTATGTATGTATTTTTATGCTATTACCATACTGTTTTAATTATTATAGCTTTTGGTATAGTTTGAAATCAGGAAGTGGGAAGCCTCTGGCTTTGTTCTTTGTCAGCATTGCTTTGGCAATTTGGGTTTTTTTGTGGTTCCATACAAATTTTAGTGTTGTTTTTTCTGTGAAAAATGCCATTGGAATTATGATAGATATTACATTGAATCTATTGATGGCTTTGGTTAGTGTAGTTATTTTAATTCTTCTGTTTCATGAACATGGGATATCATTCTATTTGTTTATGTTCTCAATTTCTTTCATCAATGTTTTAGAGTTTTCATTGCATAGATCTTTCACCTCCTTGTTTTATTCCTTAGTATTTATTGATTTTGATGCAATTGTGAATAGGGTAGTTTTTCTTCTTTTTCAGATGTTTTGTTGTTAGTGTATGGAAAAAAGAATGATTTCTGTATGTTGATTTTATATCCTGCAACTTTACTGAATTCATTGATTACTTCTAACAGTGGCTTGCTTGACTCTTTATGATTTTCCATATATAAGATCAAGTCATCTGCAAATAGAAACCACTTTACTTCTTGTCCTATTTGTGTGCTTTTTATTTCTTTATCTTGTCTAGTTGCTCTAGCTAGGACTCCAGCACCATGTTGAATGAGTGGCTTTGTCAGTCACACATATGTGGGGGGAATAAAAGAGTGGTGAGGGTGGGCATTCTTATCTTGTTCCTGGTCTTAGAGGAAAAGCTCTCAATCTTCATCTCCAATGAGTAAAGAGAAAAATTAGAAAGACTCAGAAAAAAAGGGTAATAAAGCTTAGCCTTGCATTAAGGACCATATCAAGGATGTGTTTATTACCTCCCATTGTTTAAACTCTAAATGGTTGAAGGTTTTGCTCAGTAAATCTTTTTAATTTGACAAATGGTTCATGGAAAAGAAATTCAGCAATGTAGAGTGTGATTCTCACAGAGAAGCCTGATAGGACTGAGATATTTCATATATATTTTGGACAGAGACAAAGATATTTAGAACAGAATTGTTAATGTGTCTACTGATCTGTGGAATGTACCTGAATAAGTAAATAAGAAGTCAACTATTAATCTGGACTAGGAGAAATTTGGCTACTTGAGACTTTAAAGAATTTGGGGGCCATCAATTTTCAATGGCTAGGAAACAGTCTGGGACAGTTGATCAGACTCTTATGGAGCAGATGTTTGTTAATTCACTCTTCAAATGTGGCCAAAGAGGAGAAACATCAAAGTAAGGACTTTAGAGAAGGTGAAACTAACTATCTTGGAAAATAATGAATTAGGGAAAATGGAAATAGTCCCCAGTTATGGAATAGTACACACTCTCAGTGTGGGAGTTCCTCATAAAATCTGCCTAGTAGAATCTTGGGATTGCTATAGACCAGTGAGTTTTATATGTGTCTTACTTCTCCACTTTCAAAATAGGTGTGTTATTGCTATTTCCTGATCCAGGTTCCACCATTGAATATTGGATATGTGAAACAGACAACTTGCACCTGAAAAAGTGAATGTTTAGGTATAAATCTAACAAAATATGTGTAAGATACACATGAGGAAAATTCATTTACTACCTGTAGGAACATATTTCTAAACCAAGAAGAACCATACAGACATTATTAAGAGACTGCTAGGAATTCCTTAAAGATCCAATTTTGACTGGAGAAGACACTAAGGCAAATATGACTGATATGTATCTAGAATATATAATGGATTCCTATGAATAAAAAAGGAAGTGTCTGCATTAATATGGGCTAAGTAAATCAATAGGAATTTTGTGACAAAGTACAAATGGTCTTAAAACATATTAAAGAATTTAGGGACACCTGGGTGGCTCAGTTGGTTAAGCAGCTGCCTTCGGCTCAGGTCATGATCCCAGCGTCCTGGGATCGAGTCCCACATCAGGCTCCTTGCTTGGCAGGGAGTCTGCTTCTCCCTCTGCCTCTGCCTGTGTTCGCTCTCTCTCCCTCTCTCTCTCTGAAAAATAACAAAAAAAAGCATATTAAAGAATTTAAACCTCATTAATTATAGAGTGATACAATTTCACACCTATCATTTAAGTAAAAAGTATCAAGTAGGACAATATCAAGTGTCAACTAAAGTATACAGTTACAGAGTTTCATCTTCTGCTGATGAGAGTGTACTCTGGTACATCTATTTTTGAAAGCACTCTGTCACTGTCCAATAAAGTGGCTTTAAAGGACAGTGGTGAAGGGAAGTTCTTCTAGTGGTCAAAATTCCAAGAAGCACACCTGGTTGTCCAGTTTGAATTGAGGGAGAAAGCTCCTGGGTTAAAGGCACACATGGGCTTTTAAGTAGTGATAGATATCTTGACTAGTTGGTCAGAAACCTAGAAGGAACAAGTTTGGAAGATTGGTGACGGGAACATCCAGGGAAGAAGTATATGTATAAACCTATAGGCATAAAGCCCCTAGATCTTTTTGTCACATGTTAATACTCACCAGAAAATATCCATTGCATTGGGAGTTCTCACACTTAGATGGACAGGTTGACAAAGACTATGAATGTCATTTAGTCTCCCTCTTTGTATATTCCAATTCATGGCTACTATGAACAGAGAATGAACACGGTGGAATGGATGAAGGTACTGCTTAAGCACCTTCTCACCAAGGCCAAATTACGGACACCACTGAATATCCAATGTGTTAGCAAAGAAGATAAACCTGAACACTTAATGATACTCAGGTATACCAACCACTTGGTGATAGGTATATTATAGTGAACTCCACCACTTTGGAAGGGAGAGTGACATATGTTTACTTGAATTGACACATTCTTTAGTTAAAGGTCTGCCTTCCATGTGTGCAGTATCTCTGCCAGTACCACCAACTGAGGGCCTACAAAACACTCAGTCTAGGGATTTGGGGTGACTCAGTCAGTTAAGCATCTGGCTTTGGCTCAGTCATGATCTCAGGGTTCCGGGATCAAGCCCCACATCAGTCTCCCTTCTCAGAGGGGAGCCTGCTTCTCCTTTTCCCTCTGCCTGCTGCTCTCCCTGCTTGTTTTCTATTTTTCTCTCTCTCACTGTCAAATAAAAAATTAAAAAACACCCAGGCTATCCAATATAACATTGCCTCAGCTAAAAGGACACAGTTTACAGCAAAGAAGGTGAGCTGATGGAAGTATAAGCATGAGATCCACTGATCTTTTATTGTATGTCATTATGTTATTATGTTACTATATGTCATTAAAGAAGTATCTGCTTTAAGCTGAATTAAGGTGTCAGCTAGAAAAAAATTCCTTATATTTAAGGCGTTATCTTCCAGGAAGCTGAATGTGAACTAAATATTATAGATAATATAGAGTGGTTTTCCCAGGACCTTATGTACATGGCTCCAGGAACCAAAGAATAGAGTAGGATTTTCCCCTCCTTCACCATCATTCCCAGTGACCCCCTTTTATAATGTGTGCTTTCTTTCCCCCATAAACTTAGGTTATGCAATCTTGAGCCCTAGATCCCAGGTATAAATACTGTCAAGGGACACAAAAGGAGTCCAATGAACTCAAAACTGAGACTTTCATCTGATGCTAGTAAACCATCAGGCAAAGAAAGGACTTGCTTTATGGTGGGGGTAATTGACTTGATTATCGTGAGGATTTAGGGTTGCTGCTACACAGTCAGCTAGAAGAAGTGTGTTTGGGGTCCGGGGGATTCACTGACGCATCTCTTGATGCCTGTGTATCCAGAAGAGCAGTTAATAGGCAATTGCAGCACCCAAGAACTATTAAGAACAAGGCGACTAAAGGCTCAATTTCTTTAGGGATATATGTGTTGGATCTCTCTCTAGATGAGCAAACTATACCAGATGAAATAATGGCTGAGAGTGAGGGAAATATGGAATCAGTAGTGGAGAGATCAAATTAATCTTCTGGGACCTCAGAACTAGCTGCTCTATCAAGGACTGAAAATTGCTTCACTAACCCTATTGACTGAAACTCCCCTCTTGAGAGGATCTGAGGGCATCTAGTTCCCACAAAAATGGAGTCTCCGTATTGTAATATGGGAAGTACAATGCAAGGGCATGAAAAATCTGAGTGGTACTAGGGTTATCTATATCAAATACTTCTTATCCACCTCTTAGGATCTTAACCTCACCTGTTTCTCAACCTTTTTGTTATAGTCCCAGCTATTGCTGTAATTAGCAATCTGCAAGACTTCACACCCATTTCACTGGGGTGCAACCCGACAATATCTTGCCTCATGTTCACTCCCTATTCCACACAAAATATTAACTGTATTTGATCTAGGAGAGAAACCCTGCTTTCGTCTTTCTCTTTTATCTTGTTCTGAAATATTTGAACAGGTATGTACACATTCTTTAACAAGAGCTATCTCATCACATGGCAGTGGACAATGTTAGAGTAAGAGACAACAATCATTTACATGATAAATATAGAAGTTTAAAACTAGAAGTTAACAAATAATCAGAACAAACTTCTGTGAAATTTACTTACTGGAGAGGAAAGCAGAGGTAGAGAAAGGTTTTTAAAGATCCACTGAAGCGGTGTGTAACAACCAGAATGAATCTGTGGGACGTGTCACCATTTCTCTTGGTTTCCCATAGGTTCTCAGATTGGGGAGCCAGGCAAAGCACTGCATTTATGACATGACTGAGGATGGAGATCTGTGCTTTCTAAATGTGGATATTAAAAACAAGTGTGCAGTATTACCTATGGGATAGTCTTGCTGAAAATTTCAGAACTAAATCTATTAAGCCCCTATATCCAACTACCAATTTACATGAAACACAGGAGACAGAAAAACATACTAAACTGTATTATGAGGACTGAATTAGCAAAATGCAGAATCTGAGAAGTTCCAAAGGAAAAACAGATAAATTTCATAGAGACCAAGAGAGAGACAGAGACACATATACATGCATAAAGAGATCCAGAGGCAGAGAGATACAGAGACAGAAAGAATCAACATATTAAAAAAAAAAAAAAGCCAAACCCATCTTAACAGTTAGGTATACACACTCAAATGATGAAAGTATTTAAAAAAATAAACATTGGGGTACAGATGGCCCTTCTTTTCACTACATCTGTATCTTTGGGGTAAATACCCAGTAGTGCGATTGCAGGGTCATAGGGAAGCTCTATTTTTAATTTCCTGAGGAATCGCCACACTGTTCTCCAAAGTGGGTACACCAACTTGCATTCCCACCAACAGTGTAAGAGGGTTCCCCTTTCTCCACATCCCCTCCAACACACGTTGTTTCCTGACTTGTTAATTTTGGCCATTCTAACTGGCATAAGGTGGTATCTCAATGTGGTTTTAATTTGAATCTCCCTGATGGCTAGTGATGATGAACATTTTTTCATGTGTCTGATGACCATTGTATGTCTTCATTGGAGAAGTGTCTGTTCATATCTTCTGCCCATTTTTTGATATGATTATCTGTTTTGTGTGTGTTGAGTTTGAGGAGTTCTTTATAGATCCTGGATATCAACCTTTTGTCTGTACTGTCATTTGCAAATACCTTCTCCCATGTGGGTTGCCTCTTTGTTTTGTTGACTGTTTCCTTTATAGCAGCAATGGCCACAGTCGTCAAACTGTGGAAAGAACCAAGATGCCCTTCAAGGGACGAATGGATAAGAAAGATGTGGTCCATATACACTATGGAGTATTATGTCTCCATCAGAAAGGACAAATACCCAACTTTTGTAGCAACATGGACGGGACTGGACGAGATTATGCTGAGTGAAATAAATCAAGCAGAGAGAGTCAATTATCATATGGTTTCACTTATTTGTGGAGCATAACAAATAGCATGGAGGACAAGGGGAGTTAGAGAGAAGAAGGGAGTTGAGGGAAATTGGAAGGGGAGGTGAACCATGAGAGACTATGGACTCCGAAAAACAATCTGAGGGTTTTGAAGGGGTGGGGGAGTGGGAGGTTGGGGGAACCAGGTGGTGGGGATTAGAGAGGGCAGAATTGCATGAAGCACTGGGTGTGGTGCAAAAACAATGAATACTGTTACACTGAAAAGAAATTTTTTAAAAAAGTTATACTTAAAAAAAATAAAATAAAATGCATGTACACTTTGACCCACAAAATATAATATAGTATAATAAATATAATATAATATATATGTTAATAAAAAATGAAATAAAATGGGAAAAATATAAAAATAAAAATAAAATATATAGAGAAGGTCTGATACAGTAAGAAAACCATTAACTAAATTAAAAATTTGAACAGTACATTATATAGACTATTAAAACATAATTTATAAAGTTTTAAATACATACAAAAATAATGTCATGTCCTGGATGGCACTAGAGAGTAGTATGCTTAGCAAAATAAGTCAATCAGAGAAAGACAACTATCATATGATCTCCCTGAAATGAGGAAGTGGAGATGCAATGTTGGAGGTTTGCGGGATAGAAAAAGAAAAAATGAAAGAAGATGGGATTGGGAGGGAGACAAACCATAAAAGAGTCAATCTCAAAAAACAGACTGAGGGTTGCTGGGGGGAGGGGGGACAGGAGAGGGTGGTGGGAATATGGACATTGGAGAGGGATGTGCTATGATGAGTGCTGTGAAATGTGTAGACCTGGCGATTCACAGACCTGTACCCCTGGAGATAAAAATACATGATATGTTTATTTAAAAATTTAAAAATTAAAAAAAATAAAAATAACATCATGTAACAAAAGCTGAATATCAGGGAATTGTATATGTAACATGTACTTTTTTTGGTAAAAATATAAACAAAAATGGGGAAATTACAACAATGAAGATTGCTAACATTTATTGAGCACTCCCAAGCACTGTACAGATTTACTTCATTTAGGTTTACCACAATTCTTTCAGCTAGTTGTTCTTTTATCACCTCCATTCTGCTGATTAGCACAGTGAGATTAAGTAAAAGGGTCAAGGTCATAGAGTTTGTAAGAAAGTCAGAATTCAACCCAAGCAGGTCTGTCCAGAGCTTCAGTACATTATCACCAAAAGCACAATGAATAATTGTTTTGATAAAGGCTTCAAATATTGGGTGAGCATACAATCTGGTTTGCCTGGAACAATCCTGATTTATGCGTATTGTCCTGACATGATTATCAATAATTCTTTTTTCATGACCAAGGTTGTTCAGTTTGGATAATAAGTGATATGATCTCCCTGCATTAAGAGCCCCTTGTAGAGCTCCTGATTCTGAAAGTCTAGAAAGAAAAATTAGAATTTGATTTACTTAGGTCATGAGGGGCGCATGATAGCACAGAGAAATGGACTCAGCTGGGAACATTTCTCTATGTGTTTCTTCCATCCCTCACTCTGGAGACTAATTAGATGCCAACAATGCCTTCTGTTAATTACCTCCTCTCTTGCCACACTAGACCCTAAGGAGACCTTTAAGAGAATCTTGAGTTGGAAGCACCTCTCTTGAAGCAATGGCTAGTAGGACCTAGGGGAAGTAAACATACCCATCCTGAAATGCTCATCTTGTGATGTTTGTGTCCTTCAAATCCCTAGAGAACTCTGTGCACATCTGGGCATATAGGGTACAGTCAAGAAGACAGCACAGGTCCAGGCACAGGTCCAGGACAAGGCAGCCATGGTAGCAGTGCCTCTCAGATTTCACCAAGATATACCTGTCAGAACATCTACAATACCTGGGTGGGTAAAATCAGAATGGGAAAATTTGGCTTGCTTGCTTCTTTATTTAAAAAAGGTTTTACTTATTTATTTGAGAGACAAAACATAAGTGGGGGAGGTGCAGAGGGAGCAGCATGCCCGATCCTGGGCTTGATCCCAGGACCCTGGGACCATGACCTGAGCTCATGGCAGATGCTTAACCAGCTGAGCCATCCAGGCACCCTTGGCTTGCTTTCTTCGTGCAACCCTGGTTTCCTACGCATTCAATTCAGAGTCCTCATGCATCCAGGTTCAATTACTATTTTTACTTTTTTATTTTCTCATGATAACTATACTCCCTCTTCCCTAACCCTGTGGGAGTATTTGAATGTTAACAGAATCCAAGGTATTTTAACTGAAAGAAAAACATCTCCCATGGAATTTCGGTCATTGACAAATAGGTAGAATGAGGAGTGAAGGGTATGGAGGTTTTCTGATAGCTCAAGGAGCCCCAGATTTTCATTACCATATAATTCCGCTTTTTCCCTGTAAAAACTTTTTGGAAAACACCTTTAGGATATAATCATTATTACCATTTATTATTAATATAAAAACCCATTTTCAAGAGCTTACTGTGACCAGCACTCTATTACATACTTTACATACCATACTTAAATAGGTTTTCACAGAAACCTAATGAGATCATGGTCATTCCTCCCTTACAAATGAAGAAATGGAGGCAAACAGTGGTGATGTGATTTGCTAACCATCATAAAGTTGGTAAACCGTGGAGCCAAGTATACTCTGCTTCTCAGTAATTAATTTAGTTTCCCATTTATATTCATTAGGAATAGTTGAAACTGTTGCTTAGCCTGAAATGCAGTAGCCAGAGGGAGTTGATACAATTTTATTCCAAAGCAATTTGATGGCATTATTTTGCATAAATATACAATTTATATAGCTTTTGGAAATATTAAAAATTGTCCTTGACTGCCATCTTTCCAGACCCATCTTTAAAGTGGATATTAAAATTAAAAAATTTTTAAAAATAAAGTGGATATTAGTCATTGTAATAGTTGATGCAAGAGGTCACTTACTTCAGCTACAGTTGATACTAGGCCAATGTGATCTTTTGACCCTACCTACTCTTATTTGTTTAAACTTTAAGAATCATCTTGAAGCTTTAAGCCACTTATAAACAATTAAATAGTTCAATGTTAATAACTAGGAAAATAAAGATGAAAGACACAGAAACTTTTAATATAAATTTGAAGAATAGTTAATTATTAAATGCCTAGCCCCAGAGCCAGTCCTCCTGAGTGGCCTCCCAAGTCTGCCACTTTTTGGCATTGGGACCCTGGGCAAATCCTTTAACTTCATGTGTCTAATATTAAAATAGGATTTTTGTAAGGCTTACCTGGTTAATATATATATATTAGAAGAAGGACTAGAATAGTAAGTGTGGTCAACAAGTATTATTTATTATTATATTTGATGAAAACAGATAAACAAAAGGGCAGACATTTATAATACTGTACCCTAAAAATTAACAATTGATTTGTTTGTTTGATGTTCCAAATCTGTCAATATGCAAAGTCTTTTTATGATCAAATTAGCATATTTCATTTCATAATGCTTAAGGGTTTAAGAATCAATATTTATTTCACATTTTATAGCTTTTTGTTTCCAATTAAATTCATTTAAGGGCTAGTTAGGATGTAAAGCATATGACCTACAAGTGAACAAACCCAAGCCCCATCCCTACCCCAAATCCTGAAATATGAAGAACTTTAGGAATCAATGAGCTAAATGTTCCTTAGCATTGGTCTGGTTCCCTAGCATGTCCTAAGTTTAAAGAGGTTTGGTCTTTAAATTTCTAAATATGAACTTCTTTCCACTTTTTTCTTCCTTCTTTTCTTCCTTCATTCCCTAATTGCAAGGAGCACATAAAGAGAAACAACTTTGCTAACTTAAGAAGTTTAAGAAGTTTACACCGGGCAGTAATTTCTATCCTGTTACTGTGAACATTACAAATCACTGTGACACAATTTGCTACATCAAAGACCTATGCTAAATCAGTCTCCTTTAAAGCAATACCCTCAGATTACAAGGGAAAGTTATCATCTCAGGATTTCTGGGTCCCCTAACCCCTGAGGCTGGTTCACCCGAAGTTGTAAGGATGGATACACAGTGATGCCCACAGAGATACTGGATATTTTCCCCATTTTAGCTCTAGGTATTGTCTTAGAGAAACTCAAACTCTCCTTCTCCTTCAATGATAGAAGATTGGTTTTTTAAAATTTAAATTCAATTAGCCAATATATCATACATCATTATTTTCAGATGTACATTTCAATAATTCATCAATTGCTTATAACACCCAGGGTCCATCACAATATGTGCCCTCCTTAATGCCCAGTTATCCCATACACACATCCACTTTCCCTCCAGCAGAGAGGGAGACAAACCATAAGAGACTGTTTTGGGTTTGTTTTTTTATAAATAACAGGAATATAATTTCTCCCCAAAATGGGATGATAATATTTCAGTGAGTAAAAGAACCTCTTAAATTTCTCCTTTGGTCCCATGATTGTGATCATTTTCCAATATTAAAGAAAATCCTTCGTGGTTCTACCTGGTTGGAAGATTTATGCACTGATAGAAATAAATCATAATATCAATTGGAGGCATGATCTTAATCTCAAGGTCTGACAAATGCTGAAGCATTCCTTTAACAAACATGTGCCCCTCCTCTACAGTATGTGAGCCATTGGAGGTGTTTACAAAAAACGTAGGTGCTGAGTGTGGTCTTGCTTTCCTAAGATACAACTGCTTTCAACCATTCTGCTGGCTTTCAGAACAGCTGCCCATGCTCTAGCAACAAACGGTCACTTAATTCATTTAATCTTTAGAAAAGTGGTTTTCAAAGTATACTATTGGGACCAGCCGTGTGAGCATCACCTGAAAGCTCGTTCCAACAGCAAACTCTCAGATTCCATTCCTGACCTACTATCTAGGAAATTCTTGGAGATAGGGCCCAGTCATCTGTGCATTAGCAGATGCTCAGGGCAATTTTTATACCCATTGAAGGGAGACTGATGTTGAAATTACCTGTGGGGCTTTAGCAAATACGGATGCCTGGTTCCCAGCACCAGCAATGCTGATTTAAAATCTGAGGTGCAGCCTGATCCATGAGGGTTTGAAAAGTTCACCAAATTATTCTAATGTACAGCCATGGTTGAGAAGCTCTGCTTTAGAGGGATAATTTTCAGGCTGGATGGGTGAGCTGCAGAAAGATCAGAGGGATAGCTGTGCAGGTGGTTCCCTCCCCTGCCTTTGTATTACAAAGGCTGGGAAAGCAACACATAGAAGGACCCAGCTTGATGAATCTGAGTAACTTGTCCCGGTGCAAGACAATGGGCAAAATGCAGGGGACCCCTGTCTCTAATTTGTCTGTGTTCCATTTTCTCCCTCTTCCCCAGATTGTAGAAATCAGTATTTCATTTGAGACTTTTCATGTATTACTTAGTGACGCTCTGGGCATAGAGTTTAGTAAGTTGTAGAAATAAGATGTGGACTTTTAAAAAATTCCTTTTTATTGTGTTTTTTCTACAGTCTTATTTACTGACGTATCTACATAAGGGTAAGATTTTAAGTAAAATGGTATTTATGATCACATTACTTTCTCTATATACCATTTTTGCTGTTTGCTTTTTGGCTCAAGTGCATCTTCTGGTAGACATTTATGAGACGAGCTAATATATATGGTGACCTCTGAGTTCTTTTATTTGTTATTAATTTGTTTTATTTAAATTCAAGTTAGTTAACACATAATGTATTATTAATTTTGGGGTAGAATTTAGTGATTCATCAGTTACATATAACACCAAGTGCTCATTATATCAAGTGCCCTCCTTAACGCCAGTCACCCAACTACCCCATCCCACCACCCAAGTCCCCTCCAGCAACCCTGTTCATTC
This sequence comes from Mustela erminea, assembly GCF_009829155.1. Lineage (NCBI taxonomy): Eukaryota > Metazoa > Chordata > Mammalia > Carnivora > Mustelidae > Mustela > Mustela erminea. Next base: position 102,447,325 of record NC_045622.1, on the reverse strand, counting down.
TCTATAGATAAGAGCTTCTTATGATTTGTCTCCCTCTCTGTTTTTATCCTATTTTATTTTTCATTCCCTTCCCTTATGTTCATCTGTTTTGTTTCTTAAATTCCACATATGAGTGAAATCATATGATACTTGTCTTTCTCTGACAGACTTATTTCACTTAGTATAATACACCCTAGCTCCATCCACATCATTCCAAATGGCAAGATTTCATTCTGATGGTTGAGTAATATTCGTGTGTGTGTGTGTGTGTGTGTGTGTGTGTGTGTGTGTGTGTATCACATCTTCTTTATCCATTCATCTGTCCGTGGTGGACATCTGGGCTCTTTCCGTAGTTTTGGTATTGTGGACATTGCTACTACAAACATTAGGGTGCATGTGCCTTTTCAAATCACTATGTATGATTTGGGTAAATACATAGTAATGTATGGCTGGGTCATAGGGTAGTTCTATTTTTATCTTTTTGAGGAACCTCCATACTGTTTTCCACAGTGACTGCACTAGTTTGCATCCCATCGATAATGTAAGAGCATTCCCTTCCCTGCATCCTCCCCAACATCTGTTGTTTCCTGAGTTGCTAATTTTAGCCATTCTTACCAGTGTGAGCTAGTACCTCATTGTTGTTTTGATTTGTATTTCCTGATGATGAGTGATGCTGAACATTTTTTCATGTGTCTGTTAGCCATTTCTATGTCTTCTTCGGAGAAATGTCTGTTCATAACTTCTGCCCATTTCTTGACTAGGTTTTTGTTTTGGAGGGTATTTATTTTATTTTATTCTATTTTTTAAAAAGATCTATTTATTTATTTTAGAGAGAAGGGGAAGTGTAGTGGGGAAGGAAAGGGAGAGGGAAAGAATATCAAGCAGACTCCATGCTGAGCATGGAGCCCAGGGTGGGGCTCAATCCCACAACCCATGAGATCATGACCTGAGCAAAAACCAAGAGTCAGACACTCAACCAACTGAGACACGCAGGAGGTCCTTTATTTTACCTTTCTAAAAAGCTGTTCTTTCTGTCTTTGTGTTTTCAGAGTATATTGTTACCCGCCCCCTTTTTTTTGCTGCCTCAAACCTGAACTTAATCTCTATGACAGTGATTTCTTTCATTAACTTGATTTTGAACATCATTTTTTATATGTTGGTTTTGCTAATTGCTCATTCATTGCAATGAGATATCTATACAGTCCTTTTTTGTTTTTTACATAGACATTCAGATCATGTGGGAATAATGATTAATTCTCATATTGCTATTTAGTTTCTTTTTGGATTTTTTATAAAAGCAACCAGATCCCATGGAGGTAATAAAAATATAATTTCTATCTTATCCTCAAAGTTGAAATTCTCATAGCTGTTGCTGGCAGTGAAAAGGGCACATTCAGGTGAATTGTATTGTATATGAATTATAGCTCAATAAAACTTTTTAAAAAATTACGTACTGGGAAAGCAATTTGACAATTTCTTTAAAGTTAAATAAACACTTACCATATAATCCAGCAGGTCAGCTGCAAAGTACTTACTCCCCAAATGAAAGCATTTGTCTATACCACTATTTGCACATAAAAAATTCATAAAAGATTTATTTATAATAGCTAGAATTTAGAAGCAATTCAAATATCCATCAGCAGGTGAATGGATGAACACATTGTTGTATATATGTACGATAAAATATTATTCAGACACTAAAAGGAACAAATTATTGATGAACACAACTATATGAATATTCAAAAATACTATATTAAATGAAAGGAACTGGACATAAAAGAATAAATACAATTTGTTTCAATTTATTTTGAAAATCTAGTGAAGATCCCCTAACATAGAGTGACAGAATATGCTGAGTGAAATAAGTCAAGCAGAGAGAGTCAATTATCATACGGTTTCACTTATTTGTGGAGCATAACAAATAGCATGGTGGACTTGGGGAGTTAGAGAGAAGGGGGTTGGGGTAAATTGGAAGGGGAGGTGAATCATGAGAGACTATGGACTCTGAAAAACAATCTGAGGGATTTTAAATGGTGGGGGGGTGGGAGGTTGGGGGAACCAGGTGGTGGGTATTAGAGAGGGCACGGATTGCATGGAGTACTGGGTGTGGTACAAAAACAATGAATACTGTTATGCTGAAAATAAATAAAAAATAAATTAAAAAAAAAAAGAAAGCAGATTGGTGGTTGCCTAAGGGGGTAGGAGAGAGGACTTATTTTAAAAAGGCATAAGGGAATATTTTGGAGGGAAGAAAATGTCCTACATCTTGATTATGGTGGTGTGCTAATGGGTGAGCAAATTTGTCAACTGCATAAAATTGATATACTTTATTGTTTGTGAATTATACCTCACTAAAGTTGACTTTTTAAAATTTCATTGTTTTTCTGCCCTTGTTTCACTAGCTAGAATCTTTAAAGCAAAGATTAATAAAATATGTGATGGTGAGCTTTATGTCCTTGTTTTGAACTCTATGATAATTCTTTCATCATTTCACCATTACAATATAATTTGCGGAGGTTGGTTGTAAGATATCCTCAGCAAGGTTAAAATAGTTCCCTTATTTGCTAATTTTTTTAAATCATGAATAAAAATTTTTTAGTTAAATCTATTAGGATGATTATATTATTTTCTTCTTTAACCTCTTAATGTGGTGAATTACAATAAGTGAATTTCTAATATTAAGGCAACCAAGCCTTTCTGAAATAAACACAACTTGTTCATGCTTTATTATTTTTATATGCTGTTAGATTCAGTTTGTCAACACTTTGCTCAAGATGTTTCTAATCTGTGCACACAAGTCAATAGGGCTATACTGTTTCATTTTTATTCCATTCTTGTCAGGTTTGGGTACAAAGTTATGATAGTTCCACAAAAATGAATTGGAGATTGGTCTAAATTTCTATACTTTGGAAAGTTTTGTGTATAATTGGAATTACTGTTTTATTTCATTATTATTTTTAATTTTATTTACTTATTTGACAGAGAGAGAAAGAGCACAAGTGGGGGGAGCTGCAAGCAGAAGGAGAGGGAGAAGCAGCCTCCCTGCTGAGCAAGGAGCCCAATTTGGGCTTGATCCCAGGTTCCTGGGATCATGACCTGAGCCGAAGGCAGATGCTTCACTGACTGCACCACCCAGGGACCCCGTGTTTTCCTTTATTCCTGGTACAACTTGCTGATTGAACCATTTGGGCCTGGGGTTTTCTTCATGGAAAGATTTTCAGTATTGATTCAAATTTTTAGTGTTTATAGCATATTCAGATTTCTGATTCCTTTTTTTTTTTATTATTTTTTTTTAATTTTTTTAATTTTTTATTTCCAGCATAACAGTATTCATTATTTTTGCACCACACCCCGTGCTCCATGCAATCCGTGCCCTCTATAATACCCACCACCTGGTACCCCAACCTCCCACCCCCCATCCCTTCAAAACCCTCAGATTGTTTTTCAGAGTCCATAGTCTCTCATGGTTCACCTCCCCTTCCAATTTCCCCCAACTCCCTTCTCCACTCTAAGTCCCCATGTCCTCCATGCTATACTTTTGGCAAGTTACATTCTCCTAGAAATTTGAGCATTTTAAGTTTTAAAACTTATTGACATGAAATTGTTTAGCATATCCATTGTAACAATTTCAGGAGCTAGTTATATCTCCCTTTCCATTGCTAAATTTTTTTTTGCTATTAAAAATATTTTATTTATTTATTTATTTTTTAAATTGACATATAATGTATTATTAGCTCCAGGGGTACAGGTCTGTGAATCGCCAGGTTTACACACTTCAGAGCATTCACCATAGCACATACCCTCCCCAATGTCCATAACTCCACCACTCTCTCCCTACACCCCTCCCCTGGCAACCTTCAGTTTGTTTTATGAGATTAAGACTCTCTTATGGTTTGTCTCCCTCCTGATCCCATCTTTTCTCATTTATTCTTCTCCTACCCCCCAAGCCCCCACATTGCACTCCTCTTCCTCATATCAGGGAGATCATATGATAGTTGTCTTTCTCCGATTGACTTATTTTGCTAAGCATAATTTCCTCTAGTTCCATCTACATCATTGCAAATGGCAAGTTTTCATTTCTTTTGAAGACTGCATACTATTCCATTGTGTATATATATATATATACCTTCTTTTTTCTCCTTTTTTAGATTTCACGTTTTTATTTAAATTCTAGTTAGTTAACATATATGGCAAAATTGGTTTCAGGTGTATAATTTAATGATTCATCACTTACTTATAACTCCCAGTGCATCACAGCAAATGCCTTCCTTAATACCCACCACCCAGTTAGCCCATCCCCCGCCCACCTCCTCTCCATCAACCAGCAGTTTGTTCTCTATTGTTAGGTGTTTCTTATGGTTTGCTTCCCTCTTTTTTCTTTTTTCCTTTCCCCTATGTTCATCTGCTCAATTTCTTAAATTCCACATATGAGTGAAATCCTATATATACCCATTATATCTCAATTAAAAAATCCACAAGATTTGGTGAATAATATTTTTCATTATATTTAAGTTACAAATGTTTTCTAATTTCTATTCTAATGTATTTTTGACTTCTGAATAGTTTAGAAATATGTGGTTACTTTCCAAATATGATGGTTCTTCAATTACCAATTTATTACTGATTTCTAACTTAATCCCACTATAGTCTGAGAATGTTATATGTATTACCAATCCTTTATTTTTTTAATTTAATTTAATTTTTTCAGTGTTCTAAGATTTATTGTTTATGTGCCAAACTTAGTGCTCCATGCAATACATGCCCTCCTTAACACCCACCACCAGGCTGACCTTTTAAAAGTTTTTCACGAGCCAAACTAGTGCTTCAAAACTATATTCCATAGATATTAGCTAATGATACAACTTCACTCAATACTTAATATTTGCATGAGTGACACTGTACATAACTGAACTAATTTCACTTCGACTGAACCATATGAGGTAGGTTCTATTATCTTTGTCTTGTCAATTAAGTAAGTTAGGTAGAAAGATCATAGACAACATATTCAGAGTCCTAAAACTCCCAGATAACAGAACCGCATTCCAAAGATAGCTATGTGACATCTAAGGCCATGCTTTTAGTCACTAAGCTATACATAGGAGTTATAATCCCTCTAATCATATCCTGAAACTTCTAAAGTATCTTTAAGAAGAGCTTTCCAAATGTTATTATACTTTCTTTTGTCCTTGTAAGAGCCTGGTGAGCTAACAGTGAAAAGCATAATTATCTTCTTTTACATGTGGGAATATTGATGCAGGGGACCATTGTAACTATTTAGGGGCAACATTAAGTGGAGTTATTTCTTCTAAAATGGCTCAGTATTTCTCTTGGTTTTGTTTTTAGTGTGAGTAGAAGGTGATAATAGAAATTGGGATAACAGCTAACTTAAAGATTTATTCTCTTCTTTGTCTACAGATCCTAGGATTACTAATGCAATGGCTGGGGGAAGGAACAGTACAGCAGTTATGACATTCATTCTCTTGGGATTCTCTGAATTTCCAAAGCTCACCATTGTCCTTTTTTCAGTGTTCCTAGGGACCTACCTCATGACAGTGTGCTGGAACCTGGGCCTCATCACACTCATCAGGGTGGACTCCCATCTGCACACACCTATGTACTTTTTCCTCAGTAACCTGTCCTTGCTGGACATCTGCTATGTCTCCACTATAGCACCCAAGATGCTCTCGGATTTCTTCAAGAAGCAGAAATCCATCTCCTTTGTGGGGTGCACTATGCAGTACTTCTTCTTCTCTAGCCTGGGTCTGACTGAGTGCTGTCTCCTGGCAGCCATGGCTTATGACCGATATGCTGCCATTTGTGATCCTCTGCTTTACACCGCCATCATGTCGCCCACCCTCTGTGTCCAGATGGTGGCAGGATCTTGTGTAACTGGATTCTTTGGCTCATTTATCCAACTGTGTGCCTTACTTCAGCTCCATTTCTGTGGGCCAAATGTCATCAATCATTTCTTCTGTGACCTTCCCCAACTGCTAAACCTATCGTGCTCTGATACTTTTTTCTTTCAAATCATGACTTCTGTGCTCACAGTAATCTTCGGACTCACATCTGTCTCAGTTATCATGATATCATATGGTTATATTGTTGCCACCATTCTGAAGATCACATCAGCTGAAGGTAGGTCCAAGGCCTTCAACACCTGTGCTTCTCACCTGACAGCAGTGACTCTATTCTTTGGCTCAGGCATCTTTGTTTATTTGTATCCTAACTCTGGTGATTCCCTGAGTCAAAACAAGTTGGCATCAGTTTTATACACTGTTATAATCCCCATGCTAAATCCATTGATCTACAGCTTGAGGAACAAGGAAATCAAAGATGCCCTAAACAGATGGAAGAAGAGAATCTTTTTCTGTTGTTACTAATTATGAAATTTATTTGACATACAATACAGAAAAAGTGGTGACTAAATGTTGACCCACAACTCTCCTAAGTGTGGGATGAATTATAGTTGCTTTACTCTCCAAATATAAAACCATGACTAGCACAAGGACAGGAAAATGCATGAGAAGTAACTGGAACCTCAGCATCTCCATCCTTCATCAGCTATGACCTAATACATGAATAGGCCAAACAATCCACAACTATTTTTGTAGTTAGTTGTGGTGGTGTGACTCTTCACCTTCAATATTCCAGCCCTACTTAATGCGTACTACCTCAAGGATCAGAAATGCCAGTACTGGTCAAGGCTGTTGGGAGACCAGTACATGTCTTTATAGCATCTCGGTTTTTTTTTTTTTAAAGATTTTATTTATTTATTTATTTATTTGACAGAGAGGGAGATCACAAGTAGGCAGAGAGGAGAAAGGCAGAGAGAGTGGGGGAAGCAGGCCCCCTGCTGAGCAGAGAGCCCAATGCAGGTCTCCGTCCCAGGACCCTGAGATCATGACCTAATGCAAAGGCAGAGGCTTAACCCACTGAGCCACCCAGATGCCCCTATAGCATCTCATTTCAGTTAGGGCAGGGATTACTATTAGTATTGATAGATCTCTGTAAAAAGACTTTCCTATCTAACTAGGTTAGTTCTCAGATTAAACCTATTTTTTTACTTCTGGAAATTATGAATGTATTTCTTCATTTGTGGATTTGTCCAAAGCAAGAGTAACCACACCTGATCAAAGATTTGTTAACTTCAAGCAAAAAGAAATTTGTTGTAATAGGAACGCTGAACATGTATGTCTGACATAGGTAAGGTTTAGTTGACTAGTTGGCTTATTAGAAATTCCTAGAAAATTCCTTGTCTATTATCTCTGTAGTCAACTATCTTCACTGTGTAACCAGAAAAGGGAACCAGAAATTGGCACTCTGCTGAAAAGTGATCTAGTACCTGATTTGGGCACCAACAAGAATGTCTTCATGTTACTATTTTCATTTTTTAAAGTAGGACCAGTCCCCATCAGGAAGTTGTTTTTTCCAATAATTAACAAATGGGAAGTAGTTGGTGAAATTAGATAAAAGAAGCTGAACTTCAGGTGCATAAGGAAATCTACATTTGGCTGTTCGCCTCATATCGTTGTTTGGAATTGATACAAGGCAGAGAGGTCCTGGAGAGCTGAGGCTGGGTCAGAAAGCACACTCCTGTTGTTTATCCTCAGATTCTGATTCCCATAATCTTAGGCCATCACCAGGAGCAATGCCTCAATATATAAAATTCAGAATCTGTTATGAAAAATATAATGATATGGGTCTTCACTCCAAAGGACCTGTTTCTAAGAAGACCAACCTTTTTATTCTTATCCTTAAATCACCTGTAACATATGCATGTATGGGACATGTATCCTTGTGTAGGAGCAACAGAGGTCCAGAGATTAATTAGTCATACAGAGGCTCAGTGGTTAGACAGAATTCTGGACAGCACTGTGTGTTTCTTTTTCTGTACCTAATGTGATTAACATTTTTCTCTTGATACTTTTAAAGAAATGAGTATACTTTATGTGATGTTGTGCTAGGGGAAAATATCTGCATCTATTAATTCTATTATGCCATATCTCCTGGGTTTCTGGGCTGCTGCAGGAATTTAGCACTATGACTGAGAATGGATGTACTCTGAGATAAGGAGTGGTAAATCCTGTGTCCTAAGAAATTACATTTTCTTTGCTGTGTTAGCAGAAAAAGAGGAGGTTTTGGTTTTTTTTTAAATTTTAATATTGTATTACATTTTCCTTAGGTAATGCAGTATACCATGCACACAGATTTCAGAGGAGACACTCTTGTATTTTTTTTGCCTGTTTTTTAAATTTTTTAAAATTTCTTTTCAGCATAACAGTATTCATTGTTTTTGCTCCACACCCAGTGCTCCATGCAATACGTGCCCTCCCCAATACCCACCACCTGGTTCCCCCAACCTCCCACCCCCTGCCCCTTCAGAACCCTCAGGTTGTTTTTCAGTGTCTATAGTCTCTCGTGGTTCACCTCCCCTTCCAATTTCCCTCAACTCCCTTCTCCTCTCCATCTCCCCATGTCCTCCATCTTATTTGTTATGCTTCAGAAATAAGTAAAACTATATGATAATTGACTCTCTCTGCTTGACTTATTTCACTCAGCATAATCTCTTCCAGTCCCATCCATGTGGATACAAAAGTTGGGTATTCATCCTTTCTGATGGAGGCATAATACTTCATAGTGTATATGGACCACATCTTCCTTATCCATTTGTCCGTTGAAGGGCATCTTGCTTCTTTCCACAGTTTGGCGACCATGGCCATTGCTGCTCTAAACATTGGGGTACAGATGGCCCTTCTTTTCACAACATCTGTATCTTTGGGGTAAATACCCAGGAGTGCAATTGCAGGATCATAGAGAAGCTTATTTTTAATTTCTTGAGGAATCTCCACACTGTTCTCCAAAGTGGCTGCACCAACTTGCATTCCCACCAACAGTGGAAGAGGATTCCCCTTTCTCCACATCCCCTCCAACACATGTTGTTTCCTGTCTTGCTAATTTTGGCCATTCTAACGGGTGTAAGGTGGTGTCTCAATGTGGTTTTAATTTGAATCTCCCTGATGGCTAGTGATGATGAACATTTTTTTATGTGTCTGATAGCCATTTGTATGTCTTCATTGGAGAAGTGTCTGTTCATATTTTCTGCCCATTTTTTGATATGATTATCAGTTTTGTGTGTGTTGAGTTTGAGAAGTTCTTTATAGATCCTGGATATCAACCTTTTGTCTATACTGTCATTTGCAAATATTTTCTCCCATTCCGTGGGTTGCCTGAAAAAGAGGAGGTTTGATAGCTTCTAGGACTCTGGGTGTAGGCTAAATGCTCCTAATTCAGCACAGATTGTGGATTGTTTTGTTCATTACTATGCATCTTTTTATTTAATAACTCAAAATTGCAAAATAATATTCATTTTATACCCATACCTGTGTCCTATTTTTCATAAGTACTCTACTAATTTATTTTTGTTAAATGAAAGTAGTTTTCTGAAAGTGAACATAAAAGTGGGCTTTGGAAGGTTACCTGGGCATCTCAGTCAGTTAATCATGTGTTTCATGATTTCAGCTCAGGTCATGATCTTAAGGTTTTGTGATCAAGCTCCATGTTGGGCTCTGTGCTCAGTAGGGAGCCTGCCTGAGATTCTGTCTCTACTTTTCCCTCTACCCCTCTCCTTTCTCTCTTTTTCTCTCTTTCTCTCAAATAATAAATAAAATCTTTTTAAAAACATGGGGGGCTTGGGGGTAGGAAAAGAAAAAATGAAAGAAGATGGGATCGGGAGGGAGACAAACCATAAAAGACCCAATCTCAAAAAACAGACTGAGGGTTGCTGGGGGGAGGGGGGTTGGGAGAGGGTGGTGGGATATGGACATTGGGGAGTGTATGTGCTATGGTGAGTGCTGTGAAATGTGTAAAACTGGTGATTCACAGACCTGTACCCCTGGACATAAAAATACATTGTATGTTTATAAAACAATTTAAAAGTTAATAAAATTTTTTTTAAAAAAAAGTGGAATTTGCCCATTTTTTGATTGGGTTATTAGTTTTTTGAGTGTTGAGTTTGAGAAGTTCTTTATAGATCTTGGTATCAGCCATTTATCTGTAATATCATTTGCAAATATCTTCTCCCATTCTATGGGTTGCCTCTTAGTTTTGTTGACTGTTTCCTTTGCTGTGCAGTAGATTTTATCTTGATGAATTCCCCAAAGTTCATTTTCGTTTTTGTTTCTCTTGCCTTTGGAGACATGTCTTGAAAGAATTTGCTGCGGCCAGTGTCGAGGTTATTGCCTATGTTCTCCTCTAGGATTTTGATGGATTCCTGTCTCACATTGAGGTCTTTCATCCATTTGGAGTTTATCTTTGTGTATGGTGTAAGAGAATGGTCCAGTTTCATTCTTCTATATGTAGCTGTCCAGTTTTCCCAGGACCACTGTCTTTTTTTCCATTGGATATTTTTTCCTGATTAGTTTACCATAAAGTTGAGGGCCTATTTCTGGAGTCTCTATTCTGTTCCATTGGTCAACAGACACTTCTCCAAAAAGACATACAAATGGCTAACAGGCACATGAAAAAAAAATTTCAACATCACCAGCTATCAGAGAAATACAAATCAAAATAACAATGATATATCACCTTACAGCAGTTAGAATGCCAAAAATTAATAAAAATAGAGCTTCCCTATGACCCTGCAATTGCACTCCTGGGTATTTACCCCAAAGATACAGATGTTGTGAAAAGAAGGGCCATCTGTACCCCAATGTTTAGAGCAGCAATGGCCACGGTCGCCAAACTGTGGAAAGAAGCAAGATGCCCTTCAATGGACGAATGGATAAGGAAGATGTGGTCCATATACACTATGAAGTATTATGCCTCCATCAGAAAGGATGAATACCCACCTTTTGTAGCAACATGGACGGGACTGGAAGAGATTATGCTGAGTGAAATAAGTCAAGCAGAAAGAGTCAATTATCATATGGTTTCACTTATTTGGGGAACATAACAAATAGCATGGAGGACAAGGGGAGATGGAGAGGAGAAGGGAGTTGAGGGAAACTGGAAGGGAAGGTGAACCATGAGAGACTATGGACTCTGAAAAACAATCTGAGGGTTCTGAAGGGGCGGGGGGTGGGAGGTTGGGGGAACCAGGTGGTGGGTATTGGGGAGGGCACGTATTGCATGGAGCACTGGGTGTGGTGCAAAAACAATGAATACTGTTACACTGAAAATAAATTTTAAAAATTAAAAAAAAAACAGGAAGCAACAAATGTTGGCAAAGATATGGAGAAAGGGGAACCTTCTTACACTGTTTGTGGGACTGCAAGTTGGTATAGCCACTCTGGAAGACAGCATGGAGGTCCCTCAAGATGGTAAGAATAGAGCTACCCTATGACCTAGCAATTGCATTACTCGCTATTTACCCCAAGGATACATAGGTAGTGAAAATAAGGGCCACATGCACCACAATGTTAATAGCAGACACGCCAACAATAGTCAAACTGTAGAAGGAGCTGAGATGTCCTTCTAAAGAAGAATGAATAAAGAAGTTGTGGTCCATATAAACAATGGAATATTATTCAGCCCTCAGAAAGGATGAATACCTATCATTTACATCAACATGGATGGAACTGGAGGGGATTATGCTAAGTGAAATAAGTCAAGTAGAGAAAGACAATTACCATATGGTTTCATTCATATGTGGAATATAAGCAATAGCATGGAGGACCATAGAGGAAGAGAGGGAAATCCAAAGGGGGAGAAATCAGAGAGGGAGATGAACCATGAGAGACTATGACACTGAGAAACAATCTAGGGATTTCAGAGGGAAGAAGGTAAGGTGAAGGGGTAACAATGTGATGGGTATTGAGGAGGGCACATGCTGTGATGAGCACTGGGTATTATACTTAACTAATGAGTCACTGAACACTACATCAAAAACTAATTATGTACTACACAGTGGCTAACTGAACATAATAAAAAATAAGTTTCAAAGAAAGGTAAAAAAAAAAAAAAAAAGGTGGATTTCGGAAAATATTCCTAAGTGGTTTGTTACACCCAAGCAAGTGCATCTGCAGAAAAGTGAATGATTCACCTAACATTCAGAAGTCATTAACCCTTTCTTCATCTGAGGAAACAACCACAATGAGTTCTTAATTCCCAGAATTTTAAAAGTGGTTCAGGCAGTGAACAACAAATTGGATGTTTCAAAAAACGAAGCATCAAATTGGAGAACTCTGCTGAGATCTTTCCTAACAATTCAGAGATAAATATGATGAGCAAGATGATGAGGCACAAATGAGTGCCTTAGGAGAGCCAGTATAATGTAACAGGAGATTCAAAAGATAATCATTAAACAAATGGCGATAACAGGATTGTTGAATTTTAAGAAAAGATAAGTCCCTTGATCTGAAAAAAGAATATTGAAAACTTGCATGTTTTAACCAAGGAATGTGTTTGTTAAAATTAATTCTGATCCAAATCTCAACAGAATTTGGCGGTGGGTGGAAAGTGGTGGAAAGAACTTTGTAAACTAATATTAATGTTCAATTTGAAGAATAAAGGAAATTGGAGGGGGAGACAAAACATGAGAGACTGTGGGCTCTGAGAAACACACTGAGGGTTTTGGAGGGGAGGAGGGTGGGAAGTTGAGTGAGCCTGGTAGTGGGTATTACGGACGGCACATATTGCATGGAGCACTGAGTGGGGTGCATAAACAATGAATTCTGGAACACTGAAAAGAAATTTAAAAAAATAAATAAAAAATTTAAAAAGAGAATAAAGTTTGACAATAACCAGAATACTTTGAAAAAAATATTCAAGTAGTGGCTTGTCCTCTAGATTTTCAATTCATACAGTAATTTAAACTAAGATTGAAAACTATTACCATGGGAAAAATTTATTTAATAAAGGGTCTATAAATTATTGATAAAAACTATCTGATTTATCATCTGAGACTAGTTAAATATTTCAGAATATAAAAATAAATATTGGGACGCCTGGGTGGCGCAGTTGGTTAAGCGGCTGCCTTCGGCTCGGGTCATGATCCCAGTGTCCTGGGATCGAGTCCCGCATCGGGCTCCTTGCTCGGCAGGGAGCCTGCTTCTCCCTCTGCCTCTGCCTGCCTCTCTGCCTGTGCTTGCTCCCTCTCTCTCTCTCTGACAAATAAACAAATTTTTAAAAATAAATAAATAAATAAATAAATAATTATCTCATGGTACCTAAAATATAGCTACCATGTGGACTGAAGAATATGAATGAAACACATTTAAGCTATGAGTAAATAATAGAAAAATATGTGAATAAAATTGATAAATATGATGAAGAAAATACAAATGTAATTTGTCAAGGCTAAAATTAGAAGAAATCATAAAGGAGAATAATTTGGTACTCTAAAGACTTTACCTTTTTCTTTAAATCAATGACACAAATGAAATTCAAAGACAAGCAGCCATGTAAGGGAAAATAAAGCAACAAATGATGATCTACAAAGGATTAACATTTTGATGGAAGCTACATCCATTCTACTGAAAAATAATGAGATTATTACAAACCCATATAAGGCTGAATTACAAAAGAGAAAATGAGCCTACACAAATGGATGAAAAATAGCTCAAACTCCAAGTAATTAGGTTAATGCAGATTATAACAACTCAGTGTGCCCCAGTTCACATGGCAAATTCACAAAGGTGATCTAAAATAATTTAAAATATTGAATGGGGTTTAATTATTCTGAAAAATCCATAGTCAAATATTCCATTTTTTAGGATGGGAGATCTCACCATAAAGCTAATTATTTTTCCCTTCTTTGGGGACAAAGAGGTGAAATGGATGATTGTGATTATTAGGTGAATTTTGCTGATACCAATGTACTCATTTTTCAGATGATCTGTTTCATCTCTCATAACAAAATGACTCTGCAGTGTTTAAGAAGTCACTGTCAAGGCAAAAAAAAAAAAAAAAAAAGCCAGGATAGTAGAAATAGAGACACCTCTTTCCACACCACTGAGAATTTTCCCTTACCTTCCAGGATAATAAAGATAATGTCTCTGGAGGAATGAATGGGTGGGCTGCCAGCAGCCCATTATAAGATCGGGGGTATGTTAACATCTGTGTCCCTCAGCTGTTACACAGACCCACACTGTCTGTGCCTGATCTTGCTGTGTCTGCCGCCACATTGCCTCCATGGGACTTCAGACACCAGGGCACTGTTGTAATCCTAATGCTCATGCTGTCTCCTCTCTGAATCCTTTTGTGCTCATTGTCTTCTCACCAGCCAAAGCTGTTGGAGTGTGAAAAGCCGACCATCACCACACTGCTGCTTAAAAACCGTTCGACAGTTTGGCACAAGATAAACACCAACCTATCAGAATGAAATGCATCACTAAGCTACCAGTATGGCCATACCAGTGCACACTGATGAAATACCAGCTCTGCTCATATCGTACTACCAGTGCAGCCATGCCATGTATATGAATGAAATTCCAGCTTCTATATCATTATTACTATCATAATACAAGATAGTGCTTCTAGAGCCTTTACCAAGATAGGGACTGTTTTGTGTGCTTACCTGTACTTAGTCTTTTAATCCTTACAATCTCATGAGAGATGCTTTTTTTTTTTTTAAGATTTTATTTATTTATTTGACAGAGATCACAAGTAGGCAGAGAGACAGGCAGAGAGAGAGGGGAAATCAGGCTCCCTGCTAAGCAGAGAGCCTGATGCGGGGCTCGATCCCAGGACCCTTAGATCATGACCCGAGCTGAAGGCAGAGGCTTTAACCCACTGAGCCACCCAGGTGCCCCTATGTACTCATTTTTAACATGGAAAGAAAAAACTGGAGCAAAAGGTTTAAGTAATTGTCCCAATGTTTAATAGTTCACAAGTGGTATAGTTAAGGTTGAAACGGGAAATATGACTGGAATTAACCATTTACTACAGTGGGAATTTCATTTTTGTGCCATTTTATATGGTGGCAGGATGATATTACCAGTGTACTTTTTACCCCTTTGTACTTCATTGAATTCCTTTGCTTAAATCTTGAGAGCCTTCCCTTAAGCTGGAAAGCCAGACTCTACTCATTCACATTAAGGAAAAGGTTGCCACAATAGAATAAGGAATAAATGTTGAAATTCTCATTTTTTTAAACTGAAAAGCTTTGGTTCAAGAATTAGACCAAAAAGATTCAGAAGGTAACAAACTTAATAAAACCAAGTAAAGATCTCCCTCACTGGTAAACAGAGGAAGCCAAGAGTTGAGTGTGAATTCAGAAAGTTTGGATGTGTTAGTTTGGGTCCTTGTGTCCTGCTTCCCTGATTATTTTGGGTTAAACTCAGGGTCCAGAGAGGCAAATAAGGTTTTTGAAGATTCCAAAGAAGAAAACACTCATGGCTGCTCCTTGACTGGAATATGAGCAAGCAACACAGGTCCTAGAGTTTGCCTATTTACCACATAAATATAAGGCAGCAGCCTAGACCATGAAGCGCGGTGGGGGGTGGGGGGGTGGGGGGGGAGCTCAACCTGAGAAAAGCCTCAACAAAGTCATCTTGAGTTTTCCACAGCTACAGAGAAGCATGTGAGAGGGTCATGAAGTTTCCCCACCCCCGCCATGCACCCCAGCAGGGGGTAGAAAGGGTTGATGGGCCAAAAGAGCCAGATGGTTAGAAGGAGGAAAGTGCAGAATATGTGGATTAATGACCATTGACCATTAGGACCATATACAGCTCAGTTCATGGCTGGGGACAGGGCTGCAACTGGTTAAATGCCAATGGTGAAAAGAAGATACTAAAAGCCATGTGGGAAAACTGCATGCTGAGGGGATGGCAGACAATACAGGTCTGAAACCTGAAAGTCCTCTCTCCAATAGCTTACAGAACTCCACAAGCCCTGGAGCTTAGAAATAACCCCAGGATATAAAAGAAAGAGGACATCTTAACAAATAGATTTATAGATATTCAGTAACTGGGGAGAAAATAATGAGATGAGTAACTTTACTTGGAAGTATTTACAAATAAAAGTGAATGCATTGAGTTTCTGTCACTGGATGGAATAGAGCTGCAAAATAGAAATTATTTTAAAAAGCAATAAAGAAGATGCATTTTTGCACACGAGTTTGTGGCATGAAAATAGCTTATTCTACATTAAATTGACAGAAATGGATCATAACCTAATGGTCTGCTATTTCTCCTAAGGCTAAATTCTGAATTCAGAGCTTACCCATAGACTATGATCACAAACGATAAAGGAAAAAAAAAAAAAAAAAAAGGAAAGAGAAAACTGGTCACGCTTCTTAAAACTATGAACTATATGTCCTAAATTACTTAAGACTGGGGGCTACCCTTGGAGTGGTTGCCATGTGGAAGGAAGAGAAATGAAAGAGTGAAGGAGAGAGGGGGAGGCTGAGATAAATTATATGGTGGGCAGGTTGAGGGGAGGGAGAGAGAAACTATTTTCCAAGTAGAGAAAAGGTCCAGATATACTAACATCTTGGAAGCAAGGGAGAAAGGAAGAGAAGATCCAAACTTATGTAGTAAACTTTTAGTGAGGGATCTATCCACCATACTCTAGGACTTTACTGAAAGACCCTCCAAACCTAGTTGTCCATGTCTTATTAGTACTGTAGATACGACTCTGCTGCTGCAGGCACAAGTATGTTCCAGTGACTCATCTTTCTCATCTCAACTCATCTTTACATAGCTGACGAGAGATTCAACCAAAGCATACCATGGCCTCCCACATTCCAGAAATGAGTCAAAGACTCCCTCTAACTCTAACGACTCCCTCCATTCTCCAAGGGACGTGTCAGTTACAGACCCCAATAGGAGAAGTATCAACTGGAAAGAATCATCAGTTACAGACCCCAGCAGTGGGTGGGGGGGCTTTGGCGGGGGGTAGGTTGTATCTCCTACAAGAAGTTGACTCCCTCTGCAACTCTGCCAATGAGAAGCGATCATCACACCAAATTCTTGCTTCTCTTCAATGGACTTTTTTTTTTTATAATTTATTTTTTTTAATTTATTTTCAGCATAACAGTATTCATTGTTTTTGCAACTTCAATGGACTTTTGTTCAGAACTACTCCTTCCAACTTCCTTCCTCTTCTCCAAAAAAATAACATTCCTCTCCTTTGTTGGACTTTGTCTGTGGTTTTTCCGTAGCTTGCATCCCCAAACTGCAATTTTTTTACTAGAATAAACCAATTTTTGATGTTAGAACAACTGACACTTTTATTACAGGCCCTTAGAGTCTGTTTAGTTCAATACCTTAAGTGTACACCCCCTAATGAGAGCCTTCATGATCACTTCGTCTAACCCAGCAGCACTGAACAGCACTTCTCCTTGGTGAATAAGGTGCAAAGTTCCCACAGAGCCTTAAGTGATGAATAGGGGAGAGAGAAAGCATTGAGCTAGTCTAGAGAGTCAACAATATTAGTAGTAGTAGTTTCTTGGTAGCAGGATTAAGGGTAATTTTTTTTTCTTGTTACACTGTATTCTTCTATCTTCCTGTGTATTTGTTTTCAATTAAATTTAAAAGAATCAAGAGCAGAGAAAAGTCAAGGTTGGGGGGAAGGGTGGGGAGAGTGAAGATGTAAAACATGCACCTGACATCCCATCTACCTTACAACAGCGGTGGTATTCCAGCTTTTTTAGGATGTTCAGATCCTTTTGGCCATTCAAAAGTTACTAAGAACATCTGGATATCTCTTATAAATCACCAAAGAGGGGGTGCCTGGGTGGCTCAGTCATTAAGCATCTGCCTTTGGCTCAGGTCATGATCCCAGGGTCCTGGGATTGAGCCCCGCATGGGGCTCCTTGGTCAGCTGGAAGCCTGCTTTTCCCTCTCCCACTCCCCCTGCTTGTGTTCCCTCTCTCAATGTCTCTCTCTCTCTCTGTGTCAAATAAATAAATAAAAGCTTTGAAAAAAATCACCAAAGAGATTTATATTTGGAATTTATGACAATAGCCTGTGACATAAAGGTGGATGAAGAAATGCCTGCCAATCGTGTGATTCAGGGAAGACAAAGGCTCATTCCATGCATGGACATGCCTTGTGGTTGCGGTGATAGAAGCACCCTCTTGCTCAGATCATTTTCTCTGCTCTTACCATGGTGGAAGAGGGTTGTTCTCCTGCAGAATGAATGGATGATGGAAAAAGGGAGACAGTGACTTGGGTATATTCACAGACAGATGAAAGTAGGAGTTGACAGCTCACCTTGGAAAATGACAGGAAGTGAATCCCCTGTAGAGCCAAGCTCCAGTTGGACTGCAAGTGAATAATTATACCCATGGAGGGGAGGATGGCAATTCTTTATTTGAAATACACCTGAGTAATGTGAGGATGAACACTGGTGCTGATTAACTTAGGAGCTGAGCCACAATAAGCCTGAGAGGCTCCATCATCAGAGAAAAATAAGGGCAAAGGCATCTACTAAAAAGGAATAATATGCTGCACTCTAAAACTACACAATTAAAGACTCGACATGTAATTTCCAGCAGCACCTGGTTCTGCAGTTCTCCCTGATGTTCTTTCTGTTGCTACAGGTTGTGGGGGTGGGGAGACCACAAATCTACACACTCCATAAGTACAGGTCACTCCCTTATTTTCCATGGCTATGACATTTGAATCTTTCTTTTGGGATTAAGAACTCATACCATCCCAGATGATACATGAAAGACAGAGGTTCAGAGACAGCAGTACCCTGTTCAAAAATTTTTAAATTATTTTTCTATTATGTTCAGTTAGCCAACATATAGTACATCGCAAGGTTTGGTTGTAGTGTGCAGTGATTCATTAGTTGTGTATAACACCCAGTGCTCATTCCAACATGTGTCCTCCCTAATATCCATCACCCGGTTACCCCATGCCCCTACCCCCTTCCTTTCTGTAACCCTCAGTTTGTTTTCCAGAGTCCAGAGTCTTTCACGGTTTGTCTCCCTCTCTGATTTCTTCCCATTCAAAAATTATAGTCAGAAAAACAAACAAAAATTATAAAAAATTATAAAAATTTAAAAAATTATAAAAAAATTATAGTCGGCATGCCAATAAACTGCCATGGGTGTGAGGTATCTTCTTTTGGGTGATGGAAATATTCTAAAATTGGATTGTGGTGATGATGGCACAACTCTGTAAATCCACTAAAAATCACTGTACACTTAAAATGGGTCAATTTTATAGTATGTAAATATGCTACTATGTAACTCTTGAAAACAAAAATAATATGAGAAAAAGAAAAAAACATGTCTTCAAGCAATACCTGGCCAAAAGAACATGAATATGTCCTATTATGCTCTGAACCACAGAAAAGAGCTTAGTATAAAATTCTTCAATCATCGAACCTAACTGATACTCACTCATCTTTTCACTTACATCAACATCTAGTGGGCACCTACTAGTGGGTTGAGTGCTGAGAGAGGTTAATACCATACAGATCCTTCCCTAGGAACCTCACAGTCTAGTAGGGGATATGATGTAAGTAAAAATAAATAGTTTTAATGCAATGTGATAAAATGTAAATTTGAAAGTATATGTAAAATCAGTAACAGGTTTTGAATCTTGTCTATAATGTTCAAGGTAGAGATAGACCATTATAACCAAATGGGCTGATAACCCTTAACTATATGATAGAAGATTTACCACACATTGTTGGAAAATCTAATTGTTATTTCAATTAAATGACAAGATACTTAAGAAAAAAATTAGGTCTTCAACCATAAATTAAATTCTGGATTGTTCGAGTAAAAAAATGCTAAGCCAAGAAACAGTCAGTGAAAAATAGACAATTACTTACCTGGATTCTGAACAGGGAAGAACTTTGCTTAAAATCAATAGATGAATTAGAGCAGTAAGATTCACTGTGAAAACATGAGATTTTTTTTTTAAGTTTTATTTATTTATTTGAAAGGCAGAGATCACAAGCAGCCAGAGGCAGGGGAGGGAAGCAGGTTCCCCGCTGAGCAGAGAGCCAGATGTGGGGCTTGATCCCAGGACCCTGGGATCATGACCTGAGCCGAAGGCAGAGGCTTTAACCCACTGAGCCACCCAGGTGCCCCAACATGAGATTTTTTTTAATGTTAGGAGATTTTAAATAAAATCAAATACATAAGAAAAGCTAGGAAAATGCCTTTGCAGCAATGGCATAATGCTCCTTTCTAGAAATTTATTTTACAGAAATGATCTGAAGTTCAGAAATTATCTGAAATTTTAGACATCTATTTAGAATGGTTTTTCACAGCAAAAACTTAGTTTCCACTTAAAATCCGACAGAGAGGAATTGCTTAAGGTAGAATATTACATAAACACCAATACTTAAGTTTATGATGATGTTTATGAGTCATTTAAATATGCATTGTAACATTTGAGTGAAACGCATCATTATAACATTCAGTTACTCAGTTATAATAGAAAAGACTGAAAATATCAACCTGTAAAGAAAGATTTTAGATTAAGATGATGTATCAAAAGCATTCTCATTCTAGTGCTTCTTTGGTCTAAAGAAGTGTTCTGAACTTGAAGGTTCCATAGAGTGAAATGGAATCAGCAGGGGATCGCTCCTGTTTTTCTAAGAGAACAATTACCCTGGACAGGTTAATTAACTATCCTGTCTCCACCTTGAATCCTAAGGAGGCATTTAAATGAACCCCAGGTGGAAGTACCTCTCTTACCACTGCTGCACAGGAGAGAAAATTTCCTTTAAAAGAGGCTTAAAAGATGGTGTTCAAAGGTGTTCCCTGGAATCTGGGGCAAGAGTCTGGACCTGCAGGGGACCACAGGTGCTGCTAGACAGCCCGGACCATAACCAACCAGCAGTAGTCCAACTTCTGCAGACACATGTAGGTGAGGTTTGTGGTTGGAGGCAGCAAGGGCAGTGTGGGGCAGCGTGCCGGATGTTGGTGTTCTGGGATCCTGCTCCAGATCTGGGAACCTCTTTCCTCCGTGTAGCCGTATTTTCCTACCATCTTTCTGTTTGTAGGCTGTCTTCTCTGTTTCTCAGACTTGCTAAGAGCTCATGTCCTTTCTCCTGGGAAGTAAAATGTTTCCCTTCAATGGAAAGTTTTAATAGAAACAAAAAGAAGCAATGAAGTGAATATTTTGCACTTAGGGATTTGGTAGTGTATTGAGAGTTTGGTGTGATTTTTTTTTTTAAAGATTTTATTTATTTATTTGACAGACAGAGATCACAAGCAGGCAGAGAGAGAGAGGAAGAGAAGCAGGCTCCCTGCTGAGCAGAGAGCCCGATGCGGGGCTCGATCCCGGGACCCTGAGACCATGACCTGAGCCAAAGGCAGCGGCTTAACCCACTGAGCCACCCAGGCGCCCCAGTGTGATTTCTTTTCCAGCAATGCTTTGAAAAGATTGTGGTTATCAAGACTGTATTAAGTAAAAATTAATTCATTTACTATAATTAAAACAATGTTTTAGTTTCTATTTGCTTTCACAGTATGATCAGAAATTTGGGAGTTTAGCAGACCTGCTCCAAATTCTCAGCTCTGCCATTCATCAGCAGCTTGGCCTTGAACAATTAATTTTCTTAGCCTCTCTATGCCTCAGTTTCCCCATATATATATATATTAAGGAAAACAATGCCCATAGGGTTCCATGAGAATAGGAAATGTATATGAATTTTTGAGAACTGTGCCTCACACAAACTAAGCAATCAGTAAACAGAAATGATTTAACTTGAAACAGGTAAACGAACACCACACTGAATTAATATAATTCTAACTCAAAGAAAGACTGTTGACATTTTAATGACCCTATGTTATTCTTATCCTGGATACAGTACATTCTTATTTATTATTAGGAACATTGAAAATAGCTGTGCATTCCTACTTTCCAAGATCCTGTAGCATGTCTGGAAATAATCGAGATGAGAAGTGACTTCCTACATTCTTAACTATCCTTTTAATTCTTTTTTTTTTTTTTAATCCTTTTAGTTCTTACCTCTCTAGAACTCCTGCTTGGTATTTTAGTTGGAAAATTCAGTCAAATTTCTTTCTTTCTTTTTTTTTTTTTTAATTATTTATTTATTAATTTAACAGAGAGATAGAGAGAGAGAGAGAACACAAGTAGGCAGAGCAGCAGGCAGAGGGAGAGGGAGAAGCAAGCTCGCCACTGAGCAGAGAGCCTGATATGGGGCTTGATCCCAGGACCCTGGGATCATGACCCAAGCCGAAGGCAGCCACTTAACTGACTGAGCCACCCAGGCACCCCCAGTCAAATTTCTAATTTGACAATGTTAGCTACTCCTCTCCATGCACTTAACATGCTTAGGAAACCGATCATTTTGTGACCAATCACCATTTCTTAAGATACTTGCTTGGCAACCTCAACTTTCCTGTGTCTCAACGAACCATTTACATGTTATCTCTAATGTCTTGTAATTGTTTGGAAAAGGAAAAAGAATTAAGGAAAATGACTGTGCTTTGATAACAGTTGTTTATACTCTGAGATAAAATCTTTAAGAAAGAAATGTTTAAAAAGTAGTTTTAATTATGATTGACAGGAATGAGATCCCAAGGCCTTGATTTTAAATGATAGTAACATATAATAACTCTTCCCATGACTATTAACTACTTAATTAAATAATCAATTTTTATGTTCAGTTAGCCAGCATATAGTAAGTACATCATTAGTTTTTGATGCCATGTTCAACAATTCATTAGTTGTGTTTAACACCCGGTGCTCATCACAACATATGCTCTCCTTAATACCCATCACCTGGTTACCACATCCCCCTCACCCCTCTCCCTTCTGTAACCCTTAGTTTGTTTCTCAGAGTCCAGAGTCCCTTATGATTTGTCTCCCTCTCTATTTCTTCTTGTTCAGTTTTCCCTCCTTTCCCCTGTGGTCCTCTGCACAATTCCTATCACACTATAAACCCTAATTGAAAAATGAAATGGCTTAGTCAATTAAAATTTACCCAACTCTTGTATCAACATTAACAGAACTGAAGGAGATTATGCTGAGTGAAATAAGTCAAGCAGAGAGAGTCATTGATCATATAGTTTCACTTACTTGTGGAGCATAAGGAAGAACATGGAAGACATTAGGAGAAGGAAAGGAAAAGTGAATTGGGGGAAATCATAGGGGGAGAGGAACCATGAGAGACTGTGGACTCTGAGAAACAAACTGAGGGTTTTGGAGGGGAGGGAGGTGGAGGGTTGGGTGACCCTGGTGGTGGGTATTAAGTAGGGTGCATATTGCATGGAGCCTTGGGTGTTGTGCATAAACAATGAATCTTGGAACACTGAAAAAATAAAATAAAATTCTAAAAATTTTAGTCTACAAAGATACCACGTACTTAATTTGCTTGATTTGTTTTTCCTCAGTAGTCAGTTATCTTAAGTTTTTAGAAAAATGCCTTCACAGTTCCAAATTGGTTTTGTCCACCCTATTCAGCCTTTAGAAAATGCTGGCAAACTTTTATTACAGGCATTTGATTCTATGTAGGTTTTTAGAACACATCTTTTTTTTTAATTAAATTAGTCAACATATAGTACATCATTAGTTTTTGATGTAGTGTTCCATGATTCGTTAGTTGCCTATAACACCCAGTGCTCATCACATCACATGTCCTCCTTAATACTCATCACCCAGTGCCCCCCTCCTCCCACCTACCCCCTTTTCTGAAGCCCTCAGTTTGTTTTCTGGAGTCAAAAGACTCTCATGGTTTGTTTCTCTCTCTGATTTCTTTCCATTCAGCTTTTCCTTCCCCTATTGTCCTCTGAACTATTCCTATATTATACATATGAGTGAAACCATGTGATAATTGTCTTACTCTGATTGAGTTATTTCACTTAGCATAATCCCCTCCAGTTCCATCCATGTAGATGTAAATGGTAGGTATTCATCCCTTCTGATGGCTAAGTAATATTCCACTGTATCTTTGGACCACATCTTCTTTATCCATTCATTTATTGCAGGGCATCTCGGCTCATTCCACATTTTGGCTATTGTGGAGATTGCTTCTAGGAACACTGGGGTGCATGTGCCCCTTCTTTTCAGTACATCTGTATCCTTGGGGTAAATACCCAGTAATACAATTTTTGGGTCATAGGATAGCTCTATTTTTAGCTTCTTGAGGAACCTCCATATTGTTTTCTAGAGTGGCTGCACCAACTTGCATCCCACCAACAGTGTAGGAAGGTTCCCCTTTCTCCACATCCTCTCCAACATTTGTTGTTCCCTGTCTTGTTAAGTTAGCCATTCTAACTGGTGTAATGTGGTATTTAACTGTGGTTTTGATTTGTATTTCCCCGATGCCAAGTGATGTTGAGCATTTTTTCATGTGTCTGTTGGCCATTTATATGTTTTCTTTGAAGAAGTGTCTGATAACAAGTCTTCTAAACTCACCCAATGATAATAGCAGTGGGTACAGAAATGAAATATTTGTTTTTATACTCCAAAAAGATAATGCTCAATTCAAAATATTTATTAAGCATTTTTGTGAGTTTAAAATGTATATTACACATGTCATAAATAGTAGAAAAATTCAACCATATCTATTTCTGTGTGTTCAGTGTCATTGTCTAGGATCAATATTCAGGGCCAGAGAGCAGAGAGTTTGGCCAGGAGTATACAAAAATGTCTCTGGCTTTCAGGAAATTAAAGCCTAGCTGGGGAAATCACTGTATGTTACTTTTGTGTCATAAGAACAATGTAAGAGAAAATTCTCTGGAGTTTTAATATAAATTGAGTCACAGAGAGGAGGTAAATAATGGAACATTTATTGAAAGCTTATTCTGTCCCAGATAATTTCATAATAATACTAATATCCACGAGCAAGTAACCTCCCACTCTGTGCCATGAATTGTGTAAGGTGCCTTATCTGCATGATCCTATGATACGCTCACCATGACCCTACAGACAATCCTTATGTCCCCATTTCATGGTTGAAGAAATTGAAGTTCAGAAAGTTTAAAGTAACTTGGTCAAGGTCACACAGTAAGTGCTGTCAACCCAAGACTAACACTTATGTTCTTCTTCTTCTTCTGGGTTTGTTCTGAGGTCCATATTTATTCAAGATCATAATTAGAACCCTTTTCTGAAAAGGTCATTCTCAGTGTATTAAGAATTCTTGATAGCTGATGATATCTCTCAATGAACATACACACTTTTGACATTAGCTTATGACTGAAGATAAAGTTGAAAGTGTAATTAGCCTCTTTAAATTAGGATAACCATGTGGGATATTTAAGTTATGTTTTTAAGTACATCATTGTGAAATAATTGTAGGAAACACCTTTTTCAAATTTACAATGTGGCAGACTGAAAAATAAAATGAGGGAGTTACTAGCATTCTATATTCATTTTCTTTACCAATCATCAGTGATTGGTATAGAAAATAGTGATTATTATATATATACCATCATCAGTGATTGGTATAGAAAATAACAGTGATTATTACCTATGTGGATAAGACCAGCAATCATAGAGTGAAAAAAATGCTGACATCAGGAATTTTCCAGGAAGATGAAGTATGATTATTGTGTAGGATGGAGTTAGTAAATGGACAATTAGCAAAATATTAGTAAAATGTAATGACTCATATTGTAATGCATATATTTGTGCTTGAAATTATTTTTAAAGAATGTTTTCGTATTTTTAAATTTTTTATTGTGTATGGACCACATCTTCCTTATCCATTTGTCTGTTAAAGGGCATCTTGGCTCTTTCAACAGTTTGGCAATTGTGGACATTGCTGTTATGAACATTGGGGTGCATATGGCCCTTCTTTTCACTACATCTGTATCCTTGGGGTAAATAATGCAAGTAATGCAAGTAAATAATCCAGTAATGCAATTGCTAGGTCATAGGGTAGTTCTATTTTTAATGTCTTGAGGAACCTCCACACTGTCTTCCAAAGTGGCTGCACCAATTTGCATTCCCACCAACAGTGTAAGAGGGTTTCCCTTTCTCTACAACTTCTCCAACATTTGTTGTTTCTTGCCTTGTCGATTTTTGCCATTCTAATTAATGTAAGATGGTATCTCAGTGTGGTTTTGATTTGAATTTCCCTGATGGCTAATGATGATGAATACTTTCATATGTCTGTTAGCTATTTGTATGTCTTCTTTGTAGAAACGTCTGCTCATGTCTTCTGCCCATTTTTTGACTTGATTATCTGTTTTTTGAGTGTTGACTTTGAGAAGTTCTTTATAGATCTTGGATACCAGCCCTTTATCTGTAGTGTCACTTGCAAATATCTTCTCCCATTCTGTGGGCTGCCTTTTTGTTTCATTGACTGTTTCCTTTGCTGTGCAGAAAATTTTTATCTTGATAAAGTCTTAGAAGTTCATATTTGCTTTTATATTCCTTGCCTTTGGAGTTGTGTCTTGAAAGAAGTTGCTGTGGCCGATGTTAAAGAGGTTACTGCCTATGGTCTCCTCCAGGATTTTGATGGATTCCTGTCTAACACTGAGGTCTTTCATCAATTTAGAGTTTATCTTTGTGTATGGTGTAAAAGAATTGTCCAGTTTCATTCTTCTGTATATAGTTGTCCAATTTTCCCAGCACCATCTATTGAAGAGACTATCTTTCTTCCATTGGATATTCCTTCCTGCTTTGTCAAAGATTAGTTGACCATACAGTTGTGTCTATTTTTGTGCCAGTACCATGCTGTCTTGGTGATCACCACTTTGTAATATAGCTTGAAATCAGAAAACATGATGCCCCCAGCTTTGTTTTTCTCTTTCAACATTTCTTTGGTGATTCGGGGTCTTTTCTGGTTCCATACAAATTGTTTGTTTCAGCATCTTGAAAAATGCTGTTAGTATTTTGATTTGGATGACATTGAAAATATAGATTGCTCTGGGTGGCATAGACATTTTAACAATGTTTATTATTCTGATCCATGAACATGGAATGCTTTTCCATCTTTTTGTGTTTTCTTCAATCTTTTTCATGAGTATTCTGTAATTCCTGGAGTATAGATCATTTACCTCTTTGGTTAGGTTTTTCCAAGGTATCTTATTGTTTTTGGTGCTATTGTAAATGGAATTTATTCTCTAATTTCTCTTTCTACAATTCATTGTTAGTGTATAAGAAAGCAACTGATTTCTGTGCATTGATTTTGTATCCTGCCACAGTCCTGAATTGCTGTATGAATTCTAGTAATTTGGGGGTGGAAACGTTTGGGTTTTCCACATAGAGTATCATGTCATCTGTGAAAAGAGAGAGTTTCATTTCTTCATTTCTTCTTTGAAATTTGTATACCTTTTGCTTATTTTTGTTGTCTGATTGCTTTTGCTAGTACTTCTAGTAATATGTTGAACAACAGTGGCAAGAGTGAGCATCCTTGTCGTGTTCCTGATCTCAGTGGGAAGGCTGTCAGCTTTTCCCCATGAGAATGGTATTTGCTGTGGGTTTTTCATAGATGGATTTTATGAAGTTGAGGAATGTTCCCTCTATTCCTATACTCTGAAGAGTTTTAATCAGGAAAGGATGCTGTATTTTGTCCAACGCTTTTTCTACATCAATTAAGAGGACCATGTTGTTCTTCTCTCTTGTCTCATTAATTTGTTCTATCACACTGATTGATTTGTGGATGTTGAACCACCCTTGCATCCTAAGGATAAATCCCTCCTTTCAGGTCTACTCTGTGATTTATGTTGGGCTGACTTAGTTCCTTTGTAGAGGGAAAAGTTGCTTCTTCTCTCTTTTCTGTCATTTGAGCTACACTCTGCAATTCATTCCATCTCTTTTTCTGAGAGAGAAATACTTTTTATTTGAATAATTATATTCTGTGGGTCCTCAAGTATTGAGTGTCAAACATGGTTGTATAAAAGTCTGCACTCCATGACTTGTGATGGTAAATATCACCATCTGGGATCCAAGTGAGGTCAATAGACAAACTATCTTGTCTACCAAGAGAAACATGAGAAATGATAAATCATTGGTGTTTTAAGCCATAAGTTTGGTTTGTTACATAGCCATTCATTACTTATATATTAGGTGTTAATATTAAAAATACTTATTTTTGGCCAAAAGCACAGGCTAAGTTCTATTGGAAAAGCACATGAAGTAAATATAAACTATGAAATTCTTACTCTATGAGAAACTATAGGTGCTGTGGGAGTTTAGAAGAAAGAATTCAAATTAAAAATAGAGAAAGCTTTCCAGAGTAAAGCTTTCTTTTATACATTGTGTATTTCTCTGTTCATATTAAATCATCTATTTTCTTTGCCTGCCTTTCTGAAAATGTATGAAGAGCTATAATGAATTGTCCCAGGTGCCATTTCAAATACTTATTTAATCTTCCCTCTACTGCTTTCAAATGATAGTCTTACTTGGTGCCTCACAGATGTTAGATAGTCAGTGTACATCAAATTATTTTCTGAACCACCAAGAAACATTCTTGGTAGCTCATAAATAGTGATTTAATTTGAGCTTTATTATTAAAGAGAAATAAATGTAAAACACTTAGTTCATAGGATATAAAATTTTATTTGTGAAATACAACATTGTGTTAAGGGAGAAAGGTAGAAAGTAAGAACAGAAGGATGACTGTTTCTTGGTACCATGTACTGTTCCCTTGGGTTGCAAACACATGAGTAATTTATTATTGCTATTTATTTGTTCTCCAAAAGGTTACAAATGGTGTTTACATGTAGAGCAACTGCTCACTGGCCTTTATTTTCAAACTTCTATTTTTCCATAGTTTTTTTTTTTTTTTGGCATGGGATTCTTAAAGTGTGTCTGCACTTTATTTATTTGTGAATAATGAAATATTTCAGAGGAATGGTAAGATTGCCCCTTCAAGGTTCAGTATGTTTATTGTTCTTGATGTCATGCATTTGACGTCATAGGTGTTAAGATTGCAAGGGCTGCTTCGCCAGCCCACCCATTTCATATGCCTGAAGGGAAGTAAGGGAGCAGAATTTATTCTGCTATTTTGGGCCTTTTTTTTTCTGATCATGGCCAATGATCTTGATTGTTGTATGCTTGGTTTTGAATGAACAATGGAAAATTGTGAAGACCAACAACAAAAGGAAAAATAACTTTAGGAATCAATATGAGATATTCTCTCTGTCTTCCAGTTATATAACCTTTCTCAACTACTGGCTGTTTTAATCATCATCTTTATCTAAAAAAGAAAAAGTACATTTAAATACATAAAAGAAAAAGTATACTGTAATGTACATTTTACTGTTTCTGCCTTATCATTAAAAAAGTTTTTATTTAAAATATGTCAATGATATAAAAGGATAAAAACAAATCAACTTCACTGAAAGCATTTCCTATAATTTCAAAAATAACCTTAAGATTTCAGGATGGCCAGGGTCACATGTACCTTCAAAACACCCATGACAAAATATACTGTGAAATACCACAGGAACTAGTGTTTCCAAAGAAACCTTTTCTAAATTTCTTGAAATATAAATTCATTATGAACTTAACTGATGGAATCTTTCTATTTCTGCTGAAGGATGTTCTAAGCATATAAACCTGTGATTCAGATTTTACTGTGGAAACATAGTCTGGATCTTGTGGACTCATCAGGGACACTGATAGATAATATTGAGTCAGTACAGTTTTCCTTCCAGGTAGTTAAATAATCCTCTTCTTTGGGTATTTAAAATCAGATTAGTAATATCATAGAATAGTGGGTCACTTTTCTTTGTGTTTTTCTACCACAATTACTGCTCCCCTCAAGTATAGTAGAGCCCCTGTGATACAGGGAGAATTGCCACAATGATCTCATTTTACAGATGAGGAAACTGAAGACACAGAGAAGTTGTAGCAATGTAGGGACAGAGCCTGGAATCTCACAAATGTCACTAGAATCAGGTACTTTGGTCAAAATTGGATGTCATAGTATTACAATATTTATAAGAACTTTTAGTGTTATCTCTTCTGTAACCTAAATCAACAGCTTAGCAAAACAAAACAAAACAAAAAAACCCTTATTTCTCCCCAAATTAATATAATAATAAAATGCAATAAAAATACTATTTTATTTGTATGATGAGTTCATCATAAAGATCTCCTGAAGACCTAAACATAAGAACCATCAAAACAGGGGCGCCTGGGTGGCTCAGTGGGTTAAGCCGCTGCCTTCGGCTCAGGTCATGATCTTGCGTCCTGGGATCGAGTCCCACATCGGGCTCTCTGCTCAGCAGGGAGCCTGCTTCCTCCTCTCTCTCCCTCTGCCTGCTTCTCTGCCTACTTGTGATCTCTGTCTGTCAAATAAATAAATAAAATCTTTTAAAAAAAAAAAGAACCATCAAAACATTCTCAGTGATAAAAAATGAGGAAACATTTTTCTTAACAGTTATCAAAATATTCTATAATTTATTAATAAAATTTGATTGTAAATCATTAGAAAATATGCAGGACTAGACAGATGGCACATGGAGTGACAGATTAAAAATTGGGCAGAACAGAGAATCTATTTTTAAAAACTTCATCATAAAGGTGACTTTATTCAGTGAAGAAATCATTCAATGAATTGTGCTGAGACAGTGGCAATCAGTTTGGAATGACAAAACCAAAGTCATCCCAGATTTATGCCTTGCATTATACACTAAAACAGTCTAGAAAATTTAAATGTACATGTAAAACTATAAGAGAACAAGAAAATATAGAAAAAAGTATTTTTTGGTTGTGCAAAGAAATCTTTTTCAGTAAGAACAAAGCCAGGAACCATATATTTCACAGGAAATTGGCTACCTAAAAATAAAAGCAATCTGTATAACAAAATACAGCATAAACAATGTTGATGATAATTAACTTGGAAAAGAATTAGCAACATGTACGTGGATGAAAGTTATCATCCTGGATATGTAAAGAGCTCCTACAAATCAATAATGAACAACCAATTAGACAAATAGGCAAAAAAATGTATATTAGCAAATCAGTAAAGTAAATGCAAAATTAAAAACAATGAATCTTTTTCATCTAAGATCACCAAGGACTAAAGTTAAATAATTACAGGTAGTGTTGACAATAGAATGGCCTGGGATATTGTCATAAAATCTTGATACTTGTGTAAATTGGTACCAACTTTTTTTAAAGGTTTTATTTAAACATGGATGTGACTGGAAGAGATTATGCTGAGTGAAATAAGTCAAGCAGAGAGAGCCAATTATCATATGGTTTCACTTATTTATGGAGCATAACAAATAACATGGAGAACATGGGGAGATGGAGAGAAGGGAGTTGAGGAAAATTGGAAGGGTAGGTGAACCATGAGAGACTAAGGACTCTGAAAAACAACCTGAGGGTTTTGAAGGGGCAGGGGGTGGGAGGTTGGGGGAACCAGGTGGTGGGTATTGGGGAGGGCATGTAGTACATGGAGCACTGGGTGTGGTGCAATAACAATGAATACTGTTACGCTGAAAAGAAATTTTAAAAATGGGGGAAAAAGTTTTATTTATTTAACACAAAGATAAAGAGTATAAGTAGGCAGAGCAGCCGGCAGAGGGAGAAGCAGGCTCTTCAATGAGCAGGGATCCCAATATGGGGCTCTATCCAGGACACTGGGATCATTACCTGAGCCAAAGGCAGCTACTTAACCAACTGAGCCACCCAGGCGCCTCTAGTACTAACTTTTTTTTTAATTTTTTTTAATTTATTTATTTTCAGCATAACAGTATCATTATTTTTTCACCACACCCAGTGCTCCATGCAATCCGTGCCCTCTATAATACCCACCACCTGGTACCCCAACCTCCCACCCCCGCCCCTTCAAACCCCTCAGATTGTTTTTCAGAGTCCATACTTTTTAAAACAATTTGGCAACAGTGTGTGTGTGTGTGTGTGTGTGTGTCTGTCTGTCTGTCTGTGTCTGTGTAGAAATATTTGCAAGAATGTATTCCAAAATATTAAGAGTAGTTTTGAAATGGGCTCTCCAATTGTTCTTAAAATAATTTTTATGTTTAAACAAGTTGTCTTGACTGTGGATAACTTTTTGTTCAAATAATGAAACCATATTAAAAAAATAAGTTTCATAATATTAAGTTATTCAATCATTAACCCAGGGACCTTTCTGCAGATTGAAAATACTTCAAGACAATGGCTGGAGGAAGGAACAGTACAATAGTCATCAGATTCATTCTTTTGGGATTCTCAGATTATCCCAAGCTCAAGATTGTTCTCTTTGCAGTATTTTTGGGTTCTTACTTCCTGACAGTGGCCTGGAACCTGGGCCTCATCATCCTAATTAGGATGGACTCTTACCTACATACACCCATGTACTTCTTCCTCAGCAACTTATCCTTCTTAGATTTTTGCTATGTTACCTCCACAACCCCCAAAATGCTCTCAGACTTCTTCCAGAAGCCTAGATCCATCTCCTTTTGGGGATGCACCATACAGTACTTCTTCTTCTCTAGCCTGGGTCTGACTGAGTGCTGTCTCCTGGCAGCCATGGCTTATGACCGATATGCTGCCATTTGTGATCCTCTGCTCTACACCGCCACCATGTCGCCCACCCTCTGTGTCCAGATGACAGTTGGAGCCTATATAACTGGTCTCTTTGGTTCATTGATCCAACTGTGTGCCTTACTTCAGCTCAATTTCTGTGGGCCAAATATTATCAACCACTTCTTCTGTGATCTGCCTCAATTATTAGTCCTATCCTGCTCTGAAACCTTTTTCCTAAAAGTCATGAAATTTGTGATAGCAGTGATTTTTGGTGTGATATCTGTCTTTGTCATCATGATATCTTATGGCTATATCCTTGCCACCATCCTGAAGATCAGCTCTGTTGAAGGCAGGTCCAAGGCTTTCAACACCTGTACTTCTCACCTGACAGCAGTGATCTGTTTTTTTGGATCAGGACTCTTTGTCTATATGAACCCCAGCACAGATAATTCTCTGGGCCATGACAAGATGGCATCAGTCTTCTATACAATGGTTATCCCCATGTTGAATCCTTTGATTTACAGTCTAAGGAACAAGGAAATCAAAGATGCCATTAAGAGGTGTAAGAAGAAAGCATTTTCCCATTGTCACTGTTAAAGATCTGGAAGGCTGGTGGCCCTGGTGGTTGGAATTTTCTAGACTATGCAAGGGAAATGGATTTAACTTTATTCAAACCTATCCGTCTTCTGGCAGGATTGCAAATGCATCAACCCATCTGAATCGAGGACTGGGTCAGTGTGATGCGAATCCTATGGCGTCTTTGAATCTCAACAGTCAGCTCTTTTCTTGTATACCAGTAATGACCACACAAAGCAGTTAATATATTAAATGGTATAATAATATAAACTTTCAGTTCCTTGGTGTTTGACCTTTACGTATTCTTTCAGAAATTCTGCCTATGGGCTGGTGAGATTAGGACTAAACACAAGACCAGTAGTCTTTCTCATTCATACACATCACAAGCAGAATCATGACCTCTTCATTCCAGACTCCAAACTCTTTAGGTACCTGAGGAAATTCCAGTTAATTGAGATGGGGAGATGGAGAGAAACATTACTTCAAACTGTGACCTAACTTCCCTGAAGGGAGAGCTGCCATAGGAAGTTTGGTCTGAGTTTGTTTTCTGGGTTTTTATTTCTAGAACCCAACATCAGTAGTTTGTAACTGAATGAACAGGAGTATTTCCATGGTACTACCTTGATCTGGGGAAGCTAAAATACAAAGGAAAGAAATGACCATTTGGACTTTAAGATAGAGTCCGAATTATTATCTGTTATTATGGCAGACCGGATAACATAAATGTACCCATCGCTGCAAAGCTGGAGATATTGAACAATTTTTTTTAGAAAATACTTTGAAACAGATTTCTAAGCAGGCGAAAAATAGGAAAACTTCAGAACACAAATATAAAGTAAAATCAGGAATCCTGAGAGTAAAAGCAGCTCTGAAGATGGCTTTCACGGTGGGGGATCTGCTGAAATCTGAAAGGATCTGTTTGGGGACAGGCATGTGAGGTCTGAGGAAAGAGACTCCAAGTCTGGGGCTGCCTGGGACGTCGATAGGAGACCCAGACGTACATATGAAGGTCCAGTTGACTCTACGTCAGTGTGAGAGGAAATTAAGAGGAAAAAAATCCTGTCTCAGAAAAAAGAAATCTTGGCTCTCTCAGGCTTCATGATGGGTACAGCAAAAAGTAAACTCAGAAATTATAACCTCATGCCCTAGTGGAGTTTTATGGTCTGAATTCATACTTCCTGTGCAGTTCAAGGAATCTTTAGCTGAGAATTAATTTTAAAGTAGTTCCAGGTTGATACTATCCTCGAGTACCAATCAGAAGCAAATGCAAAGCCCCTTTTAAGATTCTTTAAAAAAAAAAAAAGATTTTATTTATTTATTTGACAGACAGAGATCACAAGTAGGCAGAGAGGCAGGCAGAGAGAGAGAGCGGTGGAAACAGGCTCCCTGCTAAGCAGAGAGCCCAATGCAGGGCTCGATCCCAGGACCCTGAGATCATGACCTGAGCCAAAGGCAGAGGCTTTAACCCACTGAGCCACCCAGGTGCCCCCCACCCTTTTAAGATTCTTAAGAGAGTTTTTTTTTTTAAGATTTTATTTATTTATTTGACACACAGAGAGAGAACACAAGTAGGCAGAGAGGCAGGCAGAGAGAGAGGGGGAAACAGGCTCCCCGCTGAGCAGAGAGGCCCAATGTGGGGTCCCCCTTAAGAGAGATTCTTAAATTCAGGCTCAAATAATTTTTCTAAATAACTTTTTAAAGAAGCTTGGGTAACACAAATCTCAAAGTACACAGGGAAATAAGACCTTATGGGTGAAAGCCAAGAAGACATGGTCATATCAAACCTATAAAGATGTCAGGAAAAGCAACTGTCTCAATACAAATATAAAACAGGTGGACTGATGTGTTCAAAACTAAGAAGGGGAATTAAAAATATCTTAAAAGACCAGCATAATGAAGTTTCCTGAGGATTTCTGCATGGGGAAGTGTGGTGAATTATAGATACCTAAGAGACCCTCCTAACTGAAACAACTGAGATGTTGGATTTGAATTAAAATCATCTTTTAATTGAATTTCCACTTAATTTAATGAAAAGAAGGAACAAACTAAGCCCCTAAGTGAAGTGAAACCAGGAGCCCAGGGAAGTAAAAATGTGCTAAAAATGGGTTTCTTCTTAGAGAGTCCTCCTGAACGCTGGAGACCTTAACTTCTGCTATGTCAGCTATAGGAGGTGAAGGCTAGAAGACCACACTCAGGGTGTGCCCCCAGCTGATATGGACGGCAACCTCCACATAAAGCCCAGGTGATACCCTCAGTGTAAATAAGTAAGAATCGCACAGATTATGCTAAAAAAAAAAAAAAAAAGAAAGAAAGAAAGAAAGAAAAAACAGCAACAAAAAAGCAGTTTATAGTAAATAAAGGCATGAACCTCTATACCAAGTCAAACCCCCATAACTGAGAACCAGTGGGGGAAAAATTGTCCATATTAGCAGAAAGAGTCAATTATCATATGGTTTCACTTACTTGTGGAGCATAAGGAATAACACGGAGGTCACTGAGAGATGGAGAGGAGAAGGGAGTTGGGGGAAATCATAGGGGGAGAGGAACCATGAGAGACTGTGAACTCTGAGAGACAAACTGAGGGGTTTGGAGGGGAGGGAGGTGGAGGGTTGAGTGACCCTGGTGGTGGGTACTAAGGAGGGCACATATTGCATGGAACACTAGGTATGATGCATAAACAATGAATCTTGGAACACTGAAAACATAAAAAATAAAAAAATAGACCTAAAAATCTTCAGATATTGGAATTATCAATAAAAATCATAAAGCAATTAAGGTTAGCAGTGATGAAACAGATTAAATCTCCCCCAGAAGGAAGATATTTTTTTCTCAAAGGGACAAATACTGAGAACCTGTCCGACACCTGGCCACTCAGAACCCTGAAAACAAGGACATCAAAAGGAGGAGGCCTTACCATTTGCAACAACGTGGATGGACCTTGAAAGCATTATGCTAAGTGAAATAAGTCAGAGAAAAGACAAACAGTATATGATCTCATTTATATGTCAAATCTAAAAAAACAAAAACAAAAACAAAAAACAAAACTCATAGATGCAGAGATTGGATTGCTAGTTTCCAGAGGGAGTGAAATGGAATGTGGGCAAAATGGGTAAAGCTTATCAAAAGGTATAAACTTCCATTTATCAAATAAATCATAGAGACAGCATCATGACTCTAGTTAATGATACCGTATTCTATATTTGGAAGTTCCTAACAGTGTAGATCTTAAAAGTTCTCATCACAGGAAAAAAATTAAGATGGATGTTAATTAGACTTAATTCTGGTGATCATTTCACAATAATATATTAATACTCAATCATTATGTTGTACATCTGAAATTAATATAATGTTGTGTGTCAATCACATTGTTAAAAAAAAAAAAAAAAAGCAAAGGGGCACCTGGGTGACTCAGTGGGTTAAGCCTCTGCCTTTGGCTCAGGTCATGGTCTCAGGGTCCTGGGATCAAGCCTCATATCGGGCTCTCTACTCAGCAGGGAGGTTGCTTCTCCCTACCCCCTGTCTGCCTCTCTGCCTATTTGTGATCTCTGTCTGTCAAATAAATAAAGAAAGAAAATCTTAAAAAAAAAAAAAAAAAGCAAAGGGAAGAGGCTTGGTATAGCCATGTGGTGGAATATTATTCAGCCATAATAAGGAATGGAGTAGCGATAGCTTCTACGACATGGATGGCCCTTGAAAACATCATGCTGAGTGAAAGAGTCAGTCACAAGGGACCCTGTATGGCAAGATTCCATTTTAACGAAATCTTCAGAATAGAGAGATCTATAGAGATGGGAAGTGGTTTAGTGTTGGTCTAGGGACAAGGCGAGGAAAGTCATTGCTAATGGATATGAAGTTTATTTTGATGAAAAATTTCTAAAATTAGATTGTGGTAATGGTCACAAAACTCTGTGAATATAATAAAAGTCACTGAATGCACACTTTAAATGGGTAAATTTTATAAAATGTGAAGTATATCTCAATAAAGTTTAAAAATAAAAGGAGCAACAGAGAACAAGGATGGAAAGTGCAGAGGACCGAAGGCGAGCCTCTCGGGAAGGCACTGTTTCTGTGAGGGGCAGTCCACAGAGATTTGGTAATAAAAAAGGAAATGAACCAGGGAAATTAAAGGTCCTAAGAAAATTATAAAAATCAAGTAAAACACAACCCCATCTCCATTTTTGTCACCATATACAAAAGAAACTGCCCTTTTTATACCAACATAAGAGGACACACTTTTACTAAGAAACGTGGTATACTTACAACCATACTTGATTTCTGCAGAGCCTTACACAGTCTCAGACTCTCAGACTTCAGCTCTGGTAAACCATGATTGATTAATATTCCCAAGATCCTAACAATCCACACACCTGTTGTGCTGTGGCATGCTACGGATTATCATCCACCAACAAGACACACTGGACAGCTCCATGCTCTTGGGACAGAACTGAGCCGAGTGAGGAACTGAGGAGGGGGCAGCCCCTTTGATCAGAAGTGGAAATGAAGAGATTCACCATAGGTTTCCTTGAAATAACTTTTTTGTTTTCTCTTTCTACAGTTAAAATATGGTTGTGACGATTAGAGTTGCATATGGATTGCCAGAAATATGTTACACAGTTATGAAGATGACCACATTAACCAAAGAATATGAAGTGGCAAGTAAACTGGGATAAATCCTGTATTTGTGAAGTATATTTCTTACGTATGTAATGAGACATCAGCATGTGAAATCCTGTTAGACTTTCATTAACCAGTAGAGGGCGAACCAACCCAAGAGTATGTAGTGATTGAGCGGTTAACACAGACATGGCCTTAGGCAGATCCGACCAGTGACAGTGATGATACTGACTTCAATGTGTGTAATTCTTGACAGTTCATATCCATAAATATCTGGTCTTCATGACAGCTTGGCTGGTAGATGAGGAAGCAGAACCCAGCTCCACTTGCTGAGGTCACCTAGCAAATGAGCAGCCGATGAAGGGCAAGGCACGTGTGTTTACCAGCATCACCCAAGGGGAAAGAATGTTAACACCTCCCACCATAGTGATCAGGCAGGATACACTTTTCCCCCAACAGTTGCCACTTTAGTTGGGATTTCCCCTTCAAATATCTTGGCATGCGTGCCTGAGAGAGGCTGAATACATCCACCTCTCTGTTGTGCACAGGAGATGGGAATACTTCTCTTTGATACTTCTCTTCATCCCAAGCTCTCAGAACCTCTCAGTCTCTTTTATGTTTGGATGAAAACAAGACAATTCTGACTGTAAGAAAATTCCTCCTTGAACTAAGCAACAAGTTCTTTCCAAGTGACTTCAACCTATTCTCATCTGCAACAGGGACATTAACTAGCCTCCCTCCTTACTTCCTAAGATGTAGGAAAAGTTGGTGGAGTTAACAATACAATACCTTCTCTTACCCTTCCCTATCCAGGAGGAAGATAGTAAGCAGAGAACCCAGCTGCACTATAACCCAGCTGCACTACACTGGGACTTTTGACCCAAGAAGTTGAGATAATATATCTATTGTTCCAAGCTGCTAAATTTGTGTTAATTGATTATGCTGCGATAGAAGACTAATAAGCTCATTGCAAGTTTTTGTTTCTTTGTAAAGCTACCCATGCCCCGCCCCAAACTTCGCAGTTGATATCCCAATGAAGCTATTATATATATATATTTTTTAATTTCTTTGGTTGCCCAAAGAAGGTTGACCAATTCAGGAAATATTTATTGAGCTCTATTTGATGCCAGGCACTGGAACACAAAGAGGAATAAGTTAAAATTCTAAAAATCCTCAAAAG
Source organism: Mustela erminea (assembly GCF_009829155.1). Lineage (NCBI taxonomy): Eukaryota > Metazoa > Chordata > Mammalia > Carnivora > Mustelidae > Mustela > Mustela erminea. The sequence goes on along the minus strand of NC_045622.1, from coordinate 102,408,667 downwards.
AAATAATACAAGTAGATGGATAGCTGTTATCTGAATCAAAAAGTGATGGAAGCCAGGAAGGAATGAGAATTTAGGTTAGGGAGAATTGAGGGTACCAAGAAAGGTTATCCTGGAATGGCAGTGGAGAATATGATAGAGCATCAACAAAAGGCTCAGGAAAGATTTCATGCAGTAGTGAATGTCTTTGTGGAGTTAGAGAACACATTTAAATAGATGATCCCATCAGCAACCTAAATCTGGGATTAGTCTGGAAAGCGAAGTAGGTGGTGAGGATTGGTGGCAGAAACCTCAGAGACAGACCAATGAACCCATGCATTTGGGAGGGTCTAAGGAATAAGAATTCGTTAAAAATAGAGTCACTGAGAGCTGCACAGTAGAAAAACAGGAAGTTTTGGTAAAGGGAAATATTAAGAGTTTGAGATTTTGAAATTAAGAAGTTTCCTATTCTGGTCTGGATTAGGGCTGCCAAATCACGTGACCAGGTGGCACAGAGTTTCAAGTTGGTGAGGGTGTAGGGGTTAAGATGAAGCTAGGGAATTTGGAGAGGCATCCCCCTTGACACCATTTGGTTCATCTTTCTGGTTGACCTTAAACACAGAGGGCTAGATGAATATGCGCTTGAGAAACATGCAGAAGAATGAGATAATCAGTGAGGTAAATCAATCTAGAAATATTTCTTGCACTATTGAGCTTGAAGTTTGGTCTTAGGGACAGACAATAAATGGGTGAACATTCCTAGCCATGTGTTGATTGCCCAAAGTCATTCACTGATCAACTTGAGAAGAGTTTTGTCTTGAGACATCAGAGATGTAATAGAGACAGTTCACAGAGGGAACCCACTGGGTTTTCCCCTCTACCTTCCTGCCATACCTGACAGAATTTCAACACTAATTTTAGATTTTCAAGACTAACTGATGATTCAGTAAAACGAACGGTTACTTGGTAATCTATAGTTGTCTTCCCCCTCTCTTCTCTTGCTTCCCCAAACCATCAACATCCATGTAGAATGAAGTGTCCCCTATTTGTCTGGCTTTTTATGGCTTCCTAACAAGGACTTTCCCACCATCTGGGATCCAGCTGGATTGTCCTCTCCAGTAAACATTCATCAGCCTAATGACCTGCCTCTAGTCGCAGCTGTCTCTTCTTGAAATTGAGCCCCACTGACAAAACGCTTAAAAGTACTAAGATCAATCAAGTTCAGGGTAGTTGTGCATTTCCCAAGTCACATCAGCTCTGGATCTTTTTCATGTCTATTTTAAGGGACAACTCAGTTTCGTTAATGCATAGCAGTTAATTGGATGCATGATTCCCAGAGGCTCATTCTTGCTGTGTTCCTGGTCTTAGCAAGTCTTCTTTAGGAAAGGGTTAGGATGGGACTACTCAGCAGGGAATATATAACAATGTGGCTTCCTAGAAGAGGCTCCACCCCTCCCGTCACTCCAAACAGGACTGAAGGATCAGAGTCTCTATTTAAAGAACAGACAGTAGACACTGGGGAGGGCCACATCTGCCTGACACATGTGGTTGGATGACTATTTTCTAGGTTTTTACTACCTTGCTGGATTATAGATTTAGTCTAAGACTGAGTGTAGATTCCAAGAGACCACCTTTTCCACTTATCCTGGATCCATAAAAATAAACTTTTATTCTGTTTTTGATGAGCTAAAACAACTATTTACATGGACAGACAAGACCAGCCTCCCACAACCTAGACCTCTGTGGGGCCCCTCCCATTTTAACCCTTCCCTTTCTGTTTCTGGGTTCCTTGCGTTTCTCATGACTGTTTGCCTCTGGGTTCTCAGGCATCCTTCCTTCATCTCTTGTGATGGGCCCAGCCTTCCATTATGGCTCTGCCAACTATTGGTCATGATTTGGGGAACAGCCACAACTGAGGACAACTGCTGCAGAGTATCCCTCTCCAGGGCTTTTCCTTCAGTCTCCAAATCTGTTCAGGTTTCCCCAATCTTATCCTGACATTGCCAGCCACCGTACCTACTTTTCGTTTCATTCCTTTCTTTAATTACCAAACAACCATTCACTTTCTTCAGCACCTGGCTTTACTCAAATCCCCTGGTCCCCACTCCGAGTACCCAATCTGGGATGGTTGAGCTTCTGTGGGAAGATCACAGCCTCCTTCCTACCTGCCACAACCAATGGCCTCTTGTTCATCTTTTCCCCTCTTTGATTTCCATGCCACGTTCACCAAGCATCGCTAAATGGTGAGGACTCTGAGGACTGGATAAGAAATATGAGTGTCATCAGGCTGTTAACCAACAACAAACAAATGAATATGCTTGAACAAGGAATGACATGGTTTGATCTGTGCTTTCAGGACGTCCATCTGTAGTTTAAGGAGGGAGGACTGACTTAGAGAGAGTCTAAAGTCAGAAAGATCAGTTAAAGGGGAAAAGGCCGATTATGAACAATCAGGTTAAAACCCCCTGATGAAAAGGGACTGGGGTGGAGATGTCCCAAAAGGAGGCCATTATTCTGTTGATGGTATTTTTACTCTGCAAATGTCAAAGAGAGTCCTTCCTGAAGTTCTATCGTGGAGAAGAGGGACAGAGGGAGAGAAGGAGAGAGGCAGGAGGTTTGGTTTTTTGTTTTTTAAATCAGTCTTAAGGAGGGCATGGATTGCATGGAGCACTGGATGTTACATGCAAACAATGAGTCATGGAACATTACATCAAAAACTAATGAAGTACTGTATGGTGACTAACATAACACAATAAAAAAAAAATCAATCAATCAATCACAGTCTTCTAGCACCCTATCTTTTTACCCTTCAATCTGCCGTAAGGAGTGTTTTGGTTTTATTTTTGTTATTTTTAATCTAGAAAAGATTAATTGCATACAAACTACTGCATTGACCACAGTGATCCTTTCCACAGTATCAAGCCTTAGAGAGACCTCAAGAAGGTAGGCTTCCGGTGAGGAGCTGGGAATTTGAGGAAGGGGTCTGAATTTTTTAACCTCACAGTGGAGGACTATGGCCCTGGTAGAAAAGAAGTGGGTGGGGTTTGGGGGTTGGAGAAGGAAAGCTATAGCAGATTTTTCTCATTGGAGGCAAGCTGCAGAGTTGCCAATATAAACAGGGTGTGACCACCATCTCTCACAAATCCTTGAAGGAAGCCACGTGTCCTGTGGGTTTGCACAATGCCCACTTCCTTCTGTTCCTTGCATGCCCCTCCCCAGGACACAGAAATAGAATTCAAGTCTTTTCAAGTTGGATATTTGATAAAGCATAAACAAAATGTACATGAGGGAAATCTGGCCCTAGACAAAAACCTAAAGGTTATTTACTTTCATAAATTCCCTGCACATAGATCTTTTGAAAAATGAGGTCTATCAAATGATCTCCCCCGCCCGCAATTGCCATCCATTTTTCATGTCCTTCTGGGAGGAAATAGGATATAGAGGACAGAGGATGGACTCTGATTTCTAGAAGACTTGAGCACAAATTCCAGCATTGCCTCTATTTTGTGACCTTTGGCAAGCACATCTCCAAAATTCCATTTTCTTATCTGAAAATACATGTAAGAATGCTTTCCTTTCAGAGGTACTGTGAGGCTCTTATGAAATAAAGTATGCAAAAAGCCCAAACCACACCACCAAAAATGATAGTATCTGTCTTCTTTCCTCTTTGTGTCACAGAATTATATAATCTTAGAATTTTACAGAACCCATAAGATCAACTAGTTCAGACTCTCTCTCTCTCTTTGATAGCCTATTTTAAAATTTTTTTCCCAGTGTTATTGAGATGTAATTGACATATGAGATTGTATGAGTTTAAGGGGTTTAACATAATGATTGGATATTTACATACATGGTGAAATAATTGTCACATAGTAATCATTTTTTAATGATGGGAACGTTTAAGGTCTACTCACTTAGGAAATTTCAAATATATATTACAGTATTGTTAACCGTAGTCATCATGCTGTAATAACATTCCTAGGATGTATTTATCACAGAACTTGTAGTTTGTACCTTTTGAAAGCCTTTGCCCATTCCCCCTTAACCTCCACCCTCCTGCCTCTGACAACTCCTAATCTGTTCTCTGTTTCTGGGAGTTTGTTTCTAATTCCACGTATGAGACTTTCTCCTTATTTTCAGTGAGAGAAAATCTACACCTTTCTAGAACATCCATTCCATCTTTGGATTGTCCTGTTTTCCTATAATCTCTGTCTCTCTCTCCCTCTCTCTTGATGTTACTTTTTTAGTCCCAGTTCCAACCTTTGGAGTCATCCAAAAGAGACTTTTACACTGAAAAGATTCTATAAAATATCTAATGCTTTACAAAGGTAACCACCATTGTTTGAAACATCATTTTGAAGCCAAAAGGCACTCTTGGCTTTCACTGCCTCTGGAGATATCTTATTGGAACCAGACCAGAGACTAGGAGTGTAATGGAAGCAGGGCCAATGGAAATCACCTGCATCCAGCCAAAGCTGGCATCTTCTTTACCCCTGAGCCCAGACAGCCAGTCAGGCTGCCAATAGTGCTCTCTGGGACATGTCATATCCCACAACCTAGAGAGACCCAGTGGTACTTAGGAGAGAACTGGCCTTCCATTAAAGGCCTGTCAAGACCTTCCCTTGATAGCCAATTTACATAGCTGCATCCAAATTTTATTTATCTCTTTGTCCAAGAGCAGTGCTTCAGGTGCTAGCAGAGATGGTTTCACTATAATTCCAAGCGTCTGGTCTTAGCCATCTGACTGAAGCCCAGAGCTTAAGGAGGTGTAGGTGAGTCTGCCCTTTGTCCTTCTTTAGGAATGGTGAATCCTAGAATCACAGAATGGGAGAGTTGGAAAGACTTTTGAAGGGAGGGAAGATGGAGCAGGCAGGATGCTAGCATCTTGTCTCCCTACTGCTCTGACTTTAACCAGAGGAGCTTGATGTTACCTATTTTATATTCTGGACTTCTGCAGAAAATTTTATTTTTAAAAAAGGTTCTCCTCTTTTCAAGGGCAAATAGGGAAGAAAGGTGGACTAGAAAACACTCTTTATGGTGTAGACAGGAGGTAAGAAAATTAAGACTCAGAATGGCAAAATTTTTTTTCCTAAGGTCACACAGCAAAAAGGTAGGAGAAACATAACTTGAATCGGCATTGTTTTCAAAGCTTTCAGTCCAGTGTTTTTTTTTTACACTGTTCAAGACTCATGAGGGTATGCATATGTGAGTATGTATGCATCAAAACAAACCATCCAGTTTCCTTGGATCCTCTCTAGTTACCATGGAGATTCCAGCTTTTAGAATAAAGTAAAGTGGAAAGAGCTGCTGAAAAAGGAGATATAGGTCCTAATTCCATCTCTCCTACCAACCTGCTGAATAGACATTCACTCTTTCTCTTTGGATTTACTTTTACTATTTATAATAGGGAAAGGCTAAGCTAACTGATTTCTACTTCTATTATTTTAAGTGTATCTCCAGAATTTTCTGGGCATCCATACAGCATTTAAAACAACATAGTTCCAGTAATCTAGGGATTAGGGCAAGTTTATAATAAATATGTAATAAACCTTTAAGGAGCCAGGCAAATATTTATTGGGCACCTATATTACAGATGAGAAGAAAAAATTGGTGAAAGCAGAAAATATATTTTTCCCTTAAAAGCTAGTCTTTCTCGTTTTTTGGGGTTTTTTTTTTTTGTTTTTTTGGTTTTTTTTTATTGTATCCTACAGAGTCATCTGAACTGCACGTACCCTCTGCACCTCAGTTGTATCATTTGTTTGGGAGCTACCATACTAGAAATTCATTTCTCTTTATCTTGGTATGTAGCTTCAACCTTGTTAAAAGATAAGCAGACCTTCCCAGGAGAGGATAAGAAAATTCTTTACAGTGATTTCCAGAATTCAGATTCCACATAACCAACCTTGTCCAGTCAGTCGGGTTGGGGAAAGGATCACACTTCTCTCACAGCCCCACCTATATTATGGTCCTGTCGATTTTCAGACCCTCTTCCACGTTCTTTTGTAACATTTGAGAAAGAGAACAGGCTCTGCAGTAAATCAGTGATTTAAATCTTGGCTTGGTCCCTTGAGTCCTTGACTTGTCACAACCTCTGAGTTTCTGGTCTGTAAGAGGGGTCTTCGAATTGCTGTAAATTGAACCTATTCAGCAAATATTATTTTATGTCTACTCTATGCCAGAAACTGTAGAAGGCACGGAGTTTACAATGTCTTCCCAGACTTTATAGTTAAGGATACAGACATAACAAGTCAGCAAACAAAAGGAAGTACGACACGTGATAAGTGTTACAAAGAAGCCAACATATTTGCAATATTTAAATATTGGCAGTAACATAAGTACAGGGCATATGGTCAATGTAGCTATTGTTAGGTACAAAGTATGTGCACCTGGCTTTAGGGAGCAGGTGCAATGGAGAGCAGATTCTGGATTAGGAATGGAGAGACCTGGATTCAAATCCTGAAGTGCTGACCATTTGTTAAGCAATAAAAATTTTCTTTTTCTCTCCAAAACTCGATGTAACTTTTTTCTTTTACTCCTCATACTCTATGAGGTAGTCAATACTACCAATATCTTTGTTTTACAGTTGAGGGAAATGAAAAGAGGAGACTTAAGAGTGATGTGTCACCTTACCCAAGGATGCACACAGCCTGGGATTGGGTCGCAGGGTTAGAGACGGGCTCTGTCTGATATCAGAGCCCAGCTTTAGATGCCCACAGATGAGGTAACAGGTGTGGGAATGCTGTGTCAACTCAAAAAACTGTCTAAGTAGTGGTGGTGGCTCTCAGACCATGTAAACTATGATATATATTATATATATGCACATACATAAATCCATATAAAATATAATATGCTATAATATACATTATGCATAGCTATCCTTATAAGGACATTTAGCACATGTTCTATATTCTGTATCTGTACTTCCGGATAATTCATGTCAAAATAACCAGGTTATTGATGTAGTAATCATATAAAATGATTGGTAATTCACTTTTATCACATGCTAAAAATGTATTAGACTATATATCATAGACTCTTGGCTTGATATGGCTAAGAATCATGGTGACTCTTGCTAACATATATCTTTTATGATGACCATGAATGTGAGAAAGAAGGGATCAGGGACTACTTGCCTGGCTGTTTATGGTTTCTCTCCCCTGATGCACCGCTGAACGAACAGTGCTGTTGCATATCAGGGAGTGTGCATTTCTAAACCTACTCCTCTAAACTCAAATCAGCAATAGTTTTCCTCCTGGCCTTTGAAGCAACTGTCTGGTCTCCTAAGCAGCTTTCCCACCTGATTCTACACTGGAACACTGCTCTGTTATATTGTGAAACTCATATTTGATGACTAGTTCCCTGTTTACAAAGAAATAATCAAAGTTTAAAAAAAAGAAAAACCCTTCATGTTTTGTATCTCTTGCCCATAGGAGAAAAGACAAACTCCTTAACATGATATTTACCCAGAAAATATTTGTTGAGTATCCACTATGTGCCAGGTATTGGTGTGGATGCTTGCGATACTTCAGTGAACAAAAGAGACAAAAATTCCTGCAAATCCTGGTCTTCCTTAAGCTTACATTCTAGTAAAGGGAGACAGACAAGCAACTATCAACAGCCAATCAATTACATGCACTAGGAGAAGGTGATAGGTCCTATAAAAAGAGCAGAACAGGGTAAAGGGGGACAGAAATGAAGTGAAGAGAAGAGTGAAATTAAATGAATATGCATGTACATGTATGCAGTTATATGCATAGTATATGCAATTGTACATATATCTGAAAGAATTAAACAACTGTTTTTGCCATCTTTACTTTTGCTTTCAAAGATCTCTCACAATTGCCCACCTCCCACTGTCACTCAAAACTAGACTTTCATTAATCTTTTAACCCTGCTCACCCTATGCTCCTAGGGGTCTGACACTTTTAAGGTGTCCCAAGTACTATCCTCTCCTCTGCTTTTGCAACTGATTTTCCCATCTTTAATATAAAGTTCTCTGAATCAACTGCCACCAACCCCCTCACACACCAAATTTTCATCCTGCTAATCCTTTGTTCACTGTTGGAACCCTCCTCAAACACATCTCTCAGAAGCCTCCAGCTTCGGTGCCCAGGATACAGGCACTGTACAAACACTTCCCTCAGGGCACCTGTCACATTGTGCTGTGGTTTTCTGTTTCCTGTCTGTCCCATGCCTTATGCTGAATATTTTGAACATAATAGTGAAGTTTTATTCCTTTCTACATCATCCGCATTTAGCTCTAGCAAACATAGGTTTGTGATCCGTTGATAATATTTGTGCTAAATGAGGACTGATAACTTCCTAGTGTTGAATTTTTTTAAGAGTTATTGTAGAGAGATGAGTGTGAGCATGGAGGGGGAGCAAAGGGAGAGAGAGAAAGAGAGAGAAAAGCCGACTCCACGCCGAGTGTGGGGCTCAATCTCACGACCCTGAGATCATGACCTGAGCAGAAATCAAGAGTCAGATGCTTAACCAAGTGAGCCTCCCGGATGCCCTGAACTTCTATTTTTAACCCTTTTCTTTAATCTTTAAAAGGGATTCCAGTGTTTCACACCTCTACATGCTTCATTCCACTGATTAAAGGAGAAAGAACACCTTGACCCCATAAGAGCTGGTCAGAACAAATTATGATGATAAGAAACACAGAACAACCTCTCTGGGTATTTCTATTTCTACATATTTATTTTCTTTAAAAAAAAAGAAAGAAATATCTAGCACAAATCTGAGTAATTCAATAATCCAACCACAGTGCTTAGAAGCAAGTGAAAAAAGGGGAGGTATTTAGTTCAAGTACTGTTAATAACTTCCTTCAGAAATGTGGTGGCATTGGCAGTGAAGGTGATAATCCAGACAATGCAAAAATGGCAGTCCTTTCTGAGCTGTCAGTTTTGCATGAACAGGGTATCAGAATCAGGATGACAATGATCTCCATAAAAGACCCAATAAATGCTGTAGAGAGGAATTCTGCATTGGAAAGAGGTAGGACATTTGCTTTCCTGTGTTTCTTGTGACTTGGGGACTCTATGATTCCATGGCAGAACAAAGTGGTTTCTTCACCTGGATTTTCATTCCCCAGGAATCTCCTTTTGGGGCTCTGCTGGCAGCAGAGGAAAGATCCATGGCTGTGGGAAGGAACATCAGCGCGACAACCAATTTCATCCTTTTGGGATTTTCAGAACATCCAGAGCTACAGGTTGTCCTTTTTGTGTTGTTTTTGGGGATCTACTCCATGACTGTGGCTTGGAACCTGGGCCTCATTGTCTTGATCCGGTTGGAGTCATGCCTCCATTCTCCCATGTACTTCTTTCTTGGAAACCTGTCCTTTGTTGACATCTCATATACATCCTCCATTGCTCCCAAGATGCTCTGCGACTTCTTCAAGCAGCAGAAGACAATCTCCTTTGTGGGCTGTGCTGCCCAGTTTTTCTTCTTCATTGGTATGGGGGGCACTGAATGCTGTCTCCTGGCAGCCATGGCATATGACCGGTATGCTGCCATCTCCCACCCTCTTCTCTACACAGCCCTCATGTCACCCACCATCTGTTTGGGGATGGCCATTACAGCATACACTGGAGGGTTGCTCACTGGATTGGTCCAAACGAGCTCCGTATTCCAGCTGCGTTTCTGTGGGTCACGAGTCATTAACCACTTCTTCTGTGACCTGCCACCCCTGCTTGTCTTATCTTGCTCTAGTACCTTCCTCAGCCAGGTAGTGAACTTTCTTGTTGTGTGTGCAGTGGGTGGGACATCAGCTCTTGTGGTCCTTGTGTCCTATGGCTACATCATTGCTGCTGTCATGAAGATCCGTTCAACCCAAGGGCAGATGAAGGCTTTCAACACCTGTGCCTCTCATCTGACCACAGTAATTCTCTTCTATGGCTCGGGTCTCTTTTCATATCTCCATTCAAGTGCTGGCTACTCACAGGACCAAGACAAGGTGGTGTCCGTGTTCTATGGAGCTGTGATTCCCATGATGAATCCCATTATATATAGTTTGAGAAACAAGGAGATCAAAGATGCATTGAAAAAACTCAAGGACAGGAAGAAGCAGATGTCCTCTTTGTGTCTTGCAGTTCCTTGAGTTAAAAAAAAAAAAGTCTTAAGTTCTGCTATATGCAAATAGGCATAATAATAAGTCGGTCACAGAATCTGAGTAATGAAGAAGTTATTTCAAGCAACATCCCTAACCTACATGTCTACTGTCCAATTAGGCTCAACAAAGGTTTTTCTTCCCTTTACCTTTCTTGTCATGGACTGATGCAGTTTCGATTTTGGTCACTTGCAATAGAAAACAAATATTCTTTTTTTTTTTAATTTTTTATTTTTTATAAACATATGTTTTTATCCCCAGGGGTACAGGTCTGTGAATCACCAGGTTTACACACTTCACAGCACTCACCAAAGCACATACCCTCCCCAATGTCCATAATCCCACCCCCTTCTCCCAAACCCCCTCCCCCCAGCAACCCTCAGTTTGTTTTGTGAGATTAAGAGTCACTTATGGTTTGTCTCCCTCCCAATCCCATCTTGTTTCATTTATTCTTCTCCTACCCACTTAAGCCCCCATGTTGCATCGCCACTTCCTCATATCAGGGAGATCATATGATAGTTGTCTGTCTCTGCTTGACTTATTTCGCTAAGCATGATACGCTCTAGTTCCATCCATGTTGTCGCAAATGGCAAGATTTCATTTCTTTTGATGGCTGCATAGTATTCCATTGTGTATATATACCACATCTTCTTGATCCATTCATCTGTTGATGGACATCTAGGTTCTTTCCATAGTTTGGCTATTGTGGACATTGCTGCTATAAACTTTCGGGTGCATGTGCCCCTTTGGATCACTACGTTTGTATCTTTAGGGTAAATACCCAATAGTGCAATTGCTGGGTCATAGGCCAGTTCTATTTTCAACATTTTATTCTTTTTGATGACATTCTTTAGCTCTGTGGCAACAGGCACTGGGCCCAGGATGCCATGTCTTAGAGTCAGCTGGGTCATAGCCCCAGGACCACAAGCATCCACTACAGACCTCTTTACAATATAACACGACTCATACCAATCCACTCACCACTTGACACAAGTTTTCTGCTCCCCTTGCCTTGGATTCCTTCCTACCCAAGCATTGATACTGACCAGGAGGGTCACTCTGGTTAATGAACCTGATTGCTCTAACTGGTTGGGTCTAGCAATGGTTGCTCAGAGCCGGGAGAGGAATAGCATACCTCTAAACTATGCCCAAGATGAGCCAATGTCATTTGTGTGGCGTCATGAAGTCCACTGAGCCAGAAACAGGAGCCCAGACCAGCAGATCCAAAGTTGTAATGTCACAGTGAGCAAAAAGCAGAGATAAGTTTAAGTAAGAAATTAGAGTGCCAAACCTTTCATTTTCGTGACTTAAACCACTTAGTGGTTGGGTGGAACCACCTGGTTTAAGGAATAGGATCAGGGAAAAGAGGCTTCCCCTGGAAACTCTTAATTCCGTATCTGCTCCCTGAACGGTTCTCACTCTTGGTGCTGTGTGGATATTTCCTCTCTGTCCTCACCCCATTCTCAACTTGCTTTCACTCTGGGTTCTAGAGTTTTTATCTTGTCTCCTGTCTCTCTGGAATTTGACCTCAGCCTGTCCCATGAATCTGATACCCTTGCTTTCATTTGTATGCTTTATCTCAGAAGGAACCCCACTCTAGGACATGAGATGGGACAACCAAGTCAATGAGCAGACCTGAATGTGGACTTTAAATTATCTTTGATCCTATTTTTACAAGGTGGTTCTTGAGCAAAGACAAACATTTCTGAAGTACCTATTCTTTAATGGTTGTGTATATAAGTTGTGGTGAATCATGACAGCCATCCCTAAGTCATATCAAGTTTGATTCTAAATAGTCTGCTTCAAGCCTTCTTTCAATCCATGCTGTTATTGGTTCTAGTCTTGGACTACATGCATTATTTGTAAAGTGTTCCCCATTCCTTGACTTCTCCAAGCCAGGTTAAGAGTTACAGCAGTGTCACAGAAGATTACCTGTTGTATGATTTGATTTACAGGAGATTTATAGAAAAGACGAACTGTAGAAATGGAAACACGTTGGTGGTCACCTAGAGCTGGCGGTGGGAACAGGCATCAACCATAAATGGGGATGAGGAAACCCTGGGGGGTGACGGAAGTATTCTAAAACTGGATCATGGAGGTAACTCTGCAATTATATAAATCTGCTAAAAACTCATCATACCTTACATTTAAAATGGGTGAATTTTAATGCATGTAAATTGTGCCTCGATAAAGCTTTTAAAAATAAGTGATAAACTATGAAACAACAACAATAAAACAGGAAGAACAGGAAACCAACGCTGTTAGCTGGCTTTTGAGAGAACAGAAACATGTATTATCCCATTTTTATGCATTAGGACAGTAAGAAACAGTGACATGCCTGATGTCACACAGCTGGTAAGTGACAGAACCCAGATGTGAACCTTAACTCTTTGACCCCAAACCCATGTTGCTGACCCCTCCACTACGTGAACTTTCTTCCCTGTTGCGTGACCTGCCCCCAGTCAGCACCGCTGTGTACAGAGCCATCATGAGGGACTCTGCTCACATTGCAATGTGACCAGAATGCTCATCTGAATGACATGTAAGCAAGAGACCTTCTGAGGTCTGATGTCCTTGGACAGTTCATCTAAATTGCTGTCGTTACTCTCCTGTGAGCGTGGTGTGCTGAGGGCTTTATTTGGTGTTTTTTGTGTGTTGCTCATCTGGCAGAGACTTACTACTCTCTACAAGTTCCTACAGATGGCTTTATTTCCTATTGCTATTCAATTAGTCTTGAACAGGGGAAAAAAAAAAAAAAGAGTTGCCACAGTGTGTTCCCATCACATCCTCTCTTTCTACCAGCAGCTGTGATGCTTTCTTATTTTGTCTTGGTCCGTGAGTAGTCTTCTCCCTGAGTTGTTAACATCTGTGTAAACTGTTCTCTATTAAAACATAGACGTGACTGGGCAAACTATGTGCTTAATACATATTTGTCTAATATATGAATAAAATCCAAATTCACTTGGCAGATAATTTTGAGATTTTATGCCAAAGGAAGGGAGTTTACACTAAATAGATGCTTATTATATGCCGGGCATTGTGCCCAGCAGTTTTTAAACATTCTGTTTTGTTGTTTTTTTTTTTTTTTATTGATTTATTTATTTATTTTAGAGAAAGAGACAGAGAGAGAGAATGAGGAGGGGCAGAGGGAAAAGGAGAAAGAAATCCTTTCACGGAGTACTGAGCCTGACATGGGGCTCATCCCAGGACCCTGACACCACGATCTGAGCCAAAATCAAGAATGGACTGAGCCACACAGGTGACCCAAACTATAACATATGCACAGATTCCTTGCTGAAAAAAAAAGATTTTAACACTAGAGGTAAGAAAATGTCTCCTTTGACCATAGTTCTCAGTTTCAGTTCCTTCTTGTACTCCCCAAGAGGCAATGACTTGGTTATGTTAGCGTGTAAATTTACAGTTTTTCTGCATATTCATATACATTCCAACATATAATATTGCTTTATGTGGCTCAGTGTGTGTTAAATAAATGGTATCATACTGAATAATCCTTCCACACCCTGCTTTTTCCTTTTTTTAATATTTGATTTGATTTTACTTTCTCAGTGTTCCAAGATTCATTGTTTATGTACCACATCAGTGCTCCATGCATACCCTGTTGGGTTTTGTTTTTTTTTTCATTCAACGTTATTTTTTGGAACTCTTTCCATGCAATACATTTAAATCTACCTCAGTCTTTTAAATCATTTCACAGAATTGTCACACCAAAATTCATGTAATTATTCTGCTTTGATGGACATTTGGGTAGTTTCCAGTTTTTGTTAGTTTATTACAAACAGTATTGTAATATACGTGCTTATACGTACCTCTTTGTGCTAACGCCCAATTTTTCTGGTAGAAACAGAGAAGTTGAATTGCTATTTATAGGATTTGTCTATTTTTAAGCTTTAATACACACTGCCAAATTCTCTCTAAAGTGGCTACCAATGGATATCCCTGCCAATGACGTTCTAGGGCACCTGTCTCCTCATACCCTTGATGAAGGATGATATTAACAAAACTTAATTTTTTCCTACTTGATAACCTCTTTATATGTATTATTTTAATCCTTAAAATGATCTTGTTGGATAAGATTTTTTATTTACATACAATGTACTACATACCATATAAAGACTATCTACACTCTTTTTTCAGTTCTTACAACCACATATAAACACAAAATAGGGGTTTTAACCATTTTTATCTAAGAAATGAAATATTTAAGGCTCAGGAAAGAGGTCACATAAACACAAAGGCATACGCTAACAAGTGAGGGAGATCCTAAGTGCATATCTACATGACACTAACATATTAATTGAAAATACGCATTCTCATATGGAAGTTTGACATTATCCAGAAATGCTCAGAAATGAAGAAGAAAATATTAAAGCACATTCTGTCAAAAAGTATTTTCTCAAGTCATGCATAATTTACGTGCAGAAAAAGAAAGGAGAACTGACTTTTGTTAAATAGCTATGGCCAGTTTTGATAAGATCACTTATGTTACATACCAGCAATGACAAGCTTTATTTAAAACAGCATTATCCTGGTGGGTATTATAGAGGGCACGGATTGCATGGAGCATTGGGTGTGGTACAAAAACAATGAATACTGTTATGCTGAAAATAAATTTTAAAAAATTAAAAAACAAAACACAACAACAAAAAAACCCAGCATTATCCAAAAATGGATTTCTCAATGGGACAGTTTTATAAATGGCTTTATTCTCAAGTGACCTTGAAACAAGCGAGAAACAAAAATGTTAAAACAAAAACAGAATGGAATTAATAACAAATCCATAACGCTTATCAAAGGTAACAGTAATGATGACATTCTATCCCAACTTAGAGCGCTTGCATCTAGATTTAGATAAAGATTTAGATAAAGAAATGTCCAGTTGTGCTGTAGTCTCTGGTGAACGAGAACAGTCTCAAGTAGCTAAAAAGTTCTGAGCAGAATCTGTGACTCATCTGTACCGAGAATTTGGATCATCTGGCACACACTCATTCTTTTGTGTTTTTTTTAAACATTTTATTTATTTATTTGACAGAGATCACAAGTAGGCAGAGAAGCAGGGTCCCCACTGAGCAGAGGCGAGGAGGAAGCAGGCTCCCCACTGAGCAGAAAGCCCGACACGGGGCTCGATCCCAGGACCCTGGGATCATGACCCAAGCCGAAGGCAGAGGCTTTAACCCACTGAGACACCCAGACGCCCCTTACACTCTTATTCTTATCCATGGTTCTCTTCTGAATCCCTGCTTTGTGTCTCTCACAATTCTTTATTCTATGACCACGTATATTTTATATGTTTCTGCAAACTCCTTGCTCAAATATTTGGGAGCAAAGTAGAGTATAAAAATGTCTGAGAGTTTGCTTTACACACTAGGTTGGTGCATTTTTTTAATTGTATTTAAATTAAATTTAGGTATCATATACTGTAGTATTAGTTTCAGGGGTAGAATTTAGTGGTTCATCAGTTACACAGAACACCCAGTGCTCACTACCTCAAGTGCCCTCCTTAATGCCCGTCACCCAATTACCCCCAACCCCACTGGCCTCCTCTCCAGCAACCCTTCCTCAGTTTGTTTCCTACAGTTAAGTCTCTAATGGTTAAAAAAAATAAAAAAGTCCCTTATGGCTTGCCTCCCTCATCTGTTTTTATCTTATTTTTTTCCTTCACTTCCCCTATGTTCACCTGTTTTGTTTCTTTCCACATATGAGTGAAATCATGTGGTATTTGTCTTTCTCTGACTGACTTATTTTGTTCAGCCTAATACCCTCCACTTTCATCTACATCCTTCCAAGTGGCAAGATTTCATTCCTTTTGGTGGCTGAGTTATATTCCATTTCCATTTTCTTTATCCAACCATCTGTTGATGGGCATCTGGGCTCTTTCCATAGTTTGGCTATTGTGGATGTTGCTGCTATAAACTTTGGGGTGCAGGTTCCCCTTTGAATTACTATGTTTGTAACCTTTGAATAAATACCAGTAGTGCAATTACTGGGTCATAAGGTAGCTCTATTTTTAAGTTTTTGAGGAACCTCCATGCTGTTTTCCAGAGTGGCTGCGCCAGCTTCCATTCCCACCAACAGTGTAAGAGGGTTCTCGTTTCTCTGTATCCTTGACAACATCTGTCATTTCCTGACTTGCTATTTTAGCCATTCTGACTGGTGTGGGGGTATCTCATTGTGGTTTTGACTTGTATTTCCCTGATGCCAAGTGATGTTGAGCATTTTTATCTGTGCTGTTAGACCAACTCAGTCAAGAAATGGGTTGGTCCGTTTGAAAGGGAATTAGTCGTGTAGGTAGCTGATGTCCCTGACCTTTGCTCCAATTCCACCCTCATTCCTACTCTGTAGTCCTTCTAGACTTCCTCCTCATAATTCTCCCATTTCCCTCTCAGTCTCTGTCTTGGTCTCTCTCTGAGCTTCTCTGTATCTCTCTGTCTGTCTTGGACGACGATCCTGACCCCCTGGTCCAAGCTGAGGCCCTCCCGAATGTTCTCTTTGTCCTCCATACTTCCCTTTCATACAGTTCATCATTGTTCAATGTCTGTCTTCCCATTAGACTACAATTTCCACAGCAAAGCAAATGGTATCTGACACATACTATGTGCACAATAAATTTTTGTGAGCACATTAATCATATGACTGTATCTCAGAAAGTTTTTAGAGCTGTAAATGACCTACCAGTGACTAATCTGTTCCACTCTCTCTTTGCACAAATAAAGACTTGAAGCTTGGGGGGGGGTGTGAAGTAATTTGCTAATGGCTCCTAACTGTTTAGTGAAAGCACCCCCTTTCCAGGCAGCCGCCTTCCAAGCGCTCCACAACAGCTGACGGTGGCCTGTCAGCAGCTTCTCTGAGATGAGGTGAAACGGCTCTAACACATTGTGGCCCAAGAATCTTTGCTTCACGGTTTGGTAACTCTCGCTTCCTGTTTTCGGGGAAATCATGTCACTCAGCTCTGTTGCATGAATTTCATGGCTAGGAAAACTTTCCTGCTTCTGATCATAATTGTAATGCCTCACTGGAAGAAACTTGAGAAAGTATATGTTGTCTCATGCTGTTTCCACACCATGTTCCAGGGATCTCAAGGGTCTGCACAGGACTTTCCCAAGAGGCGAAGAGAAGAAGCCACTGGGCTTTGGGTCCCTGGCCCTTGTTCAATCCATCAAGGCAGTCCCCCTGCCAACCTTTTTTTATGTCTTTAAATATTAGTTTTCTGTGTAAACTTGCCATTTGAAAATAAAGTTTCCACTGCTAAAATTATGGTTATAATCCATAAATTTAATACAGTCCTCTAATTTTGTGAATGAAGAAGTGACAGGCTGAGGAAGAGAAGCATTTTGCAAGAGAACGACAAGCCTGGGATTCAAGCTTACTTCTCCAGACTCCCACTGCCTGGACTGTGCCCTTTACACACACACACACACACACACACACACACACAATCTCACACAAACCCACACAAACTCACAGTACTCTCTCACACACACAATACACTCATACACAATCACACAGCATTTAAATACATGCACACACACACACACTATCTCACACAAACCCACACAAACTCACAGTACTCTCTCACACACACAATACACTCATACACAACCACACAGCATTTAAATACATGCACACACACACACACACACACACGCACCATGGAGGTGAAGGGGAAGGATGGGTGGTTCTTGTTCACATCCCAATACCAATAAAGCTGGTCTCAGGCCTCTCCCCTCCCCCCCAGGAGCGTGGCTTGCTTCACCCTTCCCTCTCTCTACCCTACTTATGCAGTGACCGGCTGCTCTCCTCCCTCTCCCTGCTCAGGAAAAGTTCTGTTCTTGTCACCTTGTGAGAATAGCTGGTCTCCTTCTTGTCCCGGGGGTGCAGCAAGAGGGAAAAGCAGGTCACATGGGAAGCCTGAGCTCTCCCAGCGGGAACAGAGTTGTTGCCTATAGAAAAAGGACTTCAGACTTCAGTGAAGGAGTCTTCTTCCGGGGAGGAAGGGTGTGATAGCAGGAAAGTTTGCCTCCCGAAGCCCTGACACCACAGTACGTGTGTGACCCCCAAAGTATATCTGTGAGAAATCACCATACAAAGTAACCACAACAAGGCAGAATGTGTAGATTCCCTCCCCCTTAGACACACACGCAGGGACACATTTCTTCCAACACTAAGGTTCGAGCTCAAAAACCAAGGAAGAGAAATATTTAGGTGCCAGAAAGAGAGAACTTGAAATCAGGGCAGCCAGTGGGAGCTGAAGTTCTATGGTTAAGGGACATTCTGAGTCATAGTGGGCTCCTGGGATATTAGGGGCTGTGGGAGGTGATCCAGGTCACTGGACTCATGTACAATATTCACAGGGGACTGGAAGTCAAGAGAGGCTGTCTGTCTCAGCCACCACCTGCAGATGAGAAACATTCCGTCCACTTGCCTGTGGGAAATGGTTGAGCTGTTTGCCATCTTCTAAGAAATGTCAGAACCCCAGGCCTGTGTTCATGAAAATGTGAGGTCTTACTTCACACTGAGGCCAAACAAAGAAATTAACAGGAATAGTGGTCCAGCAGGAGTGTCAGGCCTCAGCAAAAACAAATTTAAAACCTCTTTGGAGGGACAGCTGCACGAACCAGAGCAAACTGGCCGGCTGTAGCAAACCCCCGTGGAAAAAGAGCTCAAGAGTCATAAGTTACAAACCACACAAGGAAACAAGCCCGAAAGAGGAAGTAGCATTGGGAACAACAAGTGGGAAAATGTACATGCCATGACCCATATGGGACAGAGTATCCTCAACATTTATTAGTAAAAGATCACCTAGTAAAAGGCGAAGCTTTCAGCTGAAGCAAGTTAATTGGATTGTGGACCCATGGACCATGCACCATGCCGGTGCTGCAAAGGAGCTCAACAAACTATTATTTTATAGATGCAGAAAAAGACATTTAGAGAGGGGAAGTGACTTACCTAAGGTCACCAGCAGGCTAGTTGGCAGATGAAGAACAGAATCCAAATCTCCAGAATTCTAACCCTGTGCTACTTTTACTGCCTCATTATGCCCTAATTTCCCAGTTAGACATGAAAAAACCTAGTTTCAAGAGAGGACTAGGAGGAAACAGAGACAGACAGACATTCTTGACACTTTCCTAAGACTCTATGTCCAGAGCCAAGGCCCTCGGTCTCGGTAGCCAAGCTCGGATTTGGTTCTGTAACACTAGAAATTTTAAATAAAACCCCTTCCATTTTCTTTTGCATTATCTCTTTATCTCTTTCCTGTTCTTCCTCTACCTTCCTTAGTTCCTGTCCTGACTGTCAGCATGAAGGAATTGTCATCAGAATTAGGGCAGGTCGGTTCTGGTAGTTTCTCCTTCCTACTCAACTTCTACCCCACCTCTAGACAGGCCCTGCTTGCACACTGTGCAAGAGGATCATGGAGAGGGAAGAGGGAGTAGGGGAGGGGTGAGATCTGGTACCTTTAAGCCAGCCTCGTTAGCTGCAGGTACTGGGCAGGGATGGGAATGAAGGTGAGTATGGAAGTGGATATGGATTCAGTCCTTCAGGGCCAGAGCTTTCAACACTCGTTCAGACATAAATAAGGCAAAGTCTCTTGGCATGTAGGAGTACACCTTCTGGGCTTTTATAAATCATTTGTTACATAAGACACTAGGCTCACACAATCCATGATTCACCCAGGATACAATTATAGATCAGAAAATTAAATTATTTTATAATAGGAAATAACAAAGACACAGTAGTGTCAGAGTAAGTGCTCAGAAATATTGGTGTAGATTGAAATAAAAATCCTGTAATGTTGCTTTGAATTGAATATTCATTTCCAACCATTCATGGCCTGACTTTCCAGGGATGTGTTTGAGAATCATTGTCAGCTTTGTCTGCTCTATTAATTTATTTACTCGTTCAATAGTAACAAGTGATGCTAGGTACCAGATACTGCACTAGACTCTGTAATACAAAAATGAAGTGAAAGGACACAGTCTCCTCCCATAAGGAGCTCACAATTTACTGGAAGAGAAGACAATGACAATGAAGAGAAGACAAATGACTACATTTGTCAGACACTTTATTAAAATATACTGTGACAAATGCAAGAGATGTTATAGAGCACGTAAGAGGGACATTATAATATTAACTAATGTTCCACATTAATTAATGTTTCATTGGGAAGTACAATCCCAGGACAGCAAAGGTAAAGGCATAAGGGAGCTAAGGCAGGGACAGAGATAAAGCAAACTAAGTGGGTATATTACTGAGTTGATCACAGCTTAAAGAGAGATACAGTTGTGTAGTATCTTTGGAAAAATCACATGAAGCCACCAGTCCTCCAAATGGTCCATTGGAAGGAAGACCAAATTATTTGCCAGATCCCCCCTATCTCTTGTCTCTAATTAAATAATGCTTACTGGCACATGGAATTAGGTTCTCTGTACTTCAAGACTGCATTATCCAGTTCCTCTGGCCAACTACCAAAGAAGCCATATCCCATATGGCCCATGCTATAGCTGAGTTCAATATGAGGAAGGAGCCAAAGTCTCTTTGGGTCCAGTAGTGTTTATGGTCTCCAGATACAACATTGGATGTCAAAAGACTCCTATTCATTTTGGGTTTGCCTCCATAACACCCGCTAATAAATACGGGGTCAAAATCTACTTACATGTTCACATTCTTCATTTCTCCCTGCTCTAATCCCTGGTAAATGCCATTCTACTTTCAGTCTCTATGAATTTTCTTATTCTAGGAACCTCCTATTAGTGGAATCAGTCCTTTTTTTGGTCTGTCTAGTCCCAATTTTGACAAGTGTCGGAATGCTGACATAAATGTGGATTCTTGTCTTCAACCTCAAACATAAATTGGATTCTCCTCCTAAATGGAATGTCTTGCCCTATTTGTGCCATCACCTCAGGCCCTGGAGGTCTCTGCCGTTGGCTTTTCTGGTATCTCATTAATAGAATTCTAAGATTGCAAGGTTCTTACTTCATTTGTCCTTTTAGTCAGCTGTTTTTTCCAACAAATATTTATTGACTACGTACTATGCATCAGATTTTTTTTACAGGAGACTAGTATTCATGTGGATAGGTTGTGAAAATATTGAAATATATTCTTCTTGTAGGTTAACAGGTACTTTTCCCAGCCTACCAAGTACCCTATCTGCTCTGATCTCTGCCTTAGAAACCCTGAAATTCTTCATGACCCACCAATAAAGGAATAATTGGGTCAACAAGAGGCCTCTAGGACCCTCACACTATGGTCCTCACCCATTCTGATTAGTCATTAAACAAGATAGACTTAATCATACTCCCACAGGACTTCCAGGATGGTGGGCATGTAAGCCAACCACCTTCTCTTGCTTGGATGTGATATAGAACATTGTTGTCAAGGTGGCCATAGCCCAAAAGTCTGATCTCAGCCCCCAGAAAGTTCAAAAGGACAATTTGGGTTCAGTGGAAGAAAATGCTTTCTAAGAATCAGAATTATCTGCAGACAATAGGTAGAGGTCCCGGAGGCATCCAAGCCGAGGTTGGATTATATTGGATTGTTGAGACTGTATTGGAGGTGGCTCAAGCCTTGGCTGGGAGAGCACATCTGCTCCAATTATGGGATTCTATAATTCTATGATTCTAAATTGGTCATCAGTGAATTACAGACCACAGCCAAAATCCAGCCCCACCCCACCCCATTTTGGTAAACAAAGATTTATTGGAACACAGCATACCCATTCATTTATGTATCATCTACTTTTAAATTACAAGGGCAGAACTGAGTAGTTAGCACAGAGATCATCTTGTTGCAAAGCCTGAATTTTTTTACTCACCGGTCATCTACAGCAAAAACTTGCCAGCCCCATTCTAAAAGACTCTTAGGATGAATTCCTTGATAAAGCAACCAATTACTTCTAATTTGCCTCTGTCATTAACCAGATGGCATGGCTACTAGTTTGTTTTCCTGCCTATCTTTGTTTAGGACATTAGTAAAAAAAAAATATTCAGATGATCCCTCAGAGTCAATATGGCTTCCCATGCTGTCAAATGGACAACTGGAGGAAAGTCAAGCTCCTGGGGTGCTATAACATGCCTTTTCTCCCATTTCCATTGTGAGAGGACTGAAGCACACGCCAGCAAGCTCAGCACGCTGAAGGCAGATACACACTGAGTTCCTACCCGGGTCATATGGAGCTTTTTACATGGATGATTTACAACTTCACCTGTTACGTACAGGTAGATGCTACTACTTCTGTTTCCCAGTTGAGGTGACAGAGGTTTAGGGAGGCTCCAGAACTTGCCCAAAGTCCCATATGGAGCGCAGATGTTGCCTACATTTCAAATCTGAAAACTCTATTTCACATTCATGTTTATCAGTCCAGACTTGAGATATTTTTGAGTAACTATACTAAGCAGAACAAAATCTAAGAGACTGAATAGACCCACAACCCAGCCCATGCTCTTTTTTTTTTTTTTTTTTTTTTTTAGATTTTACTTATTTATTTGACAGACAGAGATCACAAGTAGGCAGAGAGGCAGGCAGAGAGAGAGGAGGAAGCAGGTTTGCCACTGAGCAGAGAGCCCAATGCGGGGCTCAATCCGAGGACCCTGGGATCATGACCTGAGCCGAAGGCAGAGGCTTTAACCCACTGAGCCACCCAGGCTCCCCCGCCAGCCCATGCTCTTAATGTCACATTTAGATCTCCAAAATAATAGAGACAATGGGAATATCTCTTTTTTAAAAAGATGTATTTATTTGAGAGAGAGAAAGAACAAGTGAGCAAGAGAGTGCACAGATGGGGAGAGGGCAGAAGGAGAGGGAGAGGGAGAGGGAGAATCTCAAGTAGACTTCCCACTGTGCAAGGAGCCCAGTGCTGGTCTCAGTCCAACAAACCTGAGATCATGACCCCAGCCAAAAGCAAGAGCTGAAAGCTCAACCCCCTGAACCACCCAGACACAACTAAGACAATAGGAATATTTCAGTGGAGGACCCAAAGCTCCCAACTCCACATAATTCTGGAAGAACCACCTGACCTAATTTGCTTGTTTTACCTTAACCTATTCATGATCACTTCCGATAGAAAGAAGTGTCTCTGCTCAAAATCCCATCTGGAGATCCTGTGGTTAAAGAGGAAAAGATTGAATGTTAGACTGTTTTTTTTTTTACCCAATAATGAAACAAATAGAGAAATATGAAATCTGCCAGCAGCTGACCCAGGGAGGTCAAAGGCTACTCAGTTATTTCTTTTGTTCAGCTATTTCTCAAAGAGGAAGTTACATGACAGAAAAGATGTGGGGACTGGGAATCAAGGGCATAGAGGAATCCCACTGTATTTCCAGTCCTGTTGTGTATAAATCTCTTCATGTGAAGCTGCTTTCAGCTCAAGGATGATACAAGAATATTAGACTTCGTATTAGACTGATGCCATTAGGAATCCTGAAGGCAGATGGGGAGGGGGTAAGGGTTGGCCCTAATTGCTCTGTCTCCGAAAAGCTTAGATTGGAGAGGAGATGGAAAGGGAAGGGAGGTCTGAGGGCCCCCTCAGTCACCCAGACTCTTAAAAGAACATTAAATTTGGTATTGGCTACTCCAAATATGGCACCTACAATGGGTGCCCAACAAATAATCGATGCTCAGTAAGTATTTATTGAGGGAGGTAGGTTGGGGGGATGGGGTAACTGGGTGATGGGCATTCAGGAGGGCACGTGACATGATGAGCACTGAGTATTACACACAACTGATGAATTACTAAACTCTACTTCTTCTGAAATTAATGATGTACTGTATGTTGGCTAAGTGAATTTAAATTTAAAAAGTAAGTATTTATTTAATAGGTAGATGAAACAGGCTTCCATTAGAATGTCCTAGAGATGTGCTGAGAAGGGTACGGAGACAGCCTCAGAGCTCGGCGGGAACGAACGGTACGACCAATGGGTGATGTCTGCCGGGAAATGGAATAAGGAGGCACACACACAGCCTGAAGACCGAGTCGGTGTGTATTTCTTCTTGAGTGCAGTGGAAAGGTCATCATCCTACGTCACAGACTTGTGTCCCTCAAACCTACATATGGAAATGGCAAAGAGAAACAAAGAGCAGAAAAGGAGGAGAAAAAGCATTAGCAAAATTGGGAGGAAGAAGGGAGGGAAAAGTATTAACCAAGAAAAGAAGAAAAATGGCACAGCCTGCCAAATCCTGACCTAGCTTTCAGTGGGGATTTCAGAGGCTTTTCACCTGGACATTCTGTTTTTCAAGATTAAAGGGACCCAAGGAACCACAGTGTTCTTATTTTGGGGGGTCAGAATGCACAATTGGAGAAGAATCAATGAAACAAGATGGGATTGGGAGGGAGACAAACCATAAGTGACTCTTGATCTCACAAAACAAACTGAGGGTTGCTGGGGGGGAGGGGGTTTGGGAGAAGGGGGTGGGATTATGGACATTGGGGAGGGTATGTGCTTTGGTGAGTGCTGTGAAGTGTGTAAACCTGGTGATTCACAGACCTGTACCCCTGGGGATAAAAATATATGTTTATAAAAAATAAAAAATTAATTTAAAAATAAATAAATAAATAAATAAATAAAATTTAAAAAAAAGAATGCACAATTGGGGCGGCTGGGTGGCTCACTCATTTACCATCTGCCTTCAGTTCAGGTCATCTCTGCTCAGTGGGAAGCCTGGTTCTCCCTCTCCCACTCCCCCTGCTTGTGTTCCCTCTCTCACTGTCTCTCTCTCTGTGTCAAACAAACAAACAAATCTTAAAAAAAAAAAAAAAATAATAATGCAAACAGACCTGATGGGAAAAGCAGTCTCAGAGGGAAGGGCTTACCAAAGCAGCTCTCAAAACATCAGGTTAGCAATCGACTCTTCAGAAAAGAAAATGTTGTCACTTTGTTAATGGACACGTCCTGCATTTTCCAGAACCAAGTTTATTCCAGAGTCTTTAAAAGACTTTGTTCCTCGACCCACTTTGTGAGCATTTGACCGGTTTCCTGGATCCCTGCTAACAATAAGAACGGGATTGGTTCCCCGCAAACACAGCCAGGGTTTCCTACCCATGTCAGATCACAGGTGAAAGGCAGAAGCTGGAAACAGGTGGACCTGCCCCAAGCCCACACAGAACCGAACCTCAGGCATGAATCATGGTTTGGCTCAGAAGGCTGCACGTGCTCAAACTGAGAAAGAAAGCAGACGCGGGACTTCCCTCTTGCCTCTTTCTGGAGGAAGTGAAATCACACTTCTGCAGCACTGAGGCAAACATTTGCAGAAAAGTGGCCTTTTTCTTTTAGAGACCCAAGTTCGATTTTCAGGCCCTGTAGAGTAGCCATCTGGACAGTTTCTGCGATTGCATATGCCTTTCAGCACAAGAAAAAGCAGAGGGAGCTGCCGGTGAGCAGAGTAAAGCAAGAAAGAAATGAGAATGACTCCACTTCCTCACCCCTGACCGCCATGAGCCGTGATTTCTGCCGGTGGCGCGCAAATTGAAGTTGTGCTGGAATTCCCATCATTTTATACTTCTCTTTTCATTGTTTCTCCATGAATAGAAAATAGAACTTCCTTGGACACAGCAATCACAGGCTTTAGATCACTTCAGGTACATGGAAATTCCAAAGATAATTTTTTTCTTTTGTGTTTAAAATGCATTTTCATGCCTCATTTCCCTGAGTACAAAAGTGATGACTATTCCATACCCAACCCTGTGTTTGCTGCTTAGTAGAGTCTCACTAAAAATGTGTCAGATGAGTAAAGATATGCTCCTTGTTGAACACTCAAGAAATATAGGAAAGGAAGAGGGAAAAATTTACATCATCTATAAAACCTACCAGCGTATATCATCGCCGTCAGTGAGTCGGTGTACGTCTCTCCAGTAGCTTATATGCATGTAGTGGAGGTCACACTGGATGCCTATCATGCTTTTATCACTTAACCTTATGGCATAAAAATTTCTTTTGTCACTAACATTTTTTGAAAATATAGTTAGGATGGCTATAAAATATTTCGTCAATAGATGCAATATAATTTCACTGCTGTTGGCTCTGTTAGCTATTTTCCACTTTTTGCTGTGGTGGAAATGAAGAAGCCTGTCCAAAAAAACAGGACAACTGTGTGTGTTCAGAGATAGAGCAGCACCGGCATAGAAAATGATTTATATCCGCCTTGCTTGGACTCTCATTGAGGAAGAGTGAGAATGCACCAGGATCTATTAACAGGTAAACGAAAAGTAATAAATTGTCAGCGTGTCTCCAAAACGGGGTAAGTGTGCCTGTTTTCTCACGATGATGAACTCACCCTGTGGCGGTCTGACAAGAGGTTTGGGGGCATTTTAATAGACTTATTGGAAGTTCTTGAGGGCGTTCACCTCTAATGTTTCTAGTGGTGGAATCACTCTACTGAGCTACAAATTTATAAGTAACTCATTTGTTTTTTTTTTTTTGTTTTTTTTTTTAAAGATTTTATTTATTTATTTGACAGACAGAGATCACAAGTAGGCAGAGAAGCAGGCAGAGAGAGAGGAAGGGAAGCAGGCCTCCTGCTGAGCAGAGAGCCTGATGTGGGACTCGATCCCAGGACCTTGAGATCATAACCAGAGCCGAGGGCAGCGGCTTAACCCGCTGAGCCACCCAGGCGCCCACAAATTTATAAGTAACTCATTTGTTAATTACCCAGGACATCCCCTGCACAGGCTTGCTTCTCTGGCCAAATACGAACAGCAGACACTGGCTCATACATTAATGCCCCCCCAGATACAAGGAAATTCCTCCAAGCATGATAACCTAGGCATGAATAGGCCCAGAACATCACCAAGGTTTGAATAATAACTAGTGAAGTTCAACCTGTGAACCTGGACAACTGCATCAGCGGCAACATGCCACCATTCAAGTCCCTGAGACCTTTTTCCCAGGTTGCACACAGGTGGTAGTGTTGTGGTACCTGTAAACTGAAACACGACGTTCTCAGCCTCAGCTCTGCCTCTGGTTTGTGGTAAGATCTGGGGGGCCATGCGGGTACCACTGGGAGCTTCATTAACTCTTCTGGATTCTTTGTTTACCACCGAATGGACTAAGATGCACCTTAATGGTCTGAAAGAAGTGATGGAGCTGGCCTTGGGTTAATCCTGGCACTAGATCAGTGGGTCTGGAAACACGTTTCCAAACTACAGGGTCTAATAGACATGTTACATACATGTATATACATATATACATCATAATACAGACAGCATAGGCACATGGAAGGAAATTCATGAAATTATGTTCTCCTAATGATAGAACAAATGAGTTGTTGCTTCAAAACCACTGAGTAATAAAAAGGCACCTTTTTTTATGCACCTAGACTGAGTACATAAACTTAGCAGCAGAACGAAAAATTAAAGCTGTAACAACAGGTACCAACTTAGCAACTGTACACACACACACACACACACCAGAGGATGTGTAAGTGTGTACATACATACACAAATACTCCTTGGCTACTGTCTGCTTTTTTTTTTTTTTTAAGATTTAATTTATGTATTTGACAGACAGAGATCACAAGTAGGCAGAGAGGCAGGCAGAGAGAGAAAGAAGCAGGCTCCCCACTGAGCCGAGAGCCCGATGCGGGGCTCGATCCCAGGACCCTGGGATCATGACCTGAGCCACCTGAGCTGAAGACAGAGGCTTTAACACACTGAGCCACCCAGGCGCTCCAGCTTTTGATCAAAATCTAAATCAGAGTGTGGATTTTTTTCTTTGCTTAAACATTTCTGCCTGAAAGGAAACAACACAATGTGGGGCCAATGCTTTCAGTCTGAGCACTGAGGACAGTACACACCGAAGTTTCCAGAGCGCAGCAGAACCGAGTCTACTTCAGCCCCCGCAGCTCTGCCTCATGTAACGGCACCTCCAAAGCCTGCACTATGAGGCTCATAACAGGGAAAGTCCACAGGATTTGTGTCCAAGATTGTCATTCTTTTCTTGTGTGTTAACTGCCTTCACCCTCAGCTGAGTGGGAGCCCCAGGCCTTGGCTTTGACCTGCAGTGAGCCCAGGGAAGGGGGAGGCAGGAAGTCTCAGCAACGGTTCACTATTTACAGTAAAAGGAAACCGGTGCTGGAGTCCTAGGAGAGAGCCGTCAAGGAAAATTTGAAACATCAGAGCAAAAATGAAACCAAAACTTTCTTTCAAAGCCAGAAATCTGCCGTGAAGGCAGCCATGAGACGTGTGGTGGTACTTTTTCTGAGATCCCACTGCTGGGGCAGAGTCACCAGCCTGGGGCTGGGGGATAGAGGGGGGCTGTTGGGGCAGTTAACTGTTAAGGATACAGGGCTGTCTTTGCATACCTAGCACAACATGATTTTTTCAAAGTCCTGATGGGCCTTTGTATTCCAACCAACTCTCGTTTCCCTATTTTGTAATTAGATGAGCCTGAAGAGGAACTGGTGGCTTTGGGAGAACTGTTGTATGTGTTCATTTCCGCAGCTGCATTCTTTCCCTTCTGCTCCGTTTGTACCAAGCTCGCTGGCTGCTGTTTAGGGCTGGCGAGTGTGGGACTGCCTAAGCCATGAACGGCCTCACGGGTGCTGTCCTCTTCTGGGCAGTGGTAGCGTGGGCTGAAACGAACGAGCCTTTGGGAGAGACGAATGAGTCTGGATTTCAAAAATGCAAGAACGCCTTGAAACTACCTGTTCTAGAAGCCTTACCCGGAGGGGGCTGGGATAACCTGCGGAATGTGGACATGGGACGGGTGATGGACCTGACTTACAGGGGTTGCAGGACCACGGAAGATGGACAGTACATCATCCCCGATGAAATCGTCAGCATCGCCCAGAAACAAAGCAACCTCGAGATGAACTCTGAAATCCTGGAGTCCTGGGTGAATTACCAGAGCAGCACCTCCTTCTCCATCAACTCAGAGCTCTCCCTCTATTCCAAGGTCAATGGCAAATTCTCCTCTGGTTTCCAGAAGATGAAGACCCTTCAAGTAAAAGACCAAGCTGTGACTACCCGGGTTCAGGTGAGAAACCTGATCTACACAGTCAAGATCAACTCAGCGCCAGAGCTAAGCTGGAGGTTTAAGAAGGAGCTGATGGACATCTCCGAGCGCCTGGAGAACAACCAGACGCGGATGGCGACCTACCTCGCAGAACTGCTGGTCCTCAACTACGGCACCCATGTCATCACCAGCGTGGATGCCGGCGCAGCTCTCATCCAGGAGGACCACATCCGAGCCTCATTCCTACAGGACGGCGAGAGCAGCCGCACCGCCGTGACTGCCTCTGCTGGGATTGCCTTCATGAACATCGTGAACTACAAAGTTGAGGAGAATTACACCTCGCAGAGCGCCCTTACCAAGAGCTACCTCTCGAACCGCACCAACTCCAGGGTGCAAAGCATCGGAGGGGTTCCCTTTTACCCGGGCATCACCCTCCAGGCCTGGCAGCAGGGCATCCTCAACCACCTGGTGGCCATAGACCGCGCTGGCCTGCCTCTGCATTTCTTCATCAACCCCGACATGCTGCCCGAGTTGCCGGGACCCTTGGTCAAGAAGCTGTCCAGGACGGTGGAGGCCGCCGTGAGGCGCTATTACACGTTCAACACCTACCCTGGATGCACCAATGCCAATTCGCCCAACTTCAACTTCCAGGCCAACACGGATGACGGCTCCTGCGAGGGGAAAATGACCAATTTCTCCTTCGGAGGAGTTTATCAGGAATGCACCCAGCTCTCCGGGAAGGAGGTTGTCCAACTCTGCCAACACCTGGAGCAGAAGAATCCCCTCACTGGTGACTTCTCCTGCCCCTCTGGCTACTCCCCAGTCCAGCTGCTCTCCCAGATCCACGAGGACGGCTACAACCAC
Organism: Mustela erminea; assembly: GCF_009829155.1. Classification (NCBI taxonomy): domain Eukaryota; kingdom Metazoa; phylum Chordata; class Mammalia; order Carnivora; family Mustelidae; genus Mustela; species Mustela erminea. Next base: position 102,378,757 of record NC_045622.1, on the reverse strand, counting down.
CTGGAGTGCCGGCGGAAATGCACCCTCCTCGTCTTCTGCAAGACGGTGTGCGAAGACGTGTTCCGGGTGGCAAAGGCTGAATTTAGGGCTTTTTGGTGCGTGGCGGGCGGCCAAATACCAGAAAACTCAGGACTGCTTTTTGGGGGCCTCTTCAGTGGTAAGAGCATAAACCCTTTGACCAACGCGCAGTCCTGCCCGGCTGGCTATCTTCCACTGCGGCTCTTTGAAAGCCTCAAGGTATGTGCCTCCCTGGACTATGAGATGGGATACAGATTTTCAGTCCCCTTTGGTGGCTTCTTTAGCTGTGCAGTCGGGAACCCTTTGGTGAATTCTGCTGCATCCAAAGATTTGGGGACACCTTCACTAAAAAAGTGTCCCGGGGGCTTCAGCCAACACCTGGCCATCATCAGTGATGGATGCCAAGTGTCCTACTGCGTCAAGTCCGGGCTCTTCACAGGAGGGGCTCTGCCCCCTGCAGGCTCCCCCTTACACCCAGCCACCCCTCATGAGTCAAGCTGCCACTAACACTGTCTTAGTGACTAACAGTGAGACGGCCAGCTCCTGGATTAAAGACTCCCAGACCCACCAGTGGAGGCTGGGGGAGCCGTTAGAGCTGCGCAGGGCCATGAGGGTCATCCGTGGGGACGGCGGTGGTCTGTCAGGAGGGGCAGCAGCTGGGGTCACAGTGGGGGTCACCACTGTCCTGGCAGCCGCCATCGCCCTGGCCGTCTATGGCACCCGGAAGTACAAGAAGAGGGGCTACCAGCTGTTGGAGGATGAGAGGCAGAGTCTGGCTGTGGGCACTGCAGACGCTGGAGGTGCCCCTGACCAAGAACAGGAGCGGAGTCCAGCCTGAATCTCTCCCCTGGAAACGCCTCTCCCATCTCTTCACGCTTGCCTTTTATCTGTCTCCACTTCTGCCTTCCTGAGGACTGGCGTGGCAGGTGCAGGAAAATGTAGGTATAACTTTGTGACTTCCTTAGGGCTCCCAGCCACAAAATGAACAGAGTTGCGTGGACAGGGTTGGGGAGGGTAGGACAGCCAACGTGCCTTTTAAGCCAAGGTCATCCTGGGGGCTAAAACGTGAAGGGGGTGTCATTTCTCTGTGTGCATCACTATTTATCTTCACCTGACTACAGCCCTGAAAAAAGAGAGCGGGGAGCATGCAGACCTTTGGGTTTGGGGACCCTGCATTTAATCCGAGATCGGTTTCCAATTCACGAGCTGTAAGAATTTGTTTTGTTTTTTAAATATCTCTCTGGATTTCATGGTCCTGGGGGCTGAAATTTCCCCCATAAGATATGGGAAGTCCCGCACGGGCACTGATTTTCAGCCTTGAGGGTTCTGTACCAATGCATGGGGTCCTCCGAAGCTTATCTGAACAGCAAGATGTTGTCTCTACTAAGTCTCTGTATTCTAGCTTTCCAACCACGATTCAGACTCACTCAGATCGGGCCACTCTTGGACTTGAGACTAGTGCCATAAGGTCCTCAAAAATATTTTAACTTAACAATCTTCTATTAGGAGGTTAAGAGAGAAGGGACGGTTTCGAGACAAGGCGTGAGGGAAAAAAAGATGAGAACTGGACAAGATCCTGGCGCTCAAGGGAAACTGAAATCCTTACTCCTAACCACCTGGTCTCTGAGACAGTTTCCTGGTCTCTGTTTCAAGAATACTACCCCTTCTTCATCCATGAGGGACCCCTCCCCTTCCCGTCCTCAGATCACTGTACACAACCCCAAGCACACACGCGTGTACCCCCAAACATACACGCACACCCCAAACACATGTGTGCGCACACACACCCCTTCCCACCCCCCCCCCCAGCACATTCCAGCAAGAAGTCTGCATTTTTCTAGGGGCGGGAGACAAGGGAAAATGCAAGAAGTCAAAGTAAGCCCACACCAAAGTATTATTTCCTCCCTAAAACCAAAACAGAATAGAAACTACCAATTATATATCTTTTTCTTCCCGCCCAGCAGAAAAGGGGCAGTCATGATCAAATCCACGTTTTTAAATGAAACAAAAAAGGCATCCAACACCATTCGTGACACATTTATTTCAGTTCCGGCAGATGTCCTTCAGGCATCCAGCAGGATGTAGGACTGTTTCCTGGCATTTGGGGCTTTGTCCAATTTTATTTATTTATTTTTTCTATTTTGGCGGGGGGGAGATTTGCCTGATTTTAACACCAGTCTCATCGAATTGTAACAATTAGGGTGAGTTTATTAATATTTCTCCAGGACATTAAAAAAAATTTTTTTTTATTGACTAATCTCTACTCCCAATATGGGGCCTGAACTCACAAACCCTGAGATCAAGCGTCACATGCTCTATGGGCTGAGCTAGCCTGGCACACCTTCTCTACAACATTTTCAATTAATTAAATATCCCTTCACTGAATCAGATGCCACAAATGAGTTAATTTTTGTGAAGGATAATCTGCTCTCGCCTTGTTAACATTCACAATCACGAGTTTCGGCTTACATAAATCCTTCTGAGGACCCTGAAGCATCCCAGCCTGTGGGAAGATGGGAAGGAGCTTACTCCTTTGTCTCCCTGAGCCCTCCTCTCCCGGCTGCCCAGCCACCAACACTGATTTCTGCAACCTCCACTCGAATCCTGCCACTTAAACATTAAAATATTCTCCTAAACCTCTGGGTGTTTTGTGGGTGAGTTTCAGCTGAACTAACCACTTTTCTGCAAATTCCCCATGAATTCCTTGAAGACGACTGAGTTAGAGAGACAAAGTGCAGCTAACGGCTCTCAGACTTTTAATGCACTAACTGCCCTTTGAAATAGAAGTTCTTCTCAAACTTGTATTTCTAACAAAATTATGCATAAATATGCATTAAAGTGTGTACTGGAGAATCACGCTGTCCAACTGCTCATCTACAGGAAATGAGAACATGGGGGGTTTTCAGCCCCCCCACAGCCATCACATCATTTTTCAGCCATCATCTCATTTTGCAAAGTCAGAACCCAGGGCGGGGAGTTCACAGGCTCTGCTGTCCTGACCCGGGAGCCCAGCCTGGGCTCTGTGGAAAGATGAACCCCACCTTCCGTGAAAACACTCTCTAGATTCTCAGAAATCGACACATTTGGGTGATAAGGGCAGGTTTGTATTTGCATTTCGTGTTCGTGTTAGTATTGGGATGATTAATACTAAACATTTACTTGAGAAACAACAGCTGGCAAACTATTGAAACGTCTGCTACATTGTAGTCAGGTGGAGAGAACTGTAAGAAGCAAACATCCACGTGTTTTAAGGCGGTCTTTTCCGCATAGATTCACTTAAATTTCCCCTGCCATGCGGTCTCGTTCTTGAGAGGAACTAGAAGTCAAACCAGGTCCCCTGGTCAAATGTGTGGTTGCAAAAGATTTGGGGGGGAAAAAAAGAGGACTCCCCCGCCCCCATTCTGGTCTTGTGGTTGCTTACAGATTGGGGAAGGTGCCCCACATGCCCCGTATTTAGGTGCCCTGATCTGCAAAAAGCAGAAGGTTAACAGCCATTTGTGGTTTGTTCACTTGCCATTTATTGTTCTGCACATACACCTCATGAGCACCAGGTGGCGATGTCCTCTCACAGAGCAACACCAAGGACTTCAAAACACCAGTTACGAAGATTTAGGTTAGGACATTCACCTTCCCTCTCCCAGAAAACCCCCCACTCAATTGCCAGTGACCACAGACAAGAAAAGGGGACAGGGCCCTTTCTTGTACTGCCCCCTACCCTCTCATGCACACAACAGTGCAATACCAGGACGAGTACTTTTGACCAAGTGTAAAACCACAGAGAAGTCCAAGTTTTACAAAAAAAGGTGGGGGAAAGGGTATGAAACACAAAGGCACACACAACCACATATACACAAGTAACCTTTAAGGGATGGGCATCTGACAGAGTTCGTCTGCAATCCCATTTGTCATCCCTCAGGCAGACTCAGGAGGGGGCAAAGTGGGCTGCTGGTGCATGAAAGGAAAGGCATAGGATTCCCCTCAGGGGCCAGGAGACACAGCAGGAACAGCCATGGCGGGAAAACATCCTGTGTCGGAGCGGTGGGTGCTCAGGACCCCTGCTGGCAGGGTTTTCGTTGAGCCGGAGACTGTGCCTTTCCAGGGCCGGCACAGAGAAAGGGCAAAGGGGCACCCCCTCCCTCCACATCTTGCCTGGCACAGTGTTAGAAAGGAGAGTCAAGACCCCTTCTGCCTAGAAAGCCCCCAAGAGGAGCTGCATGAGGGTGAGATCATGCCTCCGGAGCACCCCAGGGAAGAAGAGAACCAGGACGCAGACGTCGTCAGCACCCTGAGGGGGAAGTCTTGAAGGTACGAAGACTTATCCTGAAAGAGGAATTGCCCCTGGCACCCTACCTGCCTGGTCCGTTCTCGGAGTCCTCCCCCGTCTTCATTCAGCTGTCCCCTTGCCCACCCGCCCCTTCTTCTGCCTACTGCAAGGAAACCAGCCTCTCTCCCGGCTGCCCTCTGCCAGGGGTCAAGGTGCATTTTCTTCCTCTCCCCACCTACTCCACAGCTGTGTGTTTCTACCCACTGACCCTCAACCTGTTTCCTCATCCCCGTGGGTGAGAAGCTCGGCAGACACTTGACCCGGGTCTCCCGCTGAAGGCGGGGATGGGACGAGGTCTCCAGTGAGGCTCTTCCACGATCTCTGGTACACCACAGCCTGGCAAAGGGCAGAGGGTGGGTGTGATATTAAACACTGCAGCAAGGTCCCTTCCTCCTGACTGTGGTAGGAAACTGTGCCCTGTGGAGCCGTGAACTCAGGCCCTAAGTCCTGGTCCACTAGTAACATAAGATGGCAGGCGGCCGACAGGAGAAACCGGACCGGAGGTGTCAGGAACAATTCCTCCTGTCAGAGTTCCCTCTGCTGGAGCCAGTTAGCATCCTGATAGCCATTTGGAGAATGAAGAAAGGCTCAGCGCCAGCATGTCCCAAAGAACTGGGTGACTCTCGGGTGAATCCACTGGTCCCATCAACGTGAAAACGGCTGCGGGCGAACAGCAAGCAGCTACGGAGCCAGTTCGCAGGAAAGCCTGGCTTCGGGTTCTAACTTAAGTACCATTTCTGAAGGTTCTTTTGTTTCATTTTTCTAGCATCAAAAACCTTCCAAATATTATGAAATATATATGGATATATATACGTCAAACCCCCAAAACATGAGGTATATAAATTCAAATTAGTATCCAGAGGAACTTCCCCCAAACACATAGTTCAAAGAACCCACTTTCTAAGGGAGATTTGGGTTTCCCTTTCTTGATCCCCTTTCTCTCCTCCCTGACCCCCAATTCATTCCTTAAGGGAAGTGGAACGCAAGAGGAATGCTGGAGAGGGTATAGACCAGAGTCTTGGGACACAACCCAAACGCAGGTTGGACTGGCCCACGATGTGGTCCCAGCCCTGTGAGGAATGAGCTGAAAAGTCTCCCTCCATGCTCAAGCTCAATCTGTGATAGATGAGGGGGTCCAGCACCACCTCGGGGCTCTGATTAGGAAATGTGCATGGAGACAGATCAAAGCCCTCATAGGAACAAGACTGGGTGAATTGGTTAGATCTGATCTTGAAAGAGATATAAAAAGGGGTCAGTCCAGTCCTCACCTTACACGTCTCCCCAAGCACATCCCTGGGGCATCTGGGTCCAAGTTTACTACGGGATGGGTTGCAAAAGGTGAGGGAGGTTAAGGAACCACAGCGGGACTGTTTGACCCCCATCAGACCTGGAGTCTGACAGTTCGCAAAAAGGACGGGAGAACAGGATGGGACTGTCCACCAACCTGCCCAGTGGTGCACACACGCACACACACAGATGCACATACACAGATGGCACAGAGCCCAACATGGGCTCTACTCACAGTGACTTGATGAAACTCATGGAATCTTTGAGCTGGTCTGGGATGAGTTGGGAAGAAGGCTATGGGCTCCTCTCCCTGAGGACAGTTCAGATGCTAAGTGGGATGCAGACTCTGGTCTGATCAGAGAGGGGCTGGAAACATCACGGGATGCCACCCCAGAGAGGAAACCCAGAGTCCATCCATCCACACAAGAGAACCAGATGCCTCTTTGGACAGGTCAAAAACGTGAGGAGGGAGGGCTCAGAGAAGCCAGGGACTATGATGAGAGCTGAATGTGCTCCCAGAAACCTTTGCTTCCCTGACCCTCCTGGCGGGAAGTGCTTCCTTGCTGTACAACGAGGCATTGATTTCTGATGTCACAGCAGTTAAGCGGTTCACCCCTTTCCCCCCAATCTTGCACAGTGAGAGCTCCTCACCTCCAGAGGAGGAGAGAAAAGCAGAAACTCCGCTCTCAAAGGAGAGTGGAAGCAGCAAGAAGCCAGCTAAGGTACTGAACCTCAGGCTTCACAAGGCCAGGGTATGGAGTGCCCTTGCAATGTCCATACCCTAAGTGTGCTGACCATGCCCCCTACTTAGGGGGGTGGGGGGTTCTTGCCTACCCAGCACCGAAAACTCCATGGGAACAGACCGAGGACGGCCCTCATCCCATGTTTCCTTTGTGGTGGATGAGGGTTATGAATGACGTCACCTTACTCAATCTCCCTCCCCCACTGTGGCCGGGAGGGATGGGGGATGGGGACAGGACAGAAGGGGAGATGAGGGAGTCGGGAGGGCATGGCACCAACTTCGACCTTGACCCTCCCACTTCCTGCCCTGTGGTCCCCATGGCCCCTCCTGGCCCATAGACCCCCCAACCCCACCCCAGCTCAGTCCTTCTCCTGGGCAGTGCTGTCCTCAGAAATGCCCTGGGCAGCCAGTTCAGCCAACACGTTATCCAGGTAATTGGCATCCGGGTAGCCATGACCTGTGAGATTAGAGCCGAACTCTGTCTTGTGGTGGACCTCGTTCCAGATCACGGTGTCTGATTCGCCCGTGGTGCTGGAGGTACCAATGGCAAAGATGAGGCGGCGATCCCAGGCCACAAGCAGCAGCTTCAGCACCTAAGCCAGTCAAGGCAAGAGACCAAAGGCAGACATTTAATGTTGGTCAAAGAGTATGCCTTGGACAGTAGAGCCTTCCCAAGGGTCCACCTCTATTTGCATCATGATGCCCCAAGAAGCACAGCGAAAAGAACGAGTTTGGATGTAGAGTTAGGGAGGCGTGAGTTAATTCTTGGTTCTGTCACTGGTGAACTGTGTGAACTTGGACAAATGACCACCTTTTTGAGCCTTAATTTCCTCACTTACAAAATGGCAATGATGATCTGCTAAATGTTACCAGCACTTTCACAGTAGAGACTGACTCACGCTACTCAACAAACATTAGCTGCCAGCAACACGGCTAAAAGATAGGACCTAGGACTTCAAGGAGCTTATGATCCTAGAGCTTCTGAAGCTGTGCCCTCTGCTTCCACCCCCCAAATGTAGTATTAGAGCACACGCAGCTAAAGACGCGCCACAGCGCTCCAGTGATGGGGTTGGAAATGCTGTGACATCAGGCTTTTTTGTTTTTTTTTTTAAGATTTTTTTTTTTTTGACAGACAGCGTGTGCACAAGCAGGGGGATTGGCAGACAGAAGGAAGGGGAAAAGCAGGCTCCTCGCTGAGCAGGGAGCCCGATGCGGAGTTCGATCCCAGGACCCCAGGATCACGACCTGAGCTGATGGCAGGCGCTTAACGACTGAGTCACCCAGGTGTCCCTCTACCAGGCTATTTCATATTTGTTTGCTGGCCTGGTCCTCACAAGTCCACCTGCAGGCAGATCTGGCAGGGGTTATTATCGTCTCTATTTAATAGGTGAGACCCAACGAGGTGTTAGGGCTTGCAGAATGTTCTAATTCAGCTAAATTTTTAAAAATTGTCATTGAGTGGGCACCTGGTTGGCTCAGTGGGTTAAAGCCTCTGCCTTCGGCTCAGGTCATGATCCCAGGGTCCTGGAATAGAGCCCCACATCGGGCTCTCTGCTCAGCAGGGAGCCTGCTTCCTCCTCTCTCTCTAACTGCCTCTCTGCCTACTTGTGATCTCTGTCTGTCAAATAAATAAATAAAATGTTTTAAAAAAAATTGTCGTTGAGTAAGACAACTGCCTACCACCCTGTCCAGCATGAAGAAAACACCCGATGAAAATGCTCAGGATTCCAAAAAGGACTACCACGGGGCACTTGGGTGACTCCGTCGGTTGATCATGTGACTCTTGATTTCTGCTCAGGTCATGATCTCAGGGTCCCGGGATGGAGCCCTGCATAGGGTTCTGCTCTCATCCGGGGCATCTGCTTGAGGATTCTTTCCCTCCACTCTCTCTCCTCCTCCTACTCTCTCTCTTTCGCTCTCCGCCCCCTGCTCTCTCAAATAAATCTTTTCTTTAAAAAGTTATATTTGGATATCAACTTCAGAAGGATGGGGGCCAGCACCCCTGGCCCCTGAGTTATTAAAGAGTCACCTGTGTATCAGTAGAAAAGGACATGAAGACACATTAAATAAATATGAGCCAAAGCACATGTGATCACAACAAGAGCTGTCAACACCCTGGGCGTTTTAGAAATGCTATTTTCATTTAATTTTTACAACATCCTGTCCATGCAGATAGAAATTGTCACCACTGTTTTATAGATCCGGAAACTAAGACTTCAGAATGTTCCTCTTTTATGCCAGTCCCCACATCTGGTAAATGCAGAACTAGGACTCTGTCTGAGGCCAATCCGGCTCCCAAACCCAGGATCTTATTACCTTGCTGTGCAAGAGTCCAAGGTTAGGGCCCCCGACCGGCAGACAAATGAAGTATAGAGGTGAGGAATTAGTGTGAGGAGAAGGCTTAGACCCACACTGTAGTAGGTCTGTATGCCAAGCTGAGAAGACAGCACATCATAAAGAAGGAAGGGAAAGATATCAGAACAATTTTGGGGTTTTTTTTTTCTAGTTTATTTCTTATCAACAAACAGCTTGATGCTAGAAACTGTGCTTTTGTTTACCTAACCTGGGAGGCTACAAGGTGACTCAGTCTGTTAAGCCTCCGACTCTTGATCTCAGCTGAGGTCTTGATCTCAGGGCTGTGAGTTCTAGCCCTGCACTGGGCTCTATGCTGGGCCTGGAGCCTACTTTCAAAAGAGGATACTTAACCCGGTGACAGGTGAAAGACGGAAGTATTTACTAGGTTGGTAGTGGCAGGATTAGAAAAGGAGTCAAGTGGGGCGCCTGGGTGGCTCCGTGGGTTAAAACCTCTGCCTTCAGCTCAGGTCATGATCTCAGGGTCCTGGGATCGAGCCCCGCATTGGGCTCCCAGCTCAGCAGGGAGCCTGCTTCTCCCTCTCCTACTCCCTCCCCTCCCCCTCCCCCTGCTCGTGCTCTCTCTCTCACAAATAAAATAAAATCTTAAAAAATAAAATCAAATCCACCTCTTGCCCAACACTGCCCCCCAGCACCCCACAAAAAGGGGCACAGCACACCCCTAGATCAATGGTTCTTATCCTTTTTGAGATTAGGGAAGTTTTAGAAAATTCAATGACTTTCTGGCCTTTGCCACAGAAAAATGAACATAAAAACTTTATTCTAACTTTATAATTTATAGAACCACTGAAGCCTGACCACAAATCACTGGGAATCCAGAAACCCAGTGATTTTTCCCTCTGCCTTTTTGGAGCCGTCATAGAATACAAAAGTACATTATAAAAAAAGTAATCTCCCCCAAATTAATATCCCTGCCCCAGAGCAGTGGCTCTGAAGCTTTAACGTGCTGTCCGATCACCTGGGATCTTGTAAAAATGAAGCAGTTTCCAAGGTTCTGCATTTCTACCAAGCTTCTAGGTGTGGCCCTGGTGCTGGTCCCAGGACCAGCAGCTAATAAGCAGCAAAGCCTGAGAGAAAGGATCCAAAAATAGAAGAATTATTGCTGGTATTATCCAGGAGAGGAAAAAACCCTGCCGCCACAGCCCTGCAAGAGAAAAAATTCTAATCATACCCACCCTTACCTATGGCTGATTCAAATATGACCTTAGTTACCATGTGCATTTAGAGTAAAAAGAGACCCCGCACTTTTTAGCCTGTGCATGGCAGGAAGCAAAACCTGGGGTCCTGACATAGAAGGAAATCCTCCCCACCCCACCCAGACGCCCGCTCTTACTTTTCTCCCTTTCTCGCTGTCTGGAAGGTAGCAGTGTCGTGGGAAGCCACGGGCGCTGAAACTCTTCCCGGGATTTGGGTGTTCTGGCCCCTGAAAGCAGAAAGAAATACAGCCAAGGGCAGTTTTCAGACGAGATAGGGGCCCTTCGGGGGGTCGGGAGGGTATTACGGCCGTAGACAAGTTTTCAAAAAACTTTTTTAAAAGATTTTATTTATTTGACAGAGAGAGAATAGAGAGAGAAGGCACACAAGCGGGGGGAGGGGGGTGGGAGAGGGAGAAGCAGACTCCCCGCTGAGCAGGGAGCCCAATGAGGGGCTCGATCCCATGACCCTGGGATCATGACCTAAGCCAAAGGCAGACACTTAACGACTGAGCCACCCAGATGCCCAAGGTTTCAAAATACTTTTGATGAAGGGACACAGACTGTGACAAATGCAAATAATGATGACAATAATAAGGGTCATAGTGTCTAGGCGGAAACAGATCGCAAAGCTGTGACAGGAGTGGTGTGACGCATGCACAGTGAAGTCTTCAGACCCGGGTCTGGACCCAGAGCTGCCACCTCCCAGAGGTGCTGGCTGGAGCCCTCTCTTGGGGTGTTGGTTCCATGTCTGCTAAATAGGGAGAATATGAGTGTGAAGTGTGCTTGGCCCCCGTGCATAGTAAGAGTCGGTAAATGTTCATCGTCATCACCCATCAGCTATGCTGGCTGTTTGCTTTTACAAAAGAGGAAAACCTGCAGCCTAGAGAGAGGTTACAGGGTTCCTCCAACGGCTTTGCCCAAACTTAAGTCCAGGTTTCCGAGGGCACGCTGAACTATTTATTTCCAGACTACTCAGAATCACGAAAGTGCCTCCACGCCAGGGGCCGTGCTATCCTCTTCTTTATCTGTTCATCCACTGATGGACCCTTATCTTAGGTCTCTTCTCTGCCTTGGCTATTGTGAATAACGCTGCAGTGAACATGGGGGTTCACCCATACCCCACAGTCTCCTGGGGCTGGGTGGGAAAGGAACGGACGCAGCTTTCACCCAGAACCCAGGCTTCCTAATCAGGGTCCAGAATGCGTCCACAGGTCCCCTGAGCAACTCACAAAAAAAGCGGGATTTTCTGCCAGGACCACAGCACATACTTCCCCCAACCCGTCCCCGTCCACACCCAAATGTCTGCTTATAATTTCTGAGCATCTCTGACCCCCTGAGGGTCTGTGGGACCCCTTGAAAAATCCCTTCTAGACGAAGCCAATATAATAATGATAATTCCATGCAGCTCCTGGCACAAGGCATCCTACAAATGGTAAATGAGTTCTGGCTGAAAAAAATGAGTGAACGATGGGGCGCCTGGGTGGCTCAGTGGGTTAAAGCCTCTGCCTTCGGCTCAGGTCATGGTCTCAGGGTCCTGGGATCGAGCCCCACATCGGGCTCTCTGCTCAGCGGGGAGCCTGCTTCCTCCTCTCTCCTTGCCTGCCTCTCTACCTACTTGTAATCTCTGTCTATCAAATAAATAAATAAAATCTTAAAAAAAAAAAGTAAGTGAACGAGTGAATGAATGCTTGAATGACAAAACTGAAAGAAAATACAGACTTTTGGTTTTGTTGGTTTTGGGGGTTTTTTGTAAATAATGGATGTGGTTGCAAATTGATGTTAAAATCCTGTGATTTAAAAAAGAATTGGGGTGCCTGGGTGGCTCAGTGGGTTAAGCCGCTGCCTTCGGCTCAGGTCATGATCTCGGGGTCCTGGGATCGAGTCCCGCATCGGGCTCTCTGCTCAGCGGGGAGCCTGCTTCCTCCTCTCTCTCTCCGCCTGCCTCTCTATCTACTTGTGATTTCTCTCTGTCAAATAAATAAATAAAATCTTTAAAATATAAATAAATAAATAAAAAAGAATTGTAAGGAACCCCTGGGTGGCTCAGCCCATAAGCATCTGCCTTCCGCTCAGGGCTCAGGTTATGATCCCAGGCCCTCATCCAGCTCCCTGCTCAGCGGGAAGCTGCTTCTCCCTCTCTCACTTCCCCTGCTTGTGTTCCTGCTCTCGCTGTCTCTCTCTCTCTGTGTCAAGTAAATAAATAAAATCTTTTTTTAAAATTAAATAAATAAATAAATAAAACTTTAATGGGGTGGAACAAAATCATCTACCGTTTCACAAACTGAATGACGTAAGTGCGCCATCGGAGAAGGGAACGGTCCCTGTGGGCACCTGAGAGAGGCAACACCATCTTCTTTTATTTTAAAGATTTTTTTTTTTTTTATTTTACAGAGAGAGAGGGAACACAAGCAGGGGGAGTGGGAGAGGGAGGAACAGGCTCCCCACTGAGCACAGAGCCCGATGCGGGGCTCCATCCCAGGACCGCAGGATCATGACCTGAGCAGAAGGCAGAGGCTTATGGACTGAGCCACCCAGGCGCCCCGCAACACTGTCTTCTTGGAGATGCAGGACCTGACAGCCCTGAGTTTCGTATTCATGTGACATCATTCCGCATTTACAACACGCTCACGGCCACGGCTCTTCGTCGGCCAGGCTGCCAAACAGAAGGGCCAATTCCCACCACGGCTCTGCCCGAGCCTCACCGGCCTGGGACGTGCCCAGGGTGCGGCCAACGCAGACGCCTGCCTGGCTCGGACCCAGCAAGGCTGCCTGCTCCCAGCCTGTCGCTAAGCGGAACAGTCACGACTCTGCCTCCCGCCCCCCCATCAGAGTCTCTCCCCCAGGGACTCGTTCTCTGAAGGCGGAGCTTCACGGTCTCCACTCTTCTTGGAAGCTCAAGCCTGTGGGGTCTCTGGGAGTCTCTGGGGATGGGGGCAGACGTGGCCCTGGGCGTCCTGCTGCAGACTCTCAGGGGTGGGTCTGCGGAGCAGCTGCCCTGACCCCAGAGAGATGCATTTCCCTTGACACAGGCTTGGAGCCCTTCTACCCTTTGGTGCCACCTCTCCATTCTTCAATCCCAGAGGCCGGGAAAAGAACCTCCTGGGAGATAGTTGCTCCCCACCACACCCCCCACCCCCGACCCCCTTTAGCCCGTCGTTCTACTTCTCACCACGGCCGGCCGGGCCCCAGTGCCTCCCGTGTTCGGGTCCCAGGACCGTAGCAGCCACTAACTTCTCCTGCCGTGCTGGTGTTCCTGAACTGCATTCCCAACTACACAACCTCCCATCCCGCTAGTCGTGCCCAGCAGCCTCCCAGGGCTCCCCACAGCCTGGCAAGTACACAGGCTGGCGTCCTTCCTCGGCCTGGCCACGGTCCCCCCTCAGGGTGTCGTCTTCTCCATCCTTCACGCGCCCTCCCCCATCCCACCTATGCAAGTCATAAGCCCCAAATCAAGCTCTTCCTCGTGGGCCTGCAACACTTCTCCGCTACAACCCCGCTGTGTCCTCCCACTACCAAGGTTTTCCATTTCTTCATGGCTCTTAAGGCCCTACTACCATATGCCCCGCCCTGGACATTCTCCACCCAGCCCTCCCAGACAGACAGACAGACATAAGCCCTCTTCCTTACGACAAGCAGCGTCTTCCGCTAACACCGGTGACCAGGCACTCAGCACCGGAGCCCTGTGCCCAAAACCACAACGTGCACAGAGGGTTCCCAGCTGTACAGCTGAGCTCAGAAAGGTCAAGTGGTCATCCAAAGTTCCAGCCAATAAGGAGCCAGCCATTGGTCAGAACCCGGGTCTGCCAGACTTTGGAGACCCTGTGTGGCGTCCCACAGCATTTATCAGTGCACACCGTGTCTGGCTCTATGGTTTAGTGGTGTGTATCTATTTTCCCAGACTGGCTGGTAAGGTTTTTATTCAATTCTTTTACAGACTGTCATCACCCCACCCCACCCCCTGTTTTATATCTTCCACGTGACTTATCATCAGTTGGAAGAAACCTGGTTGTGCATCTGTGTGGTCTTCCTCATCCCCCCTAGAGTGGGGACATCAGGGGAACAAGTACCGTCCGTTTTGTCCACCATTGTTTCTCCAGAACCTAGAAAGCTCCTGGTCCATCATCCATCTTCCAGTATTTGTTAAATAAGAGACAGGGGCGCCTGGGTGGCTCCGTTGGTTAAGCGTCTGCCTTCGGCTCACGTCCTGATCTCGGGGTCTCAGGAACAAGCCCCGCACTGGGACTCCCTGCTCAGCGGGAAGTCTGCCTCTCCCTCTCCCTCTGCCCTTCTCCCTGCTCATGCTCTCTCTCTTTCTCTCACTCAAATAAATAAATAAAACCTTAAAAAAAGAGATAGAGAGACAAAATGGAAAAAGGCAAAGCGGAGGGAGGAAGGAAGAGTGAACTAATAAATATTTGCCCAACAGATGAATCCAGTAAGTACCCTAGATCGTTTAGGAAAATCTTCAATGTGTGAAGGAAGGAACGCATTTGTATTTACTGGCAAGAATATTGTTCAATTTGCTCCTTAGGACTATCTTTCAAAGAATCAAAAGAGGAGAGAAGTGTCCCCAAAAATCAAAGGCAGGGAACATCTACCAAGTATTAAATGCAAATACGATTTGACAAAAAAAATTCTGCTTCTGCAAAATTATTCTACAGATATACTCACAGGCATGCAAGGTTATTCCCTACGGCATTATTTGTTGTAGTGAAAGATCGGAAACAATCCACATGCCCATCAAATGGAGACTGTGGAATAGAAATTATGGTATATTTATATGATGGATTATCACCCAGAGCGAAGAAGGAACGAGGAAGCTATACTGACAAGGGAAGATCTACAAACTATATTTTAATTGAAAAATGCAGAGTGCAGAACAGGGTGTCTCATATGTCATCTTTTGTGTACGGATGGATAGGTTGGAAACGATCTTTGCTGTGCAGGCAGAGAGAAAGCCGGGAGACACATAGGAAAGTAAGCACAACGGTGGAAGGCCCCATGGGGGCAGGGGGTGAGACCGTGTGGATGGGCGAAAGGAAACTTTCCATAGTATAAAATTACCTTAGCCTTCTTGGGCTGCCCTAACCAAATACCACAGACAGGGTGGCTTAAGCAACACAAATGTATTTCTCACAGTTTTGGAGGCTGGGAAGTCCAAGGACCAACAGACCCAATGTCTACTGAGTGCCCCCTTCCTGGTTCACAGGCGTCTGTCTTCTCCCTGTGGCCTCCATGTGGCAAGGGGTCAGGGAGGGGTCCATGGGGGCTTTTTTCACAAGGACACCAATGCAGGTCCTGGGGGCAGCACGACATAACCTGTTCGGTTTCACGGGTTCCCAGCTGGAGAGGAACTTGTACGTGGGGTCTCTCCTACCTCTGGTCTACATGGTCTGTAGGCCAGACCTTGGATTGAGACTTTCAAGCTGATGCTGGAGTGAGTCTTAACTCACTGGACTATAATGCCTTTTGCACGCAAGGACAGAGGGGGTGGAGTGCTATAGACTGAAAGACTGTGTCCCTCCGAAATTAATGGGTTGAAATCTAACCCCAAAGGTGATGGTATTTTTTGGAGGAAGGACCTTGGGGTGGGGGGAGGCTACGATGAATCCTCCCGAATGGCATCAGCGCCCTTCTGAAAGAGACCCCAGAGAGCCCCCCGGCCCTCGTGCCATGAGGACACAGCAAAAAGACATCTATGAGCTAGGAAGCAGGCCCTTACCAGACAATGAATCATTTTTTTTTTTAAAGATTATATTCATTTGAGAGAACAGGAGAACGGAGAGGCTCAGAGGGAGAAGCAGACTCCCTTGCTGAGCTGGGACCCTGATGCAGACTCAATCTCGGGACTCTGGGATCATGACCTAAGCCCAAGGCAGTCCCCTAACCAACTGAGCCACCCAGGCGCCCCCAGACAGTGAATCTGCCGGCACCTTGACCTTGGACTTCTCAGCCTCCAGAACTGTGAGAAATGACTTCCTGTTGTTTCAAAGCCACCCAGTCTGTGGTGTTTTGGTACAGTGGCCTGAACAGATTAAGACACACATATCACCTGCCAACATGCAAACCTAAAACAAAACAAAACAAAACAAAACCCGCCAGCGGCTGAGAGTGAGCGCACCTGAATGCCAGGAGGAATGCTGTAGATGATCCGGATGGTCTTGCAGTCGGGGTGGCCAGGCAGGGAGTGAGGGATGAGGTGGTACTCCATCTTCCCCGGGGGCTGAGTGCCTGTCTTCACTCCATAGATGGTCTTACAGGTTGGGCACTGCAGACTCCCATCCTGAGGGGACAAGGCAGGAACAGCCAGATTGGGAATCAGTTTGGGTAACAACCTCCCCACCTAACACTGGAAGGACACAAAGATAAAGGGCCAGGGGAACAAGATGCAGCCGAATCAGTAAATTCCACAACTCGGCTCCGGGCTCAGGGACGTGTAAGAAGAGACCCCACCCTTGCAAAGGAGACCAGCTCCCGAGGGCGGGTTCAGTCATTATTTAACCGCTAAGTACCAAGCAAGTGGGACAGACAACGAAGCACTAGGAGGGCAGCCACTGCCAAACAGCCGAGCGTCACCACCCCCTGAAGAGCTTGCTAGAAATAAAGATGTCTGGACCCCACCCCAGGACACCGAGTTGGATTGGTCAGGGGTCGGGGATTGGCTACAGAGCACATTGGTTAAGAGTAAAAAAAATAAATGAAGAAAAAGAAGAAAAGGAGGAGGGGGGAGGGGGAGGGGGAGGTAGTCAGCTATCCACCTGCTGTGTGACCTTGGGCAAGTTAATTAACCTCTCTGGGTCTTGATTTTTGGTGGTTTTTTTTTTTGCTTTTTTGTTTTGTTTTGTGTACAAAACAAGAAGATAATAGTATCTATCTCACCGGGTTGTTGGAAGGATTAAATTAGATAACCCACAGGAAGGGTTATACACCCTGAAGAGGCGTATCTAAATGTTATTTGTGCTTTTATGATCTCTGTGCCGAGTCTAATGCTCCTCCAGGTTTGCAAACCACTGCTCTGAGAAGAGAAAGTGGGCGCCATGTGCTGGAGTAGATGAAGCTAACTTTGAAGGAAATGGTCCCTGAAGAAAAGCTGTGAATTGGCTTTAACAGAGGGAGCATAAGGTCTGCCCACATGGTGAAGGAGGGAAGGAGTCGTTAGTTATAGCATTTTCTACCTTACAGCAGAGTTTATATCTTGTTTCATTTAGCCCTCACCTGAAAAGGAATATTAGCCTTATTATGATTATTAGCCTTAAAAAAAAAAAATGGGTCCCTTTAACAGAGAGGAAAACTGAGGCACAGCACAGTTGAAGGTGAGGGCCCCAGCCGGTGTGTGTAACCCCCCCAGCTCTCCATAGCACCTCAGTGGCTGTGGTGGGGGGCAGGACCAGACTCTGGATGCAGATAGAAGAGGCCCTGGCTTCACAGGGGGGCCCAGCGAGGCTTGGCCTACGTGGTTGGGAGGAGCCTTGTTCCCAGGCTTTCCAGAAGAGAGTGGGTGAGAAGGAAGACGAGCGCAGGGAGCAATGTGTGCAGAAAGGGCTGTTGCGCAGCTGGGAGAGGAGCTCTCCAGGACATCTGCAGCATCTTAGGAGGACTGAGATCCTCTGCGAAGCTATCTGGGGACTTTTCAAAGGAAGCTCCAAGAATTTAAAAGAAAAACCTATATTGAAGATGATGGAGAAGTTTCCTTCATGCGATGGATGGATGGGAACCCAAGGCTTGGGGTCTAGAGCCCAGGGTCCCGCTCTCTCAGACTCGCTTCATTTCTCTCTGGGTCCTTTTGTTCCATCTTCTGTGCAAAGAAAATTTTAAATGCATGCTTCAAAGTATTAGTGCTAAAAGAATGAAGGATAGTGTCTTGAGGCATATTTCTGAAGCACTATGGAAATAAATACAAAAAGGTGCTAGGTTATTCTTGAAAACGGACACCAAAAAGGGAATCAATGAGCTAGAAAACCCCTTTAAATCCAGAATAACCCCTTAAAATGCCAAGTCCCAGTGAAACTTCCTAACCTAGGGTCAGGAAGTTGAGCACCAGACTGGACAGGCATCACGCATCAATGACTGAGCGCGAGCCCTCGGAGTCAGACAAAGATCCCAAGGTCTGCACTACGGGAACTTAAATCCCAGGCTATATAAAGATGAAGGGGAAAATTACAGCTATCAAGGAGATATCAATTTGAATAATAATGGTGGTAATACCCTGTAAACTAGGTATTGTTTTATCTCCATTTCCAGGTGGAAAATGAAATCTCAGAGAGATTGAAAATCTTGCCCAAGGTCATCCAGTTGCTAAACCAGGTCATGCTTGAGTCTGCTATCTCTCCTGCCTCTACTTTTTCCCATAGCTAAAGAAGTTCAGAGCAGCCTCCCAAAGCCAGAGTTTTTTCGGAGGATGAATAAGAAGTTGGAGATATCAGGGAAATCTCAGACTCTGATGCCATCCGAGCTGGTCTGGAGAAGCAAGGAGGACTTGAATTCATGGAGATGGAGGGATGGTTACTGTGGCACAGCAAAGAACAGGAGAAAAGTCAGTGGCTCCGTGAAAGCTCAGACAGTGTAAGAGAGCGTTATCATCTAAGGAGACCCCCAGATTCCTGGGGACCAGCTTCCAAAAGGAATAGCACTCCATCATCAACAACGGACAAGACGCGCATCACAAACGGCCTTCCCATGGGGTGCTTGGGTGGCTCAGATGGTCGGGCATCTGCCTTCAGCTCAGGTCATGATCCCAGAGTCCCGGGATCAAGCTCCACGTCAGGCTTCCGACTCAGCAGGGAGTCTGCTTCTCCCTCTGCCCCCCTCCTAGTGCTCGCTCTCTCTCTCTCTCTCTCTCTCTCAGAAATAAAATCTTAAAAATAAACAAACAAATGCCCTTCCCCTTCTCCAACAGGGGGTTTCGAAGGGCCTAGCAGGAATACTTCGGCAACAGTCCCTAATGCCTCTGAAGGGGCAATTGAGGGTGTTTTGAAATTGTCCATACAAAATGAATTGTAACTGAAAATCACTAGCCCTGGAGAAGGACGGGCAATTTCAGGAAATCCGTCTACACTGGTAGTGTACAATGGACACCCCCCCTCCTCCACCCGCCCCCCCCCACCCCGGTCGTCTCTGTCTCCCCAACCCCAAGAACCTTCAGGGACTGGAAGTCTACAGCTCTCAGACCGTCACACCCAGTGTAGAGACTGGGAGCAGTTGCCTAAGACAGGTTATCATTTTGTGGAGGCCTGATGCTGCTGAGAACAGCCGAGACGCGCCCCCCTCCACCGATCACCTGGGCGCAATCCCAAAGGGGCCCAGCAGGGGAGGTGGCAGGTGCCCCATGGGCCAGGGCTAACCTTGTTGCCGTTGTTGTACATGGCGACCAGGCAGTAGATGTGGTAGATGTGGCCGCATCTGGACAGCTTGCCCACCAGCTCAGGCTTGACCGTTGGCTGCAGGCCCTTGTAGCCTGAGGGGGCCGTGAGGCGCTCCATGCAGATGGTGCAATCCTGAGGGTGGGAAGGCAGGGCAGAGAGACCATCAGCTCTCACTGGCCTGGAAGCCAGAGCACCTCACCGTGAGGTCCAGCAGCTGTCCCCGCTGCTCTTCTAGAAAACCCACAAACCAAGGTATAGACGAACGTGATTTTGGGAATCTAAATACAGCCTTATCCCACTTTACACGACAGAACAATTCTTCCAATAATGGCTGGCGTCGGTCCAGGGCTCACCCCCAAAACTATGGGAGGAAACAGACTCTTGCCCATAGACCCCTTTAAGCTGAACGTTTGCAAAGGAATTGCACCCCAAGTGTACCAGAGGGGTATTTAAAGAAGTCTGCAAGAGGATTTCTCAACTTTGGCATTATTGGAATTTGGGGTTGGAGCAGTCTTCCTTGAACGGGCTGTCCTGGGCACCGCTGGGTGTTCAGTATCCTTGGCCTGTGCCCACAAGCACTGCCCTTCCCCCCAGACACACAAAATCCCCTCTGGCTGAGAACCGCCGATCTACATCAAACCCACTGAAAAGTCGGCTCCCGTAGCTTATCATACCGTTCGTCTTGTATTCAGACTATTAATGGAAAGGTAGCTTAGACTCAATCAATCAGCTCTTTGCTGAGCAGGGCCGGGGGCTAGGGGAGGGTCAGGGGACGACTGCAGCCCCGGACCACCAACCTCGGAGCCCTGGGTCAGCTCTAAGCGGCTCTGTGCCCCTCAGGACACAGCCGGTCCCACAGCCGGTCAGCTGCTCCCACGCAATCCTGAGGAAAACTCCAGCAGGGGAAATGCTGGCGGGGGAGCCCGGCCCTGCTCCCCCTGCACTCACCTCATCCGGGGGATGCCGGACTTTCTGCAAGTACTTCTTCAACACTTCTTCCGGGGTTTTACCTGTGGGGGGACAGGACGGTTGGTGGGCCACCGAGACAGAGATAAGGGATCAAACAGCCCTGTCAAGAGGGGTTTGCCAGACAGGGGCTGTCAGCCAGGATCCAAGCAGGAAAGGGCAGGAACTCATTCTGCAGTAATCAGGTGTAAGACCCTGAAAGGGAGTCAGCAGATGGAGGAGAGAGACTGGGGGTGTCTGAGGCGGTGGGAGGTGTCCCTGCCTGTCCTTACCTCCTGCAGTTTTCCCCTGACATCCCCCAGGGCCTATTTTCAACAGACCCGGGTTTTGCCTGAGATTGGTTATTTGAGTGGGTTTCTCTTCCATATAATCAGAGCCTGGGCAGGCCCCCAACGAAGCAGTGAGAAGACAGCCGAAGGCACTGTGTAAACTGTTACACGTTAAAAAAAAGAAAGAAAGAAAGAAACCCCATGCGGTAGGCTTATCACTTTCTCCTTTTACAACGTGCTAAGTACCATCTAGATCTATAATGTGGTGTCAGAGTCACGTTATTTTCATGGGAAAGCAGGAAGTGATGCCCGCAGCTTCGGGATGCTGTTCCCTGGCCGCTGGCGGTGCTGCAGCTGCCAGCAGAGAGAGCCCGGCAGCGGGCAAGCATCCTGCCAGCTTCCCGTGATTCTGGAGGTTTCTCTGGGGACGGGACTAGGAGGCAGGACGACACGCCTTCAAAAGGGTCCGTGCCTCCCTGGGCACCTCCCTGTCGGAGCCGCTCTGAGCTTCTGTTTTCTCCCCTCGAAAACAGGAAAAAGCAACACCACCAGCTCAGAGGGTTGCTTTGACAATCCGGTGAGCGAATAGACCCAGAGTCCTTTAGCACCTTTCCAGAGAAGGGTCCAACGTGCGCTATTAATAATCACCGGAGGAGGGTCGCCTGCCTGGCTCAGTTGTTAAGCGTCTGCGTTCGGCTCGGGTCATGATCCCCGGGTCCTGGGATCGAGCCTCGCATTGGGCTCCCTGCTCGGCGGGGAGTCTGCTTCTCCCTCTCCCACCCTCCCCCTGCTTGTGTTCCCTCTCTAGTTGTGTCTCTCTCTGTCCAATAAGTTTTAAAAAACAAACTTTAAAAAAAAATAATCACAGGAGGACCACGGCAGTGTGAAATCCTGTCATTTCCTATCAGCTGATGAACAAGGCAATCGAGTCCATTTAAGTAGAGAACTTTTCATGCAGCAGGGAAGTAGGCCAAGGGTTTGAGGAAGCAGATCGGGCAACTGTCAAAAGCCGGGGTGCAGGCCCTTCCTTCCCACTGTCCTGCTTCTATAGAATTAAGCTTCTATTAACTGAGAGCCCATTACTTGCTGGGCCCTGGGCGGAGTCACAATATAAGTGAGATCCCACTGAAACTTCGAAACAAGATTGCCAGCTGGGGTCTAGGGGTGATGTTCAAAACATGTCACTGCCAGTACCGCAGCCGGAAAGACCAGCCGCGGAGCTAGAACGGGGTTCTTTGGTGGGAGTGCAGGTACAGGTCCCGCACACCGGCAGGAGGGAGGCCCTGAAGGATGGTTTGCACAAATCTAGGGGCTCTAGAGGGACACAGGACGGTGGTTCGTCCCTGGCTGGCGTGGATGCAGTCTGGCCCACACCTGCCCCATACTGGTTCCGAGCACTGTCACCCCATCGTAAAGGTTATGAAAACAGGCTCTCTGCGGCCACACGACTTGCAGTGGCAAAGTCGGGGTGTGAACCCAGTCTGTTTGGGTGCCAGGGCCAGGGCGATTTTCCTGTGTCACACATCGTGGTTTTATGTTTCTCTCTTTCTGTGCTGCGTTTTTATCCTTCTTAAAGCGTCTCCATCTGATTCGTACACAGTCCACTTTGGGTACAGTCGTTGGGACTGGTACCAGTTGGGCCCACTTAGCAGATGCAGAAACGAAGGCACAGAAGGTGAAGCCGTGGGTGTGACCTTCAGTGATGGCGGCCGAGCCAAGGCTGGGGCCCGAACTTCTGACTCCCATACCCCATAAGATAAGGAGGCCCATACCCTTCTTGGCTTGTTTTTTGGTCGTCTTGCGGCTCGTGTTGGAAACCCCTGGGATGGATTTGATTTCACTCTTGCTCACCGGGGGTGGGTGGAGGACCAGCTTTGGGGGCCTGGTGAGACACACAGGCAGCCCCGCAGCGCTCATGAGAATTCCAGTGATTCCTGGAAGGGCAGGGCATGAGGAAGGACGGCAGAGTTAGCTCCCAGCATCCCATAAACCACCCTCCCCACAAACCTACACTCTGCTTCCCAGCAAAGTTCTCAGAACTCACTTATTCTCCACCTCCCCTTCCTCGAAGTTTTCCCCAGAAATAGATGTATTCACTCACCTTCAACAGCATGCTTTGCTTTTAACAATCGGTTCTCCCCACACTCTTCCTGCCCTGCCGGCCTCACTCCTAAAACCCTTATTCACTTTAATTCTTTCTCTTTTATAAATGCCCTCTACCGACATTCCTGCTTCCTCTTTCTTGCCCTGAGCAAGGGCAGCCCAGGGTCTCTCTTACCTGCCAAGGCAGGGTTCACAGGACTGGTCCCATTTAGGTTTTTCACCGGGACAGTAGGGACCCTGTGGGAGACAAGAGCGGGTACGTTATGGTCTTGACAAGCGGGACAAAATGGGTCGGTGTTTGAACCCCCAAAATTCACCCACTGAGGGGGGTTCCCCTTTTATACTGAAACTACGTATCCTTATTCAAGGCAGAGTCCGTTCTTAGCACCACAAACAGAAGGGTTACCTTTATTTATTTATTTTTTAAAGATTCTATTGATTCATTTGTGGGGGAGAGGGGCAGAGGGAGAGGGAGACAGAGAATCTCAAGCAGACTCCCTGCAAAGTGTGGAGTCCAACGTGGGACTCGATCCCAGGACTCCGAGATCATGACCTGAGCCGAAATCAAGAATCAGATGTTCATCCGACTGAGCCAGGAATCACCAGAAGTGTTACCTCTAAAATCTGAGACCATCTCAGGGCGCCTGGGTGGCTCAGTGGGTTAAAGCCTCTGCCTTTGGCTCTGGTCATGATCCCAGGGTCCTAGGATCGAGCCCCACATCGGGCTCTCTGCTCAGCAGGGAGCCTGCTTCCTCCTCTCTCTCTGCCTGCCTCTCTGCCTACCTGTGATCTCTATCTGTCAAATAAATAAATGAAATCTTTAAAAAAGTTAAAAAAAAAATAAAATCTAAGGCCGTCTCATTTAACTGTGGCTCACTCCTCCCTTCCCACCTCAATCCCTCTTACCTTGCTCTATTTTTTTTTTTTCGTGGAACTTCTACGATTCTTTTAAAAATAAGTTGTTGCCTTACTACCTCCCCTTCCAGAATCAAAGCTCTGTGAGGGCAAATATCTTTGTTTCATTCAGAGCCTGACACTAGCAGGCATTCAGCGAGTATTGGTTGACCGAATGATAAATAAAGCAGCAAGTTCAAACCTGGGCGCACATTAGAGTCACCTAAGAAGCTGTTAAAAAGACAGAGCCCTGGGCCTGCATCAGAACTCCCACCGGTGGGGCCCAGGAACCTGCATTCCCACTAGCTTTGGCTAACAGGATGCAGCCCAACACTGGGAAACCACTGCTTCAACAGCTGTCACCCCTCCTTTTCCCTGAGAAATCTAAATATCAAGCAAGGCCTCCTCCTCTTTCTGTCCTTCTCCCCAGAAACCAGAGCCAGGCTGAGAGGAGTCCGCACAGCTGCCTGGGAAAGGCGAGGCCTCCCACGATGCCGAAGAGAGAAATATGGGACACGGGGGGCCTGGTATTGCGCCATCCCACCCCCTCTTCCCCCCTTCCCCCCCACCGCCACCCAGGCTTCTACAGCTGGGCTCGGAGAGGAAAGTGGGCTGGGAGACGCCTGGCCTGGGTCACAGAGGACTCCAGGAGCCAGCGGTTCTGCTGTGGGGGCAGGGTTGTGCTGGGAAAACAGGAGGGGGAAGCCATGTTCCCTTGTGTCTTTATATTGTTTATTATGTTTGTTTGCCCATTCATAGTGAGCCCTACTTCATGTGGGACGTTCGGCTGGAGCCTCGGGATGCAGCCACGAGCAAGGCAGCCCGTGGCCCTTCACCCTTGGGTGGTCATGGCGGGCAGGCACGCAGCCCACCTGGTACCTGTCACAGTCGTAACGGCTCACTGTGTATAAATCCATCCAAGACTTCCGACAACCTACGCAAGAGGTGCTATGATCATCGGCCTCACTTTATTAGGCAAGGAGGCTGAGGCACAGAGAGGTTAAGCGAGCTTGGTGGACGCCACACAGCTGTGTATTCACACCCAGGAAGTCTGGCTCCAGAGCCCCCTGTTGGAGCCACTCACCCTGCTGTGTCTTGGGTCTGTGCGAACCCCACAGTGCAGACAGAGAACACGGGAGCGCAGAGAGCGTAGGGAATAAACCCACGACGAAGACAGAAGAGTGGGCACGGGGCTGAGCAGAGGGTCTGTCTGTCCCCCACATGCCTGCAGAGATGGGTGCTTCCCTGGCTGAGTCTTCCAGGGGCCCCTTCCTGGGCCCGTGACATGTGTACTGGGGCTGTGAGAACGATGTGAAAGAACAGATGTGGGAGTGTTTGTGTCTCAACAGGCTACTCTTCCCCCAGGATAGAACAAACCCACGTGGGGGGAGGGGAAGGCTGAATTCAACACAAAGGAAAGTCAGCCAGGAAAAGAGGCCCAGCCTTGCTTTTGGACTCCGTGACCTGCCCCACAGGGCCAGGCATGGTAGGGTGGACAGGAGTCAGGAAAACCAGGTTCGAGGCCAACCCTGCCAGTAACTCCTCATGACCCCCCTCAGTTTTTTCTGAGCCTTGATCACCTTACCCGTGACCCTGTGAGGGTCTGGAGTTAGCAGATGCTGGGGGGGGGGGGTGTGCGGTGGCGGGGGAGACTTGAGGATTCCCTGCCTCAGTGCTTAAGAGCAAGGCAGCTGCCTAAGCCCTGGGTCCCCCACCTGGGCAGACTGGCATTCCCTGGGCAGGCCTGGAGACCTGGAGGGAAGGGCCCCAGGCCTGTGCCCATTCCCCAGCTCCCCACCAGGGGGCAGCGCTCCCTGTCCAGCCCCGCACCTGCCTTCCCCCCTACCAGCTCCAAGGCCCCCCTCTCCAGCTGATAAGTAGCTGTGATCTGGGTGACAAAAGCCACCTTTGTTCCCACAAACTGGACTGGCAGGTTTCCACACCCACTCTGGTTAACCAGGAAGGAGTCCAATCCCCAGAGTACACACCCTGGGCAGCCCAAGGACCCAGGGAGGGGGCCAGGCCTGACGAGAGGGAGGGTCCACCTGAGGACCCCGGACTCCGGGCAGTACGGTGGGAGAGGCGGTGTCCCTGCCATTCCGGGAAAGGGACAATGTGTCAGCTGGCTCTGGATGGTGGAAGCCAACGGGAGGAGGCGGGTATCTGCTTACGGAACGCAGAAGGGAACCGTGGAGGGGCCCTGAGCAGAGGTTAGGAAACCTGCGTTCTCGTCCAGCTCGGCACAGTGGCTTTGGGCCTTTGGGACAGTCACACAACCTCCTTGCACTTCTCCAACCACATCCGAGTCACCACACCCAAAAACAGGGCACCCTACCTCTCCGTCCACGGGGTCCCTGTGAGGATCCAGGTCAAATACTGTGTAAACAGGCAAGCCCTGTACAAATTGGGTGGTTATTTACATATTGGTTTCCCAACTGTAAGAAGAAGCTGGGCTCCATAAAGCCTTTTCCTGCCGAAATCCTCCAGTGTTCTGAGATTCTGGAGGACATGGAGGGTACAGTGTAAAGTTGAGAGGCGGGCAATGCTTCGGATCCTTGAGTTGACCACAGCTGATAAGACCCTCCCCCACGGTGGTGACTGGTTAAAATGGAAACCATGGAGGTGGACCATGTCATCCCCACCAGTCACACCCTGCTGGGGCCCCAGCTGTCTATACCTGAGCCCTCCTTCCAGAAATCAGCGACCCAGCAACAGGCGTGCATCTCACACCCTTCAGGCAACTCCGCTCAGCCAGTGCTGTCTGGCCTAACCATCCGAAGACACCCTCCCCCATTTTGCTGGGCTGTTCTCAGTTTCCATTTCTGTCTCTCAAGCACAAAACTAAGAAAAGAGAAGAGCTGGCAAGGTGGCCGAAGGAGGGGGCTGATGGCAGGAGAAAAGCTCTGCAGATACCATGGTGAGCAGTGCTGTTTTGGGGGCGGAGGGGGGGAGGTTGTGAGTTGTGAGCCAACCCAGGAATCCTCAGGCCGGACAATGGTCTTGTCTCTCCAGCAACCAAAGTCTCGCCGGAGATAGAGAAGCCTCAATTCTGGAGGAGAGGGCCAGAGGGGCGACTCCTGCCCCCCACGCCGCAGCCCCCCCTCTTCTCTTTAGAAACCCCCTGCTTGTGTCTCTGAATAATTCACAGGGTCTTTTGTTCCCCGCAAACCCTTCTCTTCAGCCCACCTCTCCCGCCCTCCCTGGTCTTCCTCTTTTCCGTGGGAAAGTTGCTTGAAGAGCTCGCGGACAGGGAGAGGAGGGGAAGGGGCCATTCCACGACAGAAGGTCGACGGCAGGGCCGCACAAAGAGAGTAAGCACGCTAATTAAATGGCCGAGAAAGACTGGAGGACAAGATGGTTGCGGGGGGGGCGGGGGGTGAGGTGGTGGTAAGAGGTAGAAAAAGGAAAGGGCTGGAAGACAGAGGGGCAGGGCGGGGCCTCCCCTCTCGGAACGGAGAGAAAAGCTTGTTTCTATAGCCCTTTTGAAAAGGCTCTGCCCGGACCTCCGCCCCATTCTCTCGCTCCAATTCCACTGGCAGGCAGGGGGAATAAAGCAGAGAGATAAAGAGCCGCCAGTTCCCTGGGTGAGATTTAAAGGGATCTGGGGGTCCTTTGGCTCGGTTAGGGCGTGGGGTTACTTGGTATTTGCCACGGGCTCCAGAAATGAGGTGGGACATTTGGCTCCGCTCAGCTCTGACTTCAACAATGACCTTTGATAGATACGTGTGAACAAGAGCAGCGAACCCAGACCAGACGCTTCCTATGGGCCATGCACTGTGCGCCACCTAGACACTGAGTATTTCATTGAAGTCTTGTGACAGCTCTGAGAAGGGAGGTACTAATACTCTCCCATTTTGCAGATGAATAAACTGAAGACCGAGGGAGGATAACCTGCGCCAAGTTACAGACCAAGGAACTTGGGCTCCCGCCCCGAGCGGTCAGGCTCGGGAGGCTGTGTTTCTCGTCCACTTCAAGAGCCTCCCTCTGCCACTCAAATAGTTACCCCAGAGTTCTGTCAGGGGCCCTCAGGATGCTGCTGGCTGACCTGGGGAAGAAAGTGAGCCGCGGTGTGATTTGGGGGCCCATTCCCCTCTCCCAAATACTGTCAGCTCAGAAGTAGTCGTAGGAAAATCCTGTGCGCCTGACCGGCACCTGACCATTCCCGAAAGGCCCTCACATACAACGAGGAGCTGAGCTTTAGCCAAAAGGACAGAGGATGAGGGGACTAAAACCCGGGGCTCCAACCCCCACTCTAAGACACCTGAGCCACGTGACCGTCGTTGGAAAGTTAATTCTGAGCTGGGGGCCCAGGCCTGACTTGGCGCACGGGGCCAGGGGACGAGATAACACTGGCAAGCACACCTGATAAACTCTCACGGGATGATCTCCCTTCGTGGAGGCTTCCACAGCGTCTCCATGAGGCGGGCAAGGGGAGCCCGACCATCCCCATCCCACGCACAGGAAACTGGAGTTTGCAGAGACGGTGGCTTCGTTCAGGGGCCGGAGTGAGGGCCGGGCCTCTCCTTCTGCAGCCCCTCTCCTCCTCTTTCCTCCCGCTGCTGAACCTCTGTGTGCAGACAGCCTCCTCTGCGCAGTCTGAGGTTTTACACTCTGGTGTTCAACCTCACTGTAAACCCCCATGCCCGTCTGGGGCTCGGGGGTCACATGCAGGGCGAGGCCCTTCTGGAAAAAGGGAAGAGCAGGCCGGTGGGAGAGGCCCATCTCACCAGAAACCAGGAGCTGGCAGGCAAAGGCCGTGAGCACCACATGGACCTGGGTGTCTCCCATTTGAAAATCAGGAAGCCCAAGAGGATCACAGAACCCACGACAACACCAGCCTGTCCCAGGAAGTACTAAGGCAATGCACAGAAAGTGCCTGGCACACACAAAAGTACTCGCCAAACATGTACTGTTATTTCCAATCTGGAGTGAGCCCTCCAGTTTCCGAGGAAAGGGGCTAACCACATTTGGCGCCTACTATAGGCTGGGCACTGTGGGGTGTGCTTGACAGGGAAGCAGCAGGCAGAGTCAGAACAGGAGGGCTGGGGCACCTGGGTGGCTCAGTGGGTTAAAGCCTCTAGAGCCTTTGGCTCAGGGCATGATCCCAGGGTTCTGGGATCGAGCCCCGCATTGGGCTCTCTGCTCAGCAGGGAGCCTGCTTCTGTTCCTCTCTCTCTGCCTGCCTCTCTGCCTACTTGTGATCTGTCTTTCAAATAAATAAATAAGATCTTTGGGGAAAAAAAAGAAAAGAAAAGAACAGGAGGGCTCTGTCAGACTTCCCGAAGCTTGAATCCTGGTCTCAGCTAATGAATGCTCTGTGCCTTTGAGCAAGGGAACCTCTGGTTTCTTCATGGGTGAAATGGATCAAAATGCCTACTTCAAAGATTCGATGTAAGGATTAAATGAGGTGATAGAGCCCCCAGACCAGATTCTGGTAGGAGGTCATTTCGTATTGCCTGTTAGGGTGTGGTGCGCCTACCCTTGCCCTCTCAGCAGCCGGCCTAACACCGGGATTATCACCAGCCTTTGCAGAGGAGGAAGTCAGGACTCTGGGATGTTAGGGATCTGTCCTGAATCCCAGAGCTATGCCAAGTCTCAATCAGAAGCCAGATATGATGGCCCCAGAGGACTGCAGAGAGACCCCAGACGGATCCCACCTTCAGCCACCACACAGCTTTGCCCTCCTCCCCCAAACGCAACCCAAAGGGTCAGGACAAGATCACAGAGAGCTTAAGTCTTGGCAGCCCCTCTCTCACCTCTGGCCTGGGTCAGCCGGGTGGATGCCCCTTATGAGTAACTGGCGGGAGACAGTCCTGGGAGTACCTACCCAGAGGCGATCAGCACCCGGGACTGGGCAATGGCCAGTCGCTGCAGGTTGGTCCGATTTAAGGTCGCCAGGGCCACCCTTCCGGTCTTGCTGTTGGCTCCGGGGGGACTGGCGGGAGAACCCACGGTCACCCCTGCGGGCGTGCTGGAGGCCTGTCGCCGGATCGCCTGCGATGGGACAGTCTTCGTCGGGCCTCGGACGGTGCCCGTGCTGTCCAGTGGCTTGGCCCCAGGGCCTGGTGGGGGGGGCAGCTTGACGGCTACAGATGGGGGCATGTTCTTGCGGGCGGCTGGGGGCTGCAGCGGACCGGTGCCCCCGTTGGCCACGGCGGCCTTGACGCTCATCACCAGGACGCACTGCGGGCAGGAGCAGGGCGGGGCCGCAGGCGAGGCCGCCGACGCGGGGCTGGCCGGCCAGGACTGGGCCTTCGGCAAGGTGCCGGTGACCATCGGGTAGATGAGATCCAGGCGCCGGCGGACGCGGCGTTGGCGCTGGGTCTGCCGGTTGATCTGGCCCATGGTGCTGAAGTCAATGACGTAGCTAAAGCCGATGGAAGTGAGGTCGATCCAGGGGTGCTGCTTCTCATAGGCGTGCTGGATGGTGATGCCCACTTCCATGTCGTAGGGCGTCCAAGAACCGTTGTCATTCTCCCATTCCCACACCACGCCCTTGCCGGGGGCCGAGGACGGGTCGTAGTAGTTGCGGCGAACCGGTCGGAGCGTCCCTGCCAGAGTGAGATGGAGGACAGGGTCAGGTTCAGCCAGGGCTGAAACCGGATTGTATTACGTTCAGAGGCAAAGAGGAATCGAATCGGTCCTGTTGCGGGGCCAGGCCCTAGGCGGCCCGCTGGGGTAGCAGCTTTGAGTGAGATACCTTCCTGCACGAGGAGTGTGTCCTTGCAGGGGTGGGAGCATCTTGGTGACAACGTGAAGGGTGTGGGGCCCAGCGGGATACCTGAAAGAGCCCCTGCCCATTTGCAGTTCGGAGACCTTGGGTCTGCAGCCAGACTGATTCACTTCCGAGCATATGAGTGTATGTAGAACTCCCCAACCTCCTCCCCTGAGAAACAATGAGTCCTTTGCAGAATTTTTGTGAAAATTAAATGTGACCCACTTAATTCGTTCAAGGAATATATATTTGCCAGGTTCTAGATCTCTCCTGCACCTGCACTGAGGCACTGAAAGCCCTTGACACATAGTAGGGGCTCATAAATATGGAACCCCTTCTCCCCTAGTCTCTAAATGTCCCTGCCTCGATGATGAAGTTTTAGAACCCAGGTGAGGTTCGGTGCTTTGTGTTCAGCCAGCCTCCTGCTCCCTCATCATCGAGGGCTATGAAGGGAAAGAACAAAGGGTCACGGAAGTCTGCAGGCCAGAGGAAGAAGACTCTGCCTCCAGGAAGGCTGCCAAGCAGACCGTGGAGCTAGAGCATGCTCCCTGTCCCTTTAAGGGTGTAGTAAAAACAAAAATAGAAAATCAGGTTACGAGAACTCTCTTACACTTAGGAGCTTTAAATCGTATACTTAAATCGTATATTTAATTCAGTAGTGATGATCGTAATAATTTTCTATTTCTCTAGCATCTTTCTTTCAAAAAGCCCAACCCCTCCTAAAGATAGGATTATTTTCATTTTCAGTCTCACTAAGGGAGGGGGCAAGGAAAGGGGGCCAGCATCCGTGCAGAGCAGGAGTACAGCAGAAATGAGCCTGCCGGACTGGAGGGAAACTAAGCCTATAAGTCTTGCTTCCTTCTCCCCCACCCACCCCACACCTGGATTCAGACTCGTGCCCAGTCTGGGCTCATTTCATGGATATCAACATCAAGGCTGAAGATGCCCGGGTCAAGGCAGGGTGAGGCGGCCTAGGAGGACCCCAAGGGTGCTTGAATCTCGCATCTGTCGGCTTAGGCTCTAGCCATCAAAGTGGTGGGAAAAGGCTCCCCTAGCCGGCCTCTGACCCACCCCCTCCTCCATCCCAGAGGGAGACACCAAGACTGGGGACAGAATTCCATTCAAGGGGGGAAGAAAAGGAACAATGGCTATTCAGGCCTTTGCCAGGGTCATAACCCGCCCCCAACCCCAACTCCGAGCCCCTTAATGACCCAAAACATCAACATTCAGAGGCCGGAGGGAGAAGCAAAACAATTCCCTATTCAGCACCAGGACTTCTGCTGGGGGAACTGTGGTGGGGGTGGGGGGGTACGGGATGGGAGGAAGAAGGGGGGTGGGCAGGAGCCCCCTGGTCTGCCTCCATTTCCTTCCTAAGTAGCCAGCTCACGGGGGAACAAAGAGCACAGGCTTTGGATCCAACAGCGGAGGCTCTGTCCCTTCCAGCTGTGTGATTAAGCCTCAGTTTCCTCCTTCGCTTGGGCCAGGGTAGCTACTTCAAAGGGTGGATTTGGGGATTAAAGGAAGGACTGAATATAAGGCACTAAAATAACACCTGCCACAGGGCAAGAGCTCAATAACAGTTGGTTGATTATCATTGTAATTTATTTTCTATTATATGTCTATGCCGATGGAGACGGCATAGGGAAAGTTGAGTTCAGAGGATGTGGGGTGTGTGTTTGTGTGTGTGAAAGAGAGAGATTATAGGTAACTCCTTATACAATCTTTATTATTTAGGAGGCTCCTAACTCATCCCATATGATCTTCATGGCAATCTTAAGAAACACCTTTTAGAAATGAGGAGATTATGTTTAGAGAGCTTACATGACCATGTTTTATATGCTTTCCAGGGCGGCAGGGGCAATGCACTTGTCCAGTGCTCCCCAGTGTACTCAAGAGGCAATTTTCAACAGTGGGACCAACCTCAGAGATGCTGGAGAGCTGCCACTGAACTTCTGGAAGCTAGCTATGGCTCCCCCAGGTTTAGCTCCCCCATGCTTGCCTTTTCCTCTACTCCTCTTATCCTCCTGCGTTCCCTTACCTACTATTTCCCAGCTCCCCGCCTTGAGACGCCCTCCTTTGCCATTTTTACCTAATGAAGTTACCCTCATTCGGGTCCTATGCCATTTGCCAACAGTTTCCTGAAATGTTCTCCCAGTCCAGGCCCCCTGCCTCCTGGGAGGTCTGGGGTACTTATCTGTGGATTCCTGCCCCTGCGCTGTGTGTGCCTGTGCCGGCCTCGGCATTCTTCGTAAGGGGGTCCTTAAGCAAAGGCAGAGACACCACCATCCAGCCCTAAGCTCTAGCACCTAGGGCGCTGCCTGACTCTCAGAAGGACTCAGTTAACGTGCTATGAATGACGGAAGACTTCTGGCTACTTGGGCATTTAATCATTTATCCCACGCTGCTACTCAACCCACCGGCTGCTCTGCGGATTCTGGCCCTACTCAAATAGCTTACAATCTAAAACTAGACAAGTGTGCGCATCACTATTTATGAAGCGGAATGTACCAGAAGAAGGGTGCCCACAAAAGGCACGGGGGCCGAGAGAATTCACCCACATCCCTTTCGTGCTAAAACCCCTTTCCACGACCTCCCCTTAGGTCACAGGATCTGACCCTCCCAGCCCCCCATGTCTGCGGGCCATCTCATGCCCCGGGACCTGTGCCCACGTTGGTGCAACAGTGGCCTCTTCTCCACTCCCCCAACCCCTCTGCTTCTCCTCTGGGGCCTTTCCACAAGGCTGGTTCCTTCCCCAAACCCTCTGTCATCTTTTTTGCGCTCATCCTTCAGAGTTTGCTCATTTCCTCAAGGAAACTTCTCTGGGCTGCCCTCACCAGATCAGATTCCCACTCTTATTTATTTTTTTTTTTTTCTTTACAGCATTTATCCTGATGTGCAGTCACACGTTTCTTGGTGGGATTAATTTGGTGAATGTCAGTCTTTCTCCACTGGACCCCCAGTCCTGCAGGGTGGGTATCAGGTGTCTGCTCATGGCTGTCTCCCTAGTGCCTGACATGTCCCAGGAGCTCCATAAATACTGACTGAATAAATGAAAGAATGACGGGTCGGAGAACATTTCAAAGAAATGGATGACAAGGACCACAAGGCTTGCACGAGAAGGAGAATTTCAACAGGTGAAAATGGCATCTCTCTAGAAGGGGCTTTGTGACTACTTGGGGTAGGGGGTGTCAGAGAACCCTAAGGGAATACATGAAGATAAAAAGACATCTGTTTGTCAGGAGTCAGGGGGGAATAGAAGGCAGAGAAACCTGGAAAGATGTGTTACAGCCAAAGCAGAGGCAGTCTGGAAGGCCAGGCAGGGATGCTGGGTTTTATCTGTAGGCACTGAGGGGCCAGTGATGTCTGTGACACAGAAGTGACAGGACCAGAGCTGCTCTGGTCATGAGTTCCACGTGAGAGGTAATGAGGGTCCTGGCAGTGAACATGAAAAGGAAGTGACAGACTGGAGGGACCCTAGGGAGAAGAAGTGGGTAGGACTTGACCTTGAGTAGCTGAATGCTTTCGGTGACAGATTCCAGGATCACTTGCTTCCGAATCTCCTGGGGTGCCGATTAGCAACACCTTCTAGAGTTCCCACTGGCCACTACGAGGAATCACTGGCCTCTCTGGGGCCTGGGAATCTGCATGGGAACAGCCACCCTGGATTTTCATCACGCACAAGAATTTCAGCAGCTGGGCCACAGGGTCCATGCGCCTCGGCACACTGGGCACCTAAACAAGGCTCTGAACAAGAGTCAAAGAATCCTGAGGTCTTAACAATGGGCAGGTGATAAAACAGTGGCACCATCTGCAGGCAGAAGGGTGTCAAGGGTCAAGGGGAAGAGCTGGATTTTGGAGGGAAAGGTGCTGAGTTCATTCAGCCCCAGCAGGTTAGAGACAGAGGCAGACCTCAGAACCAAAGCTGTGGGACAAAAGAATGTCACTGTGGGGTTTCCGTTCTCTATTGTCAGAGACCTCCGTAATCTAGAATGGGTGAGTCCTGGCCTCCTCTAAACGCAGGACCATGAACCAGATGATCTGAGGAATCCACTTAGTCCTTGGGTGCAGTGACCCAAAGAAAAAGCCTCTAATGGGATAGAAATAATGAATGGTCATAAACTAGGCAAGGAGAAAGAGAAAGAAACTCTGTTTTTCCTGGCAACTCAGACACCTGCATTCCAAAGCACCTGAGTTGTTTTGGCTCCTGGGAATTGCGGGAGACACCTTCCAGGCATGACCCTGTCTCAAGGGCACTTTACATCTGTGCATCCCTGTGCCAGAGAATTCTGGGCCCCTCCAACCCCACAGGAATGTCCCACTCAGCCCCACTGGAATGTCCCACGAGGGCAAAGCCCCAGATGTCCCGCTCCTGGGCTATCCCACGTGTCTGCACGAAGTGGGCGTCCCAGAACTGTTCACTGATGACGGAGGAGAGAGTGTGGGACACTTGATTTGGCATCTCAGCTCTGCCTTTGACTAGCTGTGCAACGGGGAATGACATACTCTCTTCCCAGTTGTTTCCCTGCCTGTAAAATGGGGATGGTAGGTCCGTCCTAAGATCGCTGTGAGGACTAAACGACAATGCGTGCAATGGGCCTGCGGCCTCCCCCACAGTGTCACAGCCACGTGGCCCTCGTGACACTCGTGTCCTCTCCGGTGCTCACACAGGGCAGAGGGCCTTGTGGGGACCTAAACATCAGCTTCTGTCAAAACCGCTCCTCTCTCCGTCTGACCTTTCTCACCATATTAAAGACCCAGAAGAGGCAAAATTTGCAGAGAAAACCTGGAGCTAGAAAGGACCCTGCCTCGCACCAGGTCACTTCTGAGCAGCGTCCTGACTGGTGCAGAGGCCAAACGCAGTCCCCTGGCATGATGACAGGACAGGGCCCAGAGGATTCTTAAGGCTGCGCTTCATTCCACAGAGAAACACGAGGCCTGAGCAGCTATATGACTTGTCCAAGGTCACACAGGAAGCCAAGGAGTCTGCCGTGAGAGCCTGAGTCCCATCTGCCCACTCCCAGCCTGGGGCTCCCCACGTCCTGAGGCTGGAGCCCTGCAGGTGGTGACCGTCAGAGGTACTGACGATACAGGGGGCACGGATGCTGAAGGACACTGTCCTGTGACAGAAAAGGCGAGTCTGGTCAAGATAAATGACCACAGACGGACAGGACCCAACCAAGGCTCCGGGAGCAGCCAAGACCAGACCATGCCCTCCACTGTCCACCTCCTCCCTTCCTCCAGATTCCTTAGCCCAAAACACTCGCGGAGACCAGCACCGAGCGCAAATAACCGCAAACCCAGACACGGTGAGGGGAGGAAGGGCCCAGGGCAAACAAAGGCGGCAGAGGGTATCTGTGACCTCCCAGCCATCTCCCAGGGGACAGGGTGGGCATGGCTGGAGCCCGGGGAGCCCAGAGTCTGAGGCCTCCCTCCCAGCAGGGCAGGCAACTTCTGAAGAAACAGGGCTCCCGTGTCAGGAAATGTCCCCACATAGAGGAGGCAACAAAAAGAGAGAAGACTCGCCTCTAGGCAGGGGACTTCCAGCTCTCCTTTGTTTATGGGGATGTTTCTGGTTCCCAGCTTCAAACTGTGGCTTGGGGATGGCGGGTAATTTAATTAAACATTGCTAGGGCTTGGCTGAGGTTGCCTGGGCGCCGGCAGGATAAAGTTCCTACCCTGTCGTGGCCTCATCAATGAGCTATATTGAGAGGAGCTCTGCGTCTGCTGGCAGAGAAGGGAGAGGAGGGGGCTCCGGGCCCAGAAACCCAGAGATTCTATTCTGCTTTGACAAGCTCCTTGACAGCCCGGCATTCCTGGGAATTCAGCCCAGCGCCTCCAGCACCCAGCACAGGGCCTGGCACTCGGAGCGAGGCGCTCAGTACCCGCTCACCCACCGACCACTAGAATGAGCGGATGGAATCCAAAGCAGTCTGAGTCGTGCGCCTCTAAGACGGACTCGAATATAAAACAGGCCCCGCGGCAGTCTTTAAAATGATGCAGGGCTAGCTCTCTGCCTCCGGCCTCCAGTCTGAGGGGACTCGAGGCCGTGGTCAGCCTGTCCCCAGGGAAGGGTAGTCAGACCTGGGGGAAAGGGGAGAGATAATGCTTCAGTCCCTCAACCCCATGTTCTCTGTGCCTTCACTTCTGTCAAAAGGTCGTCCTTCTTCTCCATTTTAGACACCCCAAAACAATGATTAAACTTCACTCCCTCCCACATGTGGGACAGGGGCTGGGACCTTTATGTCACCAGGGTGTTTCACCACATGCTGCAGAGATTCAGGCTGAAATACAAAACCGAACACCTTCCTGCCTGTTTATTCCCGAGCAGGACCGGAATGCCCTGTCAGGTGTCTTAACTGCGAGTCCTCCTTGGTCCCTCCTCCGGGGCTCAGCAAACCATCACCACCCCTCACCCCCAATCCGCTGCCTCCAACCTCACCTCCACAACCTTTACCCCAATTGCCCAAGTACATCCTCCCCCTCCCCCTCCACCACACTTAATCCTCTTTCTCAATCTCCCTACATTCCTCCGCATTCCCTCCTCCCCCCAGGCGCTCTCAGCCCCACCTCCCTCCCTTTCTCAGCAGGGTTTAAGCCCCTCCAGATGCTAAGACTTCTGGAATCCTTTCCCCCCAGAAAGCTTTACTCAGCTGCCCAGTATCTGCAAAGTCGCTGGCAAAAAGGCTATTGGTAGTTACGATTAAAGATGGGGACATGCGGGTGGAAAGACGCCTCTTTCCCATGACAATTCTAATTAGCACACAGGATGTGGGGGCTTTCCAAGGCGGCTGGGATGCCTGGCTCAGGCAGCTGTTCTCTGATCCTCTGGGACTCCCCGGGTCATCCTGCTTAGCCCCTCCCCAGCACACCTGCTTCTGCAGGCTCCGGGGTCACACTCCTGGGAAAGCCCAGCCAGAATTCCAGAAACAGTCTCCCACCCTCGTAAAGAGAATCCTAGAAAGGCAGACTTGTCCCAGGTCCTCTGAAGCCTGGCCACCCTGGGCTGAGCGAAGACCAGCTGCTCGGTCCTGCCAGGGACCCATCCCTCTGACCTCCCCCCTTGCAGGCTTTCCGCTTCGCTCTGACCTGGAAAGGCTGGTCAGCAAGCAAGTGGGATTGTGGCGGCCACAGTGGCAACTGGATTCACATGAAAAGATAGGGGTTTAGTGCTCTGGGAGACCAGAGTGTCCCTCAGAGGGGGCAGTTTCAGGAGGAAGCTTGGGGACCCTTTCTCCTTAGGAATCCACCACCTCCTCCTCCTCCACGGACAAAGGGAGCGGCTTCCCTGCCAGGCATTCCGGAGCCGCGTCCCTCCCCCTCCTCTCCCCATCTGCTCAGGCCTGTTGCTTCAGCACTTGCAGTGCAGAGGCGGCACCGGCCAATGCCACCGCATCCAGGGCCTTCCATGTCCCGGAATCCCCCAGCTCCCGGCGCCCCTCCCAGGGCGACCACCCTTCCCATGCTAGGGCACCGCCAACGCCTCCGGGGAACCCCTTCTTCCCTCCCGCGGGTCCCACCCCCCGGGACCCAGCTGTGGGAAGGCATCCCACACAGAAGGGGCAGAGGCAGTCAGGTGGGTGACGAGGGGGGACGTGTGTCAGTCCCAAGGGTGCCTGAGGCAAAGCAGGGTCAGCCAAGGTGTGAGGATGAGAGCAGGAAGCCTTTCCCAGCGGCTGGGATGGCTTGCGGGCTGGGCCGGCCCTCGAATTTCTACACGGGAGAAGTTGGGGCCAGCGAGCGCTTAAAAGGGGGCGCGGAAAGGGGTCACTTAGGGGCTCGCTTGAGGCTCCCTCTGCATAACGAGAACCCTGATAGTACTAGCAGGGACATTTATTGCAGGGGGATTGTAAGAGGATGGTGGGGAGTAAAGCGCCCCCTCCACAACCACCTCCCGGTGACACACTGCGCGCAGTTGAGGACTGGGTGGGTCCCGGGGGGCTCTCGAGGCAGGAGATCCCAGGGCAGGGAGGAGAGGTGGGCGCGGGTGGGGCAGGGGCGCCGGCTCACCCGTGTCCTGGCGGAACTGGTTCATGGACTGCAGGTCGATGATGTAGGGCGCGAGACGGCTGTCCACCTGGCCCAGCACCACGCTGCCCCCCGCGCGGGGCCCGGCGCGGACCACCGCCTCGATGTGGTGGCTCACGGCCGGGCTGTAGGGACGCCAGCGGCCGTGCTCGTTCAGCCATTCCCAGACCACCACGGCCGAGGCCAGGAGCATGGCGAGCCCCGGGCTGCGGCGGCGGCGGCGCTGCTCTGCCTGCCTCCCGGGCCCCGCGCGCGGGTCCTCCTCCGCTTCCTCCTGCGCCGCCGCCCGCGGGCCTCGGCCGCGCCCCCAGCGCCGCGCCCCGCCGCCCCGGGCAGCCTCAGCTCCGGCCCATGGGCCGCTCCCCAGCCGCGCATCCACCGGGACCCGGACACCCGGGCCGCCCGGCTCCGACCGCGCGCCGCCGCCGCCGGGGTCCGCCGCTGCCGCCGCTGCTCCGTGGGGTCCAGCGGCTTCATGCAAATGCCCGTCTTTCCGCAGACGGACCCCCGCCTTGCAAAGCCCGGGCGGGCGCGCGGCCGGAGCTGGGCTGCCGGGGAGGCGAGCCCCGAGCCCTCGCACCAGTTGCGCCTCCGGCTCTGCAGACGCCGGGGTGGGATCTCGCCGCGCGCTCGCGCTCGGAAAGGCACGCCGGGCTCCCCTCCCCGCCCGCCCCCCCTGCCCACCCTCTGGCCGCGCGGACGCTGTCGCCGTCTCGCCGAGAGCTCCCCCTCCCTGCGGCTCTGCTCAGTCGCCTCCAGAATGAAGGGCCCCTCCCGAGCGGGGCGCTAAGGCAAACCCGCGCCTGCGGGGGTTTCCCCCGTCCCCAGGAGCCCCAAAGCGACAGGCCATGACGCGGCCCCGGGACCGCAGCTGTCACCCGCCACCGCTTTGCAGCCTCCCTCCCAGAAATGGAATTTTCTTTCTTTCTTTTTTTAATTCATCGTGATCGGTGTCCGCAGCGCCAGCTCCGAGACACGATGTCTCCGGCTCGCGCACGCACTCACACTCACACACTCGCACACACGCGCCCGCACCCCCACGCCCTCCTTGCAGGGCTCCTATTACCTCATCCTCGCCCGCATCCTTAGCTGTCCGTCAAGGATGCGGAGCCACGCCCCTGACTGCCAGGCCGCTGCCCCGGAGCGCACACGCCCCCTGCTGGCCCAAGGCGACGCGTGCGGCCCAACGGCCTCACGCTACCGCTCGACTCTAACCTCTGCTCCCCGGACCCAGGGCGAAGGGATGCAGCAATTTGATGGACGGTGGGTTTATGTCGTCCATGTGGAGCGCAAATGTATTTTTTTCTGGTCTGCCTCGATGATGCTATAGTCCAGAAAGTACAGGCTACATCGATTTATTCCGCAGAGTTTCTTTGAAGGAAATAATGAGACACTAGGACAGGCACAAGCCAGGCTTGGCTATTTTCGCTGTCACTAGTTAACATGGAAAATAATCTAGAAGGGCAGATGAACTTCAGGATTTCGTGTTAATTTTGCCAGAGAACGCAGACTTCACATGAATTTACATGATGAAGAAGATCCAGGATAAGATAGAGAAATATAAAAACAGTGTATGTGTTCGGGACTGGGATTACGAATCTCTTTGAAACGCTCGTTTTCTCTCATAGTTTCATAAACTTTTTTGTTGTGGAAGATTTGCTGTCCCACAGCCATCCTTTCTTCTATCATTAGTATCACCCCTAACTTCTTCATCCCTCTGCCCTCGCCTCGCCCCTCACAGGGTTCGAAATACAAAGCAAAAGAAAAATATCAGAAATGTTCTTCTTGCAGCTCCTGGGTGGCTCAGTCGTTGGGTCTCTGCCCTTGGCTCGGGCCATGATCTCGGGGACCTGGGATGGAGCCCCACATCTGGGTCCCTGCTCAGCGGGAAGCCTGCTTCTCCCTCTCCCGCTCTCCCTGCTTGAGTTCTCTCTCTCGCTGTCTGTCAAATAAATACTTTAGAAAAAAAAGAAAGAAAGAAAGAAACAGAAGGAAAAAAAAGAAAGAAATCTCCTTCCAGCCTCCAAAAAGCGCTAGGATCGAGGCTACCTGGGAGCCACGTTCCTAATGGTGCCTTTACCCAAAAGGCTCCCTAGCATGACTTCTAGAGATTCCAGTTAGTCTCTCCCAAAGGCCACCCTCCCAATCCGATTCAATCAACACCTTCATTAAAACATCACATTTCAGGGTTTGAAGGTCAAAGGGGAAAGGAGTAAAGGAGATCTCATTTATCCTACCATTATTATTTCTACTATTATTATTTCTATTTTACTAATTATGAGACTTAGGGAATTTAAGCAATTTGCTCTAGGTTACATATTTAGCCAGAGGGAAAATTGGTATTCAAAACTTAGCTGGACTCCCCCCCACCCCAAAAATGCCTATTCCATCTATGACAAGGAGGTGGTGTGGTAAGAAACAAGGTATGTGGCCACGTGAAGGAGCCTCCGTGTGAAAGAAGGGAAGGCAGATCATAAGGATGGGGGATTCTGGGAGAACAAATGTCGCAGTAAAGAAAAGGTAATCTAAAGCTTTATTGAGCTATTTTTATTTCCAATCATAAGACCAGGAGTATGAAGACTTGGGAAGCTTTCTGGTGGTCTGGGTAAGTATAGATCCAGAACTGTAAGTACTGATTTATGGGAATGCTGGAAGTCCCAGGAAGAAAGGAGCGCCTGACCAGCTCAACCAGAAATTCTCAAGCAGAAAACACCTAAACCAGGTGAGAGGGCTGTGAACATGTTAGACCGGCCATTTGAAAGATGACTAGGAGGTAGGAGGAAGCTGGCTTTTACTTATGTCCAGCGTGATTCTGTGTCTGGTCTTGTATCTGCCGGTTTATTGCAATAGAACAAAACTGCCTCATGAGACAAGAGAGGGTTTGTATATAGCCTGATTCCTTTGTAAGAGGAAGTGAATATAAAGTTGACATTAGCCTTCAATTACAGTTGTAAAATGTGTATTTTTGATAAGATGTAATGATTTATGATTTATAATTTATAACGACCCACTTGGCAATCATAATTTATAATTATGTGTCAACAATAAAAGTAATCTATTCATTTATACATTTCTCAGATCCCTCAACACAGTCTAATTTCAAATAATCTGTACCATAAACCC
Source organism: Mustela erminea (assembly GCF_009829155.1). NCBI lineage: Eukaryota > Metazoa > Chordata > Mammalia > Carnivora > Mustelidae > Mustela > Mustela erminea. The sequence continues at coordinate 102,337,360 of NC_045622.1, read as the reverse complement.
TCGAAAACCTCAGACATTCTATTTTAGTATCCGAACTATGTCTTCCCAATTGCCTCCTGTTCCCAAGTGGCATACTAATCTTTAACCAAGTGAGGTGCCGAGTTTATAGTTTGGAATATGGCAGCTATAACAAAACCTCACTCACTGAGACGGAACTGGAAAGAAGCCAGTCTGAATAGTTCAAAGGTATTATCTGATGATTTTTCAAAAAGCACCATCAACCCTTAACACTAAGTTTCAATGAACAAGGCATTCTTTTTATCTGTGAAATGTTCATTTTTTCCAGTTACCTATTGCTCTTATCAGACCTCCTAAAATGAGGGACTGAAAGCAGCAACAAGCATTTATTTTGCGCATGAATCTGTAATTTGGTGAGGGCTTCATGAGGACAGCTAGTCTCTGCTCCGCATGGAGCTCGGGACAGCTGGATGGAGGCTGAGGGCTGGAATCCCGCGCAGGCTTGTTCATTCACATCCAGCGCTTGATTCTGGCTGTCATCTGGGACTTCGGCTATGCCTATTCACGCAACCACCTACCCATGGTCTATGTTGTCAGTTGGCTTCTTCACAGCATAGAGGTTAGGTTCCAAATGAGTAGGACCCAACAGAAAGAACCAGGCAGAAGTTGCAATGCCTTTTCTTTAAGTCTTTTGTTTTTAAATAATTGTAGATTCACATGTCATTGTAAGAATTCAGACAATCCCATGTTTTCCCCCTATATTATCCAAAGGTAACAACTTGCAAACCTATACTTAGAAAAGTATCCTACACGGGGTGCCTGGCTGACTCCGTCAGTAGAACATTTGACTTGGTCTCGGGGTTTTAAGTTCAAGCCCCATGTTGGGTATAGAGATTACTAAAAAATAATAACAACTCTTTAAAAAGTATTATACCATATCACTACTGATATCGACACCATCATGATACAAAATAGTCATAATTCTGCTCCTTTATTGATACAATATCACTGTATCACATATTATACAATATACAGAAAATATATACTTTGTATATAAGTGTACACAATACACATTCCTATTACCACAGTGATCCACTATGTGGCCCTTTTATTGCTACAACCAGTCCTCCCCCTACCATGCTGTCCTTAACCTCTAACAATCACTAATGTATTCCCAAATCTGTAATTTCAGGAACGTTAAGTAAATGGAATCACAGACTATGTAACCTTTGGGGACTAGTTTTTCCTATTCAGCATTATTCTCCAAAGATTCATCCAGATCGTTATGTATATCAAGGGTTTGTTCCTTTCTATTGCCAAATAGTATTCCATAGAAAAAATGCACTATATTGCTCACCCACTGCAAGACATAATAGTTTGGGCTATTATGAATAAAGCTGCTATGAATGTTCATTTACCAGTTTTTGCATGAACATAAAGTTTCCATTTCTTTGTGATAAATGCTCAGGAGTACAATTGCAAAGTCATAAGTTTAGGGTTTTTTTTTTTTTTGGCATCTATATATCCTTTTTTTTTTTTAAGATTTTATTTATTTATTTGACAGACAGAGATCACAAGCAGGCAGAGAGGCAGGCAGAGAGAGAGGAAGGGAAGCAGGCTCCCTGCTGAGCAGAGAGCCAGACGCGGGGCTCGATCCCAGGACCCAGGGAACATGACCCAGGATCCAGGGATCATGACCTGAGCCGAAAGCAGAGGCTTTAACCCACTGAGCCACCCAGGTGCCCCTCTATATATCCTTTTTAATGAAATGTTTGTTCATGCCTTTTGCCATTAATTTTTTTGTTGTTGAAACCTGAAAGTTCTTTGTATATCTAGTTAATAACCCTCTGGTGGATATGTGGTTTGTAAATATTTTCTCTCCATCTGTAGCTTTTCTTTTCACTCTTTTTACAGGGTCTTTCACAAAGCAAACATTCTTAATTTTGATGAAGTCCAACTTATCAAATTTTCTTTCTATGGTTTCTGTTTTCTATGTCAACCCTAGGAATTCTTTGGCTGGTCCTAGGATTTGAGTATTTTCTCCTGGAAGTTTTTGTGGTTTTATAATTTATGCTTAAAATCTATGATCCATTTTGAGTTGATATTTGTATGAGAAGGAAGGTTGGCTTGGATTTATATTTCCTTCCTTCCTTTCTTCTTCCTTTCCTCTTTCCTCCCTTTTCTCCCTCCTTCCTTGCTCCCTGCCTCCCTTTCTTTCTTTTTTTCTGCCTATGGATGTTGAACTGTTTCAGCACCATTGGTTCAAAAAGCTATTCTCCCTTTTTTTGATTGCTTTTCTATCTTTCTCAAATATCTGTTTGGACATATTTATGTGGCTCTGTTTCTGGTTTCTCTGTTCTGTTCCACAGATCTGTGTGTCTCTCTTTACACCAGTGCCACAGAGTGCTGGTGAATAAGCTGTGTGATGTCTTGTTATAAATTGGGTATATTTTATATACTCAATATATAAAGACTGGTTCCTCCCACTACATTCTTCTCTTCCAAAAATGTTTTTTACTTATTTTAGTTCTTTTAATTTCTGTATAAAAGAATAATCTTGTCTATATGCAAATACATGTGCCAGGATTTTTCAAGGAATTGCACTGAAGCTGTAGATCAATCTGGGGAGAACTGACCGGGATTTTTCGAGGAATTGCACTGAAGCTGTAGATCAGTCTGGGGAGAACTGACATCATTTTGCTATGCTGAGTTGTCAAACCCAGGAACGCAATATGCTTCTCTAGTTAGATCTTTGATTTGTTTTATTAGTATGTTGTAGCTTTCATCATACATGTGCCATACATGTTCTGTTAAACTTATGCCCAAGTATTTTGTTTTTGGGGATGTGCATGTAAGTGGCATTGTAGTTTTCATTTTTTTGTCCACGTGTATGTTGCTATGTAGAAATACAATGGAATTTTGTACATTTACCTGGTTTCTTCTAACCCTATTGGTCCAGGTGTAGGTCTAGGAGTTCTTTTGCAGATTCCTTGGAATTTTCCACATTTCTGGAAATGGGACTATTTTATTTCCTCCTTTCTTTTTTTAAAATTTTAATTCTTTTAATAATATATAATATATTATTTGCCCAAGGGGTACAGGTCTGTGAATCGTGAGGCTTACACACTTCACAGCACTCACCATAGCACATACCCTCCCCAATGTCAACCCAACCACTGTCTCCACACTCCCTCCCTTTCTTACCATATTATAATTCTAATTTCCAGTGCTATGTTGAATACAGTGGTGAGAATGGGCACTCTTGTGCCTTGTTTCTGATCATATGGAGATAGCATTTAGTCTTTCATTGTTAAATATGATATCAGCTGTAGTTCTTTTCTTTTTTTCTTTTCTTTCTTTCTTTTTTTTTTTTAAGTGAAGGGGGCAGAGGGAGAGAGAGAGTCTTGAACAGACTCCACACCCAGTGTCAAGCCTGATGTGGGTCTCGATCTTACAACCATAAGATCACAAACTGAGCCAGCCAGACACCCCACTAGATGTTTATTTCAAATATTCTCTATCAAAATGAAGAAATTCTCCTCTATTCCTATTTTTCTAAGCATTTTTTTTTTTTTTTGGTCACGAACATTTATTGAGTTTTATCAGATCTTTTTTTCTGCATCGATTGATATGTTCATGTGATTTTTCTTCCTTGGTCTGTTAATATGGTAGATTGCATTGATTGGTTTTCAAATGTTGACCCAGATTTATATCCTTGAAATGAACTCCACTTAGTCTTGGTGAGTAATGCTTTTAATATATTGCTGGATTCTAACTGTTAATATTTTGAGGCTTTGGAGGCATTATGAAAGAAACCAGTTTGTAGTTCTCTCTTTCTCTCTACTGTGTTTGTATGGCTTTGATATCAATGTAATATCAGCTTTATAAAATGAAGCATTCCACACTCTTCTACTTGCTGGAAATTTTTATGTATATTGGTGTTAATTCTTCTTTAAAAGTTTGGTAGAATTCTCTGTTTTATTAATACACTAATACGCATTGTTTTAATTTCAAATTTAAGCTATTCATTGCTGATGGATAAGAAAGCAACTGACTCCTGTATAGTAACCCTGTGTCTTGCAACCTTGTTATCATTGCTTATTAGCTCTAGAAATGTTGTTTTTGTTGATTCTTTGGGATTTTATACTTAGTACATAGATAATCATGTCATCTGTGAGTAAAGATAATTTTATTTCTTTCTTCCCAATTAGTATCACTTTTGCATTTTTTTCTTGTCAAAATGCATTAGGTAGGACTTCTGGTACGATGCTGAAGAGGTGAGAGCAGATATCCTTGTCTTGTTTCCGATCTTAGCAGAGAAGCATCAAGTCTCTCACCACGAAGTATGTTAGCTGTAGGGTTTTTTTTTTTAATTTTTTATTTTTTATAAACATATATTTTTATCCCCAGGGGTACAGGTCTGTGAATCACCAGGTTTACACACTTCACAGCACTCACCAAAGCACATACCCTCCCCAATGTCCATAATCCCACCCCCTTCTCCCAATCCCCCTCCCCCCAGCAACCCTCAGTTTGTTTTGTGAGATTAAAAGTCACTTATGGTTTGTCTCCCTCCCAATCCCATCTTGTTTCATTTATTCTTCTCCTACCCACTTAAGCCCCGATGTTGCATCACCACTTCCTCATATCAGGGAGATCATATGATAGTTGTCTTTCTCTGCTTGACTTATTATGCTAAGCATGATACGCTCTAGTTCCATCCATGTTGTTGCAAATGGCAAGATTTCATTTCTTTTGATGGCTGCACAGTATTCCATTGTGTATATATACCACATCTTCTTGATCCATTCATCTGTTGATGGACATCTAGGTTCTTTCCATAGTTTGGCTATTGTGGACATTGCTGCTATAAACATTCGGGTGCACGTGTCCCTTTGGATCACTACGTTTGTATCTTTAGGGTAAATACCCAATAGTGCAATTGCTGGGTCATAGGGCAGTTCTATTTTCAACATTTTGAGGAACCTCCATGCTGTTTTCCAGAGTGGCTGCACCAGCTTGCATTCCCACCAACAGTGTAGGAGGGTTCCCCTTTCTCCGCATCCTCGCCAGCATCTGTCATTTCCTGACTTGTTGATTTTAGCCATTCTGACTGGTGTGAGGTGATATCTCATTGTGGTTTTGATTTGTATTTCCCTGATGCCGAGTGATATGGAGCACTTTAAATGTGTCTGTTGGCCATCTGGATGTCTTCTTTGCAGAAATGTCTGTTCATGTCCTCTGCCCATTTCTTGATTGGATTATTTGTTCTTTGGGTGTTGAGTTTGCTAAGTTCTTTATAGATTCTGGACACTAGTCCTTTATCTGATATGTCGTTTGCAAATATCTTCTCCCATTCTGTCAGTTGTCTTTTGATTTTGTTAACTGTTTCCTTTGCTGTGCAAAAGCTTTTGATCTTGATGAAATCCCAATAGTTCATTTTTGCCCTTGCTTCCCTTGCCTTTGGCGTTGTTCCTAGGAAGATGTTGCTGCGGCTGAGGTCGAAGAGGTTGCTGCCTGTGTTCTCCTCAAGGATTTTGATGGATTCCTTTCGCACATTGAGGTCCTTCATCCATTTTGAGTCTATTTTCGTGTGTGGTGTAAGGAAATGGTCCAATTTCATTTTTCTGCATGTGGCTGTCCAATTTTCCCAGCACCATTTATTGAAGAGGCTGTCTTTTTTCCATTGGACAGTCTTTCCTGCTTTGTCGAAGATTAGTTGACTGTAGAGTTGAGGGTCTATTTCTGGGCTCTCTATTCTGTTCCATTGAGCTATGTGTCTGTTTTTGTGCCAGTACCATGCTGTCTTGATGATGACAGCTTTGTAATAGAGCTTGAAATCCAGAATTGTGATGCCACCAACGTTGGCTTTCTTTTTCAATATCCCTTTGGCTATTCGATGTCTTTTCTGGTTCCATACAAATTTTAGAATTATTTGTTCCATTTCTTTGAAAAAGATGGATGGTACTTTGATAGGAATTGCATTAAATGTGCAATTTAGGTAGCATAGACATTGCTATGGGTAGATTGCTTTAGGTAGCACAGACATTTTCACAATATTTATTCTTCCAATCCAGGAGCATGGAACATTTTTCCATTTCTCTGTGTCTTCCTCAATTTCTTTCATGAGTGCTTTATAGTTTTCTGAGTATAGATTCTGTGCCTCTTTGTTTAGGTTTATTCCTAGGTATCTTATGGTTTTGGGTGCAATTGTAAATGGGATTGACTCCTTAATTTCTCTTTCTTCTGTCTTGTTGTTGGTGTAGAGAAATGTAACTGATTTCTGTGCATTGATTTTATATCCTGACACTTTACTGAATTCCTGTATAAGTTCTAGCAGTTTTGGAGTGGAGTCTTTTGGGTTTTCCACATATAGTATCATATCATCTGCGAAGCTGTAGGTTTTTGAAGATGTTCTTTATCAACCCAAGGAGGTTGCCCACTATTACTATTGTAATTTGTCAAATGCTTTTTCTGAATGTATTGATATGATTATATTTTTCTTCTTTACCCTGATGATGTCATTACATTAATAAGCTACATCAGTTAATTTTTTAAGGTTGAGTCAACCTTGCATACCTGGAATAAATCTCACTCCTCTGCTGTTTTTTTTTAATTAATTTTTTATTTTTTTATTAACATATAATTTATTATTAGCCCCAGGGGTACAGGTCTGTGAATCGCCAGGTTTACACAATTCACAGCACTCCCCCATGTCCATAACCCCACCACCCTCTTGCTCCCGACCTCCACCCTCAGTTTGTTTTGTGACATTAAGAGTCTCTTATGGTTTGGGTCCGTCCTGATCCCATCTTGTTTCATTTATTCTTTTCCTACCCTCCAAACCCCCCACATTACCTTCAGCTTCCTCATATCAGGGAGATCATATGATAATTGTCTTTCTCTGATTGACTTACTTTGCTCAGCGTAATACCCTCTAGTTCCATCCATGCCGTTGCAAATGGCAAGATTTCATTTCTTTTGATGGCTGCATAGTATTCCATTGTATATACATACCACATCTTCTTTTTCCATCCATATGCTGATGGACATCTAGGTTCTTTCCATAGTTTGGCTATCATAGACATTGTCTAAACATTCAGGTGCAAGTGCCCCTTCGGATCACTAAATTTGTATTTTTAGGGTAAATACCCAGTAGTGTGATTGCTGGGTTGTAGGGTAGCTCTATTTTCACCTTTTTGAGGAACCTCCATGCTGTTTTCCAGAGTGGTTGCACCAGCTTGCATTCCCACCAACAGTGTAGGAGGGTTCCCCTTGCTCCGCAATCTCATCAGCATCTGTCATTTCCTGACTTGTTGATTTTAGTCATTCTGACTGGTGTGAGGTGATATCTCATTGTAGTTTTGATTTGTATTTCCCTGACGCCTAGTGATGTGGAGCACTTTTTCATGTGTCTGTTGGCCATCTGGATGTCTTCTTTGCAGAAATGTCTGTTCATGTCCTCTGCCCATTTCTGACTGGATTATTTATTCTTTTGGTGTTGAGTTTGATAAGTTCTTTATAGATTTTGGATACTAGCCTGTTTGCGAGTATCTTCTCCCATTCTGTCAGTTGTCTTTTGGTTTTGTTAACTGTTTCCTTTGCTGTGCAAAAGCTTTTGATCTTGATGAAGTCCCATAGTTCATTTTTGCCCTTGCTTCCCTTGCCTTTGGCAATCTTCCTAGGAAGAGGTTGCTGCCTGTGTTCTCCTCAAGGATTCTGATGGATTCCTTTCTCACATTGAGGTCCTTCATCCATTTTGAGTCTATTTTTGCATGTGGTGTGAGGAAATGCTCCAGTTTCATTTTTCTGCATGTGGCTATCCAACTTTCCCAACACCATTTGTTGAAGAGGCTGTCTTTTTTCCATTGGACATTCTTTCCTGCTTTGTTGAAGATTAGTTAACCATAGAGTTGAGGGTGTATTTCTGGGCTCTCTATTCTGTTCCATTGATCTACGTGTCTGTTTTTGTGCCAGTACCATACTGTCTTGATGATGACTGCTTTGTAATAGAGATTGAAGTCTGGAATTGTGATGCCACCAACTTTGGCTTTCTTTTTTTTTGGCTATTCGAGGTCTTTTCTGGTTCCATATACATTTTAGGATTATTTGTTCCATTTCTTTGAAAAAAACGGATAGGATTTTGATAGAGATTGCATTAAATGTGTAGATTGCTTTATGTAGAATAGACATTTTTACAATATTTGTTCTTCCAGTCCATGAGCATGGAACATTTTTTCATTTCTTTGTGTCTTCCTCAATTTCTTTCATGAGTACTTTATAGTTTTCTGAGTATAGATTCTTTGCCTCTTTGGTTAGGTTTATTCACAGGTATCTTATGGTTTTGGGTGCAACTGTAAATGGGATTGACTCCTTAATTTCTCTTTCCTCTGTCTTGTTGGTGGTGTATAGAAATGCAACTGATTTCTGTGCATTGATTTTATATCCTGACACTTTACTGAATTCCTGTACAAGTTCTAGCAGATTGGGAGTGGAGTCTTTTGGGTTTTCCACATATAGTATCATATCATCTGCAAAGAGTGATAGTTTGACTTCTTCTTTGCTGATTTTGATGCCTTTAATTTCTTTTTGTTGTCTGATTGCTGAGGCTAGGACTTCTAGAACTATGTTGCATAGCAGTGGTGATAATGGACATCCCTCCCATGTTCCTGACCTTAGCGGAAAAGCTCTCAGTTTTTATCCATTGAGAATGATATTCGCAGTGGGCTTTCCATCAATGGCTTTGATGATATTGAGGTATGTACCCTCTTTCCCTACACTTCGAAGAGTTTTCATCAGGAAGGGTTGCTGTACTATGTCAAATGTTTTTTCAGCATCTATTGAGAGTATCATATGGTTCTTTTTCTTTCTTTTACTAAAGTATTGTATCACATTGATTGATTTGCATATGTTGAACCAACCTTGCAGCCCGGGAATAAATCCCACTTTATTGTGGTGAGTAATCCTTTTAATGTACTGTTGGATCCTATTGGCTAGTATTTTGGTGAGAATTTTTGTATCTGTGTTCATCAAGGATATTGGTCTGTAATTCTTTCTTTTGATAGGATTCTTGTCTGGTTTTGGGATCAAGGTAATGCTGGCCTCATAAGATGAGTTTGGAAGTTTTCCTTCCATTTATATTTTTTGGAACAGTTTTAGGAGAATAGGAATTAATTCTTCTTTCAATGTTTGGTAGAATTCCCCTGGGAAGCCATCTGGCCCTGAGCTCTTGTTTGTTTGGAGATTTTTGTTAACTGCTTCAATCTCCTTACTGGTTATGGGTCTGTTCAGGTTTTCTATTTCTTCTTGGTTCAGTTGTGGTAGTTTATATGTCTCTAGGAATGCATCTATTTCTTCCAGATTGTCAAATTTGCTGAAATATAGTTGCTCCTAATATATTCTTATATCCTCTGCTGGTTTTAATTGGTATTTTTTATTGTAATAAACCATAACCATGAACATAACAGTTTTCTGACTTCTATGGATCTTTTACAAAATTACTGAACCTAAAGATGGTCTTGGTGACCTCCCAAACTTGTGCCCTGTCACAGGTTTGGCCAACAGGGAGCTCAGAAGCTAACATGGCCAATTAGAGATGCCCCACATTTGCCCTTTACCATGTAATTTACATATTTACAGGGTCCAGGTATTGGGATGTAGATCTCTTTGTAGGGATGCTCTCCACATCGCCCATGCAACTGACTTGTGATCTTTTGTCCTGCTTACACATCCTGGGTGTACCCCTTTCATCTTACAAGAGAACGTTTTTGGCCACACCTGACATTATGACTTGGGAAATCTAAAGGAGCTCACAACATAATGAACAGTTCTGGATGCGTGGTCACTTGATGTCTTGAGACGTGTTCCACTTTTAACAGGGCACAGTAGCACACCAGGTGTTGCTAAGCAAAAGGCATACAATTCTCCACTGCAAATGATGTGATCTTGCTGCAAAACCCCAGGAGTCTATATTCTGATTCTTCCACTTAGTTTTGTCATCAACTCCACATGGTATCTTTGTTCTCATCTGACACTTGTGATAGCATATGTTAGGTGAGTCTGCACCATCCAAGAAACAGCACTGTTTTGTTTTTTCATCATAGCCAAGGTCCACAGAAACTTTCTCTAACCTGAGCTTCACATTAAGGCCAGCAGCCTATCTGTCACCCTTTTAAACAGGCTAAAGAGGTATACGCAGGTATGGAATTTGCTACCTTCAGAAACCAAAGAGACAGTGTACCCCCTTCTTCATAGAAAGGTACACAAGATTCAAGAACTTATCTCTTGGGTGCCTGGGTGGCTCAGTAGGTTAAAGCCTCTGCCTTTAGCTCAGGTCATGATCCCAGGGTCTTGGGATGGAGCCCTGCATCGAGCCCTGCATTGAGCTCTCTGCTCAGCAGGGAGCCTGCTTCCCTTCCTCTCTCTCTGCCTGCCTCTCTGCCTACTTGTGACCTCTGTCTGTCAAATAAGTAAAATTAAAAAAAAAAAAAGAAAAAAAGAATTATCTCTTTCTTTGGATGAGATGTTCCAGCACATCCCTGATTTCATGGGCTGCTGATTCTTCATAGAGTTGATCTTCTATCATTTGAAATGTGTGTCTACCATGACCTCTAATGTGTTGGCTACTTCTTACTCATGTGGCCCGATTAGCATGATGTCACTGACAGAGTGGATTGATGTGATGATCTGCAGGAAGTACAAATAGTCCAGGCCTTTTCTATCTATATTATATTGAAAGAAGAAAGTGTTACTATAGTCTTGGGCAAAATTAAAATATATATATATATATACTGTCATCTGCTCCATGTGAGCTGAACTGCTTAGGAGCCCCTTTTCTGATAATGACAGAAAAGAACACATTAATCCAGTCAGTGGCCACACACCGTGTACCTCGGGCAGTGCTAATTTGCTCTAGCAAAGATATCACACTATGATATCACACATGTGGCACACTGCCCTACCACTTGGTTTGACTCTGTGGAAGTCAATGGCTGTTCTCCAGACTTACGAGTTTTCCAAGGAATCAACTAATAAATGCATATGTGACAGGGACCACTTTTCCTGTATTTTTTAGATCCTTAAGGACTGCACTAATTTATATTCATGTCCTCCCCCACTTAAGTCAATAAAAAGTAGGGGCAGAGCTCTCTAAGGACTTTTAGTGCTGATGAGATTTTTTTAAAAGGGGGGGACTTAAAGATTTGAAAGGGGACATGCACTAGTGTACCTCCGTCACTCTCAGCTGGGACTGAATTCTGGAAGTGGAGCAAACCAGAGATGGACGGAGCCTTCTGTGACTCAGTCTCAAGTCAGTTTTGTACTCGACTGAATTAAGATGATCTGACTGCATTCTATCAGAAAATAGGGAGACTCCCTCCCTGGAGGAAAATAATAAAATGCAGGCACTGATGCAGATGATAAAGCCATTGCCATTTTTTGTGTGTGTAAAATGCAAGAATGATGCCACAGCCAGGCCAGCTGAGCTCCTGAATGTACATACCGTTTGTATTTGACTGCCAACCCCTTTGGATCCTTCCTTTGTCAGTGAATGAGAGTCCGAGTCCGGTGGAAGGGACCTCCGGATGTCCAGAGGTCAGTTTCAAGAGGGCTTAGCAACAGGTCAAGGGCTTTGTTTAGAAGGTGCGGTACTGGATACATCCAGCAGGTGGCGACGTTGTACCAGGAAATGGCCTCTCTGGGCGCTCCACTGGCCTTCCCGCAGTTAGCCCAAACTGGGATTTCCTCTTTCTTCTTTGGAAATTCTGTATTATTTTTACTGGAATCGTCGGGGTGTGGGGTGGGAGTGGGGGTGGGGGCAGGGAAATGGTTCGCGGACAAGCCACATGTCCAACATGAAGCGGTTCCTTAACAGGAGAATCCCCGGTGGCACTTAGGAGACGGAGTTCTGGGCTACACCACAGCAGGGATCATCGAATCCCCCAAAGCCACCAGCCACAGGATCACTTCGGTTTTCCTCCCCCACCTCAATCTTGCCTAAACCCCACTACTTGAGTCAGACTGCTTTCTTCCCATTCAAGGGCAGTACAAGTCAAGGGACTTTCCAGGTGGTGGGGTCAGGTTATGGAGGGCGGGCAGGGTGGGCTGGGGAGGAGAGAACGCAGTTGTCAGTCTCTTTCCCTTCTTTGTCCTCTCGCTCCAGGGTCCGCACCGAAGCCCCAGAGCTAGTTCCCCTCCGTGTACCACTGGGTATCTGGTGAGCACCAAGGCCCAGGGACCCCTTTCTGCCCCCTGCACAAGCTGCATCCGCTCCATCCCTCAGTCCATTCCAACAGTCCTGTTCTCCGGAAGCTTTTCCTCTTCTGGGACAAGGTAGTTTGGTGATTTGGCCATCAATTTGGGTCCTCCCTCCTGTACTGACACAAGTGTATATGGCCTTTGGTCCCCCTTGGGGACGGGGAGATCTTAGCTTCATCTCTAGTTGTCTTTCTCCAAAAGCAGCTGAGGTTTTGGTAGGGGGGAAGGAGGGCAGCAGGGGTGAGGAGGGAGAGGAACGTCACTACCGGCTTTTATTTTTGGTTTTGAGCAGCTGCTGGTGGTTTGGGGTCGACCGAATGAACATTTAATGTTTTAGTTGTCCCGAAGCTAGTTGCAGGGAGTACCGTGGGCAGAGTCCACAGGTGGAATGGAGGCCAGGAAGGAACTGGAGCGAACTGGGGGCTCGGCAAACGCGTGACAAAGTGGGTCCTGGTGAGGCATGAGGGAGAGGAGAATCCAAAAGATTCTGCGCAGGGCTGGGGCCCGGAGGGAAACTGATCTGCTCGGTGGTCTTCTTTCTCCCCCTCCCTTTGCCCATCACCCCCACCGTCCCCTCCCTGGCTTCTCAGATCCGCACATCCTCCTTTTCTTCTCCCCCTCCCCCCACCAAGGCCTTCTTTCTAGGATGTGTTAAAACTCTCCTTTCCCTGCTAAGGACCCCAGTCATTGGATTTAGGCCCCACTCTAAATCCAGGATGGTCCTCCCTAGAGATCAACTTAACTATATCCACATAATCTATTTCCCCAAAACTCACAGGTGCTAGTGGTTAGGACTTGGACATACGTTTCTGGGAAACACAGTTCAAGCCCCTGTAACCTCTAACTTTTTCTGTTATGTCACCTAAACATCAATATATTTTTCTTCCTACAAAAGGGTCCTGGTTAATACTTCCCTAGGTTTCTGGTCTCCTCTCTCACTTTCAGAAGTTCAGAGCCCCAAAGTGCTATAAAGATAATTCAGTGGCTTTATTCTCCTGACAGACTCCAGGCTCATACTGTACGTCTGTACACATCCAAGACAGCCCAAATTTCATAAATAAATCCCATAATCCCCTTAAGAATACCAGGTATTTCCATACTATGAGTAGGCCTCGAATCCAAAAAAGAACCTGACACCACAAAAGGCCAGTGAGGACAGGAAGCAGTAGGAACTCTCCCTCACCACTGCTGCTGGGAAGGCAAAACCGCATGGCCATGCCCGTCGGAAGATGGTTTGGCAGATCTTCCCAGAGTTAAGCACAATCTCACCAGACAGTCCAGGAATCACACTGAAGTATTTATTTACCCAATGGAGTTGAGAACTTGGGTTCACACAAACATTTGTATGCAAACGCAGAGAGCAGCTTTATTCATAATCACCAAGCACAGAAGCAACTAAGATATCTTTCAACAGGTGAACGAGTACACAAAGGGTTGTATATCTGCACAAGAGAACAGTAGTCAGTGGCAGGAATGAAATAAATGAGCTCTCAAGCCACAAAAAGATGCAGCGCACACGACCTTTGTTGAATATTCTCAGCGAGAGAAGTCGAGCTCAAGAGGCTGCCTACTGTAGGGTTCTACTCCGGGGACCTTCTGGAAAAAGGCAAAACTATAAAGACAGTAAACGCATCCGTGATCCCTAAGGGGTGCAGGGGAGAGGGAGGGAGAAGTGGGTGAAGCCTGGGGGACTTCTAGGCTGTGAAAGAATTCTGTACAACATTGTAACGGTGCACACATGACATTATACACTTGTTAAGACCACAGAACTCACAGCATGGACAGTGAACCTTGATCTACGCAAATTTAAAAAGATTTATTCGTTTATTCATTTTGAGAGAGAGACAGCATGAGCAGACGAAGGGCCAGAGAGAGAAGGAGAGAGTCCCCCAGCAGACTCGGCTCTGAGCGCAAAGCCACACTTGGGACCCGAACCTGAAACCCCTCAGAGACCAGGACCTGCGCCAAAACCAAGAGTCGGTCGCCCAAGATATGCAAATTTTAAACGTCACTTAGGCTGAGAAGTGAGAGGAAAGAGTGGAGACAGTGACAAGACTCCAACTACACTGCAAATGTGCAAAACACCTCGCTGCGTGGTGTGGAAGGACAGACAGGTGCTGACCCCAGTCACTTTGGGAGTGAGTCTCTAAGAACTAGAGGCAAGGAGATGGCACATACACACTGCTTTGTAACTGACCACGCAACCCCTCCTCCCACCAGTACAGGTGAACAATTCTGATGCCGCTTTGCATGAAAACCAAATTGAACAATTAAGTGGGTTGGGGATGGTCGAAGCCAGGTTTCTCCCTGTTCGACTGGGAGTTCCCAGATAAGCAAGGGAGGAGGCGAAAATGATCCAGTCCAATGGGACTGGACTGCAGTGGGAGACATCAGTAAGAATGTCCAGCTTATGATACATCCAGTCACACGTAAGAATGTTTGCAGATACATGGTACCTGCGGCGGCCCTCCTCATCTGCGGAGTACACTTTCCAAGACCCCTAGGGGATACCTGAAACCTGCATATATTCTGTTTTTTCCTCTACACACACACACACCTATGATGAAGTTTAATGTATGAATGAGGCACGGTGAGAGATTAGCAATCCCTAATAAGAAGATAGACCAATTTTAACAATACACTGGAATAAAAGTGATGTGAATGCTGTCTCTCTCCCTCTCTCAAAATACCTTACTGCACTCCTCCTCCTCCTTGTTATGGTGACGTGAGGTGGTAAAATGCCTGCCTGATGGGAGGAAATGAGCTGGCCGACCTAGGTGCTGTCACCCAGCGTTCGGCTACCATTGACCTTCGGGCGATAAGTCAGAAGGAAGATCATCTGACCACAGGAAACCAGAGCCCCAGAAAGCAAGATCAAGAATAAGCTGGGAAGGGTGACTGTACAGAAGCTAATAAACACACACATATGTCTTTTCTCTGTCTGCTGAGCGAGCATAAAAGAAAGAACATCCAATAGCGACAAGCATACTTAGTACCCAGATCTTGGTTTTTAATACTGTTCTCCAGGGCTCCTTGGAGAAATGGCTGATTCTAGGGCTGGGGCAGGAAATTTTCAAGCAGAGCATGGACCACAGCATAAGAAAGTACTCAAAACAAACAAACAAACAAACAAACAGGAAGCAAACAACACACTGATGAGAATATGTCAAAGGGATATGCAAACCCTTGATGTCATATGGTGAAAAGGCACTTTGCCCTTCTGGTCTTACTCTCCATACCCCACAACACCAGTCTAATCATCAAATTCCAACAGAAAGGCATCCCACAGAACACCTGAGAAGTACACTCTTTCTAACTGTCAAGATCACTAGTCAAAGTCTGAGAAATTGAGGAGCCTAACATTAACATTAACATCTAAATGTAATGCACTATGTGATCTTGAACAGAAAAGGTAAAAACCAAGGACTTAAGATCACAGTGATAGAATCTTTACGATAGTTTCTTTGCCTGAATAGACTAATCAATACAAGAATAATGTTTTACCCTTTGAATTTCAGAACACATGCATCCTGAGTTTTAGTAATATGAAGATTTGGGAAATCCTAAAGATTCTGTGTGAGATTATTTCTAAGCAAGCATTTAGTTCCTCACTTAAGATGAACAGCAGCCCAAAAATTGTGCTATAGATTGACCCACACATTTTCTAAGCATTTACTTTCCATCTTCCAGACACTGGGAATGAAGAGATGAACACGTGTTAGATACTGCCTTCAAGCAACTGAATTTAGGGGAAGGCACAGAAGACACGGAAAACACACACACGCACGCACATGCGGTTTGTGTCACAATCCCATTATTCTTCCCGTTGGTTGACTTTTCTTTTCTTTTTTTCTTTTATTTATTTTCAGCATAACAGTATTCATTATTTTTGCACCACACCCAGTTCTCCATGCAATCCATGCCCTAATACTCACCACCTGGTTCCCCCAACCTCCCACCCCCCCCACCCCTTCAAAACCCCCAGATTGTTTTTCAGAGTCCGTAGTCTCTCATGGTTCACCTCCCCTTCCAATTTCCCCCAACTCCCTTCTCCTCTCTAACTCCCCATGTCCTCCATGCCATTTGTTATGCTCCACAAATAAGTGAAACCATATGATAATTGACTCTCTCTGCTTGACTTATTTCACTCAGCATAATCTCTTCCAGTCCCGTCCATGTTGCTACAAAAGTTGGGTATTCGTCCTTTCTGATGGAGGCATAATACTCCGTAGTGTATATGGACCACATCTTCCTTATCCATTCGTCTGTTGAAGGGCATCTTGGTTCTTTCCACAGTTTGGCGACCGTGGCCATTGTTGCTATAAACATTGGGGTACAGAGTGCCTTTCTTTTCACTACATCTGTATCTTTGGGGTAAATACCCAGGAGTGCAATGGCAGGGTCATAGGGAAGCTCTATTTTTAATTTCTTGAGGAATCTCCACACTGTTCTCCAAAGAGGCTGCACCAACTTGCATTCCCACCAACAGTGTAAGAGGGTTCCCCTTTCTCCACATCCCCTCCAACACATGTTGTTTCCTGTCTTGCTAATTTTGGCCATTCTAACTGGTGTAAGGTGATATCTCAATGTGGTTTTAATTTGAATCTCCCTGATGGCTAGTGATGATGAACATTTTTACATGTGTCTGATAGCTATTTGTATGTCTTCATTGGAGAAGTGTCTGTCCATATCTTCTGCCCATTTTTTGATATTATTGTCTGTTTTGTGTGTGTTGTGTCTGAGGAGTTCTTTATAGATCCTGGATATCAACCTTTCATCTGTACTGTCATTTGCAAATATCTTCTCCCATTCCGTGGGTTGCTCTTTGTTTTCTTGACTCTTTCCTTTGCTGTGTAGAAGCTTTTGATTTTGATGAAGTCCCAAAAGTTTATTTTCGCTTTTGTTTCCTTTGCCTTTGGAGACATATCTTGAAAGACCGTTGGTTGACTTTAAAAGGGGGTTAACAGCCCACGTGTTAGGATTATAGTCTTCATGTCTTTAGAGAAGTGGTGTGTACGAAGTGCTCTATAATGGCAATTTTTTAAACAAAAGTAACCATTTTGGAATTTAGGAAATGATCACCATTGCCTGTGGAATACCAACTCCCTGGGTAATCCCCTGGAAGCCAGTAAATAGGCTGAATTCTCACCATCTTCAATCCTCCTCACTCACCATTTCCACATCTTGCGGATCAACACATTGTTCTGTATTTGGCTGATTTATACATTCTTCTGTAAACCACTGCCAATGGTTTCGCGTCATATCAAGGAGGATGGATTCCATAGTACAGCCGAACTCAATGATATGAGATAACCCAGTTTGGCGATTGTAAGTGATGCCAGCAGTATGCATGGCTACTAATGAACCTTTTGCATCAAACACTGGGGAGCCAGAAGCCCCAAAGTAAAAAGAAGTGTCATAGGTAATCACATCAGGATCGTAAGCTATTTTCTGGAAGCTTCTTTGAGTGTACATATGGATATACTGCATGTCATGACTGCTATTCTCTCCCCCTCTAGGCTGAGGATGTTCCTGAAATTTCTCCCGTCGCTGCTCCAGAGGGATCACGGTGCAACCATCACTAGACTTGGCCTCTCCATACGGATGGCCGATGATATAGATGAGCCCACTAGATGGCGCAGGAGCAACTCTAGAATAGAGTCCCAAAGGTACCCGCTGTCCATTGGCCTTCAGTTGCAGAACCGCGTAATCGAGAGTGGCATCAGATACCTTAAACCAAGGCTCAACGAAAAAGCAGTTCTCTTCTTTCTCAGGGGGCCCTTCGTAACTAAAAGTCACTCTTACGCACTGACCAATTATGTCTGCCCACCTACTTGGGTCTATTCCCTTTCCCACAATGTCACTTACCACGTGTCGACAAGTTAAAATAAACAACTTATTCAAAACAAAGCAGGTGGCAGAACCCTTATTTCCATTGTTGTCCCACGACAGGTACCCAACTGAGTCACTGAGATGAGAAAGAAGTTTGTGCATTTTAACTGGGGTAGAGTTTCTTGTCAGTTTCCCAAAGTTTACTTTATGTAGTTTAAATAATGAAGCTCTGTTCTTCTTCTTTTCCAATTTTTTCTTGAAGTTATCTCTGATTTTTTCACTTTCTCTCTGCAAACTGGGGTACTGAGCCACAAATTCTTCTCTCAACACAGAGGTGTTTCGTTCCTCTGACTCCGAATTTTGAGAAGCTCCTGCTCCAAAGCCCATTCTTTTTTCAACTTCAATCTCAAAGAGCTCGCCTTCTAGGTTGTCAACAGTCTGTGTGCTTTCTAGAATGGAGTCATGGTTTTTGATGAGTCTCCAGTCCTCTTTCTCCAGAAAGGAGAGAAACCTGCCGTCCTTGCACACTGCGTCCTTGATGGTTTCTCCTTTGAAAGCGTAGACACAGAGTTTGCACCCTTCTTTGTGAAGATGCCTGCTCTTGACTAGCCTCTTCTTTCTCTTCCCAATCACGTGAATATAAAATTTGACACAGTCAGGGGATACCTTGTCATGCCGGCCAAATACCGGGCTCCCTTCTTTCTGTCTACTTCTACTCTGGGCAAATTTGATTAGGACGTGGCAGCTTTCAGGAAAGCAACTGAGGGGCATCCCAAGATTGATGTATCCTTCGATGCCTTCCGTGCCAAGCACCAGCATCTCTTTGCCCTGCTGAGTTTTTATTTCCTTCTCGACAGCCTTTAACGTGTTGAGTGCTGCATATAAGCTATCCCCTTCACTGTGTGTGAGCACGTGTTTTCTGGAGTTCACAGCCAAGGTGATATAAATTGTCTTCTTTGGGAGCCCAGTCTGGTCTTTGGGTCCTTGAGCCTGGGTGTTAGTTATATCTTTTGGACCTTTCCTAGCACCCATCTTCATTTGAGGAATATCAGAATTATTCTCCTGGTTTTTATTGACCTAAAAATAAATGTTACATCCTTTAAAACTCTGAATACAACCTTACTCCTGGTTTTTATTGACCTAAAAATAAATGTTACATCCTTTAAAACTCTGAATACAACCTTACACAAGGAGGATTCATCATATATTAGAAATTCCCTGAAAAATTAAGAGCATTTGATTTCTATGCCTGAATGAGACATTGTCGCCCAAGTCGTATTCATCATGGCATTGGTGTGGACAGAACTTGCTGGTCATGGAAATAACAGGGCAGGATGGTTGTAAAGATTCAGTGTAACGTCATAGGTGACAATACCCAACACGATGACTGGCACATTAAGAGATTAACTTTTATTTCCCTTCTTTGTAATGGTGCTAATATTCTGGATCCAAAAAAAAAAAAAAAGGAGCATAAGGTAATATACGTTCACTCTGGGCACAACAAAACAAACTCTCAGAGAGCATCTCTTCAGCCCAGCATTGTCAGAAACATCCTTGTTGGGACACTGTAATGGATTTCCAGCTCTTCAGAAGATTCTAAGGCAGATACGGACATTTTCAAGTAAGGGAACTGGGTAGTACATGGCTATTGGCTGGCTCTGTCATGAAGTAGGACAAAGAGAAGCATAACTAGGCTTGTCTCAGCTTTCCTAGATACTTGGATATTTCAGTTACAACCAGATGAAAGAAAACAGAGGAAAGCTTTTACATTGCATACTCCAATTCTCAAAATTCTCCTAGCCTGCTTCTTGATAAACGCAAGGAGGATTTCAGACTCAGGAAAGAAACTGACGGTTTGATATGATAACAGAGCCCCATTATTAGAAAGAGCCCTAATGTCAGTAAAAGTAAATGTAAGTCTTCCCTTCACTTATGTCTCAAGCAAAAAGGCATTTCTCTCTCTGCATAAATAAACTGAGGATAATAAAAATCTTCCCTCCCTGCCTAACAAGGTTATGAGAAGGATGATTATTTTAAAATTTGTTTCATACACTAGAAAGCACAGTACAAATGTAGGTTATTACTGTGATCAAAGAGATTAGCTATATTTGAGATAGTATATATTTTCATTCTTTGAAATAGTATTGATTTTTTTATTCCACAGTTGACTGTAATACATTATAGTAGATTCATTGTTTTTGTTCAGGAAGTGTTACAATAGCTTTTTACTGAAGGCTGTTTTGATGTGGCCAAGACCTGTATTAACACTAAAAGAATAAAATGGATGAGAAAGATTTTACTTTAATATCGTCAACCTACAAGGAGGCAATTTCTTGGCAGAAAGAACTATGAATCCAGTGTCAAGAAGAGCTATGTCTCATATTGGCATATTCCATAAACAGTAAATAGACATATTTACAAACATACCTGAGAGAAATAGTGCTCAATTTTCCTATTTCTCTTCTCATCGAATGCGATCTGTGACCTGCGCTTCTTAGGGCTCATGATGGTTTGAAGGTGAAGAGACAGTTCACTCTAAACTCTAACTTCAAAAAAGTTCAAGTTAGAGTGGTATTTTCATAGCTATGTTAATTGTAGAAGATAACATTGATGGGACCCCACATCCCACCCCTCCCCTTGGCCTCTAGCATCCCTCTCTTGCTAAGAGATGTTAACTTAGCAAGTAAATAGTTGACCCAACAACTACGATCACTCGATGATAAAAGCTCCCTTTTATAGACCACTGCTTGGTAGGTACCACACTAAATACTTGAAAGAAATTGTCTCCGATTGCCAGTTCCCCCAGAAACCATGCAAAGCTGGTGTATTTGCTTTTTGCAGATGAAGAAACTGTAACTCAGAAGAGGTAGGTGACCCTTAAGGCCGGAGCCATGTGATAGAGATGGAATTCAAATGCAGAAGGGTTTGTAGTATGAGAATTAAAAAGTGTGTTCTAGTTACACGGAGATTAAAATCTGGCCCCCATTTAATGGCACAGGGATGGTGTGATTACAGAGGAATGGATGGGAAAAGAGCCATAAAGACAAAATCATCTTAGGACGAGAGTTTGCCTGGGAAGTCAAGAAGTCAAGAAGTTTAGAAGTCAAGAAGTCAAGAAGTTTAGTTGCTGCTTGGTTTTTTGGTTTGTTTAAAGGGATACTTTTCCCTTCTATCTTTCCTCTGATGTCTCCCCAGGAGAGAATGAACAATGTAAATAAAACCGTGAAATCTTCATTAGCAATAAATAGAACAAAAGCCAGGGAGGGCAGCAGCTCTGTTTTCAGATCCCAACATGTACCACGAAGCCTGGCATGTGGTGATCTCTCAATAAAGACACATTTGTGGGGTGCCTGGGTGGCTTGGTCGGTTAAGCGTCTGCCTTCGGCTCAGGTCATGATCTTAGGGTCCTGGGGTCAAGTCCCGCATCGGGCTCCCTGCTCAGAAGGGAGTTTGCTTTCTCCCTCTCCTGTTCCCCTTGCTTGTGCTCTCTCTCTCTGATAAATAAATAAATAAAATCTTAAAAAAAAAAAAAAAGGACACATTTGTAAAGATCCAATGAATGAACGGAGCAAGCACAGGAGGTGCTATGACCTATCCTAAGTTCCTTTTAATAAATTACCTCATTTAATTTTTCCAATTCTGTGTAATTGGTATTATTAGTTCCATTCTACGAATAAAAAACTTGAACATCTAGAGAGATTAAGCTATTTACTCAAGGTCACAAAGCTCCAGAAAGTATACTTTTGGTTACGAACATTTTCAAATGGGAACAACAACAAAATAGAGAATAGGATAATGACTCTGCATACGCCTATCGCACAGAGTTAATGATGATTCATTTTTTGGATAAATTTGCATCATCCTTTTATTTTCCTAGATTATTTTACACTTAGATACATCATAACATTTTATCCCTAATTATCTCTTTCCAGCTCTACAAATTAAGAACTTTTTCTTGCCTAATCACAATCCTAATTTATTTGACCATCCAATCGAGGTGCATTAGTCGTCTTTAATTATTATGTCTCTTTAGTCTCCTTCATTCTAGAAAAAGCCCTGATTTATTAAAAAGAACAGAGAAGCTATCTGCAGAGCGTTCAACTCCCCGGCTGCTGCTTCATGTTGTTACGCTGTAGCCCACCTGTTTTTTGGTCAAGGGCAAGTTCTCTAAAGACAATGACTGTTCTCCTAACCGTTTCACTGTGGAGCAGGAGCTGTGGCTTCATTCTTTACTGCTAATGAGCTGCCCAGGAAACTCCAGCGTCTCTGAGCCTAACTCTCCTGTTTGTAAAATGAGGCAAGGACTCTAAGTGAGCTACAGAATCTGAAGGTGCTGCATCAAGGGTAGTTTTTATAAGACCACCTGGGTTCAAATATCAGCTTATCATTTACTAGCTACCTGACCGTGGGCATGTTAATTAACCCCTGTCCATCTCACTGTCCACAGCTCTAACACGGAAGGAGTAGTGGAATCTGACTCCCTTGTGAAGATTAAAAAATACAATGCATGAAAAGACTTTCGGAACAGTGCCTGGCACATAACAGGTTGCCCAGTACATATTACTACTATTATTATTATTTTGTATCAATATACTTACCACAGGGATACTTTTTCAACAGCAGAGAACCTGGGAAAACAAAATAGATACCTATCACTGGGCTGTGTTGTAAGATCCTTGAAGGCAAGGACTTACTGTCCAACAATTAAGAAATCTGCGATTTCAGTGTGTCAGTTGATGATGACCCAATCTTAGGGACTGAGTGAGAACCCAGGAGATTTAAGAGTGGTAATTACATATGGACCAAAAAAGGAATATAAAGTAGACAGAAAGAAATGCGAATTTTGTACTACATTGGGATTAACTCCAGCATTCACAGTGGACAGGGGCAAGAGATTAAGAAAACACCCTAACATTCCCCCCCAACATCATTTCCGGTGTCCAGCGTGAGTCCCGTAATAGCAAAGGTGAAATGTCCTTAGCTGGGCCTCCTACTGCAGCCCGCTCTCAGAGTTGGAGAAGGCTCTGCTGACCTGAAGGGCTGCCCTATGTCCTCGAGTAAGGAGATAAAGATATGCGGCCTGTTCTTGGTCCATTTCCTGCCCACCCAGAGGCTCTCCCTTGGAATTCCTCCCGAACCCATCTCTCTTCCCCTCTTCCTCTTACCTCCTCACCCTCCCCCGGCTTCTCCACCTTCTAGGCACCCCCCCGCCCCCCCTCGCCCCTCGCCCCTCGCCCCTTCCTCTCCCACTCCTCCCCTAGTTCTCTCCCTCTCTTCTTCCTCCTCTTTCCTTCTCCGCCCTCTCTTCTCTGGAACAAGTGCACAGAGCTGAGCCAGACTGCAGGAGAGGGGCCGGGTCTCGGCTGACCTAGGCCCCCCTGCAAGGCCGCCACCGCCGCCCCCACCCCGCCTCCGTGGCGGGACAAGCTGCAGCCACGGAAATCAAACCAGGCCCAAATCTGGGCCCCGCGGGTGGGCGGCGCTGTCCCGCCCAGGC
This sequence comes from Mustela erminea, assembly GCF_009829155.1. Lineage (NCBI taxonomy): Eukaryota > Metazoa > Chordata > Mammalia > Carnivora > Mustelidae > Mustela > Mustela erminea. Next base: position 102,313,818 of record NC_045622.1, on the reverse strand, counting down.
CAGCGACCCCAGCCCCTCCGCCCCAGCCCCGGGGGCTCACGCGCGCTCACCCACTCCTCGCCGGCCGCCAGCACCCGGGACTTGAATCCCGCGCCCAGCCGAGCTCGGTGCTTATAGGAGGAAACCAAGGCCTCTGAGCTCCGGCGGGGAGCTGGCCTGGGAGGGGCGTCCCTGCGAGCGGGGCCGGCTGGGCGGGCCGGAGCTGGGGCGCGCGGGCGGGAGGCGGGGGTTGAGGTTCCAGAAGGTGTCCTGCCCCATGCGATCCGCTGCTCGGCGGGCTGTTGGGGTCCTTCCACTCTCCTATCTGCCCGGCTTCTAACAGCCTCACCCCTCCGCCGCCTCTGAGTCTTTGCTTCTTTGGACACCCGGGAAGCGGGCCTGTCCGTCGGTGGCGGGGTGGGGGGGGGGGGGGAGTCTCCAGAATAAAGCATTAGCGTGTTTGTCTCCGTCCCTCCAGCCTGAAACAAAATCTTCCCAAGGTCTTCCGTCCCCACGGCCGGTTTGAGAACCAGACGTGGGCGTCTACGCCTCGTCTCTTCCCTTGAGCTTTTCTCTCGCACAAGGACAGCGAAGGCTGACACGGGTAGAGACCAGTCACTGTATGGCTAAGAAGGCGGATTTTCGTCAAACACAGACCTGTTAAATTTTTGGTCAGAAAATCAAAAGGGTTCCTTAAAAGGTTTCTTTACTCCCAAGGGCAAAATAAACTCAGCACTTGGGGGAACGCAACAACAACAACAACAAAGCTGGACATGAACCTCCGCATGCAAGACACAGTCTCCCCGCCACTGAGTTCACACAGCGCTGGACAGAGTTCAAGGGACCTCAGAGGGACAGGGCAGCAGAAACCCGCTCGGTGTTGTGAGGTCTCCAAGGATGTCAAGTGCTGCTTCCCAGAAATCTCGACAGAACCGCCTGTTGGTAAAGCTAAGTCCGCGGCTTCTTGAGGTTATGGGGAGCAGAACTTCCGTAGCGTCTCAGAAAGGGGAGAGCAAGGTTGGACTCTTTATGGAGATTTTGAAGTCTGGTTTAAGTCGGGTCTTTTATGTGGGGGATTGGTTAGGATAGGGTAAGCCTCGGGTGACAGTTTAGGACCAGTGGGTGACAGGCAAGGATTTTCAAGAAGGTTTGGAAACTGTGCTTTCATGTTTTAAGTGAAGAGTGCTGCGGTCTTTGGGGAAGTTACTGGAATAAACAGTAAAGATATTTGCAACTTCCATGTCCCTGGGCAAAAGCTTCCTGGTATAGTAAATTCATGCTCATGAAAAGAGAAGATAAGCCATATTAATGTAGTCAGCAAGCGATGTGACTGTAGATGACTTTCTCTTCATGATGAACATGTTGGAGAACCTGGTCACCATTTGTCACCGAGAGTATCGAGTATTTTATCTAGAAGCTCACTCAAGAGAACACGTTTAACATAATTGTTGTCATAATGCTACACCCAGAATTTAGACACAAAGAGGTTGATCTTCTTAGGAAACATTTTCATAAAGTTAACGATGGGTCTTCAGAACCACATCAGCTTTTAAGATTAGAACCTGCTCTCCCCTTGGGCACTGCGAAAGAAATATTACATCCTTTTATTTGACTCTGCTCTAGATTTCCAGGGACAAACCCCAGTCTTTTCAGGAAACAAGGGTATTCCGGTTTACGGGTTGCTGTCCCCTCTCGCCCCGCCCCCCCGCCCCAGCCCGAGGTTTTTCTCCTTTGTGACCGTCAATACATTTTCTCCAAACTCTTAAGTCAGCGCCAGGACCAAAGGGGTAACTCACCCAAGAGAAGAGCTCGTCCCAGACCTAGCCTTCACTCGCCTGCACGCGCGACTTTGGGGGGACCCTTGCCTGCAGCCGGGAGTTCCGCGTTCTGGGTAAGCGGGCTGTGCGTCGGCCCGAGGGACCGCGGGGTGCCGCGTCCCTTTGTCTCATTGGACGGCTGCTCTCTACTGCGGAAGCCGATTGGTCGCGCTCTGGCCGCCGAGCGGAGCGCGGGAAAGGGTGAGCGCGGCCCGGGGCGCTGCAAGGTGCAGGAATCCCAGGCAGGAACCCCGGCTGCGGGCGGCCGCGCACCCTCCCTCGCGGCGGACCGGTCCGGCCTCACTGGGCTCTCGCTGCCCTCGCTGCCTGCTTCATCTCCCTCCTTCCTCTAGTCCTGAATCCCCGCGGCAATCCCAGTGGGAGTGAAGGGGGGCAGCGGAAGGCGGGACTTGAGGCTCCGGCCTGCGCGCCAGAAACCCGCCGCGAAAGTGCGTGGGTGGAAATGCGGCTTCCGGAGGCCCGGCTGTCCCCTCCCGGAGATGTGTGGAAAGTGAAGACAGAGGCATGAGGCAGGCGTTTGCAGCGAGTCGCCATCTCCAGCGCCCTGGGGGCGCTGCGGGCGGGTGGGGAGAAGGGGACTTGGGCGACTCGGGCGTTCCCCCCAGATGCGACAGATCCGGTGACTGTGACAATCAGGAAGAAGCCGCAGCCGAGAATGGAGGTGGAGTGAACGACCTGGTCGTGAAGCGAGTCTCCAAACGTCCACGAATATAGGCAGATGTTTGCAATCCTGATGAAGAAGACCGTAAGGACTCCAGGAATAAATCCCAGAGCGGACAACTCCAGTAGGACAGGGCTTGCCGGCAGCCGCTGTTTAAGGATCTGCACCAACAGCGGATGCGCACGCATTCCATTCTGTATTTGAAGAGGAGCCGAGGTTACAACCGTGACACGTTTTCTGCAATTGACCGAGGACTAGAGGATGTGTGTAGAGCCACAGTGTTGAGAAGAGCGTTGGTAACTACAGTGTATGTGATAATTTGGGGGGAACCGGACTTAGTGTGCAATACCGCACTCCCCAAATAACTACAAATACTGCTTCCTATACTGTGGGTTCTCTGGGATTTGGAAAGAGTAAACTTTGAAAAGGAAAAACAAACAAACAAACAAACAACAGCAACAACAACAAAAGACCCCAGAAAACCCAATTAGTATGAAAATTTCACCACTCACTATCATTCTCTGAACCGTTAGAAGTTTTCAGGCTCCTGAGAGTAGTGCATGCAATCAACACCAAAGAATTAACTTTTCTGATTTCTTTTTTTTTTTTTTTTCATTGTAGATTCTGAAGCAGTAAAAACTTTTCATGACAAGCAAGAGGTGGTGAAAATACTGGGGTTGAAACGGCCCAACAATCTGAGCTACCTCGTTTTAGAGAGCTATACTTTTCCAGCTGACTTGTTAGAATTTGATGGGCTTTTGAGATATTGTCTGGAAATTATGACCAATCTCAACTACGAAGAAGAGTGAGGTTGTCCTTTTTGGGGAGTAAGAAGACCTATAATGAAGAGCAAAACTAAATGTCTGGTCCACTGAGAAAGTATTTATGCAGATGTGAAACATTTTCTGGGTCTTTTTTTTTTTTTTTGTCTTTTGTACATTTCAGTATATAAACAAAATAGTGGCTTAGTAGCCAATAGGCTTAACAACACTTCCCAAACATGGATGTTAGGAATTCAACATTTTGTTTCTATGAAATATTAGTGCTCAAGAAGATAGTGAAAAGTTAAAATAAAATATGTTCTTATCTATGCATCTATGAGACCTCAGTGCAACTGTACCTACTATATAGCAAGATATCTATCACTTTTTTCTTAAATCTTTCTATAATTTTGTATAATTTTAATAATCCTTATTTTTAAAACATTTCTGGCTTGGTAAGTTATGTGTTAGTTTCTTGGGGAAAGGGTCTAAAATAAATATTTCCTCAGCCTTAAATATATTCACAATAAAATATATTTTGCCTCAAGGTAATAGGAAAATAAACTTTTTTGGGTGAAAGTTTTCTGTCACACCTTTTCCTTCATAACCCCTATATCTTTTGTTATTTCTTTCTCCAAATTTCAGACAAGATGAAGTTGTAATCTCAGTTACAATATAGAGCTAGTGAGAGCTAAACCAAATAAAATTCACATTCTCAAGACTAGAAACCCAAAAGGTTTTTTAAAAAGATTTTATTTATTTATTTGACAAACAGAGATCACAAGTAGGCAGAGAGGCAGGCAGAGAGAGAGAGGGAAGCAGGCTCCCTGCTGAGCAGAGAGCTCGATGCAGGGCTCGATCCCAGGACCCTGAGATCATAACCTGAGCCAAAGGCAGAGGCCTAACCCACTGAGCCATCCAGGTGCCCTGAAACCCAAAAGTTTTTAAAAGCAATTTGACCATTAAACTTATTTATGAAATTTTCTTCTTTTTTTCTTTGGTCTGCTGAAAACCAGAGTTATTATAATTACCAGGAAATTCCTTAAAAAGTAGATGCATTCCTTGTAAATGCTTAATCAAATAGGCTATTTCTTCATTCCTAGATTAGGATTACAGAGAACAACTCTTTCCCATCATTAGCCTCCAAAAGTGTTGTTTTCCATACTTAATCACCGGGGTGGGGGGTTTTTTGATGGGAAGAGATTAATTTTTACATGCAAGGTCAAATATAAAGGTGACAGCATGTAATGAGTTTTCTTCCTCTGCATATGCCTCATTTTTATTTCTTGCCTCTTGCTTTTATGGTGGGGTTTGGGGTTTTTGTTTTGTTTTGTTTTGAGCTTTTATGTTGCTAAACAGTCAAGAGCAAAGGCACTTAATACAGTATAATTTTCATAATTAATTCCTGTGTTTGTTACTCTGCTGCAGAAATTTGCTCTGTTGTTATACTCAAAGTGACATTTTGGAAAATGTAAAAATGGGTTTTTCATAGATTTATATTACACTGTGCTCTATAGACACTAATTTTAATAAATCACTCATATATTTTAAGACTAATCTTCTTATGGGAAACATATCAACAATAATATGCATGAGTATAATTATGCTATGGTAACTGGTCTATTTGGACAATGTTTACTGTGACTCCTGAATGTGAAGTCTTTGCTAGAAAATCTTAATTAGATAATGCACCTATAAGACATTACATAAAACGTGCGAACAGATAACCTCATCTGCAGGATTCTCTTTTTGTCTTGTTTCTCTGTTTTTTAGAGAGAGAATGAAAGAGGTCCTGGGGGAAGGGCAGAGAGAGACATTGAGACAGAATCTTTTTTTGTTTGTTTGTTTGTTTTTAAAGATCTTATTTATTTGACAGAGAGAGAGAGAGATCACATGTAGGCAGAGAGGCAGGCAGAGAGAGGGGGAAGCAGGCTCCCTGCTGAGCAGAGAGCCCATGTGGGGCTTGATCCCAGGACCCTGAGACCATGACCTGAGCCGAAAGCAAATGTTTAACCCACTGAGCCACCCAGGCGCCCCTCAGAGAGATAGAATCTTAAGCAGGCTCCAAGCCCAGCCCAGAGCCCGATGAGGGGCTTGACTTCAGAACCCTGAGATCATGACATGAGCAGAAACCAAGAGTCAAATGCCTAACAAACTGAGTCATCAGGCGCCCCTGCAATTTTTGAGGCTAATTTTTGTGCAAAGCCTTCTTGTAGGAAAAGATGATATCATACATGAAGATATCTTGTTTTCCATTTTTACTTCAGAATTTATCTTAAAAGCCATTCCTCCTCTGTAAAAAACAAACAAAACTCAAAAAAGTAAATAAAAATTACAGGTTCATCATACTTGACACAAGTTTCTTTTTTGGTTGCCTGTTATAACTCATTCTTTTTTTTTTTTTTTTAAAGATTTTATTTATTTATTTGACAGGCAGAGATCACAAGTAGGCAGAGAGGCAGGCAGAGAGAGAGGAGGAAGCAGGCTCCCTGCTGAGTAGAGAGCCCGATGTGGGACTCGATCCCAGGACCCTGGGATCATGACCTGAGCCAAAGGCAGAGGCTTTAACCCACTGAGCCACCCAGGCACCCCATAACTCATTCTTAATCACTGAAAGCGCTATAAATAAATGCCTGTTTCATAAATCAAGATATGTGATCAAGTTAAAATAAATTGGTGGTGGTATATAACATTTTATTGTAATTACTTTTTATAGTCATTTATAAATGGAGGGAGGGGCAGGGGATTCCTTGGCAATGGCCAGCCAGGCTGTTTGCTTTCACGGATGCGCTAACCCTTACATCTGCGGGTGGAAGGAGTCACTGCCCCGGGTGTGCCTGCTTTATTTAATACTCTCAATGACCCTGTGGGGAAGGTCTGCTCATCTGCCCTGAGTCACAAATCAAAAGTTTTGCAAGTATTTGCCCAGAAACATTCTTGCCAGGATTTAAACTACCATCTGAAGCTAAGGCCATCTAACTCCTTGTATTGAAAGGCTTCAATGGCTGCCTTTAATTTTTAACAGTGAAAGGCACAGCCATTCACCCCTTCCTACATATTTTTTCATTTACGCGATCCTTTCTTCAACACATAGATGTGCAGTTACAATTTACAAGACCAAGTGCTGGATTCTATAGAGAACAGTTGAGAACAGTCCTGCCATTAGGAAGGAGGAAAAGGTACACACATAATAGAATCTCCAACATGGTTTCATTCATTTAAAACACATGTTGCTTCCTGCTTCCAGAGAATGTACTGGATATTAGGGATTCAGAGTTGAATGAATATGTTTCTCATATTCATGGATCCAGAGCAGTTTATACAATCTAGTTCTAAGCACAGTACTTTCCCAGGACACACTATACATGTCTGCTGCTTAAAGTTTCATGAAGTTTTATGTAATTTTGCCTTAGAAAACATTTATTTTGATTTTCTGGGAATTAGGAAAACCCTAATTCTGTTTCTCTGATTTTGGAAAGTCTGGAGAACTGGAAGAACCTGATGATGAATGTGAGAAATTGTTCTCAAATCTCCACCCTGCCCTGTACATATACCTTTTGCCCTGACTTGCCTTGACTTCGCAGTTCCTCCCACCTCATTAATGTCAGACTTAACCACCTGATTTGCTTCAGCCAGGGGAATGTGCACAGAATGAAAACTTGCCTGGCTTGACCTTGGGCACCACTGGATCTTTCTGTTTGCCTCTCTTTGACTTCTGCTACCGCCAGTTTAAGAACATGCACCTGCTAGTACTACTTCATAATGTGGGAAGGTTTCAATGAGGCAGTGGACGGAATGAGGGTCCAAATACACCAAATACACAAATACCCCATAAATGATAGGCGTTTTCATGTTTCTTTTTTTTTTTTTATGACTATCGTATTATTCTGCTTGGTATATACCTGTCTGCAAGGCTGTGCACTATGTCAAAAGTGAACATGATTGCTAGGTTCGGGGAATATTGCCAAATTACTAATACAGAAAGAATGTACCAAATTACTCTTCCACCAGCAGGACAAGGTGATGTTAATTTCACCTTGAGGTCAAAGTGTTGAGCGACCTGGATTCCTAAATTCAGAGCCAGATCCTAAGACTCCAGATACCCCCAATATCTGGAGGGCATAACACCTGAGGAGGTAACGCCCTCATGGCGGTAGGAGTGGGGGGATCTGCTTAGACTTTTAGGAGGGTGCGTGCACCGCCCTAATTGCAGAGACTCCAAGGGGGAGGCTGCCTGCACACGGGGCTCATCCTTTCTCCGGGAAGAGCGGTATCCGTCGCAGTCCGCGCAGTCGTGGCCAGAGGCCAGAGCGCCTGAGCGCTGGGTACGCGCAGGAGAGGCGTGCTGGAGTGCCCTCCGTCCTTCCTCCTAAAGAACCACGCAGAAACCCGCCGCCAGTCTTGGCTGGGCGGGCCTGAGCCCCAGGGATGGACGTTCCCTAACCACCATCCGCAGTACGCCTCCTGAGACTCGCACTTCCAAGGTGCGCTGTTTTACTTAAGGGCTTCCTGGCGGGGATCGTCCTTTGCACCTCCGAAAACCGGACGGGGTAGGATGGGAACCTTCATTCATCACCTGTGGCCCGTTGGGGTTGCGTTTGACACACCTGAGTCTCATTTAATCTTCACATTCACCGTTTGGGCGGTGGGTGTGACTTTGTCTCCATTTCATAGATTAGGAACCCCTAATCTATGTTTGCTAGATTAAATTTGCTAGTTGAAGGGAAAGACAGACGTACCCTAGGATTTTAGTCTTAGAGCCTTACAGCCTTTTAGGACGCTGCAAAGACTTTGGGCCCCTCTTAGTTCCTTCATTTGCAAACCAAAGAGGTTGGCCTAGATGAGCGATTCCCCAACTTTAGTGTCTATAAGAAATATTTAGGGCAGGCTTTTAAAAGTGCAGATCTTGGGGCAGCTGGGTGGCTCAGCCCGTTAAGCGTCTGCCTTCAGCTCAGGTTATGATCCCAGGGTCATGGGATCCTCAGCAAGTTGAAACTTCAAGTCAGTTGTGCTTCCTTTCCATTGCTTGCTGGGTTTCCGGGACCCCACCGCGACTCCGCCCTTCGCCCCGCTGTCCTCTCGTTCCGCCGTCCCCTTCTGTCCCTCCAGAATCCTCTCGAGGCGCCCGCGGCGCTGTTAAACCCGGAGCTGCGGGGCCAGAGATGAGCGCCTGCAGCCCCCCCTTCTTGGAAAGTCCCTGCCCCGGGAGCTGAGCCTCTAATAACCCCGCCCCGCGAGGGCGTTTCTTCACTAGGAGCGGAGTCCGGGCGCCGCCTGTAGGGGACGCGAGAGGACGAACCTGAGAGAAAGGGAAGGGGGCGGAGCCAGGGCGAGGATTGACATCCTTCCTGCCCAATAGCAGCACAATAGGGAGGTGGTTTGCCCAACCTTCCCTTCCCCAGGGAAGGGGGCGGGAAACGGTTTTTCCTTCGCTGCGAGCTGGGCAAGCGAGAGACTTTTTTTTTTTTTTTTTTTAAAGATTTTATTTATTTATTTGAGAGAGAGAGACAGTGAGAGAGAACATGAGCGAGGAGAAGGTCAGAGGGAGAAGCAGACTCCCCATGGAGCTGGGAGCCCGATGTGGGACTCGATCCTGGGACTCCAGGATCATGAGCTGAGCCGAAGGCAGTCGTCCAACCAACTGAGCCACCCAGGCGTCCCAAGCCAGAGACTTTTGCAGAAAGCTGAGAAGCTACGGTCTGGACGCTCCCCCTCAAGTGGTCCTTCTAGATCCGGCTGTTGGCCTAAATGTGCCAGAACTGAGGTTGGCTTGGCCTGCTGGGGCTGCGTTGCTGCCTCTCCAGTTTAGCATCGATCGACTTCACCTTGCTGAGAGTCAAGTGCCCTTTTCTCCATCATGATACCCTGGATTTATCGTAAACATGTAAAGGGATGCTTGGCGTGGGGCTAAGCTATCTGGTTTTGTTGTTGTTGTTTTAGGCCCAGGAATTTCTGGCCCTGAAAAGGAGGGAGCAGGCAGGATTTTAAAATATATTTTGTTACATAGTTTTCTTTTGTTAATCAAGATATAACATATTAGGAAGTTTGGTTCCTCAACCTTGGGTTTCTTCTCAGGTCTTTTCATAGCAGCAACAACAGCAAAAGCACACGGTAATTCCGATCGCAGCCACTTTGTTTCTGGAAGCCTGCCAGTTAATTTCTGTGGCCAGCCTTTCCTCCTTCACTGGCAGTTGGCCAAGTGATTGCACAACATCATGAGACTGACCAGAAGAATCCCTGGTCAGATTTCATTTTGAAGGTTTGTTTTTTTTAGTTCTACTTCAATTGTATAACTGACTTTCACAATCGACAAGGGAAAAAAAAACAAAAAAAAAAAACAAAAGAAAAGAAAACCCCGGCCAAAGCGAGCGTTCTGTGAAGGTAGATTAGCAAGTCTTCTCAACAGGGAGGTGTGGACCAGCCTCCAATATGCTCTTCTTAGCTGTCCTTTGCAGGGTTGGGTGAAGCCTGGGAGGACGAAGCAGTAAAGACTGAAGAGCAGGAGGAGCCAACCCTTGGGACCTCATCTTTAACTGATTTGTGTTGTTCTAGAACAATAACCTGTTGCGGTAGAGGTCCCGTGAATATGCTATAGGGTAGCCTTTACTCATTTCTTATTGACCTGTGTCTAAGAACTATAAATCTAGATTCTTTTAAAAAAGTGTATCCGAATAATAATAATAAAAAAAAATTTAAAAGTGTATCCACTCTTTTTGGAGTTACTAGAACTTTAAGTGTTTGCTAAAGACTTAGCACTGGGGATACAAAGAAGAATGTAACATTGTCCTAATCATCAAATAAGTTACAATCTCTGAAAAAGGTAAAAAGAGAGTTACAACTGGTGTGCTGTGACACAGAAATGAGGAAAGGCAGTGGTGGCATAGAGAGGGCTTCAGGGATGCCAGCACCCAGGGGGGACACTTGAGCTCTATATCCCAAGTTTAGATGTGCTTGTTGTGGCAAAGTCCCAGGGTCTCTGCATTTAACTCCTGCACATCCCAGTGATAAGCTTTACCGAAAATCTTGGTGGAAAACGCATCTTACTATAAGAACTTAGAACCACCTCTTGTCTGGGCTGGTTGGACCCACCTTTGGTTCAAAGGGATGGGGCAGGATCAAGTGGCAGGCAAGTTCAGCGGTGCCATATGCTTTGCCTCCCAGGATTGCCACTGAGAGAGGCAGACTTCCTTTGCATGCTATTTAAAAACTTACATTTGAGGATCTGATTCCCCCAACTGGAGCTCCTGTGACAATTTTTATTAGACATTTAATTACAGCAACAGGATAAGATCTGAAATCCTTACGTGTGTGGTGTAGCAAGAGGCATTGTGGGCTCCCAGGATTTGACAAGAGGTCCCACAGCTTTGTGGACATGTCTAAAGATATCCGTTTGGTTACAGTTACACGTAACCCTTTGTTGCATTATTCCTTCTTTCAATTTCAGTAAATACCAAACAGGAAATGTCAGTCCCCATGGTGGTCTGGTAGAGAAAGGATGAGTCAAATGCTTAGAATAGAATTTAACTCCCCATTATTCAGATAATAATTAAGAAAGAAGGTCTGTCTCTCAAATAAACATGTTGGGCCCTTCAATTGGTGTATAAGTAAATAATCCTAATACATTTCTCATGTTAGTATTGGATAGAAGAATATGGTCACATTCCTTTCATCAAGTCTACATCTTGGCCATCTTTCTTAATCTATGTCACCAATATAAGTCCCTTTCCTTCTCTTTAGAAGTTCAAGATTTCATTTTTACATAGCATATTTTGTCTTGTAGAAAAAAATACAAGACTCAGGATGATATAACCTTCCTCCAAAGAGACTTTACAATTCATTCTGGGCGATGGCTGGACTGGCATCCCTAGTAATCTCCAGTCACCTTAACCTAATATGGACTGAGGTGATTTCAAACGGACTTGTATCCCTGTGAAGGCTGAGACAACATCTGGAACATTTTTATTTGTGAATGCAACACTTTGCATTCCAAATCCTGTGTTTACCAGAACCCCTACTACTTGAAGGCACTAATTCTTGTGCCTTCTCAGCTTCATGATTGTCTTCAAATGTGTGGTCAGCTTCTCAGCCTCCCAGTCATCTCCAGAACTGGCAGGTGCCTCTAAGGTAAAATCAGTACTAACTACAGAACTGACCTGTTTGGGCTTCCCTCCTCACTGGGATATTGGTCCTGGACTTCAGTAGAATACTGCTTTGGTAGCTTCGTTGGCTACAGCTTTGATGCCTTCACACAGGCATTTCCTATTTTAAGTCTGGATTTTTCTTGTTCAGTGTGCCTCTCTGTGGGGGGGGGGGGGGCGGGGGAGAGCTGGTCTGAAATATCTACCTCATCTTTACTAGAACTCTGAGATTGATACTTTTATGTTACTGAATTCCAGTGGCAACTGCATATACAGATTGCCCTCTCCTGTTTGTGGAATTAAAGACATTCATTTACAAAGGATAGGGAAGTTTCATAGAATTGGTGTTATGGTATTTGGGAGGCTTCTAAGACATGGAAAATAGCAGCTCCTAAACTTGAATGACACATTCTCTTCGCTGCTTCTCTTTTGTCTTCTGGGTAAGAGAAAGATGACGTTTCCCTCATGGCCTATGTCTCACTGTAGAGGTCCTGCTCCCATATGTATTAGGGTTCTTCAGAGGAACAGAATCCATAAACATATATAAAATAATATGATTTATTATAGGCAGTTGATTCATGTGCTTATGGATGCTGGAAAGTTCCAGGATCTTCTAGGTGAGTTAGCAAAATGGAATCCCAGAAAAGCTGCTGGTGAAGTTCTAATTTGAGTCTGAAGGTCTGAGAAGCAGGCAAGCTTGAGACCCAAAAAGAGCCAATGTTTCAGTTCAAGTACAAAGGCAGGAAAAAGTCAATGTCCCAATTCAAAGACAGCCGTACAGGAAGCATACCTTGTTACGTGGGGGTCTCCCAAATAAATCTGTTCTATTCAGGCTTTCAACCGACTGGATGAGGCCCTCCCACATTAGGGAGAGCAAACTCCTTTCTTCAGTCTACCAATTTAAATGTTAATCTCATTTAAAAAAAAATACCCTCCCAGAAACACCTAGAATAATATTTGACCAAGTATCTGGTCACCTTGTGGCTGAGTCAAGTTGATAATAACATTAACCTTCACATGAGAATTAAACTTACTATGATCTGAGGGTGACTAGCAAAAGGCATGGGAAATTTTTTACAAAGAGAATTTTCAAGAGTTGCTAAACTTTGCCATCCACAACCAGGGAATTTTGTAGGAGTGCATTTTAAAGGTTGATGAATGAGGATGGGAAATGATTTCTGCTCAGTTCCTGGAAGTGGTGAGTTCCTGTGACATTCAATTCAGTGCTCAGTTTTAGAAAGCTACTGGGAGTTATCCTGAATCTCATGATGCTAAGGGATATGAGGACCAGATACTGGCCCACAGTAAATGTAAGGTCAGACTTTCCTTAGAATCACCTAGGAAGTATCCTCGGCAAAAAGTCCAAACTGAATATAATTGAGCCTCTAGATTTAATCACCATTTACTGGAAATACAGGGACTCCAACTATACATTAAATGACACCACGAGGATGGAATTGCAAGGTGCAGAATGTGGAATATTCTACAGGACAAGTACGATCCACTTTACTCAATAAATACATGTCAGGAAAAGATAAAGGGGGAATTTATACATTAAAAGGGACCGAAGAGACACCTATGGACCAAATGTAATGTATAGACTGGACTCTGATTTGAATGTTCCAGACGTAAAAGAAATGAAAATTAACATCAAACTTATCACCTCACCATGTAACATGTTCCAGATTTCTCCTAGAAGTTAAGGAAAGCTATACCCTGACTGAAATTATCTTTAAATTTCTGGAAGCTTGTACTATGTTTTCTAAAAAAAGCTGCTTAACTTTTTGATTGTGGTAGTAATTACTCCAGTATATGTATATGTCAGAATTCATAGACTTAAATACCAAAAGTGATGTATTTTACTATACATAAATCCTAAATTATTATAATTGAACTTTACAGAAGAAAAAGAAATGGCCACAGAAAACAATAGAAAAGAACAACCTGAAGGACAAAATCTGAGGTTTTGAAGGACAAAAGGTCAAGGCAATTCCAACTGCCATGAGCAGTGACCAACAATTGCAGTGACCTAAAATTGTGCTCCCTGCTAGAGCTAGGCACCCCGCACTTTCTGCCCAAGAGAATTTGATCTCTGCTACAGGACAGTAACAGTTGTGTTTTCCAATTTCTTTTCTGAATTGAAATTTTACTTTAAGAGGTTGGATTTTGGCCATACTCTGCCACAGTCTGTTGGGTGTGTGAGTAGGGCGAAAGGGAACAGGCAGATTTATCTCTGAGCTATGAGAAGCTGCATCCAGACATGACGGGAAGACATGCACGTCACCCAGAATTCTGGACTATCTTGGGGGTGGGGAAGTATGCTTTGTAAGTGGAGAGAAGAGTGTATATAGATACCAGAGAGGCTAGATGAGTCGGTTGATATGATAGTTCATCCAAAATCCATTTTCCCTTTATTCCAAAGCAAGAAAATTTAAGGCTGGGCTTCTATCTGGTCATCCAGAAAAACACTACATTTCACAGCCTAACTCTCAGCTAAGTGAGCTGCATAACCATGTTGTAGACAACGGTTACCAGCAGCTGTGATATATGCATTTTCTAGATGGTGTTCTTCAGAAGAGGTACACTCCCCTTACGTACATTTTCGTTCTACTCCTGGCTGTTGTGTAGGTGTGTTAGCCAGAGGTTTAGTGGCCATCTTTGATCTGACAGGGAAAACCTAACACCATCACACCCTGAAACTCCCACAACCACAGAGGGCTGTATCTTTAGACTACCATGTGAGAAATAACCTCATTCTATTTTTCTTTTGAAATTTAGCAGTTGTTCCTGTACCTTTTTAATACACATACAGATATAGAGTTTCTGAACCAACAATTTCTCTGAGATTTATGGCTTCGACACAACTGAGAGGCGATCATATATTTGGACAATCAAAGTCTAGTTGGTAGGAAGAGTGTATCAGAGATCTGTGTGGGTAAAAGAGTTTCAACTGAAGGGATTAATTGTTAGAACACTTTTAAAAGATGTAGTTATTTGTGAGGGCAGGGAGGGACAGAGGGAGAGAATGTTTCAAGCTGAGCAAAGAACCTGGCACGGGGCTCAATCCCCTAATGCATGAGATCCTGACTGGAGCCAATGAAACTAAGAGTTGGATGCTTATACCAATGAGCCCCCCAGGCATCCTTAGAACATCTTTAGAATGACAAAAGCAGTGGGAGGGATTCAAAGGGCCAGCGCAGGAATGGAGTTCAAGAATTCACCCTCTTAGTTGGAAACCAGGGATCAGGAAGGTGGATGAGGAAGCTGTTGAAAATGCCTCTCCACACTATCAAAGTAAATGACCAGACATTGCAATACGGATATTTTGGCTGCTGCTACTGCCTGCAGTCACTCTTCAATACACATGAAGCTGAGGACTAGACACTGACACTTAATGGTGGCCAACACTACCCTCTCTAGACACTCATTTCTCTATGACATTGTTTGCCAGACGAGAGAAGATGGTCTCCATCTTATTTCTATCTCCCAATAAGAGGCAAGTGCATCTATTTTAAAGAATCTGATTTACAATCTTAGTTGCAAATTAGAGATATTTATTTTCTTCAAATTTCTATTTAAATTCTAGTTAACATATAATGTGATATTAATTTCAGGAGAGTCTAGTGATTCATCACATACATACAGCACCCAGTGCTCAACAAGACAAGTGCCCTCCTCAATATTCATCACCCATTTAGCCCATCCCCGACCCATCTCCCACCATCAACCCTCAGTTTATTCTTATGGTTTGTTTCCCTCTCTCTTCTTATTTTTCCCTTTCCCCCATAAGTCCATCTGCTTTGTTTCTTAAATTCCACATGAATAAAATCATGGTATTTGTCGTTCTCAGACTCATTTTGCTTAGCATAATACACTTTTGCTCCATCCACATTGTTAAAAATGGCAAGATTTCATTATTTTGATGGCTGAGTAATATTCCACTGCAAATATATACCACATCTTCCATTTCTTTTTCTTTTTTTTTTTAAAGATTTTATTTATTTGAGAGAGAGACAGTGAGAGAGAGCTTGAGGGAAGAGAAGATCAGAGGGAGAAGCCGATTCCCCCATGGAGCTGGGAGCCAGATGCTGGACTCGATCCTGGAACTCGGGGATCATGACCAGAGCAGAAGGCAGTTGCTTAACCAACTGAGCTACCCAGGTGCTCCCACATCTTCCATTCATCAGCTGATGCACACGGGCTTTTACCGTAGTTTGGCTATTGTTAGCAATGCTGCTCAGGTTAACAATACACATCAGGGTATATGTGACACTTGCTCAGTGCTCAGCAGGGAGCCTGCTTTGCCCTCTGCCTCCAATCCCCCCTGCTTGTGCTCTCTGAAAAATTAAAAAAAAATAAAAATAGAAAGAATATTTTTCTTTTTATTTTTAGGCTATTGGCATATTTTCTTGAATAAAACGTTTTTTTCCTAGAGTTCCATGGGTACAGCCTGATGAGACTGAAACAACTCTTGTTTGTTATCATTTTCATTATGGTTTTCGTTGTTCTCTTCAATTAATAATTTAAACAACCTCTCATTCTTCTGTTTAACATCACCAAGAATTGAATACACAGAATAGCCATATTCAATAATGGCACAGGCTCTACCTTCATGAACATAAAAATGCCCAACAGTGTGCATAGCAACTAATTCACCAGATGTATTAAATACTGGGGAGCCAGAGGACCCACTGGAAAAACAGGTATCATAGCTAAGTGTGTCAGTGTTACAGACTTCTGGTAGGAAACTTCTTTGGGTAAACACAGAGAAAGCATTGTAAGTGGCAGCATGGGGTCCTACCACCTCACCTCGATGCTGTTCTGGGTACCTCTCTAAGCGCTGATTTATAGGAACCACAGCACAGCCATCTATTTTCTTGACCTGGCCTTCTGGGTGACCAATTATATAAATCAAACCACTAGGTGGTGGACAGGAAATTCGTCTAAACAGGCCTGGAGGAAATCCATTTCCATTTTTGCTTAGCTTTAAAATGGCATAATCTAGAGGTCCATCAGACACTTCAAACCATGGCTCAATGTCATACCAATCAACACTGATAGGGCAGAACCTTTTATATTTAAAAGATACCTTTGCATATTTGCTTATTATATCTGGCCAAAACCTTGGATCTGTGCCTTCTCCCACCATAAGATGTATTACATGCCGACAGGTGAAAATATAACCATGATTTAAGACAAAGCAAGTAGCATTCCCCGTGATTCCATTATTGTCCCATGTCATGAACCCAACTGACTCACTAAGATGGAGAAGATCTTCACAGGTTGCAACTGAAGTAGAATTTTCAGTCACTTTTCCAAAATACTTTTTATATACGTTGAACTGTTGAAAGCTTGTCAGTTTGGTTCTCCTCTGTTCATCCTGAAAATACTTTCTCATCCGAAGTGCTTCCTCCTTCAAATTTGGGTATTGATCCATTATACTTTTGTCCAATGATTGGCAATTCTTTAGCCAGAGGTCAGTTGCTGTCCTCGGGATAGCTAGCTTAATAACATGCTGCATAACCACATGAGGCCTTTGCCTATGTCTTGAGTTATGCTTCCCGTGTCTTCTGTTGTAACTATGACTATAATAACTCCTAATCCTGGCAATTGTGCGTCGTTTTTTACCTGCAATATCATGTGCTAGATTCTGAGGTGGGACGATTTTTTCTCTGTTGCCCTCTACATCTTCAGTCTCCCCATCTGTCTCTGGTTCATGTTCTTCGATCTCAGACTGTATCTGATTCCTGGGACTGGTTTCATCATTGGCATTTTCATTCTGTTTAATTTTTTTAGGGGTACCTTTACTGACACGTTTCTTAAAAATGTCCATTTCTAAGGTTTTTCCAGATACTTCATCCACCAGGGACTGTTTTCCATGAATTTTCTGATGACCTTCCCTTACTTCCCATTCAAATTCATCAAGGTCGGAACGAAATCGGCCATCCTTGAGTAGAGCTTCTTTGATAGTCTCACCCTTGAAGGCATAGATACAAAGTGTACTTCCTTTTTCGTAAATTTCCTTGATCTTGAGAATCTTTTTCACACTCCTTCCAGCAGAAACCACATGAAAAAGAACGCATTCCATGTTCGGATTTTCACACTGGCGTAGTATCTGGTCATCTTCCAGGCCACTCTTTTTTGGACCAGGTGTTATATTAAAATGGGCATTTTCAGGTAGGCACTTGAGAGGCATTCCTAAATTTACATATCCGCCTATCGTATTCTTTTCATAAACAAAGATGTTCTTATTAAGATGCTTCTCCATTCTTTCACTGAAATTGCCATTTGCTCTCAGGGCTGAGTAGATATTCTCTGTGAGTTCACCATGTGCTGTAAACACACTGAAGTCTGATTTCCCGGAGGGTTTATTCAACGAAAAAGTAAAAAAACATTTTTCACTGGTGTTCAGGTCTGGATTCTGAATTTCCACAGATGCTTCATGCTTGACTTCACTTTTTAGCTTAACGATACTGCTTCGTTCTTTACTGTCAGAGAGAGAGTGAGCAGCAGGTGAGCCAAGATGCGTCTGCGTCAAGACCGTATCCTTAAAAAAGGAAAGACCAAGAACTTAGTAAGAACCACCTTTAATAATAATGTTCATGTTTTTCTACTTATAAAACTAATAGTGTGAAGAAGAAGTGGATAATAACATGGACAATGAATAATGGGGAAATAATACCAACCATTACTCTATCACCAGATTAACCATTCTACATGTTGTTTTATTTGTTTCTATGATTTTACAAGCACACAGAAATCTTATGTTCTTTAAATTGTGCTATGCTGCATGAACTTCCCTTTACTAAGCAACCCTGCCATTGACTGACATGTCATGAAATAGATTTGTATTTAATGACATTATATGCTATTAAATAACCTCTGAAACAATTTGAGGGGCCACAGGATATGTCACTGTACAATAATTTCTAATTCATTCTTCTGTTGCTGGATACTTAAGACTGTTTCCAAGTTTTTACTACTCTAAATATGACAAACATTTCTATACATAAAACATTTTGTCGGAAACGGAATATTTCCCTCGGACAGTTTCCCAGCTGTAGAAATACTGAGACTAAGGTTACAATGTACTTCACAACATCTATGCTGCCAAACTGCTTTCCAGAGAAATTGTATCAATTCCTCCTGCTCCTTCTCCACTTCCTGCCCAAAAAGACCGACCATATGGCTGACTCCTCCAAAGGATTTCAGTACTATTATCTTAAATGTCTGCCAATTGATAGATGAAATGCCACTTAATTTCACTGTTTTTAAAATCTGCATTACTTAATAGTAAAGCTGGAGTTATTTAATGCGCCTCTTGGACAGCTGAAAAATCGCCTTTCACAAATTCCCAACAAGTATCTGTTTAGTTCTACTCTGTATTACTTTAAACAGCACTAAGGAAATACATGATATACTAAAATGACTGATAAATCCCAGGACGGGTTAGATATACAAGAAAATATACATGGTCATATTCAAATAAATATATGTATTCAAAAACATATACACACAGAACCAGTTGCCAATAGTCTGGGGAAAAGTGTTGATAATCTGATGGCAACAGGAATGAAAACCAAGGACATAAGTGAAAAACATGACAGCATAGGATTTGGTAGAACTTGGATGGGAATTCTTATGGAATCTCAAGGCTTGGACCTACTCTATATGAACTGAGGACTAAAGCTGAAGACAGTAAACTCGGGAGGGATGGAGGGGCTTGGTTTATCTGGGAGGCCAGTGCTACTGAATGAGCTCTGGTTTCAGGCACAGTGAGTTTCTTCCTCTCGTGGTGCTTTCTTTTCCTTCCCATTTTCAGCTACTACTTACTCTCCAAATCTGTATCTGCAGCAATGTCCTCTCATTTGAATTTCAAATTTAATATGGTGTTTGGTTCTTGACATCTACCCCTGGATACATCAGAGGCATTTCACCCTCAAGACTTTCCAAACTGAAGTCATAAACCTTACTCCCGATCCTTCCCTTCTTGCTGGGTTTCCTGAGTCTGTTAACAGGGTCACCATCCACTCAACCACCAAGGCTAGCACTCTGTGAAGCACACTCAGCTTCTTCCATTATTTTAATGCTTATATACTATTTAGAAAAACTTGCAATACATGTTATATGCAAAAGCAGTATAGGACATCTCCTGACAAACATCTCTGTATCTACATCCCAGATTACGAAATAGCATATGACAATTTATAAGAAGCTCCTCTTTCACCTTATATATCTCTCTCATTCTTAAAGACACTCATTCTGAATTTGTTTTATTTATTTATCTAACAGAGAGAGAGAGAGAAAGAGTACAAGCAGGGGGAATAGCAGAGCCAGAGGGAAAAACAGGCTCCCCACTGAGTAGGGAGCTTGATGCGGGGCTCGATCCCAGGACCCTGGGATCATGACTTGAGCCAAAGGCAGAAGCCTAAGCCACTGAGCCACCCAGGCGCCCCCTGAATTTGCTTTAAACTGATAATTTATTTACATTTCTTTAGGTACATAAACATATATTGTTAAAATAGAAGTACCAAAAAAAAAAAAATAGAAGTACCACACCATATGGTTGTGCCTTGTTTTAATTTTATGGAAAGACATCCTATTAAGTTTGTTCTGCGATTTCTTTCACTACTTTTCTGAGACTAATTCTAACTGATGGAGTCTTACATTCACTTCTTTTTTTTTTAATATTTTATTCATTTGTTTGACAGAGAAATAAAGAGCACAAGTATGCAGCAGGCAGAGGGACAGGGAGAAGCAGGCTCTCTGCAGAGATGGGAGCGGATGCAGGACTCGATCCTAGGATCCTGGGATCGTGACCTGAGCCGAAGGCAGCTGCTTAACTGACTGAGCCACCCAGGTGCCTTCCCACGTTCACTTCTACAGTTAAATAGAATCCATTGAAACAATTAACTGTGTATGCACATTTAGGTCCTTTCCAGGTTTTTTTCTACTAAAAACAGTGGTTCCATTCTGCTGTGAATATCATTGAATGTTACCTGGTACACATGTGCAAGAATGTCACTCGCGGGTAGGAGTGAGACTCCTCCAATTTAGGATCTCTGAATACTTCCCTTTATTAAATACCACCATACTATTTACAGAATAGTTGTACCACCTTGCATTTCCCCCAGTGGATAGGAAAAATCTCCTTAAATCTGCATCCTCGTCAAAAGACTGTACTGCCCAACTGTCGATGTTTGCCAACTTGCAGATGTGAAATGGCATCTTAATTAATTAGTTTAATTACTAATGGGAGTTAAACCTCTTTTCGTGCTTCTGCCTGTTCACGTCTTGCCCATTTTTCTATTGGACTATTTTCCTTTTGACTTTTGAAAATCCTTTCTATACTCCAGATACAACTTGTTTACTTATTTTATATGTTAAACATATATTCTGAGTATCTGGCTTGCTTTTTCATTCTCATTAGGCATCATTCAAGATAAGAAGGCCTTAGTTTTCTGTTGTCAAGTTTATTAATCATTCTATGTCATAAGATTAACTTTCATGGAATTAATCTATTTTTTTTTCTAAAAAGTGTAAAGGCTTGCTTTTTCTAGTCTAGTCTTTCATCTCAACTTCTTTTTTTTGTATATTTTGTATATTCTTTTTACATATTTACATATTTACAATATTTTGTATATACATGAATATATGCATATATACACATTTATACATATATGAATATGTATTTACATATTTACAATATTTTGTATATATATTTTTTTGTATATGGCCTGATGGAGGTTTCAGTCTTTTAAAAATTTTTGCTTCAGAGATAAATGATTTTCCCAGCACTAATATTGAATCGTTCACCCTTTCTCCACTGATCATAACTGCCAGTTTTACCATATGAGAGTACAGGCTGAACTCTGCACCCCCCGCCCCAAAGTTGATGTGTGGAATTCCTAACCCCCATTACCTCAGGATGTGACAGGGTTTTTGTAGTTAGTTTAGATGAGTTCATACTGGCGTAAGGTGGGTCCCTACTCTAATCTGACTCATGTCCTTTCAAAGAGGAGAAACTGGGACAGAGACAGACGTACATAAAAGAAAGACCATATGAAGAGACACATGAGAAAGATGGCCACCAACAAGCCAAGGACAGAGGTCTCTGATCATTCCCTCAGAGCTCACAGAAGCTGACAAGCATACTGACACCTTGACCTTGGGCTCTGAACCTCAAGAACCATGAGACAATAAATGTCTGATGTTTAAAGAACCCAGTTTGTGGTACTGTGTTACAGCAAACCTGACAAACTAATACAAAGACATTTTCATATATTTTATGGTTTGTCTCCATGCTCTCTGCTCTGTTCCAGTGCTACAGTTTTCTACGTCTGGCCAAATACTCTCTTAATTAGTACAACCTTATAATAAGCATTCATATCTGATAGGGACACTCTCCTCACTTTACTCTTTATACTTATAAATGTCTTGGCTATTGGTCCTTTGTTCTTCCATTAACTTTTAGTCATCTTATTAAGTGCCTCAAAAATACACTGTCACACTCCTAATTGAGATTATATTAAATCTTAAATTTAATATGAGACAATAAATGTCTGATGTTTAAAGAACCCAGTTTGTGGTACTGTGTTACAGCAAACCTGACAAACTAATACAAAGACATTTTCATATATTTTATGGTTTGTCTCCATGCTGACATGGAGACAAAGATGAACTGACATCTTAAGTATGTTGAGCTTTCCTATTCCTAAGTATCTTATAGTTCAACATCAATTTAGATGAACTGACATCTTAAGTATGTTGAGCTTTCCTATTCCTAAGTATCTTATAGTTCAACATCAATTTAGATCTCTTTTCATTGTCTTCCAATAAATCTTATAATTTTTATCCAGAAAGATATATAAGTCATTTCTTATATTAATTCTTAGGTAACTGATGGAGATGCCCAACAATATCTACCCTACCCAAGATGTCAGACTCAGGTGAGATGCACTCACTGTGAGTGAGGGTCTGAATTATGTATCTTATATATTATCTATTTTCATTACTTAAGTTTAATTAAGTTGAAGTTAAATTTAAATAGCCACATGTGGCTAGTGGCTATCACTCTGAACAGTGTAGCCATAGGAATTTCAAGATGAATAATTTAGCCAAAATTTTAAGTTAAAATCTCCTCTTTAAAAATTCAAGGATAAAACCTGTACACACTTCTCGACATACAGAACGAAACCCAAATCCTTAAGCATGGAGTGTAAGAACTTAAAGGATACTGCTGCTCTTTTCCAAAAATCTACTGCACAGGGTGCCTGGGTGGCTCAGTGGGTTAAGCCTCTGCCTTTGGCTCAGGTCATGATCCCAGGGTCCTGGAATCGAGCCCCGCATTGGGCTCTCGGCTCTGTGGGGAGCCTGCTTCCTCCTCTCTCTCTCTGCCTGCCTCTCTGCCTACTTGTGATCTCTGTCTGTCAAATAAATAAATAAAATCTTTAAAAAAAATCCACTGCACAGCTCTGCCATTTCGTTACAACTATAAATGTCTACAGAAATGAATTCATGCCAGCTCGGGGACAGGCCTTGCTTGCTCAAATGTCTCCTTGAGCCACATAGTTTGGTATAGCAATGGTGGAAAGTTACATGCCAAAGGAATTTTTCTCAGTGTCCCAGGATGGACTCGTGATCTAAATGGCAGCGAATGCAGGTATGCAGTCTGAAATTACCGAAGTTCTGTTGTCACCATGCAGAAAATCAGCCAGACGACAGCATGAGAAGCAGAGCGTAGTGATGGGAAACATAAACGAATCCTTGAAACAACCGCGTGGTGCTGCATTGAAGCTCAGCCCAGTTCTCTGTACTTTCCTGACACAGGGACCATGAATCCCTTTTCTTTTCTCACAGGGTTAAAAATTTCCCCTTTTGAAACAATACTATATAAGCTAAATAAATATTTCACCATAAGGAGTATCCAACTATAAGGGTATCTCAGATCGGTGTTTCTCAAATTTTAATTTGAGAAATTGTGAATCATCTGGGGGTTGGGGTCTTGTTAAAATGCAGATCAGAGAGGTGTCATAAGCTCTCAGGCAAGATCAGTATTGCTGGTGTGTGTAGATCACACTTGGCATAGCAAGGCCACAGACGTCCGGAACCTGGTTCAGCACTGTCTCGTGGAACTTTCCTCAGTGATGGAAATGTTCTACACCTGTTTGTCCAATATGGCAGCTATTACCCACACATGGCTACTGAGGACCTGAAATGTGGCTAGTGATTAGAAGAAATTAATCTTACATTTCATTTAATTCTAATTCAATGAACCCGCTTCATTATTTCACAATTAGAAGATTTTTTTCCTGAGAAAAAAGTTCTGATTAAAATAAAGCCTACTGGAATCTCCTCAAACTATCTTCCCGGCATTATTAGTTACCACATTCTTGAGTTCTTCCGTATCATCAAGTCTATCTAGACTGCTTCCAGATATGTCTTCATGTGTGTATGACTTGACTCAAATATTCCCTCATGCTGGATACACTTCCCTGGTGAAATTCTATTCATCCTGTAAGATCTGTCTCAGATGAAACTGCTTGAGTGTGAATGAGGCATTCTCCTCTCTGCACTCCAAAACACTTGTTTGTATCTTGAGTCAGTATTATCATTTTGCATATTTTGTGTTGGCCAAAAACCAACTCTGAAGTCTGACTGCCTGAATTCAAATCCTCACCATCAAGTTCATCATTTTTGCAACTTTAAGAAAGGTGGGTTTTAGTTTCTTCAATTTTGAAAAAGGGATGATGACAATATGTATTGTTTTATTAAATGTTGAATGAGATTATCCACAAGAAATTGTGAAAATAATTTCAGGTACACATTAATTTCTCAATACGTAGTAACTGTATTATTTTGGCCTGTCTGTCCTTCTGATATCAAGCGTCTACAGTGTTTTTTAGTCATCTTGTTGTCTAAAAAGGCACACTTTGCACTGCTAATTCATACACTATCATCTGGTTTTGCATAAGTATTTAGAGATGTGACCTTCCAAATATACTTTCCACAACACAGAGGAAGGGCTTCTAACCACCATTTTTTATCAGCTTATCCTCTACCAGGATCCTAATACTGTGCTATGGTTAGAATATGCTGAGTTGTTAAAAAGGAGACATACCTTTGAATCTTCAGGTCTGCGACTCTGGCCATTTTCTGTAGCAGTGAATGACTTGTTCTCTTCAGGCTTCATGGAGTTCATGATGACTTCTAAGGAACTATGACTCACTTCTGTTAGTGGCCAAGTCAGAGAAACAAGAAGTGGATTTCCTCCCCTACTTGTAAAGACTAAAAACAAAGGAATGACAGGGCACGTGAAACAACTTTCAAACACTGGATTCCAGGCAGTGCAGAACAGTGATCTCCCATCCCTTAGAGAGAGAAATCAAATGAGGTAATCCCTATGAACATCTAGCTTTCCGCCTGGGGAGCATTTCCAGACCATATCTCAGGGAAGGGAAACAGAAGACTGGCAGTTTCCTTGAGTTGAGAAGACAAGTTCAGGATCATGGGAGGCCTCAGTGGCTGGAGTTTGTGGGGCAGACTACTAGAGAGGAAAGAGCTACAGCTACACACAGAATCGGAGATCTACAAGTGGGTACCCCTTGAAACCTCAGTTGAATATCGGTCGGTCCACACATGTGAGGAAGCTACTGGAAGCCAGGGGAAGAACCAGCTAAAGGAAAAGCCTAACAGTTCTGAGGCTCACACAGGCCTGAGAAGAGTTCTGTGAATTACCCCTCTGGGCTTGTTAAAAAGGAAGATATCGGACCCTACCCTCAAAGATCATGATTCAGTGACTCTGGGCAGCAGTTATGCTATTTGACCTGCCCCACCCGCCTATTCTCTCCCCTCCGGATGCCCAGGCACACAGCAGGTAGCTGAAACAGCTTCCTAGCTGATCTCCAAGTGTCTTTCTAGGAGGAAAAGTCTTGATCTTTGAGGCTGGGGGGGGGGGGGGCGGCCGAAAAGGGGGTTCCCACAATGGGAGGCTGCTTATCCCATATCCCCAAAACCTCTTGGCTCAGGACCAGGGTCCTTTGCCTAGTGCTCTTCACAACCGCCCTTTAAGAACTCCACGTCCGACTGAGGACCCAAGCACCACTCACAGATGCGTCAAGAGTGCCCACGCAGCCGGTGGCCGCTGTCCCGGGATTCGCAAGAGCTGGGAAGATGGGGCTGGGCCGGCTTCCCGCGGGAACTCTTCCTTCGGGGAAAGTGGAAGTGAGCTTTCCGCGCTCTCGTTCACTCAGCTGGCGGCGAGGGGGCGGTCTGCTCTCATTGGCCAGGAACACAGCCACTTCGGGAACCCATTGGCCGAGTCTGGCCACCGAGGGGGCGGGCGGTAGAGGCTGGGAGTGGAGCCCATCCCGCGAGGTGGTGAGGCCCGGGGCGGGGGAGATTCCCGGAATGAGCCCGGGCGTGCGCTAGCGGCCTGTCGGTGCGGCTCGGTCTCGCCCACGCACGCAGTGCGCACCCTGTCCCAGGGCCAGCATCCTGATACGTGGCCGACTGCGCAGCCTTCTCCCGCCCTCCCGCCTCCGCGCCTCTGCGGACGGGCGGGGAGCTGGGCGGGCGCAGGCGGGCGCAGGCGGGAGTGGGAGGAGCAGGTGATTGCCGCTCTGGCGCGGCTGCCTCCACCGCGGGTCCGCGCGGTGGGAGTGCGAGCCCGCGTCTGGAGCAGCGGGGCTAACGTTCGGCCTGCGGGTGGGCGGTGGCGCGAGGATCGTGCCGGGCGGGACTTGGCTGCTGCTGCCGACCTGGTACCTTCGTGTGTCCAGCGGACAAAAGGGCCCAAAGCGGGTAGTAGAGCTCCTGTGGTCCGTGTAGTGGACTCGGAGCCCCCAGCAAAAGAACCAGCCTCGGCACTCACTCAGGCCAAAGCAGGAGGCCCAGGGATCTGAACTTAGGGATCCCTCTGTGACTTGCGGGAGTCTTATTTATCAAGGACCTCTTCGAGGGAAATACCCGCAGCGGGGACCCAGGGAGCCGCTGCATTTCGGGTTCTGGGGCCTGAGGGTGGTTGATGAGTTTAGTTCAGCCCCTATTCCCAGCGCACGGTGTTTTGTAGTTGATTTGAGTCTCGTGCGATCTTCGCAGTCACCCATGGAGTTAGGTTGGCTTTTGCACCCATTTCACAGATTAGGAACAGGGTAGTTTGCCTAAAACCTAGTTGGGGGTGTGGGGCACTGGAAGGGTTTAGAGTGGCACAGTTTCTTGCAGGAAGACCTTGGGCAAGTTCACTCCCCTCTTGGGGGTCTTGATTCCCTATTTGTAACTTCGACCGGCCTGCGCCTTTGTGATTCCCCTTCCATTCGTGTCCCAACTTTTCATTTGGGTGGCTTTAAAAACCGCCGAAACTCAGACCAGGTCTTCGCATAGTGCATGATGCATCACCGAAATTTATGATGGTCAGCTTGTCGAAACATTTCTCAGCTGCCTCGGTGGAGATGCTGACTCGCTAAGGCTCGAGTGGCGCGGTGACGTGCATTTCCCAAGAGGTGATGCCAGTGCTGCTGGTGGCCATCTCTAAAGCCAACCGTTACTTTCACTGACCCAAATGTACACTGGATATTTACAGATACTAACTAGTTTTATCCTTTATTCAGTCATAGGAGGCCGCTACCATTATCCCCATTTTAAAGGATAGACATAGAGAGACATTAAGCAATTGTCCTAAAGACAAACAGCTATTTGCAAAGCAAAGATTAAGACCCAAGCAGGCAGGCACGGTGTCCTTAGCCCCCTACCACTGCTTCTCTGTTTTCTTTCAATCAGCTTCCTGAACCGGGGCCCTTCGCAGTACTTTCTGGCCCCTGCTTCCCTCCAGCCCCGCTCTCCATAGCCCTCGCTTTTTCCTGTGTGGCCCTCCCTATGCGCCCGCTGGCTTTCGTAGGGGCTCAGGCAGGCGAATATTCCCCCACACCAGCGGTTGGATATACTCGCAGGCGCAAAGCCTCTCCACGGGGGCTGGAGTTCCGAGCACCGCCTGCAGAGGGCGCCAGAGAACGAGCCTGATGAAAAGGGCGCGAAAAGGGAAGGGGGGGCTGGGAAGAGGGTGAGGATTGACACTCATTGTGGCCAATGGCAGCGTGGTGTTGGTTTACTCACTCTTTCCTTTATTTTTTTCTTTTTCTCTTTTTTAAATTTATTTTTAGCGTAACAGTATTCATTGTTTTGGCACCACACCCAGTGCTCCATGCAATCCGTGCCCTCTCCAATACCCACCACCTGGTTCCCCCAACCTCCCCGCCCCTTCAAAACCCTTAGATTGTTTTTCAGAGTCCATAATCTCTCCTGGTTCACCTCCCCTTCATTCTCTGTCGCCCAAGAGCTTCCCATCTCTTTAGGAGGCTGCGCCTGTGGGACGGAACGGAGAGGTGGGACTAGCTTATGCCGTGTCAGGTATTCTCTGAAAGTACATGGGCCTGTCCAAGATTGCTCTGGCTCAGGCTGGCTGAACCCTCTTTTTCTAACTTGCCTTGGTCTCATTCAACTAAGGTCCACTTCACCAGTCTCTGGTGCCATCACTCTGGGTCCTTGGAGGTTTTGTGAACGGCTCCGAGGGAGCAAAGCCATCCTGGTACCTGTCATTGCCTTGGCAGCTAAGTATTTCTGGGTGCTGACAATGGGGAGCAGAGTGCGTGGGCATGGGGGTCAGGAGAGCAGAGTGGGAAGTGTCCGATAAATAACAGGTATTGAAATTTGAAATTGTCCAGAGCAGTGCCTCATTTCATCTATCTGCTTAATTCATTTCCTGTTTCACAGGTTAGGAAACAGGGTAAGTAAATTGCCTAAAGGTAGTCCTTAGAATGACTTTCACTCCTGTCAGATGCCAAACCCAAAGTCCTTTATTGTGCCAAGACTGCCTTTGTAGCATTTCAACGCATGCGGGTTCCTTGAAACACGTCTCCATATGGATTCAGTCTTCTGTCTGTCTATTCACCATTTCCTTTCTTAGGGACCCATCTGCAAGGCGTGGATCTAGTTGGTGTTGAAAATACAGAAGAATGGGGACTCTGCTTTGAAGTAGAGGAGAAAAAGATGTACGCAGCAATGAGAAACAAAGGCAAAAGAAATGTAACTTAAATTAACATCTCCTTATAGCTTGCAGCCCATTTCCTTATATGTCAAAAAAATTTAAGATAAACTCCTGGTAAGACTTTTTAAGGAAAAACAAGAGAAAGAAGAACAAAACACAGAGATTACTAGAGATGAGGAAGGAGATAGCAAAGGGAAAAAGGGAATTATCATGGAAAGTTAGATGTGATCCAAGGCAACTGTTTACTGATAAAAGAAATGGATGATTTCCATCCATTTTCAAAATTGATCTTCAAAGAAATAAAACACTGCAACATACTAATAGAAACAATTGGAAATGAAATGTCTATCATTAACAAGTGGCCAAAGTTAGATTATTTTATACTTAAGTTCTACATAAACCAAAAATTAGCACACAATTTCAGTATTAAAACATGATAATACCTGGAAAGATCCCTAATCTGAAATTTGGAGGAAAAAAAAGGAATAAAAGATACTTACTGAATGTTTTCACCTACCAATACAGTTGCAAGCATTCTGAATAAATTATTCAGGAGTATATGAGAAGACAAGTAGATGTGAACAAATAGAGTTTATTTTAGAAGTGGAGGCATGGCTTAAACCCAGATCTTTCAGTGTAGTCATTTACAGGATGAAAAACTGTAAGTGTATGAATTGCCAAAAGGAAAAGAAAGGAAAGAAACAAATACAAAAAAGAAATCTATAAAATTTTAGTCATTATTCCAAATATAGATTATAAAATAATAAGAGTAGGAAAATAACCTAAATATGTAAAGACAGATCAAATATAATTCCAAGTGTGAATTGTTAAAGCCATCTCATTAAAGTCAGAAATAAGACAAGGATGGAGATACTGCTGTTCTTAGTTGGTATTATCTTCCAAGGTTCTGCACATGCAATAAGACAAGAAACTAGAAAACCAATATTATGGGGAATGAAGAAGCAAATGATCTGTATGTGCATATTACATTATTATGTGTTGGCAAAGTCGAAGAGACTCATGAAAAACACATAACCTAATGATATCTTAAAGAATCTTGTATGGCATGTTTAGAAATTAAGTACAGAAATAAAAATCAATAACAAAGTAACAGTACTCAAAAATAAAAAAGAAAACTAATTCCACTGACAGTCTTAACAAGCATAAAATAGCCAAGAATAAACTGAATGGTTTTTATTTCATTTGATTTATCCTAGGAAAACAGTAAAATTTTACTGTTGGTAAAATGGTAGTGAAAAAGAAACTGAGAAAATTGGGATACTATCATGTTTCTAGATGAAAAGACTTAGTTACCTATAAATCTCAATCCTCCCAAAATTTTAACAAGTGAATCCAGTTCAGATCACAATTGCAGTGGGTAGCTGGAATACTTGTTGCAGAACTGAAAAAGTCTGTTTAAATCCACACAGAATTATAAATCCATAAGAAAAAAAAATTAAGAAAAAGGATAGGAAGAGAGATGTACTTTATGAGATATTAAAACTTACCATAAAGCCACTGAAACAGCATAAGACTAGAATCCAAGACAGGAATAGATAACAAAATACATAAATATGTTCTATGACAAAAGAGATATTTAAGTTTTGGTGGGATGATTTGTTTAATAAATAGTACTGGCATCTTTGGCTAGCCACATGGGAGAAAGATTTATAAGAATTTTAATTAATACTATTCAAAAATATATTCCAGATGAAATGAAGATTGAAATGTAAAAAGGAAAAAGAAACCTATGTTGAAATGTAAAAAATTAAAATGTTGAATATTTGTAATACTTTGGAGTAGGAAAAAGCTTTTTAATTTAAAAAAATCTTATAACTCGGAGTGAAAAACATATGTGATGACATGAGAATTAAAAATTTCTGAGTGAAAACTTCCATTGATAAAATAAACATAATTATATATTGGGAAATAAATTTGTAGCATACAAATTAAGTCTCAATATCCCCAATTTTTTAAAACCCTTAAAGAATTTTAAGAAAGACATGAAAACCCAGTGTACAGGTGGTCAAAGGATCTGAACAGACAATTCAGAAGTAAACCCCAACTGGCTGATAAACATTAAATATATCCAGTCTCACTAGTCAGGGAATTGTAAATTAAAATCTATAATAAGATGCTATTTTTCATCCATAAATCTGGCATAAGTTAAAAGGAGGGATAGCATACAGTGCTGGAAAAACAGTTATTGTAGTCACTGTTAACAGAGAAATAAAATGAGAGCAATCTTTTGGGAAAGTAATCAGAAAGTGCCTACTAGATTTTTAAGTACACATGCCCTTTGACTTGGTAATACCACTTTCAATAATCAGTTCTACCGAGGAAATGGTAGATGTATAAAGATACATATGTAAAGATACATGTCCAAGGATGTTTGTTGAAGCACTGTTTGTAGTGGCAAAGAACCATGAGCAATTTGAACCAACAGGATGGCTGAGTAGGTGTCAGTGTGTTTACTATATGGACCATTATTGAAAAGAATGAGTTAATGCTGCATTGACTGACCTGGAGGGATGTTGGGTTAAAGGCAAATGAGAATGTGATGGCAATAAGAGGTAACAATACCCCTCCATGTGTTATGTTAGAATGAGCTAGGGCACTGATTATCTCAAGGGATGGTAAAGGGGGGGAAGAGAAGAGGTCAGGGAGTAATTTCTTAAAGCAATATGGAATTGTTCCGCTTGTATAATCAGCAGTATGTTACATTTGTGATTAAAGATTAGCCTATTGGTCTAAAATTCTCCTTTTTGGTAGGGTCTTTGCCTGGTTTGGGGATCAGGGTAATGCTGGCTTCATAGAAAAAGTCTGGAAGTTTTCCTTCTGCTTCAATTTTTTGAAACAGCTTCAGGAGAATAGGTGTTATTTCTTCTTTGAAGGTTTGGTAGAATTCCCCAGGGAATCCGTCAGGTCCTGGGCTCTTGTTTTTTGAGAGGTTTTTGATCACTGCTTCAATCTCGTTATTAGATATCGGTCTATTCAGGTTGTCGATTTCTTCCTGGTTCAATTTTGGTAGTTTATATTTTTCCAGGAACGCATCCATTTCATCTAGGTTGCTAAGCTTATTGATATATAACTGTTGATAATAACTTCTGATGATTGTTTCTACTTCCTTGGTGTTAGTTGTGATCTCTCCCTTTTCATTCATAATTTTATGAATTTGGGCTTTCTCTCTTTTCTTTTGGATTAGTGTGGCCAATGGTTTATCGATCTTATTGATTCTTTCAAAAAACCAGCTTCTAGTTTCATTGATACGTTCTACTGTATCTCTGGTTTCTACCTCATTGATCTCAGCTCTAATCTTGATGATTTCCCTTCTTATGTGTGGAGTTGGTTTGATTTGTTGTTGATTCTCCAGTTCTTTAAGGTGTAGAGACAGCTGGATTTTTCAATTTTTTTGAGGGAGGCTTGGATGGCTATGTATTTTCCCCTTAGGACCACCTTTGCTGTATCCCATAGGTTTTGGACTGAAGTGTCTTCATTCTCATTGGTTTCCATGACTTGCAGAGGGAAGATTGGAACCTTGCCTACATAAACTCTCATGCATCCCACTTTTCTAAAGTTTCTTTGTCCTTACCTCTAGGGAAGACCTTAAAACCTGTAATTTAAATTAACATCCTAGTGGATTTAGATGCAAGGTGAACCCCCTGTTTTTTAAATGAAAGAACTGAAGGAAGGTCAGTAATGAAATTCTGTAGTAGAAAGATTCTCAAGGTCAACTAGTAAGTGGGTGGCCAAGTTAGGAAGGACCCGTCAAGTTAGAGGAAGGACTGGCCCAGTGTTAGTTCTTCTCTTCCACAACTGCTCCAAAGTTGTGAGGAAGTTAATAGATTTTTTTTTTGGTTCTTTTATTTTATAAAAAAAAGTTTTAAAAAAAAAACAACTTGTAATGGAAAATGTAAAAGTGACACTAAAGTAGAAAAGTGTAATGAACCCCATGGGCCCAAGACCCGACTTTAATGATTATCAACATATGACCAACCTTGTTTCATCTGGCCCCTTTTGTGGATAATTTCATCCTTAAGTACTTCAGTTTTTAACAGGATTTTTATCTTCTATTGGATAACATCCATAACATTTGTGTGACATGTATTCAGATAGTCTCTGAGTAAAGTTTTTGCATGTAAATTTGAATTTTTATGAGATCACAAACTAAATGGAAGTTGGTCAAGTGAGTAAAGAAAGATGACCCAAACTCAAAATGCAATTTGGGATCAAAACTTAGAGTTAAGGCACCTGGGTGGTATAGTCACCCTTGATTTCAGCTCAGGTCTTGATTTTGGGGTCCATGGACTTGGTGCAGAGTCTGCTTGACATTATATCTCCCTAATAGCCAAACTATGGAAAGAGCCAAGATGTCCACCAACAGCCACATAGATAAAGAAGCTATGGTTCATATACAATGGAATATTACTCAGCCATCAGAAAGGATGACTACTTACCATTTATGCTGACATGGAGGGAACTGGGTATTATGCTGAGCAAAATGAGTTAATCAGAGAAAGACAATTATCAGATGGTTTCACTCATATGTGGAATATAAGAAACAACACAGAGGTTCACAGGGGAAGGGAGGGAAAACTGAATGAGAAGTCATCAGAGAGGGAGACAAACCATGAGAGACTCTTAATTATAGGAAACAAACTGAGGGTTGCTGGAGAGGAGGTGGGTGGGAGAGGTGGGGTAATTGGGTGATGGGCAATGAGGAGGGAATGTGATGTGATGAGCCCTGGGATATACAACTGATGATTAACTTAATTCTACATCTAAAACTAATGATGTGGGGCGCCTGGGTGGCTCAGTGGGTTAAGCCTCTGCCTTCGGCTCAGGTCATGATCTCAGGGTCCTGGAATTGAGCCCTGCATCGGGCTCTCAGCTCTGCGGGGAGCCTGCTTCCCTCTCTCTCTCTCTCTCTCTCTGCCTGCCTCTCTGCCTACTTGTGATCTCTGTCAAATAAATAAAATATTTAAAAAAAAACTAATGATGTACTATATGTTGGCTAATTGAACTTAAATTAAGAAAAAGAAAGAAAAAAGAGGTTCTCTCCCTCTCTCCTTCTTCCCCTTCCCCTGCTCTCTCTCTTTAAAATAAATGAATAAAATCTACAAAAAAAATTATTAAATAAGTCATAATTTCATGACAATTAGATAAACTTTTAATAACCGAAAACATGGTATGCCATGAAGTACGTGGATGTACTATAAAATAAATTGTATTGTCTCACAATCTTACCAATTTTTGTCACATAAGTGTCCCACAGCACTTTTATATATTCAGTATTTTCATTTATTGACTTACTTGTTGAAAACTGGCCTTGTTCAAAGTGATGGAGATGTGAAATCATGGGCTTAATGCGTGGTTCCATTGCTCCAATACACATCATAAATACAAAATTATCGAAATGAAAACAAATATGTAACCATGGGCCACCTATAGTTCTTTAGCACACCATACTCCTAAGAAACTGGATGATGGAATTTACTGAACTGGGTGTTAGTCCCCAAGGACAGCCTGTCAGGAAGCCAGGAGGCCAAAGGAACATCCCTAGGGAAAGAGCCAAGAAAGATGTGGGGATGCAGGGCCCAGCCTGCCTCCCTGGGTTCCTCAAACTGGGGTTGCTTCATTACCATTGCATTCCAGGCCTAACCTGGTCTGCAAGGTCAGCTTGACTTGGATTAGAATATTATTTGGGGACCCAGCTTCTGTACTCACAATAAAGGCAGCTGGCCTACAAAGCATCAGTTCATTGACTAGATGTCCAGGGAAGTTCAGAGACTTTAGGGCAAAAACAGATGTAGAGCGTAATCACTTTCTCCTTGTGTGACCTCAACCCGTACCAATGGTAATATTTTTTTCTTAAG
This sequence comes from Mustela erminea, assembly GCF_009829155.1. Taxonomy (NCBI): domain Eukaryota; kingdom Metazoa; phylum Chordata; class Mammalia; order Carnivora; family Mustelidae; genus Mustela; species Mustela erminea. The sequence goes on along the minus strand of NC_045622.1, from coordinate 102,279,524 downwards.
ATTTTATTTATTTATTTGACAGAGATCACAATCAGGCAGAGAGGCAGGCAGAGGGAAAGGAGGAAGCAGGCTCCCTGCTGAGCAGAAAGCCCAATTCAGGGCTCGATCCCAGGACCCTGAGATCATGACCTGAGCCGAAGGCAGAGGCTTAACCCACTGAGCCACCCAGGCACCCTCTATGGTAATATTTAAAAGCATGTGCTATAGACTAAGTTTGTGATATATGGTGTCTCATTTAAACTTTGTCATTCTATGAAGAAGTTACTTCATTCTATGAAGAAGTTACTCAGTTACTCCTATTATCTTCCTTTTACAAAAGAGGAAACTGAGGCTCAGAAAAATCTGTGCCTGTGGTCACAGACCTAGTAAAATCGGCAGTCCTTCAAACTTGAATTCAGTTCACACTAGCCAAAGCCGAAGACTATGCTTTAACACATGGTCTCCCGCAGCCACGTGATTTAATCTCCCTCCCTCGGCGTAGCTTTCTCCTCTCTAAATTGGAGATATTAGGGCTCACTTGACAAGGTTGTCCCGAGGATGTCATCCACTATCAGGGGTTAGTGGCTCCATATAGTTGACCCAAGTCATTATGAGTCCTGTCACTGTTCCCTGAGAGGCAGATTTTAGGAGTGAACCTGTCTGGTGTTTGTTTCTAAGTCACTGAGCCCTTTCAATTGGCCTTGTCCCAGCCCCTGTCACTGCCACCTGCCACCTCAGTCAGTGCTGAATTTCCGTCAGATCACAGGTGCCCTTCCAGTGCTGGTCTCCTCCTCCTCCTCACACCCTTCCCTTGCCCTGATGAGTGCTATGATGCTATGACAGGTGGGGTGGGGATGTGGCATTCATCCAAGGTAACAAGCACCAAAGGAGTGAAAGAACGCACTTCGGCTTCTCTTTGACCCTGCAGGCAGCCATGGTGAGTCGGAACTGGCTTGGCTCCTCAGGCCCTTTGAAGCTGACCAGTCCCACCCGTCCTGGTCTGTGTGCTTACCTGTTTCTGAGGCCGGATAATGACCATCTGACACTCAAGCCAGGAGTTCCTCTGAACCTCCAAGTCGAAGGGGTTTCCGTGGCTGATGTGATTAACAGAGCCATACAACTGGAGGGAGAGAATGGAACTAGGAGAGGGTGGGAAGGTTGCACTGGCCTCCTCAGACCCTGGGGCCTGGATGTGATGAGCAAGGGAGACACAGAGGCCAGGAGGGGGTCCTGGGATCAAGTCAGGGACAGGGAAGATGAGCTGTGACTCTGGGACCATAATGATGGAAGTGAAGTTACCAGCAGGCAGGTGGAAAATTCACAAGCGTCTTTATGATCGTGAGTAGCCAGTGTGCAGCCAACTGGACATCTGCTAGGCTGTTAGTACTTACATCCTAGGGACTGTAGTGCTCCATTCAGGTTAAGATGAAGGCGCTAACTTTATTCCCATGAAGATGAGTGATGAAGAGAAGAAGATGCAGGAAAGTAAAGGGACACAACTAGAAAGTGGCAGACTTGGAATGCATATCCATTCAATCCGGCTCCAAAACCTATGCCCTTAGCCATCATCCTCCACTGCCTCCCCATGTGAATGATAAAACCTGCAGAATGGTCCAAGTTGCCTCCCTCTTAGAATTGCAGCAGGTCTAGACAGGACTCCCCCTCCATGGTCCTTGCAGCTCTAAACATCTGCAGAAAGCAGGGCGGGGGGGGAGGGGACCAGAATCAGGAGCCAGCTACTTCCTTATTGTCAATGCTCACTTCAAACCCTGACCTCGCGCCACTCTCTCACTCTCAGAGACTCGGGGGTGTTTCTGGCCAAGGATTGGTATGAGGTCAGGAGCTTCTGGGAATCACGCAGCAGAAGCACTCTGCAGGATGCTTCAGCCTGAGCTCTTCAAGGAGAAACTCCGACAAGTTACGTAAAGGGAAACTGTTCCAAGATAAGTAAAGAGAGACAGAACTGAACACTGCACTGCACAGGCACTCACCACGTAATCCTCATGAAGCTTTTTCTTCCTCATTTCAAAGACACCAAAGCTTAGAGATACTGAGTAATTTCCTTATGTTCATCTAGAAATGAGAGGCAGAGGCAGAGTTTGAGACTGTGTACGAATGACTCTGAAACCCGCACCCTTCCCCCCAGGATGGAATGAATATTAAAAGTGAACATTAAACATCCTGGAGGTTCCCAAATGCCCACAACAGAACTCTCCAGCACTCCTACACCCCTTTCCTATAGCTCAGTCACCAGATGTCTAACAAGCTTTCTTTCATTGGGAATAGAAAATGTCAGCCCTCCAACGGCAGTTAAGAAAGGAAAACTTAGAGCAGAGTTGGCAAACGTCTTCTGAAAGGTCCAGCTTGTAAATATTTTATGCCAAGTGGCCATGCCTGTAGTTGCCTGTTTCACTACAGTATTTGATATACAAGGAAAAATGTTAATCCGTACGCACGAAGTGCAGTGGAAACGACAAGCACAATTTTCGAAAACGTGCCACGAATTTAACCATTAATTCCTTGGGAGAAGGCCATCAGCAGAACTGAGAGTGATTCAGAGCTCAGGGTGGGTTCAAACTTTACTTCTGACTCCTACTTCATTGCCCAGCTCAAAACGCTCTCATCAGTACGCTGGAAATTAGAGTGTAGAGTTTTCAGAGGCATGGTATTTCTACGAGGCTACGCATGTCAAATGCTGAGCATTACACCTGGCACAAAGTAATTAAGATATGTTAGTTTGTTGTATTGAGTATATCATCAACATGCCAGGTTATAGAATTAGCAATTATATTCAGTGATGCGAAGAATAATGAAAGAAAGTGAGAAACTTACTGCGTTAATTAACTTTAAGAGGAAGAAGCCTGGGTCAGATATGTAAAGCATTCATTAGCCAATTAGCATAAACAGATGTTTAAAAACTTATCATAGAGGTGAAATAGTTAATACACATGTGTTAAAGGTTTGCAAGGTTAAATATATCTTGTCTCCTCTGGGGAGGTAAAGGCTTTGCCAAAGCTGTGGTCTATTCTGTGGCTTGATGAAGCCATGTCTAAACAAAGGCATCCTGTTGCATGAACTGAGAATTCCAGAATGTTTGAATGTCTCAAGTACTTGGAAATAGAACTGGGTGTCTGGTAAGCACCCTACTTTCTTAGGCTGTTCTTGTAGCCGGCAGAAAAAGCTCCTTTTTTCTTCACCTCCACATGCTTTTCTTGCTCTCTGTTTCTTCCTCAATTTATCCAGAATTGCCAGTTTTTTCACTATTATTTTCTCCTTCTAACTTTTGGTTAAGGTTTTAGAAGTCTTAATTCTGGATTCATGGTGCTATGTCACCCTACAGAAAGAACCCGTGGTTCCACAGTGGCCTGTGCTGACCCTGGAGGACCTGGAGCTTCCTTCCCGGCACCGGTCTGTCTGCAGACACTTCCACCAAAATGCCTCACATCCCCTTTCCTTCTGCCGCCCTCCGCCCCAGCCAGAGGGTGTTCAGTTTGTTAGGTTCTTTATAGATTTTGGATACTAACCCTTTATCAGATAGACATTTGCAAATATCCCATTCTATAGGATGCTATTTAGTTGTGTTGATTGTTTTCTTCACTGTGCAGAAGCTTTTATCTTGATAAAATCCCAATAGTTCATTTTTGCTTTTGTTTCCTTTGCCTCTGGAGATACGTGCAGAAAGAAAAATCTGGCGGTGAAGCTCAAGAAAACTTGTACTTCGGTAAATGTTGGAGGCAGAGCCAGTGTGAGGAGACAGTGGGAACACCTGATGTGAAGAGAAGGCCCTAGACTCTGGCTGGGGCCATCTAAAGCAGCAGTGTTTGTGATACAGAGATAAAAGGTGTGCATAGCTTCCTTAAGAATTTACAGTCTACCAAAGAACCAAAAAAGCAGTTAGTAAACATGAATTTCACACAGTAGTCACTAAGAAGGCTGTATTATGAGAGCAGCTGTAATAACTACATAGGTACAAAGCTAACTATATAAAAACTTGTACCTGGTATCTATTCAAAATATGCATGCGTGTGGACAAGGACTTGGAAGGAACAAATAAACATGAAAATTTTGGGGGGGGTGATGGTAACATGGCTTTCAGAATTTTCTCTAATAAAATTGGTATAATCTTATTTTTGTGCAAGGTAGAAAAAGCATGTAAGATGCTGTAACTATATATTGGAAATCAGGATTATCAAATCAGAAAAAAAACCCCTATTTTCCTTTTCATCATTATAACTTTATCCAATTGAGTCCCTTTCTTGCTACAAAATTATCAAAATTGTAGACCAGGTAATAGTTGACAATTTGGCAAACAGCCACTTCCTCACCTTATAAATTCAGCATAACAAGTACAAGTGGAAACTCAGGAGTCCAAATGCCTGGGTCAGATTCCAGCTCCTCCAGTTACCAGCCACCATTGACTTCTTGAGTCTCAAGTTCCTCAAACAACATGGAAATTGTGGTACCTATACATAGCACACAGCCCCACCATCTAGACAGAGCTACTGCTGACATTGTAATGTACATATCTCCAAAGTTATTTTCTATGATTGACACCTTAGATATGAAGGTACACTTATCAAGATAGAGGAGAGATATACTTTATTCACAAGCTTCAGATTCTTTTTTTTTTTTTTTAATAGCCTTGATTTGTGTTTGTGTCAGCCTGCCAATAACCAGTATTGTGGTTGGAATGGCCCTTGTGGTTCCTGTTATGATTGCAAAATGCCCTTTGCTGGGGCGCCTGGGTGGCTCAGTGGGTTAAAGCCTCTGCCTTCGGCTCAGGTCATGGTCCCAGGGTCCTGGGATCGAGCCCCACATTGGGCTTTCTGCTCAGCAGGGAGCCTGCTTCCTCTTCTCTCTCTGCCTGCCTCTTCACCTACTTGTGATCTCTGCCTGTCAAATAAATAAATAAATCTTTAAAAAACAACAACAACAAAAAACAATGCCCTTTGCAGCAAACACCAGGGTACTTGAAAAAAAAAAAAAAAACAGAGGTTTATTGCTCACAAGGACAGACAAAAGCAAGGCAAGTAGACACAGATTTAATGGCTCCCGCGCGCGCGCGCGCACACACACACACACACACACACACACAAACACACTAATAGCACCAATGTGAACAGATCCCAGAATAGAATGCGATGAGGTCCTGGAGACAAGCAACAACCCTCTCCTTTTAGAAAAATTAGACACCCCAGAGTAGAATTCTGAGGACTTCACAGGGGAAAAGAAAGGAATTTATGGACAGGACAAGTCATTCTGAATTGTTCTGGGGAGGTGATGAAATTTCAGTGGCTCCTGAGAGATAGGGAAATGGGATATAGTCATGGATGGATCAGTGATTTCGAAAAATATAGGCTTTGCAGGACATGTTTCCTTGGCTCGGGGCATCTAGAACATTTTAGAATTCTGTAGCAATCTAAGGTTATCTCTTGGTGTCTAAGAAAGGGCAAAGCAAACACATTATCAGCTTTGCTCCAAAGCCTCAGAGGATCTTCTCTGTTTCTCTTCAAATTTTCTTCCCTGATTCTTCGATCACTTGTTCCTCAATTTCCTACCCAAACTCAGCTTTTATTATTTGTCTAGTCCCTTCTGATGTGTAAGTTATTCAGTTTCTAAATCCATGTTCTATAACTGTGGATACAAGGGACACCCAATGCCTTCTACATTTGTTCTCTGGGACCAACCAGTTGACCTCAGCCCCTGACTTTCTTCTAGCTAAGACAGTAGAATTGGAGAGGAGGTAGATTAGAGATTGGCTACTCTTAACATCCTTTTATCACTTTTAGAAACTAAGTCGAGAAGATGGATACATGATTGTACACATACTCTGAATCCCAGGTCACTTTTTGTTTGTTTTTTTGGTAGGATGTTTGCTCCTGCTTTGTTATGCATTTTTCATGTGGTAGTTTCAAAAAACACTTTCAACATATTATTTTGAGCCTCTTCCCCTTTTAGTTTAATTAATCTGCACAATTATTAAGTCTGGAAAATTTCCCCTTTCCTGTAGCCTAGTCCTAACTTAAATAACTTAGAAGAATATTCTTTTTGTGTCCAGGTTGAAAAGTTGAGGAATACATCCGTACACGTATCTTTTGTCCTCTCTAGCCCAAGGCAACCTGTTTCTTTCCTGACAAGTGTAGTCACCATACGATGTTATGATATTCCCTATGCTATACTATTCATTACTATGACTTAGTTTGTTCTATAACTGGAAGTTTGTACCTCTTAATCTCTTTCACCTATTTTGCCATTCCCACCCACCATCCCTCTGGCAAACAGGAATTTGTTCTCTATACTGAAGAGTCTGTTTTGTCTTTGTTTTGTTTTTTAGATTCCACATATAAGGGAAATCAATAGACATTTGTCTTTCTCTGTTCTTATTTCATTTAGAAAATTACCCTCTATGTCCATCCATGTTTTCCCAAATGGCAAGATTACGTTGCTTTTTATGGCTGAATAAAATGCCATTGTGTATATACCACATTTTCTTTATACATTTGTCTATTGATGGAAGCTTGGGCTGCTTCTGTATCATGGCTATTGTAAATGTCGCAAAAAGCATAGGGGCACATATCTTTTCAAATTAATGTTTTTGTTTTCTTTGGATAAATACCCAGTAGTGGAATTACTGGATCATATGGTAGTTCTAGTTTTAATTTTTTGAGGACCCTCCATACTGTTTTCCATAGAGACTGCACCAATCTGCATTCCCACCAACAGTGAATGAAGGTTTCCCTCTCCACATCTTTGCCAACCCTTTTTATTTCTTGCCTTTCTAACAGCCATTCTGACTGGTGTGAGGGAAGACCTCATTCTGGTTTTGCTTTTCATGTTGCTGTTGCTTAGTGATGTTTAATATCTTTCATGTATCTGTTGGCCTGTTTAACAATAGTAATTGTTGGAATATCTTTCTACTTATTTGTGTTGGCTTCAATTTGTTTCATCAATGTTTTATAGTTTTCAGAAGACAGGTTTTTCACTTTCTTGATTAAGTTTCTCACTGGATATTTTATTCTTTTTGAGATTTATCAACAATTTTGAGGTATTATGATGCCCTGACATTTGCTAAGACATGTTGAAATGTCATCAAAGTATTAAGGAATATGGTATGAAAACAAGGCTGTGAGGCATAGAAAAGGTGAGCAGAATGGTGCTTTTTTGTGTTTCTTTTTGTTTTTGTTTTTTTACCTGCTGACCTCTTCTTACTGAACTAACTCTACAGACTGCCCCCCCCTTTTTTAAAACTATAACGACAGACAAGAGATCACAAGTAGGCAGAGAGGCAGACAGAGAGTGTGTGTGGGGGGAATCAGGCTCCCCGCTGAGCAGAGAGCCTGATGTGGGGCTTGATCCCAGGACCCTGGGACCATGACCTGAGCCGAAGGCAGAGGCTTTAACCCACTGAGTCATCCAGGCGCCCCTGCAGACTCCCTTTTCACCACCCCACCCCTTCTGCCTCGTTCTACCCCTGACTCCACAGATGTTCACTCTTGGCTCCACCTCTAGACTCAACCACAAACATGCCATTTGCCCATGGACAGTCATCCCAGTGACTCACAACAGCAGAGCCCTTCATGATTTGTACATTTTTTCCTCCAGTTCTCTTCAGCTCGCTCAGCTGTAAAACAGTAGGTTTGGGTTAGAACATTGAAGGATTCTAGCATTCAAGGACAGGAAGAAAGGAAGAAGTTGGTAATAGCACTAAGCTCTTGGCTTGCACAGGAAGAAAGAGATAAGGTGACCCAATGTTGCTAATCACTGTGCCATCTTTAGTCTTACATATGAGCCTTCTTACAACAACATTCACACTCAGCCGTTTCTGCTTTCCTTGTGGGAATGCCCAGACTATTCCTACAAAGGCTTTGTGATTCCTCCAAATTTTGTTCTTGGATGTTGCTCTGAGGTTATCTTCCTTATCTCAATCTCCCTTGCATCCAGTTCTGCTCTTGGCACAGAGTTCCAAGCATCTTTAGGCTGACTAACTCCTTCTTCAGAAGATAGCACCTTTATTTCTTAAATTTAATATCCAGGATTATAGTTTTTTATCTAAAAATTTTAATTTTCTTTACAACTGAAGCTAAGTTCTATACCTTCTTATTTCTAGACATGCTTACATTTTTACTTTATAAGTGCTGTAGACTCCATGCGTGGTACAATGTGTATTGCTTGTGGTGATATGCAAAGCAGTATGTTAGGTTGTACTTTAATCAATATACTTGTTCATTAAAGATAATACAGAATAAAAATAGCTAACATCTATTGTGTGTTGGGTCCATGGTCAAAGGAGCGAGACTGATACAAAGCAAAGGTCAAGCAAAGCTTTATTTCGCACCAAGCTTCGAGAATCCAACTGACAAGCCAGGGCCGTCTCTTGCAAAGAGGTGACCCCTCCCAGTCTCACAGACTAACTTTTATAGAGCAAAGGCCATGTGCTCGAGCCTGGCCACACACAGGTGACCAATTGAATTACAAGTCACCCTATAGTAGCTATCTGAACTAGCCTATCACTCTGGTCAGAATTGGTGCCCAAAAGGCAAGGCCCACATTCTTGGGTGGTTAGGGAGGTGTTTTCCTGATTGCATGTCTCCACCTGGCTTGACTCATCCTTGTATTCTGGGCTCTGTTACCTTCCCCTAACCTGACATGTCTTAGTATACGTGCTCTGTTATCAGGGACTGGTCAGTCATATTTGACTGGTTTCCCAGACTTGTTTCTAAGTAAGTTTCTCTGTGGGGGCAGGGTCAATCTAAGTTTACTGCATAAACAACAAAATGGCTCACTCTGGCTAAGCAGGCCCTTACAGTTTGCTCTGCAGTAAGCTGTTACAGAGGCAGCTAGAGTGGGTCCTCCAGCCTCTTTCCCTGGGAAGTGCAATGGGCCCCTTGGCATCCAGCCACCAGAGTTCAGATGTCTCTGAGAGTCTACTTTATCTCAATTTATTTTGTGCATCTCTTGGCAAGATGTGTCCTAAGGTATCAGAAAATCCTAAAAAAGGTTATTTCTCTGGGTCTGGGAATGCTCAAAATTTTTTTTCATATAAATTAATGATAAATGCTTCTTTGCTTTAAACGATTTCTGCTTATGAAACATTTCATAGGAAACCTCTACTTTCAGATAATGAGGGAAACCTGCACTGTTTTTTACATTTAAGGAAATAGGAACACCAGAAAGATTTAGCTCCTTGCACAACATTACATATCCAATCAGTAGCCAAGCTAGGAGTCACCTGAGTATCCAGCTCTCAGTTACATGCTCTTGATCCCCACAGTACCTAGGAGAGCACAAAACAGAAAGCAGGATAAAAATGCACTGTAGTAGATAGCTTTGGGGAGTACAGAGTATGTTTATCTGCTTACCACATTCTCTTCCTACAAATGATCTCCCAGACACAAATGTGTGCAGTCCAGTAGACCTGGTACTTTGTAGCATATTTCCCAGCTACTCTGGTCACTGCCACCTGGAGAGAAGATGGACACCTAATCCAAGTTAGGTCAAGGAGAACCTATATGCTTTCGAGCAGGGTTTAAGGCAGACCAGAGCTCCCCACTGCGGTAGTACTGGTCATGGTGGCTGCATATGGAGGTTATCTTGGGTATCTCTGGACATGTTTCCAGGTTGGTTTTCTATTGGATTGGCTGTGCTTGGGATTCCAGATTCAGAGATTCCTTCTACAATATTTCCCTTTCCTTTATGATGAGAGAACAAAAGGAAAGCCGAGGGCAAAACACAAGCTAATACCCCACAACCTCTTCCCCCCCCCCCCCAAAAGTGAGGTATGTCCTCAGGCACTTCTGGCTGCCCGAAAACAAAGAAAAGGGAAAAACAAATGGTTAACTGATAGAGATCATGGTCACTGAGGAAGTGAACCTCCACCAGTTTGCAATTGTCTTAATGTCTACAAGAAAAAAGCCATCTCCAGAAATCTACAGACTCAATTTCCTGGAATCCTAACAACACCCTCCCTCCCTTCCATAGGATGGAAAGTCATAAAATCAGTTACTCCTCACAAACCCAGCTCAGTTCTTTCTGCCCAAGAGTCCTGTCCCCATGATGAAGTTCTACATCCTATTTTGTAGGACTGCCTTGCGTATCTGAGACTTTGGTATTAAGTAGGGAGAGGCTATTTAGTGAATCACTGAGTGCCTTTGTAGTATATTTACTAAGGGCTTCTACATGCCACATGACATCCTCTAGTCCTGCAGATGGAACAAAAATGGATGTTAAGTGATCATACCACTTAAAACCCAATCGTGTCTATCTTTGTTTTAAATTGGGGAGATTAACTGGAGTGGTAATGGTTTTAGTAATGCACCCATGAATCCAGGCAAATCCTAAAGTACAGCGACCCATCCACCCTGGAGGAAGCCAGGGCCACAGGTTGGTTCCACATATCCAGTGGGTTCTGTTTGGAGCTGACCATCTAATGCCAGGTCACCTTACCCAATCAGTAGCAAAACATTCAGTAGCCTGGAGTACTATTATTTGGGAACACATTTCTAATGATAGCCATCCTCGATACCATGTGTTATTTGTCCAAGTATCATATGTATGATTCTTTTGTTCCCGGCATAAAACTGCCTTTTGAGTGAGCTGTCCAATGGGTGTGGGTATGAAACATAAATATGTATCCTAGATTTGATATACGCCATCCTTAGTATAGCCATACGGAAGGTCTTGTAATTTAGACCCATATTTGATTGGGGAGTTATGGCTTGACAGCAATCCCCTTTCCTTCCAAGTAGCTCCATGGGCATGTAGTACCAGGAATGCATATTTGGAGTCAGTGTTAATATTTTTAGGCTTTGGCAATTGAAAAGTGCTAGTGAGCACTACAGCATACCTAGCTTTTCTTATTCTTTCTATGAAAACTACTGTCATCAGTAAACTATCATTCGTATTTTTAACAGGGGCATCTTAAATCTGGCCAAATAGAGTAAGCAAGATCAATAACCTCTGAACAGTCTTGCTCTATAGAGAAAGAAGTACAGTGGTCAGGTTCAGGCATACAGGTAACTAGGTTTAAAGTTTGACAAGTTTTAAGTATTATTTCTGGCATATCTGTTAGTGTAGCCCAGTATTTAATTAGTTGGCCTCCATCATTCATTGGTGGCCTTTGAATTCTAAGACAAATCTGGACCTGATGTGAACTCATTAGTTAGGGGCTGTTCCATAGTGAGCTTTGAGGCTCCTTTTATGAGGGCTGTTCTATGCTTAGCTAAAGCATGTGTTTGCAATTGCACCTCAACAGAGGTGGCTTCTCGAATAAATATGACTAAGGAATGAAACCATTAAGTAGCCCTTTGAGTGGTCCAGCCTTAACAATATCCTGATTACAGAGGATCACTGGCAAGTGGGAGAAAACTTGTTCGAGATAAGGGGAGTTCCCCATGCATCATCCAATCCAATCATAAAGAAAGTGGGGTCATCCTTATCTCCACAAGTCCATAGTTAATCCTATGGAGTGCGATAGGCTGGCTTTTAGGCAATTTCATTATCCCAGCCTCAAACAAGGTGTTAGTTAAGTTATACAATTGTAGGGGAATCAATCCCATTTTCCAGTTGTTTCATCATGTGCAGTGGGGTCTTGCTAATATACCCACAAAATAATAAGATTGACTAAAGAAGCTATTGTGTAACTTCTCTGAAGTTTACCTCAAATTGTTTAGCTTAGGTAAACATTTAAAGACAATCAAATCTAGAATTTAACATCCATAAAGGTGTGTTATTAAAACATAATTTTGCTCTCTAAAATAACCCTCATTTACAGGATTAATTCACTTGTGAAATAGGTCCAGTTTTAACAAACTTGGCTAATTATTTACATAAGCTCAGCAAGAACAGTGAGTGTGATCATATAGAATCTGCTTTGCTGGAAATTCTTATAAGGAATCTCTAGGTTGAACTTTTAGTAGCCTCTCCAGGCCAGAAGCCAAGCCACGTACTTGCCATCAGGCATGCCAGCAATACCTGTCGTTTTGGGCGAGTTCCTCTTCTGAGACTCCGCACCTACCAAGGAGTGACATTCTTTACTCACCTGGTGAGGCTGCTGGGAACTCTGTAAGCAAGGTATCAGGCCAACAGTCCCAAGGGGCTTTATGGCTCCAAGTTTCATAAAGTAAACCTTAGTTCCTTAAAGCTGTCTGGTCATATCTGAGTCTTTTCAAATATGACATCCCAGTCAAAGCCTTGGTAAGATAAACCCTTTCCAATGCTGTCCTGTTACAAGGAGAACAGATTCTTATTGAACTTATGCAAATGACTGATTGCCATGGAAGAAAGAATACTTACTGAGACCTTTTGGTTTCAGAGGGTTCAGATAGAGAGAAAAGTTGAATGCCTTGATTCGCTTACAAATCAATACTTTTACATCTCTGTATATAACTTAAGAAAAAGTATCCTTAGTCTGGAAGAGCAAATAGAGAACCAGCAATGTCTAAAATAAGACAAAACATTAAGAGACACACTATAATCTTTTAGTTCATTTAGTCCCATGTTACTAAATCTGGTGAATGCTGCTTTAGTTAGTTCTGGAAATTCTTACCCATTTCAGTTTTAGGTATATCAAGTATATCAAATATCTGTATTTGTCATGAAAGTCCTTTATAGGAATCTCCTTGAAGATAATTTTACAGGAGAATTAAAACAATTATAAATGACAAAACTCAGAATGAATATGGTTAGAGTTGATGAGGAGAGTTTACAATTTAGCTTCAAGGAGGGGTTACAATTTCTGTGACACATAACATTCCCATAATTACAATATCAAGCAATGATCTCTCAAAACATTAAAACTTTAGGAAGTGCATAGAATCTCTAGAATAGTTATAGCATTTTCCCAAATGTAACCCAATGTTTGTCACTGGTTCAGTAGTACTTCATGAGCAACTTTGCATATCAAGGAAAAGCCGGAGTTAAAGAGATTTACAACTTAAATCTTGTCAACATTTGCTAAAATCTTATAAAATTTTAAAGCACATGCCTAAATATAATTAGGGATGTTAAACACGTGATAAAACAAACATAGAAACTGGGTTTTCTGGGCAGGCAAAAAGAAAACCATTTACATTTTCTTAATAGCAGATTAATTAATCTAAGAAAACTTTGTCATTTGAACAGAGAATTTCAGTCTTGTACCAATGTACCTTTAAAACCCATTCATTTCAATCTTAGTCCATCTTGACCATAGCTAAAATTCCTTTTCTGAAGATTTCCCTTCACAAACCTTCTACAACTTTCCTTTGCATTCAGGTTTTGTCCCAAGCCATTTCCTTCCAAACAACCATCTCATTTAGGACAAAATTACCTTTTATCTTTAATAAAATGCATTTCCCTTCTTTAAATCTTTCTTACATATCATCTACTTTCCTGCAGAGTTTCCCTTATTTCCATCAGTCTTAGTTACACTAAGCAGAATTTGATACTCTTAGAAACCCCTTAATCTCTAGTGAAGACTAAGTATTAACCAATTGTGAACTGTTACAAAACAGAATTCTTTAGATGACAAATTTATGAAACAGTGCAAATTTATGAAAAGTGCAAAACACATTTACCAACAGATTTAAATACTCTTAGTTTCTTTGCAGTAAGAAGTCAAAAGCACAAACCTACATCCAGTAATTAACGATTTAGCATTTTATCCTGTTAAGACCTAGATGTCCACAATTTAATTCCATATGTCATCCAACCAAAACTTTAAATGTTCAGGTTACCAAAGACTTTGAAAGTTACTTCAGCAATTACCCATTAAAACTTTGAGACAGACAATTAACCATCAGTTTAGTCATTTCTTTCCTAACAAATTTTAACAAATAACACGAGCTTATTTGGCCTTCAGTAAACTTCAAAGTCTCATTTTACTGCTGGTAACTTAAAAGTTACCACGTCTTATCTTAATTAAACCAACAAACTTAACTTAGTTCCAATACTGATTTACATTTCACCTGGACCCACTCCACTTTGAATGTTTACCTGAGACACAAGTGGGAAGATCTGGAGTGGGGGGTGTTACGTCCAGGGGCTGCTCTTCTTGCTCCTTGACAGTGAGGAGAGAAGGAGCCATGGTGCATGATCTAGAGGCTAGTCATGCAGGCTGCACACACGTTGGTAAAGAAACAGAAGAGCGAAACAGAAGAAACAAAGTGCTGTCAGGAGGCAGAAAATGGATTCCCGGTTTTAGAGCTCATCAGCCCCAACAGAGGAGCAGATGCCGGGCTTTCCCACCAGCAAGGGGGGAGGGGTTAAGCAGTCCAAGTCAAGCCAGAGAAGACAGGGAAACTTCCCCGAAACAAGGAGAGTTTCAGCAGCTGCTTGGGACTATTCCTTATGGTCTGTCTCGAGTTAGACTAACCCCAGTTGGCTCCAGTTATAGCCATTAACATGGGAAGTGAGTGAGGGAGAAGCCCCCACATCTATTAGGAGAAACAGAGAGAAATAATGCTGGAGTCCCCTTTGCTAGGGATGGCCCAGCAACCTGGGTTTACTAACTAACTGACTCATCTGGGCAAACACATTCCACAAAAGCCCCTTAGTTCAGGGTCCTGGTGCAGAGCAATAAAGGCCTAGGTATGAGCAATGAAGGTATCCTAGGTCCATTTGCCCTGTTTCCTGCAGAGGAGATCTAACTGATAGATCCCACTGAGGCCATGCAGTGTTACAGGACCTCAGTCCTTTCCCAAGTTTTGCAACCCAAATTATTTCCAGTGGGTTAAAAGGCACCCCAAGGTACAGTCCTTGGGAACTGAAGCAGCCTACTGAGGCCATGTTCCCAGAAATGTAAAGAAGGTCCATTACCAAATCCCCCCTGACTCCTGGGTGGCGTCCCACACAGGATATGTCAGAGGTTCCCGTGTGTCAAAAGCGACCAGAGGCGTCCCTCAAGATATTGCTATTGATCACCATCCTGCCTTCCCCAGGAAGGCATCTCTGCCATAAAAGGCCCTGGAGGGGTGCCGGCGTCCCTCCACTTCCCCATCGCATCCCAGGCTACAGATGGGTGCCTGGTGAATGGACTAGGAAACTGTGCCATGCCATGCCATTGTCTATCCTGAAGACTGCATACTGTTTTGCCATACTAACCCATGGAAATACTAGAAAAGTTTGGCAAGGGGAAATTACTCAATTTCATAGCTTTAGGCAGTTTGTAGAAGACACTGACAAGAAACAGTAAAGACTGAAATCCATCATGGTCTATGCGACTTTCCAACACATGTGGTCCTTACAACCAACTTCCCTAGGAAACGGTCCCCGGTTGCGTTTTAATTCAGTTGGGTACTGGTTTCGGCCGGCTCCCAGTGGCGGTCTCGCGGCCAGAAGTGGCTAGACCAGGGATGTGGAGGGGATCACATTAGATCAATCAGGAGGAAACCTCACACGGCAGTCTTAAGATTGGCAGCCGTCCTGGTGACTTAGGTGGCTGTCCCGTGCCCAAGAGAGACAACTTTATATAAGAACAGGAATAAAGAGAGGCCATTCAGTTTCTGGGTCTTATTGCCATTCCGGCCAGGGTACTAACTTACAGCCAAAAGGCAGACGCTCTCCTCCCCGTGGAGTAGCCACGGGCTAGAGGATTACAGCCTGAGCAACTGACATGCAAGTGTTCCAATAAGACCATACTCCTTGAAAAGCCCTGAAATGAGAGTAAAGAAAAAGGAGAGAAAGTACTCACCAACTCTGCACCGAAGCTCAGAGTCCAAATGTAAAGACTCACAGCCCCACGTTGGGCGCCATATGATGAAGTTCTAAAACCTAGGTGAGGTTTGGTGGGCTGAGGTCCGGAGCCGATGACCAAGAAAGAATTCTTGAGACCTCTTTGGTGCAAAATGGTGGTTTATTAAAGCACGGGGACAGGACCCGTGGGCAGGAAGAGCTGCTGCCCCGGGTTGTGAGGGATGGCAGGTTCTGTAACCTGCGGTTGGGGGAAGGTGAGGGGAAGGGAGGTTTTGGCGGAGTTTTCATTTGCTAAAGAGGGCCTACAAGGTGCCAGGAAGTCCCAGGCCTACCGGAGGCCTTGCCCTTGTGGGGGGGATCAATGTTGTCTTTAGACCAGCCATTAACATTAAGATAGTTGGGAGACTTTTTGGTGGGGTGTCACAATCCTGCTATCAATCATCTTTGTTAGTGAGATTTAAGACATTTGTAAGCCAAGGGAGACTCCTGTCTAGCAGGATTGTGAGCTCTGCAAGTTAACTATTTGCTTATTGTTCATGGCAGTCAGGGCTGCCTGAGGGATGCTACACATGTGACAGAGGGAGAGCAGATGGAGAGGGGGGTGCAAGGTGCCAGCTTTTGCTTTGTCTTCAGCCAGCCTCGTGCTCCCTCATCACCCATGCTATAATAAAAACACCCTTTTTGCACCAGGAATGTTCCAAGAATTCTTTTCTGACCATTATCTATGAACCCCACCACTCAAAACACATTTCTACACTAAGAAAAAAAAAAAAGTTTTTGGCTTCTTGTAACCTTAACTAATATGCAAAGCTCCTAAACCCTAAATAACATTGAAAGTTTTTATGTATTTCCCCCAGCCTTTTTCAATTATTATCTTTATTTATCATGATTGAGCAATCCTCTGAATGCAGGTTGGAATAACTTTTCTTTCCATTTATCATAATAATGAATCTTTCTTCATGTTGTAATACAGTCTTCATAAGCATCTTTTCTAATTCTTACATAATATTTTGTGGCTTCTGTTAGGGTACAGAGTTGACCACCCCTCAATTAGACAGAGAACACTCTTGATAATGCAACTCACACAGCAAGGTTTATTTGAAAAGCTTAAGCTTGGGCCCAAGTATACCCAACACAGTGGAGTAGGCACTTGGACCCCGAGCCAGATTACAGTCAGAGTTTTTAAAGGCAGAGTAGGGGTGGACTCAGTGGTGGGTAAGGACAAAAGGGGGTTATGGATGATGTAAGTCTCTAAAGGATTTTGGAAGCAAGGTCTCCAGGACCTTGAGGGGCTAGCTGTTGTCTGGGAAAAAGGTTATTCATTACCAATGATAAAAATCTTCTTGTGAGACCCTTTAGATGTATACAGTGGTTCATATGCTTGGGAATGATCCCTGACACTATCTTGGAGGTTTGGAGCTGAAGTTTCACATTTCTCCTATCAAGTGTCCTTGTTAGTGAGATCTAGGTTTAGAAGAAATTTAACTTTATTTACATTTCCTTCTGCTTCAGCCTCCTTCAGTTTTCTGGTGGGGAAGATGACATTAGGGCTTAGGGAACTGAGTTATTTGCCTCTGGAAATTGTGCTATTGTTAAGATAGCTTCTTTGTTGTAAATCACTAGGACATTTGCAAACCAAGGGAGACTCCTATCTTGCAGGATTGTGATCTCTGCAAGTCAACTTTTTGTTTTTCTTTTAGGGCAGCCAGGGGTGGCCAAGGAATGTCACACATACTACCGAGGGGAGGGGAGCGGGTGGAGAGGGGGGTGCAACATGCCAGATTTTGCTTTGCTAAGATGGCTGTACTTCCGTCAGGGCTAGACTCAAGGTGGATACAGCCTTGTTTTTCTTGGCTTCCACAGCTTCTTTATTTTCTATATAATTTTTCTGTTTTTCCTCTTGAGTACCTACATGTTTGTTAGATGAAAAGTTCCATGTGCCTTTAATTTACTTAAATACTCTTTATAGATAATATTCAGTCTCTGATATTTTTCTCCTCTCTCTGCAACTTTACAAGATGCTCTCTGAATGTACAGGAGAAGGGGAGTAGTTTTTGCAACTTCATGGAAGAAGAAAAGATTCAGGTTTTCAGGCTGGAAGTTTTGTTGCTTTTCTAGACCTATCTGTCTGGTAGCTTTTTTGCCTTCTGGCATTAATATATGGGGAACTGATTGGTCATTATTTGACGCACACAATGCTCCTTGGGAAGACCAGCCACCTCCTTCTTACTGATTGGGTGGCCCCTGTGTTAGCTGTCTGGCTGTTGACCCTGTAGTTGTCACTCTGTCCTTCCTCTAGTCTCTCTTACTTAGAAAACTCCACCAGTAATGTCCCAGTCAACTCAGTTTCCCTGCCATGAAAAAGCTGAACACTGCAAAGGAGGGTTAAGCTTCCAGCAGGCGCATCGCCACCTTTATAGGACCCAGGACAAGGGTGCAGTTGGAGGCTCAAATGCCTACATCTAAATATGTATATGGTAGAAGTTAGTTATCAAACTATTAAATGATGTTTTGTGCTCCCACCTTGAAAAATATACCTGGATAACAACACAATGTTGGCAATGTATCAAAGATGCCTGGATTTGGTTATACTGAGTACCTTTGGGTATTCTATTTATGATATTGAGGTGACTAACACAATAAGGTCTGCATAATTTTACCTGATCTTAGCCAAAAGGCTGAGAAGCAATAGGGATCTACATAATTTATCAGTTATTACAAATTTATTTAATAAAATTTCTTTTCTTTACTTCCATTTAATCAAAATTACAAAATGTACTCTATAAACAATGTCACGTAATTTTTTCTTTTTCAACACTGATGAGTTAGCTAAGCTTTCTTGAATCATTACTGCACTGAGACTGATTTCTATCAATCAAATCTTCCATTGCTAAGGCAGTGGCAACAGGTATTAAAATTCTTAAAGTATTTCCTATATTCATAAATAAAACATGAATTTTATATATGATGTTCAGATGCTGTTATAAGGTAGTCATGTAAGATAAATTATTACTGTAGACTATTCCAAATTATTTTGATTTCAGCATATCAATCACGATCACTTCTCTTACTATTTTTATCATGTCTTCAAACAACATCTGGATGCTTTAAACAATATAAAGAATTGATGTCACAATTCATACATGTTCTCTCTACATCTACATGACGACTAACTGAAGAGCAAAATTAACTACTTACTATTGCAAACTGTCCCTTATCTCCTTTATGCAACTATTGCAAACACTCTACTAAGTCATTAGAACCTCTAGATTCATGATTTGGAGCGCAAAGAAAATGGGCACCAGGGGCTACCTTATGTCATCATGTATTGTATCTGGGCTATTGTATCTAAGCTAAGTAATAAACAATGTAAGTTAAGTCTTTTTTCTTACAACGTTTAATAATGTCACAACCTACTAACCTTCACAGCATTAGATTGGTAGTCTTTAGTTCTAACAATGTGAAACATTTTCCTGGGGCCTGAATAGTATTAGTCACAAGACCACTGAGAAGGAGCCTATGTTGTAAAGGAGGCATGTTGTTTTGAGTAAGTTAATGACTGTGATATGCCAATCCTTCTAAAGTATAATGCCCAAGTCAGGGGCCACTTGTACCCAGAAACAATTAGTGTCAAGGTCTCCTGGTGATTATGATGCACCACCAATTATACTCACCTGTTTCTGCTCCCAGAGTTGTACAGGGAATCCCAGGTATCAAGTAGGAAAGTGAAGTCAAGAACCCTTCCTCATCCAGCACCCCCGCGCCTGCTCCAAAGCAAAAACCCTCAAGGGAAAAATCATAGCTCTGATGGCTAGTCTTCCTCACCACCTGATTCCTCCTTCTCCCTCACAACCTGCAGCACCCAAAAGTGTCCTCATTGTTATATCCCCTTTTCTCCCCCAGAGCAGCAAATCATAGGCCTTGATGCCTTAAACAGAAAGGAAGATGTCTATGAGAAGAGGCTTCCAGGTTTGGTTTCTGATGAGATAAAAAGGGGAAAAGAAAAAGCTTTGCTTCATAGTTCTTTTTTTTTGAGAAACCAAAAGTAAACATTAATTCTTTCTTCTTCATTGCATTATTTTTCTACCAAAAGCCATATCTCTTCCAGATACATGGAAGCTCAAGTCAGTATTATTTGCCATGTCAGTTAAAAATTATATATATTCAGATAGCTGTAATCCTGCAAACAACCTTGCGGGGCTGGTCTAAATGTCCATATTTTACAGAAAAAGAGGCTGAGATTTAGGTTCCTTTCCCTGAGTCACACAGTACAGTAAATGGCAGAGCTAAAACAAGGTTTGAATAAATGACTACATGAGTAGAACTCTTGAATACATATGAAAATCAAGGGAATGTCATATGAATGAATATCAAATATACTGCTATCGTGTAAAGGTACTTCATCAATGAGGGTTATTGGTTGTTAGAATCTCCCTGGGTGATTTAAGTAACAAGGAGTTCACTGTGGTGAAAGAGACCTTAGAACCAGTCCTGGGAACAGAGAGTATCTCAGGAAAGTTCAGGAGGTCCAGGAAACATGAAGTATATATAGATGCATTCTCCCACAAGCAACTCTCTTAGGATTCAACAGGTCCAGGGAAAGCACCTGGTTGGCTGATCTCGCATCTGTACCAGGGGTCCAGGTGAAGAAACTGTTTTATTGAATAAGAATGTGACCTGATTAGGAAACAGGGGTGGAGATAGCCATGCTTTAAAAACATGCAGTATGTTCCAGAAAGTTTGCTTTGTGCACCCCATGAATTATTTTATCATCTTCAGCAGCTCTGTGAAGTAGACAGTATGATTCTTTATATACCACTGCTCTATAAAAGCTTCAGGTGTGTACATGGCTTGCTCAGTGTCCTGTAGATGCTCAGTTTCAGGACCTGGTCGAGAACCAGGATCACCCAATCACTGGAAACTCCTGTTTTAACTACTGATTTGTATTATGACTCTACCAGTGGTGGGTAGGGAAGACTCAACCTCCAGTCCAAGTTCCTTTTAGATTACTTGCTAACCTCCCAGAAATAACCCTGAACACTGTGGACCTCGATGCATTTATTCTAAACTAGCTTGATCTGAAAATATTCTTTTTTTAAAAAAGAGTTTCTTTATTTCTTTCTTCTTTCTTTCTTTCTTTCTTTCTTTCTTTCTTTCTTTCTTTCTTTCTTTCAAGAGAGAGACAGAGAAAGGTCCCACAAGCAGTGGGAGGGACAGAGGAACTCTTAAGCAGAATCTCAAGTGGACTCTGTGTTAAGCTCAGAGCCTGACCCCAGGCTTAGTCTCATGACCCTGAGATCATAACTTGAGGAGAAATCCTGAGTTAGACAATTAACTGGCTGAGCCACCCAAGCACCCCTGAAAATATTCTTGAGTCAAGGACTGTCTTATAGTTTTGGCAATACACTTCCAATAGTTAACAAACAAAAGCTTTTAATATTTACCTCTTTTTACCTTTTTGTTGGCTTCCACATCAGTGAGGAAACTGGCAGCTCATGTGGTCTCAAATAGCTGTGGCCATCAGAAGCTGAAGGATGATGTTTACCTTCATTACACCGGAGGCCTTTGGGGAAGGCTCTGGAGCCTTGGGCTCTGGAAACAAACTATCTAGATCTGAGGTCTGGCTCAGCAATTTCCATCATGTGAAATCTTGAGTAAGTTTCTTAATCTCTCTGTATCTTTATGTACTCCTCCATAAAATATAGAGACTAGTGATGTTTTTACTTCATAGGGGAGGAACAATAAAACAGTACATTCACTAGTTAGAATAGGCTTAGTAGGGGCGCCAGGGTGGCTCAGTTGTTTAAGTGTCTGGCTCTTGATTTGGGTTCAGGGCATTTCTCAGAGCTGTGGGATTGAGCCCCACATCGGACTCTGCACTGAGCACAGAGACTGCTTGAGGTTCTCTCTCTCCCTCTCCTTCTGCCCCTCCCCCACTTTCTCCCTCTCTCTCTTTCTCTCTCTCAAAAAAGTATATAAATAAATAAAATCTTTATAAAAACTGTGTTTAGTGATTGTTAATTAGTCAGGGTTAGTCTTTATTATTCAAAAACTACAGTCCTAGCAACTGCAGACCATTTTTGAGTTTCTGTTGTTTACATTCTGTTTTATTTTTAAATTTTTATTGACTTTTAAAATTTCCTTTCAGTGTTCCAGAATTCATTGTTTATGCACCACACCCAGTGCTCCATGCAATATGTGCCTTCCATAATACCCACCACCAGGCTCACCCAACCTCCCACGCCCCCTCCCCTCCAAACCCCTCAGTTAGTTCCTCAGAGTCCACAGTCTCTCATGGTTCATCTCCCCCTCCAATTTCCCCCAACTCCCTTCTCCTGTTTTCTAACAGAATGTCCCTAAGCAGATTTAAAAGTCTTCTCTGATAAATAGCAAATCCTTTCTCATGAGTATGAGGAAGTATGCAGTCTCATGAAGAATTTGTTGTAGAGAAATAAGTATTCTCACAGAAAGAACTGGATTGAGGAAACTGACTTTAGAAGATTTGAGACCATGAAAACACCATCAAAACTAAGGACATTTATAAGTATATAGAGAGATTTGGCTTTATAGTTGCTCTAAAACCATAATAGGGACTTCAGGTGAAGTGACACCATTACCTACTCATGTATCTTTCCTTTAAAATAATTAAAATTATCAAGCCCAATGATGGATATTAAGGAGGGCATGTATTGCATGGAGCACTGGGTGTTATACACAAACAATGAATTAGGGAACACGACATCAAAAACTAATGATGTACTGTATGGTGACTAACATGACATAATAAAAAAATTATAAAAAACAATTATCCATGTTTCCATTAGGTCAGTCCACACACCTAGAGGTCATGTTTTACATTCCCCTCTCTCACAATCACTCACCAAATTCTGTCAATCCTACATTTGCCCTATCTCAAATCAATCTACCTCTTTCCACGACAACAGCTATTATATCGCTCAGGAGGCCATAACCTCTGTGCATATCCCTCCAACAGACACCCACCTCCCAGCCATGTTTCTCCAGTCCTGACTTTCCAACTGGCTTCTATCATCTTGGGGATGAATTTTGAAAGTTCTTATTAAGAACTTAAGGATCGATAACTGCCTTCTCACTTGGCACCCTCTTTCACCCTCCCATCTATGCTCCAGTCAAACCTGAGTTGCTCAGGTATGTCTTCCAAAAGTGCTCTACTCCGATGCTATCCCTCTGCCTGGAGCATGGTCCTCACCAACTCCAACATCTCTCCTCTCCTTCACTTGCCTGGCTCCTTTGAACCTCACAGTCTAGGACAGTGTCTAACAGAGTGGGTATTCAACTAGTATTTGTGATAAAGGAATGGCAAGTGAATGGGTTGTTGTACCTATTCAAGAAAGGATTCAGGCGGGCGCCTGGGTGGCTCAGTGGGTTGGGCGGCTGCCTTCGGCTCGGGTCATGATCTCAGGGTCCTGGGATCGAGTCCCGCATCAGGCTCTCTGCTCAGCAGAGAGCCTGCTTCCCTTCCTCTCTCTCTGCCTGCCTCTCTGCCTACTTGTGATCTCTCTCTCTGTCAAATAAATAAATAAATAAATCATTTAAAAAAAAAAAGAAAAAGAAAGAAAGGATTCAGGCAGTTGATTCTATTTGCCTTTTTCTGGACAGAATCAGTACTTCTCTCCTTTACAGTTTCCCTATAATAGGTTCACTGAAGTCTGTTGCAGGGAATACCCATTTCTTTGTTTGGTTCTCCATCAATATACCAACATCTTACCGACTTTAGGATTTGGAAGATGTTGATCGTTTCCTCCATCAGGCTTCTTTATTCATTTTCCAACTTATTCTTTTTTGACAACAGGTTATCTTCCCTCATTGTGGCAGTTTCTTCACGTGCTCATCAATACCATAGTCTCTATTTTTTTTTTTCTTGAGACTATGGCTAGAAACAACTGTCCAGTCTCAGTTATAGTTAAGTATAGTCGTGGGCCTGAATTATGGCTAGTGGAATTTTAGTGACATGATGGCACCCTTTCCAGGGCTGACCCTTCCTCTCTTCCTCTACTTATGAGCTTATTAGAGAAAACTCAGGTCTTAGAGGAAGACAGAATAACAATATGGAAAAAACCTGCATCTTAAAGAGAGAGAGGCAAACCATGAAATGGACTCTTAACTATAGAGAACACAGTGATGGTTATCAGAGGGGATGGGGTTGGGGAGGATGTGTTAAGTAGGTGATGGGGAGGAAGGAGTGCACACGATGGGATGAGCCTCTGTGATATATGGAAGTGTTGAATCACTACATTGTACACCTGAAACTAATATTACACTGTATGTTAACTCACTGGAATTTAAATAAAAAGTTCATTCTTATAGGACTGTGTGGGGCAGAATTTCTTCTCCCTCATATGGCACTGTGATGTGGGCAAGAAGTAAAGTTATACTTTACCTGTATCTTAAGTTACTGAAATTTTGAGGTGGCCTGCCCCAGTACACTTGTCTCTGCCATGTCTCCATGAGAAGGTCTCTTCTTATTCCACTCGACCATCTGGTTTCCCCCCTTTTCTCCTTTCTACCTTCTTTTCTACACAGTTACAGAAGACTGGCAATTTGCATACAAAACATCCCAAAGTGTCCAAGTTCCATAAAGGTGTGAGTAATAAGAGTGTCTATTTGGGATAGGAATATTTGGTAGAATAAGCCATTAGAAACAAAAAGTGACCGTCCATACATGTCTATGGAAGTAAGAAAGAGCACCCAGGAATGTTACGTTAGTAATTATGTCTCCTACATAGGGACTTTCTAGGAGAGTCCAAATATCATGAAATAAAATTCTTTCTTAAGTGGGCATTTCAATTGTGCAAACATTATAGATTATCTTTAGAAACATTTTTAGTGGCTTGAGAAATTACTTGTGTGATGTACAGTGTGGGACACAAAATTGTGTGATCTCAGCTATCCACAGTACCATCTCAAGTATGAAAGAAAATACGCTTTTAGTGGCAGGAAATAGAACAACATATGTAAAAGGAGGATGAATTAACATATGGTAGCTAATGTAAATTTGTGAATGAATTAATCATAGAAAATTACAAGTGTGTCAAAATTCTTTGATAGATTGTGTAAACTATTTTTGGCTCAAAAAGTGGAATTACTGAAACTGCAAGACCTTATATAACAAGCACATATATCTGTGATATTTACAATTTTATCTAAATGAATGAAGTATGTTTATAAAAAAAACATAGACTAGCCACGGGTAGGGAATGACTCACTGAAGAATCATGATGTTGTTAAAAGAACCTGGTCTTTGGCTTCAGTTGAGGCATTGTTCTTGGCTAGTTTTGTGATTTTGTGGAAGACATTCATTCTCCCAACATCATCTAGTTTTGTAATTTTGTTGAAGATATTCATTTTCCCAGCATCATCTTCCTGATTTGTGTGAAATAACTCTTGTTGTTCTCACTTCATGAATGATTAAAATTTTTTACCTGGTTTCACAGCATTCCAGAAAGTAGGTAAAACGTTGAAAGCTTATTTACCTTCTCCTCTCTCTCAGTGTCCCAAATGTTAACATAGACCGGACTCTTTAAGGTAGCTTTGTATGAAATCATATTCCCAAGCATTCTGGAAGACCTTGATTCCATTGATTTGGAGAAATTCCTATAATTTGAACAAGGAAGGCCAGATGATCTTGAGGTAGATGGCTGAGGAGAACACTTGGAAAAGACATTTTACTTTCATTCCTCTCCAAAATGAATTCCAGCCCCTCTCGTGCTTTTTATCCATTAAGTGTTTATTCTTCTTGTGTTTACTATACCTCCCCTCTCATTTGTCCTCTTCCCTGTAAACAATAGGAAGGGCAAGGTGTATGAACTCAGTTCTAATACTAACAACAACTGCCCAAGGGTGTTCTCAGGTTTTCCAGGTCATAAATGGTAGAAGGTAGTAAACCAGGCATTTCGCAGTGAAACCAAATTTTCCACATATTTTGTTTGTCTTAATGATACCATTTATTTATTTTTTTAATGATACCATTTAAATAATGTGGCTGCTAAGCCATTTTTGCCATCTCTACAGTTGCCTTATTTTTATTGCTTTGAAATAGCCAATAGACTGTAAGTGACTGCATATAAATAAAAAACTTCAGTGGGAAACTTCTTGTAATTGTAGAAGTTATTCATACAGAGCATATTCCTGGTCTTCCTCTGGTCGACAATGCCTCTGACTTAATGTCAAAGGACAGGACCTCCAGTTTGCTCTACAGGAACCCACAACATCTTGTAGTTTTATGCTAAACACTGACAACCTGAGTCAGTTCAAGTTTTATGGGGATGAGACTGTAAGGTGATAGCTCCAGAAGCGTCTCCACTGTCAAACTGAGCAATGACAGAAGCTGGTGTATATCCACGTCTACAAAGAAACTTCAGGTATGCAGAATTGTTTTGGACAGCCAAAGCATTTTTTTTCCTCGGCTTTTCAACTAATCAGAATCATGATTCTAAATAATTTGTATTTGTTAATTCACTTTCCCACCCTTGGAATCCTTGGGAGAAGTACCCACAAATTCCACTGTCAAGAACCAAGTCCTCAAAATGTATGTCTCTGGAGCCCAGGAAGTACTTTAAGGATCTACCGTCTACTAGTGGGTGTCATTTTAAACTGGTAAGCAGTCCAAATCCTTTCCTTGAACTAAAAAATAACTGATACACATGTACCTGTTCCTACACCCTCTAGACACCCATGGAAACTGTGATAAAGATAAGAATCAGCATTCTCCTGGCCTCTAACCCATCTTCTAAAGTGTTGTTCATTTATTTGCACAGAAAACCTTCCTTTGAGTCCTGTGCCAGATGACTAAGATGAAGTCTGACTCTTTCCTGTTGTTTTCTGCCAAATTTTTCTCCATTGACAGATGCATGTGGCATCTGACTCACAGACTTTTCTGTCAAAACTCCTGCCACATCATCGTGATGTCTATCACACCCAAAACTCCTAGTCCCTTACTGGCTCCGATTCTATTGATTTGAAGTCAAAGCCAATAGCCATATGTCCAGAACTAACCCACCTCTGAAATCCTAACCTCTAATAGCTTAATTTATGACCCCAATCTCCTATGGTTTGAATTCATTTCCCTTGTCTATCACCATTGCTATTCTTTGACCTTATAAAGTGCTTTCATCCCTTGTTCTTTCCATACTGTGCCACTTGATTGGTCTCCATCATCCTTTATTTCTGTCCTTCTTTCTTCTAGATCCCATAAGTTAAATTTAGTTTAAAGTCTCTCATTTCCAGGGAGATGGCGTGGCTCAGTCAGTTAAACATCTGCTTTCAGATCAGGTCATGATCAAGCCCAGAGTCTAGGGATTGAGCCCCACATCTGGGTCCCTCAGCAGCAGGGAGTCTGCTTCTCTCTCTCTTTCTGCTCCTCTCTATCCCGCTTGTGCTCTCTCGCTGTCTCAAATAAATAAATAAAATATTTATAAAATAAAGAAATAAATAAACCTTAAAAATGAATAAATTGATGGCTCCACTCTAAGCCTTCAAAATTGCTTTGAATTTTTTGTATTTGTTGGTTTTTAGAAAACATGGTTCATCTTATCAATGTCTTTATG
This sequence comes from Mustela erminea, assembly GCF_009829155.1. NCBI lineage: Eukaryota > Metazoa > Chordata > Mammalia > Carnivora > Mustelidae > Mustela > Mustela erminea. Next base: position 102,252,291 of record NC_045622.1, on the reverse strand, counting down.
TATCATATATACCTTGATCAGGTATATGTAATATAAATATATATTATGTAATTATATTTATAGTCAGATATGCTTTTTTTAAAGATTTTTATTTCTTTATTTGACAGAGAGAAAGATAGATCACAAGTAGGCAGAGAGAGAGGGGAAGCAGGCTCCCCACTGAGCAGAGACCCCCCAATGAGGGACTCAATCACAGGACCTTGAGATCATGACCTGAGCTAAAGGCAGAAGCTTAACCCACTGAGCCACCCAGGCACCCCTATAGTCAGATATTCTTGTGAATAAGATTGGAAAAAAGTTCATATGTGTATCTTGTTTAATTACTATTTTGTTTTAGAATAAATTTGGTGGATATGCACATACATACATACATATACATAAGTAACCATTTACTTGTCCATCTTTATATTACTCATTTGGGATTATATTAGATATTTCCCTTTGTTTATAACATGGTCATTTTTCTCTGTCTTTAAATACACTTCGAAAACATCATTTTCACGGTTGCCTGGTAATCCACAATTTGGATATGCCCACCATTAATTTAAGCATTCCTCTATAATGGGCTTAGGATCATTTCTATTTTTCTAAAGTTTTATTTATTTAAGTAACCTCTCTACCCAATGTGGACTCGAACTCTCACTGGAGATCAAGAGTCACATGCTCTTCTGACCGAGCCAGACTCATGTCCTAGTTTTAGATAATTTCTAAATTTACCATATCATAATACTGCAATGAATTTCTTTGTATTTACATCTCTACAGATACCTATTATTGCTTCCTTGGGTTGGGTTTCTAAAAGTGAAATTATTGAATGAAAAGGTTTGCTCTATTTTTAAGGTTTCTAGGATATAATTCCAGTTTCTATATTTAGCCAACTTATACTTGGGTAATATCATCCCTGATCAATAATTTTTCCTTCCTATGATTTTGTTCCTCAGAAAAAAGCAACTACATGTAATATGGTCTTTAGAATCTTTTCCAGAAGATCGCATTCTTTCATGATGCCTGAAAATACTAATTGTACAGCAACATTAGAGCAAGTGTTTCAATGCCCAAGGACTTCAGGGTCCCCTGGGACAGTTTTTCTGAAAGATTCATTGTTCTTCACTTGCAGCTGGACAGCTAGTGACATTTGCTTCTTAGAGTCTTGGCCTAATTTGAATCAAATGGGCATAAAGAGGTTCATTTCACAAGTTGTGTTATGGTACTTTCTGTGGAATTGTTGGAAGACCACCCAGGAGCCCCAGGGTCGAGCTGCAGCTCTGAGCTTTAGTTTCTCATTTACAGAATGAAAGCTTTGGGCTTGATAATTTCTAAAGCCCTTTATTTCTGGCAATATATGATGTCCTGGGTGATTCCTCTTTCCTCCTTTTCCTGGACACCTGTCTCATCCCTCAAGATATCTCTGTTTGCATGATTTTTTCCTTAGGTCATCTTCCTAAGAGAAAGGGGCTGAAGTGCTATACAAGATGTTTGTGCTTCATGAACCCCAAAAGCTGCAGATTCTGTATGAATCCCTGGAAAAGAGCATCCCTGAGTCCTTGAAGGTGAAAGAGTTGGGAGAAACCTGGGAGAGAGGAGTAAAGTGTGGGAGTATAGATTCAGGGTTCAGAACCTGCCCAGGGCAGATTAAAATACAAATCTAAATTCAGATTCCCTCTGCAGGATGGTCTTTTTTTTTTTTAATTTTTTCAATTTATTTATTTTCAGAAAAACAGTATTCATTATTTTTGCACCACACCCAGTGCTCCATGCAATCCGTGCCCTCTCTAATACCCACCACCTCGTACCCCAACCTCCCACACCCCCGCCCCTTCAAACCCCTCAGATTGTTTTTCAGAGTCCATAGTCTCTCATGGTTCACCTCCCCTTCCAATTTCCCCCAACTCCCTTCTCCTCTCTATCTCCCCATGTCCTCCAGGCTATTTGTTATGAATACCTGGATCAGGCACCTGCTTTTCTCCTTCCTCTTCCTCTTCCTCATCGCCCTCTCCCCTTCCTCTTCTTCCTCGTCTCCCTCCCCTCTTTTTCTTCTTTTTCCTCCCCCTCCTTCTCCTCCTCCTTCCTCCTCGTCCTCGGCTGCCTCCTCCTTTTCCTCCTTCTTTGGCCTCTTAAAACTTGTTCAGATCCCTTCTACTGCCATCTCTAGTAGAATTCCTTATCTGCTCCGGGCTATTGCAATACCTGCTTTTCTGCAGTATTACTAATGCACCTACAGATGGTGATCAGAGGCATCTATCTGACACAAATATGATCATACCTCTCCCTTGTTTAAACTTTCAGTTCAAGGCATAAAATCCACACCCCTTAATTGTGAGGTTGATCAGAAAATGTCCCAGCTTCTCCACTTCATCTTGCAACGCATCCCTGCTACATACCACAAGGTCCAGTCACAAAGCCTCTCACAGCTCAGCGGGTATGATACAATCTGCCACATCTTCAGGTACTCAAACATGCTTTTTCTCTCACCAAAAATTACTAGCCCTCCTTCTTTGTTTTGCCAGGAAAAGACTTAACTTGTCCCTGGAGACCAGATTCAAATATTACTTCTTCTGGAAGTCTCCCAACACTCCCTGACAGGTAATGCTTTTCTTCCTTGAGACCCCACACAGCATGTGCATGCATCTATCAGAACATGCATCCTATTAAGATCAGACTGTGTACCTCTCCATCCTGCTAGACTTTTTTTTGAAGATTTTCATTTGTTTATTTGACAGACAGAGATCACAAAGAGGCAGGCAGAGAGAGAGATGGGGAAGCAGACTCCCTGGCAAGCAAAGATCCCAGGACCCTGGGATCATGACCTGAGCCAAAGGCAGAAGCTTAACCCACTGAGCCACCCAGGTGCTCCATCCTACTCCATCCTATGTCCATGCAGTGGCCATGTCATACTTACCTTGGAATCCTTCACACTTGACACACAACAGGTGCCCAAAAAATGGCATATTATGAAGTGGGGGAAAAAAGGAATGAATTTTTTAGAAAAAGAATGAATGAATGTTAGGGGAGCCAGTTCCTCTTGAATCGGCTATTTCCTTAGATTTTGTGGACCTTTCCTGTTTTGTTTTTTTTTTTCCAGCATACCCTCCAATGGGTATTTGGAGAGCCATCCTGAAATCACTAGCTCTATCCCCTTTAGTGCTCCTAAATCTTGGATTATTTCCCAACTACTTCTAAGACCCTATCTCAAAGGAAAATGTCCTTTTCACCTGTTCATCTGTGCTTTTTTAGGCATATGGTAATTACTTGGCATCGGAAAGAGGTAAGAGCACGAGCTACTGAATACCAAGCCAGTCACACTCAGGATGGTCTCCGTGTGGATATGAGGGAACTGAATCTGGGGGCTGCGGAGAAGAACCTTGGCACCCCTGACCCATATAGATTTTGGAAGGGCTGCTTGGAGAGAAGGGGAGGATAGTGAAATAAGTCATGGGTATAAACCAAATAGCCAATAATCCAGGGCTTGTAAATAACGTCGGGATCCCATCTGGTCAGTTTTTTTCCATTGAGATTCTTGTAGCAGGCATATACCTCAAGATAGATGTTTGTGGCTGGAGAGAATTAGGAAATGTTTTGCTTTTCCTGGGACTAAAGCAATATAATACAATAATATCTGAATCAATGGGTTTCAGATCTAAATCTGCCAAGTGACTAGTTGTGTGACGTTAGAAGACTGTGGCTTTCTTAGCTATAAAAGCAAAGTTGATAAAAATTACTGTGTCAGAGCACTGTTAAACATGATATGAGTCATGTACTGTTGACCCTTGAACAACACAGATGTTAGGGACACCAACTCCCGCAGTCAAAAATCTGTATAGAACTCCCAAGTCTTCAAAAACTCAACAACTAGTAGCCTACTGTTGACCAGAGCCTTCCCAATAACAAGCAGTCTATTAACACATATTTTATATGCTCTTGTATTGTATACCAGATTCTTACAATAAAGTAAGCTAGAGAAAATAAAATGTTATTCAAATACTAAGGGAAAATACATTTACAGCATTATATTGTATTTATTTTTTAAAAATTGCTCGAAAGTGGACCTGCACGGTTCAAACTAGTGTTGCTCAAGAGCCAACTGTGTGGGGTGACTGGGTGGCTCAGTTGTTGGGTGTCTGCCTTCAGCTCAGGTCATGATTTCAGGGTCTGGGATAGAGTCCCATGTGGGGAAGCCCCACTCAGTGGAGAGTCTGCTTCTCACTCTACCCCTCCTGTGCACATGCACACACATAATCTCTCTCTCTCTCTCTCTTGCTCTCTCTCAGATAAACAAATAAAATCTTAAAAAGAAAAGAAAAGAAAAAAGAGACAACTATGTATTTAAAGAAAATACCTTTCCCATCTTACAGATTTGTGGGGTATAAGCGAATCTCTTCCACCCCAAAATAGGGATTTTTTTTAACCCCTCTGCCCACACTTCTCCATTTACATAGTTATCAGGAAAATTAGAGCACAACTCACCTCTAAGGGAGTTAAGTTGCAGAAGGTCAGCAGGAATGAGGGGCATGGGAGAAGGGCCCTTCCCTCCAGGTGCTGTGAGCTCCAGCCTGACAGTTCTTCCTGAAAGTCCTCTCAATTCACATGCACAGCAAGAGTGAAGGGGTGGGGGGGGGGGGGGAGGGGCGGGGGGAGGTTGGGGGAACCAGGTGGTGGGTATTGGAGAGGGCACGGATTGCATGCAGCACTGGGTGTGATGCAAAAACAATGAATACTGTTACGCTGAAAATAAATTAAAAAAATATATACCCCTGGAAAAAATATATCCGTGACAGCGAAAAAAAAACAACAAACAAACAAACAAAAAAGAGCCAATCACCATGCCAGCACCAGAGTGCTGAGTCCGAATTAGCCTGGACATGGTCTCTTCACAGACCTCAAGTCCTGATACCCTATATTCCTATATTTTCCTATATTTCTCTCCACAAGGTAGGCACTGTCTCTTTAAAACCCTTAACACACCCTATTTCTGGTGAAACTTCCATCTCAGACAATGGAGCTGCTTCCCACCTTACCAAGAGCTGCCTCAAGACACCATCTTCGGTCTGTCCCTGGTGATTATTGTTCAAGGGACTCCAAGGCCATTTTCTGTCTGCACCTCTGGGAAAAACACGGGATATGTTTTCAAAAAATATTTGTTTATTTATTTATTTGTCAGAGAGAAAGAGAGCACATGCAGGAGGAGAAGCAGGCAAAGGGAGAAGCAGTGTTCCCTCTGAGCAAGAAGACTGATGTGGGACTCAATCCCAGGACCCCAGGACTGTGACCTAAACTGAAGGCAGACACTTAACTGACTGAGCCACACTTAACCAACTGAGCCACCCAGGCATCCCCCAAACAGAGGGTATTAAACAACTGAGCATCTCGCACTCCAGACATATGCAAGAACAATTTGTAAATCATACTGTCATATAAGTATGATTAATATTTGTTGTATCAGGAGATGAAAGACGACCTGGATCATTATACCAACACTTACCACATCTTCACCAAAGCTCCTGACAAGTTAGAGGAAGTCCTGGCATGCCCCCAGGTTATCAGTTGGCAACAAACTTTCCAGATCCAAGGTGACTGATCTAAGTTAAAAGGCAAAGACCCTTGGTTCTTTCACATTAGATGTGGAAGGGGATAGGCACTGCCCATTCTTCTCCTCTCCAGGTTGCCAAGTGAATGTGGGGGCGGCAATAAGAAAGATTTCAGCTGCAAAACCAGTGCAGGAAGATCACTTGAAGACCACACTCATTATGACAAAAATACCAGTGGAACCCAAGACATCAAGTGATGACGAGATGGGTTTGGTGGAATCATTTAGCATGCCCAAAGTGGATGAAGATAGCAAGTGAGATTTTTTGTGTTGCTTCCCAAATTCCTAATAACAAATCATTCAGTTGTCATAAGGACCACACTCAGAAATGCACAGTTTGACAATAAACTATGCAGTACACATTTGTAGGGGTAACGGAAGGGAAATCTATTAGCAGAAGTTTGCTGAGCATGGGAAGGGTCTTCATTAGATGAGGTCCTTTCCATGTATAACTACTGAGTCCTATACGAGTCCTCCTGGGGGGGTCCTGGACATCATAGTGACATTAGAGAGTCTTTACTGAAATTACGTATTTCTTGCAAAAATACCACATGCTTTTACAAAGTATGCAAGTATTCAAAGTAAAAAGTGAAGGTTTGTTCACTGGATTCCCCACAATCTTCCTGTCCAGGTATAAATATTCTTTTTAAAAATTTTACATTAAGTTTAGTTAACACAGAGTGTATTTTTTTGGTTTCGGGATAGATTTTGGGATTCGTCCACTGCATAGAACGCCCAGTGCTCATTACATCAAGTGCCCTTCTTAACGCCCATCACCCAATTGCCCTATCCATCCACCCCCGCCTCTCCTTCCGCAACCCTCAGTTTGCCCTTATAGTTAAGAGTCTCATAGTTTGCCTCCCTCTGTTTTAATCTCATTTTACTTTTCCTTCCCTTTCCCTATGTTCATCTCTTTTTTCTTTTTTAAATTCCACATATGAGTTAAATCATATGATAATTATCTTGCTCAGACTTCTTTTGCTTAGCATAATACTCTCTAGTTCCATCCACATCCTTGCAAATGGCAAGATTTCATTCTTTTTGATGGCGGTGTAGTTGTAAATATTCTTAAAAATTGGTGTGTGTGCTTGTAGTACTCTGCATGTATGAATTGGTTTTGTTTTCTTGTTCTTTTTTGTTTTGACAACATATGCAGATACTGTACTGCAGTTTCTTTTCCCTCAGCAGTATGCTATGTAAACCTTTCATATATGCTCATATAGATATGTTTCATTCATTTTGGCAGTTGCATAGATTTCTATAAGAAAGAGATGCACAGTTAAGTATTCCCATTTTAGCACACTTTCAATTTATCTCCAATTCTTCCTAGTAACAAAAATTCTGCAAGAAATATCTTCATAAAGAGATCATTGCCCAAATTGTATAACTATTTCTGAAAGATGAGTCCTGGAATTGAAATAGTTAGGTAAAAGAATATGTATATTATGGAAGATATTCCCAAATTGGATTTTAAGATTTAGATGAATTCAATATGTGAAAGCATAACATATGAAATAACAAATGTGTCCTTCAGTAGCAACACAGGTCGATTTGTTATGGAGTAATAAGCAGCCATTAACAAGAAGGAAGCAGCTCTATATGAACTATATGGGAAGAATTTCAAAATGTATGGCTAGGTGAAAAGCAACAACAAGTAAAATTGAGTAGCATATATAGTATGCTATCATAATATGTAAACATCTAAAATTACAGAGCGTTACTGGAAGGTTAAATAACTAAATGGCATTACTGGCAGTCTTTAGAGAAGGTTATAACTGGATAATAAGAGATCAAAGAAAAAATAAAGAATTCCCATTAATATCTGGGTGACCTTGAAACTGACCAATTCTGGAAAACTCCTCCTCCCTGGGGATAGGTGAAACTTCTTAGGACTCTTCCACCTCCTCCAGCCACAGAGGATGTGATTCTGATTCTGCAGATGAAAAGACTCAGTCTCAGATAATTTGTCCAGTGAGAGAATTAGGATTAAATTGTAACCATTACCATTGGAAATTCCAATATTCTTTTTCCTATACTGGTGTTTCTTACATTGCATTTTTGGCACTTCTCTAGAGGCATGTGGTGATGAATGGGCTTTCGGACACATGAAACCATAAGATCAATATGTCTCTCACCTTCCTGTGATACATATTTTATTGAAATATCTGTTGAAAGGAATATTATCTTATGCACTTAGATATTTTGTGGGTAGAATTCAAAATCTGTGTCTTCACACATGTATCCTCAAACAAAATTCAGGCAAACAAAATCAAGGACTACTCTGGTCTATCTATATCCTTCCTCTTTTAAGACATATCTTATTTTCTTCTTTCTTTGGATATACGATTAGACTTTTTTTGAGATGTATTATACTATGTGTATCATAAAGCACATACAGTTAGCTCCCTCTTAATTATTTGGGAACATTTTTGAAGCAGACAAAGAATTAGTAGGTTTGGGTTTTTTTGTTTGTTTGTTTTTTATTTATTATTATTATTATTATTATTATTATTATTATTTTGCCCTTCTGTTTCTTCTTCTAGGCTGTGGGATCTTCAAGGAAAGGGTTGATGTCTTATTCTCTGCAATCCTGGTGTTTTGTAAATGTTGGCTGAATAAATGTACATTCTTTTGTTGACAGGAAAGGAAGCTTTCAGAACATCTTGGATGCCTCCCATGTGGGGCCTGTGAATGAGCAGTGGAACTTTGGAAAAAATGAAAGGAGCTTTAAATATATTGAATGCTGTCTCCAGAATTTTCCAGGATTTGGTGTGCTGGGTCCAGAGGGGGACCCTATCTCTTGGATTGTGATGGAGCAATCTTGTGAGATGAGAATGGGTTACACTGTCCCCAAATACCGAGACAAAGGCTACATGAAAAAAATCAGTTTTCACTTCATAAAATATTTTATTCAGAAAAAAATGCCATTTTATTTCCATGTGTCCAGAGATGAAGAAAACCATCAGGCACTGAGAAGTGTAGGGCTTCAGGCTGCTCCTTGTAGCTGGCATCAGTGGGAAATGCACTCCTAGAAAATATTACTGATTAGTGCCACTGTCCATGACAAGCCTTTCTTACCAGTGAAAAAAATACCAGTTCAAAAACAAACATTATAATTTATATTAGCAGAAAAAAATCCAATTATTTGGGCTCCATGCATTACTTAACCCACTCTTGCATAATATTTTTGTCCTCCTCCATAATAGAGAAAAATGGAAGCTTGAACTTTTGGTGTTATGTTTTGCCTTTATGTTGACAGACCTCTCAGAATTAAAATCATCCAATGTCAATCATTAGTGCCAAGATAAACCTTTCAAAGCAATATTTTCCTCTTTGAAGTCTTCTTTCATGAGAGAATCCTGTTTTTCCATGCTTCCATGCTTGAAAATAAAAAGACTGATTTGAAAAGTGTCTTCTCTGGTATCTTCCCCTTCCTCTGACAAAATTTTCCAAAGAACCTCTCAAAGCCCCACAGCCTTTGATTGAGAGGATCAAAACCCTCTCAAGAGTTTTGAGATACTCTACTGAATTAAATTATGTGGTCATCAGTGAAATTTTTTTTAAGTTTGGCTTTTTTATTAGCTTTTTTTTAAAGATTTATTTATTTGCAAGAGGCAGAGGCAGAGGAAAAGGGAGAGAGAAATTCAAGCAGACTCTGCACTGAGTGTGGAACCCAAAGTGGGGCCCTGACATCATGACCTCCAACCAAGAGTTGGATGCTTAACCAACTGCACCACTCAGGGCCCCCCCCCCAAAATAAGTAATTTCTTTACTTACAGTTAAGAACTCTGATTCTAAAAGTCAAATCTTAACAATAACTTTCTCTTCTTGTTGGTGCTTGTGAAAGGGGAAGGAAGGAAAAGAGGTATTTTTTATAGAGGTCCATCTACCTTCCTGTGCTTAGCCAGCTGATTTCACAGTCCAGACAGAAGTGCTGAGTAATGGAAGGAACTATAAGACCAGAGAACACCTGAGCCTTCTGAGAAAAGAGTCTCAGAGGGCAAGCTGCCAACATGTCAATATTTTGGAGCCTCTCTGAATATGGGATCCTGAGGGACTGACTTTCATACACTGCTGCCAAAAGTTTGTGCTGATGGTGCCTTTCATCTTCTAGAATGGCCTGCAGCCTTTTGTCTTTACATGGGGATCTCTGCAGATACTGAATAAGATTGACAGCTTTGCAGGTGATAACAAGGGGGAATCATTGCTCTGGGACCCCTCATCTCCTTTTGCTCTCCCCACTGTAAGAGAATGAATCAAAATGCTACTGCTTGATGTGGGTAAGAATTGCTGAACTCGTTTGGGTTGAGAATTGTGCTGGGCTAAAAAGGTCTTCCATTTCAGATACCTATATAAGGCACCCACTGTGCATAGGGCGATACCCTTTGTGAGAAATTCTTAACAGGACAAAGCCAGGATCTTGTTCTGAACTGATAAAGAAATGCAAGGAGAATTGGGAGTTAGCGGTTGGTAGAGGGAGACACCCAAACAGCCTCTAGAAGGAATATGCTGGTTTGGGTGACAGAAAACACAATTTACAGACATACTGTGTAAACATTATCTTATTCCATCCTCTAGTAACATTCTAAGGTAGTCAGAATTTTTCCCTTGGATAAATGATGACCAGGGAAATTAAGTGTCCTGCTTGAAGTTGCAAAAGGATGAGGTAGATTCTAGTAAGAGGACCACAGAACAGATGAAATTAAGTGTAAATTTAAAGCCATAAAATTTCAATTTTAAAAAAGTCTTAACTGTAACACTCTTATGGTATTATTTGGTGTTTCCTTTTATATTTTCATATTTTTAAAAATTTTATTTCAATTAAATTAACAGATAGTGTATTATTAGTTTCAGAGGTAGAGGTTAGTAGTTTAGTGATCATCAGTTGCAAAAAACTCCCAGTGCTCATCACATCCTGTGCCCTCCTTAATGCCCATTATTTAAGTTCTCTCATCCCCTCACCAAACTCCCCTCCAGCAATCCTCAGTTTGTTTCCTATAGTTAAGAGTCCCTTATGGTTGTCTTCCTCTCTGATCTTGTCTTGTTTTATTTTTCCCTCCCTTCCCTTATGATCCTCTGGTTTCTTTTTTAAATTCCACATAGGAATGAAATCATCTAAGGGTCTTTCTCTGATTGACTTATTTCGCTTAGCATAATACCATCCAGTTCCATCCATATTGTTACAAATGGTAAGATTTTATTCTTTTTTTTTTTTAAGATTATTTATTTATTTATTTGAGAGAGAGACAGTGAGAGAGAGCATGAGCCAGGAGAAGGTCAGAGAGAGAAGCAGACTCCCCGTGGAGCTGGGAGCCCAATGCGGGACTCGATCATGGTCCTGGGATCATGACCTGAGTCGAAGGCAGTCGTCCAACCAACTGAGCCACCCAGGCGTCCCAGATTTTATTCTTTTTAATGGCTAATATTCCGTCGTGTATTTTGTACATAATATACCTCATCTTCTTTATTTATTCATCTGTGAATGGACATCTGGGCTCTTTCTATAATTTGGCTATTGTGGACATTGCTGTTATCATACTTATGTGATTTATATAAATATGCATACAAAAAGACTTTACATATCTGATTAGAATTTATGTATTGTCATTTTGTGCCTTTTTTGTGTTCATCTTAAGACTCCATATACCAGCACATATATCATATCTTTCATGTTAATGGGTCTTAGATTTATAAAATAATAATAGTTCATTATTTATGTAAACTGAGACTGTGTCTAATACTTCTCCATGAGTTAGTATTGCTTTACAAAATTATTCATAGAGCATTTTTCATTTGAATTGTTCTCTTTGGATAAATTCCAAATATTAGAATGGTTTCATCAAAGATTTCAAAGTGTCCTGTATAGGGCTTTGTCCATTATCAATGCAGGCAAATACCAAAATGTGCCAACTCCCTTGAATCGCCTGTCTCAGCCAAATGTATTTATTGAACATGATATTTTTGTTTTTAGTGTGTGTGTGTGTGTGTGTGTGTGTGTGTGTGCGCGCGCATGCACACACGTTGAAGGTAATCCCAAATGTACTTGACAATACATCAATGTTATGTCCCTGGTAATCTGGCATCAAATTCAACTTGGCTTCTTATTGTCATGTGACCTTTTTGTGAGATGCTCTTAGCTAATGTCAGATTAATCTTCAGAAATACTGTACTTCTACTGTCTTAATACCATCCAAGATATGGCACAGCTGCCTCATTCTGGTCTGAGGTCTTTTTCAAGTCCCCATGCCCAGCACACAGTAGGCTTTCTAGAGTTACTTGTGGAATGAATGAGTCTTTGCCCTTGGTAAATGGAGTGGCTAAATAGATGGTTATGTTGGTATAAATTCTTCATAATTTATTGAGTCTTTACTTTGTGTCAGGTGGTGTAAAATATGGTGGAAACAGTATGTGGGTTCCTCAAAAAATTAAAACTAAAACTATCTTATGATCCAGCAAACCCACTTCTGGGTGTGTGTGTGCGTGTGTGTGTATATATATATATATACATATATATACACACACATAGGTTATATTTCATATTAAGGTTATATTTCATATGAAGGTTATATTTCATTACCTTCATATCCATATATCTATCTATATAGATATATAGATGCATATATGTTATATCTATATAGATATATAGATATAAAGGTTCTACGAGTTCGCCAGAGGTTTCCAGCCAATTCTCACGAGGTTTCTACCCAAATCAATATCAGTTTGGGTAAAGTTCGGGAGAATTGGCACACATTGTCTAGGGATTTGGGCCACATGCTTGCTTGGCATTTGGAGATATATATTTATTTTTTCATATATATATATATGGAAATCACAATCTCAAAGAGATATCTGTTGATGCCTTGGTAGTTCAGTCAGTTAAGCATCTGCCTTCCACTCAGATCATGATCCCAGAGTTCTAGGACTGAGTCCCACATGGGGCTCCTTGCTCAGCACAGAGCCTGCTTCTCCCTCTGCCTGCTGCTCCCTCCCCCTGCTTGTTCTCACTCTCTCTCCCTGAAAAATAAATAGAATCTTAAAAAAAAAAGATGGAGATATCTGTATCTACATGTTTACTGCAGCATTATAGACAGTAACTAAGACATGGAAACAGCCTAAGTGTCCACAAATGGATGAATGGATACAGAAGTTGTGGTATACATACACAGTAGAATATTATCTAGTCATAACAAAGAAGGAAATCTTGCCATTTTTGACAACATGAATGGATCCTGAGGACATCACACCAACTTAAATAGGCCAGAGAAAGACAAATACTGTATGATCTCACTTTTGTACAGAATCTAAATAAGACAAACTGAAAGGAACAGAGAGTAGAAGAGTGGTTGCCAGGGACTGGGAGTAATGGGGAAACATTGGTCAAATGGTACAAACTTCCCATTATAAGATAAATAAATTCTGGGGGATCTAATGTACAGCATGGTGATGATAATAATTTGATATTTGAAAGTTGCTAAGAGAGTAGATCTTAAATGTTCTCATAACAAAAAAAGAGGTAATTATGTGATGGGATGGAGGTGTTAACCAACATTATTGTGCCAACCATTTCCCCCAACCATGGGGGAAATAAAGAAAAAAAAATAATACAACCATTGCCTTAGTGGTTCTGGTCAAGATTCTCCCCTTAAATCATGAAAGGAATTCAAGGTTAAGTGCAGGGACTACTTCATTGGCAGGAATCCAAATAACTGACAAGAACCTGGGGAAAAAGGAGCACGTATGAAAAAATCACAACAGGGTGCCTGGGTGGCTCAGTTGGTTAAGCAACTGCCTTCGGCTCAGGTGATGGTCCCAGAGTCCTGGGATCGAGTCCCACATCGGGCTCCCAGCTCCATGGGGAGTCTGCTTCTCCCTCTGACCTCCCTTCTCATGCTCTCTCTCTCACTCTGTCTCTCTCTCAAAATAAATTTTTTAAAAAGTTAAAATAAAAAAGAAAAAATCAAAACATTAGTTTATACAAGGACTTCCCACCATGTTAAAACTGAAGCTCATAGGGACAGAAATCTTTTCAGTTCTTGCTGACTCTGACCTTGGTAGATTGTGTGTCATGTAGAGGACAGGTTCCTTCATTAAGGGGTTAAACACCCTGGTTCCGATGACAGAGAAGCTGAAGCCAAACCTAGGGGATGTTGAAGCACTTGCCAGCCCAGCAAGGCCTCATGTCATGGAGTTAGCAACTAAATGCCTGCTGCTGTAACTCTGTCCTCCAAATATCTCTTAGGAAACTCTCATGTGACCCACTCTAGCTAGAACCACACAAGGAAGGGAATTCCAGGAAAGACAGTTCAGTCTAGCTGGGGTGATGCCTTACAACGCCACTACAGCGAGCTCTCAATCAAGATTTATTGAGTGATTAAATGAGTGACTGGATGAATAGATCAATTTCATCAGGAGTAATTCTCAGGTCATAAGATCTAAAAACAACTGGAGGTCAGTCAGAGAAGAGCTATTCTTTAATAGAGAGGAGTAAGCAAAACTCATGGAGTGTTTTTCTGCATGCAAGTGAGGGCTCAGGCTCAGGGTGGCACAAAGTCCAGAGTCCTGTGTGGGGGGCAGAAGCTTAATTAAAGTTTATACAAACTTTAGATGGATCATTTATGAAGAATAAACAGGGTTGGAAAATCCCATGTGGGGAAGTGGGAAGTAGAAGGGGCGGGACCAATATAGCTCAGGGAATGTTTTATCCAAGTTAGCTTATTCTTGGTAGGGGCTATTAAGAAGGGGTTATATGTTGGTTCAGTCTAGAGGAAGAAGAGAAATTTAACCAACATTGATTAACAAGCAGTTTGCTTTGATGTATCAGTGTGTGGCTCACAGCTCAGCTAATCATTTATAAGGCAGAGATTGAGAATTTGGAGGATCAGTGTCTGGCCTTGTCATAGGTAAGCAAGCAGCGTGTCAGTGAGTCTTACTAAGGCAGGTGGGAGGAAGTAAGATTCCTTGCAGTAAAGCCCTTTCGGGGACACAAAGTAGATGGAGGGATTTCTTTAACTGTTGTATTTTCTAGGATAACAAGGACTTGGGTAAAACTCAACATTGTAAGTCCCTTGGAGAATTGCATTTATTGAAATACGACTTGACCTCAGTCTTTTGGTCTGCCTTCGAATTAGCTCTACAAATCTTGCTTTACTGCTTTGAAGGTACTGTGGTTTTTAAAGTTTTTATTAAAATTCTAATTAGTTAACATACAGTGTAATAATAGTTTCAGGTGTACAATACAGTGATTCCACCCTTCCATGTGACACCCGGTGCTCATCACAGCAAGTGCCTTCCTTAATCCCCATCACACCTATTTCACCCATCCTCCCACCACCGTCCCTCTGGTACCCCTCAGTGTGTTTTCCATAGTTAAGACTCTGTTTCTTGGCTTCTCCCTCTCTCTTTTCCCCCTTTGCTTATTTGTTTTGTTTCTTAAATTTCATATATGAGTGAAATCATATGGTATTTTTCTTTCTCTGATTGGCTTATTTCCCTTAACATAACACTCTCTAGCTCCATCTATGTCATTGCAAATGGCAAGATGTCATTCTTTTTGATGGCTGAGTCATAGTCTAGTGTGTGTGTGTGTGTGTGTGTGTGTGTGTGTGTGTGTGTGTATTCACATCTTCTTTATCCACTCATCAGTCAATGGACATTTGGGCTCTTTCCGAAATTTGGCTATTGTAGATAATGCTCCTATAAACATCAAGAGGTACGTGTATCCCTTTGAATTAGTATTTTTTTTTAATCTTTGGGTAAATACCTGGTAATTCAATTGTTGGATCAAAGGGTAATTCTATTTTTCACTTCTGAAGGAAATTCCATACCATTTTCCAGAGTGGCTGGACCAGTTTAAATTCCCACCAACAGTACAAGAGAGTTCCCCTTTCTTCACATCTTTACCAGCACCTGTTGTTTCTTGTGTTGTTGAGTTTAGTCATTCTGACAAGCGTAAGGTGGCATCTCATAGTAGGTTTGATTTGCATTTCCCTGATAATCAGTGATGCTGAGCATCTTTTCATGTACCTGTTGGCCATCTGTATGCCTTCTTCAGAAAATTGTCTATTCATGTCTTCTGCCCATTTTTAATAGGATTATTCATTTTTGGGTGTTGAGTTTTATGAGTCTTTTGGTATATGGTTAATAAACTAACCCTTTATCAGATATACTATTTGCAATTATCTTCTCCCATTCCACAGATTGCCTTTTAGTTTTGTTGACTGTTTCCTTTGTTGTGCAGAAGACTTTTATTTTGATGAGATCCCAATAGTTCATTTTTCTTTTGTTTCCCTTGCCCCCGGGGACATATCTAGAAAGAAGTTGCTATGGTTGATGACAAGCTATAGCCTATCTTCTTCTCTAGATTTTTTGGTTTCTAGTCTCACATTTAGATCTTTAATTCATTTTGAATTTATTTTTGTGTATGGTGTAAGAAAATGATCCAGTTTCATTCTTTTGCATGTTGCTGCCCAGTTTTCCCAACACTGTTTTTTGAAGAGACTGTCTTTTTCCCACTAGATATTCTTTGCTGTTTTGGTAAAGATTAACTGACCATAGAGTTGTGGATTCCTTTCTCGGTTTTCTATTGTCTTTTATTGAGCTATGTGACAATACCATACTGTCTGTGCCAGTACTATCTTGTCTTGATCATTAAAGTTTGTAATGTAACTTGAAATAGAGAATTGTGATGCCTCCAGCTTTGTTTCTCTTTTTCAAGTTTGCTTTGGCTAGGTCTTTTGTGGTTCCATACAAATTTTAGAATTGTTTGTTCTAGTTCTGTGAAAAATATTGTTGATATTTTGATAGGGATTGCATTAAATGTATAGATTACCTTGGCTAGTAAAAACATTTTAACAATATTTTTTCTTCTAGTTCATGAGCAGGAAATGTTTTTCCATTTTTTGTGTGTGTCTCCTTCAATTTCTTTTTTTTTAAGATTATATTCATTTATTTGAAAGAGGGGGCACAACCAGGGGGAGGGGCAGAAGGAGAGGGAGGAGCAGACTCCATGTTGAGCAGGGAGCTCAAACTGGCGCTGGATTCCAGGACTCTGGGATCATGACCTGAGCCACAGGCAGATGCTTAACTGACTGAGCCACCCTGGTGCCATTCAACTTCTTTCATCAGTGTTTTATAGTTTTCAGAGTACAGGTCTTTCACCTCTTTGGTCAGGTTTATTCCTAGGTATCTTATTGTTTTTGGTGCAGTTGTAAGTGGGACTGAATCCTTAATTTCTCTTCCTACTGCTTCATTATTGGTGTATAAAAATGCAACAGATTTATGTACATTGATTTTGTATCCTGCGACTTTCCTGAATTCATGTATCTGTCTGGCCAGGGGGTTACCAATTTTATTAATTTTTTTCTTTTTTATGCTTATTAATATTAATTTATAAAGGAAATTATCAACTTTTTCCAAAGAATCCACTCTTTATTTCATTAATCTGTTCTACTGTTTTTTAGTTTCTGTATCATTTATTTTTGTCCCAATCTTTATTATCTCCTTTCTTCTGCTGGCTTTAGGCTTTATTTATTATTCTTTTTCTAGCTCCTTAGATGTAAAGTTATTTTGTTTATTTAAGATTTTTTTCTTGGGGCACCTGGGTGGCTCAGTTGGTTGAGCAACCGCCTTTGGCTCAGGTCATGGTCCTGGAGTCCCGGGATTGAGTCCCGCATCAGGCTCCCAGCTCCATGGGGAGTCTGCTTCTCCCTCTGACCTTCTCGCCTCTCATGCTCTCTCTCACTGTCTCTCAAATAAATAAATAAAAATATTAAAAAAAAAAAAAAAAAGATTTTTTTCTTGCTTCTTGAGGTTGCCCTGTATTGCTATATTCTTCTCTCTTAGGACTGCTTTTGCTACATCCCAAAGGTTTTGGACTACTGTATTCTCATTTATATGTTTCCCACGTATTTTTAAAATTTCTTCTTTGATTTCAAACAAATCCAAGATTGGTTGATTCATTCATTGTTTACTAGCATGTTGTTTAGCCTTCATATATTTGTGGTCTTTTTTTTTCTTGTGGTTGACTTCTAGTTTCAAAGTGTGGTCAGAAAAGGTACCCGATATGATTTCAATCTTTTTGTATTTTTTGCATTCTGTATTGTGACCTAATATGTGATTTATTCTGGAGAATGTTCCATGTGCACTTGGTAAGAATGTGTATTCTACTGTTTTAGGTTGGAGTGTTCTGAATATATGTTAAGTCCATCAGGTCCAATATGTCATTCAAAGCCATTGTTTCCTTATTTATTTTCTCTTTTTGATGACTTGTCTATTGATGTAAGTGGGGTGTTAAAGTCCCCTACTATTATTGTGTTATTATCAATTTGTTCCTTTATGTTTGTTGTTGTTTTATATTTTGGGGTGCTCCTATGTTTAGTGCATAAATATTTATAACTTTTATATTTTCTTGTTGGATTATCCCCTTCATAATTATATAATGCCCTCCTTTGCCTCGTTTAACAATCTTTGTCTTAAAGTCTAGTTTGGGGCAGCTGGGTGGTTCAGTCAGTTAAGCATCTGTATTTGGCTCAGGTCCCAATCCCAGGGTCCTGGGATCAAGCCCTGGTTCAGGTTCCCTGGTTAGTGGGGAGTCTGCTTCTCCCTCTCCCTCTTTCTCTCCCCCTCCCCCCACTCTCTCTCTTTCTATCTCAAAAAATAAATAAATACTACATCTGTATCTTTGAGCCAAGTGCACTATTGGCTATTTATCCCAAAGATACAGATGTAGTGAAAAGAAGGGCCATCTGTACCCCAATGTTTATAGCAGCAATGGCCACGGTCGCCAAACTGTGGAAAGAAACAAGATGCCCTTCAACGGATGAATGGATAAGGAAGATGTGGTCCATATACACTATGGAGTATTATGCCTCCATCAGAAAGGACAAATACCCAACTTTTGTACCAACATGGACGGGACTGGAAGAGATTATGATGAGTGAAGTAAGTCAAGCAGAGAGAGTCAATTATCATATGGTTTCACTTATTTGTGGAGCATAACAAATAGCATGGAGGACATGGGGAGTTAGAGAGGAGAAGTGAGTTGGGGGAAATTGGAAGGGGAGGTGAACCATGAGAGACTATGGACTCTGAAAAACAATCTGGGGGTTGTGAAGGGGTGGGGGGGGAGGTTGGGGGAACCAGGTGGTGGGTATTAGAGAGGGCACGGATTGCATAGAGCACTAGGTGTGGTGCAAAAACAATGAACACTGTTACGCTGAAAATAAATTTTAAAAATTTAAAAAATAAATAAATAAATACATAAATAAATAAAATCTATAAAGTCTAGTCTGTCTAAGTATTGCTACTCAGGCTTTCCTTTGACATCCATTTGCATGACAGATGTTTCTCCACCCTCTCATTTGCAGTCTGCTGGTGTCCTTATGTCTAAAATGGGTCTCTTGTAAGCAGCATATAGATGGTTCTTGATTTTCATCCATTCTGACACTGTGTGTCTCTTGACTGAAGCATTTACTTCGTTTACATTCAAAGTAATTATTGATAGATATATATTTATTACCACTTTGTTACTTGTTTTGTTGTTGTTTCTGGAGATTTTCTCTGATCCTTTCTTGTCTTTGTTACTTATGGTCTCTCCTTTGCATTTAAAGAGTCTCTTTTAATATTTCTTTCAGGGCTGGTTTAGTTGTCACGAACTCCTTTAATTTTTGTTTGTCTGGGATACTCTTTATTTCTCTTTTCATTGAAAGATAGCCTTACTGGATAGACTATTCTTAGCTTCAGATTTTTCCCATTCAGTATGTTGAATCTATCAGCCACTGTCTTCTGGCTTGCCAAGTTTCTGTTGATAAATCTCCAGGTAGTCTTATGAGTTTTCCTTGTAAGTTAAGGATGGCTTCTGTCTTGCTGCTTTTAAGATTTTTTCTTTATCACTGTATTTTGCAACTTGAATTATGTTTTGGTGTCAGCCTGCTTTTGTTGATTTTGATGGAAGTCCTCTGTGCCTCCACGACCTGGATATCTGTTTCCTTCCCCAGATTAGGGAAGTTTTCTGCTATTATTTCTTGAAATAAATTTTCTGCCCCCTTTTCCTCTTCTTCTTCTGGGACTCCTATAATACAAGTGTTATTATGTTTGATGGAGTCATTGATTTCCCTAAGTCTGTTTTTGTGTTCCATAATTATTCTTTCTCTCTGTTGTCCAGCTTCATTATTTTCCATTATTTTGTCTTCTAGATCACTAATTCATTTCTCTACTTCTTCCAGCCCGCTGTTCAATGTATCAAGCCTGTTTCCAGTCTTGTTTATTGTATTCTTCTTCTCTGATTGATTCTTTTTTAACTCTTTTATCTCTGTAGTAAGGGTTTCCCATCAGGATGTCTTCTATTTTTTTCTCAAGTACAGCAAGTATCCTTATGGTTGTTGCCTTAAATTCTTCATCAGACATGTTACTTATGTCTGCTTTGCTTAGATCTCTGGCTGTGGCCTTATCTTGTTTTTCATTTGGGATAAATTCCTCCATCTTGACATTTTGTCTAAGTCTCTGCCTTTCTCTCTGTATTAGAAAAGCCAGTTATGTCTCTTGCTTCTGAAAGTAATGGCCTATAAAGAAGAGGTAATGTAGTGTCCAGGGCCCAATACATCAGGGAGTATCTCTGGTGTGTGCTACATTGTTCCACTGTTGTTGTTTTGGCAGTTCTATCCTTCATGCCAGTCATCTACAGAGTCCTTTCATCCAGAGGGTAGTGTTTGATCCCCAGCCTGAAGGTGAATTTTAACTAGGTGTGTTCTGGTCTGTTTGTGAAATGAGACCTAATACCTACTCTACCAGAACTGAGACCCTGCAGAACTCACTGGTTAGGAGATGTGGTATGGGCAGGGGTTTGTGCTTGTCTTCTAGAGGAGGGGACTGTCATGCTCAGACCAAGGCAAATTTGGCTGAGAATGACAGTCCTGCCAGAATGCACGGAGGTTGACCTTGGTGTAAGCAGATTATGTAATCAGTGTCTGTGCTGACTTGCTTCCCATAGGTGGTTCTGTATTTAAGCCAAGTATGGGGTAGGAAAATGGTGCCAGCTGAGCCTGCTGATCTTTTTTTTTTATTTATTTATTTTCAGCATAACAGTATTCATTGTTTTTGTACCACACCCAGTGCTCTATGAAATCTGTGTCCTCTCCAATACCCACCACCTGGTTCCCCCAACATCCCATCCCCCCCCCTTCAAAACCCTCAGATTGTTTTTCAGAGTCCATAGTCTCTCATGGTTCACCTCCCTGTGAACCATGGGGGAGTTTCCCTCAACTCCCTTCTCCTCTCCATCTCCCCTTGTCCTGCTGATTTTTAAAACTCCAAGCTGTAAACTCCACTGGTTGCAAGAGCTCACAAAATCAACCCCTGTCGTTTTTCAAGCCAATGACTTTGGACAGACATTCTCCTTGTACATCCACATGTGTTCCCCCCCCCCATCCCCTGCTCTCTCACTCATCTTTCTCTGAGACCATGGCTCCCACCCTTACACAGCGTCCTTGATCCATTTTTTCCCGAATCATATCTCCACACTTCTACCTTCCTTGGTGTGACCTCTTCTCTCTCTCTCTCTGGTTGCGGAGTTTGTTCTGCCCATCTTCTGGTTGATTTCTGGGGTATTTAGGATGATTTTATATTTACCTAGTTGTGTTTGTAGGATGGGATGAGCCTAGTTATCTTCCTTTATCTGACCTGTGATGGGTTTTGTTAAGGATTTTATCTGTTACCTATTATATCAATGATTCCTGAATATGGCTGCATAAGAAAATCATCTGGAGAAGTGCTGGAGAGAATGAGGACCAAATGTAACTCAAACACTGCTAAGGGAATATAAAATCGTTCAGCCACTTTGGAAAAACAGTCTGTCAGTTTTTTATTTTTTTTTAATTTTTTTTTAAAAGATTTTATTTATTTATTTGTTAGAGAGAGAGAGAGTGGGAGAACACAAGCAGGCAGAGAGGCAGGCAGAGGCAGAGAGAGAAGCAGGCTCCCCACTGAGCAAGGAGCCCGATGTGGGACTCGATCCCAGGACCCTGGGATCATGACCTGAGCCGAAGGCAGCGGCTTAACCAACTGAGCCACCCAGGCGTCCCTGTCAGTTTTTTAAAAGTTAAACATATGCTTACTATATGACCATGCAAATGTACCTTTACATGTTTACTCAAGAGGACTAAAAGCATTTGCTCAAATGGACTGGTCAAAGCACCTAACGTATTGATTTATTTAACTGGCATAACCACTATATGGGACAGGCATATAGTCACTGGCATTTTATATAGGAGAAAACCAAGGCACAGAGAAGTTGAGTAATTTGCCCAACATCCTATAGCTTCTAGCTGGCAGACTCAGGCTTGTCATGGAGAGGAACTTAATCTCTAAGATATTCATGCATGTTGGGGTGCCTGGGTGGCTATGGGGGTTAAGCCTCTGCCATCAGCTCAGGGTCCTAGGATCAAGCCCCACATCAGGCTCTCTGCTCAGCAAGGAACCTGCTTCCCCCTCTCTCTCTCTGCCTGCCTCTCTGCCTACTTGTGATCTCTCTCTCTGTCAAATGAATAAATAAAATCTTTTTTTAAAAAATATGTTCATGCATGTTTAGATACTATATATGATAATCTTAGTGCATCCTTAATTATTGGTATGCTGGATGATATAAAGTTAAAATAAAAATTTCATGCAGATTTTTAAAGGTTAAAAAATGTTAAAGAAAAATAGTTTTGGAAGTATACACCTGTGCTTTCTGCCAGTCTTATTCTTCCTAGGATTTAGTGAGGAGTTCAGTGAATGGGGCACCAAGAAAACAGCAAGAATGAAGTCCTGACCATTAGCTAGAATTACCTGCTGTGTCTGTTTTGCGTCTTTGTATGTTTTCCATCACTTCTCATTCCTTGATATTTCTTGATCCTCTCTTTAGGTTTAAGGTAAGATGTTCCACTTACAAGGCCCACAAGTGCTGCAGATGCTAGAGAAATCATTGAGGAAGAGCCTCCCAGAGTCCTTAAAGGTGACAGAACATTTTTAGAGGGAACTAAAATGACTGGCAACTGCATGTAAAAGAAGTAGGAAGGAGAACAAACATTCTCTGAGCACCTACTCTGTACCAGGCACTTGTTCGTCTTACATCTCATTTAGTTTACCTCACTGGAAGGCAAGTCTGTTATACCCATGTAACCAAAAGAGGAACTCGGTTTTAGGACTTGACCACATCACTAGTGAGTGGCAATCATATGATTTAAATCCACTATGATCTTTGCTGTGCGATGACCCAAAACATCTCTTTGTGCCATTCCGAGAATTATATAACTGGAAGATTTGCCAGAATTGCACAGTTGACTGAACTAACACATTAATGTTTAACTTATTTTTTCTAAACAGTTGAGTGCCTGACAAAAGTTAACCATTATGATTTTTCTTCGAAATTAAGGATGGGCCAATTTCTATTTTGTCAAACCCAAAAAGGTTATGTTTAATTTGGGATGAGACAGAAATATATTTTAAAAATAGACCAACAATCTTGTATATAAAGAGGTGGGTTTTTTGCAAGGAGGCAATAATATATGTTTCAAAGTACTAGAATATTACCAGGAATAAAGACTGTCATTGCATTTTAATAAAGGTATCAATTCACCATGAAGGCATTAAAAATGCTGAAGTGTGTACACCTAACAACAGAGGCTCAAAGGACATAGGACAAAAATGGATAGAACTGAAAGAACTGAAAGAACAAATAGATAAAGCCACATTAATTACAATTAATTACAATTGTAATTACAATTACAATTACAATTGTAATTACAATTACAATTACACATTTTTAACACTCCTCGCTGAGTAACTTATAGAATAGACAGAAAACCTATAGCTTATATAGAAGACCTGAAAAATACTATGAACCAACTTAATTGACATTTACAGAGTATGTCCCTCAGCAATAGTAGAATACACATTCTTTCCAAGTTCACATGGAATGTGTACAAAGATAGACCACATTCTTAAGACTTTAAAAAGAACTGAAATTGTAATAAGTATGTCCTTCAACAATATACTAAACTTTAAAAAACCCTGGAAGGTATCTAGAAAGACATCCAAATTTAAGAAATATACAACACATTTCTAAATAAACCATACTTTAAAGTCACAAGAAAAATCAGAAAATATTTGAATAAAGATGAAAGCAAAAGATAACAAAAGTTTGGGGATGCAGCTAAAGCAGTGATAAGCGGGAAATATATAGCATCAAGTGCTTTACTGAAAGGAAAAAAAAACAATGATCTCAAATCAGCACTTTAAGTTTCCACCTGAAAAATCAGAAAAAGAACTAACTAACCTCAAAGCAAAGAGAATTAAGGAAATTATAAAATATAAGAGCAGAAAGCAATGAATTTGAGAGGAGAAAATGAATTAAAATTAATCAAGGGGCACCTGGGTGGCTCAGTGGGTTAAAGCCTCTGCTTTCGGCTCAGGTCATGATCTCAGGGTCCTGGGATGGAGCCCTACATCAGGCTCTCTGCTCAGCAGGGAGCCTGCTTCCTCCTCTCTCTCTGCCTGCCTCTCTGCCTACTTGTGATCTCTCTCTCTCTGTCAAATAAATAAATAAATAAATAAAATCTTTAAAAAAAGAAAATGAACCAAATCTGGCTCATTGAAAAGATCAATAATGTTGATAAACTTCTGACTCAGAAATGCAGAGAGAAGACACAAATCAAATCAGGAATGAAACAGGGACACTATTCCATCACTAGCCGTCAGGGAGATTCAAATTAAAACCACATTGAGATACTACCTTACACCAGTTAGAATGGCCAAAATTAGCAAGACAGGAAACAAGATGTGTTGGAGAGGATGTGGAGAAAGGGGAACCCTCCTACACTGTTGGTAGGAATGCAAGTTTGTGCAGCCACTTTGGAAAACAGTGTGGAGATTTCTCAAGAAATTAAAAATAGAGCTTCCCTATGACCTGCAGTTGTACTACTGGGTATTTACCCCAAAGATACAGATGTAGTGAAAAGAAGGGCCATCTGTACTCCAATGTTTATAGCAGCAATGGCCACGGTCGCCAAACTGTGGAAAGAACCAAGATGCCGTTCAATGGACAAATGGATAAGGAAGATGTTGTCCATATACACTATGGAGTATTATGCCTCCATCAGAAAGGACGAATACCCAACTTTTGTAGCAACATGGACAGGACTGGAAGAGATTATGCTGAGTGAAATAAGTCAAGCATAACAAATAGCATGGAGGACAAGGGGAGATGGAGAGGAGAAGGGAGTTGAGGGAAATTGGAAGGGGAGATGAACCATGAGAGACTATGGACTCTGAAAAACAATCTGAGGGTTTTGAAGGGGGGCGGGAAGTTGGGGGAACCAGGTGGTGGGTATTAGAGAGGGCATGGATTGCATAGAGCACTGGTGCAAAAACAATGAATACTGTTACGCTGAAAAGAAATGTAAAAGAAAAGTTATACTTAAAAAAATAAAGAAACAAACAGGGACACTAATACCAATCCCATAAGCATTTTATGGATAATAAAGACACACCATTATCAATACTGTGCCTATAGATTTCACAGCTTATGTTCTGTGAAAAGGACAAGTTACCAACAGTCATTGAAGAAGAAAAATATAACCTAAATCATCCTGTATGCATTGCAGAAACTGATTTCATAATTTAAAATTTTCCAACAAAGAAAATACCATTGCTCAGATGGCTTTCATGGCAATTTCTACCACACATGTAAGGAAGAAATAATATCGATTCTATGCAAACTCTTGCAGAATAGATCAGAGGAGTAAACACTTCCCAACTCATTTTATGAATCCAGAATTACCCTAATATGAAAACCAGAAATGGATTTTATTTTTTTAAAGATTTTATTTATTTATTTGACAGACAGAGATCACAAGTAGGCAGAGGCAGGCAGAGAGAGAGAAAGGAGGAAGCAGCCTCCCCGAGGAGCAGAGAAACTGATGCAGGGTTCCATTCCGGGACCCTGGGATCATGACCTGAACCGAAGGCAGAGGCTTTAACACACTGAGCCACCCCGGTGCCCCTGGATTTTATTTTAAAAAAGAAAGGACTAGAAGACAATATTACTCATGAACATATACCCAAAAATCCTCAACAAAATTCTATCAAGTCAAATCCATCAATGTATCAAAAAGATAGTAATTATAACCAAGAGGAATTTATCTTGAGAGTCCAAGGCAGGTTCAACATTAATATTCAGTGTATTTCATTGTAACAATAGATTAAAGAAAAAAGCCAGATGATCTTCTCCTAATAGATGTAGAAAATAAAATTGAACTGGAGTTCTTTCCTATGATGGATATTATACAGTCATTAAAAATGATTCTATAGATTCTATAGATTGGTATTTATTGACATGGAAATATGCCTATAGTATATTGTGTATCTGGAGGGGGTATGTGGTAAACTAATATATATTAGGTAATTTCATTGCTTAAAAATTTATGTATTTGTCAATAAATGAAATAAAATGGAAAGATATAATACTAAGTTCTACAGTGTGATAGTGGATGATTTTTAATTAATTTGTTTATCTGATGTTTAACTCTATTGATATAATGTTCATGGTTTGACCCCCCAAACCTATTTCTATTTGGAGTAATGAAGTGGAATCTGAAGGTGATTTGAACCACATGCTTATCAGTTATCACCTTGATTTCATAGAAATAATCATCGTCCTGATCAAATAAGTTACTTTACCATCCTTTCCTAATAAGCTGACTCCCTGACTTTCTTGGGATGCTGTAGGTTTATGGGACTGTCTTCCACATGAACCAAAGAAACCCATTCAAGCTAACTGCCCTGGTGGACAAGTGGCCTGACTTTACAACAGTGGTTATCCGACCTCAGGAGGAGGTAAGGTGCCAGATGTAGAATGAGTACACTTTTGTGTTCTTATTTGCTATGTGCCTACCATGCATCTGGCAATGTGGTAGACCCAGGGGATACAGAAATTAATTGTGTGAGGGGCGTCTGGGTGGCTCAGTCATTAAGCGTCTGCCTTTGGTTCATGTCATGATCCCAGAGTCCTGGGATCGAGACCCACATCCGGCTCCCTGCTCAACTGAAAGCCTGCTTCTCCTTCTCTCACTCCCTCTGCTTGTGTTCCCTCTCTGGCTGTGTCTCTGCCTGTCAAATAAATAAATAAATAAAATCTTAAAAAAAAAAAAAAAGAAATGAATTGTTTGATGGTAAGTGAGTTGCTGTCCTCAAGAAGTTCAGAGAAGACAGATAAAGGAATAAATTACAACATGGAGTGAAAATGCACAAAAACATATAGAAACACACACTATATAAGATACCAGCAATACTGTGTAAGAGACAGTTAAAACCACAGATGTCGGGGTATGCACGTAGAGGATCAGAGGGCTTCTAGGCAGACATTTCAGCAAAACTGGATTTTGAAGATAAATAGGTTTTTGGCAGACTGACAAGAAGAGAGAATGCATTCTAAACAGAAAAACATAACACCTAAAAATGTGTAGAGCTAAATATGAAGAAAGTTAAGAAAATATAAAGAACAAACTGCAATGCCTATATTTGGGAATGTATTTTCAGTGTCAACTTTTTTTTTAAATATTTTATTTATTCATTCGACAGAGAGAGAGAGAGAGATCACAAGTAGGCAGAGAGGCAGGAGGGGCTGAGCAGAGAGCCCCATGTGGGGCTTGATCCCAGGACCAGACAAATATGTTATAAGCATATTGGAAAATATAAAGTAAAAATGTATGCATACAAAATGTGTAATCATACAATGTCATTTTAATACAAAAAATTTCAAATAAAATTTAAATGTAGAGTGCTTTTGAACTAAACAGAATACAAAAATGAAGACATTTACATTAATTATTGAACTGAAAAATGAAGCTATGAGTGCATTTCTGAGTAGTACTTTCTGGCTATTCTACCCTTGTTGGGTAGTTGTTTCCTGACTCTTTCCTCCAACTTCAAATAACCTGAACTCTGATTTGTTAACTTTGAGAAGAACTTCTTGAACAAATTTTGTTTCAATTTTTGGGGGAGTGCAAATTATTTTTTTAAAAATAATAGTGCATTATGGTTTACATTTTAAAGACATCATGTGTCAAATGAAGTATATCCAAAATATATGAAGAACTATATATGAATATATGAAGAACTTATACAACTCAACACCAAAAAAACAAATAACCCAATTAAAAAATGGGCAGAGGACCTAAATAGACATTTATCCAAAGAAGACATACAGATGCCAACACATTTAAAAGATCCTCAATATCACTAATCATCAGAGAAATGCAAAATAAAACCACAATGAGATATCACTTTATACCTATCAGAATGACTCAAATGAAAAAACACAAGAAGTAAGTGTTGGTGAGGATGTGGAATAAAAGGAACACTCATACACTGTTGGGAATGTATATTAGTGTAGTCTCTACGGAAAACAGTACGGAGGTTCCTTAAAAAACTTAAAAATTAAATTAACATATGATCCAATAATTCCACTATTGCATATTTACCCAATATATATGTATGTATATATAGGGTATTTACCCAAAGTAGGTAAAAATACTAATTTGAAAAGACACATGTGTCCCTATGTTTATTGCAAGATTATTACAATAACCCAGATATGGAAGCAATCCAAGTGTCTATCAATATATAAATAAAGAAAATGATTTTATAATATAAAGATAACTTTACATATAAACATAATATTATATATAATATATAATATATATAATAAAAATTACTCAGCCATTAAAAAAGAATGAAATCTTATCATTTACAACAATGTAGATGGACTTAAGAGTGTATAAGAATGAAATCTTATCATTTACAACAATGTAGATGGACTTAAGAGTGTATAAGTCAGAGAAAGACAAATACCATATGATTTCACTCATAGGTGGAATTTAAGAAACAAAACAAATGAATAAACAAAGAAAAAAGAGACGAACAAAAAAACAGAAAAAAAAAATACAGAAAAAAAACTGGTGGTTGCCAGAGGGAGGGGTGTAGGAGGATGGATTAAGTAGGTGAAGGGGATTAAGAGTACATTTATTGTGATGAGCACTGAGTCATGTACTAAAAAATTTGTTGAATCCTTATATTTATAAAAAATATATTTTATATTTCTTATAAATATATGAAACTAATATAACACTGCATATTTATTATACTTAAATAAAAAATTTAAAATTTTTTTAAAAAGAAAAATGAAGACATCATATGTCTTTATTCATGTAGCTATGTCATATATAAGTGAAAATTCTAATACAAGGTTACCTGTATCAATTTCAACATGTTATGTTTACAATCCATTGGTTCTGAGACTGGGTTTTTGTCTGAGACTCTTAAATAGAATAAAATTTACTCTTTCAAAGGAAACTTGCCTTTGACAGTAATACTTTCTTTCTCCTGAAGATTACAGAATCATAGAAGAATGTTTTCTAAACCAGTGCACATTTGGTTGATTTGAAATTGTAACACACCATATAAATACCTAGTTCAGCAAGTTTTTCTTAACCAAAAATTGAGTGATTAAATCCCTGACTTGCTGTCATGATGTAAATGATTCAGGAATAATGTTAGTACATCAAGAATAATACCAAATATTTATAAGTTTATAAAATAGCACAGTATAATGACAGACTAAGGCAAAGTATTCCAATCACTGGGTATAATCAATATGATTTATTTTACATTAACTAACCAAACAGGAAATGACAGATGATTTTGATTACTACACCAACACCTACCAAATCTATTCTAAGAATCCCCCAAACTGTCAAGAATTCCTTGGCGCATCGGGTGTCATCAACTGGAAACAACGTTTGCAGATCCAAAGTAAGTTTGGGATCTGGGATGTGTGCTGGCTTCTATGACTGTTCCTGGCTACTCCTACAGGGTCACTTTTGATCCTGAGAACATTCCCCTACAGCCTTTGTAAGTAGGAAGTTCTACCAAACCCGACTCAGCTTGATGTTCATTCTTTGCATCAGCTGCTCCCACCTCTTCAGTGGAACAGAATTCAAACATTGCGAACTGTGGACTTGACACAAGGGACTGTGAGCAATGGAATTTCTTGTTAGCTAAGGATTCATGATATATTTTTCAGACATATTCAGGGTCCATTAGGGGGATTAGGTGTGAGAGCAGAGCTCCCTCCCTCTCTGGTCTTCCATTCCTAGAATAAGAATGACAGTTGCTTGTGCCAGAGAACACCTCCAGGTCACAAGTACAACTATCATGGCTGTGAGCACACCCTCCAGGGTCAGATTCTCTAGGGTGGCATCCTTGCTCTGCCTGTTACCTGCTTTGTGATTTGAGCAAGTGGTGTATCTATTATTCAGTTTTTGTATGTGTAAAAAAAGAGGGCAGTAAAGTACTTAAAACAAGTTCAAGGGAAGAATTAAATGTAGTATTAGACAAATACCTGGGCATGAAGTAGGAACACACTCAAGGTTAGCTACTACTTTTTAAAATACCGTTTCTCCATTGATTGTGCAGTGATATAGTCAGGATTTCTAGTATTATCTGCTTGCATAAGAGAGTGACTTGGGCATGGTCACATGGTTAATGGTGACCCCAGAAGCAACACTGCCTGACTTTAAGATCTGCATATTTCCACCAGGAAGCTTCTGTAGCATCTACACGGCCAGTTACTTCTCACTTCACCTTACCCCTCTCTAGGTTCACAGTCCAGCCTGAACGAAGTGATACAAAATCTTGCAGCTGTTAAACTGGTCAAGGTCGAGCAACAACAAGGCATTATGTACATGTTGCCCGAGAGAGCAAGTAAACTGCTCCCTTCCTTGCTGGAGGCAAAGAACTTACCTCTTAAATCTGGCAGACGCAAAGTCATGTGAGTTTTGGAAAAAGATACTCTGGGTTAGTCTCATCTTTCTGCATGGAAGTGGCCTCCCAACATCTTCCCCTATCTTTGCTATTGCCTCCCTACAATCCATTTCCAGCGTGATCCTTTTGGACATGGATTGTGTCAATTCATCCACTTAAAAGCCATCAGTGTTCCTCAGCTCACATGCCCATTACGGACATTCAGGGTCCTAGCAGACCTGCTATCCACCACCTCTTGGACTTCATCATGTCCCTCTTGCTTACTTCCACCAGCAGCTCTGGCCTTTTTTCTCCAACTTGATTTCATACATTCACATAATGCCTTTGGACTGTTGCATTTATTCTTTGCCTAAAATCTCCTTCCCTCTGATCTTTGCACATCTGTTTCTTTCTTGCCACTCATTATCTCCAATGTCATTTCCTTCGAGAGTTCTCCTCAGAGCAACCCGAAACCACCCTTTCCCATAATTCTTCATCACGAAATACAGTTTTTATTTTCCTCAGTGCACTTATCACTATCCAAAACCAGCTTATTTGTGAATTTATTGACGTCTCTGTTGTTGGATTCCTCCCTTGCAACGATTCAAACTCCACAAGAGCAGAGGACATTCTTCATGGTGGTCACCAGTAAGTTTTCAGGAGCCACAACAAAGCGTCAAATAGACGCTTCATAAATATGCAGTGAATTTACATCCCAGAGCAAAACACATTATATATTGCCCTCCACTTATGCCTGAATAGAATTAAAACCGATATAGGGATTTTATCCTGAGATATCCAAT
The DNA here is from genome assembly GCF_009829155.1 of Mustela erminea. NCBI lineage: Eukaryota > Metazoa > Chordata > Mammalia > Carnivora > Mustelidae > Mustela > Mustela erminea. The sequence continues at coordinate 102,221,070 of NC_045622.1, read as the reverse complement.
CCTATGGCCCTCTCTGTGTTAATAGACTTGGAAAAGATTTATTCACACTGTATTGCAACTTACATCTGAAAGGCACCTCCAAATCTATACTCTCATTTGATTTCTTGTTCATCCCATGAGACAGACAAGGGAGGAGACATTATACCCATTTTCCTGATGGAAAACAGGTCCAGTTAATGAAACAGCTTGTCAGGGTCATGTGGATGGTTAAGGACATAACTGGGGCTCATGTTTACATCTCCTGCTTCCACACTCTGGGCTCTTTCCAGGACACCTCCCAAAACCTTCTCCACCCCTGTAGCAGTCTTCAGACTTCAGTGTTCTGTCAAGTGGGGGCTGTCCACACTCCACATCACTGCCCCTCCGTGGGCTTCAGCTCTCGCACAGTGGCCGAGGAGCCTCTGACACCAACAGACAAAGATTCCAGGATTACAAGATTCCAAGCCCTGGCTTTATATCTTGCTAGCGTATGCTTAGAGGCACTTGCTTATTTTCTGCTTACCTACTGTTATGTGTAGAACAAGGATGTTATCAATTCTCCCATCTTAAGTGGAGAGTCACAGCAATATTGACAAATATAATGTTAATTTTTGTGTAATTATTTTTTGTGTGGCATGGGTCCTAGGTACTAATCATGGGATAACTCTTATATTATTTACAGAGCTGCTACTAATAGCACCACTCTGTTAATATCTCCATTTTATAACAAGATGATTGACTCAGGCAATCTGGCTGCAGAGTCTATGCCTTTACTCCACTCCACTCTGCATTGTCTGAAGACAATTTGGGGGAAAACAAACATAATACTCCACAGTATGTGTGATATTTGGGGGTATTCTTTTTCCTTGTTCTCAACAGCAACCAAGAGATGTTTCAACTCTCCTCCCTGGACATTACCCATGCTCCGTTGGTGAATAAATTCTGGCATTTTGGGGGCAACGAGAGGAGCCAGACGTTCATTGAGCGCTGCATTCAGACCTTCCCCACCTTCTGCCTGCTGGGGCCTGAAGGGACCCCTGTGTCCTGGAGCCTGATGGACCAGACAGGCGAGATACGGATGGGTGGTACTGTGCCTGAGTACCGGGGCAAGGGTCTCATCTCCTATCTCATGGATGTTCACATCCATGCTCTGGACAAACTTGACTACCCTAGCTATTACCATACAGCTTTAACCAACAAAATCATACAGAAAATGAGTCACAGTCTGAATCATATCACCCTGCCCTGTAACTGGAACCAGTGGCACTGTGTGCCACTGTGAAGCAATCCTGAGCACAAGACCGAGTTGGGTGGGCTGATATGGCAGGAGAAGTGGTTGGGCGGACAGGGAGAAAGAACAAATTGTAATCAGCAGTAAAGTGATATGTGTTGTCTGGGCTCTGAGAAGCAGTACAATGGTCAACAAAACCACCACAGTCCCTGTTCTCAAACCAGGTCAACAGAACCACCACAGTCCTTGTTCTCAAACCATTCATGTAGTACTCCCCTTTGGGTCTGGCAGATCTGGCATGGCCAGACCTTCCTGCGGCAGACTCCGGTCTTGTTCAGTTTCCTACACTTCTGGATCTCAGTGATACTCTTTTCAGCTACATTCTGCCCTCCTGCTTCTCCTGGATCTCCTATCTTACAAGCGAGGTATCGCTAATAAGCATATCCTGCCACTTTTGCCAAGATGTGACATTACTCAAGCGTAGTATAATTTTCCTCTCTCTTGTCTTTACCCTCCCTCTCCCTGCCCTACCCTCAACTAGCTTCACTGAGGTATAATTCACAAATAACACTGTAATGTAAAGTGTAAAAAGTGGTGATCACACACACACACACACACGTTGTGAAAGACCTCCCATAACCAAATTGATTAAAATTACCTGACCATATATACATGGGTTTATTTCTGGGCTCTCTATTCTGTTCCAGTAATTTATCTGTCTGCATCTATGCTGATATCAAACTCTTTCGATTATTATAGTTTTGTAACATAGTTAAAAGTCAGGAAGTATAACGTCTCCTGCCTTGTTTTTCTTTCCCAACATCTTTTTGGTATTTGGGGTCTCTTATGGTTCCATACAAATTTTAAGATTATTTTTTCTATTTCTATCAGAATTTTGGTAAGGATTGCCCTAATAAGGACTGCTTTTGGTGGAATGGACATCTGCACAATAATAATTTTTCAGTCCATGAATACAGAATCTTTTTCCATTTATGTGCATCTTCTTACACTTCTTTCACTAATGTTTTATAGTTTTCAGTGTACAGATCTTTGACCTTCTTGATTAAAACTATTCCTAAGCACTTTTTTTCTTTTTGTTGCTATTATAACTGGGACTTTCTTAATTTCTCTTCCTCACAATTGTTAGAGTCTAGAAATACAACTCATTTTTGTAACCTGACTTTGTATTCTGCAACTCTACTGATTTGCTTCTTAGTTTTAGTAGGTTTAGTGGGGGGAATGGAATCTTTAAGGTTTTCTATACATACGATGATATTATCGGTAGATACAATTTCACTTCCTCCTTTCTTACCCAGATGACTTTTATCTCTTTTCCCAACCTGCAGTGCTATGTTGAAGATAAGTGGCAAGAGTAGACATCTCTGTCTTTTTTCTAATATTAGAGGAATAGAGTTCAGCTTTTCACCATTGAGTATGATGTTAGCTGTGGGCTAGCATACAGGGATAAAATCCACTTGCTACTGGTGTATGATCCTCCTAATATGTTGCTGAATGTGGCGTCCTTGAGGAATTTTGCATCTTCTTATTGTATCCTTGTCTAACTTTGGTATCAGGATAATGCTGACCATATAAAATGAGTTTGGAGGTGTATCCTCCTCTTTAATTTTTTGAAAGATTTGAGAAAGGTTTGCATTAATTCTTTGAATGGTTGGTGGAATTCACCAATGAAGTTCTCTGGTCCTGAGCTTTTATTTGTTGGGATTCAGCTTTTTTACTAGTATTTGGTTTGATCAAATTTTAAGTTCTTTATGATTTAGTTTTTACAGGTTGCATGTTTCTAAGAATTCAACAGTTTCTTCTAGGTTATCCAATTTGTTAGTTAATAACTGTTCATGGTGGTCTCATGATTTTTTTCATTTTTGTGTCATTATTGTAATCTCCCTTCTTTTATGTCTGGTCTTATTCATTTGAGTTTTTTCTCTTTTTTTCTTAGTAGGTCTAACTAAAGGTTAATCAATTTTGTTTATCTTTTTTAAAAATGACCCTTAGTCTCATTTATCTTTTCCATTATTTTTCTAGTCTCATTTTACCTATTTATGCTCTGGTAGTTACTTTCTTCTTTTCACTAATTTTATGCTTATTTCTTCTTTTTTTAGTTTTTTGAGGTATGAGATGAGATTGAGATCTTTCTCTTGAGATAAGCATTTATCATTATAAACTTTTCTCTTTGACTTGTTTTTGCTACATTGTATGTTTCGGTATATAGTGTTTCCTTTTTGTCTGAAAAAATTTTTAATTAAAAAGAATTTTTGACTCACTGTTGTTTAGGAACATATCGTTTAATCTCCACATATTTGTGTATTTTCCAGTTTTTGTCTCTGATGTTGATTTCTAGTTGTATGCCATTGTGTTCAGAAAAGATTCTGGGTATGATTCCAATCTTTTAAAATTTGTGAAGACTTGCTTTGCGATCTAACATATAACCTATCCTGGAGAATGTTCCATGTGCACTTAAGAAAAATGTGTATTCAGCTGCTGTATGATGGAATATGTATCTGTTAAGTCCATTTGGTCTAATATGTAGCTCCAATCCAATATTTTTTTACTGATTGTCTCCCTGGATGATCTAGTCATTGTTGAAAGTGGAATATTGAAGTCCCTTACTATTATTTTCTGTTACTGTTTTCTATCTCTCCCTTCAGATCTGTCAATATCTGCTTTATATATTCAGGCATTCCATTGTTTGGTACATATGCATTTTTAAGTGTTATATTCTTTGAATAAACTGACCTTCTTATCATTACATAATGGCCTTTTTTCTTCATTACCATACTTTCACCTTGAAGTCTATTTGGCCTGATATAAGTATAGATCGTCCTACTCTCTTCTGGTTTCCATTTGTACTGAATATATTCCAACTTGAAGAAATTCCTTTTAACATTTGTTGTAAGCCTGCTCTAGTGGAAATGAACTCCTTCAGGTTTGTTTATTTGCCAAAATCTATCTCTCCTCCAGTTCTGAAGGAAACTTTCATGGATAAAGCATTTCTTGGCTGGTAGTTATTTTTCTCTAGCACTTTGAATATATCATTCCACTCCCTTCAAGCATGCAAGGTTTCTGCTGAAAAAATATGCTTATAGTCTTAAGAGGGTTTTTTGTTTGTAAAAACTCACTTTTCTTTTGTTGTGTTTTACTCTTTGTCTTTACTTTCTAACAATTAAATTATAATGTGTGTTGGTGTGGGTCTCTTTGGATTAATTTTTTGTTGTTGTTGTTTCTCTTTGAGTTTCCTGGATTTTAGTGTCTGTTTCTTTACCCACATTTGGGAAGTTTTTAATCACTATTTTTCTGAACACATTTCTGCATGATTCTCTCTTTCTCCTTCTAGGACACCTATAATAGGTATATTTGTCCACTTGATTGTGTTCCATAAATTGGTTAAGCTATTTCACTCTTTTTAATTATTTTTTTTTAATTTTTGCTCTTCTGATTAGATGATTTCCACTGATCTAGCTTTGAGTTTGTTGATCCTTTTCTCCATCTGACCTTACCTGCTGTTGAACCACTCTATTGAATTTTTCTTGTTTGGTACTTTTAAAATATAGTCTGTCTTTTTGTTGAAATGCTCACTTTACACATGCATTGCCCTCCTGACCTTGGTGAGCACCTTTACAACCATTATTTGGAAGTCCCTGTCAGGCAAATTACTTACCTATGTTTCATTAAGATTGGTTTCTGGAGATTTATCTTGTTCTTTTGTTGTTGTTGTTGTTTGTTTGTTTGGGACATATTCCTCTGTTCTTTATTTTCCTTGACTTTCTATATTGGTTTTTGCATATTAGATAAAACAGCCCCACCTCCCAGTCTTGACAGACTTGCCTTATGTAGGAAATAATCTTTGTCAATAACCTTGACCTGAGGGGCACCTGGGTGGCTCAGTGGGTTGAAGCCTCTGCCTTCGGCTCGGGTCATGACCCCAGGGTCCTGGGATCGAGCCCCACATTGGGCTCTCTGCTCTGTGGGGAGGCTGCTTCCTCCTCTCTCTCTGCCTGCCTCTCTGACTACTTGTGATCTCCGTCTGTCAAATAAATAAATAAAATCTTAAAAAAAATAACCTTGACCTAAGGCTTTATTTTCCTCAAGCCTCGGTGTTTGCCTAAACCACTGTCTTTGTTTTTTGTGGTCAGGAGATCAGGGTCTGTCAAGATCTGTTGGTGTCCCAACAGCGTGGGAATTGCCCACAGGCCTCTTTAGGCTCCCAGAGAGCTATTATTTGCCAGCCCCTTTAGCTTTCAGTGCAAGCTAATTAGAAGCCCAACCTCCAGGCAGCACCCGGGAAAGTCAAGATATTAAATATACAATCTAGCCCATCGGGGGAAACTGGGAACTGGGTGTTTTTGTCTACTTACTCTGTGCTAAGGCAGAAGGGATACCCTCTGGGAATGCTTTTGTACCTATTTAGAGCTACCTCTCTATTTTGTGGGTTGGAACACACAATGAATACTGAACCTCATCACCTCCTAAAGCTAGGTAATTTAGAAGTCAGTCCATCAAAGGCAGCCTTAGAAGATGAGGTGCTTTAAAAAAAGAGAGTAGAGAAAAGATGATGAAGTACTAGATTTATAGACAAACTCCTTTCAGGAAGAAACTGGAGACTGTTTTATTATTGCAGTTAGCTGAGGAGAGAAAGCAGATGTAGCCACCAGCTCTTTTAGATAGCTGGGAATACCCACAATGAGCTCCCACATGTGGGTTGTTTAGAAGCCAGAACCTAAGGCTGTGGCTGGGAAAGTATATGGCCAAATCCTTTTCAGGGAGAAACTGGGAGATGGCATTTTGTCTGCTCCTTCTGTGCTGATCTTGGAAGGAATAGCTACCAAAAAAATGCTCATGCACCCATTTAAAAACTTCCTCATTTGATGTGTCCCTGTGAGTTTCATGTATGCCAAGCCACAATGGCTCTCAGAGCAAAGTGATTTGGGGACCCATCCCTTGGGTGGTAGCCTTAAAAACTGGGCACTAGCTGTGGGGTCCAACCCTTTGCTTCTCAGGAAGAAACTGGGAGTTGGGGGTTCTCTCTTGATTGTAAGGTGCTGTGGTGGGGTGGGGTTTATCGTGAGCATCTCTTAGCCCATCCTATCCATTTCAATGCGGCTCTTCTCTCATTCACCTGAAGTGTAGAAGTTGTTCTGCAAGTTTCTGGATTTCTCTCAAAGGTAACTGCCGTCTCTGAGTGTGTCCCTGGGAAGAGAGAAAGTCAAGAGCACCCCATCCCACCATCTTGGGGACATCACTCCTGACTCCCTTTTATTTTCATGACCAACGTGTGTCCTATGTCTTCAGTAGGTGATGTGAAGTGATTCTTTCACCAGTAACTCTTTGATCTGTGTTTAATAATCATGTTAACATATTATTCACATGAATATATGACATCAGGTATATATGATCCTCAGAGAGTTCTTAAGAGAAAGACTAAGTAGTGGTAGCATTTGTCCTCAGAGAAACCCCAACAAAGTGAGAACAGTGTTATTGAAATCGGTCAGTTTCCATCCTGATAATCAGCCTGCTATAAAAAACATTTTGTGTTTGATTGTGAAAGTTAAACTAGAGGGCCCATCAGTTAGAAGACATTGAGAGGGGTTAGTGGGGACACACACTCTGTCCATAGGTTAATAGATACATGGATGAATATATATATACAGATATACATATATTTGTGAATATGTTTATAGCTATCTCTATATATGTGTGTATTTATAGATCAATATATAAAGAGATCAATATATATCAAGTGACAAATATTCAATTATACTAATATACCACATTTACACACCTTTACTTAATATGAAATACTAAAGTTCCTTTTCTTTCTTTCTTTGTTTTATTCCTATCTTCCTTTTATTTTATTTTTTTAAATTTTCTTGAGGGAAATTCCAGGGATTAGAAGTAGTGATGTCGGGATGCCTGGGTGGCTCAGTTCGTTAAGCAGCTGCCTTCGGCTCAGGTCATGATCCCAGCGTCCTGGGATCGAGTCCCACATCGGGCTCCTTGTTCCATAGGGAACCTGCTTCTCTCTCTGCCACTTTGTCTGCCTGTGTGCTCTCTCTCTCTCTCTCATTCTCTCTCTCTGACAAGTAAATAAATAAATAAAAATCTTAAAAAAAAAGAAGTAGTGATGTCAAAATGAGCAAAGATTCTCCTGCCCCTTCATATGATTTTCTCACGCCCTTTCTATATGCTAATAGCACAAAACAGACGCGTCAAATTCTCCACAGTTTTCTCATTTCAACAACAGCAATAGATATTAACTGACCACCTACTGTGTGCCAGTGACTATTCTAGGAATTTGGACACACACTGAATGAAACATAGATCCTTTGAGAAGCTTACATTATAGAAATCATCTATTAATATAAAAAATCAATAATATTATATAAACACTGGGAGTAGGACAGTGTAATGTAGTGGTTAGAAGTACATACTGTGGAGCTGGATTCTCTGAATGACAATCCCAGATATGTCTTTTGTCAGCTTTATAAAGTGGGGGAACTTATTTAAGATCTCTGTGTCAGAATGCCTGGGTGGCTCAGTGGGTTAAGCCTCTGCCTTTGGCTCAGGTCCTGATCTCAGGGTCCTCCCCTTCCAATTTCCCTCAACTTGTCAATTATCATATGGTTTCACTTATTTGTGGAGCATAATAAATAGCATGGAGGACAAGGAGAGTTAGAGAGGAGAAGGGAGTTGTCCCCCACTTTTAATATTTATTTGCCTATTCATTTATTTCTGGCTAAAAATATGAACTCTTCACAAATATTCAAGTGTCTATTATTGTACCTTATTGTTATCTGTAAACACAATATTGTACAGCAGAATTCTAGAACTTTCTCGTCTTGCATAACAGACATGTTATATCCATTCAACAGCAGCTTATCATTTTTCTATTTTCCCAGCTCCTGGTAACCACCACTCTACCTTCTGCTTCTATGAGTTTGATTATTTTAGACACCTCATGTGTGGACTCATGCAGTGTTTGTCTTTTTGTGATTGGCTTATTTCATTTACCACAATGTCTTCAAGTTTAATCAACACAGGACTTCCTTCGCTTTTAAGGATGAATCATATTCTGTTTTATGTATATGCCACATATTCTTAATCCATTTTCTTTACCTGTCAGTGGATACTTAGGTTGCTTCATGTCTAGGCTACTGTGAATATTATGCTGCAGTGAACATGGAATGCAATAGCTATTCAAAATCTTGTTTCCAATTCATTTGACTATATACTCAGAAGTAAGATTGCTGGATTATATGGTATTTCTATTTTTAATTTTTAGAGGAACAGTTCATATGGTTTTTCATAGTTTGTATGTTGTGCTTACTAATATTAATAACCTAGATACGATCAGTCAATATTTTAGATACCCAAGCTATTGCTAGTAGAATTAATTTACAGAATTAAGGGATATAACAACTATAAAAACCCAGTTAATAGCCACCTCCAATTGATACTTCTAAAATGAATTTTGATCAAGAATATTCTAATATGTAAAAAAGAATATTCTAATATACAGTGGAATATTACTCAGCCATAAAAAAGAAGGAAGCCTTGTTATTTGCAACAATATGGATGGAGCTAGAAAGTATTACGCTAATTGAAATAAGTCAGTCAGAGAAAGACAAATATCATATGATTTTACTCATATGTGGAATTTAAGAAACAAAACAAATGAACATGGTGGGGGGAAAGAGACAGGCAAACTAAAAAACAGACTCTGAGCTATAGAGAACCAACTGATGGTTACCAGAGGGGAAAGGGTGGGGGATGGGTTAAATAGGTGATGGGGATTAAGAAGGGGACTTGTGATGAGCACTGAGTGTCATACGTAAGTGCTGAATCACTAATGTGTATATCTGAAACTAATATTACACTGTATGTCAAATAACTGGAATTTAAATATAAACTAAAAAAATTTTAATAAAAATTATCTTAAAATAACTATAAATAGGGACATGTGGATGGTTCAGTTGGTTAAGTGGCTGACTCTTGGTTTTGGCTCCAGTCATGATCTCATGGGTTGTGGGATCAAACTCCAAGTCCAGGCTCTGTGCTCAAGAAGTCTGCTTGACTTCTGCCCCTCCCCCAACTCAGGCTCTCTCTCTCTCTCTCTCTCTCTCTTTCTTTCCAATAAACAAATAAATCTTTAAAAAATAAAATAACTATAAATAAATATCTAGGATAGGGTTGCTATAACTCTACTTATGTAAATATCATTACTTGATTTAATCATATGAATCAGTTCAATCTCAAAGGATATTTCCCTTTGTCAATTTTCTTTTTTTTAGGATTTTATTAATTAAGTAATTAATTGATTTAAGGAGGGCAAGAGCAGAGGGAAGGGCAGAGGGAAAGGGAGTGAGAATCTCCAGCAGACTCCACACTGAGTGTGGAGCCCTATGCAAAGCTCCATTCAACCCTGAGATATTAACGTGGGCCAAAACCAAGAGTCAACTGCTTAACCTACTGAGCCATCCAGATGCTCCTCTTCTTGTCAATTTTCCATAATATTTTCTTTTTATAGATACTAAAAGTCAAATAACAAAGAGACTCAACATTTGAAACCATGAATAATAATTCCTGAAAATGAAATAAGAATTTGGACATTTGGATATAGAAAAAGCTGGGTATGAAATAATAGGCTATTACACCAACATTTTCAATAATGCACATTTTACAAGCAACATCTAAGTGAAGTAAATTGTTCTTGTCCTGAAAGAGGAGGTAGAAATATTCTTAGATGTGTACCTGATATGGTCTGTCATGTCAAAACCCAGAGAAATAAACTGATAGCTCCACTAAAGTTGATCACTCTCTTGAGAAGTGTCTGACATCTTAGCACCTGTAGGACTCTGGCTTTTCTGTGCCAGTCAAGGAAAAAGACTTCTTGTCCTCTGGGGATCTTAGGCCATTCCAAATGTTTGACTGTCCAGTACTCTTAGTGGACTACTTCTCCTCACAAAGAATCTGAAGTGAGGGACACCTGGGTGGCTCGGTCGGTTGGGTGTCTGCCTTCAGCTCAGGTCATGATGCCAGGTCCTGGAATTGAGCCCCACGTCTGGCTCCTTCCTTGGCAGGAGCCCACTTCTCCCTCTCCAACCTACTTCTCCCTTGCTAGCCTGCTTCTTCCCCTGCTTGTGTTCTCTCTATGTCAAAGAAATAAATAAAATCTTCTAAAAAGGATCTGAAGTGAAAAAACCTTCCTGAGAGTATACATTATACCTGGTGGAATGGATTCTTGATAATGGGTGATCTTACCCATAGAAGATGGACATGTTGGTTGGTTATATTATATTTATCCTTTAATTTAGCTGCCAAAATAAATAACTCAGACCATAACACACACACCCCACTGAAAGAATCAGTTAAAACTTTATGGTCCAACTAGTTATAAGTAATAAATAGCTTTGGATTTTTTATTTTTTGCTATCACCAACCCTTCATGTAGTTTCTAGATTGATACCAAAAGTAAGGCAGAACAATCCATATCTAAATTAAGAAAAGATAACCTTAATTACGCTTTTGACTGGGATTTAAAGAGCACTGGTTTCACCCTAATGATGAGGAAAAGCTGGATAAAAACTACAAAATCATAATTTTTTGGAACTCACTAAAGAACGGAGGGCACAGGACAACTGAGTAGGCTGAAAACCAAAAGAGAAAAGAAATAACACATAGACTGTCTTACCTATGGCAGAACACAAGAAGAACAAAGTGGCTTCCATACCAACAGGTTAGAAATTGGAATTTTATTAAATTGCTGAAGATTGAATGTGAGTTAGTGTGACAGTAGGAAGCCGCTGGAGCTCCAGACACAAGAGTCCTATCCACCTTCAGATGTTCTCCATGGGCCTCCCTCAGGTGTTGACATTAAAGACTGGGGACAGATTGAAGACCGGGAAGTGCCTTCCTTGATTTTGCAGGGAATGTATCTGTGGGAAAGGCATACAATGCAACCCCTATCTGGGCTCTCTTCTCCAAAACTCTTAAACTGCTAGAAGAGCAGTAATAACTCCTGCCAACTTCAAGGCACTGCTGCTGGAGGGAAGTAAAACAAATAAAAGCCCACAACTCCTGGAGAGGGACAGGAAATTGTCCTGAGCTCAGTATCCTATTTCAACATTAGTAAATCTATGCTACCACAGGGAGAATGGTAAGAAATACACTTCCATGCAATTTCGGCCATAAAGATGAGGCTAAGGTTCTCCGCCATGAGGAGGAGGGACAGGCATGCTGGGGAAGAGCCCCTCTCAGGCATGGAGGTCCTGCTTAAGACTGGAGGCCAAATCAGGACAAGAGTGAATTTGCCCTGTTCCCACACCATCAGCCTGAAAAGTACCAAGTGACAAGCTTTTTCTCTCAGATACTAAGTACGACCACTTCCTTCAACAAGTGTTCAAGAAATATGGGCTTCAGAAAATCTTTCTTACTTTCATGGTTTAGAACTCTCTATCTCCATCATGGGAAAGAAAACAGTTTGGGACATTTTGAAAAAGTAAGTCTGGTTTTGTCTCATCTGCTTTGTCCAACAGAAACATCTATCTTCCACTCCAAAATCAACTCTTGTAAAGACAGAAGTGATTTGCCCTGATCCATTTCTTCTGTGATAAATCATATGCTGGCAATCCGCTGCCTAAACATATTTTGGTATCATTTTATCATGTGTTTATTTGGGGGAAGCAGGAGTTCCAGACTGAGGCAAGATTCATCTAACACAGTGATGTGAATATGTATACACAGGAGTATAGGATAAACTCATCAGAAAAGTCTAAAATGGGTTTTGTGGATTTAGTGAATTAAGTGATTCAGTAAGAGTTTTTTGAAGGAGAGGTACACACATTTCTTTAGTAGAACAACACGGGAAATTTTTAAAAAATTTTTCTCTCTGTCATTTCATAAATATGAGCCTCATGGAAAAGGACTAAACCTAGAGCACCAGAAAAGAATTATTTCCACTAACTATCTGTACATGCATAATTAATTGTATTCAATTACTCTTCCTTTATTTTTTTTTAAGATTTTATTTATTTATTTGACAGAGAGAAATCACAAGTAGTCGGAGAGGCAGGCAGAGAGAGAGAGAGGGAAGCAGGCTCCCTGCTGAGCAGAGAGCCCAATGCGGGACTCGATCCCAGGACCCCGAAATCATGACCCAAGCCGAAGGCAGCGGCTTAACCCACTGAGCCACCCAGGCGCCCCACTCTTTCTTTATTGAATAAGATATTTACATATGCTTATCATGCATCAGGAACTTCTTTAAGCAATTATTGTCTAAGCCATTATAATTATGTATATCTAAATGAAGAAAAGATGTAATTTCATTTCTGCTTATTTGTAGGGTTTTGAAAGCTGGAAAAAAGCATTGTTCCTGGGCGCCTGGGTGGCCCAGTTCATTAAGTGACTGCCTTCAGCTCAGGTCATGATCCTGGAGTCCCAGCAACACGCTCCATATTGGGCTTCCTGCTCAGCAGGGAGTCTGCTTCTCCCTCTGACCCTCACCCCTCATCCTCTCTCTCTTTCTCTCTCTCAAATAAATAAAATCTCAAAAAAAAAAGCATTGCTCCCACACTGATGATAAAAAAAGGCTGGATAAACTACAAATCATACATCTTCTGGAACTCATTAAGGATCTACAGGCACAAGGCAACACACCACCCTGAATTCCAATTAAAGAAGGGCACCTCTTCAAAAAGAGAGGACACACAGACTCACTTATGGCAGAGCAGGGGAAGAACTTAATATTTCCTCAAAACCCTGAAGAGTGAGTGCCATATTTACTCCTCTTTCTAGATACAAAAACAGAAGCATGGGAAGAGGAAATAATTTGTCCCAGGACATCTAGTAAGGAAGTGGTGTGGTCAGGATCTCAACCCTGTTGATTTAACCCAATCATCCTCCCTCTGAGCCACTATGTGATGCTGCTTCTGTCATCATCGCCTGGACCTGCACCCAGCACCCAGAGGAAAACACATAAATAGAAATAATGCCACTGCTCCTGAACCTTTCTCCTTGTATTTGGCCCCAAAATGTGTGAGAAGATTTATAACTGTATTTTCATAAAACAGAGCAAGGATAATAACCAAAGAGTTGAGGAAGAGCATGAAAAATTCTTGGTTACCTGATACAACAACATTTTTGTCAGCTGGGGAAACCACCCAGAGAGGTTAAGAGACTAGTTTAAGATATGGGTGGTAGAGACCCAAATTTTGACTGACTGAGTGTTAAGGTTGAAAGAGACAGAGGCTTAGGGCTCTGGGGTCTGGGGCTGGGGCACAAGGGACACTACCCTTTTGTTGTAGTCAGCCTTTGTGAGATGTGGACTCTATAGAGACCAAAACATCCACTCTGCTGATAGGGACAGAACAGTTTCAGTGGCCTCTGGTCTTGGAGAAAGAGTAAGGAATGCTTATAATGACGTCAACCTTATGAGATAAAATTGAGAATTGGTATTCTGGGAATCAAGACTCCTAGAGAGGGCAGGGAGAAATATGTGCAGACCTGTGTTCTGCTGTGTCCATGGACTGAAGGAGCACACGAGACTTTTCAACTTTCTCTCTCTACACTAGTCACTTCTGTCTCTGCTCCTCTGATGGGAAGGTCTCTTTTCCCATCATAATGAAACTAACCATTAACCTGGTGAACAAGGATAAAGGTGATGAGGACAAGGACCTAGAGAGTGTCAAACTTCCCTCCTTGGTTGTTTTACATAGAGTGCTGACACTCAAAATATGTTTCTATGAACCATCCTTTTCTTCCTGAGAATGGTAGAACAAGTGCTAATGTTGGGGTAGCTGGCACTTTTCAGAGGGAAAGGGCTCCGGGTTTAAAATCTATCTCATTCAGTCACACCGAGCCTCAGTGACCTCCTCCATAATAATGAGACTAAGAAGTGTCCCCATTGAGGCATTGGGATGTTTAACCACAGCTTCAAAATGGACAAGGGAGAGGGCACAGCTTATCCTTACAAAGGAGGATCCTAACAACTTGAGTCACTCCATGCAAATTTTTTCTCTTCTGCACACGTGAAAGAAAAGAGACCAGATTCTGCAAATCAGACCTCATCCCTATCTTTCTTATCGCCCTGCTTTCATTGCAGGTACTTGGGAATGGGAAGGAGAGGTAAAAGGTGTGGCTTTTGCAACATGCCCCTCCTTCTGGCACCTGGTCTTTTGGTATCACACAGCTTTAGGACTGCAGAATCATGGGGCCAAAGAGCAACCTGGTGTTTTGGAAAAAAGGAGCTCGGGTGGCACATGGCCAGCCTCTCCCCACTCTCAACAAGAGTGCCAGAGAAGAAGGGTTGGATTTCAAAAGAGCTGACACTCAGATTTTTTTGATGATGTGCAAGGTCCACTACATAAACCTCCGCTCAGTAATTTCTGGAGGAGACAAACCTAAACGCAGTCTGCAAGACCCTGCTGAACTGACAGCACCAGAGGGAAGTTTCATCATCTAGGCATCTGCTCTTCTTCATTTGTTTCTGGGGACACCAGCAAGGATTGGTGTGGAGACAGCTTTCCAGGTGGGGACTCAAACTAAAAAGAAATTTTAAAAAAAATGATTGCTTTATAACCTCATTTCCACTTAAGTGAGACAAATCAAATATACCTAAGGAAAAAGAATAACTTAAGAAACATGTATCTGGTACTTAGTTTGTGAAGGGTAACTTGTTAGGTAATATGAAAAATTCTTGCAGGTCTCTGACCTGCACTAATAAATGAATGAGGAGAGATTGGATAGTTGCTGGAAGAAGGGGGTGAACAGAGCTTTTAATGTGTGGGGACTGCATATGTTATCATATTTAATCCTGCTGGTTATATCACAAGGAGGTAGTTTTTTTTCCCCCTGCATGTGACTCACAAGAAGTTTGCTGTACTCAAAGTCAGAAAAGAAATAAGTAGTTAGATACAAGCATGCCTTGTCTGATTGAGCTTCTGTTGTACTTTGCAGATATTGTGCTTTTTCAAATTGAAGGTATGTGGCGGCCCACATCAAGCAAGTATATGGGCACCATTTTCCAACAGTATTTGCCTCGTTTGTGTCTCTGTGTCACATTTTGGTAATTCTTACAGTATTTCAAACTTTTTCATTATTATGATATTTGTTATGGCGCTCTGTGATCACTGATCTTTGCTGTTACATTTATAATTCTTTTGGGATGCCATGAACTCTGCACATATAGATGTTGAAGTTCATCACTAACTGGTGTGTGTGTTCTGACTGCCCTTCTGATGTCTCTCTCTCTCTCCTTGGGCATCCCTATGCTCTGAGACATAACAATATTGAAATTAGGAGAGTTAACCATACAATGACCTCTAAGTGTTCTAACAATATTGAAACTGGGAGAGTTAACCATACAATGACCTCTAAGTGTTCTAACAATATTGAAACTAGGAGAGTTAACCATACAATGACCTCTAAGTGTTCTAACAATATTGAAACTGGGAGAGTTAACCATACAATGACCTCTAAGTGTTCAGGTGAAAGGAAGAGTCATATGCCTCCCACTGTGAATCAAAAGCTAGAAATGATTAAGCTTAATGAGGAAGGCAAGTCAGAAACCAAGACAGGTGGAAAGCTAGGCCTCTTACACCAGTTAGCCAAGCTGGGAGTGCAAAGGAAAACTTGAAGAAAATTAAAAGTGCTACTCAGTGAACATATGAATAATAAGTAAGCAAAACAAGCTCATTGCTGATATAGGAATACTTTAGTGGGCTGGATAGATCAAACCAGCCACAACATTCCCTTAAACCAAAATCTAACCCATAGCAAGGTCTCCCTTCAATTGTGTGAAGGCTGAGAGAGGTGAAGAAGCTTCAGAAGAAAAGTCTAAACCTAGTAGAGGCTGGTTAATGAGGTCTGAGGAAAGAAAATGTCTCCATAACATCAAACTGCAAGGTGAAGGGGCAACCGCTGAGAGAAGCTGCAGCAAGTTATCCACAACATCTAGCTATGATATTAATGACCGGGGCCTCACTCAACAACAGATTTTCAGTGTAGATGAAACAGCCTTCCATTGAAAGAAGATGCCATCTAGGACTTTCATGCAGCTGCTGACTTTAAGTTAAAACCAATGTGCATTTACGTTCTGAAAATCCTGGGGCCCTTAAGAAGTATGGTAAATTGGGATACCTGGGTGGCTCAGTCGTTAAGCATCTGCCTTCAGCTCAGGTCATGATCCCAGGGTCCTGGGATTGAGTCCCATATCAGGCTCCTTGCTCAGCGGGAAGCCTGCTTCTTCCTCTGCCTGCAGCTCCCCCTGCTTGTGCTCTCACGCTGTTTCTCTTTCTCTCTCTCTCTATTTCTCTCTCTCTATCTCTCTGACAAACAAATAAATAAAGTCTTTGGTGGCTCAGTCTGTTAAGCATCTGCCTTCAGCTCAGGTCATGATCCCAGGGTCTTAGGATCAAATCCCGCATCAGGCTCCTTGCTCAGTGGGAAGACTGCTTCTCTCTCTGCCCTCTGACCCTCCCCCTGATTGTGCTCTTTCTCGCTCTCTGACAAATAAATATATAAAATCTCAACCACAATAAAAAAATTACAGTAAATCTACTCTTCCTGTGCTCAGTAAATGGAATGTCACAGCCTGAATGACAGCACAGCTGTTTACAACATGGTTTATTGAATATTTTCAGCCACTGTTGAGACCTACTGCTCTGAAAAGAAGATTCCTTTCAAAATAATACTTCTCATTGACAGTTTCCCTAGTCCCCCAAGAGCTCTGATGGAGATGGATAAGGTTAATGTTGTTTTCATGCCTGCTAACACAACATCCATTCTGCAGCCCATGAGTCAGGCAGGGACTAATTCTGACTTTTAAGTCTCATTCTTATTCTTTAAGAAATAAAATTCATAAGGTGATAGCTTCCACAAATGGAGAGTCCTCTGATGGATTTGAGCAAAGTAAATTGAGAAACTTCTGGAAAAGACTCACCATTTTGGACTCCATCAAGGACATGCATGGTTCATGGGAAGAGATAAAAATATCAACATTAACAGTTTAGAAGAAGTTGATTCCAACCCTCATGGAGAACTCCAAGGGGTTCCAGACTTCAGTGGAGGCAGGAACTTCAGGAACTGCAGATGTGCTGGAAACAGCAAGAGAACTAGAATCCGAAGTAAGCCTGAAGAGCTGACTGATTTTGCTGCCATCTCATGATACTTCAATGCATGAGGAGTTGCTGCTTACAGATGAGCAAAGAATATGGTGTCTTTAGATGAAATTTACTCCTGGTGAAGATACTGTGAAGACTGCTGAAATGCCAACAAAGAATTTAGAATATTAGGTAAACTTCACTGCCGGAGTAAAGGGGCAGGGTTTGTGAGGATTGACTCCAATTCTGAGAGTTCTACTGTGCGTAAAATGTCATCAAACAGCATTACACACTACAGAGAAATTGTGAAAGAAGGAGCCAATCAATGTGGCAAACTTCACTGTTGTCTTATTTTAAGGAATTGCCCTAGCCACCCCAACCTTCAGCAGCCAGCACCCTGATCAGACATCAGCATCGAGGCAAGATCTTCCACCAGCAAAAAAGACCACCACTCACTGAAAGCTCAGATGACAGTTAGCATTTTTTTAAAAACAAAGTATTTTTTTAAAAGATTTTATTTATTTATTTGAGAGAGAGGGTGAGAGAGGGTGTGAGAGAGCAGAAGGTCAGAGGGAGAAGCAAACTCCCCATAGAGTTGGGAGCCCGATGCAGGACTCAATCCCGGGACTCCAGGATCATGACCTGAGCCGAAGGCAGTTGCTCAACCAACTGAACCACCCAGGTGCCCCTAAACAAAGTATTTTTAATTTAGGTATGTACATAGGGTTGTCTGTTTGGTTGGTTTGTTTTTTTGTTTTTGTTTTTGTTTTTTTTTTTACATAATACTGTTTCATCATTTTGTTTTCTTCAAACAACTGACAGTAATTTGGAAGAGAAACAGAGGACACACATATAGAAAAACCAGGAACATGCCACCACTCTGCACATTGCCCAATATGTTAAAGCAGCAGGATCCAAACATACAGTGAAATCTTTGTGACCTAGATGTTTTTCCATAGAAACAAACTAATATTGGCTCATTTCTGCAAGTCCAAATCTTTCATGACCACCCTGAAGAATCCACCTTCTTGAGGACCTAAGCTGAAAAGAAGTATTGGAGTCCTAGGAAGTCAAAGTGAACAGAGAACAACCCAGCAGGAACAAATGCCTCAGAGCTAAATATTTAAGTGTCAATAACTTCTAGCCAAAGACCATGTGGAACACACCTAGAAGCCAGCTGCGTCAAATTTATTGTCTGTTGCAACAAGAGAGACAGCATACCTTAAGGAAGTGTGGCACATCTCAGTAACTGTCAGGAGGGACTTGCCAGGTGATTTGGGGAAGGGTTCGAGGAAGCATGAGTTTGCTCTGCTTGGATACTGTCAGAAAGCATTCCAATTCTATTGAAGACTCTTGTCCTTGAAGCAGGAAGAAAGCACAGGGATAAAGAAGTGGCAGCCACTTGTTACCTGGGGAGAGGAGTATTTGACCATTTTTGCAGAGAAGACAGCCTTCTTGTTTTGTCCGTGCTCAAACATGACTGTGACACAGTCTCTTTTTTGTCTCCTTCCATCATGGCCACAGGATGACCTTGCCTGATGTTGTTGTTCGGTAAAAATGTTATGTTTTAAGGTCTGCTTTTTAAAAAAATTCTTTCCCAAATTCATAAAACTCAAATTCCAAAGTGGAATGTGGAACTATTTTAGATAAATGACCTGTCATGCAGAAAGTAGCAGAGGGACAAATAAGTACAATGACTTTCTTTTTTTTTTTTAATTTATTTTTTATTTATTTTCAGCATAACAGTATTCATTATTTTTGCACCACACCCAGTGCTTCATGCAATCTGTGCCCTCTATAATACCCACTACCTGGTACCCCAACCTCCCACCCCCCACCCCTTCAAAACCCTCAGATTGTTTTTCAGAGTCCATAGTCTCTCATGGTTCAACTCCCCTTCCAATTTCCCCCAACTCCCTTCTCCACTCTAACTCCCCATGTCCTCCATGCTATTTGTTATGCTCCACAAATAAGTGAAACCATATGATAATTGACTCTCTCTGCTTGACTTATTTCACTCAGCATAATCTCTTCTAGTCCTGTCCATGTTGCTACAAAAGTTGGGTATTCATCCTTTCTGATGGAGGCATAATAGTATTTTTTCTAAGATTTTATTTGTTTATTTGAGAGAGAGATAGAGAGGGAGAGAAAGGATGACAAGGGGGAGGGTTCGAGGGGAAGCAAACTCCCTGCCAAGCAGGGAGCCTCATGCAGGACTCAATCCCAGGACTCCAGGATCATGACCTGAGCCAAAGGTAGTCGCTTAACCAACTGAGCCACCCAAGGCGCCCCTAGACATCTTAGTAGCAAATCAAATGACCACAAATATCTATCTATTTCTGGGCTCTCTATTCCATTTCATTGGTTTATTTTTCTTTATGCCAAGACTCCTCTATGATGATTACAGTGACTTTCTAGTAAGCCCTGAAATCATGTAAATTTTAGAATCTGTGACTTTCTACAAATAAGACTTGGGATGTTTTATGGCTAATTTGAAACTATAGATCAATTTGGGGGAGAAATGGTGACATACTAGCAATAATAAGTCTTCTGATCCTTTTTCCCTTTCATGTATTGTTATGGAGAGTTTCATCTGCTGCATCTTCAATTTCATTGATCTTTTCTTTTGCAACATCTAATCTACTGCTAAAAACAGCCAGGGTATCTTTCATTTCAGGTGCTATATGTTTTCATTTGTATAAGTTCCATATGCATCTTTTTTAATGTCTTCCATTTTTCTTCTCATGATCATGTGGTCCTTTATGTTCTTAAACATGAGGAGTAATATTATTATAGCTATTTAATGTCCTTGTTTGCTAGTTCCAACAGCTCTGCATCTACCCATTTTTATTTCTTTAGGAAAGGAGAAACCTTATCTGCAAGTATTGCAAAGAGTGGGAGAGACTCTTACAACAGGGAAGAGACACTGTTGTAACAGAAAAACAAAACAAAACAACAACAACAATTTTGACCATAGGCCTAGCAATGTCTCCTCTGGGTCCGTTTTTACTGTTTGTTTTTTTTTTCCTCCTGCTTATGGATCATGTTTTCCTGATTCTTTCCATGCCTAGCATTTTTTATCGGATGCTAGACAATGTAAATCATAACTATGAGTTGATAGACTTATAGTGTTGCATTTTGTTTTGGTGCATAGTTAAGCTATTGGAATGAGATGATCATTTCAAGACTTGCTTTTAACCAGGGTAGGGTGGATTTAGAACAGACAAGTCTGAATTCAATCCTCTGCTGAGCATCTCACCTGATGCCCTAATGTTACAAGGTCTTTCCACTTCAGCCTGTCAGAATACAAACTCTTTCCAGACTTGTGTGAGCTAACAGAATTTTTCCACCTGATCTTTTCCAGTGGTTCTTTTCCTAGTATAAAGGCCAAGGAAGTCTCCCCTTACACAGTTCAGCAACGAGCCGAAGACTGTAGGAGGCTGCTCCTTCCCAAAGATCTCCAGAACTCTCTCTTATTTTCTGTCTTTCTCATTCTCTCTCCCCACCCCCTGCTTTCTCTCTTTCATGCTCCATGCTGGCCTCTATCTCTGTATGCTCAAGTCAGTGAGACTGCTGTTGTCTGGTCCGGTTCCATTTCCCAGAGCTGCAGCCTTCAAGCAAGCAGATGCAATCATGAAGCTCACCTTTTCTCTTCCTTTTCTAGGGTTGGCAGTTCTGTGCTGCGCGATGTTGTTTCACTTGCTGTTTAGTTTTTTGGTTTTTGTTGTTTTTTTTTTTTCTAAGTATTTGATCTCTTTTTTTAAAAAAAATATTTTATTTGGCAGAAAGAGAGAGAGAGAGAGAGAGAGGGTGCACAAGCAGAGGGACCGGCAGTGGGAGAGGGACAAGCAGGCTCCCCACTGAGCAGGACCTGGGATCATGACCTGACCTTCAGCTTAACCACCTGAGGCAGCCAGGCACACCGTCATTTGCTGTTTAGTTCTGTCAGTTTCTTTTTTTCCAGGTGAGAAGGTGAGTCCTGTTACCTTAGCTTAGCCAGAAGCAGAAGCCTCCTCCCTGCGGTTTGAGTCTCAAAGTTACTGACCTGAGCGTGGCATCTCACTCACAGTTGGTTTTAATGCAACACCTTCTCAGATCACTTCTTTGGTGCCTTCACTTAGAAGGGACTTTGTACTCCTCCAAAGATCATAGTTCCAAAGTACAGTGCTGTGACACGGGCTCTTTTCTTCTTTTCCAGGTGGTTGGGATTTTATAGAATGTTTTGATAATCCCAATTTCAGGCAGTGAATCAGATATGAAAAAATGCTATATTTCTTCTACCTAGTAATCTGTACAATATGCACCGTAGGTGTAAGAACGAGGCTTTGAGATGGTGTATGGCCTTACAAAGGGGGGGGGGGTGGTAAATACCAATTTGGAATATAGCCTGGAAAT
Organism: Mustela erminea; assembly: GCF_009829155.1. NCBI lineage: Eukaryota > Metazoa > Chordata > Mammalia > Carnivora > Mustelidae > Mustela > Mustela erminea. The sequence continues at coordinate 102,199,356 of NC_045622.1, read as the reverse complement.
TTTTTAATAGGTTTGTTTATATTTTAGACCATGTCCTAATGCCCACATTGAAAAGACTGCAGCAAAACAGCTTGCAATATGTAGCACTTTAACTCAGGTGGGGAGGAAGAGGAGGAAGAGGAGGGGACAGAAAAGGATGGGAAGGAAGAAGAGAGGGAGAAGGAACAGGGATAGTTGTAATAAAGTAACATGTTCAGGGGTGCCTGGGTGGCTCAGTGGGTTAAGCCTCTGCCTTCATGATCTCAGGGTCCTGGAATCAAGCCCTGAGTTGGGCTCTCTGCTCAGCAGGGAGCCTGCTTCCCTTCCTCTCTCTCTGCCTGCCTCTCTGCCTACTTGTGATCTCTGTCTGTCAAATAAATAAATAAACTCTTTAAAAAAAAAAATAACACGTTCAGCGCTGATTATATGACAGATAGTCTTCAAAGCCCTTATTGACTCATTTAATGTATTAACTCATTTAGTCCCCACAAAAATTCACCAAGTAGATAGGACTACTAGCCCATCTTCTTTGAGGTTGTGAAAATCAACAAAAGGAATCCTTTCGAATGGACTCAGGAAGCCAGCAGAGGAAGCCCTGGCCATACTACTCTCCCGTGCATTCACAGCGGGCCCAACAGGAAGTAAGCACCACCTTACTCCCCGTGAGAGATGACCACAACTCAGCCAATAAAAAGTCTCTACACTCGGAACCTTTTCTTTCCTCCAATAGACCTTTTGTTTAGATCAGCCTTCCCAACTTCTCTCTGACTTATATAAATAAGTGTTCCTCTCCGTTGTTCTCCAGACTTGCCTACCATTTTCTACAGCTTCCTTATCCTGAACTGCAATTCTTTGCTAGTCCTAAGTCAGCCATTTTTGATGGTAAAATGACTGACAGTTTTATTTGTGAGGTTAACAGAGGAAACCAAGGCCCAGAAAGAGTAACTTCCTTCCCCACTGTTACATAGCTCTTCACTGGTGGAGTCAGAAGAACCACTAATGGCAAATGAATTTCAAAAGAAAATGTGCTTGTTAATCTAAAGTGAAACTGACGGCTGGAATACACTGGAAGGGTAAGAAAGTGAACTAAAAACATGTAGAAAGAGCCTCCTGTGCTTTCTACCAGCTCAGCTTTCCCTGGAGCTGGTGAAGACTTTAGTGATGCTCTCACAGATGAAGAGACACGGAAGGGGGAACTGATCATTGGACGAGAACTTACTATTCATTTTTTTGAATTGCCTCCAGTTTCTTCTCATTCCTGGCTGTTTCTTGGTTCTTCCTCTAGGCTACAGTATCTTCCACAATGTTCCTATTGCAAGGTGCCCAGATGCTGCAGACACTGGAGAAATCCTTGAGGAAGAGCCTTCCTGAATCTTTAAAGGTGACTGTGGAAATTTCTGGGTGGGGAGAAAGGAATAGAAATTTCCTGTGAAACAAGAAAAGAGATTAACATTTATTAAGCACTTGGTCTGTAACAAGCGCTAGTGGTGTTTTCTCTCACTGAGTGGCATTACCTCTGTACAAGATATGTGCTATGATGTCTGTGTCACTGATGAGAAGACAGAGCTCAGCTTGGTGATTTACCTAATATCACATAAATAGTAACTTCAGTGCTATGTTATGAACATGGGTATGTTGCAATCTAACTTCTGTTTGCTTTATATTCTGTGATTACAGAAGTGTTCCCTTACTACTTTCCAAAAGAACATTCTGTAATAACATTGGAATTTTGTCCGTATTTTTCCTCCAAATTTCACGAAGACTGCATATTAATGTTTAATTTATTCTCCCAAAAAGAACACTTCCCAGGTGACAGTTTAACCATCATGTCCTCTCTAAAATTCCTAAGAAGTAAATTCTCATTTTAATTTAAATTTCCCAATTTCTCCGAACTGACTGCACATCAAGCTATTTCATGACTGACTCTCAGTATCTCCCTTAACCTAGTACATCTGACCAGAAATCTCAGGATTAAATTAGACGCACACATAAATACCTACATCCAGAACTGGGCAAGCACGACTCTTAATGCCATTCACGAGTACTTGCTTGTTTTTTTCTTTACCACCAAAGTAACAGGGTGTACTCCAGTAGAAACAAAGTAACAACCGTGTGTCTTCATGTATGTGTATGTGTGTTGAGAGGACAACTGTTCTTCCCTGAAATTTCTGTAGACATAGAAATTAGATTTTTAGGGGCACCTGGGTGGCTTAGTGGGTTAATCCTCTGCCTTCAGCTGGGGTCATGATCTCAAGGTCCTGGGATCAAGCCCCACATTGGGCTCTCTGCTCGGCAGGGAGCCTGCTTCCCCCTCACCCTCTGCCTGCCTCTCTGCCTACTTTTGCTCTCTGTCTCTGTCAAATAAATAAATAAAATCTTTTTTTTTAAAGAAATTAGATTTTTACTGTTCTATAAGACACTCCTATAAGATGCATGCATTTTAGATAAGATAAATGCATTTGCTCCCTCACTCCCTCACAGCTCTGTTACTCCCTTCTTTCAGTATAAAGGAGAAAAATATTAGCACTATTTTATTTGGAGATCACATGTGTCTAATAACTAATATTAGTTATTAGACACAGACAAATAAAATGAGTTGCAATATTCTTTAATTACTATGATAAAATGACTTTGAGCCACAGCTGACCCTTGAACAACATGGGTTTGAACTATATGAGTTCACTTATGTGTGGATTTTTTTAAGTAAATATAGTAAACTACTGTAAATATATTTTCTTTGTAATTTTACTAATAACATTTTCTTCCTTACTTTATTGTAACAATATAATATATAACATACAAAGTTGTCCTAATCAACTGTTCATATTATTGGTAGGGATCCTAGTCAATTGTAAACTATTCATAATTAATAATTCATAAGTTTGGGGAGAATAAAACGTTATATACAGATTTCCATTGTGCAGGGAATCAGTGCCCCTAACCCCCATGTTGTTCAAGGGCCAACTGTGATCCATAACTAAAGTAACCCATTTTGGTAGATTCTCACTAACATTAATCTCTATACCTAATATTTAATTCCTTTCCTTTGGTGATCCTTACGATTCAGGCAACCTTGCAGATTGGCAACCTCCAATTTTGGGGGAGTAGGTTACATTAGCTAGACACTCTACGAAGAATTGCCTAAGATATTTTTATGCTAAGGAGCTCTTTTATAAATTTTTCAGGTGACCCGTTTTCTTCATGCTTTAGTGTAAGATTTTGTTATTTGAATTTCTCTTTACCTCTTCTGTTAGTTGGACCTCAAATACTTTGAGAAAACTCTTGGTGAATCCCAGTATCTTTTCTTGGAACATCTCTGTGGTAGGATATGGTGGCCCTCTTTGTGCCTCAATTAATTCTCCTTTGATGCATATTAAAGATACACATTTCTCCCTAACTGAAATCTAAAATATTTGTATGCCAGGTACTTTTAATGGATGTATAACCTAAAACTCAAAACTTACTTGTGTCCCAGATAAGAAAAAGTCCAGCCATTCCTGTAAGTGTTAAATGTTAAATACATTGTAGTACTTGGGTCAAATCCAATTGAGTCAACTGAGAGTAGCTGCCTGGCATGTTCTGAGTTCAGCAGGAAAAAAAGAAGAAAAATTTAAATAATTAGGCCATGGGAACAACAAAGAGTAACATTTCTACATGTTTTCAGATCCCATCATGGATAATATCGTAGTGCAAATCAACTTTACAGGCCCCAAATACAAGTGTGTAAAAACGTAATGTCTATAATTTGCCAAACTATACTGAATTTCTGTATCAAGACTCCACTTATGGTTGAAAACAAAATAAATTTAGATAAACTAACTCAGTCAACTCAGAGTTTTTTTTTTTTTTAAGATTTATTTTTTTTAGAGAGAGAGAGAGAACATACACAAGCAGGGGCAGGAACACAGGGAGAGAGAGAGAGAGGGAGCACAAGACTCCCCATTGAGTGCAGAGCTTGATGCAAGACTTGATCCCATAACCCTGAGATCATGACCTGAACCAAAACCAAGAGTCAGATGCTTAATTGACTGAGCCACCCAGGTCGCCCTCAAGTGAGTTTTTTCCCCCTTCTCTTCCCCACCCCTTTAACATCAATAGTTTATGTGGGTGGAGAGCAGGGGTGAAAGATATCAGTATAGTCCTTGGTCATCATCTATCCATGGTGGAAATTATTAAAGTATATACCATCTTTTTGGCCTTGGATCATTGGCATGTTCCCATGCTGGTCTCTGAAGAGGCTTCGTGTTTACATTTACTGTGGGGCCCATGCGGATATCCACTGCTGCATTCCCCAATCCCCAAACCACAGAAACACAATGTCCAGGGTGAGGGTGGAGATCCAAGACTGGGCCCCAAACTATGGGACTCACAACCTATTCTCTTGAGTATTTGCTGTAGCCTCTGCTTGTTGGTGGAAGTTCATTTAACCTTTCCAGATAATAATGTGGTCATTTGGGACACCTGGTTGGCTCATTGGGTTAAGCTGCTGCCTTTGGCTCAGGTCATGATCCCAGGGTCCTGGGATTGAGTCCAACATCAGGCTCCTTGCTCAGCGGGAAGCCTGCTTTTCTAAATGCCTCTGCCTGCTGCTCTGCCTGCTTGTGTTCTCCCTCTCTCTCTCTGACAAATAAATAAGTAAATAAAATCTTTAAAAAAAAATGTGGTCATTTATGTTAAGGAGCATTAAACATGTACATAATCTTTGAGCCAGCAACTACTCTTCTGGATATTCTAAGAAAATAGGTGCCCATGCAAAGATTTCTGTGCAAGCATGTTATATGAAAAATTATTTGTCAAAGTGAAAAGTTGGAAATGGCTAAAATTACCACAAGTAGGTAAATAAATTAAACCGTGGTACATCCCTACAATGGAATCGTATGCAGCCATTATAAAGTAATTGAAAAATTTTCTGTTTATGAACATGGAAATATGCCCACAATGCATTCAGTGGGGAAAAAACACAATGTATCAGATCATTTTATTTTTATAAAATTGTTGTATCTCTATGTCTATGAAAGAAGAAAGTCTTGGAAGAGATCATTTTAAATCCTAAAATGAAGAATGGTAGTCTTAAAATCATCAAATTTTATCAGTCCAAACATTTTACTATATGCATGTATGATTCATATTGGATGGAGAGAGAAAGCTTTCCTCATTTAAGAGTAAAAAAAAAAAAAAAAAAAAAAGTACTACTTGGAGATGGTTTGACCTAGGTGCCCTATTTGGCCTTACTTTAACACAAAATTCCGTGATTTCATGGAAATAATCCTTGCCCTAATCAAACAAGACACTTTACCATCCCTTCCTAACAAGCCAAACTTCTCTCCCTTACTTGGGATGCTGCAGGTTTATGGGACTGTCTTCCATATGAACCAGGGAAATCCATTCAAGCTGAAGGCCTTAGTGGACAAGTGGCCTGACTTTACAACAGTGGTTATCCGCCCTCAGGAGGAGGTAAGTTGCCAAAAGTTGTATGAATATGCCTCTGTGTTCATTTTTGTTGTGAGCCTGCCGTGCACCTAGAAGTGTGGCAGCCCCAGGGGATACAGAAATGAATTGTGTGATAGTGAGCAAGTCCTTTCCTCAAGGAACTCACAGCCTGGAAGAAAAAATCCATAAGCAAATAAAAGAATATGTTGTGAAGTGTGCAAGAACAGATGTATAACACAGAAATAGCCTAGGTGAAAGCTGATTCAACTATGAAGGTTGGAGATGGAGGTTATAGGAAAAGGTCAGAGAGACTTCCTGATGAGAGGTTTCATCTACACTGGATTTGGGGCATATTTTATAGATAGCATTAGGCTGAAAAGAAAAAGAGGCCATTCTAACCAGAAAAAACACCAAGGACCAACATAGGAAGTTGTGAGATAGCACGGTGAGTTAGAATGATCATTAAAAGGAAATTTATAAAACTATAACTTCCATATGCATTTAGGAAAATATTTAAAGATTTAAACATTTAAAGAGTGAGAGAGCATAAGTTGGGGGGAGGAGCAGAGAGAGAAAGAGAGAATCTCAAGTAGACTCTGCACTGAGTGAGGAGCCTGAGGCAGGGCTAAATCTCATGACCCTGAGATCATGACCTGAGCCAGAACCAAGAGTTGGACACTTAACCAGCTCTACCACCCAAGAGCTCACATTTTGGGGAAACACTTAAAAACTAGAGAAGCTATACAGTCAATACATTTCAAACAAAAACTCCTAAGCTTATTCTTAAATATGCAGTAAAAATATAAATTTATAAAAATATAAATATTATATTTTTCATAGAAATAAAGTTATTTGAAAACCACTAAATTAAATAATATATAAAGAAATTTGTATTAGTAATAAAAACTGAACAAAAATAAAATTATTTGATCTTTTATGTTAAATGTGATCTTAAGGAACAAAATGTATTAGTGGGCATCCTTGCTGATTTGTCAGTGTATTTTGGGGCAATATTTTCCAATTAATTTCTAATTCTAACTGAACTGTGGTAATATTTTCCTATGCCTCCTTCCTCCTAATAATCTCATCTGTTATTGGGAGGAGTTAAGATGATAGAGGAGTAGGAACCTTAAGCTTGTCTTGTCCCTCAAATACAACTGGATAGCTATCAAATCATTCTAAACACCCAAGAAACAAATCAGAGTTCTGAAAAAACAAATGCAGGTCTACAAATAGAAAAGCAACTGTCCTTTGGAAGGTAAGATGTACAGAGACTTGAATCTGGGTGATACGGATGCAAAGAGGGAGCCTGCTTAAGGAGGCTACTGCAAAGTATTATAAGCAATTGAGTGCAGAATTGGTACTGAGCAGAGCTTCCAGGTGTAGGAACAGGGAAGACAGATGAGAACAGTAAGTGTAGGCGCTGACTTTCTGCTCTGTGTTGCTATAAACCTGCAAACGGCTGCGTGGTCATGTGACAGCTTTCTTGGGAACAGGTCCAGCAAAACGTAGAAGCATACTGAGACCCTCCCTGGGAGGAACAGCTCAGGTCCCCACCACAGGACTCCCTAAAATTTTGGAATTTGAAACTCAGTCGTGTGCCTGAGATAAAAATGCTTGGACAGGGGCGCCTGGGTGGCTCAGTGGGTTAAGCCGCTGCCTTCGGGTCATGATCTCAGGGTCCTCGGATCGAGCCCCGCATCGGGCTCTCTGCTCAGCGGGGAGCCTGCTTCCCTCTCTCTCTCTGCCTGCCTCTCCATCTACTTGTGATTTCTCTCTGTAAAATTTAAAAAAAAAAAATGCTTGGACACATGAAGGGTGAACAGAGTTCTGACAAAAACCAAGGAGACAAAAGTGATTGATTGCTTTTCTCTGAGGGCTCACTGGAGAGTTGGGGCTGGGAATTTTCAGCTCCAGGGCTAGAGAGCTGGGCACGGCCATTTTCATCACCCCTCCTTCAGTGCTGAAAGCCGTCAGGAAGCAAAACTGCACCACCTAGTGGAGTCTGGAGCTGCTCCCACTGAGCACTGCCTCTCTGTGCACTGGAGATGCATTTCCACTAGGACAAATCCACCTAAGAATTAGCTCAATTGGTTCCTCCTCCAGAAAACCAGCACAAACAACTCGCGTACACCAAGTTAACTGATCATAGAGGGCTGCAAATCTTCAGCTGTTAGGGAAAACAGTATATAGCATTTTTGTATTTTTATTCTTTAGTCTTTTAGTATTATTTTTTCAGTTTTTTTTTATTTTTTCAATTCTTTTTTATCCTTTTTAAAATTTTTATATGTACTTTATATCTCTATTGTTTTATTTTTTGTTCCCTTTCATTGTATTGCATTATTTATATACATATATTTAGTGTTTATATGTATATATACATTATATATTTCATTATAATGTATTTTCTATATACAGACATATATATATATATTTTGTTCCTTCCTCCCTCCCTCTCTCCTTTCTTTCTTTTCTTTTTCTTTCCTTCTTTCTTATCTTGGGATCTAGTTCTTTTTTTTAGCAAGCAGACCAAAACACACCCAGGATCTAGGGGGGCTTTCCATTGCTGTTGTTGCTTCTTTCTTCTTTTCTTTTCTGGACAAAAATGAGAAGACAGAGAAATTCACCCCAAAAGAAAGAACAGGAGATAGTACTCACAGCCAGGTATTTAATCAATATGGCTATAAGTAAGATGTTTGAACTAGAATTTAAAACAACAGGGGCGCCTGGGTGGCTCAGTGGGTTAAGCCACTGCCTTCGGCTCGGGTCATGATCTCAGGGTGCTGGGATCGAGCCCCGCATCGGGCTCTCTGCTCAGCGGGAAGCCTGCTTCCCCCCCTCTCTCTCTCTGCCTGCCTCTCCATCTACTTGTGATCTCTCTCTGTCAAATAAATAAATAAAGTCTTTAAAAAAAAAAAAAGAATTTAAAACAACAATTAGAAAGACACTACCTGGCCTTGAAAAAGGCATAGAAGACACCATAGAATCCCTTAACATAGAGATAAAAGAACTAAAATCTAATCAGGCCAAAATTAAAACTGCTATTACTGAGATACAGCCCAAAGAGGAGGCCATAAAAATTAGTATGAATGAAGAAGAAGAAATTATCAGTGATATAGAAGATGAAATGTGGGAAAATAAGGAAGCCAAAAAGAAGAGGGAAAGGAAACTATTAGATCATGAAGGAAGACAGGGAACTCAACAATTCCACAGAACAAAATAATTTCTATAGAAGAGGAGTCCCAGAAAAAGAAGAGTGAGGAAAAGGGGAAGAAGGTTAATTTGAACAAATTATAGCTGAGAACTTTCCTAATTTGGGAAAGGACACAAGCATCTAAGTCCAAGAGGCACAGAGAACTCCTCTCAAAATCAACAAAAATAGGCCAATACCTCAAACATATAGTGAAACTTGCAAATTACAAAAATAAAGAAAAAAATCCTAAAAGCAGCTTGGGACAAGAGGTCCTTAACCTACAAGGTAGAAACATAAGGCTGGCAGCAGACCTGTCCACAGAGTCCTGGCAGGCCAGAAAGGACTGACATGATATATTCAACATGCTAAATGGGAAAATACGTAGCCACGAATACTTTAGCCAGCAAGGCTGTCATTCAGAATAGAAGGAGAGATAGAGTTTCCAAGACAAACAAAAGCTAAAGGAATTCATGAACACTAAACCAGTCCTGCAAGGAATATTTAAGAGAACACTTTGAGCACAAAGAGAGACCAAAAGTAATAAAGACTAGAAAGGAACAAAGACAATCTACAGAAACAGTGACTTTACAGATAACACAATGGCACTAAATTCATATCTTTCTATAATTACTCTGAATGTAAATGGACTAAGTGCTTCAATCCAAAGACATCGGGTATCAGAATGTATTAAAAAAACAAGACTCCTGGAACAAACAATCCAAAATTTGTATGGAACCAGAAAAGACCACAAATAGCCAGAGGAATGTTGAGAAAGAAAATGAAAACTGGAGGGATCCTAATTCTGGACTTCAAGCTATAATACAATGTAATCATCAAGACAGTATGGTACTGGCACAAAAACAGACACATAGATCAGTGGAACAGACCAGAGAGCCCAGAAATGGACCCTCAATTCTATGATCAACCAATCTTCAGCAAAGCAGGAAATATTATTCACTGGGAAAAAAAAAACAGTTTCTTCAAAAAATAGTATTGGAAAATTGGACAGTCACATGGAGAACTGGACCAATTTCTTTACACAAAAATAAACTTAGAATGGATGAAAGACCTAAATGTGAGTCAGGAATCCATCAGAACCCTAGATTAGAACACAGGCAGCAATCTCTTTGACCTCTGCCACAAGAGCTTCTTGCTAGACACATCGCCAAAGGCAAGGGAAACAAAAGCAAAAATGAACTATTAGGACTTCATCAGGATAAAAAGCTTTCGCAAAGCAAAGGAAACAATAAACAAAACTAAAAGGCAACCTAAAGAATGGTAAAAGATATTCACAAATGACATATCTCATAATGGGCTAGTATCCAAAATCTATAAAGAACTTATCAAACTCAAGACCCGCCTCCCCCAAAATATAGTCAAGAAATGGAGGAGCACCTGGGTGGCTCAGTGAGTTAAAGCCTCTGCCTTTGGTTCAGGTCATGATCCCAGGGTCCTGGGATCGAGCCACACATTGGGCTCTCTGCTCAGCAGGGCACCTGCTTCCTCCTCTCTCTCTCTCTCTGCCTGCTGCTCTGCCTAATTGTGATCTCTGTCTGTCAAATAAATAAATTAAATTAATAAATAATAAATAAAATCTTAAAAAAAATAAATGGACATAATCCCTACTCATCAAAGAGCCTTCTTCTCCCTTTGTCCCTTCCCCTGCTTATGCCCTCTCTCTCTTGCTCTCTGTCAAATAAATAAATAAAATCTTAAAAAAAAAAAAGAAAGAAAGAAATGGGTGGAAGACACCAACAGACATTTTTCCACAGAAGACATACAAATGGCTAACAGACACATGATAAAATGCTCACATTACTTGGTATCAGGGAAATACAAATCAAAAGCACAATGAGATACCACCTCACACCAGTCAGAATGGCTAAAATTAACAATGCAGGAAACAACAAATGTTGGTGAGGATGAAAACAAAGGGTAACCCTCTTACATTGTTGCTGGGAATGCAAACCTGTGCAGCCACTCTAAAAAACAATGTAGAGGTTTTTCAAAAAGTTAAAAATAGAGTTACCCTGTGATTCAGCAATTGCACTATTAAGTATTTATCCAAAGGATACAAACAGTGATTCGAAGGGGCACCTGCACCCCCATGTTTATAGCAGCAATGTCTACAATAGCGAGAATATGGAAAGAGCCCAGATATCCATCAACAGATGAATGGATAAAGAAGATGTGGTATATATACACACAATGGAATATTACTCAGTCATCAGAAAGAACAAAATCTTGCCCCCTTGCAATGATGTGGATGGAACTAGAGGATATTATGCTAAGGGAAATAAGTCAAAGAAAGACAAATACCATATGATTTCACTGATTTGTGGGATTTAAAAATAAAACAGATATCATAGGGGAAAGGAAAGGGTAAAAAAAGATAAAAACAGAGAAGGGTCAAACCATAAGAGACTCTTTAACAACAGAGAACAAACATTGTAGCTGGTGGGGTGGGGTAATCGAGTAATGGACATTAAGGAGGGCATTTGATATAATGAGCACTTGGTGTTATATGTATCTGATGAATCACTAAATTCTACCCCTGAAGCTAAAAATACACTACATGTTAACCAAATCGAATTTAAGTGAAAAGAAATTTTTAATAGTAATTTAAAAAATAATAGAAGCAAACTAAAAAATTAATAATCTCATCTGTTATTCAATAATTTGAGATGATCTTCCTAAATAAGTGGTTTCTTTCTTTTTAGAGCTACACTTTATTTAACTCTAGCACTGTTTTAAGAAAGATTTTTAATTTTTCATCTTCTTTGGCTTCATTAAGTGTAGATGGTCATTTTAATCCAGAATTAGCTATAACCAAATTTAATACTGTCACATTCATAACTGTTGTGTTCTGCAAGTATTTGAATTGTAGTAAAATTTATTCTTGCCACAGACGCTTTTCCTTATCACTTGTTTTCCTCTTCTTCCATTGGGAGTAACAGAAATATAGGAGAATGCTTTCTAATAACTGTCTTTGCTTGACTTGAAATTTTAATGCACCATGTGGGTAGAGAGTACTATTGTTATAAATTTTCTATCATAAATTGAATACTTGACTCTTTCCTCTTATCTCATTATTTAAATAATTTAGGAATAATTGCCATGCACCAATAGAAATATCAACATTTTAGTACTTAAAAATATCACAGTATATCTCACATTTTGGCCCTTAGTACATTTTGAGTGTACTCTGTGTATGTTGTAAGAAAGTGGTCCAGTTTCACTCTTTTCCATGTAGCTGTCCAGTTTTCCTAACACCATTTATTGAAGAGACTGTCTTTCTTCCATTGGATATTCTTTCCTGCTCTGTCTGTCACAGATTAATGGACCGTATAAATAGGAGTTTGTTTCTGGCTCTCTATTCCATTTCATTGATTTGTGTATTTATTTTTGTGCCAATATCATACTGTTTTGATTACTACAACTTTGTAATATATATTAAATTCTGGAATTATGATATCTCCATCTTTTCTTTTCTTCCTCAAGATTGTTTTTGCCATGCAGGGTCTTTGTGGTTCCATACAAATTTTAGCCTTATTTGTTCTAGGTCTGTGGAAATGCTGTTGGTATTTTGATGTTGGTATTAGGGTTTGCACTGAATCTGTAGTTTGGGTAGTATGGACATTTTGACAATATTAATTCTTCCAGCCCATGAGCATGGAATACCTTTCTCTTTATTTGTGTCATCTTCAATTTCTTTCCTCAGTGTTTCATAGTTTTCAGAGTACAGGTCTTTCAGTTCGTAGGTTAAATTTATTCCTACGTATTTTGTTTTTGCTGATGCAATTATAAATGGAATTATGTTCTTAATTTTTCTATCACTTCATTTTAATTATATATAAACAACCAATTTCTGTGTATTGGTTTTGTCTTAGAGTTTTCCGTGTATAGTATCATGTCATCTTCAAATAGTGACAGTTTCACTTCTTTAACAATTTGGATGAATTTTATTTCTTTTTCTTGTTGCATTGGTGTGGTTGGGACTTCTAGGACTGTGTTGAATAAAAGTGGCAAGAGTGGGGGCACCTGGTTGGTACAGTTGGTTAAGTGTCAGACTCTTGGTTTTGGCTCAGGTTGTGACCCCAGGGGATCCAGCCCTGCCTCTGGCTCAGCACTCACTGTGGAATCTGCTTGAGGTTCTCTTTCCCTCTCCTTCTGCCCTTCCCACTCATGCACTCTCTATCTCTGAAATAAATAGATAAACCTTTAGGGGGAAAAGAGTGACAAGAGTGGACATCCTTGTCTTCTTCCTAACCTTAGAGGAAAAGTTCTTTTTTTCACCATAACAGCTTAATATCCAAAATCCACAAAAACTCACACAACTCAACATCATAAAACAAATAATCCAATTTAAAAATGAGCAGAGGACTTGAATTAGATACTTCTCCAAAGAAGACATACACATGACCTACAGGCACATGAAAAAATGTTCTATATCATTCATCATCAGGGAAACACAAATCAAAACCATAACAAGATATAACCTTATAGCTATCAGAATGGCTCTAATCAAAAAGATGAGAAAGAACAAGCATTGGTGTGGATGTGGGGAAAAAAGGACCCTTACGCACTGTTGGTGGGAATTTACATTGGTACAGCCACTATGGAAAGCAGTAAGGACGTTCCCCAAAAAAAACTGAAAATAGAAATACCATATGATCCAATAATTGCACTACTGGGTATTTACCCAAAGAAAATTTGAAAAGAGCTATGAACCATATTTATAGCAGCATTGTTTATAATAGCCAAGATATGGAAGCAACCCAAGTGTCCATCAATAGAAGAATGGATAAGAAAAGATTTAGTGTCTCTTACACCATACACAAAAATAAACTCAAAATGGATAAAAGACCTCAACATGAGACAGGAATCCATCAGAATCCTAGAGGAGAACATAGTTAGTAGCCTCTTCGATATCAGCCGCAGCAAATTCTTTCAAGATATGTCTCCAAAGGCAAAGGAAACAAAAGCAAAAATGAACTTTTAGGTCTTCATCAAGATCAAAAGCTTCTGCACAACAAAGGGAACAGTCAAGAAAACAAAGAGGCAACCCACGGAATGGGAGAAGATATTTGCAAATGACAGTACAGACAAAAGGTTGATATCCAGGATCTATAATGAACTCCTCAAACTCAACACACACAAAACAGATAATCATGTCAAGAAATGGGCAGAAGACATGAACAGACACTTCTCTAATGAAGACATACAAATGACTATCAGACACATGAAAAAATGTTCATCATCGCTAGCCATCAGGGAGATTCAAATTAAAACCACACTGAGATACCACCTTACTCCAGTTAGAATGGCCAAAATTAGCAAGACAGGAAACAACATGTGTTGGAGAGGATGTGGAGAAAGGGGAACCCTCTTACACTGTTGGTGGGAATGCAAGTTGGTGCAGCCTCTTTGGAGAACAGTGTGGAGATGCCTTAAGAAATTAAAATTAGAGCTTCCCTATGACCTTGCAATTGCACTACTGGGTATTTACCCCAAAGATACAGATGTAGTGAAAAGAAGGACCATCTGTACCCCAATGTTTATAGCAGCAATGGCCATGGTCACCAAACTGTGGAAAGAACCAAGATGCCCTTCAATGGATGAATGGATAAGGAAGATGTGGTCCATATATACTATGGAGTATTATGCCTCCATCAGAAAGGATGAATACCCAACTTTTGTAGCAACATGGACAGGACTGGAAGAGATTATGCTGAGCGAAATAAGTCAAGCAGAGAGAGTCAACTGGTTTCACTTATTTGTGGAGCATAACAAATAGCATGGAGGACATGGGGAGATGGAGAGGAGAAGGGAGTTAAGGGAAATTGGAAGGGGAGATGAACCATGAGAGACTATGGACTCTGAAAAACAATCTGAGGGTTTTGAAGGGCCGGGGGTGGGAGGTTGGGGGATCCAGGTGGTGGGTATTATGGAGGGCACATATGGCATGGAGTACTGGGTATGGTGCATAAACAATGAATTCTGTTACGCTGAAAAGAAATTAATAAAAAAAAAAGATTTAGTGTTTATGGAGTATTTCTCAGCCATAAAAAGAGTGAGATCTTGCCCGTTGTGACAACATGGATGGACCTAGAAGGTATAATGCTACATGAAATAAGTCAGACAGAGAAATACAAATACCATATAATTTCCCTCATATGTGGAATCTGAAAAACAAATAAGCAAACAAACAAAAATCAGAAACAAATCCATAAATGTAGAAAACAAACTGATGTTTCCTAAAAGGGAAGAGGGTGGAGGGATGGGCAAAATGGGTGAAGGGGAGTGGGAGGTACAGGTTTCCTGTTATGGTATGAATAAGTCATGGGGATAAAAGGTACAGCATAGGGAATACAGTCAGTGGTGGTGTAATAGCACTGTATGTGAGAGACAGTAGCTGTACTCGTGCTAAGCACTGCATAAAGTATAGACTTATTAGAAAATTATGTTGGATACTTGAAACTAACATAACATTGTGTGTCAACTTACTTCAATTTTAAAAACTCACAGTAGAGTGGAATTTAGAAAAATGTATTGCAATCATGAAATAAAAAGAATTTGTTTCATTTTGCTTTTCCCAATGACAATAGGAGATGATAGATGATTTTGATCACTACACCAATACTTACCAAATCTATGCCAAGGACCTCAAGAATTGTGAGGAATTTCTTGGCTCACCAGAAGTTATCAACTGGAAACAGCATTTGCAGATCCAAAGTAAGAGAAATGGGATGTGTATAGCCTCACTTCTCTGTCCTAAACAATTTTCCCTGAGTCATATCTCTCCTATCCCCCAAGCTCCAGACCCTCAGCCTGCTGCCAAATTTTTAACTCACCCATAAAGGGAGAAAAAAATACTCTTGCAAAGAATGGGTTTTTATTTTTTATTTTTATTTTATTTGTTTTATTTTTATTTTATTTTATTTTTTATTTTTATTTTTATTTTAACCATAATATAATTTCTTGATAGCCAAGGATTTATGGCCCATTTTGCAGGCATATCCAGGATCCCTCAAGTGATTGGGTACCAAAGCATTCCTTTAAGGCTTTCCATTCCTGGATTAAGTGTGACAACTTGTGCCATAAATCACCTCCCAGACCGTGAAGGACAATGGTCATGGTTGTGGACATGCCCCCAGAGTCAGACTCCTTGGAATGGCACCTGCTTTTTACTTGCTATGTGATTCTAGTCACATGACTTAACCTCTCTGACACCATGGCTTTCATATTCAAAAATGAGGCTAGGAATAGCTTCTAGAACACTAGGGCATTGAGAAGATTAAACGAAATCTTGAATAGGAATCTCTTACTACGATACCTGGATGGATCTGTTAACTTTTGCTGTGTAGCAAACCTCATAATTCTGTGAATCAACTGTTTGGGCTAGGCTCCACAAGGCCGTCCTGCTGATCTCACTTGGGTTTAGTCAGGCAGTTACAGTAGGTTGGTGGTTGGGCTATGGACCAACTGATGAGCCTGGCCTCAGTCACATGTCTGAATGATGGTTCTGGCTGCCAGTGTTGGCTGCTATGGCCATGTGACCTCAGCAGGCTAGCACTAGGCCTATTCATATGGTATTGGTTTCAAAGTGATTGAGATCACAAGGAGAGAGCTAGCCTCAGTGTTCAAGCACTTTTAAGTTTTTCCCCACATCAAATTTATTTTTCCCCACTGGCAAAACAGATCATAGGGCCAAGGTCAGATGCAGTGCAGGAGAGGACTACTCTAGGGGATAGATACAAGGAGATGTGGGTGAATGTAGGCCATTATTGCAAAAGTCTACCACACTGAGAACATAGTAAGTGCACAATGGGTATTGGATACTATTTTTCTAAAGCCTTCCTCTCCTTTTATTTCAAAACTACATGATTATGAAGTCCAGAAAACTTTGTTCCAGTCTTGCTTTGCCACTAAAGACTAAAAGAATTTCTGGGCCCATTTTTACTCATGTAAAATGGGGGAAATTGCACAAATCGTGATGATGAGACTCCGGTCATGCAGCAGCACTGAGCCTAGGTTCTCTGTAAATCCCAGACACTTCCTGCTCCCCTGGAGCGCTTCTCCACAGGATGTGCTCAAATCAGTCTCTCCTTATAATCCCATCTAGGTACCCAGCCCAGTCTGAATGACGTGATACAGAATGTTGCAACCACTAAATCCATCCAAGTCAAGCAGACACAGTGCTTTCTCCATATGATGGCGAATGAGGTGAAGAAACTGGTTCCTTCCCTGCTGGACGTAAAGCAGTTATCCCCCAGTGGTGGTAAACCCAAGGCTCTGTGAGTTTCATGCGAGTCAGCCTGCACTACCCACTACTGACCTAGCCTCCTGTTTTCTCTCCCTGCTTCTGCTCAGGCCCATCTGCAATCAATATTTCTCAATGAAGCTAGAGTAATCTTTTTAAAAAACTGTGCAATTCAGGGGCACCCGGGTGGCTCAGGTCATGATCCCAGAGTCCTGGGATCAAGCCTTGCAGGGGGTTCCCTGCTGGGTGGGAAGCCTTCTTCTCCCTCTCCAGCTTCCCCTGCTTATGTTCCCTCTCTCTCGCTGTCTCTCTCTGTGTGTCTAATTAATTAATTAATTAATTAACATTTTTTAAGAATGTAATTCAGACCATGTTCCTCCTCTGCTTAAAACACTCCATTTCCTTTTTTATCTAGAGTATATCCAACTTCTGCTTAATCCTTCGACCTATCCTGTCCTTCCTGTACACTCGCTCCAACAATAATGGCCTTCTTCTGTCCTTCTATGACTGCAAGCTCACCAATTCTCGGGGACTTTGCATCTGCTATTGCCCCTGCCCACTCTGTCTCTCGAGACAATAGAGGTAGAGAACACACACAGACCTCCATACTCATGGACTTTTCTCCTGGGCCTCCACAGCAACCAAGAGATGTTTAAACTCTCCTCCCTGGACGTTACCCACGCTCCCTTGGTGAATAAATTCTGGCATTTCGGCGGCAATGAGAGGAGCCAGAGGTTCATCGAACGCTGCATCCGGACTTTCCCCACCTTCTGCCTGCTGGGGCCCGAGGGGACCCCTGTGTCCTGGGACCTGATGGACCAGACAGGCGAGATGCGGATGGCGGGGACCGTGCCTGAGTACCGGAAACAAGGCCTTATCTCTTACGTCATCTATTCCCAGACCCAGGCTCTGCACAAACTCGGCTTCCCCCTGTATTCGCACACAGACAAGAATAACAGAATTATGCAGCAGATGTCTTACAATCTGCACTACATCCGCCTGCCCTGTGACTGGAACCAGTGGTACTGCGTGCCTCTGTGAGGCAGCCCTGCACGGAAGACCATGTCAGATGGGCCTGGGGGGACAGAGGGAGAGAAGATGCTGTTACGTCTTCTACCACTGCTAAAGAAATGGCACTATTTGGGCTCGGGGGAAAGCAGCACGATGGGTCAGCAAGGCCACCCTCATCCCTGCACACGCATTGCAGATGGGCTTCTATAGATTTGTCCATAGGAAGCAGGCCCAGGTATTCCTGCAGTGGCCTTCACATAAGTGAGCACCCCCCACACTTCCAGGGTCTTGGTGATACTGCTTCATGAGCTGCATGTTGGTTGCCTCAGATCGCTTCTCCTGGACTTCTTACAACATGGATTAGCCTTGACAAATTTTCCAGGGAGCGATAATGTTTTCTGGGCATTATGAATTATTCCTGTTCCTTCCTGTGGCTGTTTCCTTAGTGATCAGCAAGTGTGTTCTGCTCATTAGGTTTGCAGAGATTATCTTTTCCTCTGATTGCTACTTTGGAAGTACGTTAAATATATACAAATACATAGAGATGTTAGGTTAAACATAGTACTCGTGAAATAGCAGGGAGAGTTAATAAGAAAGAGACAGGTTAGCCTGTCCTCTCCCCACTCCTGCGCTTTCCTAAACCCACCTGAGCCCCCAAACAATAAAGAAGATTTTGTGTTTCACTGTGTAAGCTGAAGTGCAGTGGTTCGTGATGGGGAGAGCATGGGTGAGTTTATGGAGGGAGGCAAGTGAGAACAACCAGGGAGTGGAGATTTGTTGGGAAGACACAGAAGATGACAGAGAGGGTATGATTACGTATTGCCCCAATTGCCCTCAGCATGTTATTTTAGGACGCCTGGATTCTCTGAAGTTGCCGGGAGAACCCGGCTGGGAGTGTGGTGGGGTTATTCTTCCTGGTGGGGACAGGCACACTGGGAGGGTTCTTTTGCCCCAGCAAATCACCTGGACTAAGAACCTGTTTCCTTCTGATCCACCTAAGCCTGGCATTAGGCTATGGAACTGGGGATGGAATGTCCTACCCACCCACACACACAGAAATTGAGGTTAATTTCTTGGCCAGTCAGTGTTTCTCGACCTTGACACAGTGGACATTTTAGGCTGGACAATTCTCTGTTGTGGCATAGGGACTGTCCTATACATTTGTAGAATGCGTAGCAGGACCCCTGGCCTCTACCCACTGAGGCCAGTAGCAACCTCCATCCCAACTCTGACAACTAAAAATGTCTCCAGATATTGACAAGTGTGCGCTGCATGCAAAGTCACCTGTGATGGAGAGCCACTGGTCTAGAGAAGGGACTCTCATCCTTGAGCCTGCATCAGAATCACAGACTGTGATTTAACTGTCAGGCCTGTTAAAACACAGACTGTTGAGCCTAACTCCTAGATTGCTGATTCAGTAGATTTGGGGTAGAGTCCCAGGATTTAAATTTCTGACAAGTTTCCATGTGATCCTGCTGCTGCTAGTCCACGAACCAGGCTTTGAGACCCACAGGATTAGAGAAATAATAGAACATATTATGTCCTAAAGCCACAGATGAAAATTCATAATGCACACTACTTAGGTATATTGTTTTACTTTTGTTGATATAATGTAGATTTACATTCTAATTGATAATATTAGTTCATTATTAAGGAGGGCACATGTTGCAATGAGCACTAGGTGTTATGTGCAAATAATGAACCATGGAACATTACATCAAAAATTAATGATGTACTGTATGGGACTAACATAATATAATAAAAATAAATAAATTCCTAAAGTTTCTAAAAACATTGTCATTAGACAGACAATAAGCAGGCACCAAACTACACTTTTCCTACTTCCCCATAAAACCTGCCCATTACAGAACAATTTTTTTTAAATAAAGGAAAAGAGTACCTTCAGCTATTATATGTTGTTCCATGGAAAAACACAGACCTGGGTGCTAAGAGTTCCCCAGCATGACCATTTACCTGGGCTGTTGGAAATCTGACCTGCGGGATCTTCTGTAGTCAGGCTTCTGATATGGAACGAGTCAGCCATGGGAATAAAAGGTACAGCATAGGAAATATGTCAATGATATTGTCATGGTATTGAATGATGACTGATTGTAGATACACTTGTGGAAGCATAGCATAAGGTATACAGATGTTGAATCACTATCTTGTACACCTGAAACTAATGTAACATGGTGTGTCAACTCTGTTCAATTAAAAAAAAAAAAGAAAAGAAAAGAAAAGCAGGTGATTCTGGAATAAGAAATCTAAAAAAGACTGCCCTAGGTCCTCACTGGAAAAGACTCTGGTGAGTTTTCCTGATAACCAATATAGTTGTAAGCTTACACAAAGACTTATCCCTAGATGGTAAGAACTGGAAGAATTAACCCAGTAAAAGTTATAAAACACAGTTTTTCCAGGGAACCTCTGAAAGCAGATAGTACATAGAAGATGACTGCCTGAAAACTAGTCAAATAAAAACAAAACCAGAAATTCAGATAAAATTCTCTGCTTCCACTAAAGACCACAGAAAAAAGATTCTACTAATAGTCCCATTTTCCTTCACATGTTTATGTCCTTTCTTGTTTTGATTTTTTTATTGTATTATCTTTTTTCCAGTTTAATGTTATATAATTCTGATTTTCTGTAAAATATTCCCCTTAACTGCTAATTAACTTCTTTACGTTTTTTTGTTTTTTTTTGTTCTGTTTTGAGAGACAGAGAGAGGATACAGGAGGAGAGGGTCAGAGGGAGAGAGAGAATCTTCATTTTTTTTTATTGTGTTATGTTAATCACCATACAGTACATCATAAGTTTTTGATGTAGTGTTTAACTGTTTGCATAGAACACCCAGTGCTCATTACGACACATGCCCTCCTTAATACCCATCACCAAGCTCACCCATCCCCCCACCCCTCTCTTTCCAAAACCTTCAGTTTTGGAAGTTTTTCCTGATTCCATAGTCTCTCCTGGTTCCTCTCCCAATCTGATTTCTCCCCCTTCATTTTTCCCTTCTCTTGATGCCCTCCATTCTATTCCTTATGCTCCACAAATAAGTGAAACCATGTGATAATTGACTTTCTCTGTTTGACTCATTTCACTCATCATAATCTTAAGTAGGCTCCAGCCCAGTGCGGAGCCCAGTGTAGGGCTCAAGATCAAGACCTGAGCTGAAATCAAGAGTCCGACACTTAACCCATTGAGCCACCCAGACACCCAACTTCTTTAGGCTCTAAGGACAATTCCATCTTAACTCTATAATTTATTTCTTTCAAGCTACTGCTAATGCAGTCAACTTAAAGAATTTCTACACATGGCAGCTCCTGGGGGAAAAAACCCACAAATAATGGACATATATTCAACCAATGATTTTGAATTTAATTGTGAACAATGATAGTCTGGTCAACAACTAGCTTTAGGAAGATTAGAATGATACTATTGATAAACATTCATGGAATGTCTCCAGGAAAAATACTTTTCTAAAGTTTTGTCAACAGGAATTAACCAATTTGGTAAAAATTATCAAATATTATCACTCAATCTTACCACAAGAATCACTCCAACACTTGGTCATACTAGTTTTTTTATGAGCTTTCAGAGGTATTTCCTTGGTAGTAATACTGCAAATCTGATCCCCAAACCTCAAACATTTGCTTTAAAAAAAAAAAAAGATTTATTTATTTGAGAGAGCGAGTGAGTAGGGGGTAATGGCAGAGGGAGAGAATCTGCAAGCAGACTTCCCATTGAGTACAGCATCCAACATGGGACTTGATCCCACAACCCATGAGATCACAACCTGAGCTGAAACTAAGAGTGGGATGCTTAACTGACTGAGTCACCCAGGCACTCACCAAAGAGGCTCAAACATTTGAAACCTTGAGGTATCCTAACAAAGTGATGCAAGGTTCAAAAATCCTTGGACATAGAAAGAAGTAAAGATGGTAGCATACTGCTACATTAATCTTACCAATAATTATACTCTTTTCATACAATATATAGAAGAAGGAAATGTCCTTGTGCTGTAAAGATGGACATATAAATAGTCCTGAGGATCAGAAACTATTTGCAAAACCCACAGCATTAGCAAATTTAAACATACCTCATGAAAGTCTCTTACCTTCTTATCCTCTGAGGGAATCACATTCTTTTATGCGAAGCCAGGACTGTAGGAATCTTAGGCCACACCAGTGTATCTCTCCCCAACTCCCTCAGTAGACTATGCGTCCTTTCAAAGAGTCTGAAAATGTCAAGTACACCTGGAATTATACCTGCTAGCTGATGAGAACTGGAACTGGATAGCCCAACATGGTCATCTATTACTGTGCTTCCAACTATCTACCATAACAAATAACACATGTCAAGCTGTATAGCAACATCACACTAGTTTATGTACTTTAGCCCACAGAGTTAGGTGTAATAAAATAGCCTTGGATTTTCTTTGACCAACTGGTGGAAATCTGTGCCATTGAAAACACACTGGATTAACACCAAAGATGAGTTAAAACAATCTAGCCTAAAATAAATAAAATCCTATCTGACTCAAACTGTTTCTTCCTCTCCTAAGTTAGTTTCTCTTGGAGGTAGTGAGGACTTAAATGAGAGGGACAATAGTAAAGAGCACTGAAGAAGGTCCTGAGCTTGCTCATTAGCATAGAACCTGTTATTCTCCTGTGTTCCTGGCATCTTCTATAAGGTCATTCTCTCAGAGTTTTCATGGTGCCCCCCCCAAACTTCCATCTATCGCAGTAAGTCTAAAAATCTAGAGTAATTATCCTTTCTTTCTTTCCCTCTCCAAAGGCAGTTATTTTAGTGGTGAGAAGATTTATCTCATCTACCTTCTATGGTTCAGGTAAAGATATATGGTTCTAGTTCCTATTGATTCATAATCTCCCATTCCTGGCTATTTCTTGGTCTTCCCTCCAAACGAAGGTACCTATCAACATCCTCCTGCAGGGGTCACAGATGCTGCAGATGCTAGAAAAATCCTTGAGGGATAAACTTCCTGAGTCCTTAAGTTGAAAATGGGTCATTCTTAAGGAAACAAGCAGTGAAACTGTACCCAGTCCCTCTAAGCCAGGGTATCAGTGGAGGTCTGGTGGGAACTGGAACTCCCATTACCATAATAACAGGTAGAGTCTATCTGATCTCACTGAAGGTTGAATGGGAAACCTGGGCTTCTATCTCCAGCTTACAGTAAGGAGATCCCTCCTCTTCCTACTCCTTCCTTTGTCAGAACAGTGTCAGAGAAAGCCAACCAAAATGGAAAATTTAAATAATATCCAGAGTCTCATAACATACTGTGCAATATGTCCAGGATTAAAAATGACTTATCATTAAAAACCAGGAAAAAAATGCAACTTGACTGAAAAATGAAAAATCAGCAGATACTAACAGTAGAATACACAGATTTTAGAATAAACTGACAAGGATTTTAAAGCATCCCTCATAAAATGTTTCAGTGGAAAATTACAAAAGCCCTTGCAACAAATAAAAAACTGGGGAGTAAAGAAAAGAGAGTTTCAGAGACCTACTGGACTATATTGAAAGGTCTAGCACTTGAATTATTATAGCCCAAAAAACAGAGGACACAGAGCGGAACTGAAAAAATATTTGAAAAAGTAATGGCTGAAAATTCCCCAAATTTACCAAAATGCATGACCTTACAGATTCAAGAAGCTTAGTGTAATCCCAACATGATAAGCCCAAAGAAATACATGCCAACACATATAATCAAACTTCTGAAAACTAAAGACAAAAGAAAAAATCCTGAAAGCAGCAAGAGGAAAACGATACCTTATTTACTGGGGGAAAAACCAATTTGAATGGCAGCAGATGTGTCATCAGAAAACATGGAGGCTAAAAGAATATGTTGTAGGTATTTCAAGGGCTAAAAAAAAAACTGTCAACCCAGAATTCTATACCCAGCAAAAATATCCATCAAGAATAAAGAGGAAATCAAGACACTCTCTGATAACGGAAAACTAAGAGAATTTGTTTCCAGCAGACCTATCCTAAAAGAATAGTTTAAAGAAATTTTCTAAACAGAAAGGAAACAACAAAAGAAGACATTTTGGAACATAAGAAGAATAGAATGGAAATTATAAATGAGGATAAATACAAAAGACTCTTCTTCTTGAGTTTTCTATATTATATTTAACTCTTGATATAAAAATTGTAACACTGACCAATGTGATTATCAATGTATGTAGAAGGAATACTTAATATTATATAATATATAGAATCTTACTATAATTGAAGGACGGTAATGGGACATCGATGTTGAGAGAGGTGAGAGTGGGTTTGACTATAAAGGGGTAGCACTAGGGGTGGTGGTATCCTGTATCTTGATTGTGGTGGTGTTTATATGAATCTACTGGATAAAATGCCATATGCACACATTGTGACAATGTCAATTTCGCTAGTTCTGACATTGTACTACAGTGACTTAAGATTTACTATTGGGGAATATTGGGTGAGACTGGATAGGGCCTCTTTGTATTATCTTTGCTACTTCATGTGAATGAATAAAAGTTTAAAAAAAATGAATGTTGGTTCATCCACATTCTAGAATGCTATGCAGTCATTAAGAATCATTTTTTAAAAGAAATATGGCTAAAATGTATTTATTTGATGAGAGGGCAACATATCAAAATCAAATACATCTGAAAATTTTCATTTTTGTAAAATGTATTGTGTTTGTACATGAATAGAAGGAAATCTATTAAATTTCGATCTTATTAAGTTTTACAATGGGAGAATTCATGATTTCTATTCATAAATTATAATTCTGACAATTTTACCATACAAATATTTTTTAAAAGATATATTTATTGGGAGCCCTGGGTGGCTCAGTCAGTTAAGCTTCTGACTCTTGATCAGCTCAGGTCACAATCTCAGGGTTGTGAGACTGAGCCCCATGTCAGGCTCTGCACTCAATGTGGAGTATGCTTGTTCCTCTGCCTGTTCCTCCCCCTGCTTGCTCTCTCTCTCTCTCCAAAATTTAAAAAAAAAATCTTTAAAAGATATATTTATTGAGGCAAAAATTAAAACCTAAAAACTATTTGGCATAAATGCTCATCAGGTACCTTCTAATCATAAAACTTCACTATTTCCTGGAAGTAATCCTTGTCCTTATCAAACATAGCTCTTTCGCATTCCTTTCTAAAAAGCTGACTCTCTCCCTTTCTTGGAATGCTGCAGGTTTATGGGACCATCTTTCACACAACCAGGGAAATCCATTCAAGCTAAAGGCCCTACTGGACAAAATACCTGATTTTAACACCCTCAGGAGCAGGTCAGGTGCCAGATGTGAAATGAATATGCTTCTGTGTTCGTATTTTCTATGTGCCTACCATGTCCCTAACAATGTGATGGACTCTAGGGATACAGAAATGAATCACAGTGATAGTGAACAAGTCCTTGTCCCCAAAAAATCCACAGCTTAGAAGAGAACATAGGAAAGTCCACAGACTAATTACAACATGGCATGAAATTTGCAGAAACCAAAGAATGAATGAGATAAACAGCACAGGTAGAAACTTAATTAAAACTATATGCAGTACACTTCCATATTCATTCATTGTTTTGATTTCAAAACAGGCCCCCAACACCATCCTGCTAATGCTAAAGACCAGACACACTTTGTCATTTCTTGCATCTGTTTTGTGGGAATAGAGTCAACCAATGGAAGGATGTGCTAACTTAAGATTATGTTGATTGCTTAGGTAAGAAGCTGATCTTTTTTTAAATACATTAGAGGAAAATTAATATACTAGGCTATAATTAATGTAGCAGGCTATACTTCCAAATTGTAATAAAGCAATAATAATTTTTAACTCCTAACCTAAGGGAAAAATCTATTTCCTACTTTTAAAAATGCCAACTTTTATATACATATATATGTATGTATATAAATATATAAATATACATATATATTTATATGTATATAAATATATATATTTATATTTACATACACACACACACCACATCTTCTTTATCCATTCAAGTTGATAGACATTTGGGCTGTTTCCATAATTTGGCTATTGTAGATAATACTGTTATAAACATCAGGGTACATGTATCCCTTTAAATTAGTATTTTTGTAAACCATACCAACTCATTCACACTAACTCACAACTTCTCATTGTGATACTGCCTTCCCATTGAGATGCTGCACGTTATTGAAACCTACTGTCATTAACAAGGTCAATAAAATAAGGCAGAAAAAAACTATATGTGGTGGAGGTTTCAGGGAGATGTTCAGAGATGGTCCTAGTGGAAATTTTACCAAAGCTGTATGCTGAAATAAGATTTTTTTTACATGGTGGTAAGGTAGGATGAAATTCAAAGCAGAGAAAATAGCAACTGCAAAGCATAAGGCCTGAAAAAACAGAGTAAATTAAAGAAAATTAAGGAGTAAAATGACATGGTTGCATTTTTAATTTCCATCATCAAAGAAAGATGTCGTTTTCAGTATATAGATCTTTCATCACCTTCGTTAAATTTATTCCTAAGTATTTAATTATTTTTGATGCTACTATGAATGAAATTTATTTTATATTTTTTTAGTTAGTTCATTGTTAATGTATAGATATACCATTGATTTTTGTATGTTGATTTTGTATCCTGCCACTTTACTGTAGTCATTCATTAGTTCTACCAGGTTTTGGTCATTTTTAGTATTTTCCATATAAAGATTGTTTTATCTGCAAACAACGACAATTTTACATCTCCTATTTCTTCTTCTTGTCTGACTCCTCTAGTTAGGACTTCTAATACCAGATAATACCTTGTCTCCTTCCTGACCTTAGAGGCAAAGCTTTGAAGCTTTCATCATTGACTATATTAATTGTGGATTCATCATATATGGCCATTATTTTTCTTTTAAGATTTTATTTATTTGTCAGAGAGAGAGCAAGCGAGAGCGAGCACAGGCAGACAGAGTGGAAGGCAGAGTCAGAGGGAGAAGCAGGCTCCCTGCGGAGCAAGGAGCCTGATGTGGGACTCGATCCCAGGACGCTGGGATCATGACCTGAGCCGAAGGCAGCTGCTTAACCAACTGAGCCACCCAGGCGTCCCATATATGGCCATTATTATAATGAGGTATACTCATATACTCATATATAATCATATAATTTTTACCTTTCCTTTTTTAACAGAGCATATCACATTTATTTGCATATATTGAATCACCCTTGCATTGCAGGAGTAAATCTCATTTGATCATTGTATACATTCCTTTTAATGGGTTCTTGGATTTGGTTTGCTAATATTTTGTTGAAAAATCATAGGAAGACATGAATAATATTTGAATAAATATTACATGAATAAATATTTTCCAAATAAATCTAGATGGCCAACAGACACATCAAAAGATGCTTAATATCTTGAAGGGACGGGGGGTGGGAGGGTGGGGGAGCCAGGTGGTGGGTAGTATGGAGGGCACGCATTATATGGAGCACTGGGTGTGGTGCAAAAACAATGAATTCTGTTACGCTGAAAAGAAATTTTTAAAAAAGATGCTCAGTATCACTGATTATCAGTGATATCAGGGAAATATAAATCAAAACTACAATGAGATGTTACCTCACATCTGTCAGAATGGCTTAAATCAACAACATAAGAAACAATCGGTGTTGGAGAGGGTGTGGAGAAAGGGAAACTCTCTTATACTGTTGATGGGAAAGCAAACTGGTGCAGCTATTCTGGAAAACAGTATGAAGGTTCCTCAGAAAGTTAAAAATAGAACTACCCTATGATTCAGCAATTGCACTACAAGGTGTTTACCCAAAGAAAACAAAAATACTAATTCAAAGGGATACATGTACCCCAATATTTATAACAGCAATATCTACAATAGCCAAATTATAGAAACAACCCAAGTGTCCACCAACTAATGAATGGATAAAAAAGTGGTATACGTATGCTGTGGAATATTACTCAGTTATTAAAAAAAGAATGAAACCTTGTCATATGCAATGTTGTGGATGGAGCTAGAGAGTATGATGATAACTGAAATAAGTCAGTCAGGGAAAGACAAATACCATATGATTTCACTCATATGTGGAATTTAAGAAACAAATGAGTATTATTCTATCTTCTTGATGAATTAACCCTTTTATCATTATATAAGACCTCTTTGTCCCTTGTAACCATTTTGGGCTAAAGTCTATTTTGTCTAAATACAGCTACCCCTGCTCTCTTCTGATTTCCATTTGCATATCTTTTTTGTTCCTTCACTTTGAGTAGAAGTGTTTCCTTAAGGATGAAGTGAGTCTCTTGTAGGTAACATATAGTTGGTCTTGATTTTTTTTATCTATCCAGCCACTCTATGTCTTTTGATTGGAGAATCAATCCATTTACATTTGGAAGAATTAACAACGGGTAAGAACTCACTAATGCCATCTCATCGTGTTCTGCTCTTCATAATTCCCTTGTTCTCTTTTTCCTCTCTTGTTGCCTTCCTCTGTAAAACTGGTGGTTTTCTGTAGTAGTAAGCTTTGATTCCCTTCTCTTACCTATTCTAAATGTACTGTAGGTTTTTGCTTTTCGTTGTCATGGGGCTTACATAAAATACAGATATAATGATCTGTTTTACTCTGATAACAACTTAACTTTGATCACCTACTAAACCTCCCCTTTTAGTTCCTTTTCTTTTCTGTTTTCATTGTCATAAGTTACATTTTTATATCAGGTATCCATTAACAAATTTGTACTTATACCTATTTGTAATGGTTTTGTCCTTTAACCTTTATATTTAAAGTGCTTAATCACCACCATATTACAGTATTAGTGTTCTGAATCTGAATACTTATATGATGGGGCGCCTGGGTGGCTCAGTGGGTTAAAGCCTCTGCCTTCAGCTCAGGTCATGGTCTCGGGGTCCTGGGATCGAGCCCCACATCGGGCTCTCTGCTAGGCAGGAAGCCTGCTTCCTCCTCTCTCTCTGCCTGCCTCTCTGCCTACTTATGATCTCTCTATGTCAAATAAATAAGTAAATAAAATCTTAAAAAAAAAATCCCTATCATCTTAAAAAAAAAAAAAGAATGAATACTTATATGATTACATTTACCAATGTGTTGTATTTTTTCATGTTTCATGTTACTAATTAGCATTGTTCCATCTCAGTTTAAAGATCTTTCAGCATTTTAAAAAATATTTTATTTTTTATTTTTGTTTTATTGTATTTTTTTAAATTTATTTATTTGTCAGAGAGAGAGAGAGAGAGCACACAGGCAGGCAGAGTGGCAGACAGAGGGAGAGGGAGAAGCAGGCTCCCTGCGCAAGGAGCCTGATGTGGGACTCAATCCCAGGACACTGGGATCATGACCTGAGCCAAAGGCAGCTGCTTAACCAACTGAGCCACCCAGATGTCCCAAATGAATTTATTTTTAAGTCCTCTCTACACCCAATGTGGGGTTCAAACTCACAATGCTGAGATCAAGAGTTCCATGCTCTACCGAATGAACCATCCACGTGCCCTGCCTTTCAGCATTTCCTTTTAAGGCAGGTCTAGGGGGTAATGAACTCCATCAGCTTTTGTTTGTTGGGAAAGTCTTTATCATGCACCATTTCTAAAAAAACTTTTCTGGGTAAAGTATTTTTGGTTGGCAGTTTCTTTCAGCATTTTGAATATATCATTCCATTCCCTCTGGTCTGCAAGTTTTCTGCTGAGAAATCTGCTAGTATTCTTATGGAGGCTCCCTTATAGATTACAAACTGGTTTTGTCCTGTTTCTTTTATAAGATTCTCTCTTTGCCTTTTGACAGTTTTATTATAATGTTTCTTAGAGTGGTGCTCTTTAAGTTCATTTTGTTATGTGACTTATGAGCTTCATAAACTTGGGTATCCAAATTTCTCCTCAGATTTGGGGAATTCTTGCCATTATTTCTTTAAATAGCTTTTTGTGCTTTTCCCTCTCTTCTACTCTAGAACTCCCCAAATTCACAAATGGGTTCTTTTAGTAGTATCCCATAGATCATGTAGGCTTTCTTCACTCTTTTTCATTCTTTTTATTTGTGTTGTTTTGATCAGTTTCAACTGATCTGACTTTGAGCTCACTTATTCTTTCTTCTGCCTGATTTAGTCTGCTGTTGAAGTGCCCTATCAAATCCTTCAATGCAGCCATTGTACTCTTCACCTCCAAAATTTCCATTTGGTTCTTTTTTGTTTTCTATCTTTGTTGACCTTCTTATTTTGTTCTTGTACTCTCCTGATACTGTTAAATTGTTTATCTGTGTTCTGTTTTGATTCGTTGAGCATCTTTTGATAAATTACTTTGAAGTCTTTGTTAGGAAATCCCTGGATCTCCATTTCTTTGGAGCCAGTTACTAGAGGTTTACTGGGTTCTTTCAGTGGCATCATGTTTCCCCAATTTTTCATGATCCCTGTAGCCTTATGTAAATGCTTTCACATATGAAGAAACAGTCACCTCTTCCATGATTTTGGTAGGAAAGACTTTAATCTGTGAGTGGGGCATGCTGAGTATGCTGGGACCCTAGGTCTAGTGGTTAAGGGCACCATGCGGGCAGCATGTGGTGGTATCAGGTTCATGGAGAGGACTGCCTCTTTGACTCTTGCCAATGGGGTCCTCAGTGGTAGCTTCAGGATCAGGTTCAGGCCCACAGAGGCTAGAGCCAGTGCTGGGAGCACACATATCTGTGGGGCCCAACTGCAGGTGTCTCTGTTGTGGCAGGGGACAATTTCAAATACATAACATAGTGGTGGGGGAGACAGGCAGTTAGGGCCAGGGACAAATGCAGGTCACTGGCAGCAGTGGGGGCCGTGGCTGTTGGCATGTACTACCATGGTTGCTGAGTCTTGGCCACAGGTGCACAGCAGTGGAGGTTGGTGATGAGGGTCAGATTGGGGGCATGCAGGTGTATAGCTAGAGAAGCCAGGTGCAGATGATTGCAGTATTGCAGGCCCGTGACAGGAAACAGTCTGATCTAGGCATACAAACAGTTGTAGGGAACCTAATTATTTGGTGTACTCTCTCAAGGCTGCACAGTCTCTGTCTCAGCATTCAAATGGCAGCAGAAGGCAGTGACAATTGGGCAAATGCTGGGTGATGGGTGTCAGCTGCAGTGGTCTAGGCTGATGTGTTATAGTCATGCAGCCACAGAGCCCTGGGATGACTAATGGTGAAGTTCCCTGGCTCCAGCAGTGGCCAGTAGAGGAGGGAGTTAGGAGGGATTCAGGTGGCTGGCATCAGAGAATATGAATACTTATGGAGCAAAAGATGGTGAAATCGACAGAAGGTCCACAGTGGCTGTGCTGGTCATTGGTTTCTTTAGTGGAAAAAGCTGCTGGTTTGTCTGCAGAGCAGATCATGTTGAACCATGGTTCACTCCCACTACATGGCTGATACTAGTAGTTTCTTCATTTCTTTCTTGTTCCTAGCTATCTCTAAACATCTTGGTTTTTGCCAGTCTAGGTGAGATGAAACAGAAGTGGGATCTTCATGTAGTGCCTCCAAAGTCCGGGGAAGCTGGTTATTCACCCTGATATTTCTTTCCTGGTTGCAGGGTAGAGAAAGCTAGGGAGTTTCCTCTTGGCATTGAGCAATGCCAGCCTGGGGCGATGGATAATGCAGGCAAAAAGAATCTGTCTTCTTTTTTTTTTTTTAATTAAATTAATTTATTTACTTTCAGAAAAACAGTATTCATTATTTTTTTCACCACACCCAGT
This sequence comes from Mustela erminea, assembly GCF_009829155.1. Classification (NCBI taxonomy): domain Eukaryota; kingdom Metazoa; phylum Chordata; class Mammalia; order Carnivora; family Mustelidae; genus Mustela; species Mustela erminea. The sequence goes on along the minus strand of NC_045622.1, from coordinate 102,167,794 downwards.
GCTCCATGCAATCTGTGCCCTCTATAATACCCACCACCTGGTACCCCAACCTCCCACCCTCCGCCACTTCAAACCCCTCTGTTCTTCTTCAGAGTCCATGAGAGACTATGGACTCTGAAGAATCTGTCTTCTTCCTCTTTTTGTACAGTTGGTCTTGGGTTTTTATTCCACCGTGCTGCTGAAGGTCCTCAAGTGGACTTCATAACTCTCCCAGAGTTATTTTTGTTCATGGGTAGATGTCTAATTGTAGATCTTTGTGGTGGGACAGAGGCTGGGTTCTCCTACACTGCCACTTTGGTGACATCACGTTTAAAAATAAAGTTTGATCAGTAGTATCCTTGCTGAATAGGAAATGTATTTTTGTTTAATACTTTCCAGATATCATAGGGGAAAATAGCTTTCGGATTCTGTACTGCTTAAAGTAATATCTTCCTCTTTTCTTCAATAATCCCATATCCGTTTTTGAAAATTTTGCCAGATATATTTGAATGAGTATGTTAGTTTCATGAAATTACAGTATGTTTAACAATGGTATGATTTCTTTTTAAAGAAGAAAGCATATTTAGTTCATCACCCTTTTCTGGGTTACATCATTTAGAGATAGACTTTGTAATCCTATTATCTGTATCAATTTTAATAAAGACATGTCTTTAAGCCTACATATTTTTAAAATCTTTGCCCTAAAGCAAGATATGCTCTTTTGGTCAAAGATTGTGCTTGTTAATTATCATTTTCCATAAGCTGGCTGGATTGGGTTGGTCACAGCCTCAAGTCTGGCTGCTGACACTAGCTTTATTTGGACTGTTTTTTTGTTAACTGCTGATGGAAGCAGATTGAGCAATGTAGAAGTCACAGTGTTCTCAAGAGTAGAAAGAAAAGGCAGTGCATAGTCACTTCTCAAGCTTCTCAATAAGTTTTAGGGAGATAAAGAAATATGGTCATTTTTGTTTGTTTGAAATTTTAAAGCAATAGCTGAGTTAGGAATACTTTTGTTCAAACATTTTTTGTTATTAATTAAATAAGGGAGTCCTTGACCCTACAATATAAATAATTCCTAAATAAACTCAATATGCCAACACAAAATACTAATAGCTTAGTATTTAAAAACATCACAGTATAATGAAATCCTGAAAACTAGTACAGCAAATCACTAAGTACAAACATTTTGGTTCATTTTACTTTTCCCAACCTAAACAGGAGATCTCAGATAACCTTGATCACTACACCACTACTTACCAAAGACACTCCAAGAAATACCAGGAATTCCTAGGCTCACCAGAAGTCATCAACTGGACACATTTGTAGATTCAAAGTACAGGGACTGGATGTGTGCTGGCTGCTGATTTGTTCTGTGTTTACAACTACAGGGTCACGTTTCAGCAGCAGCCCTACATCCCTTCTATCTCTACTCCAAGTCTATGTCCAATATTTATCTCAGCTGCCACCACCTCCACTGAACCAAAACTTGAAGACTGCATTGTAGGGTTCTTATAGGAAATCACGAGCAATATAATTTTTTTTAATAGCTGAAGACTTGTGACTTATTCTCCAGGAACTAACAGACAGCATGAGTAGAAGAGTTTCCCTCTGTCTCATTTCAATTTTTTCATTCTGTCACATTTATAAAGGAGGAATTCAGTGGTTAAGAATATGCTCTTTGGAGTCAAACTACCTAAGATTGTGACTTTGCTGGGATCTAGCTGTGTGATCTAGGGTAAGAAACAATCACTCTATAGATAAGGCTTTTTTTAAAATGAGGATTATGGTAATATAGAACTATTTAAAGATTAAATGAGATCTTGAATGAGAAGTGCTTAGCACTGTGCCTTTTTACCAGTTAGGTTTTCAAACCATGCCCACATAGTGCCTTAAAACATTAATTTTTAGTTCTCAATTTTGTGGGTCAGCAGATTGTACTGGACCCAACTGCTTGTCTTCTTCTGCTTGTCTCTTCTAGATTCACCCATGTGGCTGCAGCCAGCTTGGGGCATCTCTGAGCCGGGAAGACCAGGTTAGTCCTAATTCCACATCTGGCTGGTGATGCTGGCTTTGTCTGGTCTGGCTGCTGATTGGGCTGAAGGAAGTGTATTGGGCAGCATATAGAAGTCACAGAGCTTCAAGGGCAGAAAGTGAAGGCCTTCGTGCAACCATTTTTCAAGCTTCTCCCTGGGAAATGTTTTTATTGTTCCACTGGCCAAAGCAAGTTTTGTGGTCGAGCCCAGACTCAGTCCAACAGGGAAAATCAGGACAGTGAAGAAGGAACAAACTGAGTCCACTGTAGACTTTGAAGTCCAAACTTCAATAAAGTTTTTTTTTTTTAATGGAAGACTTTTTTTTTCTTTTTTTTTTAAAGATTTTATTTATTTATTTGACAGAGATCACAAGTATGCAGAGAGGCAGGCAGAGAGAGAGAGAGAAGGAAGCAGGCCCCCCGCGGAGCAGAGAGCCCGATGTGGGGCTCGATCCCAAGACCCTGGGATCATGACCTGAGCCGAAGGCAGAGGCTTTAACCCACTGAGCCACCCAGGCGCCCCTCAATAAAGTTTGATTATTATGTTTACACCTCATGCCCTGGGACAGCCACAGCTGTACTGTGATACGTTCATGAATTGTAGTGTTATCCCAATTTTAAATTTTTAAAAATGGAGTGATTTAGCATTGCCCTACAGAGGCCACGTCATGACCAAACACATGGTTTGATGTTAAACCCACAAGCATACCAGATCCTTGGCAGCTTTTCTCTGACACTGAAATAAACAGGTTCATCTCCTATGATTTCTCCTTTTCCCTGTGTAGGTTCACAGTCCACCCTGAATGAGGTGAGAGAAAACGTTGCAGCTGTCAAACTAGGCAAGCTCAAGCAAACACAATGTGTTCTCTGTGTGATCTCTGAGAGAGCAAAGAAGCTGGTCCCTTCCCAGATGGATGCAAAGAACTTAGCTCCAGTGGTGGCAAACCCAGGCACCTGGGAGTTTGACAGCGATTGCTCTCCACTATCCTGTCTCTCACTACGGATGGAGCTTGCATATTAGGGTTCAAAGACTGCCACCAAAAAATCAATACACACTAGAGTGGCTTAAAACAAGAGAGATTTATTCCTTCACAATTCTGGAGGCCAGAAGGCTGAAGCCAAAAGATCAGCCACCCCCATGTTCCCTTCAAACCTCTAGGAGATAATCTGTCCTTTTGAGTGGACATAACTTTCAATCCACTTATACCTCCCAAAATCCTCTTCTGGCTTTAGTTCTGACCTCCATACCATTTTCTGCAAAGGAGCCAGAGTAATCTTCTTTTTAAAAATGTCAATTAAGGGCACCTGCATGGCTCAGTTGGTTGAGTGACTGCCTTTGGCTCAGGTCCTGATCCCGGACTTCCAGGATCTCGTCCCGCATCAGAGTCTGCTTCTCCCTCTGACCTTCTCCTCTCTCATGTTCTCTCTCACTCATTCTCTCTCAAATAAATAAAGTCTTTTTTTTTTAATGTCAATTAAGCCATGTACCTCCCCTGCTTAAAAGACTCTAGTACTTACCCCTCACCTTACAATCACGCTAAACTCCTTAACAGCCCTGTAAGAGCCAGCATCCACCTGCCTCTTCAGACCTCACCTCCTGTCTTGCTTAATGCCCCCAACACCACCAGCCTCCTTCCTGCTACCTGATCATCACAAGCTTGGGCCCTTGGAATCAGCTCTCCCCTCTGGCCAGGGGTACATTTTCCCCCTGACCCCACCTCATCTTTGCACGCATGACTTCTTTTGTTGTTCAGGACTGCTCAAATCCCACCTCACCAGAGAGTCCTGGCTAACCCCCCCGACCTAACGTCACCCCCCAGTTATTTTCCACACAGGGCAGTGTTACTTTCCTCATATGACTTATAATTATTTGAAATTAGCTACTGTAATTAACTTACTTATTTGATGTTTGAATCTACACTCCCTAACCCCAAACAGTATTACAAGCCCCACAAGAGCAGACACCTTCTCTGTCTTATTCACTGATAGATCCTCAACAGCTGGAATAGTGCCAGGTACACAGCAAGTGGTTACCGAGTACATGTTTAATGAATTCACATCACAGAACAAAAGATTTCCAATAAAGAGAATTTATTATTTTTATTTTTTTAAGATTTTATTTATTTATTTGACAGACAGAGATCACAAGTAGGCAGAGAGGCAGGCAGAGAGAGGGGAAGGGAAGCAGGCTCACCGCCAAGCAGAGAGCCTGATGTGGGGCTCGATCCCAGGACCCTGGGATCATGACCTGAGCCGAAGGCAGAGGCTTTAACCCACTGAGCCACCCAGGCACCCCTCCAATAAAGAGAATTTAAACAAATTATATATTCCCCCCACTGATGTCCAGTCTACCACTGAACAGAATTAGGAACTGATGTGGAGATTTGATCTGGAGACGCCCACTCCCATGGCTCTGTGTGTTAGTACGCATGGAAGAGCTTTACCCATGCTGTAGCCCATGACAACCTAGGAAGCACCTCTACCTCTAGAGTCTCCCTGGATCCATTTGTCTACACTGAAAGACAGACAGGACAGGAGACATTATAACCATTTCCCTGATGGAAGACAGGTCCAGTTGATGGAACAGCTTATCTAGCTCATGCAGGTGGTTAAGGGCATAACTGAGGCTCACGTCTACATCTCCTGTTTCCACACTGTGGGCTCCTTCCAGAAACTTCCCGAAGCCCTTCTCCAGCAGACTTCAGACTTCAGTGTCCTGTAAGGGGGCCTCTGCCCGCACTGCCCCTCACTGCCTCTCCCTGGACTTGAGCTCTCCACAGTGGCCAAGGAGCCTCTGACACCAACAGACACAGCTCTGGTTGGACGGCTTGCTAGTGTGTGCATTGGGGGCACTTCTCTAATTGTTTATAAAACATTTTTCCTTCTGTGTGAAATGAGGATAAGAATGTCTGTCCTGTCTAGCTTGAGGCTTACTGCAGCTAATTTCTGTGGGATGCTTACTAACCTGCCATGACTGGTTCTAAGCACCCACATCCATTGGCTTTCAGCTTCCCAGTGATCCTGTAAAGGAGGTATGCCTGTCTATAAGATGAGGAAGCAGAGGAGGAGAGAGAAGGAGTCATCTGCCCAAAACCACACAAGCAGTCAGATTATGAACCCAGCCACTCTGGCTGCAGAGCACAGACCCTGAGGACATGTTCCTATTTGCCTCTTAGGACAATCGGGGGGGGGGGGGGACAAATATAACATTTCACAGTATGTGTGATATTATGGGCTGTTCTTTCCCCTTGTTCCCAGGAAAACCAAGAGATGTTTCAACTCTCCTCCCTGGATATACTCACACTTGTTTGGTGAATAAATCCTGGCATTTTGGTGGCAATGAGAGGAGCCAGAGATCCGTTGAGTGATGATTCTGGGCCGTCCCCCACCTTCTGCCTGCTGGGGCAGGAGGGGACCCCTGTATCCTGGAGCCTGATGGACCAGACAGGTAAACTGCGGATGGCAAGTAGTGGGCCTGAACACCGGGTCCAGAGCCTTGTGTCCTAGGTCCCCCTTGCCCATTTCCAGGCTCTGGGACTGGAAGGAGCCAGCCACATCATGCGAAGCCTGAGCCATACCCTGCAGAATGTCCCCGTGCTCTGAGACCGGAAACAGTGGAACTGTGTGCCTCTCTGATGTAGCCCTAAAGTACTGGGTGAACTGCTGGGGGACAGACGGCTGGGTGGAGAAAAAGAATCAACTGTAATCAGTGGTAACAGAGTGGACTCCCAGCTCTGGGGAAGCAGTGCCAGTGAGCAGGACAGCCTGGGTTTTCCCACACTTCCCACGCTCAACTACATCACAAGATCCCCTCAGTGCCCTCTGTACAAAGCAGGCCAGATGCTCTTTGTCCCATCTTATAATCAGTGCCAGACTGTCCAGGAACTCCTAGCTCATGGACCTTGGCCAATTGGCCAGGAAGTTTTAATATTTTGTGGGTTCTATGATTTTCCCCTTTGGCTTTCTATGGCTTTTTTTTCTTTCTTTCTTTGATTATTGGCTGGATAGTGGCCTGTCTTCCGAGTAGGACTTTGCAAGAGAATGCTTTCCACGTCATCTCTCAAGCCTTGTATTATAATCATGTGAAATATATTAAACACACACACACACACACACACACACACACACTCACACACACACACACTATACATATCTGCTGCAGTAGAGAGAATTAAAAGAAAAAGACAAGACTGACTACTGTTAATATCTTCCTTTGCAACTCCTACCCCATGAAAGAGATAAAGGCTGAGAGCTTCCTTCAATGCCCTCCCCCTGGCCCCATATAATAGAGATTACTTGCTTGGTTGCAGCCGCTTAATATAGGGGACCCATGAAGGTCGAGGAACGTAGGAGAGAAAGAGGTAGGTGTCTATGATCAGGGACAGGGTTGTGGAGACTGTATAGGGTGGAGCCTGGGGTCTCACTTGGAAGCAGCACTCCGCTCCAAGATATTTGAACCCTCTGCAATGCCGAGACTCCTGAGGGAGTCTCACAAGTGGAGGAGGCCACCAGAGAAGTCACCTGAATCTCCCTAGGAAGGCTACCCCCAAAGTGCTGAAGAAGCAGCATCTACTGGAAGGAGAAAAGAAAGAATGTTTCCAGTTTGAGGCTTGGGACCACCACAGCCCAATTCCTTAACCCAAAGTAAGAGCTGTATTTCTTATACTTGAGAACCAGCTAAAAACCACCACCACCTCCAGAAGTGCCCAGAAGTCAGCAAAAGCAGAGGGGCTTGTGATACTGATTAGGGAGAGAAGATTGCCATGGTGGGTTATTAGAGTTGTTGACTCTAACAGGAATCAGGAGGAGACAGGAGAGGGAAAAGGTTTGTGTTTGTCACCATGATAGGATCCAGCTAATCCGACATATGACAGTTACATCAGCAATTTCATAACTTCAAGAGGGGAATGCTCACTAAAGCCACATCGCAGGATTGGAGCTATAAACATTATCCAGTTCTCCTGTCATATAATTCTTCAGCTACATCCAGGCTAATCAACTGACTGGGCTTTAAATTATTTAGATATATAAACATATTTCTCAATTTAAATGTAGAGCCCCTTGAATTTAATTTTTCTTTCTCTTGTCTTTTCCTTATTTTCTTTCCCTCTCTCTCCCTATCCTTTCCCTTCCCTTCCTAGAGCCTAGCTGTGTGGGGCTGGGTGGATAAGCTGGCCAGTCTCATTTCAGTTACTTGAGTGTGAGCCTGAAGACACAGATGGCCTAGTTGCAGGGGATCTGGGTTGGCAGTTCTCATGGATCAGTCTCTGGTTCCAATTCTGCTACAAGCTCCCCAGCAGGGGTACTGGCAGCCACCTGCAAGAACCCAAAGCCATCCACCTGCAGCTATAGCGCCATGTTGATGGCAGGGTTGATGGGGCTGATGGCCAGGTCTCAGCCATGAACGCAGATCTCACTACATGAGTTCTGACCCACACCCCCTCTGTCCAGCAGCTCCTGACAGAAGTCTTCATGTGGACATAAATGCTACTGGGTCTCCAGGGCAGGCAGTGGGGGAGCTGCTCCCAAAAGGTGTGCTCCACCGGGTCCAGCTTAGCCTCCACAGCCTTACCAGGCTCTTGGTGGCCTCTGTGCTGCCTGCCTCTCCCTGGACCATGTGCCCTCGCCCTCCATACACACAGGCCTGCTCCCCTGCCAGTACACTCAGCATGGCCCCCAACCCCCAAGAAGGTAGGAGAAGGAAAGCATGTGATGGGAACTCCAGGTGCCAGGCGCCCTGCTGGCACCAGGTCCTGAACCCACTTCTGAGCAAGCACCAAAATGCATGGGTTCTAAGAAATGCAAATAAAACACACCTCTGTAGCAAATGAAATGTTTCATTCTTTCATAGTCTTAGGATCATAGAACTACTAAGGATATTTAAAATGAATAGAATTTTGGATATTTCATGTGGTTTTATCATTATCATCCCACTGCCACCCGTCCTTGAGTCAGAAAACATCTTCTACCTAAGTGGACACCTTCAGCCAAGGAATCAAAATTCCCTTCAAAGGAACCACCTGAGCACCCCTAAAATAAAATTCTCTCCAAATGATGACTTGAGCCCTACTACTCAGTGGGAGAATCAGTAGAACCTGTAGGATCATATTTGGAATGGACATTCTCTGTTTTTTTTTTTTAACATTTTCTTTTAAAGATTTTATTTATTTATTTGACAGAGAGAAATCACAAGTAGATGGAGAGGCAGGCAGAGAGAGAGAGGGAAGCAGGCTCCCTGCTGAGCAGAGTGCCCGATGCGGGGCTCGATCCCAGGACCCTGAGATCATGACCTGAGCCGAAGGAAGCGGCCTAACCCACTGAGCCACCCAGGTGCCCCGACATTCTCTGTTTTAATTTTGTTCTTGTTTATTTTTAAATTCTCTCTTTGTTTCACTAGAAAGGATCAATGATGCTTAGTTTTATTTTTTGTCTCTTTTTAAAATTTAAATTCAATTAGCCAACATATAGTACATCATTAGTTTTTGATGTAGTGTTCAGTGATTCATTAGATGATCACTTTTAAACATTAAAAGTGTGCAAGTTGCTTTGTTCCAGTAAAAGTAAATTTGTACACACACACAAAAAAAGTGTTACCACTAGAATCACTGCCAACACACCCAAGTCCCCCACCACAAGGCTACTTACCCAGAGTCAAGGTCAGTGCATATGACTAGTAGAATCCAAGTCTTGTGTCCATGTCCTGGCTCTAAAGGAGGCTAGAAGACCATGTAGTCAACACTTTCAACTACTTCAATATTGGGAGAATGGTTTTGCCTTGGAGGATGGAGGATGGGAACATGCTGCAAATACTAAAGAAAAAAAAAAAAAGGCTTTTACATTTGAGTATCTGAGAGAGAATGACAAAGGCAAGGGGTAGTAAACCCTCCCCCAACACATACCATCCATCCAGAATGGATTATTCTGAAACAAACTTCAGATATCATATCACTGCACCTGCAAATACTTCACTATGTGTCTGTAAAAGATGACTTTTGAAAATATATCCAATGCCATCAACATGGATAGAAAAGTTAATCTCTTACTGTTACAGAACATCCTGTCAGGGTTCAATTTACCTATAAGCTTCTCTTTACGGTTCATTTGAACCAAAATTCAAAGATTTTTTACTCCTTTTTTAAAAAAAAAATTTATTATATTCAGTTAGCCAACATATAATAGATCTTTAGTTTCTGATGTAAGGTTCAATGATTCATTAGTCGCATATAACACCCAGTGCTCATCATAACACATGGCCTCCTTAATGCCCATCATGCAGCTACCCCATTCCCCTACCCACTTCCCTTTCCACAATCCTCAGTTTGTTTCCCAGAGTCCATAGTCTCTCATGGTTTGTCTCCCTCTCTGATTTCCCCTCCTGTTTTTCCTCCCTTCTCCTATGGTCCTCTCTATTATTCCTTATGTTCCACGTGTAAGTGAAACCATATGATAATTGTCTTTCTCTGATTTAGTTATTTCACTTAGCATAATACCCTCCATAATCCCCATAATCCAATTCCATTCATGTTGATGCCAATGGTGGGTATTCATCCTTTCTGATGGCTGAGTAATATTCCATTGTATATATGGACCACATCTTCTCCATCCTCTCATCTGTTGAAGGACATCTCAGCTCTTTCTACAGTTTGGCTATTGTGGTCATTGCTGCTATGAACATTCAAGTGCACGTGCCCCTTCTTTTCACTCCATCTGTATCTTCGGGGTAAATACCAGTAGCGCAATTGTTGGGTCATAAGGTAGCTCTATTTTTAACTTCTTGAAGAACCTCCATACTGTTTTCCAGAGTGTCTGGACCAGCTTGCATTCCCATCAACAGTGTAAGAGGGTCCCCCTTTCTCCACATCCTTGCTAACATTTGGTATTTCTTGCCTTGTTAATTTTGCCATTCTAACTGGTATAAGGTGGCATCTCAGTGTGATGTTGATTTTGTTTCCTTGATGGATAATGATCATGAACATTTTTCATGTGTCTGTTAGTTGCTTGTATGTCTTCTTTGGAGAAGTGTCTGTTCATGTCTTCTGTCCATTTACTGACTGGATTATTTGGTTTGGGGATGTTGAGTTTGAGAAGTTCTTTACAGATCTGGGCTATAGGCCCTTTGCCTGTATTGTCATTTGCAAATGTCTTCTCTCATTCTGCAGGCTGTCTCTTAGTTTTGTCGACTGTTTCCTTTGTTGTGCAGAAACTTTTTATCTTGACGAAGTCCAAAAAGTTCATTTTTGCTCTTGTTTCCCTTGCCTTTGGAGATGTGTCTTAATAGAAGCTTCTGGTTACTGCTTATGTTCTCCTCTAGGATTTTGATGGATTACTGTCTCGCCTTGAGGTCTTTCATCCATTTTGAGTTTAATCTTTGTCTCACTCCTTTTTAAATCTCCATTCAAATTATGTGTTGACAAAAACTGTTTGTCCAGTAGACTTTCCCACATTCTGGATTTGTTTAACCTGTTCTTCTTAAGCCTGTATGTATGTTTTTCAACAAACTATAGTCTCTGCACTCTCTGCGAACTTGCAGTTAGATTGAGAACCTTACTCAGGATCAGGTTTAATTCTATAGCAAGAGCACTGCATAACTGGGGCTGTGACCTTCCTACTCCATCACACTGGGGGCACATCAAGTGTGACTGTCTTTCTTTGATGGTTAGTGTTGATTAGTGAGTCCTAACTTTTCGTTAGGCTTTTCCAACCATTATAAAGTTCCCCATCAGCTATTTACTTATTTAGTTTTAGGAGTCACCAATGACATTCACCTGAGTGCATTCACTTACAGTTAAAAAATGGTGATTTTTTTAAATTAATAGACTTTTTAAAAAAGATTTTATGTATTTATTTAGACAGAGGTGGTGGGCGGTGAAGGGAGAGGGAGAGAGAGAGAGAGTCTCCAGCAGACTCTATGCTAAGCATGGAATCCTACTGTGAGGTTCCAATCTATGACCCTGAGATCATGACTTGAGTCAAACCAGAGTCAAATGCTTAACCGATTGAGCCACTCAGGTGCCCCAATATGCTTAATTTCTTAGAGTTTCTTGAGCAGTCTTAAGAATTTCCAGGTAATGCTGGCAATGCTGTTTGGGGGACCAACCTTTGAGAATCACTGCTCCAAATCGAAGTCTAGGTGCAGGCTCCACAGCACCATCCGGCCTTCAGGCAACTTGGACCATCGATGCTGTTTCCTTCAAAACCATGCTCCAAAGAAGTGCCATCCAGCAGACATATAACACAAGCCGAAATTGGTGATATTCTGATTCTCTCCTTCCTTCTGCATTCACCAGCTAGAATTCTCATCTAAAGAGCTATCCCATAAGATTTGTTTGGTGAGACAGCACAGTCAGAATCAATTCTTAACTCTTCATTTACCAGTTTTTAGAACAATGAGTTGGTTAGTGACAATCTTTATATTTTTGGCATCATTATGAACCCTTGGGTTTTATCTGATTTGAAAACTTGGTCGGTGCAAGCCCCTTAATGTTAGCTTCTGAACCCTTTAACATGATTCCTGTTCTTTTCCTTTCCTTCAAGTTCAAAAAACATTCCAGGCTTATCTTGTTCATTTCCTTTCTCAGACCTGGAATCAACCATTTCTGCAAGGGCAATGGTTTCTTTCATAGGGAAATTATCTTAAGAGATCAGAACCGGGGTTGGTCATTGTTTTGGGGCTTTCTCCAGGTGGATATGAAAAATATGTGGGATCTGAGAAATACATATTTGCACTTTCTTTTTCCTAAGGGAAAAGTTCATCATGAGTCCATGCTGGTATTTCCAATGCGAGTTTCAGATTACATGACTTTAATTTTATGTCTTTGTTTTTCTTTATTTGTAATTGTTCCCTCCTACAGTGAAAATCCTGGTTACTAATGACATTAGTATAATTATTTAGATTATTAACATAACTATCTAATCATATAATCATATTGATTATCTAATCATGTATATGTGTGTATACCTATAGAGCAATTTTAGAACGATTTTAATATTATCAACTAGTAATAATAATTTTACTCAAAGTTTTATAATTTGTCATTTCTATTCTATTTATTTTTAACCTTGAGGTATAGGACAGTAAGGTCATATAATAAACTGCTGTGCTTTAAAGTCAGTTGCAATGATTTATCCCTGTATGGTTCAGCTGCCAACTTCAAACACTATTTGGTCTTGCTCCACTCCCTCCATCAGGATGTCTCCCCACTTTTCCTCTTAGTCCAATGGGTTCACAGTGACTTGGTTCAGAAACGCCGAGAATGTCCTCTGCAAGTGGCCGGGCAGCCTCCTTGCACAGCTGCTGGGACCTGCTCAGAGACTCGGTGGGGATGAGCAGTAGTTGTTTTGGGCTCCATTTCTGCTGTCTTCCTTCAACCCGCAGTAGCGGACACATACTCAGAACACAAGACAAAGACCCTGGCAAGCAAGAAGGTAGGTCAAGGAACTTGGCCAAGCCCCACTGCAGGAGGGAAGATCCAGTGGCCTCAGCAAGAAATCTTTTTCTGAGGGATTTCTCAGAAAACTTCTTACAGACCTCAAGTCTAATATCTAGTTTCATTTTCTTTTTTTAAGCCATTTTTGGATGATGTTAATTCACTGTCGCTTTACTCTGTTACCTTTTATTGTGTATCTTTCACTTTTATCTTAAACACACCTGAGCAGGAAAGGTTTCACTCAGCAGACCTCCACGGCTAGCATCCTGCACATTCCCAAACCGGCAGCTCTTGGCACAGCACCTCTGAGCCCCTGGGTTGTCCAGCCCGGTCTCTGTATAAATCTGAGAGCTTGATCTATGCCAGATAATTTATGCTAACAATGTGATTTATGTTAACTCAACTTTTCTTCACCTGGGGTATTAAGCTGCACAGTTTGATCTCTGGGGCTGGACTCTGCCTTATATGACTGAATCCTAATAAAACATCTGGACACTAAGGCTCAGGTGAGTTTCCCAGGTTGGCAACAATTTGTATGTGCTGTCACACATCATGGGAGAACGGGGCACTGCCTGTACAATCCCCTGGGGAGGGGGCAACTAGAAGTTCCTGCCTGCCTCACCTGGACTCAGTCCTATGTGGCTTTTTTCCTTTCCTGACTTTAATCTGTATCCTTTTACTGTAATAAATTATAAGCATGAATAGCACAGGTTTTCTGCATTCTGTGAGCCCTTCTAACTAATCACTGAATTGAAGAATGGTCTTGGGGACCCCTGTCACAATACTTCTTTTAATTTTGCTCAGCTTTGGAAGACCTGGGTGGCTCAGTTGGTTAAGATCTGCCTTCGGCTCGGGTCATGATCCCACGGTCCTGGGATCAAGTCCCATATCAGGGTCCCAGCTCAGTGGGGAGCCTGCTTCTCCCTCTGCCTGCTGCTCTCCCTACTTGTGCTCACTTGCTCTCTCTCTCTCTGACAAATAAATAAAATCTTAAAAAAAATTTTTTTTTTTTTGCTCAGCTTTGTAACATAATAACAGATAAATACATTTGTTCTGTGTCCCCAGTTCCTGGCACTGAGCACCCTTGGAATTTCTCAAGCAGTGGGTAACAGAAAAATCTACTATTCTTCACAATAATCTCCTTTCAAACATACCTGAGTCTAAGCTAATAAGGTGACTCTATGTGGGTCCCTGGATGCTGGATGGCTTCAGGAAGGGGAGGGAGCTGGTTGTCAGAGGAACCAACCATGTGATTAGCAGGTTGGAGATTTCAGCTTCACTCTACCACCTCTAGGGAGGGGAAAGGAACTGGAGGTTGAATTTAATTACCAATGGTCAATGACTTAATCAATCATGCCCATGTAGTGGAACCTACATAAAAACCCCTAAATGATAGGACTTGGAGAATTCCCTCTTTGATGAACATATCCACATGCCCAAAGGGTGGCGCTCCCCAATGCCCCAGGGACAGGAGCTTGTGCACTCAGGATGCTTCTGGATCATTCCCTATGTGCGTCTGCATCTGGCTGTTCATTTGTATCCTTTGTAAGAAATTAGTAAACATAAATACATTGTCTTCCTGAGCTCTGTGAGTCCTCCTGGCAAATCATCGAGGCCAAAGAGGGGGTCCCAGGATCCTCTGATCTACAGCCAGTCTGTCAGAAGTACAGGTGTCCTGGACTTAACGACAGACATGTGACCGTCCTATGAAACGGAGCCCCTGACCTGTGGGTCTGTGCTCACTGCCAGTAGTGTCAGAACTGAACTGAACTGCTGGACATCCAATGGGCATCAAAGGGTTGGAGAAGTGACTTTGTTAAAGACACCACGTAGATGGTGTTGGAGGAAAAGGAAAACACTCTCATTTGATGTCAGAAGCAATGTGAGTAAAAACAGCTACAGCTTCTTACCCAGTTCTGAGTGCAGGCCTTAAATCCGATGTCCTGGGCTGCAACCCCATCTTTGCCGCTCACTAGCATAGCTGACCCAGTTGTTTTATCGGTCAGACTGCTAGGTCCTTACCCTTTCAGTGGTATTACTGCTTGTATTCTCGCAGAAGTCTTGTGAGCAGGCTGTGAGACCTGTGCAGACGATACCTCACGTGTAACTACTGGGGCGTTTTTGGCTAATTGTCGTTAGTCATGAATAAATATTATTTTCATGATTTCCCTTTTTTCAATCTTACTGTTGATGAATTTTATTTAAATTTATTAAATTATTTTCTGTTACATATATGTTTATATACAAATATTTTCATTAAATTTATTAAATTCTTGCCCTCACGGGGTACCTGGGAGGTGCATCTGACTCTTGCTTTCTGCTCAGGTCATGCTCTCAGGGTGGTGAGACTAAGCTCCTCACCTAGCTCCGTACCCAGCATGGAGTCTGCTTGGGATTCTCTCTCTCCCTCCGCCCCTCCTACTCATGCTCTCATCTCACTCTCTGCAAGAAACAAACAAACATAAATCTATTTTTTTTAAAGATTTTATGTATTTGAGAGAGAGAGAAGAGACTGAGAAAGAGAGAGAGCTTGAGCTGGGGGAAGGGGCAGAGAAAGAGAGAGAGTCCCAAGCAGACTCCCCACTGAGCAGAGAGCCCGATGTGGGACTCTATCCCACGACCCTGGGATCCTGACCTGAGCCGAAGGCAGACGTTTAACCAACGGAGACACCCGGGTGCCCCATACACAAATCTTTTTTGAAAAAATTTGCTCTCATGAAGAATTTTTTCTCCTCCTATTTTTGGATGCTTACAACTTTTGTTTTAATATCATCATTTTAATTTATTCTTCTCTATTTTACAATAATTTCTAGTTTTAAGCCTGCCCTAACTTGGCTTAACTATTCTCTTGTGTCCTCTTGGTTGTTGGTTCTTTTTTAGCCCTGTCTGCAGTTGGTTTCTAGAACGGCTCGCAGAATATGAGAATAAGGAAGTGTAAACAGTAGAGAGTTCACGTTAGAAAAAACAGTTTCAAACAAGGGGGAGAGAGAGAGAGAGAGGGAGGGGGGCTCCTCTTTGGACCCCCACTGTATCTGAAAACAGACGTCTTACACCAAAGTTTCCGGTCTACTTCAAAAATGTGTTCTCCAAGAACCTGCGTCCCAGAAACTCAGGGGCCTGAGCACACACTACTACCCCACTCCCTGCCCATACACATCTGACCAGCTGGGAAGGAGATGCTTACAGTCCTTTTGCCAAAAACCCATGCTGCCTAGTGCTTGTCCAGTGGCCGGATTTCAGGCTAAGACTGACAGACTACAGTGCCCCGAAGAGGCGACTCAGGGTGGAGCGACAGGCTCCCAGCCTGCCCGCGATAGGGAACCACATGCAATCCGCCTTCTAGAGACGGCCCTGGAGCATGTCAGTCTCCCAGCATGTAACTGGGGCCGGGTGTGTGGTGTGACTCTTCTTTCATTTACCCCATCCCACTTCCAACATCCTGGCTCCCTTTACCGCGATAGGGTCAAAGGCGGGCGCTCTAGAGAGTGGCAGTACTGAGCTACTGAGGAGTACCCTCACTCCTCCTGCCTCTGTGGGGTGTCTCTGAAGGGTGGGAAGGTTTAAGTGCATCACCCTCTGTGCAGGTTTTCAAGCCTGCAGCTCCTGTACCCAGCAATTTAGGCCTGAGAGAGAAAGACAAGTCATATGGTAAACAAGCCAAATCCCTATGTTAAGTTTATATGCTGTGGCTCCCCGCCAGCCTTCCCATCCGACTCTTCCAAAGGGACACACCGGAAGCTGAACTCCCAAGGCCGTTGGCTAGCCTTGCCCAAGTGGAAAGGGTCTCCAGTAGCGAACGTGCTGTGAACATGCAGCCTGTGTGTGAATTCTTTACCACATTTACTCACAGGCATGGGATGTTCCCCAAGTCTGACTCTCCCTATTATCCAGCCTCTGCAAGTTTATGGTACAATCTTTCCTGTAAATGGAGGGACTCCTCTGAGCGTCAGGTGCTGGTGGACAGGTGGGCTGAGTTTAACACAGTCACCCTCTGCCCACAAGGGCAGGTGGGGGGGCAGGTGGAACCTGAGCTCATTTCTCCATATTTACGCTGGAACTAAAAAGAACGAGTCTTGTGTTTGCACAGATTCCCCCAGTATTGCAAAGTCCTCTCTATTTCTGTTACCTTTTCCAACCCATCTGGGAGATGACATAGGCGCTTGATCACTACACCAACATTTAACCAGTCTATTTTAAACAGCCACAGGATTGGGGTGCCTGGGTGGCTCAGTCCGTCAAGGTTCTGACTCTCAATTTCAGCTCGGGTCATGATCTCGGGGTTGTGGGATGGAGTCCCGTGTCAGTCTCTGCGCTGAGCAAGTCTGTTTGAAATTCTCCCTTTGCCCCCACCGCCGCTCCCTCTCTCTCTCTCAAATAAATAAATCTTTAAAATCCAGGGGATTTACAAGAGGTCCCTCGCTGGCCAGGCATCACTAGCTAGAAGCAATATTTGCAGATTCACAGTGAGGGCATGTTTGGGGCCCTTGGTGGGAACAAGACGGGTCCAGTGGGAGCACAGACCTTGGCAACTAAGGTGGAGGGGTGAAATTCTGTAATTAGGCTAGCGTATAAATAACTTTTCTGCTAAACCCTGTTCTACCCATTCTTTGTCTAAGTAAGTCCTATTTGTTCTTCAGGGTCTAGCTTAAAGCCCACTGGCTAAGAGATGTCTCTTCCCATCCCCTAGAAGAGTGTACACTTGGCCACACCCCAAATGGGCAGCAGCTGCAGGCCTCAGG
The DNA here is from genome assembly GCF_009829155.1 of Mustela erminea. NCBI lineage: Eukaryota > Metazoa > Chordata > Mammalia > Carnivora > Mustelidae > Mustela > Mustela erminea. The sequence continues at coordinate 102,150,617 of NC_045622.1, read as the reverse complement.
GACGACTCCCTCTGGCAGTCACAGCTGTGAGCTGTGCCTCACCACTGATGACACTCCAAATGCACCGAATGGGAATTTGTCTATTTGAAGCATTCCTTTCAAACGGATCCCCAGATGTGGAAACCCCAAGTTAAAGAGAAGTATGCACAAATACCCACCCCTGTGCACACAGTCAAGATGCCCTACCCAGGGACAGCCCACTGAGTGGACGTATTGGTGCCTGCTCCTTCCCCCTCCTCCAGTCAACCCCCGCACACGAACTCCAGGCTTCCCCCTCCCCCGGGGAACCCCCGCACACGAACTCCAGGCTGCCCAACGAACACACAGACATGGCTGGCTCAGGCAGGACTTGAAGGCCAACGCTGATGCCCCCACTTGCAGATACATGACATACCAGCAGAGTTCAAATCAAGGAAGATGAGATTTGTGACATCTGCATATTGTGCAAAAGGCAAAAATAATCATTTGAAAAAGGAAAGAAAGCCCAACACACGTCAGGCTGAGGATGAATTCTAAAGATATTATCCTAAGTGACACGAGCCGGTCAGAAAAAGACAGGCACTGGATGATTCCACATCTCCGAGACACCTAGAGCCGTCAAATTGCCAGAAACAGAAAGAAGAAGGGTAGTTTGCCAGGAGCTATGGGGCGGGGAGAATGGGGCTTGGTGGCCTAAGGGGTGCAAGGTTTCCTCTGTAAAATAAAATTCTGGAGGTTGTTTGCACAACAGTGGGAACAGACTTAACACTAATGAACTATACAATCAGAAATAGCTACAATGGTAAACTTTATGTTGTGTGAGATTTTTCTTTGTTTGTTTTTGCTTTGTTTACCACAATTGGAATTTAAAAATTTTTAAAACGTCCTTCCACCGCACAAATCACCTGCGGTGATGTCGCTGTCTGCACTGCCCTCTGCTGGTCAGTGAAGCTGATGCAGGGAGGAGCACTTCGGGCTTCTAGGGTAGAATCAAATTTTCCATTCCATGAGCCTTTTATTTTATGGTCACTCATGGCTTTTAAAACAGGCAGAAAGTTATGCTCGTGGGGGTAAAAACACAGTCAAAATCCTGATCCATAAACCAAGGAGGTCGAAAGCCACCCCTGTGACCATACCTCCACATCCCCTCAACAGTTATCCCAGCCTCTACAAGATAAACCATAGGACTTTAAAGAATGAAACTTATTTCGAGGTTTATTCTAGAATCCCCAACAGCTTGAACTCAAGGTAAGAAAGGCCTGAAGACCCTCATCTGGAATTTAGGCTCCCCGGACCAGCCCTGACTTGAACTGTCTATAGTCCACCAGACTAAAAGTCTCCCAGACCCCTCAGTCTTAGTAATCTTGGTTCAATTCCTCTTCGTTTCTCTCCTTCCCCTTCACCTTCACAGGCGATCTACAGAACGGAAGTTCAAGGAGATTAAGTCCAAGGTTACAGAGCCACTGAGGGCAAAGCTGTACCCCAAAACCAGTTCAGCCAAATTCTTCCTATTTACTTCATTTTTCATTGTTATCTCTTCCCTTCTCTCAAGCAGCATGATTTCCTTGTCCTTATTTGTTTTAATTTTGTTTCAATTCAATTAATACATGGTGTATTGTATTAGATTCAGTAGAGTTCAGTGATTCATCAGGTGCATAGGACACCCAGTGCTCACCACATCACGTGCCCTTAGTGTCTGGCACCCATTTACCCACTTCCCCACCCCACGCCCCTCCAGTAAGCATCAGTTTGTTTTCTATAGTTAAGAGTCTCTTACGGTTTTTCTCCCTCTCTGATTTAGCCTTATTTTATTTTTCCCTCTCTTCCCCTGGGATCCTCTGTTTTGTTTCTTAAATTCCACATATAAGTGAAATCATTTTAACAGTCTTTCTCTGACTGACTCACTTTACTTAGCATACTACTTTCTGGTTCCAGTCCTGTCTCTGCAAATGGTAAGATTTTTATTTTTTGATGGCTGAATAATATTCCATTGTATATATAGACTGCATCTTCTTATTTATTCATCTGTTGATGGACATCTGGGCTCTTTCCATGTTTTGGTCATTGTGGACATTGATATTGTGGGGTGCAGGTGCCTCTCTGTATCATATGTTTGTATCTTTTGAGTAAATACCTAGTAGTACAATTGCTGGGTCGTAGGAAAGCTCTATTTGTAACTTCTTGAGGAACCTCCATACTGTTTTTCAAAGTGGCTGCATCAGCTTACATTCCCACCAGTGGAGGAAGAGGGTTCCCCTTTCTCCACATCCTCACCATTTTTTTTTTCCTGACTTGTTCATTTTAGCCCTTCTAACTGGTGTGAAGTGGTATCTCACTGTGGTTTTGATATGTATTTCCCTGATGCCAAGTGATGTGGAGCATTTTTTCAAGTGTCTGTTGACCATTTGGAGGTCTTTTTTGGAAAAATTTCTGTTCATGTCCTCTGCCCATTTCTTAACTGGATTTTTAGTATTTTGGGTGTTTGATAAGTTCTTTATAGATTTTAGATACTAGCCTGTTATCAGATATGTCATTTGTGAATATCTTCTCTCATTCTGTAGGTTGGCTTTTGGTTTTGTCGACTGTTTCCTTTGCTGTGCAAAAGCTTCTGATCTTGAAGTCCCAATAGTTCCTTTTTGCTTTTGTTTCCCTTGCCTTTGTCCTTATTAAAAAAAATAGATAGATATTTCTAGAGTTGATAACACTGTGATTCTGTTGAAAGCATTTTCTTTCTTCCTCTGCGGTTTTATTTAAGACCATTTTGCATCTTCCTTCCTTCTTCCCTCCCTCTCTCCCTCCCTCCCTTCCTGTATTCCCCTCCCAACTATGCATTGAGAGACAGGTAAGGTATGAAATGAGACCCCCACACACAGGGCCAATATTTAGCCAGTAACCTCAAGAAGGCCATTTCCAGCCAGTATGGATTCTGACCAGCTGGGACTACAACGTGTGCGGCATTAAACATCTGGACTACCTCCTCTGCTGATCCGCAAGGGTAATCGTATGTGCATCCCCTGGAAAGCTCAACTGAGAAGGATTCCCAGAGGCTGGAAGGATGGGGTGTGGACGGAGCCCGGGACATGGAGTCAGGAGGCAGGGACTCAGATTCAGCCTAGCTACAATCTATTGTGTATGATCTTGTGCACATCACTTTCTCTGGGAATCAATTTCTCTGTGGGTAAAATGAAAGTGTGTATGGCCTTGGACCACGTTTGTAAAAGAAAACAGTGTGTGTACAAGTGCGTACATGTTTTCAGATGTGTGGAAAAGAGATATACCCACCTGTTCACGTGGTCATCTCTGGGGAGTGGGACGGGCTAAAGGAGGTCTTTTTTGCTTTATCTAACCTCTTTACTCTTTTAGTTTTCCACAACAAGCATTTATTGTAATTTTTTTCAATAGCGAAGTTAATAGTGAATAAAGACCTATTTACCCCTATTTGCAGGAAGTCACACTTCTTATCTGGGGTCACAGAGCCTTGGCATCTAACTCAAGGCTGCCCTGCCCGTAGGTTCCTTACGCTGCCTCTGAACAATTAGGGGATGTGAGTTCAGGGCACCATTTGAACCCCTCGTCCCCAGGCCTCAGCAAATGCTGCCCAGGGCTGGTAAAAAAAAAAAAAAAAAAAAATCTTCAGAACTTTCCTTGCCCTCCTGCTTGCATCTGACCCACATCAACAAACGCTTAGCCCACCACTTAGCCAAAGCATGTTTATTTTCTGTTGTTTCCACAGCTATAAAATGCCCCAAACTGCCCCAGGTCCTGGGAAAGAGTTATCACCAAACAAGATGAATTTCTAGACTCTTTTGGATTTCCAGTGACATGAGGTGTTTGCTCTTAAGTCACAAGTCCAAGGGACTGAGCAGGGTATGGCAAAGCAGCATGATTACTTGTCCTTGTCATAGGAAGATACACCAGCGGGGGGAAAAAGGCTTTCTGTCTCCCCAGAGAACAGTCTCTCTCTAGCAAATAATCTACCCCAAAGTACCTTATGATAAATCAATTACACTTCTTAATAAAGAGAATGCAAAAATAGAGAGTGGAAGGAACCACATGTAGCTTTGGAGTCAGACCAACCTGGGTGTAAATCCAAACCTTGAACAAGTCACTTAACCCGATTTACTAAATGGACACCTTATTTTGTGCCAGGCACTCTGCGGGGCATTTTACACTAACAGCTCAAGCCTGAAGAAGTTTGCATTGTTCTCAATGTACAACAGATGAGAAAAGTGGGACTCTGGGAAGAAAGCCACAATGTGGGAGGCCTCAGCTGATGAAATTGCTAAGGCCCGGATTCCAGCTCATATCAGGACATCAAGGCCAACACCCATTCCTCTGGATGGTGTCCCCTCTCCCACACATGCTGAGGAGAAGAGCTGCTCCAAGCACGCTGCAGAAACCAGATCGACCCAGGAGTGATCCCACTGGGTTAAGAGATCCCAAATCCAGACCCTGACACTGCTTAGGAAGGACAGGCACAGATCCCTGGATGGAAACTGTGCTTTGGCATTCGATAAATGCCAAATTCATTCATTGAATGATTCAAATCCTCGCTCTACCGAGCACCTCACTGTGACGCTGGTACTTCACCTGACTTCCCTGGGCCTCAGATTCCTAAAATGTAAAAGGCCACTGGTGAGAGGTTAAAATAGAATTATACAGCACCTAGCCCAGAATCACGCTGAGAGGAGCTGCTGATCTCAGGAACAGGGCACCCCTGCAAAGCTCCAAGCCTGGACAGTTCTTGGACCCTGGACTGTTCATGGGCAGCTAATCCTCCTTCAGAAGCTCAGACTGCCCACACGCCTGGGCTCTGGAGCAGGGACACGGTCACCTTAGAGCTACTTGGAACCTGCCCCAGCCAGAAGGGGGCTCCTCTTCTGCAATGTCTGTGGAATGCCCAGGAGAAACAGGCCTGCAGTAAATTAAATGTGACCTCCCAGCCACAGTGCCTCACTCCCAAGCTGCCTGGTCAAGGGGGGAAAGACCCAGTTTTCCAGGCTGAGCCCTGGGTCACATCCTCATTCAGTGCAACAGCATTAGCAGGGCCCTACCCACGTCCTGGGGCCAGGAACCAGGGAGACTAACACACTAGGTGCTCAGTCCATGAGATGTGATTTTCTTCACAGAGCTCAACGGAGAGGGCCCTCCCGCGGCCTGCTCTTCACCAGCCTTGTCCTGTCCCTGGCCCAGCGCAATCACTCCCCTTGGTGCTTCTGATCACAGCCGTGATGGTTGTTCTTTCCCCTGAAGACTTCATGGGGGACAGCCTGGGAGGGACTACTTGTTGGCGAGGGACCTAAGTCTTGCCAAGTCACTGCCCTGTGACTGGACGTATTTCCGCTCTCCGGCCATGGAGTCGCTGGGCGGCAGCAGGCAGCCAGGTGACGCTCTCCTCCAGCCTCTGCCCACGCCCCGTGCCCCTGCTGGCCCTGCCCCGGGCCGGGCTCACCAGGCCCGAGGGAACAGGCCCTGGCCCTGGGGGTACCGGGGCGGGGGGGGGGGCGGCTCTGTAGGGGTGAGGCGGCTGTGCTATAACCTGGGCAGCGTGGAGCTGGGGCTGTGGCGCGACTGCTCGCTGTGCCCCACCACCGAAGCAGCGACAACCGCACCCCAGACCACGTGCACGTGGCGGGAGGGCGCAGGGAGACCCGCGCCGAGCTCACCGCCCACTGGCTCGGCTGCACCCACACCCGGGCGCCCTCCATCCACATCCCATCCTCCTCCCGGGGCTCCGCGCTGCGCTCTCCGGCCGCCGCCGGGACGTCGAGATACACCGCCCGGAGTCCCAACCGGTCCCGCCACTGCACCACTCGGGGAAGGCCCCGAGCCCGGCACCCCAGACCTGCCGCCCGCCTCCCGAAGGCATCTGCGGACCCCGCGAGCGCAGGGGACCCGGGGACGGGGCGCGGGGCCGAGGTTCCGCGCGCGCGTACTCACCCGTGAGGACCCGGCGAGGCGAGCGCGGCCCCCGGCGGGCTCGCGGGGACAGCGACGTCACGTGCGCCGCCCCCGCCGCGTTTCCCACGCGGGCCGGGCGGGCGTCACCCCGCAGGAGGGCGCCGCGCCCGCCGTCGAGCCCAGGCCACCGGAAACGGGGCTCGCGCGGGCGGCCGCGGCGCGGACCGGCGTGTGGGGGCGTCTTCTCGGAGGGCGAGGCCGCGGGCGGGCGGGACGCACCCCGAGCCCGCTCTTGCCCGGCCAGTTCCGGGCGAGCTAAACACCCGCCCGCCCCGCCGCGGGGGCCGGCTCTTCCAACCCGGCGGCCCCCCGCGAGCAGCACGGTGCCGGGCGCGCCTCGGAGGCCTCCCTGCCCGCCACCTCTTCGGGGACCCCCACGGTCCGCAGCCCTAGCCGGCTCACCTGGGCGGAGGCCTGCCCCTGAGGCTTCCCGCTCCGGCGCGCCTCAAGGTGTGTGTCCGCCGTGACTCAGAGCTGCGCGCAGCCCAGGCCGTCCCCGCTGAGGGTGTCTTCAGCTACAGGTGGAACACCCCTTGGTGGGCCTTGTGAAGGACCAGAGAGCCCTGGCCCCTGTCAGGACAGCCCCACGGACCACCCCATGAACAACTAACACCTGGGCGGCCTCAGCGATGGCTGCCGAATCCTCTCCTGCCTCGGGGCTGGGCCACTCTTGGACCAGCAGCAGACAGCTGAGCGGATTCCCCCATCTCTTCCACCCCTCACCCCCTTGCTTAACGGCAACAGGACCCACAGGCTCCCTGTCCTGGCTGAGTCCCGAGCTCAGCAATCACGGTGAGGCTGTAGCACTGGTGACAGGCCAGTATCCATGACCCATCCCTCCCAACCAGGCTGCCTCGGGCCCAAGAACATGGGCCATTGCTAGCACCTGGGTGGGCCCCACTGTGGCTGCGGTGGCTCTTGCTCCGGGCAGAAGCTCTGGCTGCAGTTGCTACAAGAAATGGGGGGCTACAGGGGACTCTAGAGAGGCATCCTGACAGAGGAACAGAGAGCCTGCGGGGCCACCCAAGACTGCGGAGCCCAACTCCATCTGAATGCACAGATAATGACAGGAATCCTGTCCAAACTTAAAACAAAAAACAGGTCTGCTGCATCCTTCCTAATTAAGGCTTTAGCCCAATGTCTTCTACGACCTAGATAAAAAGTCAGATACCCAAATACAGAATTGGCTGCACTTTGGGAAGCCACCATTGTAGAACTAGACTGTTTCCTGGGACCCTCCTCCAGATCACCTAACACTCAAGTCCTGTCAGTCCCTTGCCCTGACACCCTCTGGCTGAGAAGCCCCACCCTCTCCACTGCCGAGTGACAGGTTGCTCTCACTCCCTTTTTGCAAGGAGCCAATAAGCCCAACTCTGCCCCAATACAGGTATATTCCTGATGGTCTTTGGTAGGAAGGAATCAAAAGGGCCACTGGGAGGGATGTTCCATGAAGCTTAGCTTTGGAAAACTTACATGTGTCCCCAGAATCTCCCTCACTCCCAACCACCCCATCAGAGAGCCTTCCTGGCGGAGGTGCTGTTGAGCGTGGATATGACAGAGTGAATTTCCATTCCCTAATCCAAGACATCAGTCTCTTGGGAGCAAGTTTTGCAGTGTTCTTGAAACACAGGCTACGTCACAGTTTAACCCGAGTGGGTCTCTGGCTGTCACAGGAGCAAACAGGGTGTCCCATTAAGCCATGAACCTTAGAAGCACAGGGCATGCAGAACCTAGTTCAGATGGTGCCTCGGGGTGTGAGTTTTTAGAGCCAATTCTGAAGGCACATGGAGAGACTCCAGGGGCTGGTAGTCAGGAAGCATGACCTCAGAGGGTTGACAAGACCCCAATTCCCCAACTTGGGTTTCACTTCTTAGTATTTCAAGTGCTCAAGTTCCAAATGGGAAGATATCTGGATACTGATGATGTAGTATTGGTGCCAGCTCCAAATCCTGAGAAGAAGAGGCAGCTGAAATCCAAGTGACACTGGGTTATCTGAGATCAGCTCTCGTGATGGTCTGATGTATGCCATCAGCTAAGACCAGCTAAGATGCTGGTCTGATGTTGCCTCTCCCGTGCTCTCTCCAGATTTGTCATCACTACCATTTATAGAGACTTTCTCTATGTGAGAAGTACCTTTCTAAAAGCATCTCACTTCATCTTCACAAACCCTAAGTTCAGTAAGTAATTCTCATAGGAGGAGATTGGGGCTCAGAGAGGTTAAGTGACTTGCCCAAAGTCACATGCCTCCAGTACTATGAATACTAATGCCTGGTACCTGCCAAGTTTTAGCCTTTACCCTTTGCAAAAGTTGGTTTATTGATTGATTTATTTGTAAGTAAGTAGGCACCATGCCTAGAGTGGAGCCCAATATGGGGCTCAAACTCGTGACCTTAAGACCAAGACCTGAGTTGAGATCAAGTGTTGGACACTTAACCAACTGAGCCACCCAGGCACCCCAATATTGTTTCATTTAATTCCTTGAAAAATGATTTTTGTTAGGCACTGGGAATATCCCTATTTTACCAGAGCGTAAACGGAGGTTCAGAGAAGCAGGAAACTGCAGCTGAGCATAGCAGTAAATCTATAGCTTTGATCCGAGTCAGATATCGGCCTCTGATAATTCCTGGCCCTTCAGTTTGGTCCTCCATAAAATGGAGGTAGCATGTTAAATTCTTAGGTTACTTGAGAAGACTAAATGAGTTAATAGATACAAAGCATCTTGGAGCAGCCTAGACTTTAAAGACTCAAATCTTAATTTTCTAAATTTAAATTTAAATCTATGAGGTCTGATTTGCCACTGCTTTAAGAGTAGGATCCCAGAGCCAGATCAGACAGACCGGAGCTCACGTCCCCTTCCCAGCACACCTGCTTGTTTACAGGGGCAAATCATCTCACCTCTCTGAGAGCTAATCTCATCTATAAAATGGAGATAATCATGAGACTGATGTCATAAACTGTTACAAGGATTAAGTTAGATGATACAAGTAAATCCTTTAGTACCGTGCCTGGCATGTCACCCTGAGATGTCACAACATGCAGATAAATTTTTTTTTAAGGATTTTATTTATTTGAGAGAGAGCTTGGCAGGGAGGGGCAGAGGGAGAAGCAGACTCCCCAATGAGCAGGGCACCCAATGTGGAGCTCAATCCTAGGACCCCGGGATTATGACCTGAGCTGAAGTCAGATGTTTAACCAACTGAGCCACCCAGGCACCCCACAAGGTGCAGATAATTCTGTTGGTGATGTGCGGAGGTGAGCAGCAGTGCTCTGCGGAGTTGAGCAGCAGTGGTCTGGACACACAAAGATGCATCATTAAGACTCACAGTTGAGTGGGTCAGACACCCACAAAATAGAAATTCTCATTGTGGAAATGTCTTCGAGCTTCCAACAAAACATGAGAAAGTGGACGAGGGACACAAATTGTAAGCGGGAAGGCAAAGCTTCCTGGGTGGGACAGGTCTCTCGGGCTCAGGCAGGCACATTTTCGAATGCGTTCCGTTCTGCTAGCCTTGGAGGATTCTTTCAGCAGATTCTTTCCTTCCTGATGATGGTCTCAGTTCTCCCCTGACAACACGTTTCTGTTTGCCTATTCTTCCCCTACCTCACACACCCCTTCAGTCTTCCAGGAAGAATCCTTTCTTACTCCTCTCAATCTCTTCAGCAGTACGTCACTGTGAGTTGGTCGCGTGGCCTGAGTTCTTGACCCACAGTGACTAGGAGCTCTTTGGATGGGGGGAGGGGTAGCGTGCTCACTGTGGTGAACTTCCAGAGCTCAACATCAGGCAGAACCCCTAGTGAGTACATGCTTGCTGAATGAAAGAAGACCAGAAGGTGACCTGCTTCTCTTAGATTATTAAATGTTTGATTTCATTGATAAATCAATTTTAAGCCCCATTTTGCCCATTGGAAGTGCTTGAATAAATACAAACGTGAATAAAAATGAAATTTTCCCTGTCTCCAAGTATTCGAGGCAGATAAGCAAAAGTAAATAAATAAAAGAAATGGGCAAAGGGGAGGTGGCAGCATGGTGCCACCATCCCGCATCCTAGTCCCTTTGAGGACTCTGGGGAATGGAAGAGAGGCTGCCACAGTCCTATCCCAGCCACTGATAGAATGGAGACCGCCAAGCTACTGTCAACGAGTTGTCCCTTGGACACTATGCAATGTTGTCTCCTGGAGCAGCCTTGGACAACGGGGCTGTCGCTATCTTATGGACACTGAGTTCACATAAAATAAGGAGGTCTGTGTCCTTGTTTTGACTTCTGGAAAGCTTAGAACCAAATTTTGGCCCTTTCTATACATTTTTGTTGCTAAGTTCAATCTTAGTTCCAACATGGCTATAATGAAAAGCCTTCTTGGGAGACGCCAATTTGCCCAGTTGGGGAGGTGGAGAGTAGGACGATTTCCTGATATGCTTTAGGACAACTCAAGCTCTGGTGGCCGTCAGAATCACAGGGGGTTCTGCACTTGGATTTGGACCAGGGAACCCTTGCAGTTCCCTATAAAGCTAAGGCAGAAGAACTGACATGAACCCTGATGATTTTTCCTTATCTTTCCTTCCTTTTGGTCTTGGTCTTGTTTAGGCCAACTTTAAGAGGATCACTGATATAAAAACCTTGAATGGTCCCTCATTGCCTGTGGAATGAAGCTAAATTCCTTAGCATGATGTTCAACATCAGCAGCCAAAGTTGGGTTTATTGGCTTGTTGCAGTGAGGGAGACAGCAGCATATCATGGGGGACATTAGGGCACCTCAATAAGGAAGTGTCAGCTGGGGTTCATTATAGGCTTGGGACTTGGGTTGGTTTGGGGAAGGTTACCGTGAAGTACAGTTTTGCTCTGAACTGTGTGCTGTGGAAACGAGGAGCAATTCTACAAGTGGGTTCATTTTTATCTAGAAGGAGCACATTTTGGGGTGGCCTTCCCTGAACCCCACCAGTACCTACCTCATAGAGTTGGAAATATTAACCTCACGTTGGCTGCTCTCAGGGTTGGTTGTACACTTGTTGTCTGTGTTCAGCGGTTAAAATAAAATCCAGATCCCTGTCCACACATACTCTTACTGCGGGTGAGCGAGAAAACATGCAGGCCGTGATGTGCAGCCTTGATCCGACATGTGTGGCTCGATTGCAGTAGCATTACGAGCTGGTCCGAGGCTCACGGCCCATGAGCCTAACCAATTTAAATAATCTCAGAGAACCATCACCTCACACAAAGCTATCCTGAGACCACGATAAGTAAAACAAAACAGGGCCACTTCCTAATTTTGTCTAATCAAAGACAAGAGCAAGGTCCCTGTGGTGCCCACAAAATCCCCAATCATAGAATTGCCCTCACTTGCTGACAGCATCCAAGCTGGGGCGAGCTTGGCCTTCCCAGGCCCTCCTCTGAGTCACCCAGTGGAAGCCTCATTCTACAGTAAGTTCTAACACTCTCTTACTGAGATACCTCGCAGTTTCCCATGGTGCTTGTTCTTCCTCGCTGCAAGGAGCAATAAAGCCACCTGTTTAGCCACAGATGCGTTTCTCCTGGTCTTTGGCCGAGGGCCTTGGCCCTGGCATTGTTCCCCTGCTCCTCCTGATTTCTGCTGTGTTGGCCTCCCTTCAGTTCCAAGAGAATGGGAAGCTCAGCCCTGCCTCAGGGCTTTGCACTCACTAGTTCTCTGTGCCCATGGTACCTACTCTCAGGTCGTTTGGGGGCTGAGTCCCCATCCTTCAGATTTCTGGGGGGAAAACCACTTGAGAAAGCCCATCATACCCCCATCTCTTAGTAATTTTATAATCACACCTTTTTGATTGCTTACATGATTCTTACCTCTCTCTAAATTATTATGTGTTGCCTGCCTTCCCCCACCGGAATTCAAATATTAAAAGATCAGGGATTATGTCGTGTCCACCTCTGTATCCCAGTGCCTCTAGCATTTCCACGAACAGCTGAAACACATCCTACCTTGAGAATAGCAGCACCTTCCTAATGGATCCCTCTGCCCCCGGGGCACTTCCACGTCCTGTACAGCTCTTACAGAACCATCTGAACTGGTTTTCTAAAACAAAGAGAGCGTCTGCTGAAGGTGTCAACACCTCCCCCAACCTGTGGCTCTTGGAGACCCCTGCGCTCGGTCCTGGGGAACATTCGCAAACATGCCCAAGCCTCCCAGCTTGCAGGCATTGAGTAGTGCTGCTCCTTCTCTCCAAAATGTTCTTGCCCACTTCTCGTTCCGCCACCCCCGCCCAGCCCCTCGGCCCAGGCCAAGCTCCCCAAATGCCTGTTTGGGGTTCTCTCCATTCCTTCCTCCCCTCTGTGGGGCTCCTCAGCTCTGCTTTCACACTCCTGGCGCGACCAGCTGCACCCTGACTTCTGTCCCCATTGGCTGTATACCTGTTGTCTTCCTCAGAGCCGTCCTGCCTCCTCTGTTTGCAGGGCAGGGGACCACCTGCTGTCTGTGCCACTTTCTTCAGTTGTACAGTAAGAATTCTTTGTCCTGTAGGGGAAGAAAACTTCTTTCTTCCTCTCTAGGCTCATTGACTGGTCTAAGAATTAAATGGACAGAAGATGGATTAAGAGGAGAAAAACACGTTTCGTTTCATACACACACATAGGAAAATATGAGACTCAGAGAAGTGACCAGAGCAGGCAGCTTTTACACCTTTTAGACAAACACATCTGTGAAGAATTGACAAGAGCAAGGGGTCTGGGCTTGAGGTAATAAATGAGTGAAGAAGTAACAAGGTTTGTTTAAACAGCCTTCTCAGCCCTCAGTTCTCTCTCTGGTGGAGGAGGTCCCGCCCCGGCACCGGGAGGGTAATTTCCCATGGAGATATAGTTCTTGCTTTCAGGGGACAAAGGGGGGCCAGAGCATCCTGTGCCCACTGCACAGGCTGTTTTAAGTAACTTATCAATATGCCAAAGCAGCACATTTTGGGGTGGCTTACTCTGAACCTGGTCAGTACCTATCTCATAGTTTTTGTGAGGAATAAAGCAGTTAATGCACGTAAGGCACTTAGGACAATGATTGGCACAGTGTAAAATGAACACTGATTAAATGTTTGATACTATGATTAACATTCTTTTCTGTATCTTTATTACTGGTCCAAAGTGAGCATCAATACATACAATACGTACTGTTGTTGAATTTGGTTGGAGCAGGGCAGGAAACGGCTCAAAGCCTGTTGGAGCTTAGTACTGTTTTTGTTTGTTTGGTTTTTAAGTGGCATACTATGTCCTCTGTGTAACCTCCCTCTCTCCCTCCACCCCCAAGATTTGAGGATAAGAGCCAGGGGTAATTGAGAGAAGAGAAAGCAGTCCTAAATGTTTACCTACTGGTAGGGCATAGTGCTGGTCTGACCTAAAGATAGACACCTGCCTCAGAAACGTGTTTTTAAAAAGCTTCCCTGGGTCCCTCGTTCGAAAGACACTTCTCCTGGAGGGCACAGCACCTTTCACCATTACCTCAGACTGGGTCTTACTTTTCCCGTATCCAGGGAGGGATGGCATTATAGGACCACCAGATGATAGCAGAGGTGGTGGCCAGAGAAGTCTGGGTTAGGAGTTGTCCCCACACTTTCCGAGGGCTTGTTAGGGGAAGGGTTGCCAGAAAGTGCTGGATGTGAGGGAATGAAAAGGTTGCACAAATACCAGGTGTCTCCTAGGATGAGGATGGTCTAATGGAGAAGAGGGAAGACTAAGTCGTGGTGCTAATTCTTCTACTTTTTAGCCAGGGCAGATTCCCAAAGCTCTCTAGCCCTGGGGGGGGGGGTGGGGCTATATGGCAGGGGACTTATTTAGACTTATTTAGACTAAGTGCGTGCTTTCACACACCCTGGGCAGTGTCTGCCAGGGCGCTCCTTGTCTGACCCCACCTTCTCTGAATGGTACCTTCTGAGTGTAGACGACAGCCAGTCTCAGGAGGTCTGGATTCCTCGCAGCTGCTGGGTTGGTCTCTAGTGGCCAAAGGCTCACAGGCACAACAGGGTGACGTCTAGGCTGTGACCAGATGGGCTTCCGGGGAGCAACTGGTATTTCTCTGAGACACTGAGATACTCTGAGATACCTTCTCTGAGATGAGGGCTCTCTCCTCAGCGCAAGGCCTTAAACGAATCCAAGCTGTTTGAGCCATTATATACTTGATGTTTGTATGCCATTCACAAGTACTTTCAGATACTCACTTGTCTAAACCATTGATCAACCTGTGAAGTTCATTTCTGTTTCATAAATGAGGAAGCTCAGAATTGGTGACTTTTCTCCAAGTTTGGAAACTTACCAGATTTGTCACAGGCCAGGATTTGGCACAAGTCCATATAGGCTTTATCCAAGGAAAATGAATTACAGAGATGGAGAATGTATTTCAACATAAAATAACCTCTATTGCTAGGTGGCCCACAGCAGTGGGTGTAGTGAGTTTTGGAGCCAGAACTAGAACTCCACACCTGTCAGGTACTAGGGCAGGGACTTGGGCAAGTAGATGCTCATTCTCGGTTCCCTCATTTGTGAGATGGTATTTCAGAGGATAAATGACACTACCTAAGTAAACACAGTATTCATACCTTGAACATGTGGATAAAAACACAGCATCTCTTGGTAATTATCTTCCCTAACTTCGTTTCTACCTTTAAACTAGACAAGAAATGGACTAATTGGGGTTTTCCTCTGCCCTTCAAAAGTTTGCCTTGGGTTCAAATACTTGAATTAAACCATAGGAAAGGAAATCTGCCTCACCTGCAGGCCAGCTGATAGGTATGGGGCAATCTACCTTTTCTAGGCTGCCTGGCCTTGGGAGATTTTCCCAGTGGCCTGGCACCATGGCGATTTACCCGGCACGCTTGACTGAGCATGGCCCTGGCTGGGAGGATTATGTTTCATCCAATGTTGAAATCACTTGAAATTCCTCTTGCTCATCCAAAGATACAGAAATAAAAGAAGCAACTCATGGTCCTGCTGAGGCGAGATCTTTATTGTTAGCTGTTCTTGCATCTTTTATATTCTATCTGCCGAAAAAAAGACGGCTCCAAGTAATGTAAGAATCACACACACATGGATGTAATTGTATATCTCACACATTTTACCAAAAGATCAAATTATTTTACTGTCTTTATCTATAGACTTTAGAGCTCTATAGAAGCTTTTGAGTGGAAAGATGACATTTCTATCACTTTCACTCTTTCAATGTACCAGCATTCAGAGGGTTCATTCTTGGGTGGGACAAGGCAGGAGGCCAAACCATCCTTTGTAAATGCCCTGGTCTGAAAACTGTCTGGAGACTAACCCACGGTAAGTCAACTGAAATGACAGCCAAGCTCTCCCCCGCCTCTTCCTCTTCATGACTTTCTCATTGTGGTGAAAGCCCCTTCACTTCCTGCATTTCTATTTTACTCCTTAGTATTAATAGATGATGCTCAGCTACTTGAGAAGCTGAGGATTCACGAAGTCATTCTAAACCACTTCTCAGACAGGTCTCCCTGAAATATTCACTTGTCCTCTGTTTGACCACTGGTTACCAGAATGAGTCATCCATTGGGCTTTAATCCACAGGAGGCTGGAATGACAGCAATACCAAGGCTATGCCTTTATTAAAATTCTCACTTCCCTCAAACCTGGCTATTTCAAAGCTATTTTTATTCGGTGATTGCTTGTGCGTTTGTGTCAATTTGCAAGTTTTTTCCAAACCACCTTCTTAAATCAATGTAAAAAGAGTTTATCTTCTCTCATATATGCAATTCCTTAACAGATTCAGGAGAACAAAATCTCTCTTCCACAGATGACTTCTACAGGCTGTGGGGTAAAAGGAATAGTCTTTACAAAATATGAGTTGGGGTTAGAAACTACATTCATGCCTTTTATTTGTATCTACACACACACACACACATACACATATATCACTATATAGTTACATGTTATACATTATATATAAATTTTATAGTTATGTATTATATAATACAGTTTACATGTATATAAAAATATGATTCCCCAGAGATCCAATCCATATATAGATCTAAGGAACAAGGAAAGTAAAATCTAAAGACCAAAAATTTCTCTTGGATTCTGGATCCTTAAAGAAACCACACTTCCACAGTGTTGCCCTTATTCCTATCTGTATTTAAGACACACACCTAGAACATGGACCTACTGTTGGTCCCTTTTTCATTGTCTTATCCATTTCAGATAAGCATGATGCAGTCTACACACTCAGATCCATTCACATTTATGACTTTGTTTTTAAAGGTAAGTGCTCACTTTTCCTTTATTTTATCTACACTTTTCTAAGGATTTTCTCCATACTTCTTTTGAGGCATGTTGCAAGTTTTCTTGAGGAAGAAACTGGTACGGAACTCAGCACGAGCCTGGGAGTACACTCTGTGACTTGCTGCTTGTGACCTAACAGAGACTTCTACAGGTTCCTATCTCCTCCCATTCAATAGTTAGTACTGGTACCTTTTCTGGACCCTCTGCCACTTCAGATGTGCCTCTTACACATAAATATTCCTTCACACGTAATTCAGAGCTCAAGCCACGTTCCATTGACTTCTGAAACTTCTGCTGACGTCTGCGCTGTCCCATCTCCTAAATATAAGGGGTCACTCTTTTCAGATTCAACAACTTTGTAATCAGTTATTCCCCACTGAAAATTTGTAGTCACCTCTGTATCTATTAAAGAGTGTAAAATATTTCACAGATAAATCTAAGAGTTTCACATTAATTTAATTAAACCTAAGAGTTTCACAGGTACTTTATCAATGAGAAATATTGCTCTTGAAGCAGAACCAGTTGGAAGAAAAAGCTTGAATGAAATAAGCCTCTATGCATTTACTAAGGAAATGTCTATCTCTACTCCAAAATTACAAATGAAATAAAACCAAACAATAAACTTCTAGTGGCAGTGGGACCCGAATGTTTATTAACTGCCTCACTTTCTTCTAAACAGGCAACTCTTTCTTGTCTCTGTCGCATCTCTTCTATTTGGTACTCAGCCAACCTTTGAGACACAACTGAACTCCCCCCTCCTCCAGAAAGGGATTTCGGGTCCTTGTTGTGCTCATTTTCTTTAACTCCCTAACACTTACACCTGTGCCTCCCAATTTCAACCAGTATTGATGTCTTCTATGCATACAAGCTCATTTCCACAAATGCAGAGAACATAGCAGGGCCTTATGTCCCTTGTATTGCCAGTGCCCAACCCAGAGTCCTTTTAACACTGACCCCATGAACCCTTGTGGGAAAAAGACACAAGCTAGGTCACCCCATCCCATCTCATGCAGCCTATGGGTGCCAGCCCTCTCTGATTCCTGATTCACTTAAGAGCACAGGAGCTGATTCAAATAAGTAAACTAAATTAATCTGGGTCCTGCATCCAAGATGGTGGGTTTAACTGGTAGTGTGAAATACCATTACACCTGGGAACTTCTGGATTTATGCCGCACCACTAGTCCACAGACCCGACTACAAATGACCTTTCCATTAATTCCCACATTTGCCCACTGGTGTCTTTCACAGTGTTTCTCTCAAGAACATTAAACACAGCGCCCTGTCCCTCTGTTGTGAAACATGGAGGCTGTGCTATATATTGTTTCAGAATTGCTGGCATTCCCACTGGGAACAGAGTGGGCCTCACCCTCTCCTCATGACTAAGTCCAGAGAATGTGTGGTAAAGGAGTTTTGTGACATTTTAACCTGAGTACTATTCCAACCATTGTCCGTGAATGTTTGCTTACAGGGCCTGTATCGCTGTACTGCTGATCACCATAAATGCGGGGTAAGCTGCTCTGAGCTGTGCCCAACCCTAAAACATTTGGGAACACTTTATAAAGCAGGCTGTATTACAGCACATCTTCAGTTTCCTAATTTCAGAAGTCTGGTGGGCCTACTCTTTTCCCCAAACAGAATTTTAACATCTCTAATGCTCTCGTCTTTGCCAAGCGTGGGCAACAAATACCGCCTTTAACACTAAAACTGTGTCACTGACCTATAAGGACATATAATGGGGATTGTTTTCCAGTGCTAGGGATAGAATACATGAATGTATTTTCCAACTCTCTACGGCAAAGAGGTGCAGTGACAGAGGGTCATAATCAGGCCTCTAGAGTAAAGGGCACATAGACTTTGGGCTAAGAAATACCTGGGTTCGAACTTAAGTGTGCCATTTGCTAGTTGGGTAATTTGACCAAGTTAGAACTTGTTTTCTCATCTGCCAGATGGGAATAACACTACCTCCCTCAAGAGGGTTGTTGTAAATATTTTAAGACACACAGAGCTCCCAGCATACTGCTACAATATAGTACTTAATAAATGTTAGTATTTTTATTATCCAGGAGTTTGAATTGGCTAGAGTCCAGGACTATTAATTTTTAATCTTCCCAGAAAAGTCATCTAGGACTAAAATTAAACACATTTATCCTGTGAGACTGTTAAATCCTTGTAAAGTTAACTTAGTAGGAGAAAGGTTAGAGCACTAAGGTGGAAGGATGTTGCCCTTGCCTCCATCCCATTATGGCTCCAACACACACACACACACACACACATCAAACCTGTCCATGTCTCCAACCCTACTTGATGAAAATGCCTACGGTCTCAAAGGTTAGAAAACTTTCAAACCTTCAAAACAAGAATGGGAAACTGAGGCCTCAGGGCAGTGTATATTCCATTAGAAAAGGAAGGAGGGAGAGAGAGGAGGGGATAATTGCTATATTTTCTTGTCATTAGCAATATAATGGCTCCCATGTGTTGGAATCCCAGTCTGATGAGAAGAAATGACTCGAAGGTCATGGATAGATCTCACTGTCCACTGTGAAAGCTCTCGCAACACCTTTAGGCCCCACAGCTTCTTCTCGAAGAGACCACCATCTCCACCAATCATGGGCATCCCATCAGCCTCGTTGGGGGGGATCTTGTGTTCCAAGAGCATCATTAATTCCTCCAGCTGGTAAGCAAAGGCAGCAACTTGGAGCAGGATGGTATGTATTGCTTGATGGAAATCCCCTTCAGCTGGAGTAAAATGCACCTGCTGGTCTTCTAAAAGCCTGGCCAACATAGCATGGAAGGCACGATAAGCTTGGAGGTTCTCTTGGAGTCGCTCTGCCTCAGTCAGCTCACTCCACCGATCAGTGCTTGCCATTGGCACGCCATCCACAGAGTCCAGGTTTATGTTCTCGTTCAGGCCCTGATGCTTCATCTGGCCAAGGATACATAAAAACATCACATCTTCTGTAATTATCCCAAAATTTTCATTTAATCTCTAAATCTCATGTGAAGTCTTAAAAACCTTCCTGGTCAAGGATCCAAATTGTAAAGAAAATAAAAATTCTCCAAAAGGAACTCTTCATTTGGGATCCAATGACTGGACTTTAGGAAGACCTTACTCTCCCTGAAATGATATATACTGCTTTGACTACCTATTCATTTTTTGTGGGAGAATTTGCAGCTTTCATTAGATTCTGAAGGTTGAAAAACACTGGTCTACAATTTTTCCTTCCCACTTGAACTCCCTCCTGGAAACTGGAATACTTGAATCATAATGGAGTTTTAGGTATTTTAAACTTACTTGAAGACACTGACCGGACCTATTAAGAAGCCCTAGAATTAACCCACTGCAGAGTTTTTCTAACCTCCTCTCCTTCATTATCCACTCTCAATGGTGAAGACAATCCTTTAACAAATTCAGTGGGAATTAAACAAAGAAAAATTTAAAAATAAAAAACATCACTTCAAAGAGTCTGACTTCTAACTGGTGAGGCTGTATAATGATAAACAAATTCTCAGAGAATTTAAATTTAGAACTCTCCTTTTCAGTGTTTCTATAATAGCAGGCCTTAGGTGGAGACTGATGGGGATCTCCCACTATCAGAAAACCAACCTGGAACTGCATGGTTAGCTCCTTTGACACTTCCCTAAGTCCCCAGTGAATCTTCTAGGGGGTCCTTTTGATAGTGTAGGTGACCATTCTACTTAGGCACACAGAGACTTGATATATGTAATGAAAGACTGGGTGGCTAATACTGTACAGAAGAAATTCTTTGGGTTTATGCTGTTCTTCTCCCAATCCTATAAACCTCATTCTTTCATTTACATAGCTCAAAAATTCAGAATGTGGATAATGTGGATGAAGAACCCACACTTCATGGAGGGCCCATGGTTAATCTATTCTGGGAGAATTCAGACTGTAGGCAATCAAATTAGGAATAGTCTCCACGACATGTAGCCAATTCTACCCAGAAACCTATGGCTATTTTCTTATTCGAAGAACATGCCTCCTAAACAGCCCAGAGAAGAAAATAAGGTCACAGGAATTTCCTTAAGGGAAGGAACCATATCAAGTAATAGGCCCCAAATCTATGAATGATTTTATGATTAGGGCCTTCATGACTGGTAATGGGGGCTGGAACATGATGATAAGGAGCTGCATCAGAAGAGATGAAGTGAAAACAGACAACAGCAAATTAGGCAACTTACATAAGATTCCAAAAGAGCAGTCAGGTCTGAACGAATCTTCCTTGCTAGCCAGATAGAGCGGCTACAGAGGTCCCGGCGGTGAGGGGTCAGCGGTGAGTGCTCTGCAAAGCCATCCCCATAACTCAACTGTCCCAGGAAACAAGTGAGCTGGGTTTGCTTCTGTCTACACTGGTCCAAATAAGAAATGTGACTCTAAGACTAAATCCACTGGGCATTCTCTACTAATGGGATTGTGCACCCCACCCCACCCCCCTGCCTGACTCAGAGGTGGCAGCAAATTCCTGGCTGTGGATTTTTGTGCCTGTGGAATCAAGGCCCCTTTTAATCAGCTTTCTTTCCTGCAGTGTCTGCCGCCCATCTCTCTCCTCCACCAGTGCCGAGCCTACTTGTTTTTATGTCATTGTTTGCTTTTGCACTTAGCAACAAGGTCACTATCACACTAATCCTCATGACAAACCCTGCCTAATTGTGATCTACTTTATATACACATCATCAGTTCATTTTGTTATCACCGCCCCTTGTACTCCCCATGTCCTCTTCCTTCTTTCTTTCCTTTTTTGGCCTGGTAAAGTATTCAATAATATTAAGTTTTTATCATCAATATAGCTGCCATTGATTAAGCAGCTACTCTGAGACAGACACTGTGTAAAAGGCTTTAAAGCCTTTATTTGATCTTTAGGATAATTCTGTGAGATAAATATTATTTACCCCATTTTACATTAAGAAACTAAGGCTTAAAGAAACTAAATGTTGCACAAAATCCAACAAGCAGGCATATCATTTAAATATAGGTCTCTGATTCTCCCACTGACTTTGCAATTTCATTCTTTAGGTTTTTTACATTTTGCTCAAGAAATAAAATTTATGTGAAATGCGTCCTTTAAAAACACAGCATCTTTTCACTGCTATTGTTTCATTACGTATTTAAAGTTAGTTTCATTTACCCTCAACTAAGCATCAGCCAGGTAAGTCATCTCTAACCTCGATCCTGGTGCCTTCCTCGCAGCTACAGGATGAAGAAGGTACTGTTTAGGCCTGTTCTCTTCCAAAGGACAGGAAACACCCAACCCTGACTGGGAAACAGTTCTAAGGCAGTCTCAAGTGACAACATGCTTTTTCTTTTTCTTCCTTATCCCAGTCATACCACACTGCTTAACAAATTCCGAGAATGAGCTGGGCTTTGAAATAAGGGCAATAAACGCAGGTGCAGAATTCTTTTCTACTGCATCTAACTTAACTCTGCAGGTTAGAAGATGATGCTCCCAGAAAGAGCTGAGTCATCCCCAAATCAACTGACTTTCACTATTTCATACCATAGACATTTTCTCTAAATGGAAACACATGCCTTCTCAGGTACAAACTTCCACAGTGAAACAATAAAAAAGGGGTGGAAGGGAGGAAAAGTGAGACTGGCAGCCCACAGTAGGCCTTTTAAGAAGGTAGGAGGATTCTATTTTTCCTTTTTTTTTTTTTTTTTAAAGTTAGTACTGGCTGTGGACGTGGAGTTTTGTGAAAAAGCACTGATATTAAATGTTATCAAGGTTTTGTCGTTATCAGACTAACATAAACCTCCCAGCATCCTTAAAGTGCTCTCTACTAGATTAATAAGGCCATCTTTTCCAGAAGGCTCAAACACAGGAGGAGTTTCCAAGCTGGCCAGATGATCACAGAATCCTATGGCAACTCAGCATTAGAGATCAAGAACGAAGAGTCAGAAGTGAACGATCTCAACTCTGCCGGAGAGAAGCAATAGCACCTGCCTTTACATAAACGTCATGCTCTGGCCACTGGACTCTCAGTTAACAGCATCAATTGTTTTAACCCTTTGGATAACTGTAACTCAGTACAATCAAGGAAAACAAGTTGCTTCCATGAAGACAACTTTTATTTTTCTTCTTTACATATTTATTTTGGATATGCCTTACTTAGATTAAGAGAAAACAAGGATTTGAAAAGCAGAGTATCCCTTTTATTATAATTTCTTTTTACATAACCTTTTCAACCTAGATTCAGGTAACTACCTGTCTCTCCCATCAAAGGAGAAGGGTCCTGCACATTACAACAGGCAAAAAAGGCTTTTAGGAAATAAAAATATTTTAAATTGATCCATTACAATTTTTTAATTTTCTTGAGTACATTGAAAAGTGGGAAAAAGGAAGGAAAAATGGTACTTTAAACAACCAGACTGTAATAGCCTTAGCCGGGTTTAGTACACTCTTTATATATTTTTCCCAACAGGTACAAAGGAGGTTCAAGTGCTCTATGTAGATGCTTTTCCATACCTGAATTCTTTTTTAATTCCCAGTAATCCTGGCCAGTGTTTTTCCAAACTCTCTGGAGCATAGTAAGTCTCAATTATGCAGAAGAACCTTGGACAACCAGAGACTAGGGGAAAACGCATCTCCCAGAAATAATACTTGTATTTCAATTACATTTTTAGAATTCTGAACTGCCAATTCAGATTGGAGAATATGCAGTGGGGAGAGTTATTAAAAAGGTAACTCAATTTGACTAAGAGTAGAAAATGCAGAATTTTAAGACTGAAAGGGCTCCTTGGAAGGACACAGAAGTGAAGAGCATGAGAAGCAGACAGGCAGAAGGGAGAGGGCCTAGTATAAGACAGCTTACTTACACCACTCTTTATTGTGCTAGCATCTCTTTCTCAAAAGGAAAAAAGATGAAGTCCATGGAGAGTGTTTTAAGACTGACTGCAAACTGCTGTAATAATTTACTGAAGCAAATTATAGGCAAGTGATACCTACAAAGAGGTCAAAAAACAAAAGGAGGAAGAAAAGAAAGTTTCTAATTATTAGAACTAACTTGTTGCTTTGGTGGGGAGGAGGGTGATATAGGGAAGAGCATATTTTCCCTAAATCTCAAGTTTTTTTATGCAGTTTGCTTTTGTGTAGGTGGTTAAAATATCTGATGACTAACCACTGCGAATATAACTTACAGAGACAAAGGAGGTAAATGTGACAGAGACAAAAGTAAATGTGGGGAACAGATGCGAGCTAGTGAAACAGTACAAAATGGACTTATAATGGGAGTGGAACAACCTTGTTGTAAACCCACCCAATCAACCTGATAAGTATGTTCAAATGTACTCAACATACCAAGTCAATTCCAAATCCTTACTGTGGGCAGGAAAGCATATTCTACATCCCTTCTATCCTTATTCCATTTTCTACCCCCACACTGGAGGGATGGCAAATCTGCAACACTCTGCAAAGAAACAATAGTGCATTTAAGTCTGTTCGCTGTAGGTGTCTGACGCCCTATTCCCTGGCATCCCAACCACTGACGCTAGTGGGTGTCAAGTAAGCCTCTTTCAGAGATGACATTTTGTTACCCCCTCTTTTGGGAAAAAATATATCAAAGAGAAAATTGATAAACTTTGTAGTTTTAGTGTTTGTGTAAAACAAGCTGTTCCCTATTTTGCTCTCAGCAAAACTTCATTCTTTCCAACAGCCATCACACATTTCTGACAAACAATGAATAGGGCAAGCCTTTAATTCCAGTTTGTGAGGTACACAGGATAGAAACTGCCCTTCTAATTCTCTAAAAATGAGCCAAATTAAGTTTTTAAGTCTTCTGGGAGTTATAAACTTATACAAAAACATCACCTGCCTCTCCCATGGCCAGTAATAAGCAATCCACCCCAAGAAAATCCCTATCTCAATGGAAGTGGTAATTCCCAGAATTTTAGGTGAAAGCCAAAGCCATTATTATGCAGATTATTAACTTTGTCTATGGAAGCCTTTCCCCTTCTGAAGTGTTCTTCTTTATAAAAAGGAAACAGAGTGATTTTCCTTGACTTCAAACTGTACAAGTCATAGACTATCTCTTCGCTAATGGTAGTGTCCTTCACTAATTGGGATCTGGGATGAAACAATGATAAAGCAAAGCAAAACCCAAAACAAAGCAAGGGGCCAGAATTGGGCCAAAAGTAAGGTCTAGAAAGAAATAATGGGGATAAAAAAAGAAATAAATTCACAAGAGAAAAATCTTTTATCTGTAATTCAGACCCTGAACAACCCTTCTTATCCCCTTAAAATTTCTAAATCTCAATGCTCTAAGAACTCAAAGAGCACTAGTTACCAAAAACCTAACATCCTTCCCTAAAAAGGCTTCCGAGAAAGCACTAGGCTACTGTAGTGATTTTGTTAGTGCTGAGGACCAGTTTTCGTTAAAGGCCACTGGAGAGCTATGATTTTAGAGGCTGGCTGTGCTTCTTCAACCCTATATCCTGCCTGCTAAAGTACCTCTTATGGAAAGGACCCCATGTCAGAATAACCTAATCTCTCCCAGCCCCACAAAATATAGCAACGAAGCCCCCCCGCCCAAAAAAAATCAGACTTTCCGTTAATAAATAAGGAATCTCGGGTTCCACAACACAAAAACACACATGTTCAAAGTGCAAATTTCTGCCATTAGTCTGGGACTTGTCTCACTGATACAGAGCCCTGTCTTATGGTCAGAGAAACCATGCAGAGGGCAGCCCCCTCCCTGTTGGGAGCCTGCTTCCAAGCTAGTGAGCACCACTGAGAACCAGATGGAGGTGGTGGAAGGGGACTGAAGTGCTGGGGTCACAGAGGAGGGAGGTGGTCCCCATGAATCCTTCCTTTCTGAAACCCAGCGGGGAATGGAGGAAATGGGGTTGAGTGAGAGGGGTGTGCTGTTTTAACAGCTCACCCTGCAAAGGGGCCTAAAGTGCCAAGTCAAGCTGCCAGCCTCCAGAGATTAGAACTGTATGATACTTTGGGGGTAAGTGTGCTGCAGTGGGTAGAAGCCAGAACCATAGGGCAGCAGTAGAGGAGAAGGGGTTTAGAGGACAGTTAATATACTATCAAGAGTTAAAAGCTGATCCAGAGCACATCAGAGTTACAGGTTTAAGAAGGGATCTGCCAGTGAGCAGGAAGTCTGCCTGGCTGGAACCAAGTAGGAGGATAACCCTCGCTTTAAGAGCTTCTTCTTTTTTGCCTACCTTTTTGGTAAAGGCAACATCAATTTTATAAAGGGGACAATAGAGGGAGAAGAAAGGGTATAGGTGTGTGTGCTGTGATTCACAATGGAAAGAGCAGGCCCTTCAGTTATTTTACTAGATTTTAAATGCTTTAAATTTTTTTTTGTCCTTTTTATCTTTTAAATACAAAGTCTGAGCTGTCCCACTGCCCAAAGTCTTCCCTTCCACTAAGGTCCAGTAGAGTCTGAATCTTCAATCAGAACCTCTGTGGTAGCACCGAGTATATCCGAGTTCATGACCAGCCCTTCAGTGCCCCCACTGCTGCCACTTCCCACAAAGATCTTCCCATCAGCCATCAGGCTCACCCGTTCTGTCCCACTACAGTATGACTTTGACATCCCTTCAGCTTCTAGGAGGAGGCACTCTCCAGACGTGGAGTTTCCCAATGGCTCAGGAAGAAGAGGAAGACCCTGCCCATCTGCAGGTTGTGTCAGCGACTCTGGGCTAGTGCCCAAGATATCTGTGCTGGTGATGAGGGCGCCTGCATTGGCAGCCAGAGCTTCGGCAATCAGCACCTCAGGGTGGCTTTTTGCTTTGTGTGCCACTACGCTGTCCTTCTTCTCAAATTTTTTGCCACAGATATTGCAAGAGAACTGGTAGAAGGAATCTGCATCATGCTTCTTCATGTGCCAATTAAGGGATGCCTTCTGCCGGCACGTAAATCCACAGATCTCGCATCTAGGAAGAGTGGAAGAGGAATGGCTGATCAGAGAAATGAAGAGGGCTCCTCTTGGGGTCAGGGCAAGCATTCAGAGGTCACATATAAAGGCAATAGTCAGAAACACACTTCTTGGGAAAAATTAGGAAAAGCTAACTAGATGGAAAATTAATCTGTTTCATTTGTTTAAAAAACTGAAGGAATAAGCAAAAGTTCACTAAGTAGCATTCCCAATCAATACTCATTCTAATTTGGTAAAAGTCAATAGCAGTGGCGACTGAAATGTTTGCATGGGGGCTAACCAGAAAGTAGGATTGATACACACTTCCCACCCACATGCCCACCAGTAAGTAACACTCACTGTAATGGCTTCTCGCCGGTGTGAATCATCCGGTGGACTGCCAGATTGTGAGAACTCTTGAAGGCCCTAGCACAATATTCACAGATATAATCCCTTTGATCTAAAAAGAAAAATAATGTGGTTAGGGTTCCATGGGGAATCCCTGTAAGTGTTTAATTTTCCCAGTTCACAGGAAGTAAGCAGATCATCAGTCAAGTCAGTTACAATAAGGGCAATGCTGTTTTCAATGTATAAAACACCTTGGATAAATAAAATTTTAAAAAGAAATACACCATTTTCAACTTTTTTTGAAAGTCCCTACATTCATTAGCATAAGGCCTTGTTTAAAAAAGAAAAAGCTAAACAAAGCAAAACAGAAACAATTTAATGGCAATATGAGAATTAGAAGCCCAATCTCAATCCCTGTAATCCAGATC
The DNA here is from genome assembly GCF_009829155.1 of Mustela erminea. Taxonomy (NCBI): domain Eukaryota; kingdom Metazoa; phylum Chordata; class Mammalia; order Carnivora; family Mustelidae; genus Mustela; species Mustela erminea. The sequence continues at coordinate 102,123,781 of NC_045622.1, read as the reverse complement.
TTGGAAAACTTGCTTAGTAAGTAAAGAACATTTTCCCTGAAACCTGAAAACTTACATATAAAGAATTTGGCACTCAAACCACCACCACAGAATTTGGCATTCCCTCGAAGAAAACTGATCCACAATTAAAGTGGTAATCCTATCTTCTGTTTCAGGTTTAAAACCTGTTACCCAAAACAAACAATTTGAATTCCTCTCAAGAGGTTCAAGTCGCTACTTTCAAATATATGTAAATAGTACCTATATTCTTTATCTTATTCTCCTACCCCACATCTTCTGCAGCATTCAACTATCTCCCTGTCATTTCACAATCCCCCCAAATTTCACAGCATTTTGATGAATCTGGTAACATGGTGTTGAATCTATGGGCCAAAGAAGCACTGCACTTAATTATTTCTTTATCACTTGGTTTGGGAAAGAGGCAGATAAGAGATGCTCTGTATCTCTTGAATAAATGACCACTACTGTTTTCTATAGTTTTCACTTAAAACTGCTACAGAAAGTCACAGGGAAAACATGAGGATAGTTAAAAGGCAAAATAGTATGCAATTTAATTCTATATTCCATCCCATATCGTTCTAAAGTCAAAACAAGAAGAGGAGCCAAGTCTGTCTCAAGCTAGAATACATTTCAGAATCAATGGGAGATATATTTTTTTTTTTAAAGATTTTATTTATTTATTTGACACAGAGAGATCACAAGTAGGCAGAGAGGCAGGCCGAGAGAGAGGAGGAAGCAGGCTCTCCGCTGAGCAGAGAGCCCGATGCGGGACTCGATCCCAGGACCCTGAGATCATGACCTGAGCCGAAGGCAGCGGCTTAACCCACTGAGCCACCCAGGCGCCCCATCAATGGGGGATATTACTGAGCAGGTCTGAGGCAGAGTCTGAGATGTTGCATCTCGAACAGCGGATCAAGTGCCACCAATGCCTCTTGAGCTATCGTCTACATCCTGAGTAGGCAAGGTCTAAAAATGCACTTTTAACCCAGGGACAACTCTAAGTGTCTGTCTCCCAGGTCTTGTCCACCTTTCTAGCTTCATAGTCACATGGCAAGCCTGGTTGGGGCATCCATTTGCTTAAATAAATCACATCTTCAAAGGGAATCTGTCTGCACTAATTTGGAAAAAGAGAACTACAATAACATCATAAAACTGTACTAACCAGATGTAAGTATCTGGAATGGACTGAACTTCTAAAACAGTCAGTTTGTCACAGTAGTCCTGTGATATTTAGCTAAAGTAGTCTAAACTGGTTGTCAGAAACTACTTTTGTAGAGAACAACATAATTAACAGGGAGAAGGAGTGGAAAAAAGGCAGCATGCTGCAAGGAACGGAGTGGAGACAGCTCTCTCCCGGAAGCAGCATGGTACAGTGCAGAGACTGTGACTCTGCAGTGATTCAGGCCTGAGCTCAAGTCCTGCTGCTCTGAAATGTCTACTGTGTGCCAGGCCCTGTGCAGTAAACAGCTCTTTATATGTTATCTCATTTCATCCTTAGACTAATTCCCCAGTATCAGTGACATTATTATCCCTTGTTTTTCAGATGAGGGAAAGTGAGAAGTATCTTGTCTAAGTCACACATACAATAAACACTGGGAAGGGTACATCTGTCAGTATAACTCTGGCGTAGAAGACAACTAGAATTCCTAGTTTTACCCCTCTATGACTGTGGAGAACATGGCATGTAACAGTACAGAGTCTGGCACCTACTCAATTAGCACTAATACCCATCTTCATTTGTTCCCATTAGATGAACACAGACTGCACACAGACTGTCAGTGGCTAAAAATGAATACAATCTGAAATCATCCTACATTAGACATTCAGTTTCTCTTTTTGAGTCAATAACTCCTACAGGAGATGACACGTGAATTCAGTAGCTAGCCTCCATGATTGCAGTAGCAGCAGAAGTGCCAGAAGCTACTTAGTAGTTACCATAAACCAACAGGCAAGCCTCTTTACCATCAAGGTTCTCTCTTCATAATCCCCCTTCCAGTCCGTAAAAGCTCCTCCAAATATCTACTGGAAATGGCATTAGAAAATCCTGGTTCTACTAGAACCTAGCAGTGTGACCAAAGGCAAGTTACCTAATATGCAAAGCCTTTGGTTTCTTAGCTGTAAAACAAGGATAAAACAAGAGAACGTGGTGATGCTGAATGGATGGATAAGCAGTTAACAGTTGATACAGGATATGAACTCAATAAAAAATTATTCTGGTCACAGAAGTTCTTTAAAAAGTCAAGGGACAGAGGCGCCTAAGTGGCTCAGCCGTTAGGCGTCTGCCTATGGCTCGGGTCATGATTCCAGGGTTCTGGGATCGAGTCCTGGCATCGGGCTCCCTGCTCAGTGGGGAGCTTGCTTAACCCTTTCCCACTCCCCTTGCTTGTGGTCTCTCTGTCAAATAAATAAATAAAATCTTAAAAAAAAAAAAAAAAAGTCAAGGATAAAAGTAAAAAGCCTAGTTTGCTCATCCCTTGCAAAATTTGTTTTTATTACATTTTATTTTCATACCTTTCTCTCACACTTGACCTGTAGACTCCTAAGATTTATATTAGGAAGAAATATAATCACCAATCTACACACATTTAAAAGCAGAATGCATTTAACAAGTGATAAAACATTTATTTAAAAAAGTACCTGTATGATGTTTGGCATGTCGTAGAAGTTGCTTCTGGAGCCTGAACAATCGCCCACAGGAGGGATGAGGACATACATATTTCTTCTTCAGCAAATGCTGATACTTAATGTGGTGCTAAAATAGTAAGAGAAAATAAAGAGGGGGAAAAATGAAGGCTTCCTGAAAGCCTGTTCCTTTGCTAAGTCAAAAGTTTTAAAGAGGGGCATCTGGGTAGCTCAGTTGGTTAAGCGTCCAACTCTTGATTTAACTCAGATCATGATCTCAGGGTCCCTGAGATGGAGCCCCCCATCAGGCTCCATGCTGGGTGGAGTCTGCTTGAGACTCTCTCTCTTTAACCCTCTGCCCCCACCCCCAACCCAAAAAAGTGCTAAAGGGAAACCAGATACTCGGAATATGGGGGGGGGAGATGAATAACAGTATAATAAACAGTCAGGAACACAGGCTATGAAAATCAGACAGACCTGGGTTCCAACCTGGGTCTGTCATTCACGAGCAGTGTGACCTCAGGAGATGTGCTTAAATACTGTGAGTCACAGTTCTCATGTGTAAAATGGAGGTAACTATCAGTGTCTCACAGCGTTACTGCGAGGATACAGAGATCACATGTTGTATGGTGCTCAGTGCAGCACATGGCATACAGTGGCAGGACAGAAGCATTCACTATTACCACAGAGACAGAATCAGGGTTAGGGTCTTAGTCTCGCATTATCCTTGCTGCTAAACTAAAAACCAAACAGGCATTTCTTTAGCTTTAGCGATAAACATTTCACTTTCATGTTTTCTGCCAGACCTAAATATAAGCTGCATCTGTAATTCATTAAAAAAAAAAATCTACTAAAAAAAACCCCCAAAACCAAAAACCCTAAAAATTAATTATTTCCTTTAAACATTATTTCAGAAATCACAGGTTAGAGTTGCTAAATTTATTTTTTAAAAATACACATTATAATAAAGTTTGTTCAACTGTGTCTTTAGCGTGTCGGTACAATCATCTCTTTATATCAGTAGTAGTTTCAACACCACAATGGGATACACTGGACTACTCCAAGATTACAAGGAAACTCCTTTATTTGACCTCATGCTGTTAGACATTTTTCTTTTAAGACAATGACTAAAGTAATTTTATGCCTTTTTAAAGGAAGATTTTTCTTGACAATGTACGGCAATGATAAAGCCTACACAAGTTCACAAATTATAGCATCTCATGAAATGTAAGAACCAGTAATGGAACACAACCTGAAAGGCTGCCTTACATAACAATCTACTAACCTGCAAATAGCGAGGGTGAGCAAGAACAGTTCCACATCCTTCCATCTCACAACGGACATACTGGATTGGAGGCTTTTTTCTATTATCAATACGTAGGAGAAAAGTTAGCAAACAGAAGAGGCACTCTGCACAGTGGCTTAACTCAATGCACTACAGGGAAAAGCAATTTTATAGCATGAAGAATTAATATCTCTTTGCTAGTATACAGCTTGCACAGAATTTGTTAGAAATAACCAGAAACTACCAAATGTTTGATAAGAGTTTTTAAAAACAGCACAAAATAAACTAACAACCCCCCAAAAGGTAAAGAAGTGTTAAGATTTTTAGAAACTTTAAGACCCTACAATGGAATAAAAACACAGGAATTCTGCATCAAGGACATTAGTAAAGTTGCATCTGAGAAATTTTTAAACAGCCATTCCTGCAGGGTAATTATGAGTAATTATGTGAGTAAAATGCTTACTACCAGGAATAAGGAACATAGTTAAGAATATAAATTACCTCCTTTTGGGCAATCGTGGACTTTTGTCATCTTTTCGCCTTCTTCCTCTCCTATAATTAAAGAACAGAGTAGCTGTCCACATATTCCAGAATGAAGCTTACAGAGTGAAGGGTGACTAACGACATACACTCAAGATCAAAGAGCAGGTGGCAGAAACAGAGGATAATGCAGAACACACAGAGCCAAAAACATATCTTACAAGCCAAACAAAGATGTCATTCTGAAGTAATTTCACAGAAATAAATCTGCACTACAAGTTAAATATAAACCTATCACAAACTACACATTACATGGAAGATTTGGATAAACCTCAAGGTTACTACCTGAAGAGTAGTTCCAGTAAAAACTTGATCACTTAATCAATTTAAAAAGTAGAATAAAGGAGTCTATTATCTAAAAACCTTAAGAATATAAACTATACTCTCCTTTTAATAGAACCAAAAAGACTAAACACTTAAATCTTATTTCTGCAACAGGCAATGACTACTGGACAGAAAGTCAAGATTCTTCAATCTCTTGCCCTCACTTGCCCTTCTTTTGAGGATTCACATTTGCCACACTTTTTCTTGCTATCTTTACTCACTCTGCATCCCATTAGCTACTACTGTCCTGCCCACTCATTTAGACGTCTTTAAGTACTGCTCTGGATTAAATTTAAACTTTTCAAGCTTTTGAGAGAGCCTCTGCAATGAAACTGTCAGTTGCCTGAGGCAGCAATATGCACCTGTCAATAGCCCTCCTCACACTCCCACTCTTTTCCCCACCAGTGGCTTCAAAATCTGTTAGGTTTCCATTTTCAGTAGTAATTGCCTACTCACTTCCTGGGAGGTTCCTCATCCTCCCTGATTTCATGCTCTTCTTCTTTCACCTCTACCTCTACTTCCACTTTAATTTCTTTCTTCTCCTTCTCTTCTTTCACCTTCCCTGATTTTCTCCGTGGTTTTGGGGTCTCCCTGAAAATACAAACACATTTTCAACATTGGTATCCAGCAAAGGATCGTTGCAAGGGAAACTGTGACATAAGGGTAAAATGTGCACTTATCATCGATTTATTGTAAAATTATGATCCTTAGCTGATGAAAGGTGATTTCCAGTCAACTATTCCTCACGTGCACAGTAAAAGCCGTTAGGCTAACAATACCTGGGAATCAGAACTCTAGTAACTAGAGTTGTAAAGAGAAAGACAAAAGTAAAAAAAAAACAACTCTAAGTATTCAGGCAACTGATATCTTGTTTCATCAAGATGAAGTACGAAGACATCCAAAAATTTGGATATGATAAAAATAAAGTTCTATAACTAGAAGACAGGGCTGGGAGAAGGAGTTATAAGACAATGTTAAATACATGATTAATTACTCATTTAAAATTAAGTCTATACCCATCAGTTCAGCAACAAGGTGAACTAAAAGCATGCAGCAGTGCTTTCCTAACTTATATTTCATTGACATGTCTGCAGTAAAATCCAAGACGTGCCTCTCTAAGTGGGGTTTGTAGGTCTCGTCTCTTGGGTCATCTTTGAATGGTATTTCCTCTTCACTGATTAACATCTCTTCTTCCTCTTCCTCCTCCTCATCACTACTAAAAAGAAGCACATTTCTGGATTAGAAATTCTAGTTGTAAGGATTATATCCCACTGGATTTTATTTGCTAATTTATTTAGAGGTTGCCAAAGATTAAGAGTAAGTTATCTAGAATTTTCATCCTTATGGTCTAATTGGACTGCAATCTAGCTGTTTTATCCTCACAATGGTAATTCTAACTAAAAATACATAAATCTTATAAATACTATTCCTTCGTTAAATAAAGGTAAGGTGATGACTGTTCAACGTCACTAAGAGCTAAAATAACAAACAGCAGCCGCAGCAAAAACAACGGACCTTATATAGTGCCTGAGTGGTTCAGTTGGTAAGCGACCAAACCTTGGTATCGGCTCAGGTCATGATCTCAGGGTTGAGACATGGAGCCCCCTATGTCAAGATTCTCTCTCCTTCTCCCTCTACCCTTTAATACCCCGCCCCCCAATCCGTTCTCCCTCTCTTATAACACAAACGAAAACAACAGACTTCATAATCCTGTACCTAGTAATCCAGTGATCTGCGTTACCAAAAAGATGAAAAAGCCAAGAAAACAAAAATTCACAAGACTTACCATGGAATACAAATTTCAAAAATCCCACTTAAAACATCCACACTTCCCATCAGTGGCTAGCACGGAATAAGCCAGAAGACAGAAAGTACTCAAGACCTGCTTTCGGAACTAAGGTAACTAAAGATTACATGGTTAACGCTCTAATCAAGAATGAAGTGACATCTAAACTAAATACCAAAACCAAAGTTAAAATTTTAAAGGCTCAATGCTCTTTCAAGTAGAAAGCAACTTGATATGAAATATGAAGTTTCTTACCTAATGCCACCTGGAGACTGATGTTCTTCTGCTCCATCTGGAGAAAGAAAGCAGAACAAAATCTTCTTTATAAAGGAACCCCTGTATCACCATACCTACCCATGAAAAGTAAGCTATTTTACATTTAAAAGGAGCAGACAACCAGTTATTAAAGAACCATATTCCACGTATACTGTACCATAATCAAGCTGATCTGTATTGGGTTCTGACTTGCAGATGAGCTGCAATGAACCAGTCTTCGACCTAGAACTTCGGGTGTTCTCTGTGTCAAGATGCCGAGAAACAGATGTCCTGCTACTGCTGCGCCAGCCCCGGCTAGGCCTAGTTGCAGCAACGGAAACTTCCTGAGGGAGGGTAGAATCATCTTCTTCCTCTTTCTCTTCCTTAGGATCTAGATGAAAACATATACCATTGCTTACGGTTAACCAATAACCATCTCAGTATACCTACTATTGTAAATAAAAAGTTAATAAAGAAGAAGGTAAATTAATTTATTTTTCAGGACAAAGCCCCTCAGATTTTTATACTGAGATAGCAGAAACAAGATGAGAGAAAACGTACCCTTACTGTCATCGTTCTAAAACTTCCATGTGGTCAAGCAGCAGTTTTATATTGTAATATCTACTAAAAAATGGACTAAGAGAAGTATGCAAAATGCACCCAATTCAATTCATGGGATTCTAACATTTACATCCAAGACAAAAGAAACTAAATTAAGTGAGTGCTCCCAGAAAAGATAGCCAGAACTTCTTACAGAAGCACAAGAAAGGAACAATCACAGCTCCAGATGTTTTAGCAACTGAACAATGCTAAAGAAATTGCTAAAGAGGAATCCCATATTAAAAATGCCTTCCCTTGACTCTATTCAATAGTTCTTAGAATCACACCATGAGTGTGAACTTATCTACAGGGCAATCATGATAAGTCCTACTTTAGGCATCCTATGAGATGCTGTGCAAAGGTACACACACAATCTATCCCTCTTATCCTATATTTTCTTCATGCTTTGAAGGGTGAACGAAGTGAGGTAGGGCTATTCACTCCTGAGCAATAAATAACAAAAAAGCTTAATATAACTTTTGTCCCTAGAGTAACTTATTACTTATATATATGTTAGTATATTAAAAGTATATTTTGGGGGCGCCTGGGTGGCTCAGTGGGTTGGGGCCTCTGCCTTCGGCTCGGGTCATGATCCCAGGGTCCTGGGATCGAGCCCCACATCGGGCTCTCTGCTCGGCAGGGAGCCTGCTTCTCTGTCTCTCTCTGCCTGCCTCTCTGCCTACTTGTGATCTCTTGTCTGTCAAATAAATAAATAAAATCTTTAAAAAAAAAAAAAATAAAAGTATATTTTGACTATGGGCAATTCTTTTAATACTCTCAGGATGTAAAAGGCCTTTCTAAGAACAATATAAAATTTAAAGTCTTAATACTGATACCTGTGACAATATAAACATAAAAGCAATTTTCTGCACGGCAAATTCCGCTGTAAGTCTAACAGCACAACAGAAAAAGAGCAGTTCAGTAAAAACACATGGCTTTCACACAAACGAAAAGGTCAATCCTCTCATAATGGGAGAAACTCAAGTGAAAATGGTTAGTGTGATACCACTGTTCTTTATCATACTGGCAATGATCCGAATGTTTGACAAGTGTGTATTAGGAAGGCTGGAGAAAAGAGTAACACATATGATAGCACATGCAGTGGCAAAACCTCTATGAAGGACAATTTGGCAGTATCTATCAAAATTATAAATGTACAACCTTACACAACCTAGTAATTTCAACTACTAGGAATTTATCCTACAGAATTATAATCACACTTATGAAATGACCTATGGATAGAGGCAATCACTATACACTGTTTTTAGTAGTGAAAGAGCAGAAAACTAAACATCAGGAGGGGACAGCATGGAAATAATTCCATGATACTTTATTATGCAGTAAAACCTCATATCCATGTAATATCCAAATATTATACAGGTATACATTTGTTTTATATATAGAGAAATAAATGTTATATATGTAAGACATATATCTTTTATACGGTAATACTTCTGGAAGGATGTACAAGAAATTGTAAGTACTGGTTACTTACAGAGAAGGTCCAAAATTATGCCCAGTAATTCCTCAACATCTACCCTAGGAAAATAAACTGGCACATGGAGGTTCATGTTTATAACAGCTAAAGAATGGACACGACCTATCCCATTATCCTCTACAAGAAAATGTTCAAATAAACCATGGCATATTAGTGAGATGGAATATTAGGTATCTGTAAAGAATCACATGGAATTGCTGGTAAAAATACTATGTTAAACAAAAATTAAGCAAAAAAATAAAACGTGAAACTATAACTTTTTTTTTAAGATCTGAAAAATAAAATTTCCTCCACTGTGGAAGAAGGTGGTGAATGGGGAGCCACTGCAACTTTAACTATATACTCTTTGAAAGTTTTAAGAGAATATACTGAAGTACTGAAATAAAACTAGTTTGAAATACAGAGAACAGCAGAGTAAACTCCTAATAACTGGACATAATTATTAAATTAGTTATGCATTTCCTTTCAATTTTCCTTCCCACTCATTAGTGCCTTTCTCCTTAACCTCATATCTGAGCTACTTTAAGTATCAAGATAATATAATAATAATAACAATAATAGTAAAAAGGTTAGAATTAAAAATATCTTCAACTACATACAGTCCACAGTTTGGCTACTGTGGACACTGCTGCTATGAACATTGGGGTATAGATGGCCCTTCTTTTCATTACATCTGTATCTTTGGGGTAAATACCCAGTAGTGCAATTGCAGGGTCATAGGGTAGCTCTATTTTAATTTTTTGAGGAATCTCCACGCTGTTTTCCAAAGTGGCTGCACCAACTTGCATTCCTATCAACAGTTTAAGAGGGTTCCCCTTTCTCCACATCCGCTTCAACATTTGTTGTTTCCTCTCTTGTTAATCTTTTCCATTCTAACTGGTGTAAGGCAGTATATCTCAATGTGGTTTTGATTTGAATTTCCCTGATGGCTAATGATGATGAACATTTTTTCATGTGTCTGTTGGCCATTTGTATATCTTCACTGGATAACTGTCTATTCATGTCTTCTGCCCTTTTTTGACATGATTATCTGGTTTTTTTGGGTGTTGAGTTTGAGGAGTTGTTTACTCTTCAACAGACGAATGGATAAAGAAGATGTGGTCCATACATACAATGGAATATTACTCAGCCATCGGAAAGAATGAATACCCAACTTTTATATCAACATGGATGGGACTGGAGGAGATTATGCTAAGTGAAATAAGTCAAGCACAGAAAGTCACTTACCATATGGTTTCACTTACTTGTGGAACGTATGGAATAACATGGAGGACATGAGAAGGAAAGGAAAAGTGAACTGGGGGAAATTGGAGGGGGAGATGAACCATGAGACTGTGGACTCTGAGAAACAAACAGGGTTTTAGAGGGGAGAGGGGCGCATGATGGGCAAGCCTGTGGGGGGGTAATTAAGAAGGGCACATACTGTATGGAGAACTTGGTGTTGTACATAAACAATGAATCTTTGAACACTGGGGAAAAAAAACCCAAAAACGAACAAACTAGATACAGTCCAATGAGTTTTACCCATAAAGTAACTGCAAGGCCAAAGACAACTTGTTCAAGATCACAAAGCTAGCTAAGAAAACTCAGATATAAAAATCATGTCTTGAGACTAGCAATCAAGAACTTTTCCATCTAGGTCATGTCTGCTTTTAAGATAATTTCTTCAGAGGGAACAATTCATCATCCTCTATAAAGAAGGATAAATAATGAAGAGTCTTCCTTTTAACTCAATAAAACTAATTTGGACTTTAAACCCACTCCATAACTTCCTGTAAAGGTTTTTTCCTTCATGATGAAAGGATTATATGGCCACACCCTTTCCTGACCTTGATCAAATGATGGCAATTTGATGAGAATTGCTTTTACCTATAAATAAAGTGTAATAGCCTATTTTATGAATACCACCCCATTCCTCCAAAACTCTAGTCTTAAAAATTAAGTATTATCAGACGCTGATGTCAGCAAAAATGTCCCTCAACAGAAACAAACATGCATTCATATGCATGCCTGTGCGTGCACATACATACACACCAGAATCAACTTTGTAAAAAACTCTGGTTTTTAGCAACCAAGTGAACACTAAAAGAGTTAAACAAGATCTTTAAGGAAATCTTGATCAAATCACTCACTGAACACAAGCTAAAGGAAAGAGAGGCTTAAGAGATGACAGAAGACAAAGACTACAGTTTTTAAAAATATGCTCAAAAAAGCTAAAGGCTTTAAAACATTGACAACTAACAGCAATCATAATAACGTCTCAACAAATAGAGAATGTCAATAAAGAGGTGGTAATTATAAAAAACAAAATCTGGAGCTGAAAAGTTAAACAAATGAAATGAAAAATTCACTCGAGGATTTAACAGATTTGAGAGAACAGACGAATTGGCAATCTTTAAGACAGGTCAAGTAAGAGTATCCAGTCCAAAGGACAGAAAGAAAACAGAGCCCAAGATACCCATGGGACCATAAAACGTAGTGACATATACTTGAGTCTCAGGAGAGTGCAGAGAATGGAATTTTAAATAAATAAATAAATAAATAAATAAAAATAAAAGCCAAAAGTTTCTCAAAATTAGTAAGACATGAATCTACACAAACAAAAAGCTCCAAAAGCTCAAACTCCAGTAGGACAAATTCTGTGAAACTGAATTAAGGAAACATATTTACAGTGGAGTTGGCTGGCCAGAAAGTGAAGCTCTCATGCCATACAATTTGTTGCAATCCTTTGCAGACCCCAAGAGAAAGAAGCCCAATCTACTATCCCAGCAGGAGGAAGGAAGATTTTTTTCCTTGCCTGGCAACAGCCCAGGCAGTGAGACACAGTCACAACTCAGCCAATGAAAGTCTAATACATTTCAAACTCCTAGTTTACTCCAATGGACTTTGTGTTTCTAACAGCCCCCTACCTCCCACCCCCAACCAAAAGTTCCTTTCCTTTGTTCACAGGATTTGCTTATGGCTTTTGTTATTGCGTGCTTGTCCAGAATTCTAATTCCTTTGCTATTCCTGAATAAACCTATTTTGCTGGTAAAATAATTGACTGCTTTACTTTTAAGGTCAATGACTCAAGAGATCCACACCAAGACACATTACAATCAAACTGTCAAAAGCCAAATAACCTTGAAAACCGAAAGAGAAATGACTCATCAGGTACAAGAAATGCTCAATATCATTAACAGCCTATTGCTCATCAGAAACTACAGAGACCAGAAGGCAGAGGGATTCCATATATAAAGTGGTAATGTCAAGCAAGAAATCTATATCTGGCAAATTACCCTTTCAAAATGGAGACATTCTCAGATAAAAGCAGAATTTGTTGCTAGTAAGATCTGCCCAACAAAAAATGCTATAGGGGAGTCCTCCAGGCTGAAAGGACACTAGAAAGTAACTCAAAGATGTATGAGGAAATAAAAAACTGCAGTTACATAAATAAATATAAAACAGTATTATTGTATTTTTGATTTATAACTCCTCATTTTTCCCCTACATGGCTTAAAAGTCAGGTATATATAAAACAGTAATTAAAAACTTATTTTAATGGGCACACTATATAGAAAGATTCCAAGTACTGGTATCTTTTTGCTTAACAATTCATTCCTTAATTTATCTAATTCCTCTCATTTTTAGTATGAAGTGATAAGAAACCAGACTGCACTTAACCACACATAGCCTGGAAATCTTCTCAGCTAAATATACAAGTTCCTCACTTAGAAGTTCTACTTTCCACCCAAGAGAACATAATTCAGCTAAGTTATCTGCCACTTTATAGCAAGGATCACCTTGTCTCCACTGCCCATCAACATGTCTATCATTTCCTTCTAAGGCCTCCCCAAATTACTTTTCACATCTGTATTTCTGCCAACCTTTTTTTAAGGCAATTCAGGCTGCTTAATGATTAACTGCCTTAGAATTCCCCCAGGTACTAGCCATTAGCCAAAATAATCTCCACATTTTCAGGTATTTTGTTGCAGCAACACACCACTTCCAGTACCAAACTCAATTTGTTTCCTAGGACTTCCATAACAAGTTACCACGAAGACCTATTTATCTGCAAAGATCCTATTTCAAATACATAACATTCACAAGTATTCAACATCTTTTTGGGGGAAACAATTCAACCCAAGGCAAGTGACTCTACTAATAGAAGACAAGCTAGACTTCAAGTCAAAACTGTTATGAGACAAAAAAGGACACTGTATATCAATAAAAGGGTCAATCAAGAAGCTGTAAGGATTATAAACATATACAAACCTAATATATGAAGGAAAAAAATGACAGAATTGAAGGGAGAAATACCCAGTACCAAAATAAGAGACTTACTTTCAGTAATGGATAGAGTAACTTGTCAAAAGTCCAGTTAGGAAATAAAGGACTTGAGCAATCCTGTGAAAAAATTAGACCTAACAAAGAGATAAAAAGTACTTCACACAAAACCAGAATACACATTCTCAAGTACACACAGAAGATTCTCCAGAGAAGACCATATGCTAGCCACAAAACAAGTCTCAAGAAATTTTAAAAGATCACATAAAGAATGTTCTCTGATCACAGTAGAATGAAACTAGAAATCAGCAGCAGAAAGAAAACTAGAAAATTCACAAGTATGTGGAAGTTAAACAATACACTCTTCAAACAAATAGGTTAAAGAAATCACAAAGGAAATTAGAAAACACTTAAAGATGAGTAAAAAGGAAAACACAAGATAGCATAACTTACAAGCTGCAGCAAAAGCAATGCTTGGGGAGAAATTTATAGCCATAAATGCCTACATTAAAACAGAAATAACAAAACAAACAAAACACATGGCAAATCAATAATTTACACCTTAAAGAAAAAAGGGAAAAAAGGAAGCAAAAGCTAGTGGAAGGAAGGAAATAAAAATTAAAGTAGAGATAAATAAAATAGAAATCAAAAGAGAAAAATCCATAAAACTGGAAGTTGGTTACTTGGAAAGGTTAACGAATTGAAACCTTCAGCTAAGCTTTAAAACAAACAAACAAACAAAAAAAACCCCACAAAACTCAAATTACTAAAATTGGAAATTAAAGTGAAGACCTCATTACTGACCTTATAGAAATAAAAAGGATTGAGAACACAATTAATAATTATATGCAAACAAATGAGATAACCTACATGAAATAAACAGCTAGACACACACTAAAAAACTCAAGACGAAACAGAAACCTGAACATACAACAAGTGAAAAGAATCAGTAATCAAAAACCTCCCAAAGAACATCACCAACCATAGCCAAACTATGGAAAAAGCCTAAATGTCCATGAACTGATGAATGGATAAAGAAGATCTGGGGCACCTGGGTGGCTCAGTGGGTTAAAGCCTCTGCCTTTGGCTCAGGTCATGATCCCAGGGTCCTGGGATTGAGCCCCGCATCCGGCTCTCTGCTCAACAGGGAGCCTGCTTCTCTGCCTACTTGTGATCTCTGTCAAATAAATAAATAAAATCTTAAAAAAAAAAAAAAAAGATGATGTGGTATGTGATATGACCCAGCAATCACACTACTGGGTATTTACCCTAAAGATACAAATGTAGTGATCTGAAAAGGGCACCATGAACCCAAATGTTTATAGCACCAATGTCCACAATAGTCAAACTATGGAAAGAACCTAGATGTCCATCAACAGATGAATGGTTAAAGATGTGACTGATATATAATGGAATACTATGCACCCATCAAAAACTCCAAAAACTTGCTATTTGCAAAAATGTGGATGAAACTAGAGGGTATTATGCTAAGCAAAATAAGTCAATCAGAGAAAGACAATTATCATATGATCTCTCTGACATGAGGAATTTTTGAGAAGCAGGGTGAGGGATTGTGGTGGGTAGGGAGGGAAAAATGAAACAAGATGGGACCCGGGAGGGAGACAAACCATTAAGAGACTCTTAACCTCAGGAAACAAACTGAGGGTTGCAGGGGGGTAGTAAGGGAGGAACAGGGTGGCTGGGTTATGGACATTGGGGAGGGTATGTGCTATGGTGACTGCTCTGAAATGTGTAAGACTGATGATTCACAGACCTGAGGCAAATAATACGTAATATGTTAATAAAAAATGTGGTATGTGTATATATATATTTACACACACACACACACACACACACACACAGAAGTATTACTCAGCCATCAAAACGAATGAATTCTTGCCATTTGCAATGACATGAATGGAGCTAGAGAGTGTTATGCTAAACAAAATAAGTTAGAGAAGAACAAATACCATATGATTCCACTCATATGTGGAATTTAAGAAACAAAACAGATGCACATATGGGAAGGGGTGAAAAAAAAGAGGGAAGCACATCATAAGAGACTCTTAACTACAGAGAACAAACTGAGGGTTCATGGAAGGAGGTGGGTGGGGGACAGGCTAAATGGGTGATGGTTTTTAAAAAGGGCACATGATATAATGAGCACTAAGTGTTGCAAGTGATGAATCACTGAATTCTACATCTGAACCAACATTACACTATATGTTAACTAACTAGAATTTAAATAAAAATTTGAGACAAAAAAAAAAAAATGATGACTTCCAAAAACAAGTACCTTCCACTGGTGGGGGGGAAGCCCAGGAGCAGCAGAATTCACTGGTGAATTCTACCAATCATTTAAAGAATTAACAGCAACCCCTTATCAAGTTCTTCCAAAAAATTAAAAGAGGGAACCATTTACTTCTTGATTCATTCTGTCAGGCCATCATTACTGATACCAAAGACAAAGACACACGACAAGAAAACAACTCACCAACTTCCCTTGCAAACCAAAGTCAGCAGTGCATTAAGACTGCAGGATTTTAACACTCAGATCAGATGGTATGTATTCTAGGATTATGAGGGTGGTTCAGCATACAAAAATCAACTGTTATAATATACCACATTAACAGAATGTAAAATACCACAATCATCCCAAATAATGTAGAAAAAGCATTTAACATAATTCAGAGGACTTTCATGGTGAGAACACACAGCAAACTAGGAACAGAATGAAACTTCCTCAACCCGATAGAGGGCACTTACCAAAACCACAGAGCTAACATATTCAATGGTAAAAGACTGAAAGCTCTCTCCCAAAGATCAGGAACAAGACAAGGACCCCCCTCACACACACACACACACCTTCCTCCATTTCTTTCAAAGCTGTACTGGACTTCTAGCTAGAGCCACTAGTTAAAGTGGTGGGGGGAAGCCATCCAAATTGGGAAGGAAGAGATAAAACTACTTCTATTTGCAGAAGAAATTATCTTATTTCTAAAGAAAATTCTGAAGATTCTGCAAAACTTTTAACATAACAAACTTAGCAAAGTTGCAGAATACAAGATCAACACACAAAAATATTTTGTTTTAAATATACCAGCAATGAGTAATTCAAAAAGGGAAATAAAAAAAACAATTCCATTTACAATAAAAACAATAAAATACTTAAATATAAGTAGGATGTTAATAGTCCCCAAACTGATCTACAGATTAAATATAATCCCTATCAAAGTCCCAGAATCCTTTTTTGCAGAAATTGACAACCTAATCCTAAAATTCATATGAAAATTTAAAGGACCCAGATTATCCAAAACAATCTTGAAAAAGACGCACTTTACTCATCCCAGTCTCACAATTTACAACTTACAACAAAGCACCTGGATGACTCAGTTCATTAAGCGACTGCCTTTGGTTCATGTCATGATCTCAGGGTCCCGGGATGGAGCCCTGAGTTGTGCTACCTGTTCAGCGGGGAGCCTGCTTCTCCCTCCCCCTCTGCCGTTCCACCTACTTGTGCTTGTGCGTGCTCTCTCTCTCTCTCTCTCTAATGAATAAATAAAATCTTAAACACCCTCCACCCACACACAAAGAACAAAAAACCTTAAAGCTGCAGTAATCAATCAGTACCACCGTGTGGTACTGGCGTAAGGACAGACAAAATGACCAAAGGAACTGAATTCAGAGTCTATATAAACCCACACATTTATGGTCAACTGATTTTCAACAAGTTTGCTGAGACCATTAGTGGCGAGAGAACAGTCTCCTCAATGACTGCTGGGACAACTTATCCACACGCAAAGAATGAAGTTGAACCCTTACTTTATGCCATATATAAATATTAACTCAAAATGGATCAAAGACCTAAATATTTAAAAGCTAATGCTAAAAAACCCTTAGAAGAAAAACCTACAGAATAGGAGAAAATTATTTCCAGGCATTATATCTAATAAGAGTCTACTATTCAGAATATATAAAGAACTCTCAGCTCAACAAAAAGATGAACACCAACTAAAAAGTGAGCAAAGGTCTTTAAGACATTTCTCCAAAGACACAAATGGCAAAAGAACATACACAAGAAGATGCTCAATATAAATAATTTATGAGATGCAAATAAAAACCATAGTAAGATTCCCATTTCACACTAACTAGGATAGCTTTAACAATAACTTTAAAAAACCAAAACCACAAAATAACAAATGTTGGAGAGATGTGGAGAAACTACAACTCTTGTACAGTGTTGGTAGGAATGTAAAAGGCTACTGCCACTGTGGATAGCAGGCAGTTCCTCAAAAACAAACATAAAATTACCATATAACCCAGCATTTCCACTCCTAGGGATGGTCCCTCAAAATTGAAAACAGGTATTCAAACACTTGTACACGAATGTTCATTTCAGTACAATTCACAAAAAGCTAAAATGTGAAAATAATCCAAATGTCCATCAAACACTGAACAGAAACAAAATGAAGTCTATCCATACAGGAGCATACTATTCATAAAAAGGAATGAAATACTAACATGTATTAACACACGCTACAATATGGATGAACCTTCAAAGTACCATGCAATACAACAGAAGGAGACATGAAAGTCTTACGTTGGAGTCCACTTACACAAAGTATTCAGAATAGGTAAATTCAAATTAATGTGTTTTTTTTTCAAGTTAATGTTTTCAGATAAATGAGGTAAAAGCAGATTATCTTCGTTAGAGGCTAGGGAGAGGGGAATAATAGGGAATGACTATTTTTAATGGCCTTGGGGTCCAGTTTGGTGGGGATAAAAATGTTTGGAACTAGATGGAAACGATGCTGTATAACATTATAAATGTATTAAATGTGACTAAACTGTATGCTTTAAAATGGTTAATACTGGGGCACCTGAGTGGCAAAATCGGTTAAGCACCACACTCTGATTTCAGTTTAGGTCATGCTCTCAGGGTTGTGAGATCGAGCCTGAAGACAGGTTCCACGGAAGATGTGGAGCCTGTTTGATATTCTCCTGATCTCTCCCCTGCTCTCTTTCTCTCTCTTTAAAAAAAAAAAAAAAAAAAAAAGTTAAGTTTGTTAATTTAATCTCTAAAAATCCCAAAAGGCACTGTCAGTCTCCCAACACCAGAAACTGACAACCAATGGATAACTCATATATTAGGATAAACTTAGGATAAACCATCATGACCAGATAGAATGGAATCAAGTTTCTCTTGCATGGCACTTTAAAGACAATTTCTGGGGTGCCTGGGTGGCTCAGTGGGTTAAGCCTCTGCCTTCGGCTCAGGTCATGGTCTCAGGGTCCTGGCATGGAGCCCTGCATTGGGCTCTCTGCTCAGCAGGGAGCCTGCTTCCCCTGCCCCCCTCTCTGCCTACTTGCGATCTCTGTCAAATAAATAAATAAAAACTTAATTTCTAGCTGTTTCTCATAAAAGCAGTTGACGGGCTCCTTGATATACAGTTAGAAAGAAGAAAAAAACCCCACAATAGTCCAAGTGAAGGGAGACATCAGGTAAAACTACTGTCTGAGCAACAGAACATGTAGGCACAGAGAATACCACATTCTTTAAAGAGGAAGAAGGGACAAAGAAAGAATGGTTGATACTATAATAAAGACAAAAAGATACTGACACTAATGGCAGGAAAGTTAGTCCTAATTCTTTTGGGTAGCAAAAGATGAGATGTAGCAGTAATTTATCTCAATTCTATAGCAACAGTTAATTCTTTCAAAATAACCTAACTCATCAAATTACAAAAGATGAGAGCTACTTCACCATGATAAAACACTTCAGATTAGATGGGCTATCCTAGTATGATCTAGTTCTCCTTTAGACTGCCCTAGTTTTCTAACTGAAGCTTAGAGAAATTAAATGACTTGTTCAAGTTTACAAAGCTAACACTGATTGTGGGGTAAAAACAGGGAATAGTTGGTAAAATGGAAAGAAACCACAGTAAAATTCTTCTCATTTCTATTTAAATATTTACATTTTTTGCCTGGAAAACTAAAAAATACTTGACAAATATTAAGTGCCTGACAGTATGATAATATTTTTCAAATTTAGTTCCATAACTCTGTCAAGTAATTTTTATTCTTGTTTGTATAGATGAGGAAAAGAAGTAACTAACTTTCCCAGCCTCACAAATTAAGCTGCAGAGCTGGGATTTGAAGCCAGATATATCTAAGTTCAAAGTCTGTATTACTTCTATTATACCACTCCCAACCATATAAGAGAGAAATAGAAAAAGTGCCAGTGAAGGGCTTTATTTAGATTTGGCGCACAACCACTCAGCAGAAAGTTCAAGGTGTCAAGAGAGGGTCTCATTTATGCAATAAACTGGCTTAAAGACCACAAGAATTATTCCACGAAAGTGAATTTTTAATCTAAAACTGCACAATTATTTGTTTCAAAACTGAGAAATAGAAGGACTATTTTATGATTAAAAACGAGAACAAAGCTGAGAGATTTTCAAATTTCAATTAAGAAATTAAATGAGTAGTGTATTTCAATCTGGTTTACTTTTTTTTTTTTTTTAAGATTTTATTTATTTGACAGAGAGAGAGAGTGTGCACAAGTGGGCAGAGAGTCAGGCAGAAGGAAAAAAGTAGAAGCAGGATCTATGCTGAGCAGGGAGCCTGATGCCAGGCCTGATCCCAGGACCCTGGGATCATGACCTAAGCCAAAGCCAGCCACTTGACTCACTGAGCCACCCAGGCACCCCTGGTTTACCCATTTTTAAAACAATAAGACTATGTGTATGTGTGTGTGTGGGGGGGAGGTGCATATGTGTAAATACTTAGATTTTTCTTTCTTGTTCCAGTCATTTTCCTCACTACTTACTATATCTATGCTTTTATTTTCTTTCTTACCTATTCCTATACCTTACCTATTCTTTCTTACCTATTCACTGGAACACCAAGAGAAAGAAAATAAACGTTAAAAAAATACTAATGAGCATTTATAAAATTTCTATGGATCTTAAAATTTCCGGTCAAAAAAATGAGAATCACAAACTAAGCTATTAATTTTCAAAGTACAGGCATTAGGTGAATTAGTTCTGTCTCTTAAAAACATTAAGTTAAGAGACTTTGCTTAGGGGCGCCTGGGTGGCTCAGTGGGTTAAAGCTTCTGCCTTCGGCTCAGGTCACGATCAGAGGGTCCTGGAATTGAGCCCTGAGTCAGGCTCTCTGCTCAGTTGGGA
The DNA here is from genome assembly GCF_009829155.1 of Mustela erminea. NCBI lineage: Eukaryota > Metazoa > Chordata > Mammalia > Carnivora > Mustelidae > Mustela > Mustela erminea. The sequence continues at coordinate 102,103,415 of NC_045622.1, read as the reverse complement.
GTCTACTTCCTCCTCTCTGCCTACTTGTGATCTTTGTCAAATAAAGAAAATCTAAAAAAAAAAAAAAGAGAGAGAGAGAGACTTTGCTTAGACACAGGTTTGAGAAAAGGATATATTGAAAGGACATATTCTTAATACTGTCACTTTGAAAACCAGTGTTCATTAACTGAATAGTCACTATACCTCAAAATTTAACATTTAAATTTGCATATGGCTGGACTCTGAAGGATGAGTAAGTGCTAGCTAGGTGATAGATGGGAGGTAGGAAGGAAGAGCACGTGCAAATGTCATGAGATGTGGACTGAAAGTAAGAAGACCAATATGACTGCAGCAGAGAGAATAGGCCAGAAACTGTCATTTATACCGTTGCTGAAAAGGCAGGAAAATGTCTGATAAAGAAGGTCCTTGGGAAGACTGGGTGGCTTACAGTCGGTTCAGTGTCCAACTTTTGATTCTGGCTCCGGTCATGATCTCAGGGTCACGAGATGGAGCCCCGGGTTGAGCCCTGCACCAGGCTCTGTGCTCAGCATGGAGTCTGCTCGAGATTCTCTTTCCCTCTGCTCTCCCACCTCCCTCCTTGCTCAAGTGCTTTCTCTTTCAAATCAATCTTTAAAAAAAAAAAAAAAAAAAAAAAAAAAAAAATCAAAGATCCTTGAAGGATTTTAGATTTTATCCTAATAGCCACAGAAAACCAGAGGAAGAATTTAAGTTGAAATGTGGCATGATGACATTTGCAATTTTAATGTTCACTCTGATTGCAGGCTACAGAATGACCTGTGTGGGGGGAAGAGTGGATTCAAAGAGACCTAGTTAAAAGTCTACTGCAATAGACTAAGCAACAAATAGCTTGAAAAAAAAGAGTAATAGCACTGGGGATCTGCAAAATACTTAGGAAGACAGACCACAGAGGACTAAAGAATGACTTCATAAAAAGACAAAGAGGGACAGAGGGAGAACATGGATTTAGTTTCTAGATTTATGACCTGGACAATTGGACAGATGGTGAAAGAACTCACAGAAAAAGATCAGGTGTCTTTTGTTGTTTTGAGGAAACAGTAGAGAGAATATGTATTCCATCATGGACAAGTTCAATCTGAGATATCTGCTGGGTAAAACATCAGTGCGTCTGAAGTTCAGAGGAAGGGGTCTGGGCTACCTACATACAAAGGGGAATTGATATCATCATGTCTGATTATAGTGATATGATCTAGATTTACCATCTTCCACATACAATAATTTTCGACTTTCTTGAAATATGTTTTTAGGTATTCCCAATATTTGCTTATTCACTGGTTCCTTTGTTCCAGAAATAGTTTTGTATTATAAAATCTATTTTAAAAAACTAACCATAGTACAGTTTTGCTTTGTTCAGTCTTTTAATCCATCCTAAGTAGTCTATCACATTTTGATGGTAAAATGTAGCATAGCAGAGTATCTGGGCGTGTAAAGACCGTTGTACTGAAGTATGCATATGACACTGACAATGAGGATACATTCAGGATAAGGAAAAAGCATAACAGTGCTGCAAAAACAGAAAAGCTCAGAGATAACGGGGGTTCGGAAATACTACAGGGAAAAATCTGGGAGTCCACCTAAGAATTGTGAGCAATAAAACTGAGGAAATCCACACTGTAGAGGCTCTGAATCCAAGCCTAAGAAATCTGAAGTTAGACAGGCATTAGAGAATCTCTGAATAGACTTGAATAGAGATCAATGTAGCACACGGTGAATTCATAATAGAGGAGCAGTAGTTTGAGAGTTGCAATTAAGAGAATGAACTGGGATGCAACTGCACTGCATCTAGTTTTACTAAAGACCAGACTTAAAAATTCTAATAGATAAAAGGTTGATAGGCCTGAGGTCAAGTCTGGGCGGGGGTGGGGGGTGGGGGTGGGGGTGGGGGGGGGTGTTGTTACACAAAACAAGAAGATCCTGACCATGCTGAGATGCAGAGGTAAGAAAGAAAGAGGCATCATGGCTATGCGACCTCTGCCCCTGCTATCCTACCAGAACAGCTGTTGTTCAGGTTCCCAATGTCTTCCATGTAGTCTGACATTTTTCAGTTCCCATCTTACTTAATCTTTTGACAGTTTTGGCTTTCACGGTATCACACTTCCTTGGTCTTTTTCCCACTTCCCTGGTTTCCCCTTTTCAGTCTTCCTTGGTAGCTTCTCCTCCTCCTCTGTCCTTTAGATTTAAATGCCAGAGCTCAGTCCTGGAGTCTCCTCTTATTCTTTATCATTCTCTCCATAATCTACTTTTGCCTGTCAAACAGTATCCATTATAACAGCCACCTTCCTAGGGGTCTCGGTAAGTACTCAGTAAAGCGGGACGGTGGTACTTTAATAGGGAGGCATTCACCATACACTGGGAAAAAGTTGCCTTTTAATAATTAAAGTACAAATCAATATACAATGAAAATACAGCACATACACAAAATCACCTAAAAATGGATTTAGCACGTGAGCTAACCTAATTAGTGACCAGTAATAAGGAATATTAAAAGGTGACTGCCACTGTTCTAAGTAGTTCACTGATTCATCTTACATTGAATTCTCAATACTCTCAATGCTTAATGCACTCATTACATACTTTCTCAATTTTACAGATAGGCAAACTGAGACATGGACAAGTTAAGAAAACTTCCCAAGGTCACGTGTTAAGCCAAAGCAGAGTTCAAATCCATTTTGAAGACTATGTTCTTTAATGGTGATACTCTCACAGTAAAGAAATCTTGAACTCAGTTCTGTCCTCTGTCTTGGCATTCTGCATCATTATCTCTTGATCTTGCACTCTGGTTATGATACCAATGTTCCTTTAAAACTGCTTTTACCAAGGTCAACAATGTCGAGCAGGATCTCTCACCTTTGTGTGTCATGGACTCCTTCGGAGGATGTGGTAAAGCTTATATACTCCTTCTCAGGATTATTATTTTTTAAGTGCATAAAATAAAAGAGGATTTGAAAATAAGACAAAGAAAACTGTAATGGAATATAGTTAATCCACAGATCCCTTCAACTAAGGCTAACGATACCTTTCTGTTCTTAATCATGTATAATCTTTCGGTAGCATCTGCCACTACTGTCCCAGCTACCCCCTCTGAAAACTTAAAATGCTTTGCCTTTCCTTCATTCCTACCATTTGTTCTTCCTGGGCCTTTCATCCTTCTTGGTCTCATTTGGGCCCTCCATACTCTTCTTGAAATGTTGGTGTTCACAAGCCTGCTTTTCTTTTTACTGAAAATACCTGCATGACCTCATCCACTCTGAGTTCAAGTACTGTCTAAAAGCCCAAACTTTTATAACCAACTATCTACTGGTCATCTCCTCTTTAACTTTAGACTCTCGTGAAGCCCAAAGTGGAGGATATAGCCAAGCTGAGTCCAGACTCCTGACCCAGATGAACTAAGAGATGGCAAACGGGTGTTGTTTTCAGCTTGTGGTAATTTGTTACACAGCAAAAGAAGACTAATCCAGTGGTCAGACATCGTGGTTCTGGCAACACACTTAGAAAAGGATGCGTGAGTTACCAAGTAACCTGATGCTAGGAAATGTTGGAATCACTAATTTTCCATCTCCTAGAATCTTTTTCCTAAAGCCACGTTAACAATCAACTTTCTAATCCTTTGGCTTTACTGCAAAGCCCAAGATTTTCAGTGATACAGAAAGTCCAAAACAACAGAATATAAAGAGTTCTGGTGATAGAATATAAGATGCAAATGTGACACAAGCAGAGGTTTGAGAAGCACTTTTCCAAGTGAGGCTTGTCCTTTTGGAAAGCTGCCCAGAGACTGCCATGTTATTAAGACGCTAGACTAGCCTAGTGGAGGATGAGAGGCCATAAGGAGGAAAACCATGGTGCTGGCTCACAGCCAGCACCAACTGCCACACATGCCAGCGTACCCATCTTGCCCCGTCCAGCCGTTTCAGCTGTTGTGTGACTGCAGCTGCCCAATGAGCCCAGAAGAACTGCAGGAAAACCCCCTGCCAACCAAAGAACAACGAGAAATAAAACTGTATTAAGACACTAAGTCAGGACGTTGTATTCTAAAATGAAAAACATAACTGACAGTCTCAATTTTCTCATCTATAAAATTATGAACTCTTGAGATTATCTCCAACATAAACATTATGATTTACTCTTTCACACTTCACATTCTCAGATATAAGAAACGAAACAACAAAGAGATTTGGTGGAATGTTACAATGATTTGATGGAATTATGAGGAATACAACAATTAATCAAGGTTTTAAGTTTTAAATATCGTGCAAGGGAACTTCTATTAAACACAGCAGACTGAAATACATTTTTTTTGTCTGTTTCCTTCTAAAACGTCATTAAAATGACAGAAAAGAACTAAAAGTGACTAAGAAGCAAGGAACTCAAAAGGAGACAAAAGTTCTATGATTTCATTTCAACAAAATTTTAGAAAACCAAAACGAGGATAGTGATAAAGACTCTATACATCAAATAGAGTTTAAACTTACACTAGAAGGTGGGGAAATAAACAAGCAGCAAGCAAGCAAGCACACACACACATATACACTCTTAGCCACTTCAGAAAGAAACAGAAATCAGAGTCACAAGGTACCTCTGAAAGAGGGTGCAGAGTTAAGACTGAAAAAAGAAAAGAGCAGGTGGAAGGTTTGAAAAGTAGTTTGAATTTGAACACCCAGACCCTTCCATCCCAAGCTGCCTGCAACTATCCCTCCTTTTGAGCAGAGGCTTATGATTTAGGAAAGGTTGAACCAGACGTGTTCTGGCATCAAAAGTTTCAGGTAAGAGTAGAGGTGAAGTATTATCAGAGAATAGGGGTAATTAAATGGAAGCAAAAATAATAAATGCTAAGGACCCTCCTCCCTGATCTCCCACCTACCTCATGTAATCATAGGTACCAGAATTTCTCTCTGAAGAAACAGAAATGGCCTATGGAAAGACCAGGCCCACATCACCCCTTTATAGTGGAGAGAAGTCTAATCTATGCATACAGCCCTCCCAATCAGCACTTTAGTACTTTACTCTAAAAATCAGAAGTCAGGAAACACCCAAAACTTGATGAAAATTTCTGAGAGGCTAAAGAAACAAACGGGAAAAACCACCTGAAAGAAATGGGCAATTCAGGGAACAGAAGGAAAAAAAAGTATGTATATACATTAATATGTCCTAGGATGGGAGGTAAGTTTATAGTTAAAGAATATGGGCACCTGGGTGGTTCAGTTAGTTAAACAGCCGACTCTTGACTATGCCTTGGATGGTGATCTCAGGGTCATGAGATCCAGCCTGACCTGGGCTCCGGGCTCAGCAGGGAATCTGCTTTAGATCCTCCCTCTCTTCTTCTATATCTCCCCTAATTCACACTTGCTCTCTAAAATAAATACATCTTTAAACAAACAAACAAAAGTAATACACTCAAAAAAAAAGCTCTTGGAAATTAAAAACATGACAGCAAGAATTAAAACTTCAAAGAAAAGGTGTTAAGCAGAGAAAACAACCAGAGCAGAAAGGGTTAAGAAATGGGATAAAAGATCAAATTAAAAAGAGAACACAAAAGTGACAGTTAACAAATAACAAAATCTGCTATAAATTTAAGACATGAATTTTAATTTAGTGTCATTTATGTGTTGTGTGTCAACTTGGCTAGTGTGATGTTGTGATCTGTAAGAAAAATATATATTAGGTCTTCATCCAAACCCTTGCGATTTCCTGTTAAGAGTGACAGAAGTGTTTCTTGTCATGTTAATAATGTGACTTTCCCACCCCACCTAAGGAAGGTAGGTTGCCAGAAGGCTGAACTTTTATTTCCCTCCCCCAACCTCCTCAGTACTTCTAGAGACAAGGGCTTGACTGGAACACCAACAGCCAATGACTTAGACAGGACCACAATGAAGCCTCTATAAAAACCCAAGACAGGGTTCAAAGAGCTTCCAGGTTGGTAAACCCATGAAGATTTGGGGAGAATGGCATGCTTTGACTGAGGAGGGAAATAACACCAGTTAGACCCCAAGACCTGACCTTTACTGCCCACCTGCTTGTACGCACTGACCTTTGTCTCACATTTTTTACTTAAGCTCTTCTTTCTAGCTTATCTCTTAACTCAAACAAGTGGAAACCGAAACCACCCCCCAAGCAATAGTGACTGTCCAGACAAGACCTCAAGCCAGTCGAGACCACCCAGACCACCCAAACCAGTTTGAGTGTAACTCCTGACTTGCGCCTGCCTAGATGGACCATAGAGTAACCTCTAAAATGACCAACAACTGTTACCTCATTATAATACTAAATCTCTGCCCAAGGAGCACAAGTCTCATTTCTGTAACATATACGTATAAACATGTTTCCTTAAGGTACATATATGGCCTTCACCAGCCTCTACATATGATAAACTTTCTCTATCTAAATATTCATTCTAACCCTAAATAAAAGGAACCCATTCACCCTTACTAGGAGCATCACAGCTTTGGAAGTCATTGTCCGAGATCACTTTATTTGTTGCAAATAAAGTTTCCTTTCTGTAACAACTTACCTGGTGTAGCTTCTATCTGTGACTTATCAAGTATCCAACTCATGTTAGTTCAGTTACTGAAGCTTCTTGCCCTTTTCCCCTGTACCTTGCTCTATACATCTCTTTCAACTGGCTATTCCTAAATTAGTTATATCCTTTTATAATAAACCAGCTACTCAGTAAGTAAAATGTTTCTGAGTTCTGTGAGTAGCTCTAACAAATTAACTGAACACAAGGAGGGGGTCAAAGGAATTTGTGATTTATAGCCAGTTGTTCAGAACAGGTAACAACCTGGACCTCCTACCGGTATCTGAATGGGGAGTGGGGGAGGAGTCTTATAAGACTGAGCCCTTAATCTATGGAATCTGAGGCTATTTCCTTACAGGCAGTGACAGAATTTTTTTTTTTTTTTTAAGATTTTATTATTTGAGAGAGAGCGCGAGAGGAGACAGGGCAGTGGCAGTAGCAGACTCCCTGCCAAGCAGGGAGCCCGATGTGGGACTTGATCTTAGGACTCCAGAATCATGACCTGAGCCAAAGGCAATACTTAAACAACTGAGCCACCCAGGCACTCACAGTGACAGAATTTAGTTGAATTCTTGGATATCCTGCTGGTGTCTGGGAATTGCTTGACTGCTGTGTGGCAAACCACCTCCTCTCCAACCCCGCCTAGTTGTTTGGTCAAACTGCTGGAGCAAAGATTTCATGAAGTTTAGTTTTAAGATTACAAGACCACCTCTTTTCTCAATTTCCGGTCTGCTGATCTGCCCTGTGGATTTTGATTGCTGCCACAATCACACAAGCTAATTCCTTAAAAAATAAACCTTTCTCTGTATACTTCCTATTAGTTCTGCTTCACTCAAGGGCCCCAAGTAATACTAATACTCTGGTACTGAAAGTGCTTCTATGGGAAGACAATCCTTTTTTCAAATTTCATAAACATTTCTAAAATTTTAAATCTAGTATAATTAAGATAAAGTGTGATATTAGTTTCAGGTATATATTAGAGCAGCAATTCTATACATTACTCAGTGCTCATCATAGTAAGTGTATCTTAATCCCCCCTTCACTCATTTCACCCATCCCCAGGGACCCACCTCATCTCTGGTAACGATCAGTTTTTTCTTTTTAAGAATCTGCGTTGTTTTTTTTTTCTTTGTTCATTTCTTAAACTCTACATATAATAGAATCCTAGGATAGCTATCTTTCATTTATTTCACTTAGGATTACACCCTCTAGATCCATCCATGTTGTTGCAAATGGCAAAACTTCACTCTTTTTTAATGGCTCAGTAATATCCCATTATATATGTATATATAGCCATTTCTTGTTTACCCATTCATCTATCGATGGACACCTGAGTTGCTTCCATAATTTGGCTATTGTAAATATTGCTGCAATGAACACAGGGATACATGTATCTTTTTGAATTAGTGTTTCCGTATTCATTAAATACCCAGTACTGGAATTAACTGTATCATACAGTAGTGTTTTTAATTTTCTGAGCACTCTCCATACTGTCTTCCATAGTTGCTGCACAGTTTGCACTCTTGCCAACACTACAAGAGTGTTTTTTCTCCACATCCTCACCAACACTTGTTTCTTGTGTTTTTGGATTTTAGCCATTCTGACAGATGTGAGGGAGTATCTCTTGCCTTTTTTTTCCTCACTGTGGTTTGACTTGCATTTTCCTGACGAGTGATGTTGGGCATCTTTTCATGTGTCTATTAGTCATCTGGAGGTCTTCTTTGGAGAAATGTCTACTCATGTTTTCTGCCCATTTTTGTAAACTGGATTTTTTTGGTGTTGGGTTATAGTTTTTTATATATTTTGGATACTAAAACTTTACTGAGTATGTCATTTGCAAGTATCTTTTCCCATTCAGTAGACTATTTGTTGACTGTTTTCTTTGCTGCACAGAAGCATTTATTTTGATATAGTCCCAAGAGTTTATTTTTGCTTTTGTTTGCCCTTAGGAGACAAAAAAAAAGTTGCTATGGCCAATATCAGAAAAATTAATGTCTATGTTCTTTTCTAAAATTTTTATGGTTTCAGGTCTCACATTTGGGTCTTTAGTTCAAGTTTATTTTTGTATATGGCATAATAAAGTGGTCCAGTTTCATTCTTTTGCATGTAGCTATCCCAGTTTTCCCAACATCATTTATTAAAGGGACTGTCTTTTTCCCATTATATATTCTTGCCTCCTTTATCAAAGACAAATTGGCCAGAAAATCATGGATCTATTTCTGGGCTCTCCATTCTATTCAATGATATATGTGTCTATTTTGTGCCAGTACCATACTGCTTTATTATAGCTTTGTAGTATAGCTTGAAATCAGGGATTGTTTTACCTCCAGTTTTGTTCTTTTCCAAGACTGCTTTAGCTACTCAGGGTCTTTTGTGGCTCCCCACACATTTTGGGATTATTTGTTCTAGTTTTGTAAAAAATAAATAAAATAAATGCTGTTGGTGTTCTGATAGGGACTACATTAAATCTGTAGACTGCTTTTGGCTGTATGAGACATTTTAACAGTATTTGTTCTCCCAATCCATCAGCATGAAATATCTTTCCACTTATTTGTGTCATTTCAATTTATTTCATCAATGTGTTAATAGTTTTCAGAGTATAGTCAAGTCAAGGAGTAAACCTGGTAAAGTTTACTCCTGGTATTTTATTATTTTTGGTGCAACTAGTAAATGGGACTATTTTCTTAATTTCTCTTTCTGCTACTTTATTATTAGTGTCTAGAAATCCAATGGATTTCTCTATGTTGATTTTATATCACAGGATCTTACTGAATTCATTTATCAGTTCTAACAGCTTTTTGGTGCAGTCTTTAGGGCTTTTAGTATCTGCACATAGTGACAGTTTCACTTTTTCCTTACAAATTTGGGTATCTTTTATTTCTTTTTCTTCTCTGAGTGCTGTGGTTAGGACTTCCAGTACTATGTTAAACAAAAGTGTTAAGAGTAGACATGCTTGTCTTGTTCCTGATCTTAAAAGTGCTCAGTTTTTCACAAATGAATATGATGTTAGTGGGGGGGGAGGTTCATATATGACCTTTATTCTGTTGGTTCCCCCTAAACTTTCTTTGTTGAGGGTTTTTCTCATGAATATTGTACTTTGTCACATGCTTTTCCTGCACCTATTGATATGATCATGTTTTTATCCCTTCCCTTACTGATGTGATAGATCATGCTGATTGCTTTGCAAATACTGTGCCAGCTTTGTGCAAGGGGGAAAAAATCCTACTTGATTGTGGCGAATATTTTTTAAATGTACTGATGGATTCAGTTTGCTAGTGTTTTGTTGAGGAATTTTGCATCTATGTTCACCAGATATATTGGCCTGTAGTTCTCTTTTTTTGCTAGTGTCTTTATCTGGTATTGGTATCAAGGTAATGCTGGCCTCAGAGAATGAATTTGGAAGCTTCCCCTCCTCTTCCAGTTTTTGGAATAGTTGAAGAAGAATAGGTATTAACTGTTCCTTAAATGTTCAGCAGAATTCACCTGTGAGGCCCTCTGGTTCTGGACTTTTGCTTGTTGGGAGTTTGTTGATTACTGATTCAATTCCATTGCTGGTAATCAGTCTGTTCAAATGTTCTATTTTTTTCTTGATTCAGTTTTGGGAGGTTGTATGTTTCTAGGAATTTATTCATTTCTTATAGGTTGTCCAATTTTTTGGCATTTAATTTTTCATAATATTCTCTTATAAATCTTTTGTATTTTTTTTAAGTAGGCTCTATCCAATGTAGAGCCCAATATAGGGCCTGAACCAATGACCCTGAGAACAGATCTGAACTAAAATCAAGTTAAACAGACTGACAGACAAGTTAGACAGACTGAGCCACCCAGGTGCCCCAGTCCTTTGTATTTCTGTGGTGTCGGTTTTGTTTCTCCTCTTTCATTTCTAATTTTGAGTCCTCACTCTCCTTTTTAAATGAGTCTGGATAAAAGTTTACCAATTTTGTTGATTTATTTTTATTTATTATTTTTATTTATTTTAGAGACAATATGTGTGCACACATGTGTGAGCAGGGGAAGGGGCAGAAGGAGAGAGAGAATCACTAGCAGACATTCTGCTGAGTGCTGAACTGGAAGCCAAATGCAGGGCTTGATCTTACAACCCTAAGATCATGACCTGAGCCAAAATCATGAGTCAGATGCTTAGCCAACTGAGCCACCCAGATGCCCCTAATTTTGTTGACTTTTCAAAGAACCAGCTCCTAGTTTCTATTTTTGCCTATGTCTACTCTGCTCTGTATTTTTTCCTTCCTACTGCTGGGTTTGGGTTTTGCTTGTTCTTTTTCCAATTCTTTAGGTGTAAGGTTGAGTTGTTTATTTGAGATTTTTTTTTTGCTTCTTGGGACAGGCCTGTATTGCTATGAATTTCCTATTAGAAGAAAATCTCGAGGATGTTTTCTGAACTGGTTCTGGGATTTCTGAAATTGTTTCTTTGATTAGATTTAAAGGCACTAATGTCTCTATTTTTCAGTACTAAAGAGAACACTGAATGTCAACTGCATGATGTAGCAATAAAAATAGGTAAAAAAAAAAAAATCACCAATGCGTACACCTGATCAAATACTTACTAAATAAGAGACAAAGTTCTGGTTATCATGTATTCGCTACTTTAGAATATTTCAAGCTGATTAAGATGAAACTGGCTGGCTGCTTCTAAATGCACTGGACAAAGTTGAGAAACATAGGCATGTGCTGAGGGACTCAATTCCAAGCTGAAGCATCACATAAATGTCCTGAACGTTTCCATGCCTGCCCTGAAAGAAATCCCTACTTCCTACAGCTGTAGAGCTGAGACTGCTGGAAACCAAACCAGACTCTCACCAAGGACGATGTGGGTATAGGCACTGTGGCGTGCCATCTGCTAACAGCAGAGACCAGCAAGAAGTCCCTGCTATAGTACCATCCCCCAGGATCATCAGCCAGCTCCCTAATGGCAGGTTCCATTCCACTACGGAAGTGGCAATAAATCAACACTCTGGATATGGATATGCCTTCCCTGCATACAGTGCTTCTGTAAAAAATACCATTTATGGACTTACAGAATGCCTTATCCCAGTCATGGTTTTCCACACAGCATTTCTTCTGAACAAGGAACTCACTTCTCAGCAAATGAAATGCAGCAATGGACCCATGCTCATGGAATTCACTGGTCTTACCATGTGCCCCACCATCCTAAAGTGGCTGGCTTGATAGGATAGTGGAATGACAGTAACAACATTGTTGAGATTGTGGAGAAACAGAAATCGTAATCGATCACTAGGGAACACAAATATCACAGCCACTATGCAAAACTCTTTGCCAGTCTCTTTAGCATACATTTACCATATACAATCTAGAAATTTCCCTCATAGATATCTACCCAAAAGAAATAAAAGCATCCATTCACACAAAAGCTTGCCCATGAATATTCACACTATCATTATTCATGATGGCTAAAAAGATTAACTGAGGGACAAATCATATAGAGTATTTCCATACACAGAAATACCACACAAAGGAATGACATATTGATACGTGCCACAACATAAATTAACCTCAAAATTATGCAAAGTGAAAGCCAGACACAAAAAACAAAAAAACACATACTCTATGTACAAGTCCGTTTATAAAATGCCCAGAGAAGGAAAACCTATATGGACAGCATTACATACTTGAAATGGGTGTATTTCATGATATGAAAATTATGTCTCAATAAAATATTAATAACATATGCAACACATCACTAGTCATAAAGGCCAATAACTAAAAGCTACCCAAATACTAACCAACAGTAAAATGAATAAATCATTTTATTCCACACTGGCCTACAACAATGAAAATGAACAATCTCTAAAAACACAACCTACAGAAACCTCACATAATGCTGAGCAAAGAAGGCCTTCCTAAGAGTACATACTCTACTTTTCTATATATGTAGGATCCAAAAAAAGGCAAAAGAGATTTGTGCTATTCAAAGTCAGAATGCTGGTTATACTTGGGGGTGGTCGATCAGGTTCTATTTCTTGAGCTGGCTAATGATTACATAACTGAGCTTGCCTTGTGACTATTCGCAAAGCTGTAGATTTATGACAAGTATACTTCTGCATATGAATCATGTTATCTTAAAAGACTTTCAAAAATATCACCTGTAATCCTAGAAAAAAACACCGAGAATTATCAATGACCTTTAATCAAGTAAGGGTTAAACAAATTACAGGATATGCATGTAATAGTAGCCAGGGTTGGGAACCCACCAAGTATCTGTTTTATCCCTTCCTCTTTCCTTAAACAATCAACCCCACTCTTTAAAAACATGGTGGGGTTCCTGACCAGTGCAAGCTTAAGGCTTTCAAAGTGCAGTTTGTCAACTCCTTCAAGAAGTTTGCAAGGGCAAAACTCTCCAAAAACAAACAAACCAAACACATGTACTGGAATTTTGATTTGGATTAGATTTCATGTGTAGATCAAAATGGGGAGAAATGACATCTTAACAATATTGAGCCCTCAAACCCATGATGGTACATCATTTGTTCCATTTACTTAAGTCTTCAATGTCACTCAACAGTGTTTTGTACTTTCAGGTCTTGTGAGATTTAACCCTAAGCAATTCATATTTTTTGATACTACTTAAATGGTATAATTTGTTCATTTTATAATTTCAATGTTTTGTTGAAATATATTTTGTTTGAAATATATTTGTTACTAATATGTAGAAATACAACTGATTTTTTGGTATGTTCATCTTGTATCATGTGAGGCGGCATCAAAACACCTTGCAGCTTTTGCCTTCAACCTTTTTGGAACACTGCTTTGAGACTACCATGACATGAAAATGTCTACACTGAAAGACCAATGAGAAGAGGGAAGAGCCCAACTGAGAAATAACAAATTTTTGTATTTTAAACCACTGAGTTTTGGGACAGTTGTTATAAATCAACAGATACCTGACAAAATTTAGGGAGAGTCACAGTAAAGAAAATAGGGTTTAGAAATTCTAAAAGAGACAAGTCACAAGCAGAATCAGCCAATAAGAAGCTAGGATACAAGCTGGGAGCTTAACTGGGATCAAAGCAGATCATGTACAGGCAGAAGATACAACCACAGTTACCTCTAAGACAATTACTTGTACTGAATCTAAAGGGGTCTTTGCCTTTGCCTTGATGTAGTTAGATCAATCTGGCTAGTTTTAATTCAGAGAAGCTTGATCCTTCTTGGACTTAAAAGGTCAAGGCGCATGAAAGCAGAGCTAATTCCTTTTTGTCAGAGGTTCTTGTTCACTCCTGCTTCAGTTTACTTCCACCAGGGCGTTCTGCTGCACTTCTCAAGTGGTTATGGCAGGAATTGGATCTCAGTATAAAATAATTACTATATATTACAAAATAAACTTATAATGGTTGTCTGAGATGGTTTCTATATAAGTGGAATCAAAATAGGTGAACTGTTACAGAATTCTTTCTTTCTATGTAAGGGACAGAAAGACTCATTTACCCGAATCATAAAATATCCGAAACTGAAGTGAGCTGATGAGCGCATGTACTTTCTAAGCCCATATCACAATCCACATGTATGTGAGGTATGTCTGTACTTCTAGAAAACTAGAATGGAGTGGAAGAACCACAGGAAGCCAAGATATTTGAACTAAAAATGGTTTGAAGGACATGGGGCATTCCCAACAAGGAATGAGATGTCTGAGTAGATCATTCTCATACTGAGATATAACACAGTTCCTGTTACCTTAAGAAAAGGCCTAGAAAGCAGGACAGACAAAATGCTATACATACTGTCAGCCATTTGAGACATGAACATTATCCTAAGAGTCAGAAATTCCAGTTTCTGAAACCTGATCAGGTGTATTTCTAGAATTAGCTATTATTTGTTTCCCACAAATAATTAGTAAAGTCCATTTTGAAATATTCCATTATCAGCAGTATTAAGAAGTTAAGGAAAATAAGGCTCTCTTTTTTAAACTTTTATTTAAGCCATTTCAGAAGAGTATGAATTTGTGAAGAATGCTTCCGTTAAAAGTGATCGTACACTGAGAGTTAAGACTGAAACTAAGTATATGCCTATTTTAACTTAATGAATCTCCTTCCAGAACACTTCTATTCAAAACCAGTAAGACTTTAGTTTAACTAGGGAAACCAGGTTATCGCCAAGGAAACTCAAAATCTTTCAAGAAAGAATTGTGAAGACAATGTCCTGAGTAACTTCTCAGATCACCCTTTTGTACAAAAACTAAATGGTAAAAATTATAAATTAGATTTTTCTCAACGGAGTGGAAAAAACCGGTGGGAATGACTGTTCTATTATTTAAGAATAACAAAATGTTGTTTAAGAGTACTGGAAATGACAGGGTAAGAAATAATCCAAGCTATTCTAAAATAGGAAAAATTAAATACTCTGATGAAATAAAAACTATAATTGCTAAAAGTAAATAAATTTTAATTTTTTAAAGGAAGAGAGGTGCCTGGGTGGCTCAGTCGGTTGGGTGTCTGCCTCCGGCTCAGGTAATGATCTCAGGGTCTTGGGGCTGACAGGCTCCCTGCTCAACAGAGAGTCTTGATTCTACCCCTGCTCCTGCCCCTCCCCCTGGTCATGCTCTCTCTTTCAAATAAATAAAATATTAAAAAAAAGGAACACAGAGCTATTATCTATAAATTAGATCAATGAGAACACAAACTGAGGATGTGATCCAGGAAAGAATTATCAAAACAAGCTAATATTTTAATAGTAATTCCAGGAAATATGTTGATTATAAACTAAATAAGCCAAATAGTCAAAGCTCTAAAGAAGCTAAGTAAATTCCCAGATCTATTATGAACTTATTTGCTGACTCCATCAAGGCAATCTTACTACCCCATCCATAACAAGAGTAACTAAAAATAGTAAAATGATTTTAAATAAAAGGTGAGACCCAGAGTTTAATACAATCAAATTTTCAAACACCCAGTACTTCAAAATACTTTCTAAAAATTCTAATTTTATGAACTATCCATTAAAAGAGGGGGGCTATCTTACAGTCAATTAAGTTAGGTAGTTACTGCATATTGTGGAATTTATATTGCCTTTTTAAAAAAATGATTTTATTTATTTATTTGTTAGAGACATCAAGTGTGCACAAGCAGGGGAGTGGCAAGCAGAGGCAGAGGGAGAAGCAGGCTTCCACTGAGCAAGGAACCCTATGTGGGACTTGATCCCTGGACCCTCGGATCATGACCCGAGCCAAAAGTAGACGCTTAACCACTGAGCCACCCAGATGTCCCAGTATTTATGCTACTTATTACTCAGAATCAAAATCTCTTCTTGAGAGGTCCTGCAACAAATAAACTAGCACACTGATGACTCAAGCACCTACCACATTTGACTCTAATACTCACTATTCCACGAAACATGTGAAACTCACTCTAATAAACATTAAGATATTATAGTCTCCCTTTTTAAATAAGGATTTATCTTGTACAGTTTCAGGTGGAGGTTTGAAAGTGAAAGAAAATTAGTGGATAAAGTAATACTAGAGTAACTAATAAACTACACTGAGGCAAACTATCGCTATACTTCATCACCATAAAAGTAGTACTGGTTGAAACCAGAGAACAGAAGGAAAACATAAAACCAAGTTAAAAGAACCCTGCCAGGCTCCATGCCTCAAAATTTCTAACACTCCTGGAAGCTCCACTGTGATGACGATAATCCTCTGGCAGTGGTAAACTAAGCTTTCAAGTTTCAAGTTTTGCCCTTTTTGCTTCTTCTGTGTGGGATGCTCTTCATCTGGCTATCATGTATTCAGGTCTCAGCTCAAATGTCGCCTTCTCAAAAGAAGTCTTCCCTTGACATCTTAACTTCATCAAACACTGTATCACATTATTTTAATCAGTTCAGTGGTGCTGGACACATAGTGGGATGTTCAACAATTACTTATTCAATGAATTAATAAATTATATGAGTATATGGACGAATAAACACTATTTTTGCAAATTTCCACTTGTTTTTATATATACCCATCAGGATTAAATAAATACAGCAAGAACAGGGACCACTATTATTTCAGTGTGAAGAATGAACATGCCATTTTGCAACTTAATAATTCTAAAACAATAGTGAGTTTTTTCTGTGTGTGCAAACTATCTGTTCAAACATGCCAAAGGTTGTTATTTTTGACAGAAGGAAAGTATGTAATTTCAAGTCGTTTGAAGTAAATAAGAACAATTCTGAAAACAAAACAAAAATCCTGAAAACATCTTATCAATATCTACAAAACAGAGAGCTAGCTGTACCTCTACAAAATATCAAAACCTATTCAGTTTTGAAAAAAACCTCAACCTCTGAAACAAGTACAAGTTACTTCAGCTAAAATTCAGCAGACTTGACATGAAAACTCTTCCTGAGTAGCAGAACAACTTTCTGAGAAGTGACAAGAAAAAGGAAGAGCTGAGGTGAATCCTAAATATTAAAGAGCGCAGGGAAATGTGACCATCACAGCCTCCATTTCTTTATTCCCTGATGTAGTTGTTTCAATGTATGTGGTACCTATACATACTGAACAGCTACCATAAGAGCTGAAGAGATGAAGACGGGAGATGAAGATGAACCAATAGAGATGAAAATGGGAGCCACAGAGTACTTTTTCAAGATTTAACAAACAGCTACCTTTTACTGCATGTTCACTGGATTCCGGGTAGTGAATTATTTGCAATAAAAGGCAGAACTTGAATTCAAACCCTAAGTCTAACTCCAGATCCAGAGCATTTAACAAGTGAATTAGAACGGGACTGATGTTGAGACTGACATTACCCAGAATGCAGTTTTAATCTTGCCACAGCTGCACAACTACGTAACAAGCCAACTTTTCTGGTTTAAGAAAACTACACAAAGAGCAATTAATTCATCTCCAACAGGAATTTGAAATTTCTACCACATCCTCAAAGTTCTCCTCAAAGCAACCCAAATAATTCCTTTATACATACTCTTTAGACACAAAAGTAATTTTAGCTGGATAAAGGCAGGTATGGAGGTTTTGTCCTTTGTTTTAACAAAAACTGCTGTGGTACTTGGTTGCACCTGTCTCTACATTTCCATCACATCATAACATTTCAAAATGATCTCTAAATAAGAAGCACAAGACCTTCCATTATTGGCAGACATATCCTATCTTTCAAGCAACAGCAGCCAAAACCACCAAGAATTTGCTAGACAAATTAGTCAGGCAAAGTTTTCTCACAGAAAAAATTTGCCTAGAACAAATACTTCTGCCTAGTAAACTATGAAATACCAGCCTCAGATTCTAAAATTCAGAGGACAAAGAAACCTGATCACTGATAGCTAATTATTTACAAAGCAGCCACCAATTCAAGTTATTGGTTCCTAACCACAGTATCATTCTTCTAAGTAGCATAAAATCCAGGTTTTAAACTTGCCTTATACGTATTATATATTACATATTCTCAAAGCATTCTTTGTGAAGGAAAAATCTTAATTTTTTTTATTTATAAACACATGCACATATACAATAAACTGGCCAACCCTGGGTTATTAAGTAGATTTCTGTCAGACATAAGAAATGAAATATGCTTAGGAGTTTATCTACTCAAGTTTTAAGTAGGATGTTGTATATTTGAATTTAACATCAAGAAATACAGCCAATAACTACATATACGAATACATTTTATATGAATAATGAATGAGGTCCAGCATATTAGGGGCAATTTTAATAACCCCAATCTGCAAAGCCAGAATGAAATCTTGAAGAAGTGATTTAAAAGAAAAATTCGGGCATTAGCTCTCCTTTATAATCCAGATAAGCAGAAGACTACACTTAATATATATATTTGGTTTGGTGAAAAACAACCAAATGATCCCATTTAATTATTCACCAGGCTGAAATCTTAGAACACTTTTCTTTCCGCATTCTTCAAACTGCATTTATAATTCGAGTCTCTACCAGTACCAAGATTTTGTCTAAGCTTTACTCTGTGTTATATATAATTTTTCTTCTAGCTACTTTATTACAAATGCAAACAGCTAAAAACAAATTATAATAAAGTGACATTAAATAATCTGATTTCCCATCACTAGGTTTCCAAATAATGCCAAATGTTTCACTAGCCCAAACCTATTAGCTACACAGGTTCTAACTACTCCAATTATTTTATTTTACTAAATGAAGGTCACTTTAAAATGGGAAGATCTGAATTATCAGGCTGAAGATTATTCTATTTTCTATCCGATCATAAAATAATCAGTGTTAATATATATGACAGAGTAAAAATGACCAAGTCTTACCTTTGTCAGTTGTTACTTTGTCTACACATCTGAAAGAAATGAGAACCAAATATTAAATGAACAATCTTGCATACATTCCTAAAACACAGATATTTATCTTTCAGGTTCATTTTCAGAGTGATGCAGAACACATCTAGAGTAGTGTGGTCAATAGAACTTTCTGCAGTGATGAAAATATTCTATATCTGCATTGTCAAATAGGGTAGTCATGTGTGGCTACTGAGTGCTTGAAACAGCTTGTTTGTAATTGAGGATTGTGAATTTTTAATTTTAATTAATGTAAATTTAAACAGATATCATGCAGCTATCCAATCTGTTAGCATACAGCTAGAGTAGCACTCAAAAAGTTTTTAACTGCAAAAAAAAAAAAAGTAATACAAAGAAAATATTGTTGATTTTGTTTTATTAAGTGGGTTATATAAGAAAGTGTCCTTGTCTTACCAAATGCAGTAACTAGGGGTGAAATAATGTTTGAGATTTTCTCTAAAATACTTCAGGAAAAAAAAGAGGGACAGGGAGATAAAGGTAATTAAGCATGGCAAAATCTTGATAACTGCTAAATCTAGTGGTAAATACCGGACATGCGCATTTCATTGTACTTTTTTTTTGGTATGTGTATACTTGACAATTTTCATAATAAAAATTCAATGAACCTAACAGAAAACCCTGAATTATTCATTTACTATACCCCAGTCAAAATCCATTTCTACAAAGGCAAAAGACTGGACCTCAGAAATTAATATAACTTGTACTTTACAAATCAGCAACAGTAAAGACTCTAATGTGTTATAGACTGTTAAAAAATGTTGTCATGTTTTTAATTTGGTAACATTTCTTTCATTCATAACTGTTAAGCAGAGTATAACGAACCTCTACCCTGGAGCCATTACCCAGATTCAAAAGTCCACAGGTCCTGGATCTTTACTATAAAGATGATACATGGCATCTTGAGCTGGTACAAGGCTTTTTGTTTTTTGTTTTATTTTTTAAAAGTAAACTTGATGTAAATGAGGACTGTTACGTTACAGAATAGCCAAATAAATACAGATGTAATGTAATACAAATTCTGTTCTCTTTAGAAAGAACAGCTGTCATTTTCTCATCCCACTTTCTTAAACTCTGGATATTACTTTATTTTAAATTATATCATTAATGTCCAACTAATAATTAACACAAGACAACCGATCATCCTAATTCTAAAGAATAGTACAGATATAATACCTAAATACAGAAACATTATACAATAAACTTCCCTCCAAACACCTTTTGGAATGGGAAGATGTTTCTATTACCATACTGATTTCCTTGGGAGGAAAACTTAAGAATTTTAAACTTATAGAACTGGAACTTTCTCCAAAGAGCCACAAAAGCTCTTTCAATTCAGAATATTACGGCCTCTTCATTCTCACTATCCATGATGTTCACTTTTTCCTTACAAAATGATATGCCAAGAAAGTGTCACTCGAAGGTCTACTACTATTTTACTTTAAGCAAGAAAACAAAACAAAAATGGAATTCCATATCCCAGAAAATAAAGCAGTATTTGTTTCATTTGGAACCCACCTGAACCTGTAGGAATACCTCTAAGAATACGCAGTGTTAGCCAATAGGGCTACTCAATAGCTAAATCGTAAGTTTAAAAAAGTATTTACTGAAGTTCTACATGAAATGCATTGGCTAGGAAATGCAGAGGACTCATCACAGTAGAATGAAAAGAAGCCTTTTTGCGATTTAACCTAGTCTTAGTTTAACTATGTTTCCATATTAGTAGAAAACATGGGTGTTTTAACTTTATGAATCAGAAAAATTGGTATTTTATATATTTAAAATTAGACATGCATATAAACATCTGCATTTAAAATATAAGAATCTGAACTCTGGAGTTTATGGACCAAAATACAGCAAATGATGAGCCTAATTCTTAAGTAGTACTGACGTATATAACCTTTCTTCAAATTTGGTTTATCATTCCTTTTAACTGGCTTTAAGTTTTATTTTAAAACGATTTTAGCATTTAACTTTATGAATTCCTCAAGCAAATTCACTAATTATTTCCTTTCACAAGGATTTCCTGCTCTTTTCATTAACCCTTGAATGTTTCAAAGCAAATGAAAATGCTCTTATAAACATAAATTTATATAAAACTGTAACCTAATTATCATTTATACACACTTATGCTTGTAACAAATCCTAAATTACCAGTTATAGATGAAGATACCGATTTAAAGAGCTTAAGTGACTTGCCTGAGGTCACTTACTGAGCAGCGGAAAGCTGAGAACACAAACTTTTAACTATATAGTTCAATATTATCTCTACTGCACTACTTTGCCTTCTAGCAGAAAAAGAGGTTTCAATCAATCCAAATCTTTGTATTTATTGACCTTTTTTAAACTACTGTGTATTTTGCTGTCTCTTCAATCAAGAGAAACAAATGTAGGCGAAAACAGCTATTAGAATTTATGGGAGGAAATGGTGGGACATGGTGAAAGAACCTGAACAGAAGAGGTAATTAAGATACCTCACATGTTAGGATAACAGAGGTCAGAAGGTACTTGACCAGGATTCAGTAAACTGATACTCAAAATCTCATGAAATGTCTTGAAGGATTAATTAAATTTCTCAATTAGTTTTAAAGTTTATCACTTTGAAAATCTATAAACCACACGTACGTCTGACAAACCTCCACTAATCGACGCATCTTCCCCCCCATACTGCGAGGTCTTGAAGACAAGGGCCATGTCTCATTTACCTTTATAAAGCCTATCTCAGCACAGAACCAGGCCCAGGTACTGCTCAATCATGATTTACCTAGCTGAAATGCTTTAGAACTCCTCTGATTTCCAAGGCATGCAGTAAATTAAAAACATGTAACAAATAAATTATCACTATGAAAATTTATTTTAACAATCTGATCAAAACTGTGCAACAAAATACGTAATTAGGAGACCTTTCGGAGGCTAAGAGAAGGTAAAAGAACACTACTATCTTTTATGATAGTGGATGTGAGAGGGCGGGACACTACGAATTAAGACTATCTTTCTCCCCACAGGGAATAACATGGGAGAAAAAACTGAAGGGATTTAATTAAGTCATCTTCACCCAACTTCAACTGTTTTTTTATATTGTAGAAATAAAAAGACCCATAAGTACTTTTTGCCAAGAGTCAGTGAAGAAAACAATGAGATGAAAAAAAATACTGCACTAGCTTATTTTAAGGTATCATTTCTGTAAGTAAAACTGCTAGTGGTAAAACAGTGGGAGGGAAATGCAGCAAGGAAATCTAGGTGTATTTTACTCTCAAATGGGTAGGTAAGGATGGAAGGGCATTTAAGAAATACATTATTAAATTATTAGCCACCTATGGAAACAGAAATAAAAGAAAAAAAAAAAAGAAAAAAAAACCACAACAATTCTTCAGCGTTTACATGAGAATCACTACACACCACTTATACCTCTATCATTCCATCACAACTCAAAACAGTAATTTTAAACAAATATTGTATGTACTATGTACCAGGCTTTGTGTCACATGCTATACTTTCACTATCTCATAAGGATTAACATTATTTCCTACAGATAGTGGAACTAAAGCATACACAGTTTAACAAATTCATTCAAGAAATTTAATTCAAGTAAGGGTAATGACAGCTCTTTTCAAACTGGTAAAATGAAATACAGAATCTTAAAATTTTTGTGACTGTGAAATTCATCTATAGCAATTAGAATCCTAATTGCAGCCAAGTAATTTGTAAGTACAGATCTTTGCTGTCCAAAGAACTGTAGTTACACAATAAATTCTCTAAATTATGTTAACTTAAATAATTCAAAAATTTGAAGCAGATCTAATACCACAACATGATACCTTTTAATTTTTCTTTCTGAGAAGCTTCTAAGGCAAGCAAACAAGTCACAGACTTAATTCTTTATTTTGGAAGAGGTGTGTTTCAAGTTTTAAATTTGGTATAAGCCAAATCTTGCCATAATCTCTCTGGGAGGGGGGCACTTAAAATTCTAATTCCCCCCACTTTAATTTCCCCTTTTATCAACTTTTTTCACTTGAAAGTCAAAAGACACAAATGTTTTCAATTAACGAATTCAATGACTAATATGATTAACTTCTACAATTTACAGACACATGCACTTCAGTATTTTCAACATAGAAACATTTTAATACTAACAATTTAAAATTTAAAACTGTATGTTCCTGGTCCCTCCACTGTCTTTAGATAATAAGGTAATCCCTTTCAGAGTAGTCTAATCTGTAAGGACGAAGTTCTTACACGAAAACATAAGCACAAGTAGACAAGCAAAAACTAAACAAAACAACACAACACACGAAAAAATACCATGCTAGTCTCGAATGAAGACTGGCAGAGCCACGTTTTACCCTAAGTACCAGATGTGTAAAACAAGGGGAACGTGATGTGAAAATTTAGCAGAGTGGAAAAGCTACATGAAGCTACCAGTACAACTGCCTCTTGAGCTAATTAATGGGGGGGGGGGCGGGGAACGGACGGACACGCACACTTCTGAAGGCTAAGATTGTGCTGATTTCCTAATGGGGATGTGATGTAATACTGGAGAGCCGCCGAACGAGGGGGACAGGCTGACAAAGGGAGTGCAGATGCCAGAGTGCGGGCGAAGCCTGCGGCGGCAGGGAAGGGGAGGGTCACCACAGAGCAAAAGAGGTGTATCCCACAAAGGACGACTTCAGGGAGAGGGGAAGTGGCCCCACAGACCGAGGACACCGGGGGAGGGCCAAAGAGCGGCGGTGAGGCAGCTAGCAGGGGAGCGGCGTGACATCTGGCGTGCGAGCCGGCAGGGGGCAGAGCAGGCAGGATGTCACGTGGAGTGGGCGCTACGGGAGCCGAGAGGGTTGCGTGCGGACAGAGGGGGGTCTTTCCCACCGCCTGAAAGACTGCGTTACTCACAGGAGTCGCGGACTCTTCTTGCCCTGAGCTGGAGACGGGGGCTTCGCGGCCTGGGACTGCTGCCCTGGGGCGTCGGGAGGCCTGGCGCTGGGGCTGCTCCTCCGCCGGCGGGGATACTCGGCCTTCCTCCGGCGAGACACAGCGGCGGCGGCGGCGGCCGCAGCGGCCCGGCCCCGGTCTCGACCTCCCCTCAGCACGCGGCTGCTAGTGGTCCCCGCAGGCGCCGCCGCCGCCGCCGCCGCAGGGTTATGTTGTTGGGGCTCCTCTGGAGCCGCCTTGGCCGCCGCCGCCTCTCCCCCTTCCTGGTCCTGCTGCTCCGGGGGTCTCGGCTCTTCCGTCTCCCCCGGCATCGGGGCTCGTCCGTCCCCCACCCCCTCGTCCCAGGCGGCGGAGGCGGAGGCGGCGGCAGCCGCGGCGCTGCTCCCCCCGCCCCCTTTGCCTCCCGGAGCGTCCGGCTCAATCTCACTCTGCGCTCCTCTTTCCCCCCCTCCCCTCCGCCCGGCTCCGAGGGCGCCCCCCCCCGCCCCCTGCCACTCAAGGCCCGCTACCGCTGGCGGCGCGCGCGCGCCCGCCACAGACGTTCAGCAGACCAATCGGAGAGGAGGGACGGCTTCCTCGCCCTGCCCCTCGTGGTCTCTCACGCAGCGACGTCCCCGGTTCCCTCCCCCACCCCTTCCTTCAACCAATCAGGAAACGGCTCCAAGGGAGCGCGCGAGGTTTCCTTCCCCGCGCACCCGTTCTCACCGTTAAACGGCTGTGTCTCGCGACAATCCTAAAGTGACCTTCCTCCACCCCCACCCCCTGCGCCACGAGCTCAGCGCGCGCTGGGGGCAGTGGGAGGAGCAGGTCCCGCGAGGAGATTGGTGGGAGGAAAACGCACCTTTTCCCCCGCCTTGCTCGCACGCTGGACTGGCTGCGCGCGCACCTGCCTCCCTAAGGAGCCGCTAATGCCACAGGGCTCTTTCTATCCTTCTTCCTTAAGCCGCGGAAGGAGCCTTGGCGTTCTGCTGCCTCCACCCCGATCCCACTTTCCTGTGTGTGGCCTTTCTGTCCCCAGCGCCGCCAGGTCTTGCGGGAAGAAGGGGGAAATTTTTTGAGTTGTCGCTTCTCCTTTAAGAAAAAAAACCCCGTCGACAGCCGGATGAAAGTCTCTGAAAAAATGGCGGCGGTAGAACAGAGGCGGGGTCGTGAGGGCAAGGATGGCCCGCCTCTTGGCGCATGCGCAGGGTTAACTTGTCAAAAGGCATCTTGGGAAATGAAGTCTCAAATATACTTTAAGAAAAAAAATGAGAAAGAAGGGGCGGAGAGGATGCTGGGAGGTTTTTGACTGATGCACGATGGGAAAGGTAGTTAATTTTTTCTGCAGCTGGCGTTTGCTTTTTCAGGGAGGTAGTGTTTCCGGGTTAGGCCGCGACACCCGCACAGATCCGAGGAGAAATGGCAAACCAGTTGCTGGTCGGGATCGCTTGGGATGGTTTTCCCGACTATTTCAGTTGGTGTTGGCGAAACCTTTCTTGCTTGGCCACGTCAGTAGCCCTTAGGTCGGGTTGGTTACTCCGCACCTCCTAGCGTTCATGCCTGCAGTATTCGCCTCGTCATTCTCTGACTCCCTAATCTGTGAGCTCCTGGGGGTCAGGGACTGAATCTGGATCTGTCAGGTGCTCGGGACGGAACACAAATCCCACCACTCACTTGGGTCTTAATAATTAAGTCTGGAAATTGTAAAGTGGCTGTTCTACCAAATGTTTTCGGTGCCAAGGAGCTGGCGTCGGCTGCTTAACTTGGCTGTGGTCCCTGGGCTGCGGGGAAAGAGGAAGGGGGAAGGGTTGTTAGCGTGATTCTGTGACCTATTCACAGAAACCGAAGCCCTCCTTCGTGCTCCCTGCCTCGAAGCCACTTGGCTTCTGTGGTTTTGAATGTTTCTGCTGCACAGGAAGCACAGTCAGAATAGCAGCTTTGTCAGAAATTACTTTTCTGTCCGCTAGCGCGTGCAACTAAATTATCCTAAATGCGTCAAATGGCAGTTTCCATTTGTTTTCCAACTTGCATTCAGTGACAGCAGTGGGTTTCCAGCATTCCTTTCATGCACTATAATCAAGGAGCGGTTTGAAAGAACGGTTCTTAACCTTGGAAAATAAAGCATCTGGGGATAACACCCCCCCCCCCCCAACACACACACACTTACAGAAAGCGGATGGAAACAAGATCTCGGGATCCAATTCTAAATTTCACATTAATCATTCATTTAAATTGCAGATACAGTCTAATATTTGCAAGCCAAGGGCTGAAGTGCATTTTTCCTTTCAGTGTTTTGGCTCAGTTACCACCACAGATTAGGCAAATGTTTTATATTCTCCAAGTGTTCTGCACTTTCATAGGACCAGTGACATTTCAGTTGTAAAAACTATTATGGGTTAGTGAGGATGGGAATTTTTTCAAACCCATTTGGACGTTTGAAGCAGACTTTTGGAACAGCACTGACATCCAATGGCTGCTCCAAGTAATGCAGAGCGGGAATCTCCTTTTTATTTAAAAAAAATAAAAATAAAAAAGCATCACAATGGAAAGGGAGAATGAATGATTCCTTTACATCACCCAAAAAAAGACCATGTATTGCAGAAGAAAGCTCACAGTGATTGAAATTAAATCTGGGTTATAGTAAATAGTTAAGCTATCTGTAATTCTGTTATCTTTAGGAAGTTACTATCCCTTGAATCTATTTCACCACTGGTAAAAATGGAGATAATATTGTGTTTCACAGAGCCATAATTATAGTTCTTTACATACTGCTATCTCATATTTGGCCTTTTGTAAATGTTTTATTTCATTCAAGGTGAGTAAAATCACAGTGGTAAAAAAGGTGAAAAAAATGTTAATCTCAGAGTCCCTTTTATTAGGCAACATAACTAAGCAGAAATTATCCTTCCCTGAGACATTTGCAGCTAAACACCTTGTGTCTTGTCTTCCAGTTTCATTCTTCATGATCACTATAACTGTTCGTGTTTTGGACCGCAGAAAGAACTAATAGTCCTGAAAATCCAGATGTGACAGCTACTCTGCACTGCTTTTAATGGATTTACAGTCTATTCAGGAAAGCAGGTAAGCATAATTTCTGGATCATTGAGTAAATAAAGACAGCAAAATGAATTGGTTGCTGGTTAACTCTGATGGAAATTTTATGAAGGAAACCACTTCCGTGGTCATCAGTTTCACACACACACACTCACACACTCACATTCACACACATACAGCAGGTTTTCTGATGCACAGTCACAGTGGGATACCCACACTGGGGAAAAACACAAGTGCAAGTCTGCGATCCCATGAATTCAAAATGAATCCTGGTGCATAGGAGGTGCTCAATTTTTTCAAAGTTAATTTTGAATCTCACCCTCGCCAATGCACTAACAAAACTCAAATCCTACTACCCATCTTTCTATGTCCCATTTTCCAAACTTTAATTTACCCCCCTCCAAAAAAAAAAAGAAGAAGAAAAGAAAAGAAAGGAAGAAAGAAAAAAGGAAAGAAAAAAAAAAAGAAACTCACCAAATCAAAAGAGAGGAAGTGCTAAGCAAATACAGGAACCAAAAGGGTTATAGAGGCTGCTTCACGCTGTCTCACTCAGTTCCTTTGCGGTCCTCTTCTTCAGCACATGCCACAGCAGTTCCTCACAACCTGTGGGACCAGAGCATCTTGGGTGTGTGACAATGGAAGAGTTGGGTGAGTGAGGACTTTCTTGGAGGAGAAACTCTGGGGGAATGAAGACTTGGCTGCCATGTCTGTGGTGGGGTGTACTTCTAGCCAGAGGGAGAGTGGTGCTGGAAGATTGTGCTTCTACTTCTCTCATGACCTCAGTCCAACCAAGAGTGAAGCATGAGGAACTATGATTGTTTTGGGGAACTATTGGTTCACTCTTTTCGGTGGCACAAATAGGCTGAAAGTTGGGTGCTCACCAGGGTAAACTATGCACAAATACTTTTGGACCGAATTGTGATTTTATTATGAGTATTTGCCCCTTGGCGGCTGTTGCAGGTCATAGGGTGGTCACACAGTTGGCACCTACAGATTTGCGATTTAGGAAGAAAAAAAAGAAAAGGGAGAGGGATAAAGGGGGTGTTATAAGGAAAAGAAATGGAATAGAAGAATGAGAATGAGGGATCTGTAAATGTTGGAGCAAGGCCAGGGTGGTTTCATTTGTTCCATGGTTTAGTATTAAATCAAGGAGAATTAGCGCTAAAACTCCATCGATTCTGTTGCTAAGCTTTTTATTCAGAGGAATTCTGAAGTAACAGATTACTGTGGCCTGCAAATATGATACTCTTTCCATTTCGAACAATTAGAACCATCAGTGAAACAATTGGTTACATTGCTCAGAAAGATCCCTGACTTCCAATCTTTGTAGTAATGGAAGGTTTGTCATTCTTGGGATTCATTCCTTATCCTTTGCTGACTTTTGTTGCTGGCATCCTTATTAACACTAAGTCACTAACCTTTTACTCAATTTCCAAGCTGTATTAATACACAGTGTTCTGAGTTTTTGTATGTTTGGCGTACATAAAAAGTGTGAACAACCTAAAACAGATCTTGCATATTGTCTTGGTGGTGGTGTTAACTGTTTGCAGCGTAATTTGAGAACTAGAGGAGCAGAGAGGAAGATAAGCAAATTACAGGAGGGAAGAGATGTTAATGAAGAGGGAAAGGTGGTATTTAATAAATATTAAACTGTTTTGGAGGTAAAGTCTATTTTGAAGCTTGGGGTAGAAAGTATTTTGGACTTGGAGCAGAAACCAGATTCTTAACTCTGTGAGAGTAGGGAAGTTCACATTTCTGCCTAAGTTCAAAATCCAGCTCAAAGACTTATTTTAGCAATAACTTAATGGCTTTCATGTGGGTAATTCAAAAGGGAAGTAATACCTATTTAGTGACTTAAACTAAAACTTGACATTTTTGCGTATATTAACCATGTTAATGTCTGAAGCAACTCTCTGAAATAACTATGACATGCTTTGTGTTTTCTTCCAATGAGATAACCAAGAAAAACAATAAATGTTTTCAGCATCACTCCCAGGAGCCCCTGACACCAAAACTGATTAAGCTACAAGGCAGTCTCCTCTTTTAGCAGTGCATTGGCTCAGGTGTTCCAACCAATAGAACAACCCAGATAATTTAAAATAATTAAAAATTAGATTTGCACAGTTTTCCACTACTTGAGCAGGATGAATGGTAGAGGAATCTGGTCCAGAAGTGTAGAAAGTACCAAGCCACCTGGAAGGGGTGACATTCATGTAATCTATCTTTGTTCGTATTGTCAGTAGCTCAGTAACTACCCAGACTTAGGGTTGTTCGTTCTTCCAGCCGCAGAGAAATAGGGTGCAAGACAGGTCAGCAAAGGCAGGCGGTATTTCCTTTTTGCAGTACTTCCTCCAACCTTGATGGTTTGTTTCTGTCCAGCAGATTTTACCTAAACTTTCAGTACTTGGGGATGCTAGATAAAGGGGAACCAGGAACAGATTCTGGCTCTGAATGAAATCATTCCAATCCATTGAGATCCCCCAAGAGACCTCACTTTATCCCTTTTATGTTAGTGTTGATGTTACCGGATTTCTGCAGATGAAGGGCTACAGGGAAGGACTACAGAGTTTTCCATCTAATACCTCCCCCCACCCCTTATAATCCCACATTCGTCATACTAAAATTAGTCATCTGCAAATTACGGGATCTGGCAGAAGGCAAGAACATCTTGGGAGTTGGTGTTATGTGCACTCCTAGGAAACAGGAAGAGAAAGCCCTGTTAACTCATGACCCAGAAGAGGGAGTTTCACTAACTTTGGTTCACTGATGCTTCTAAGGGTAACCTTCTCCTCTTAGAGATATGGTTTGCTTCTCTTACAGAGAGTATCCCTTCTCCCCTAATCTTTACTATAAATGTCTTATTATTTTGAATCCAAGATCCATGACGTCTGGTTGGAGCAAAGCTTAGAAAATAGAAAAGGACTATATCTTCATAGAGGGGTATAGAACAAAAGATTGGAACCCAGAAGTTTGGCATTCAATCTGGCTAGTAAAGTTATGAGAAAATTAGTCTTTCTTTCTCTTTCCACATTAGTTTTTTTTTCTTTTTTCCTTCTTTTGAAAAAACGTTTGATTATGAGGAATTTTAAAAAATATATAAAACCGAAGAAAATAGTTTAATGAAATCTAGTATACTCATCAACCAGCTTAACAGTGATCAACTCTTGGCCAGTCTTGTTTCATTAATACACCCACCCATTCCTCTCAGTCCCCGATTATTTTAAAGCAATATCAGATATGTCATGTTCATTGGTAAGTATGTCCCTATTGCCCTTAATCTGCAGAAATCAAACAATGTCAAATAGTATAATCCACTGTTTTGCAAACTTTTAAAAATCATGACCTGTGGTAAAAAAAAAAAAAAAAAAAAAAAAAAAAATCCACCAGAGATCCACTAATGGGTCTCAACCCCTAATTTGAAAAAAATTGTAATAGAATTGCTTGATTGTGTAGACGAGGAAACGGCTTCAGAGAAGATCATATCATGCCAAGATGATCCTGAGAATCCACATGAAGATGGGGACTGCAATGTCTGACATGAAGTTAGTGCAGGGGCTAAAATCAGATAGCCCAGGATTAGACAGGATCTGCATCAGTAATGGTGTGACACTACTTTTTTCTTTTCTTTCTTTTCTCTCTCTCTCTCTCTCTCTTTTTTTTTTTTTTTTTTTTTTTTTTAATAGAGGAAGAGAGTTGGTAGGGGCAGAGGAAGCGGGAGAGAGAGACTCTTAAAGCAGGCTCCACGGGGCTCAGTCTCACAACCCTGAAATCTTGATCTGAGCTGAAATCAAAAGTTGGATGCTTAGCCAACTGAACAACCCAGGTGCCCCAGTCTCTTTCTTGATCTATAAAATAAGGACAACAATATCACCTGCCTTAAAGCTTTAGGATGACTAAATGAAATACAGAAATTCCTGAGCATAGTGCCTGTAATGTGTCAATTTTTATTATTAATTTCATTGTAACAGAAAAGTAGTTTGATACTTGTAAAGTGCATTTGTTTTGTTTTGTTTTTTAAGAGATTTTATTTATTTATTTGACAGAGATCACAGGTAGGCAGAGAGGCAGGCAGAGAGAGAGGAAGGAGGAAGCAGGCTCCCTACTGAGCAGAGAGCCCAATGTGGGGCTTGAACCCAGGACCCTGGGATCATGACCTGAGCTGAAGGCAGCAGCTTAACCCACTGAGCCACCCAGGCACCCCAAGTGCATTGGTTTTCTCCAAGAAAACTACAGCAGAAACAAATCTCAAGATTTGGATTGCAATGCCATCTTGCTTGATTTTGCAATATCTATTTTCTCCTTGATCTCCACCACCCCCCCTTTTTTTTTTACCTTATATGCCCTAAAAGACAGAATACTTTTACTTTGTTTTGAAAATTTTGTTCATACGTGGGATATAAGAAAACAATAATCAGGGTTAAGAAGAAGCATTACTGTGTTGGTACATTTAGAAAAAAAATTGTTATTATACTTTTCTGGTAGGATTTACTTTTTTTCTAAATGGGGATCTTTGTGGGCAACCCACCCTAAATGAATGATAGAAATTAGTGCCCTGAAATATAAGAAGTCAAATTCTTGAGAGATGCTGTGAAATTGAAGGCAACCATAGAAAATTGGTCACACTATGTGGAGGCATTAAACATCCTCTGGGAGAATAGACCACATCTTGAAGTAACATAAGAAGTAAGGGAAGATATTGAAGACAGTCTTAACCCAAGAGAGAAGGAGGTGAATGGAGGCACAGGGGTGACATTTAAGGGGCAAATCATCCCATGTTCTGTATTAGGATTCTCTTGTATCTTTTGATATAGATGCCTTATTGGAGGAACTGGAGCACTCCACCCTCCAGGACAGTGATGAACCCTCCAGCCCAGCTCCTCTTCCCCTCGATCAGCGCTCCAGAAAGGACAGTGACCTTGCTGAGACTTCAGAGACCATTGTTCAGAATGATACAAGTTCCTTGCCGGTAACTTTTTGTTTATTAGGGTACTTTGAATATGCATAGTTTAAGTGCCTTTCTGAAAATTAATTGTATCTTACATAAAGTGATGTGAAAAAAGAATCATGTGTCCAGGAAAGAGAAAGAAAAATCCCTCTATGATAACTTGAAGGTGGTTGTTTTCAGAAAGGATGAGAATTCAGAAAATCATCACAGAAGAATAAGCCTTTGAGAACTGAACTTTTTCTAATGAGGGCACGGTGACACAGTATTCCCTCGTTTACTCAGAATATTCTGGTATCACTGTCTGGGTATGAGAGCTGCGTGTTGCAGTTTGACTGGAATGGCACTCTCCAAGACCGGGGGTTGGGGGGGGTCAGCTGGGCGAGGCCAAGTGGCAGCTCAGACAAGTCTTATCAGCATGACTTTTTAAGGTCATAACTTTCCCGGCCTTATTTTCTGTTGAATGTATTAGGAAACTCAATTATTAGTATACCTACAGATGGTGATGCTCTAGGGAGCCAACAACACAAATAAGCTAAACTCATCAAAATGATGTGTAAGAAAAACCCAGAAATCCAATTTATTAATTTCTGGCTAGAGTCAAAACCATTCAAGTGGAACAGAGAATAGAATTTGCTGATACATATCTTCCCTTGCTGTTGGTCAGTCTACATGAATCTACTTTATAATTAGGAAGTTGCTTGATGAGAATGGAATTAGTTTAAGAGGAATTAAGTAGATACTCTTCATATGTGGTGCTTTGAACTACAGTACTCTGATTCATTTGTGTACGCTTGGTATGAAATCACAGGTTGCGTGGACCTGAAGTTTGAGCCTGTGGTTCTTTCCCCCTTTAACTGTTCTTCCCTCCAGCTACATATACATGGTTTTAAGGATGCACATTTATTTCTCTGCTAGGGAGATACTGTCTTTTTCCCTCAATGCAAGATCATAGCCACAGGCTCTTAGCTGGTTTGTTACACTTGCCCCCTGCATTTTATTTTCAGAATAGCAGCCAGAGTGATCCTGTAAAACTTAGATCATGTCATTCCTCTACTCAGAACCCCACTGTGATTTTCCACCTGCATTTGAAGTAAAAGCCATGGTCTTGATGCTGACCTAAGTGGGGTGACTGTATGTCTTGGCTCACTTGGAAGAGCCCTGGGTTTTTGCTTGTTTTCTCAACATTCTGTTATTGGCTTTGCCATTTACCCTAGATTTCCCATATTTTATGAATTTTCTTATTAGTATTCCCACTAACATAAACCAGCATGGGTTGATAGACCTCTGTTTGGCTCTTCTGGCTTCTTCCACCGTCTCATCTAGTAGCAAGTGAAATATATTCAGCGAACAGAGTTCTAACTTTATTATGGCTCAGTCCAAAAGATGGCTAATGGTAACTCTTCTCTTCTTTTCCTGCTCCTGTTCAGACAAATCCTAACTGGTAAGCACCCTTTCAGGGATAATATGCAGGGTGCTGTTGGTTAAAGCTAAGAGCTTAAGCACAGTCAGGAACGGCCAACTCCTCTGGTCTTAGGTGGTGGCAGGAAAACTTCTGAGGTGTTTCCTCCAGCTGTCCATTTGGTATACCACCACTCATGTTCATGAGGTGCATGGAGCCTCCTCAGGGTCAGAGAAAAATATGGGAACCTGTGGCTTAATGTCATACAAATTGTGTTTAGGAAATAGAGGCTAAGCATTGCATTGAGTGTAGCATAATCTAAATGTTCTCGGTAAAGCAGTTTTGGCCTTAATTGTACATGTAAAGCTGTAGCTATTTTATTATTTGGCAATGCTTTTATTTTTGCAGTAGATGCTTTTAGCAGCATTTGGCTGAAACCAAAACCAAATCCAAAATTACATGTTTAATCTTCTCAAGAAATTGATGACGAATGTGTAATTTGCACAAAATATTTGCCAACATTTCCTGGCCGCCCTGGAGGCAAGTGGAGAGGTTACTGCCCCCTTGGAAGACAGGAAGACACAGCTATGGGGAAGAAGCATCAGCCTCTCCTTCAGAAGTTAATAGTTTAAGAAGAGTGTGCCTGATGCTTTAACATGTACAGTTGCAAGAGTTGTGTCTGCCTGTCAGAGGGAAGTACACCTTCCTGTTTGGATCAAGTGATGCCTCTAAGTTGGTTTTTGCTCATTTTCAGTTTCAAGGGATCTTGTGCTTGTAACTAAAGTAAACGTGATGATTGAGTTGGCTCCCTTCGTAAGCCACCAAATAATGTCAGCTTTATATCAGTGCCGCCTCAGTCAGAAGATTTGTTAATTCCAAAAACTTTTGTTTTTTTTCATCCAGTCCAAAGGATCTAAATAAAAATACTTGGACATTCATTCTTCTGTCAAAAAGAATTAAAACATCTGATGTTGTTCATGCCGTGATAAATTGAGTTGAAAGTTCAACATTGAAGACAAAGTGGGTGGGGGGGGGGTGGTAGTAATATGAATACAGGTTTTGGTGGAGCACAGATTTATGGTAAACAAAAAAAAGTTCTTTACAGATGTAAAAATCTATAAAGCAGAAATGTGCTTGGAATTGGTTGTATTGTACACAAAATTCATGACTGCTTCCAAAGAAGCGGCAGGATTCCACCAATCAAAGTAGAAACTGCAAATGTCAAAATTTACAAATATGTACTTACACAATTGCAGTACATATATATAACTCGTCTACAAAGTTCTCGTGACAGAAGCTGATGTTGAATACAGAGACATTTCAGCATGGCTGCATCGGCTTTTACTGTGTTGCCTGTCGTCCGTCAGATTTTAGAAATGCCTGAGCCTTTGAAAAAATGCTTTGTAAAGCAACTTAAATATAGGTTGCATTATGTGCAAAATCAGTCAAAAATATTTAATCAAATTATTCAGTGAATGTAGCATGAAAATTCAGCTTTTGAAGCTTTTAGCAAGTTGCAATTATGTAAAACAAAGCTTGCAAAAAGGAAGGAGCTCAAATGTCTCTTGACAAAAGCTGCGGAGGAATTGAACAAGTTAAAAGATGGGAGCTCAAATGTCTTAATTACCTAATTTGAAAATTGTGCTTTGGAAAAATCTTGCCTTTGATGGAGTTTCTAATTTTAATTGGATAAATTTATATTCTCCACCAGAATGGGATGGAATTGTGAAGGCCTATGATTTTGCAGTATCTACATTTGGCAAAACGTTAAAAAGAATCATGAATAGAGACAACTTAAGAGCTCATCTTGTAAAAACATTACTGAAGAAAGGTGCTCTGAGTGGAGGCAGAAATATAGCATCTGTGAAAATATTGGGGTAGCAATATTTATACATTTTAATATGAGAAACAATTGAGGATATTCTCCATTTAGCAGAATATGTCCTGAACTTAGAGAATTAGCAGCAGTCAAGCAGGAGTATTTTCTGCGGAGACTGTAGAAGTTTGCAGTTTTATTAAAAACTATGAAAATAACAAGATCATATTTTTAAAAAGTTATCTTTCAAAAATGAAACCAAGGCAAAAAAAAGATATCTTTCAGAAAAATTTCTGCATCACAACATTAGAGACAACAATGGCTAGGCAACCAATTAAGGTATGTGAGTCTATATCAAGAATAATTATTTACTGTGCTGTTTAAAAATATTCAAATAATTAATATAAAAGTTTTGTTTTATTTTATTTTTAGTTATTGTTTAGGGCCAACTGTGCGGCTCATTTGGTTAACCATCTGACTCCTGATTTTGGCTCAGGTCATGATCTCAGGGTCGTGAGATGGAGCCTCACGTCAGACTCCTCACTCAACCGGAGAGTCAGCTTGAGATTCTCTCTCCTTCTCCCTCTGCCCCTCCCCTGCATGTGCTCACTCTCTCTCTCTCTAAAATAAATAAATCTTAGAAGAAATTGATGTTTACAGCTACATGTCATTTAAAAGTATTCTAGAAAATTTTATTGTGAAAATAAGTTTTCGGGGCATCTGGGTGGCTCAGTGGGTTAAAACTCTGCCTTCGGCTCCGGTCGTGATCTCGGGGTCTGGGATCAAGCCCTGCAATAGGCTCTCTGCTCGGTGGGGAGCCTGCTTCCCCCAATCTTTCTCTGCCTGCCCCTCTGCCTACTTGTGATCTCTGTCTGCAAATGAATAAATCTCTAAAAAAAAAAAAAAAAAAGAAGTTTTCAATGGAAGTATTTTGTAGATTTATCAATACAATAAAACCAAATTTTTAGTCAATAAATATATATTTAAAAATTATGTGGTATTACTTTTGGTAATAAAAATCCCCTCATTCACTTTCAAAAACATCCCATTCTGAACAATAAATTATACGGTCCCCCTACTTGCTTGATCTGGCCCCTTTTACTCCCATCCCTGTCTCGCCAGTTCACTGTGCGTGCTACCCTGGCCTCCTTTCTGTTCCTCAGAGGGTCCCCTGGACCGCGTTCCCTCTGAAACCTGCTTACCTTTCTCACCTTCTATGAGTCCTCACTCAAGTGTCCCCTTCTCTGTGAGTCCTTCCCTGATCAATATAATTTTAATTGCCATCCCTCCCCCATTTCTCATCTCCCACCTTCTGATGAGTTTTACGTACTAATAGATTTATTCTTTTTCTTACTAATTTTTTTTTTTTTTTTTTTTTACCCGTTTCTCACCACCATAGTGTAAGGTTAGGGCAGACAAGTTTCGTTTGTTCATTTGTTTTTCAACTGCTGCATCCCTGGCCCTGGCACATGACAGGCACTCAGTCAATATTTGTTCAATAAATAAATGAGCTGCTGGTCAACTACCCTTTAAGAACACACATTATTATTATTATTTTTTTGTATGTTAAATTTAGTCGGGTTATAGTTTTCCCCTAGACACCATCCTGTCTAGTTAAGGGGCTTTGTTCTGATTCATTTTGTTTATTTATTTATTTGTTTGTTTTTAAAGATTTAAAAAAAAATTATATATTTGACAGAGAGAGAGATCACAAGTAGGCAGAGAGACAGGCAGAGAGAGAGAGAGGGAAAGAGGCTCCCTGCTAAGCAGAGAGCCCGATGCAGGACTTGATCCCAGGACCCTGAGATCATAACCTGAGCGGAAGGCAGAGGCTTAACCCACTGAGCCACCAGGCACTCTGTTCTGATTCATTTTGTTTGTTTTGTGGTTCCTATGTGAGTACGATCAACTTCCCGATTTCTTGCTTTGGGGGCAGGGAAAGGGACAGTATTATTTGTTCCCATTGCCAACTTCTCTGCTTAGAATGTGGCCTTTTGCTGTAGGATGGCTGGTATTCCTCTGCCTTGTGAATGATCTCAGAGATATACTAGTTATCAGTCCCATTTAGAAGCTAAAAACATCCTCTAATTCAGGGTGTAGATGAGTGCCAACATTCTTCTAAAGATACTCATTCTCTGCTCTTCTCTGTCACTTATATGTCTTAGGTACAGCTCGTGTATACGACCCATATCCAGGAGCCCAATATCTACAGGTACGTTTTTTATTAAATATTTTAAAAAGTTAAAGTTATGAGATAATTGTTATCATCCATCCATGTTTGGACAACAGTTTGCTTTAGCGTGTGTTCATTATTAGACTCCTGCTAAGTCCCTCCTCCTCTTTCATGGTGTTTGA
The DNA here is from genome assembly GCF_009829155.1 of Mustela erminea. Taxonomy (NCBI): domain Eukaryota; kingdom Metazoa; phylum Chordata; class Mammalia; order Carnivora; family Mustelidae; genus Mustela; species Mustela erminea. The sequence goes on along the minus strand of NC_045622.1, from coordinate 102,066,112 downwards.
GCAGAGGTGGAATTCTGCCAAGCTCAGCTGGCAGTTACTCAGGGTATGTGGCTTCTAGATGGGCTGTCCAGTCTGGTGGGCTCTGCTGTTTCCTTCACCACCTGAAAAAAGTGCAAATAGTTCGAGTCACCCCATATGTTTCTGCCGGACCACTCTAAATAGCATGCTCCAGTTCATGGTAGAGGAAACACCTAACGAAATTTTAGCAAGATGCCAAAACCAGATCTAGGATCAGGGTCAGACTGAGACAAGAGGGTCTCTGCTGCAGACTACTGAAAATATACTTCTAATGAATCGGTACTTCTTCTTTCTATATTTGCTCAAGATGTATTTAGCCGGGGAAGGGGGTTTCCTTTTAAAAACGTTATGTACTGAAACAGATCCACTTACTAAATCGTTTCTGCTGGCCAAGGCTGCTTTTCTTGTTTTCTCTTCAAGTAGTGGTTGTAACTTAAAAAAAAAAAAAAAAAAAAAAATCAGACAGCTTTCTGGGAAACAAATTGAAGGGCTTAACTAATTAAAAGGGAAACAAGATAACAAAGGTTCATGCTGGTAAAGAGTATCACACCACACCTTATTTGGTTCTAGAATTGCCGCCAGTAGTGCACACATAGGACGCCAAATAAGGGAAGGACCTGTGTTATCATGAAGTCTTTTTATAACTTCCCACCTGAGGACACTTTCTACTTCTATGGGAGTAAGGCCAGTTTATTAATATAATTTCCAGTTTATTCCAGTTCCAGGAGACTGTCCATCCTTTTTGTAAAAAAAATAAAATCAAATCAAAATAAGCGAAACAACAACAAAATAGTGCCTGGCACGCATAGGCTTTCACTAAATACTGACTTTTAAAAACTAGGATACCAGGACTTCAGTAGAAATATTAGTGACCACAGGCCCGCAGAACGTAAAAACCAGCATGACCAACACCGATTTTCCTGTGTAACTGGCATTGTGATCAACTGATGGCATGCCAGTGTCTAAGCTTTTGATCTTTTTCCCACCGGACCCATTTCTTTTTCTTGGTCTGCTCTGTATTCCAGGGGAGCTGACCCCTGTTGGCTTTCTCAGGCTTCGACCAGTGGCAGGCACTGTGCAGAGAGCTGGAGGGCGGAAGGCAGGGCAAGCAAGTCAGGACAGGCCCTCCCCTAGTCTCTCCACCACATCGTCATCCCAGTCAGCAGCTGCATCTCATTTATGGCTTTGGCTAGAGCAAGATCCATCTGCTGCAGTTCCAGTATGTGCCTATCTGCCCTGGCCCCTGGCTTTTAGCAACTTTGCCTTTTGTTGTTGTTGGTGGCGGTGGTCCCTTTGGCCTAATGGCTACCTGCTGTGGCTAATCTCTGAGTTACTTTAATATCTTTTGTTTGCTTCTTTAGTTCTGCCATCACCTGTGTAATCAAACTTCTGGATTGAATTCCTTCTGCTTACTCCCAGTGTGTTTGCATTTTCCTGAGTGGGCAGTGACTGATTTACCTCCCCAAGTAGGGAGTGATACTTGCCCTGTCGATCTGCGTGGGAGACCGATAGGAAATCCAGGTGGTCTCGTCAATATGTAATAGACTGATGCAAATCCCTATGACTGGCAGAACTCGGAGCTGATAAAGCTCCCAGGTACAGATAGCACTTGAGACTGAGAAACTGACTCCCACATTCCAGCGTCCACGATTTCCTTCAGCTTGCTTAAGTGAACTGAGTATTACTCCCAAACTTGAAACTGTATTCAATACTAAGTGATGTGATCGTAATTCTAGTGTAGTTATATATATCAAGAGCAATATGAACAATAATTTAGAAATGTGCACATGAACAAAAACAATTTTGGTAAGAATAAGGAGAAAAAAATTCATAAAAAAATTATGGAGGAGTGAACGGGAAAACTCCAGCACAGAGAAGCCCCTCACGTGAGGAGTCTGTATTCTTTTAAACACATCTCTTGTATTTGGATCTTATTAAAATCACTGACTCATGAATTAGACTGTTGTTCATGATGTAGCAAAGCACTTTTACCATCTTCAAGATGTGAGGGGACACCTCAAAGGAGCTTTGATTTCGAGATTCCTCTCTTTTTTGGAACACTTCCTGTAGTGATGTCATCACCAACTCTTTAAGGCCTTTCCATTCTTATTTAGAATATTATATTGTTGACTCAGTTACTATTAGGTTATCATAAAAATGGTCTACTTCTCTTTCCTTCCTGCTCTAGGACTCTTGCTAAAAATCGGTACGTATTTTTTTTTTAGTAAGCACAAGGATGCCCCAAGTGTGAGATGGATAGGTTTTTAGGATCATACAGACCCATATAAGAAGCTACATTTAGGGGCGCCTGGATGTCTCAGTCGGTTAAGCATATGCCTTTGGCTCAGGTCATGATCCCAGGGTCCTGGCAGGCTCCCTGCATGGTGGGAAGCCTGCTTCTCCCTCTCCTACTCCCCCTGCTTGCGATCCCTCTCTTACCATGTCTCTCTCTGCCAAATGAATAAATAAAATCTTAAAAAAAAAAAAAAGCCACATTTATTCTACATGGGGAAACAGAGCAGAGAGTGTGCTGACAGCCCTGCTGCTTTTGTACTTTCAATACACATGCCTATGGCAGCAAGGACTAAGGGATTATGATCCCAAAGTGTTGTAAGGAGCTCCCTGCTCTTTCTTGGACTCCTTCAAGGACCAAATCAGGCATGTGCATATCTGACCATTTTGGTCCTCGATTAAACAAATAAACGAAAAAAAATTGTGCCTGGCAGGAGGCCATGTTATACCTAAAAGACAAAATCTTTTATCGTCAAAGGGGAAGGTACCCACTTCCTCCTACTTTTTTCTTATAGCTAAATACTCAAACATAAGTAAATCAGTAGGGGACATGTGGTACCCAAAAGTGAGTCTTTTTTCTTTAAGAGAAGAAGATGTTTTCCTTCTGCCTTTTTGCTGGTTGGTAAACACACACAAATAAGTAAACTAGTACATCTACGTTTTCATTTTTTGAAAATATTTAGTGGAAGACTTACAATATTTGGTTTTACTTATGGCTTTGTGTGCGTGTGTGCTTGTGTATATGTGTATGTGAGAGGGAAAGAGAGACAGAGAGGGAGGGATGGAGAGTCAGAGTCAGTTTGGTGGGTTGTTAGCTAAGCTTAGTCAATGCTGATTACAGCATTACTCCAGAGTCTGTTACGTTTATGATTCAGTGTTTCCACTTCTCAAAATTTACTCTATGGAAATAATCAGATATGAATGCAAATACTTATATACTGCATTATAATAGTGAAAATCAGAAACAGTCTAGGTGTCTAATGATAAATGGTTTAATAAATTATGGTACATTCTACATTTGAAAGCTGGATAACCTTTAAACATTGTTTTGGAGGATCGTTGAGCATGGTGTTAGATATCATAAGCTTTGCAGTCTGTAGGCCCAGACTCTGTGATTTACCAGCTGTATTATATGGAGCAAAGTTTTTACTTCTCTAAGCCTCAGTTTTTTCTTCTGGGGTTGAAAATACCTAACTCTTAAGGTTGTTATTAGTATTTAGAGAAAACATGCAGTGTTTTTATGGAGGGCCTCATATAGGGTGGACAATAAGCACTAGCCATGAATGCAATGTTGGATAAGAAAATAAAGATTTGGAAAATGTTCACTGTAAGATATGAAAAAAGGTCATTCTAATTTTCCAAAATTAGGCACAATCATAGAAGGGCATAGTTGGTGTAAGCCAACATGTCCAGAGTAATTAATTGCCTTTCAAAAGAAGAGTTATATGTGATTTTAATTTTTTCTTTTATATTTCTCTGCAGTTTTAAAATTTTCTATACTTACATGAACTTTATATTTAGCCTTTTAATAGTAAAAATAGCTTTAATAATTCAGAAATATACAGAGTAAAAAGTTAGACCCCCCTCCCTTCGAATGAATCCTCCAACTACCTAATTGCTATCCCCATGGGTAACTGCTGTCAGACATGACTCCTTACATTCCTTTGCGTATGCAAAATCACACGTATGTATATGTGCTTATAAATTTAGATGGATGGAAGGATAGATTTCATATTGTTGTGAGCTTTGCTTTTTTAAGTTAACAATGTATCTTAGAAATCTTCCTTAGCTTGTGGCGCCTGGATGGCTCAGTTGGTTAAGTGTCTGCCCTCTGCTCAGGTCATGATCCCAGGGTCCTGGGATCAAGTCCCACATTGGCCTCCTTGCTCAGCAGGGAACCTGATTCTCCCTCTGCCTGCTGCCCCCCCTGTTTATGCTTACTCTCTCTCTGTTTCTCTCTGTCAAATAAATAAAATCTTAAAAAAAAAAAAAAGGCATCCTCCTTAGTTCATATAAATCTATGCCTGCATTCTTTTTAGCAGCTGCATAGTATGCTTTAGCATGTATCTGTAATTTATTTAACTATATGGCCATTTATTTTATTTTTAATTTGTTCATAAAGACTGTACTTTTTTATGTCTTAAGGAGCATACTTATACATATGCCTTTGTATGTATATCTCCAATTTTTTGTAGGATAGAATCTTGGAAGTGAAATTGCTGAATCCAAGGATATATGCATATGAAATTTTGGTAGATACTGCCTCAAAAAACATTTATTAAGGTTTACATTGCTATCTACGATGTATGTAAATGCATATGTGTAAATAACCCTGACTTTTGCCAACACTGCATGTTAACAATCTTTCACATTTTTGACTGATGAGTAAAAATTGGTGTCTTAGTATTTAATTTGCATATTAAAGATTGGGATTGAGCATATTTTCATATAGTAATAAACATTCAAATTTCTTTTTCTGAAACTTGTATTTTTTTCTTTTAATTCTTAGCCCATGTTTCTATTAGCTTGCCTTATTGATTTGTAGACTTTTTATTATTTGGATATTGTTTATGTTTTAAATATTTATATATATTTAAATTTTTTTGAGATTAGCAGTATTAATAATTTTTCTGTTTGGCTTCATTTCAGAGTTTTATGCCTTTCTTAGGAAAGTCTTCATCACCCCAAATAATAAAAAATGTCCCCCATTTTCTTTTAGTACTTTAATGTTTAAACACAGTTATGTCTTTAATTCATTTAAAACTTATTCATGTGTAGCGTTTGTTAAAGATCTAAATTTATTGTGTTTCAAATAGGTTGTCATGCATTCTGTGTCTAATAGTCTGTTTCTGATTATTTGAGATACGTATTTAGCATATGCAAAATTCTCATGGTTCAGGAGTCTGTTTCTGGGCTCTCTCTCTTCCATTCCTTTGATCTGTTTGTCTGTTTCTTTACCGACATGACACAAATTTTATTGTCACTTTATAGGAAAGCACATCTGTTGGACAGGTCTTCCCTCTTGATCTCTCTCCTCCCCTCCCAAATTATCTCAAGCATTCTAGCCCATGAATTTTAGCATCAGCTTGTTAATGAACTTGAATAATTCTATTAGGACTTCTGTATGAATTACATTGAATTTATAGTTTAATGGGAGAAACTAACATCATATTATGCTTCATCATTTATATGCATCTTGTATGCCTACCAATGGGTTTTCTTCATAGAAGTGTTACATATTTCTTTTTTTTTAAGATTTTATTTATTTGTGAGAGATTGAGAGAGAGAGAGCGCGCATGAGAGGGGAGAAGGTCAGAGGGAGAAGCAGACTTTCTGCGGAGCTGGGAGCCCGATGCGCGCTTGATCCCGGGACTCCAGGATCATGAACTGAACTGAAGGCAAGGGCTTAACCAACTGAGCCCAGGTGCCCTGTCTTACACATTTCTTGTTAGAGTGATTCCTTAATATTTTATAATTTTTTTGTTGGTATTATGAACATGTTCTTTTTTCTCAGTGGATTTTCAAATTGGCTACTACTGGTCTATAGGAAAGATATTAATTATTTTATTTTATTCTTCTTTTATTTTTAATTTTTTTTTTTTTAATTTTAAGTAGGCTCCATCCCCAGTATGGGATTTGAACTCACAACCCCAAGATCAAGAATCACGTGCCCTGTGGCCTCTGGGTGGCTCTGCGGGTTAAGTGTCTGGCTCTTGATTTCTGCTCAGGTTGTGATCTCAGGGTATGATCGCAGGGCTCCAGGCTAAGCGTGGAGTCTGCTTAAGACTCTCTCTCCCTCTGCCCCTCAGTGCTCCCCACTCTCCCCACACCCTAGCTCATGTTTCCACATACGTGCTCTATCTTTAAAAAAAAAAAAAAAAAGTCACATGCTACCCACTGAGCCAGCCAGGCACCCCCTCATTTTATCCTTGTACCTAGTAACCATCCTGATATTTTCTATACATTCTAATAAATATCCAGTCATTTACCCTATATTTTCAAGGTAAGTGATCATACCATCTATTTAAAAGAGAAAGTAGAAGTGAGAATTGCTTTGCTTTTTATCTTTTCAGTATATAAATCTCTTATTTGTATTCTCAAATGCATGCAGTAATTCAATATGCAATAAAATTATAGACCATCAATGATAGTAGGATCCTTGTCCCTCTCTTCTCTCTCTCTCTTTTTAAAAGATTTTATTTATTTATTTTATTTTAGAGAGGTGGAGGAGGGGGACAAGGAGAGAATCTTTTTAAAAAATTTTTAATTTTTTAAATTCTTTTTTTTTTTAAGATTTTATTTATTTATTTGAGAGAGAGAGAGATCACAAGTAGGCAGAGAGGCAGGCAGAGAGGGGAAAGCAGGCTCCCTGCTGTACAGAGAGCCTGATGCAGGGCTCGATCCCAGGACCCTGGGATCACGACCTAAGCCAAAGGCAGAGGCTCAACCCACTGAGCCCCCCAGGGGCCCCCAAGGAAGAGAATCTTAAGCAGACTCCCTGCTGAGCTCGAAGCTCTTTCTTTTTTTAAAAAAATTTTTTTAAAGATTTTATTTATTCATTTGACAGAGAGAGACACAGCAAGAGAAGGAACACAAGAAGGGGGAGTGGAGGGTGAAGCAGGCTTCCTGCTGAGTAGGGAGCCTGATGCGGGGCTCATGTGGGCCTCCCAGGACCCTGGGATCATAACCTGAGCCAAAGGCAGATGCTTAAGGACTGAGCCACCAAGGCACCCAAGCATGGAGCTCTGAATTAGAGATGTGTTTAGCATTTGACCATTAAATATGAGGTTCATTATAGATTTTATATTTTATTAGGTTATGAAACTTCTTTTCCGTGGGCTTCAACAATAGGAATTATGGTAGAATTTGTTTTCTGTTGCTTTTCAGCATCTATTAATATATTTATAAAGCTTTTTCCTGTTTTATTTATTTATTTATTTATTTGACAGAGATCACAAGTAGACAGAGAGGCAGGCAGAGAGGAGGAGGAAGCAGGCTCCCTGCTGAGCAGAGAGCCCCATGCGCTGCTCGATCCCAGGACCCTGGGATCATGACCCGAGCTGAAGGCAAAGGCTTTAACCCACTGATCCACCTAGGTGCCCCGCTTTTTCCTGTTCTTGAGTATAATGATTTCTAGTAATCCTTTTTCTAATGTTGAACCATGCATGAAACACTGGCATGACACTATATGGCCAGGATGTTTTTAAAACTCATTTCTGCTGTTTTTATCCCCCCTTCCCCAGCCTCCTGACACACAGGCTCGCACACACACACGTACACACATACACTGTGCGGTTTTTGTCTGGTTTTAGTATTGAGTCTCTGTGATATTTATGGAACTTATTTGGTGATTTTCCATATTTTTCTGTGTACTTGAAATTTACATAATGCTCCCCAAAACCTCACTTTCCATTTGTTTTCTGTTTCAGTAATTTATGCTTTTAGTTCTTCTGTTTAATTATTTTGGTTTGGTTTTGTTTTCGATTCTTGAGTTGGATGTTTTGTTCATTTGCTTCTAGTGTCTTATTTTTCAGTATCGCACTTGAGTTCGTTGGTTCTTTTTCCTGTTAATAACATATTGGTGGGCCATCTGGGTGGCTCAGTTGGTTAAGTGTCTGCCAAAGGACCCTGGGATCAAGTGTCATATTGGGCTCCTTGCTCAGCGGGAAGTCTGCTTCTCCCTCTCCTTGCCTGACCATACACACGCACTCTGACAAATAAATGAATACGATCTTAAAAAATGTATTGCTTCGCCTCTGTGAAGGGTGTGTGTGTGTGTGTATGTCTATGTGCTTTCATTGCTATTTCTAAATAGGTTGAAAGTTCAATTAATTTTTTTTCTTCGTCTTGAGATTTATGTGGAATTGCTTTATTTTTTCTTAAGTGGGTAGATTTTTTATGATTAATTTGTACTGTAATTTGTACATAGGATTAATTTGTACTTATTAAGCAGGTGGATTTCTTATGATTAATTTGTATTAAAGCAATAGAAGAATATGGTGTGTATGATTTACTTCTTAGAATTTATGAGCTTTTATTCTGTGCTCTCGTACACAATTAATTAGCTAACAAATTAACACCTGGGACGCCTGGGTGTCTTAAGTTTGTTAAGCATCTGCCTTTGGTTCAGGTCGTGATACCGCCCTCCTGGAATCGAGCCTCAAGTCGGGCTCCCTGCTCAGTGGGGAGTCTGCTCCCTCTGCCTGTCACACCACCCCCTGCTTATGTGCTTTCTCTCTCTGACAAATAAAATCTTTAAAAATTTTTTCTAGCAATTGGGCAAGTATTTGAATCTGGCTCTGTATTCTGTTTTTTGGGTCCAAATTTTAATCATCAGTTTATTCACAATGGATGTGAAACCAACATCATGTACATTGTCTAAACTCTTATCAGTGGTCTTTTTCGGTAAAGGGCAGATAGTAAATATTTAGAACTTGGACCATGAGGTCTCTGTTGGAACTATCCAACTCTGTAAGAAAGCAGCACTATGTAAAGGAATAGGCATGGCCAAATTTGGCCCATAGATTTTAGTTTGCTGATGCTTGCTCTTTATTCTTACTTAGTTTTTATCTTTTGCCGAACAGTGAGAGAAAGTGTAATACTTTGTAATTTCAAAAAGAATGCTTTGAAAATAAAAAATGTATATTGGGCCATTATCTTCTTAAAGGTCTTTAATTAGAAGCTACTTTGAACCTGACTCTTGGGGGAGAATGGCCTGCCAGCCACCCATCCAGCACTTTTCTTCATGCACTTGAGAACTATGGTCAGCTTTTGAGATGAGCAGAAAAGAGATACAGAGACAAACGGCAGGGAGACCTTATTCAGATTTTTAGTCCACTACCTTTTTTTTTTTTTTTTAAAGATTTTATTTATTTATTCAACACAGAGAGAGAGATCACAAGTAGGCAGGGAGGCAGGCAGAGAGAGAGGGGGAAGCAGGCTCCCTGCTGTGCAGAAAGCCCAATGCAGGGGATAAATCCCAGGACCCTGAGATCATGACCTGAGCCGAAGGCAGAGCCTTAACCCACTGAGCCACCCAGGCGCCCCTCCACTACTTATTTTTAAATACTTTCTTTCTCTAGTTTTATTCACATCTAAGGGGTTAATAGTTAAAACTGCATTTTCTGGTATTTTATGTGTGGCTTAACATTTATCTAAGTTTCAGTGTGTTAGGATTTTTTTTTTCTCTCCTTGTAGTAAGGTCCAAGAGCCAGAGGAGGCCTCACATCCCCCTAAAACCTCAGCAGCTGCTCAGCTGGATGAGCTCATGGCCCACCTGTGTGAGATGCAGACTCAGGTGAGCACAGTTCCTGAGTGTGTCTCCACAGAGCTCAGCTCTGCTGGCCCTTTTTGGAAGTTTTGGTTGTCATTAGTTCCCCCAGCCTAAGTTTAATTCAGGGATGAACTCAACTTTGTGTTGTGTATTATCTGGACACAAAAGATCATGCAGTGCAGGCTCTGATCTTAAGGAGTGCAGAATGTGCTTGGTAAAATGAAGCAGAAACCCATGTCACATACGTAGACTAAAACACAGATGGTGTATCAAAATATGTGCAGCCACGATTAAGAATGTGGAGACTTTATCAGAGCTGGGGATGGGATGTGGGATGGATTCTGAAGAATGGAAAGGGTGGAGACACAAAGAGATGAGAGAAGAGGCTCTTGCAGTTGGCATGACCCTGAGGGCAGAGGCATCCTAAGGCTGGATGCAGTGCGCAGGACCCAGGGAGTCGGGACAGACGAGGCCAAACGGAGGCCGAGCCGGGAAGATCAGAGTGTGGCTTTGAAAGCAGGGAGGGTGAGGAGTCCTGGGCCCCATACAGAGCTAAAACCGGCCTCCTCATTCTAGCCTCTGGAGCATGAGTGGTGGGCTCACGTGCCCTGGCAGGGGGATGGAAATCAGAGAACTGGGCTTAATAATTTGTTAAGGGGAATCATCTCGAATTCTTAAGGTGGAGAATTCAGCCACTCTGAATTGATTGGAGGATTTGGTAGGCACACATGAGTGGCTATGAAATAATTGCAAGGCAGTATATAAGGGCAGTATATAAAAAAGTGTGTGACTAGAGAGGTCAGGAGCCTGATCTTTGTGACTCACCTGTGGACGCCCAGTGCCTGCAACGTTCCTGACACATTAAAGGAACAAGTGAATGCACATCAGAAATAATTTTTCTTTAGTGCCTATGACAAAGCTGGGTACATTCCTCATTGTATCATATATCTGACCATACTGGGGAAAAAATCTGCATTAGGAATTTTAAGGAATTTTAATTGTGTTTCCTAATTAACTTAGCATGTGTTGTGGTTTATTTACATTTTTTAAATATCTATTTATTTTTTGAATGAGCCCTACGTTCACGTTGCACAAAAATCCAAAGTACAAAAGTTTGCAGTCAACTGTTTCCCTATCAGCCCTTTCCCCACTCATCCAGTTCTGAACCCTGTTTCTTATATATTCATTTAGAAGTATTCTGGAATAATGTAAGCAAACAGATGGAGATATGGATAGATATATGTGTGTTTGTATATGTGTATATACATATAAAATTCTGTTTTTACTTACTTCATGTTGATGACCCTTTTGGACTTTCTAGACGGTAACCTTTGGAACACTAATCTCTTCAACATTAAGTAACATTATATAATAGAGGAGGAAGGAAATCTGTCAGTTGATAAGTTTCTTGAAGGGAAATGAGCATTTTGGATTAGTGAGATAATGTGAGGTTATTCCTGGCAGTAAAAATAGGATACATAGAGGCCTCAGGGCAGACAGTAACAAATCACATTCAGGAGACTGCAGGGAGCCTGGCGGGCCTCAAACAATGGAGGCTTTTAGTGAGTAATGAAAGAGGAGATTGGAAAGGTAAAGCAAGGGCAGCGGATGGGAGACTTCGAACGTCTGTCTAGTGCGTGCAAATCTGATGTGGTGGAGGCCGTAGAGAGCACCTGTTTCCTGATCAGGAAGTATTAAGTCGATGGGAGTAGTAGCCCTGTCGGAAGGGAGTTGAGAGAGAAAATCTGGACGTGAACTGATGAAGGACAAGCTGGGCGTTGCCTCTTTTTTGTAATTTGAGGCTTTTCTTTTGAGTGGGTTCTAATAACTATTTTGGGGGGGTTTCCTTAAATAAATCCAGTCCATGAGTTAGTCTTACCAGCTTCTCATCACCTTCTCTGCTAACCCTGGACCAAGTCACTATTTCTGGTTTGAACTGTTAACAATAATCTCTTTCCAAGCTAGGGTCTCTGATTTCCCCTCTTGCTTGTCCACACTTAACTCCTCCCTCAGCTACCACAGGGATCTTGTGGGTCAGATTCTTTCCCTCTCATGCCTGAACCCCTCCGGAGGCTCCATCACCCTTGGAATAAAACCTGAGTTTACCATGAGGGCACCACATGATCTTTGCCTCTCTCTCCATCACCTTCTCCTGCCATGCCTACCCCCCTCCCTCTGTTCCAGCACCCTCACCCTAACCTTTCTGACTTTTCTCCTGACATACCAAACTGTTCCCTTCCTCTGGGCCTTCCTTCCCTCTGGAGTGCTTTTCTCACCAATTCAATATTTCTGGGCCCCTCAGTGCATCTGTGCAAATGCCATCTCCTTAGAGGGTCTTCTCATCTAAATCAGTTCTCTTTCACTGTCCCACCCTCTGACACTTCTGTCTTGATAGATGACTTATGTCTCATGTCTGCCTGACATCACATCATATATTTATTTAATCCATGTATTGTCTGTCTCCCAGTAAAGCAAACTCCATGACGGCAGACTTTCTTGGTTGCCATGTGCGTTGCTCTATACCAAGAGTCTGGAACTGTGACCATCACAAACTAGGTGCCCAAGAAACACTGTAGAATAAATGGGTAAAAAGAAGATACAAGTAATTGTTGACCTGTGGTCATTGAAGGAGTGAGGAAAGGTAGCATCTTCAGTGCACTCAATTTCTCATGGTCAGAAAAGATTTACAAATGGAGGAAGATTACTGGTGTTTCACCTGGCCTGAGGAATTCGGGATAAAAGGGAGATGGAAGCATTTTTATTGGTGTTACAATGTTGGACTCTTCCAGTGCCTTGGATGGAGGTTGGGTACAGAAGAAAACATTAGTCTGTAGAGGTGAGCTTAAGGGGTCATGTAGAAGATGCCAGTGAGGGCAGATATTCACGAGACTGATTGTTCTTCATGGTTCTTTCCCTGGTGCCAGGTTGCAGTGAAAGCAGATGCCAGCAAGAAACACCCAGCGAATAAGCAGGATCCCAAGGCCTCCCTGGACTCAATGCTGGGGGATTTGGAGCAGGATCTGCAGGACCTTGGAGTTGCCACAGTGTCCAAGGGCCACTGTGCTTCCTGTCGGAAACCGATTGCTGGGAAGGTGTGATGGGCCAGGGTGTGGGTCCTGTAGCCAGCTGTCTGCTGTCCCACCAAGGATTGTTCTGTCACTTTCTAAGATGTCTTCATGGTAGCTAGTAATCACTCATCCCTTACAGTGCTCTGGGCACTGAGCCGAGTGCTTTGCAAGTATGAGTGTAAAGACTCGTTTTTTAAAATGAGTCATTTTATTACATGAAGTTTTATGAATGAAATGAAATGAATTAAATTCATTATTAGATGAATAAAAGACTCATTTTATTAAATGAGTATAAAGATTCATTTAATGGTCACATCAACCCTGCAAGGGAGACTGTAATATGGTTCCTTTGTAAAGACGAGGGAACCAAGGGCTCCGGGTTGATACCTGACATGTCCAAGTCTAGAAAGAGGTAGAGGGGAGATTTGAACCAGGACAGCCTGACTCCTGAGTGTGACTCTTAACTGCTTTTCTGTACATCCGGTCCCGAGAGGGACTTTCCCGTGGCCCCTCTGTCCCAACATTCGCAGTCAAGTTGATTGATGGTAACTCTCAGCTGACTCAGCTCCAGCTCATGGCCACAGACTCCAACTCTACATCATCCTTCACCAAAGCCACAGTAGAGGGCTCTGAGCCCTGACTCAGCGTGGGGCAGGAGTGAGGTGCTCAGACCAGAGGAATAAAACTCTCATTTGGCCTTTTCCTCTTCCAGGGATCCCTTCCAGGCCAGAATGTAGTTACCCCTCCCTGTCTGTCTCTACTATGCTCAGGTTTGGTTCCCCCACCCTCCAGAGCACCTAATGAACACCCACAGACTTTATCAGCATGATTAGTCAGGAAACTGGGCACCCTTTTACTATCTATAAAGCATGGACAACAGACCCCGTAGAAGGGACCTGGGTCTAGACCTCTGTGTTGGGTCACCCCAGGAGGTGCCGTTTGCGTGGAATACTGTGGGAAAAGTGCTGTCCCAGATTGTGTGACCAGTAGGCCCTCCAGCCCCCAGCTGCTGTGGCCTGCCATGCTTTATTTCGTCCCCAGGTGATCCATGCTCTAGGGCAAGTGTGGCATCCCGAGCACTTTGTCTGCACTCACTGCAAGGAGGAGATTGGCCCCCAGCCCTTCTTTGAGCGGAGTGGCTTGGCCTACTGCCCCAAGGACTACCACGATCTCTTTTCCCCACGCTGTGCTTACTGTGCTGCTCCCATCCTGGATGTAAGTCGACCCCCTTTTCCTGCCCCTGCACCACAGTCCTGGTTTATAGCTCTGTGGCTTTCTAATACGGCTCTGTGTCTTCCTTTTCCAGAAAGTGCTGACAGCAATGAACCAAACCTGGCACCCAGAGCACTTCTTCTGCTTTCACTGCGGAGAGGTGTTTGGTGCGGAAGGTAGGTCCCTTCTTGGGGTTGCGAGAAGACCAGCAGAGCTTTTCCTTGGTTTGCTGCCTAGTCCCGGTTCCTGCCGCCAGTGTCCATATGCCCGTTTTAGTACTAGATGCCACCCCTCCGTACCTTTCCCCAATATTTACAAATATCATTTAAATTGCTTTCTTGAAGAAATGCAAATGCATAGTTTAAAAGCTCAAATATTATAGTGAAAAGCATCAGTCCCTTGATTTTCCTTTCTCTACCCCCCAAATCCAGTTATCCTCTCCAAATGTTTTCAGCTTTTTCTTCTATAATATATTTATATCTGTTACTATAGGTTGATTTTTTTTTCCCTTCTAATTTTAACCATTATATATTAACTTCCTACCAGGAAAGAGGATTTACTACCCCACTTTACCCCCAACATTCTTCCTCTCCCCCCATTTTCTCTCGGTATAGAAACAGGTCATAATTGTAGGTCAGACCAGTATTCAATGTGCACATATTCACAGTCATGAAAATATTGTTCATTGTTGAGCCCTATTGCAAAGTATGGTTACAACAGAGCACAGATTTTAAGAGTTTAGACTACATGGTTCAAATCTGGGCTGTGGTATTATTTATTAGCAATAGGATTTTATTCAAGTCATTTAACCCCTCTGTACCTTGCTTTCCTCATTGGTGAAATGGGCCTGGTAATAATTCCTACCCTGTAATCTTGTCTTACAGAGTAATTATGAGGATTTTAAGATACAATGACAGTGTAGTGTTTAGAACAGTGCCTGGCACATGGAAACACAGTAAAAATTAGTACCACTATCATGGTATCCTTTTCATATATTTTTTTCCCTGAAGTTAATATTTAGATTTCTTTTTTCACTAGCTTAATTTTCTTTGTACCTGCCTCTAATTGATGTGACAGAGCTGGGAAATCATTCTCAAAATAGTCAGCTGTGTCTGGTAGTGGGTCAGTCCCACTGGTTTTGTCTTGGAAACATCCTTCCAGGAGACTTCCATCCTCTTGCCCGGTCTGCAATGGTTTCTCCTCAGGCCTGCTGTGAAGCATTTACTCTTGGCCATTGTCTTGGGAATTCATTTTGCTGCTTGACTGCTTTTATCTTTGGGTTCTCTGTTTCCTGGATCCCTGGTCTTTTAATATATGTTACTACCTTTATTTTAGTGGAGCAGCAATTAGGAAAGAATGAAGAGGAGGTAAAACTTTTGAGACCTTGAAATATCTGAAAATATTGTAATTCTGTTGTCTACCTTAAGTTGCCTGGGCATAGAATTCTAGGTGAAACTATTTTCCCCTATAATTCTGAAGACATCGTTTCACTGTCTTCCAGCTTCTGTGGTTGAGAAGTTTTTAAGATTTTATTCTTATTCCTGATCCTTTCTGTGTGATTGGTCCTTCTCTCTTCGCAAGTTTTTTTTTCCTTCTTTCTTCTGCCTTAACTTTGATTTTTTTTTTTTTTCCTGACTTCTTTTTATGTTTACTTGGAACAAGTATGACTCATGCGTGGAATCAGAAAGCTTCTTTTTTTTTTTTTTTTTTTTCCCTGTCCTTTTTGAATTAACTTAGCAGGGAAACTATCCACCTCTTAACCAAATAAAAACTTGGGCAGTCTCATGTCTTTTCTAATGACTCTTAATAAACAGTTCTAAATAGAAAATCAGTTTCAGACACAAAACACAAAACTCAGTCCTTGGGTAATTCCATCTGTGTAATAGCTAAAGCATCCAACTTACTTAAAGTGACCGCCACTTAATAAATAAACCAACACATACATGCATACTAAAGTGACTGCTGCTGTCCCCTGGTCAGGCCTTTACACTGCTGGAGACCAGGGAAGGGTGCTGTGGCCCTTCCTCTGTCCTTTCCTGCCTTTAGCATCCACTACCCTCACCCCTGTTGCTCATCTTGATATCTAACCCCTTCAGGGTTGAAACTGGCAGGGAGGAAGTTGAGCCTGGAGGGCAGGAAAGTCCTAACTTGCTCAATGCTGTAAATTTGCTTCATGCTCTCTGGACCTGGCAGATGTTTAACTTTTTTTTCCCCTTGGATGCTTTTGTAAATTCGGTACAGGTCCAACTTCAGACTCTTAGCCAGCTGTTTTCTGCTTGGCACATTGAAGGACCCATTTCACAGAGATCAGTTTTGCAGGGTTTTCATTGTTCCCTCCTGGTGATCTCTTAGAAGTAATCACAGTGGTCTCAGATATCTCTTTCACACTTTCCTATATGGACCATGGGAAACTGGCACCTTTTCCTTACACTCAGTGGGATTATAGTCAGTGAACAGCTGTGTTTCCCTATTCAGCCAGACTCACTCATGGACTTTTTCCATCAACTATATCCCACTGATGGCTCGGGACACATACCCAGATCACTGAGTGGCTTTACTGAGGTCCCTCTCTTGACCTGAGGTTAGCAGGAACCATGCCAGACCACATTCCTCTTGGCTGTGTGATGGTGGTAGAGCACCCATAGCTTCCTCCAAAGGAATCCCTCTCTCAAATTTCTTTCCTCCCTCCCTGTTTTATATCCTCACAGGGAGTGAGGAGTTCAAGAATCATATAAACAGGGATGTCTTAAAGCCCAATTTGTAATTGACATCCATTAGCTCTTGTGCCTTACACCTGGTTACACCAGTCTTGGCCAAATGCTGCTGATCTTTGGTTGCCCCTAAAATGTTAATTGGAAGCTCTGTGGGTATAAGCAGAACTTGTCAACTGGTGGACTCAGCTGTGTGGTATGCAAGTAGCATGCTCCAGTCATTTTGTTGGGAGACCCCTGACTGTTCATATGGTAGGTCTTTTAGTGCCTGAGATCCTCCTGTGTGATAGTTCCAGAATTAGTCACTGCTCTTCAGCCAGTCTGTTTCCAGCCTTGAAGACTATTTTGTACATTCACTTTCTGAGCCCCTCTGACGCGATGGAGAAGGCCAGCCTGAAGTGTCTGGGCCCCTCCTCTCGGGAGAAATGCAGGCTTCAGTTTCCTTGTTTGCCAAGCTCGTTGCCACTCTTACACCTTCTTAAAATTTTGGAAAACTTTATTGATGTCTCATCGATGGCATCTCCTCTCCTTTTCTCCTATTCCTTGTGGGTATTTCTATTTTGAATAATTCTTTAACTATTGTGTCGGTGGTGTTTCAAGAGGGAGTGAAAATAATCCCATGAATCCTGCCCTTCACTGGCACGGAGACTCCCCTAAATGTCAGGAGGATTATTATGCACATTCCTAACGATTATTCATTTAATCCCCACCACAGTCTGGTGAGAGTATTTTTATCCCATATTTTACCTAGTTATAGATGGAAACACTGAGCCTCAGGGAGGTAACATAATTTTCTTCAAGTGATACAGCCAGAAAGTTGAAGAGTTGGAACCAAAACTCAGGTCCCATTTCTGCAAGTTCTGTGTTGTTTCTACATCATCACAACTGCCCCCAGACAGAGACTCAGTTCTTCTTCTGCAGCTGGATCCCTTTACTTTCGTGGTGCCGCCGTGCTCTGCTCTTGTTTGACAATAGACCCAGAAACAGTGGCGCTGACATAATCCACTAGCGAAGTGCTTTGCAGTAATTTGCTTGTTCATGGAAGCCTGTTTAATGCTTTTCACAAATCATTAGGAATTTCATTTCTAGATTGTGCTTTAGTTAAGCAGGATTTTTTAATTGAAGATTTAATCTAAATCATATTGAAGTGTGTCCTGGTAAATTTATATTGTATTGGTAGCCACAGAAGTGGGAGAGTCAGTTGAATAGAACACTCAGCAAGTGCTTACTGCCCACAGACGAGCGTGCTGTGGACGTCTCCTGTGAGCAGAGCCATAGAATAACAGGCGTGTTTCAAGACGAGATGTCAGATACAAAAGAAAAGTATCCCATCCATAGGATGACCAGAAAGCACCATAAAGGGAGCTAATACTCACTGTTCTTGACTTTGGTCTCCTCTAACGACACAAGTCTCTTACGACTTTACGTCCTCACCAGGCCACACTTAAAGCATTTATTGAGACACGTGACAAAAGAAGGCCATTTGTTTATCAGAAGCTCCTCCTACATTATATTTTTGTTTTTGTCCTTTGCTTTCTGTAAGTGGGTCTCCTGCCGTATGGCTGGCCTGTTAATTGGGTGGCATCCGGCCTCACCCCAGGTCACATAGTCACACATGGAGTTTCTATAATGAGAGCTTAACTACTGAACCTTCTGGGAAATTAAATTCATCTGCATTTTTGTTTCAGTTCAGAAAATTCCTCTTGAAGGCTCAAGTTTCTAAGCATCTCAGGCCTTAGCATCCTCCCCTAGGGACCAGGCCTTCAGTGCCTGTGTCTTTCCTTTGAAATTGTTCATTATCCAGGCCATGCAGGTGCTCCCTAATTTCCCCTGTGGCTGGGAACCACCCCAGAGCGTAAACACCCCTCTCTCTCTCTCTGTGGCACTTTTAATTGTTAGTGTTTCTTATCCGTTCTCCAGAGATAATTGGCCCCAGAGAGAGCCCCCAGGAAAGTCACCGCTGAAACTTTCTCCGTTTATTGGATCACTAAATGCAGGGACATCACAGCAAGTTCGGCTGATTGCTTTTGATTTCCTCTCCTGAGACTCACCCTAGTTGAAACAGAGGCTGTTCCTTCCCTGCTGTGTTATTCTGGAGACCAGCTACCCTGCAACTGCCTAGATGAGGGTCATTCTCAGGTCATTTGGCATGTCTTAGAATTTTCTCAAGTAACACCTACTTACAGGCAAGTTCAGTTTTATGTCACTTGCTTTATGGAGCGTACATGCAAATTTGGGGACCCCACCCCCGATCTACTGAATCAGAAGCTCTGGGGGTGGGGCCCAAGCGATCTGCATATTGACAAGCTCTCCAGGTGCCTGCCGGATACACACTGAATTTGAGAACTACCGGGCCACACAAAAACTTCGAAGATGGTTGTGGGTGCTGGTTTGTTCTTCTGAAGTGGTAGGCCTTCCTGCATTCTGTTGTCTTTGATCAGACTCTAGACGTTCTTTGATAGAGTGGAAAAAGTAAAGTGAGTTCTTCTGTGTCCAGGGGCTTTAGCAGAACATAGGACAGCTTATAAAATTACTAGTTTCTTAGATGTATAGGCTCAGAAGTCTATTCAGTTGTCTACTCTTCAAAGACAGCCTAGTTGAACAAAGCAAGAGATATCCAAAAGTGACCAGAGAGAACAGAAAAAGTGTGGTTGCCTGATTTGGGTCCCAAACCCCGGGCTGCTCTTACTGCCTTTTTGGATCTGGCTACTACTATCAAAATGGGCTCCTAGAAGTGTGTTTCCACAGTGGGCTGCTTTCCAGTCCACTTGGCTTACATGCCCTTTCGGTGCGAGTACAGGTAGAGCTCTCATATTTACAAAGCTTTTGGGCTCAGCTGATACTATCAGTCCTCACAGAGAGGTCACCACTAGGGTATATTTAAATTAAGGGTATGACTTTGAAGTTAGGCTTTGAAGTTAGGCCTAGACTTGAACATCAGGTCCCCTGTTGACTAGTTTGTTATATGTAATTTCTCTGAGCCTCCCTTTTCTCCTTTGTGAGATGGGAGCATTGCTGTGAAGAATTCAATTTCAATTTAGTACCACAGGTAGAGCCCTCATTTGGAACCGCTACAAAGCACGTGCTGCGTAAGTGGGATTGCTGGTGGTCTTCTTCGCATTAGACAGGCTCTCCTGACGGATGCTAAGGGGAGTTCCTTACAGAAGAGGGCACCTGTTTACACAGGTGTTATAGTTAGTCCTGGAGGGGCTCTAAACCACAGCATACTTCTGGAGCCTCTGATGGTCTCAGTTGTGCAGTTTTAACATTGTTGACATGTCTGCTCATTCAGTAAATATTTATTGAGCAACTACTATCTGTGTGTCTAAGTACTGTTCTAGGTACAAGGGATACGGCAACAAAAGACAGAGTTTCTGCCCTCATGGTGCATATATTCTAGTTGAGAGAGACCGATAATCATCAGAACTAGCCGGCTAATTAACTCACTCACTCTATGCTTATAATTCACTTACAACTTACCCACCATTTTAGGAGAAGGAGTGATAGGGTGCTGTTTGAGACAGGGTAGGTGGGTCTGCTGTTCTGTTGAACACGCCCCTCCATGAGGTGGAGGACCAAACTGTCTGGGAATCTTAGAGAAGTGCTTCTCAAGGCAGAGGGCACGTATTACTTAAATAGGTGCTTGAAGATGAACTATTTTATTATATTTTTCTTTTTTAAATGTAAAGATGATTAAAAAACCTTGTGGAAACCTTCACTTATAATCTATTACCCTTGTTAACAAATACAACATAAAAAAAGTTTCCCTAGTAATATTTTTCTACATTTGGTATTTATGCAAAATACCATAATTAGTTAGGTGTACCTAAAAGTCCTTTTCATGGGGGCGCCTGGGTGGCTCAGTGGGTTAAGCCGCTGCCTTCGGCTCAGGTCATGATCTCAGGGTCCTGGGATCGAGTCCCGCATCGGGCTCTCTGCTCAGCAGGGAGCCTGCTTCCTTCTCTCTCTCTCTGCCTGCCTCTCAGTGTACTTGTAATTTCTCTCTGTCAAATAAATAAATAAAATCTTTAAAAAAAAAAGAAAAAGTCCTTTTCATCACTTAAGAATTTCCTCATGTGACTTTATAATTTTATAATAATAATTTTAATAATATCAGTTATTCCATTAGGGCTTTATGTAAACAAATTATAAAAAGTATGTGCTTAAAAGCTTTATTTATAGTTCCAAATATTATAAACAACTGTGTTCATAATAGTATATTTAGATTACTTCTTGTGTGTTAGTAACACTGCAGTGATTATCTTTAAACATAATATTTTCTTTCAATTATTTGTATGGGTTAATTCCCAGGAGAAAGATATTTATATCTTTTTTTAAAAATTCTTGATAAACATTACCAAATGATTTTCCAAAAGAATACTAACATTTAACTTTGTCACTGGGAATATATAAATACGTGAATCACTCCCATATATTTTCCGGTATTAGGTAGACTTATTTAACACTATTTTTACTACTTAGCTAAAATTAGAAATTGAACCTCCTAATTAGCAAAAATTAGAACTTTACTTTTTTCTTTTGAGTTTCTTCATTTACTCATGTTGAACATATTACAGCTAAAAGCGTTTCGTCTTATTTGTCTCTTTATGAGGACAACTTATTTTATTTGTTTATTTTTAAAGATTTTATTTATTTATTTGAACAAGAGAGATCACAAGCTGGGGAAGAGGCAGAGGGAGAAGCAAACTCCCCGCTGAGCAGGGAGCCCGATGTAGGGACTTGATCCCAGGACCCTGGAATCATGATCGGATCCAAGGCAGATACTTAACCAACTGAGCCACCCAGGGGCCCCAGGATGACTTATTTTAAAGGGTTTAAAAAGAGTAATCCCTTGGGTTTTTCATCCTTCTTTATCTGGCATAGGATGTATAAGACTCAGGGTTGTAACATGAGCCCAACTGTGAAAATATCCAGTATTAGAGTATTTAAGAGAAAGCCTTATACATTAACAAATTGATTATTTTTTTTAATTATGGAAATTGCTTCCTGCCTGGTTCACCAACTATCTGTTTTGCCAAACTAATTTCCTCTAACCTCCACTCACCTGTCTACCCCTTTTTCTTGCTGGAATATTTAAAAGCAAATCAAAGAAATCTTAGGTCACCATTAAATACTTCAACATGCGTCATCTTTGATTAATCAAGACTTTTTTTTAAACATAACTACTTTCACACCTAGTGAAACTATTAATTCCTCATTATCATATAAAACCCACATCTAAACTTCTCAAATTTCTGAAACTACATCGTTTACTTGGTTTGTTTGAATCTGTTGGGTCGAGGCAAAACGTATGCCTTGCATTTGGCCATTTTATCTCTCAAAATTTAAAAATCCTGTAATGATCCTCTCTTCCCCATTTTTTAAAATACCATTAATTTGTTCAGAAACTGGAACCTATGTCTGATAACATGTTCCATATTCTTGATTTGACGGTGGCTGCTTCCTCATGATGTTTAACGTACTTGCTTTATCAGCCCATCCACAATTTTTCTGAGATACAATCGGCAGATAGGTTTGTCCCTCGTCTTGCTTTTGCTTATGGTGCTTTCGGTCATGCACAAGTCATTCATATATATTTTTAATGGAGCAAAATTTATTGATTTTTAACTTGCTTTTGAAATTTGAGCCATGTGTACTACAGTTTTCTCATTCCCAGGTTCACGAGGAACCCACTCATTTTTGACTCAAGCCTTTGTGTGGTTTGAATCGTTACACATAGAATCTTGTATCCATTTAGAAATTATTATTTCATAGCACTTTCTTTTTAAAGATTAAGGCCTTTTCTCCAGGTGCTGTTTTAGGTACTAGAGTTATAACATGACAAGACCAACAGTATCTAGTTTCAGAGCTAATGCTCCAGTGCAGGAAGACAGACCACAAAGATGGTTTCAGATGATGGTAAATGCTAGAAAGATGATTTTAGAAAAGATGAAGTGACAGATATGGGCTGATAAGAGGTGCTTCTGATAGGGTGAAATTTGAACCAATTTCTGAATGGTAAGGTAAGATTAGCCACACCAAAGCCTGGGGCAGAGCTGTGTGCAGGCCAGTGTGATACTTAGTGCAGAGATGTTGAGCAGAAATAGACCCTAATATGAAAGGCTGGGTATGAGCCAGGCCCAGCACTAATGCACCTGTCCCCCATTATCTCCTGTATTTATTTATTATTTCTCATGTACTTCTTATAATGAGCTGTTGAGGTTGGTCTTGAATATGAGACACTGAGTTCGGAAGAATTGAAATCATTGGCCTCTTCTCAGCCTCCAGCTTGGCGGAGGGTGTCACCCTGCACCATGAACTGTTGATTTTACCTTTTCAGGCTTTCACGAGAAGGACAAGAAGCCATATTGCAAGAAGGATTTCTTAGCCATGTTCTCACCCAAGTGTGGTGGCTGCAACCGCCCAGTGTTGGAAAACTACCTCTCAGCCATGGACACTGTCTGGCACCCGGAATGCTTTGTGTGTGGGGTCTGTACACTCACCTCTCTTTTGGACTTAGGCAAAGTCAAGGGTCTTCCTTTCTGAGGGGCAGAACAGCAACTGGAAAGAAGGTTCACAGCTTTGGGGGAGGGATTGATATGGTCCTGGTAAAAGAGGCTGTAGGCATTTGCTCAGCTCTTTTGCAAGTGGGTGATATTCTCGCCTCCACTGGTCGGGTAGCTGGCAGGAATTTCAAGGCTGCAAGTTTTACTTTGCTGATATTCTACTCTTGACATCTGCATTCCTTTTCTTTCCCTTCACCTTGTCCCCCAGGACTGCTTCAGCAGTTTCTCTTCCGGCTCCTTCTTTGAACTGGACGGACGTCCGTATTGTGAGCTCCATTACCATCAGCGCCGGGGAACACTCTGCTACGGGTGCGGGCAGCCCATCACCGGCCGCTGCATCAGTGCCATGGGCCACAAGTTCCATCCCGAGCACTTCGTCTGTGCCTTCTGCCTGACACAGCTGTCAAAGGGCATCTTCAGGGAGCAGGATGACAAGACCTATTGTCAGCCCTGCTTCACGAAACTCTTCCCACTGTAATCTCAGCTGAACCCACAGTCTCCGTAGATCCTCTACAAAATTTAAACCAGGAGAGGAAGGAGTATACTTTGTTGTTACTTCTCTTCAGCTCAGTGGGCATATAGGGAAAGTAAAGGTGATGAACTTCTAGTTGTTACGTGCCTAGGCTTGTAGTCTTAGGTTTTACATTTCTAGTCTTATTTTTTTTCCTTAATCAAGTATCTGGATTTAGATCTAGGTCCTCCTTCTAGAACCTCTGCAGCTGTGTCTTCCACATGTGCACATTCATTCCACCACCAGTTTTCTCATATTTCTCCCATTTTCACTCCTGCCTTGGCCCTCGTCACTGGGCCTTTTCACGCCTCCCTCATTCCGCCTTGACTCACTTTCCCATGACCAATGCATTATCCTCACCTCAGGAGTCCTGAGGCCCCTCTGAAGCCCTCTGCGTCTCTCTTCAGTGTACTTCTTCTCTATTTCAAGAGGAAGTAGATTTTAACTGGACTACTTCGAGTACTGACATCATTGATAAATAAAACCGCTTTTAGTTTTAACATCTTACTGTTGTGTTTGAAGATAAACTGCTTCCTGTGTTATATACTCAACACTCTGTGCCATTAAATCCTTATCCTATCTCTTGTTTACTTCCATACAATAGGCACTTTCTCTTAACCAAACGAAATTGAATGGAGGGACTCCTGTTTACTAACTTTTCTCTTAGTTTGGGCCCATAACATTCATTTTATTTTATTTTTTGCACTGACATGATTGAATCATCTTAAAAGGTGGCAAAGCCCCTTAAAATTGTTTTCATCACTTTGTTTACCCAAAGTGAAAAATCAGATCTCTGCTAGACACTTGAAAATTCATATTTGTATGCATTGCTACAAACTCATTAAATTGTGTATATTAAATAAGTCGTTTTTTGTATACCAATTATATCTCAATAAAGCTGTTTTTTTTTTAAAAACACACATCTTTCTCAACTTCATAATTATCTCAAAAAGACAAACAAGTGGCTGTTTCATCTCTAATGAAAGTTGCTATAAAGGATCATCTGATAATTTCCAGTTTGGATTAGGAAATCTAAGCCCCAAGAAAATCCCTATTTAATTATTTGTTCCTCTGCAACACATCATAAGTATATTTGTAGAAAAGCTTGTTAGTTATTGACGAGTCTGCCTTTCTCATGTCCTATCTCAAGTAAGCTTCAGAAGGAATCCTGGTTCCTCAAAAGAGGTATCGATAAGATCTGTACTATGCCTTCCTTACCATGGTCTTAAAATAGTTGTGTGATTATTTATTAAAAAAAAAAACCAGAGTTTAAGGTACTGAGGAAAATCCTTTACCAGAGTTATTTAAAAAAATAGGACCAATTCCCATACCAGTCTTTAGATTGGTATGGGAACAGGCTCCTTAGAGAATGATACTTGTTAAACTTGGTCACATCTTTCTTCTCCATGGGGTCATATCATAAGGGGGGGTTTGAGAATTAGAAGGAAGTAACAGCAGAAACTTCAACATACCCAAGCTACGTGGGAGTTTCACGCATGGAGCCATCGGGCCTCTTGCCCTCTTCAGTTGAGACCAGACCAAGCAGAGTATTCGTTCTTCCAAACATCCTCCTCACAGTAGCTGCGCTCTGGAATGTCACGTGCAGGTGCCGACAAGACCGTGTTCACGGCTGCTTTGGCAACGTATGCTCGAGGTTTTAGCCCTTAAGGAAGAATGTTCAGGTGCTAACACTTTTCTTTCTTAAAGATTGGCTATTTCGAGATATTGGTAGAATCTATATATTTAAGAAGTCAGAGAAAAGGCAGTGCTGACCAGGTACAACTAAGAAGTGACTTTTTCGCCTTACGATGAATGTAAGTGGTATTATTTGCTCAAGAAGAGATGCTGCATTCAGGGCGTTTTAGCAGCTAGGAAACCATTCACAAGAAGTTTTCCTTGGGAAACAAAAAACAAACAAAAAAACAAAAAGAAGTTTGTTACACAAACTGGTCGTCTACCTGTTCACTCTTGGTTCTGAGTAACTTCTAGCTTTGAAAAAGGAATGGGGCTTTTCTACCAGCGAGCACTAGATAGCTGTACCTATATCTATATCCACATATATGGGTTTCTCAAAGAGAAACTTCTCAATTCATGTGGCCAGTTATTCTTTGGGATAAGGATAGAGTCCTTCAAGGTGAAGGACAACAATTATTTTTCCTTACAAGTTGCAGCAGTACTTCTGTGGTGGTGGGCTGGCTACCCTCCGCATGCCGTCTCTCTCATGACCAGTAGAGGGAGGAAGAGCCCTTTTCTCCAGCTTTGCAAGCGCAGGTCCTGAGATTTATCCTCTCTCGAAGTAGCTTAGGTCATTACTCACCATTAGTTTTTACTGAGAGATTGGATTATGCAGCTTGGCTTAAGACACACCAGACCATTCCTAGAGTTAGGGGCAGGGCTAAGTTCCTGAAAACACAAGGGCTGTGTGGAGGAGGTGTGAATACTTTAAAAATCTGGGTACAGGTGAGGAGGCAGTAAAGACTCTCAAATTTGCAGGACTATATATTCAAAAGCAAAAACTTTAAAGCATTTCTGAGTTTCAAAGTAATACAGAAGGTAAACAAGCAGATATTTCTAGTGCCCCGAGGGAACCTGTCAGAACTGAACAGAAGTCCAAAACAGGAGAGCCAGGAATGATGGTATCATGAAGACTGGGGGGCAGAAGCCCAGGCCTTCTCTGGGACCCTCGAGACACAGCATCAGGAAGCATCAAAAGCAGCCTCAGTCTTGGAATCCAAAGAGGGAGCTCTTCTGGCTGAAATAAAGATGAGAAGGAGGGACAACTTTATTTAGGGGCAGTCGTCTTGGGCATGAGCAGGTGCCTACTAAGGGCAGTGGTGGCAGCCACTCAGACACGGCGCTGAGGAAAGGGACCACCTACCCCCTACATACTGTGGAGGCTGTGACCAGGCAGAACTCACCATCAGGGCAGCACATGAGAACCAAGAGCTCAAAGGAGAAGTGGAAATCTACTGGGATCCACTGCATGAGACAGAGAGAAGTCTCAGATAAGAGCTAGGGCTTGAGTTGTGCTTGTTACAAATTTATAACTTTGCCAGGAGGCAGCAATGTCTCAAATTTATTCTGTAAGAAAGGAGACACTTTATGTAAGAGCTTTCTCCTTCTTAGATATGGTAAACACATGGTACCTAAATTAATTTTCTGTGGGAAGATACGTCCTAACTGCATTTAGGTTCACAGATCATGGATTCTGGACAATTGAATAGACCTACTGGCATCCTGCTGAGCGATTCTTCTTACCTCCTATTTTGAATATCACCACATCTCACCAAATACTGTATCTTACTAGCAGGAACATTTTGGCCTGGGATAACTACTGTAATTCCACTGATACAATATCTCAGGTCACAGGTACGGATGGAACAACTTCTATAGCTCAGCGTGAGCAGACCAGGAAATCAAAGAGGACTTCACTTCCTTTGAACCCAACTTAAAGTATGTCAACTCAAGTTAATTAAACCTAAGTTATGTCCTGTGACTGGACATAATCGAGGATGTGAAATTGAATGGGAGTACCACAGGCTCCCATCTTCGGCCTAGGTGGTTGGGTGGGGTTGTCCATCCCTTAGCTTCTGGGATGGACACACATCTCAGGCCTGACCAGTAAGTGTGCTTTGTTCTTCTGGACCAAGGTGATTAGATCAAGAGTAGACATGTCACCCAAACAAACAAATCTAACTAGATTTCTCCCAGGACCTTTGCTGGGTTTATTGGGAAAGAGCTATTCTAATTTGGTTGAGATTCCAGCAGTGACCATAATAAAATCCTATTGCTGCTGACATATATCTCTTTAGTGACATATAGGGAGTCTACCTGAGAGAAGCCAACACTGAGGAAAGAATTGCTGAGTCATGAAGATGTGGCACCTACGTAGCTCAGTTGGTTGAGTATTGGGCTCCAGATTTGGGCTCAGGTCACAATCTCAGTGTTGTAAAGTCAAGCCCCAAGTCAGACTCCATGCTCAGTGGGGAGTCTGCTTGGGATTCTCTCTCTCCCCTCCCCTCCCTGTCCCTGTTCTCTCTCTCAAATAAGTAGTAAATCTTAAAAAAGGAAAAGGTCGTGTCTTCTTTTTCTTGAGCCACTCAATCCTACCATATCAACCCCTTAGCCACAGACTGGGAAGTTATGTGAGCAAATAAGTCCTCTTTTTTGCTTAAACTGATTTGAGTTGGAATACTGTGACCAAAGAACTGTGGAATCAGATTAGACACATTCTCTCCTTTATAGACATAGAGTCTTGTGAAAGAATGGATCAATGAATGAAGAAACCCAACAGCGGTAGGGTATGTACATTGCATGTCACCGTGCAAAACTACTAGACAAGCATCGCATCTTCTCAATACTTTTTACATGAGAGCACAAGGAAACACTTCGTATTTTAAGTCTGAGGCACCCTGTGGATAGCTGTATATGGAAAATACAAACTTCTTGTTCCTGTCCAAGTGGTTAGTAAAGCTGAGTAATGCGTATCAGCATCTCTAAGGGGAAGGAGGGAGAAGAGGGTGCTGTCATTCTCTATGCAAAAATGTGTTGGAAATGATGTTAAATGTACTGCTTTATCTACTGCTCATCCATAGAAAACTACCAGAGCTTTAATGCTATTGTAAGGCTGTGTATTTATCAGGAAAAGAGTTTTAGAAAAATCTTGATATTTTACTTGCAAACGACAACAAAAAAAAGAAAATTCAGAAAATTTTAAGAGAATTGGATTTACCTTTATCTTGAAACTTGGTACTTGACAAAAATTGGGTTTACAAGAGTTTGAGGAAGAGAAAAAAGACATTTACAGTGATTCTGAGAGGAGATCCTAGGACACTTGTCAGTGCTTCGGAGATTGAGGGTGACGATTTTCATTATGTCCAATGACACTTGGAAAACATGACTTTCCCTCTCCAAGTGCTCTTGCCTTTTCAGACATGAGTCAAAGAAATATTGGAGGCTCAAAAGTAAAGTGGGGAGCTTAGAAGGAGAGGCATTTTCCTAAAATAATCTGAAAAATTTGAACGGCAGGGAAAGTGGGAGGGAAGAAAATTATAGGATGTGTAAGGGAACTTGTGAGTTAGGCAAGGTGAAATTTCCAGAGCTTTCAGCAAAGGAAGAAACATGGCTAAGATAAAGGTGACATATAACACACTCTCTGTGAGGTGGAGAAAGGCAGGGGGTGTGGGGGGAGTGGGTTGTCTGTCACTCACTTCATCTATACAAACTGCCAGGGGAAGCTGTTACTTACTCTGGAGTGTCTCTGAGTTTGGGTTTTCTAGAAGTGGACCCTGAGGGTAGGATTTGTGTGTAATAGTCTACTGAGGTGGGGTGGGGGATCTCTGGATATATAGGTAGGAGAGAGGGGAAAATGAGACAGCAAGAAGAAGCAGTCGAGGTCAGTGTGCACTGATGAACAGGTTACTGCTGTGTGCAAGAAAATGGAGCACAGGATTCTTTTTTTTTTTTTTTTTTAAAGATTTTATTTATTTATTTAACAGACAGAGATGACAAGCAGGCAGAGAGGCAGGCAGAGAGAGAAGAGGAAGCAGGCTCCCTGCTGAGCAGAGAGCCCGATGCGGGGCTCGATCCCAGGACTCTGGGACCATGACCTGAGCTGAAGGCAGAGGCTTTAACCCACTGAGCCACCCAGGCGCCCAGAGCTCAGGATTCTTGAGGCTCTCTGGAATTTATTGTAGGACCCATGGGATGTCAACCAGTGCCACTACCCCACCTCTGCATCCTCTAGCCTGCCCCACTTTGTAAGCCAGACATGTTTCTGTGGCCAAAGAAAGCCCCTCCTCTAAGTCACAGGTGCTTGAAACCTTTCCAAGAACATCAGTGTGCACCAAGCAGCCAATGCCAACTGATATGGGGTGGGGGGCTAGGGTGGGGGTGGGGGACTCACAGCGTCTGTTGGGGAAGTTACGAAGGGGTCAGCATATGAGCAAATACTCATCAGATAGTTTTCCAATCACTGATAATCATAATACTTTAAAACAATACTTTTGTTTACAAAGCTTTAAAATGCTCCCAGCTCTGTAAAGCTTAATGAATTTCATCTAGTGTAGCAAATGGTAGAGAGGATTGAGGAGAGGGGGCAAGAATTATGATTTCCAATTTACCTATGGAGAAGATGATCAATTATGCAAATAGGCCAAAATCACTCAATTTTAGTGATAACACTAGAACCAGGCCAAAGTGTGCCGCATCTTTGCCTAGGACACTGGCTCTTAGGCTGAGGCTCTGCATCAAAGCTGGTCTCAGAAACATGGCCTGAGCGGTACATTTTCAGGAGACGAGTGAGGGCACCAGGGCAGGAAAGTGAGCCACTGCTGCCACCTTTTGCTTATAGTATCAAGAAGAGTAGCTTTGGCATCAGACAAATCAAAGTTCCAATGTTGAGTCTTCCACTTAGCAATGTGCGTTAACCTTGGTTAAGCCACTTATCTTCTCCAAATCTGTTTCATAATAGGCTAAATGTGAGGAATAATTCCTCCCACGTGGGTTTGCTGTGAGGATTAACCAAGATAATAAGTGGAAAAAGGGGCTTTGTAAACCACCCCAAACCATACATAAAAGGCATCGACAAAAGAGTCCAAGAGCTACATGAAGTCACCATCACTTCCATCTCTGGCATTGCCATGGAGACTGAAACCATGGCAGGCTTTTCGTTGTTTCTGTATGATTTTAGAAATCTTTTTTAAGGCTCAGGATGAAAGCTGATAGAATTGAAAGTGCTGGGAGATTAGAAGAGCTTGAATTTGAGCCCATAATCTTCCTTTGCAGCAACATATTGACAAAGCAACGCTCACAAGTGAGTGATTTCCATGGTGCAGGAAATCCATCCCGTTAGCGACTTGCCACATACAGAAAACAGTGAACCTGGGTTAAGGAAACAGAGCCACAGGGAGGAAGTTTGGGAACCTACCAGTGTTATGATTTTCACCGCCTGTCAGTGGCCTAATCATAATTCAAGGGAAATACCCAGGAAAATCCTTATCATCATTACTTGTATCAGTCTCCTGGGGCTACCGTGACAAAACACCAGACGAGGTGGCTTAAACAATAGAAATGTGTTTTCTCACAGTTCTGGATGTGGAAAACCCAAGATCAAGGGGTCAGTAGGTTTGGTTTCTCCCGAGGACACTTTCTCGCTGTGTCCTCACATGGCCTTTTTGCTTTGTGCTTCCGTAGTATCCCTTCCTCTTCTTGTAAGGACACCAGTCCTATTGGATCGGCTCTCCACCCTCTGACTTCATTTAACCTTAGTGACCTCTTTAATGATACCTTCTCCAAACATGGACACATTGGGGATTATGGCTTTAACACAGGAATTTTATGGGGACATAACTCAGCCCAAAACATGACTTCAAAGAACACAGTGGCAAAGATACAATTCTACATGCTTTCTGATGACCAGATAGGTGGTGTCACTCTGTTACCTAATCCTAAACTCACCAATGGGCAAATTTTGTTCTTTTTTTTTTTTTTAAAGAGACACTTTATTCTATCCACAGGTGATAAAATCCCAGAGCCACCCACAGGCAGGTGAATACAGACCTGCTAAATATTTAATATTATCAAGCTTCTGTGACTGGAGCGTGGTTTTGAGGCCGGTGATCACAGGTCTGTCTCGATAAGGGCAGGATCTTGCCTGGCGTGAAACGCCACCATTTCTGTGTTCACTTCCAGAAGCTTCCTTTCACTCAATGAACACAATTTTTTCACTCTGCTTCTTTCTAGGTTGCACGCAAATCTGTTCAGATTTTCATTGCTTCATCCACTACTTATTCCTTTAACAGATGCAGTTCCCGTCTTATTTTCTCACTTTCTGCTCTGAGGGATGAAAATTCATTCTTCTCCAAAAGAACTGCTCCCTTTTCCCCATGAGCACCCTGAGAGGTTGTTTGCCAAAGAGTGATCTTGGCTGCATCTTGCTGACCAATCTTTGAAATGATATTCCTGTTGGCCTCTGTGGTCTTGACCAACGTACATACAGGATATAATGATTTCTGCTTGTTGTGTGGTAATCCCGTTTTCTTTGAGTTAACACAAGAAGTCATGGTTCGCTGAGGATGACCTTGGGTTGTGGGTCTTGCCTTTGGGTGTGGGTTTCCATCCAGCTCTGCTGCTCATTCATTCTGTTACCTCCTGTGGCATCGCTTGGGTTTTGACCATTTGTTCAATCATTCAGTGAACATGAACATCTCTTTTGAGATGTTTTATGGAAAGGAAAGTTGCATTAGAGAAGAAGCTGTGAGGGTAAGCAGAGTGGAGAAGTGTTTTCTGGATGTTTGTGTGCTGAGAGGATGAGGATTGTGGCCATGGGGATGCTGGAGCTTAAGGTGAAGATTATGATGGTTGTGAAGACTTAGGATGAAAATTCGATTAAATCAGGTTCTGAAGGAGACAGATGAGGTGGAGGCAAGAGCCCAGATGAGAGCATTATCCTTAGGAATGAAGACAGTCCATCTTCTATGTGCTTATATATGCAAATGCACTGTGATACAGAGACTGGAGGTTGGTTTCCTTTTCAAAGATGGGAAATATATTTCATGGCACCGATTTAAACTTTTTTTTTTTCACTAACAAAAAAGCCTTCAAGGTTTACAAACTTACAAAGAGATAATTTTCCATTTTTATCCTTCCACCCCTTTTTAAGTAGGGTCCATGCCTAACGTGGGGCCTGAACTTGTGACCCTGAGATCAAGAGTCTCATTCTTTACCTACTGAGCCAGCCAGGTGTCCCTTTCTATTTTTTTTTTTAAGATTTTATTTATTTATTTGACAGACAAAGATCACAAGTAGGCAGAGAGAGGCAGGCAGAGAGAAGAGGAAGCAGGCTCCTTGTGGAGCAGAGAGCCCTATGTGGGGCTCGATCCCAGAACCCTGGGATCAGGGCCCGAGCCAAAAGCAGAGGCTTTAATCCACTGAGCCACCCAGGTGCAGAGACTTTCTATTTTTATTCCTAATGAGAATCACACAGTCCTTTTAAAAACTACCATGTTTGGTGAGTTAAGGACAAATACATTTTTCATAAGTGAGCTCCTCCAGTGACATTTCTGTGTCTAGATCTCTTATCCAACTTACTAAACAGAGAATCCAGTGGGATTTACATAATTCAGTAGGCCCACACTGTCTACAGGCACTATTCTAGGTTCCAGAAGGTAGCCTAAGAAGCGTAAGACAGACTCTCTCTTCTCAGGGAGCTTACAGTCTAGAAAATGTTGGTCGCACATTCAGTCCTAATATGAGCTTGTCCACACAGGATAATTTCTTCTCTAACAAAAAGGTTGTGAAAGACACAGAGACGTGGGATGGGAGAAGTGAAAGCAGAAAACTTCCTTGACTTATAGTAGGATTATGTCTGGATAAACCCAGCTTAAGTTGAAAATATAGTAAATGTATGAAAGACAACTAACCTACCAAAGATCACCGCTTCACCTAGCCTCCCTTACCTGTGCTCAGACACTGATTTAGCCCCAAGTTGAGCAAAATCATCTTACACAAAGCCTACCTTATAATAAGTGCTGCCAGTCTGGTGTAATATGTTCAATTCTATACTGAGAGTGGAAGACGGGATGGTTGTGTGGGTAGAGAATAACCGTTCTGTGTGCGTGTATTGGTGGTTGACACTTGTGATGGCAGGGCTGACTGGGAGCTGAGACTTTCTGCCCCAGCCCCACATCCTGAGAGAGGATTGTAGTGCATATCACTGGCCCCGGGAAAAGATTAATATTTCAAATTCGAAGTACACCTTCAACTGAACATGTATCACTTTCATACCGTCATAAAGTAAAAAAAAATTATAAATTGAGCCATCATAAGTTGGGGACTGTCTGACTTCTGGGTAAGGAAACACAAGGAGAAAGAAGATGTACAGAACTGAATATTATAAGGCACTTTGGGTAAGTGTTATAAATAGAAGGCCACATAGATTTTCCATAACGGCAGAGAAAAACTTCATGGTGGAGATGGCTTTAATTTGAACCTATAAGTGAAAGAGATAAAACTGAGCATCCCAACCAGAGGGAAAAGCACGAAGTAAGGCAAAGGGGGAAATGTGCTGGTGTGGGAGGTGGAGAAAGGAAATTGTCTATTGAGGATCACCTTTGGGCCACACGCTGTGGTAGCCGATTTGGGGTTTGTGAGGATAAAAGGTAGAATACACAGTGGTTATGAATCAAGCTGGAAAGTTTGGCTGGGTCTAGTTTGCTTTGAATATCAGGTGGCAGAGGCTGCCCATTATCTTTTTGGTAGCAGGTGAGCCATCATGGTTTTTGAACATGGTGGATTGAAGAGAGTGGGAAGCAGCGGGGGGGTGGGGGGGGGGTGGGGGGGGGTGGGGTGGGAGTAGCGGGGGCGGGGGTGAGGGGAGGGGCTGGCCATGCTCGAGCTGAGGTTCCAAGCTTCCCATCCACGCTCCGTTGTCCCACTGGGTTTTAGTTACAAAGCACAGATTTGGAAGATGAAATTACCAATAATTTGAAGATGGGAACTGTATCTTCCCAAACCCCAAGAATGGGACCCTTCCTAGCACAGGGCCCTGCATGACTGCACTGGATGTGTGTCTGTGAAGCGGGCTCTGGAGCGACCTTTAAGAATATTGTTTCAGGGGGCGCCTGGGTGGCTCAGTGGGTTGAAGCCTCTGCCTTCGGCTCAGGTCATGGTCCCAGAGTCCTGGGATCGAGCCCCGCATCGGGCTCTCAGTTCAGCAGGGAGCCTGCTTCCCTTCCTCTCTCTCTCTGCCTGCCTCTCTACCTACTTGTGATCTCTCTCTCTGTCAAATAAATAAATAAATAAATAATCTAAAAAAAAAATATTGTTTCAGGGCACCTGGGTGGCTCAGTGGGTTAAGCCTCTGCCTTCAGCTCAGGTCACGATCTCAGGGTCCTGGGATGGAGCCCTGCATCAGGCTCTGCTTGGTGAGGAGCCTGCTTCCCTCCTCTCTCTCTGCCTGTCTCTCTGCCTACTTATGCTCTCTCTCCGGAAGAGAATGGAAGATGAGGTAGACCACCCTTGCTAATTTTGATGGTAGAGGCCCTGGGATAGCCCTGGGTATGTTAGGGTAGGAGAAAGCCTTTTGAGAGTTCTGGGGGAAGTGATGGATGACTTGGGCATGTTTGTGGACCAATAAGATAAGAGCGAGTACGGGGAGGGCATAGAGAATGGGTATTAACGGCTATGGTGAGATCTCACAAAAGGAAGTGGAGGCAGGATCAACAGTATGTGAGTGGCGGGAACCATCTGAAAAGAGGGGAATGAAGCTTTAAGCTAGAAAGGCAGAAGGAGACAGGATGGATTCAAGGTGTGGCCAAGGAGAAGCTAACATCAGAGGGCCCTCAGTAAAGGAGGGGGAAATGTCATCCTCGGAGAACGTTGGTACTTGAGTGGGGCTCAGGAACGTCTGTGGAGTCAATGGATGCACACGAGCCCTGGGTTTCCTTGATGCTGCTAATCAGCAGCTCGGGCTTTAGGCAGATCACTTCACCTCTGCGAGTCTGTTTACTCCTGGAGAAAATTAGATGTTTCCAAAATAACACACATTTATACGGTGCTTAGTATTCTGAGTACTTTGCATCCATTAACTTAATTAACTCTCACAACAACCCTGTCATGAGAAAGCGACGAATGGAGAGGCTAACGGACTATGAGCGCTCCAGGCATTAGTGGGGAGCGCGGGGATTCGAACCCACGCGGCAGTGTCTTGTGTACCATGCACCCAGGGATCTCTGAGTTCGTCAGGGGTGCTGACCTATGCTGTGTCCATGAAATTAACTTTTTAGCCAGACTAGTAGCTTCTTGATTCGAACTTAATGAAGACCCGTTCTCCTCCTCCCCATCCGGCACCGGAGGGTTGGCTCAGCACACAGAAGGCACGAAACGGTCGCGAGGTGGCAGCATTAACTCAAAGATGGATAGAGAGACGCCGTGGTCTGGGCTGGACCGAGCCCCCAACTCAGAATCGGCCCCTTTCTTGCCCTTCGTTTTTCTGAAACCCTAGGGTATAACTACTTGGATGTGAAGTCACTATTTAGTCTTGTGAGGAAACCAGCTGTTGAAGGAGCCAGAGAAGTCAAAGCCGAAGTGTTCCCTGGACCTCAAGGGTCTTCCGAGGGAAAACGAAGAAGGCACGTCCAGTGCCGTGAGAAGCTGATGAGATCCCGTCTCCGAGGTAAGCGGCACGTTCTAGGTCTCGCAATCACCGCTACCCAGGACCGTCCCACTTCACCATGTTAATAGTCTTCATTTTCAGCGATGTGATTTTTAAAAATATCAAACACCGATAAAAGAGAGTATTAAGTTATTTTATAGAGCCAGGTGTTTTGGCTAGATTGCCCCAGTTGTTAGTTCTGGTCCTGCGGGTGAAGTTTTCTCTGTTTTCCTCCTCCCCACTTCTGTCTTCTCTTCCATTTCCTCTCCTGCCTTTTGTCTTCCTCTCCCTCCTCTCCCTCCTCCTCTTCTCCTCCTCCTCGCTCTCCCCTTCCTCCCCCTTCTTCCTTGTCCTCCTTTCTCTCCACCCCCTCTTCCCCATCTTTCCCTCCCTCCCCCTCTTCCTCCTTGTGCTCCCTGTCTCCCTCTTGTCCCCACTGCTGGGCTCCATCTCCTCCTCCTTCTTGCTCTTCTTCTTTCTTCTCTTTCTTTTCCATCTCTCCCTCTTCCTCTCTCTATTTTCCCCTCGGTTGCTGCATTGATCAAATAATATAATAAGGAGGACATCTAGTCTTCAGAGTTGGATGTGTGGCTCAGGAGATTGGAGGCTACACAATTCCAAGAGTGGTGCAAAAACTCCTTGGTCTAATTTGACTTAACTTGCCACCTGTTTGGCCCCTTTCTTTCTTTCTTTCTTTCTTTCTTTCTTTCTTTCTTTCTTTCTTGCTTTCTTTCTTTCTTTCTCTTTCTTTCTTTCTTTCTTCTTTCTTCTTTCTTTTCTTCTTTCTTTCTTTTTCTTTCTTTTTTTCTTTCTTTCTTTCTCTCATTTCTTTCTATTAATAAAAAATATTTTTTAATTGTTCTACCAGGAAATTTTTCCATGAAAGTATTTTCATGGAAAAAAAAGAAAAGTAAATAAGCTTTGCAGATGTAGCCAACTTTACTGGAACAGGCCTTTGTGAGACGCTATGAGAAATAGGACCTTTTCCCAGATGCTGAGAACATCCTGGCTCTTCCACACTGACCCCCCACAGGAGCCATACAGCAGAGTGTAAAAGCACAGAGACTCTGAGTCCAACAGACTTCAGCATGTTCTCAATGGAACTGTAAGACCCTCCAGGTTTGTCTGATATATTCTGGTTCAAAAACCAGTCATTTCTCCAAGGAGCCCAGGATCCTTCTCTTAGAAAACATGATTAGAAAACAAGACCTGGACACCAGGCCAAAGTTTTCGTATCTGTAAAAGTGGAAAGGAAATGCATTTCTTATAGACGTGTGTGAACTTTCAGTGAAAAACATACGTATGTAAAACGGCCTGAATCATAGGAAGCACCAATTATCTGAAAATCCAGGAGGTGCTGTAATAGAATCGTTCACTTCCTACAAGCTGCATGTGAAAGCTCTTGAAAACCAGATTGATTGGTGGGTGAGGGGGGTGGATTCCTGAAAGAAAGCTCTTCGGAACTCAGTTCTTCTATCCGAGCTGAGTTTAGGTAAAGTCGGGGATTCTGATGTTTACCATCTCTAGTTGGCATTTAAAAAGTTCTCCGCATTTAGTCTTAGAGATGGAGCCAAATCCCAGTACCCACAAGAAATCTGCAGGCTGAAGTAGGGACAGTTAGACCTTCCAGCTCCTTTGAGGACATTTTTGGTGGAACTTGAGATCAATAGTTTTCACCTGTGCTTGAAGAACTGGGGCTCCCCCTGGACCTGAAGCCTCTTCCATATTATGCCAATGTTTCATTCCCCCAGGAAAGTGGTGTTTTGATTGCTTGTTTGCAAGACACTCAGTCCCCAGGTTGGGACTGAGACCTTGGGGAACACCCCTCCAAAGGATCCCGAATCTGCCTGGCTGCCAGCTCCTGCTTGGCCCCCACCCCCTCCCAGTTTGGGATGACTCACTTGGGCTCTGAAAGAAACTAAAACCAGCCCAACTGCCTTTACACTTTTACCATGTAGCCTGAGGAAATCTTTTACTATTTGAAATCTGAGGTTCTCAGAGACGAAACAGCTTTGCTTTTCCATTTCAGATTCAAAAAGTCTGGTACTTGCAGGCAGTTAGTTCTGAAGTGAGATCTCATAATTCCCCAGGAACCAGGTATGTTTTCCCTGACCTTTTCTAAAGCAGCATTCTTCACACTGGGAGTGAAAATAATGGGTTTGTTTAGGAGAAAAGGGCTCAGAAGTAGGTATAAAAAAATGACTCAATTCTATTTTCTTATCCTCCTCTGCCACAGCTTATAAAAAATGGAGCCGAGTGAACCTCCCATAGGTAATTTTGGCTCACCTTGTCTTAAACAGGAACTGACTTAGTCATTGCCAGATAGAATACGGATACCAATTGGTATTAATAAAACCCAGAAGCCATGTTTGTATGACTGACCAACAGTTTAACAGAAAAAGAATTAATTGGTTTGTGTTGAGGAACCACCATGGACCACAGAGTGACTGGATTTTTCCATATTTGATCTTACTGAATCCTTC
This sequence comes from Mustela erminea, assembly GCF_009829155.1. Classification (NCBI taxonomy): domain Eukaryota; kingdom Metazoa; phylum Chordata; class Mammalia; order Carnivora; family Mustelidae; genus Mustela; species Mustela erminea. The sequence goes on along the minus strand of NC_045622.1, from coordinate 102,027,824 downwards.
ATTGATAGAGGGAACATGACTTGCCTACGGTTGCCAAGACAGTAAAACAATAAAACTATTATTCTTTTCTTTTTTTAAAATTTATTTATTTATTTGACAGAGAGGGAGACAGTGAGAGAGAGAATACAAGCAGGGAGAGTGGGAGAGGGATAAGCAGGCTTCCCGCTGAGCAGGAAGGGCCGAGCAGGGAGCCTGATGTGGTACTTGATCCTAGGACCCTGGGATCATGAACTTAGCCGAAGGCTAAGTGACTGACCCACCAGGTGCCCCTAAAACTATTATTCCAACTCAATTGTTGAGCTTCTAGTCCATTCATTCATTCAACAAATATATGAGTGTACCATGTGCCCGGCACCAGTCTAGACAGTGAATAATGTACACCAAATAATGTACACGTTTGTACACTGATGTACAAAATGGGGACAGACCTTTTCTCTTTCTTCATGAAATCCAGTCCAGTCCCTTTCCATTGAGAACCTGCTTTGGAACTTCCCAAATGGGATGTCATGGTCAGGGTTAGGTCTTCAAACCCCTCTAGAAACAACTGTGATGAAACTTTTATTTCCAGACTCTCTATCTTGGTGATTTAAGCTTCTGAAATTCCTTAAGTCTTAATGTTTTTCAGTTTTCAACACATTTTCTTATTTCTTAAATAAAGCAGTCTATCCCATAGTATCTTCAAATATTTAAAAATGTCATTATTCTTTCAAGGCTCCTTCTGATATCTACTTTAGACCTTTTCAGGACTTGAGAAAAAGAAATACCGTGGCAGGAACACCACGGGGTTTGGATTCAGGCCTTAAAACCCTGCAGAGATGGCATTGGGCAAAAGAAACCTTCAGGTTTCTCTTTGCTGCTCTGGATCCAGACACATTCATCAACAGTGACTGTGATGCATAATGGAAAGGGTTGTCCATCTTGAGAACATAGAAAATGCCTCGAATATTAATTGCTAACATAAGAAGTTGGCCATCTGGGACAGCTCAGTGGAGGGAGTGTGTGACAACTCTAGCTTAATTGAATATAATTGAGGGGTCAGTTCTACCCAAGGAAATTGATCAAGCAAACGTTTTGAGAAGGTGTTTTGGAATAGAATTCAGGATCCATGCTTCAGCTGCCTTTCATTCTTGGACTTTTCCCAGGTTGTTTATCCTCTCTTGGGTGGGGGAAGAGGTTGGTTTATGAGATATGAGGGTGACCTTCTTGTTAGTCAGAGGATCCCAGTGCTTAATAAGTGGTTGTCCCTTCCTGATCTCCCCCCACCAAAGATCAGCAACATTTAGCTGGTGCTCCATACCTTGAACTAGCCACTTGATCTCCCCAAGTCTTAGTTTCTGAGTGTATATATTTATACATAGATACAGGCATTTATGTGTGTGTGTGTGTGTGTGTGTGTACGTGCACTGTAAGATGTATAGTATATGTGACTGATGGAATTGTGGTTAAATGTAGAACTGATCAATAGAGTTTATGAATTCTAGAAGAGTGGTTCTCAAGTGAGGACATTATTGCTCCTCCCCCCCACCTCCAGGTAACATTCGAGACAGTTGGGAGTGTTTGGAGACATTGTTGGTTGTCACAACCAGTGGGTAGAGGTCAGAGATACTGCTCCCCCGCAACCTCCTCCTACCAGCAGCTAAAGAACTGTTCAGTCCATAAGGTCAATAGTGCCCAGGTTGAGAAATCCTGCTCTGGGGCATTGCATAAGTACTGCAATTAAGTAATTATGTGATCAAGGGGACATCACATACCTCAGGTTTTAATACACAAGATCACGAAATCGCCTATCATTAGATGACAGGATACTGTAACTGCAAAATTACATGGAACAAGCACATGCCAAAAGTCAAGAGGAAAAAAAAAAAATCAAAGAACTGGATCAATGTCATGGAAAGAGCACCAGTTTGGAAAGTTAGCTGGTACATTATAGGATGGGAATCTATCAACAAGCAAAAGAGGCTGAAAAAGATACAATTATAGGATTTATCCTGAGGAAAAGCAAAGGAAGGAGGAGTCCTGTGCAGGGGTATTCAATGGAACGTTGTCTGTAAAGGGGAAACACTGGAAAGTGAGGAGTGGAAGAGGGATGCTGGTTTGTGTCTAGTAGGGTTTCACTGGCTGGCTGAGCCCGTTCTTGTGACACCAGCACGGCACTGGTGCATGAAACCCTCGCCCAGCAGGGCAGGCTTGGCGGTCTCCTTGTTTGATGCTGTAAGAAAGGCTCCTCGTGGTGAGCATAGGATATTGTACAGAATTGTTGAATTACTATGGTGTACACCTGAAACTGGTGTATTAACTATACCTCCCCCCCCCACTGATGACTGCAGCTGCTTTCTAAGTAAGCCAAGGTCAAGCACAGTTGAGACATTTCCCCCTTCTCATCCCTGTTTCTCCCTTCTTCTCCTTCCTCCGCACTTTCTCTGTCTCCCTTGTCTGAGCCCTTCCTCTGCTCTACTTCCAGGGACAGGAAAAGGGCATAATGGCCTCAGGCTGAGGGAAAATAAAAAACAGCAAGAGAGACAGTGCATTCGAACGCGGACACAAGCCCTTCTCCAGGTTTGCGGGCTCCATTTGCACTGTTGTTTCTGAATATTTTTCATACCACAAGCCTAAGCTAATATTTTGGCAGGAAACATGGGTCCAGATAGACGAGAGAACAATAAGCAATTTGTTGTGCAGTTAGGTAGCATGAAAAATGTTGAAATACTTTGCTGTTGATGTTCTGTCCCATTCATCAAGTATTTATCTATGTGTGCCAAGGGGCCCCAGTAGACTGGGTGGGCCAGAGCCCGTGAAGACAAAGGTCCCGAGAGGCTTTGAGCAAGTCATGGAACTGGGTGGTTGCCCAGCTAATTGTGTGATAAGCAAGCCAGACTCTCGAGCTTTGAGAGAACAGGAAGAGAGGACTTAATAGTAGCCAGCTTCAGTCATAAAGATTTCTTTTTTTTTATTTATCTAAATTCAATTTAGTTAACATATCGTGTAGTATTAGTTTCAGGAGTAGAATCTATTGATTCATCACGTACATACAGCACGCAGTGCTTATCGCAAGTCCCCTCCTTAGTGCCCACCACCCAATTTAGCCCATCCCCGACCTGCCTCCCCTCCAGCAACCCTCAGTTTGTTCCTAGAGTCAAAAGTCTCTAATAGTTTGCCTCCCTCTCTGTTTTTACCTTATTTTATTTTTCCTTCCCTTCCCCTATGTTCATCTGTTTTTGTTTCTTAAATTCCATGTGAGTGAAATTACATGGCATTTGTCTTTCGCTGACTAACTTCTTTTGCTTAGCATAATACCCTCTAGATCCATCCATGTTATTGCATGGGGCAAGATTTCATTCTCTTTTGACAGCTGAGTAATATTCCATTGCATATATAGACCACATCTTCTTTATCCATATTTCTGTCCATGGACATCTGGGCTCTTTCCATAGTTTGGCTATTATGGACATTGCTGCTATAAGCTTTGGGGTGTGTGTGCCCCTTCAAATCACTATTTTTATATCCTTTGGATAAACACCTAGTAGTACAATTGCTGAGTCATAGGGTAGTTCTGTTTTTAACTTTCTGAGGAACCTCCCTCCTGTTTTCCAGAGAAGCTGCACCAACTTGCATTCCCACCAATACTGTAAAAGGGCTCCCCTTTTTTGCATCCTCACTAACATCTGTTGTTTCCTGAGTTGATAATAAAAATTTGTGATTTCTGACAGCAGGTGAGGACATCCATATCTCCACATAAATATGTAAATATCAACCGAATTGCTTTTGAAGAATAAAATCAGAAAGACATTAAAGGTTGTGATTAACACCTCTGGGCTTAACATCAGGCAGACCCAAATTTTCATTTCGCTTCCAACACTTATTAGTTATGTGACTTTGGACAATAGTTACTACTATTACTGTAGTAGCTCTCCAGTCCCATCTAAAAGCTACTAGATACTAAGAGCAGACAGTAGCCAGAAAAGGGAGAGCAAGCATAAAATATACTGCCAACTGGAAATAATCTAAGAGAGAAAAATGCTCTATCTTGGAGCACTGTTTATAAAGGTGAAAAACCAGAATTGAGGGAGAAGGGTGTTATCATTATGTAGTTTCTCATTGTGTAAAGTGAGGAAAATTATAGGATCAAACCTGAAGAATTAAATGAGTTCACTGTGAGTAAAGCCTGGCATAGAGTGAGCCAGTGTTGTGATTTCTGTGATTAGTACCATTTAGTTATACATGCATGGAAAATGTTAGGAAATCTCTTTGGAGGTGATGTTCTTGGGAGTAAAATAAGAAGATGAGAAATGAGGGATTTTTATTTTTTACTTCTTACTATTCTCTTTTTGGTTTTTTAAAAATTTTTTTATTTTTTATTTTTTATAAACATATATTTTTATCCCCAGGGGTACAGGTCTGTGAATCGCCAGGTTTACACACTTCACAGCACTTACCAAAGCACATACCCTCCCCAATGACCATAACCTCATCCCCCTCTCCCAACCCCCTCCCCCCAGCAACCCTCAGTTTGTTTTTTGAGATTAAGAGTCACTTATGGTCTGTCTCTCTCCCAATCCCATCTTGTTTCATTTATTCTTCTCCTATCCCCTTAAGCCCCCATGTTGCATCACCACTTCCTCATATCAGGGAGATCATATGATAGTTGTCTTTCTCCGCTTGATAGATGCTGGTGAGGATGCGGAGAAAGGGGAAACCTCCTACACTGTTGGTGAGAATGCAAGCTGGTGCAACCACTCTGGAAAATAGCATGGAGGTTCCTCAAAATGTTGAAAATAGAACTGTCTCTTTTTGATTTTTTAAAAAAGATTTTTATTTGTTTGTTTTAGAGAGACAGAGGGTGTGCGAGGTGGGGTAGGAGCAGAGGGAGAGGGGAAGGGGAGGCAGACTCCTCTCTGAGTGGGGAGCCTTGAAGATGTAGGGCTTGGCTCAATCCCAGGACACTGAGATCTTGACCTGAGCCAAAACCAAGAGTAGATGCTTAACTGACTGAGCCAACCAGGTGCCCCTCTCTTTTTGATTTTTAAAAATGGAATAAATAAAATCTTAAAAACTGGGACGCCTGGGTGGCTCAGTTGGTTGGACGACTGCCTTCACCTCAGGTCATGATCCCGGAGTCACGGGATTGAGTCCCGCATCGGGCTCCCAGCTCCACGGGGAGTCTGCTTCTCTCTCTGACCTTCTCCTCGCTCATGTTCTCTCTCACTGTCTCTCTCTCAAATAAATAAATAAAATCTTAAAAAAAAAAACCTACGTTACTGGACTTATCATAATTTGTTTTATCTGATGTAAGCAGTCAGGATAATTCAAGCTCTGAATGTATGGGACTTTGGATTCAGGACCTTTGATTTTGACCCCTGCTGGTTAGGTTATTTTGGTCAATATTAAGTTCCTCAAGCCTTAACTGTCTCATCTGCAAAATGGGTATAGCAGCACCTATCTCATAGGGTTCAAAGCTATAATATAATGGAAGGGTTTTGCATGTGCCTTTTACATTGTCAACACATACTGGTTTACTATTTTCATACCATCCCATTATCCTGCCTATACTTTCTTGTCATTTTCATTGACTCTTCTTTAATCACCAGATGAAATTCAAGTTGACCTCAATGGAAAATAGCACAGAAGCTACAGAGTTCATCCTCTTGGGGTTAACAGAAGACCCTAATCTGCAGGTCCCCCTCCTCCTGGTATTTTTGTTCATCTACCTCATCACTCTGGTTGGGAATGGGGGGATGATGGTGATCATCCACTCTGACCCCCACCTCCACACCCCGATGTATTTCTTCCTCGGTAACCTTTCCTTCGTAGACCTGGGTTACTCATCAGCTGTAGCCCCTAAAACAGTGACTGCTCTGCAGTCAGGGAACAAAGTCATCTCCTACAATGGCTGTGCTGCTCAGTTCTTCTTCTTTGTGGGTTTTGCCACTGTCGAGTGTTACCTCCTGGCCTGCATGGCCTATGACCGCCATGCAGCCGTATGCCGGCCTCTTCATTACGCCACCACCATGACAGCAGGTGTGTGTGCCCTCCTGACTGCGGGCTCCTACATCTGTGGCTTCCTCAATGCTTCCATTCACACAGCAAACACCTTTAGACTCTCGTTCTGTGCTTCTCACGAGATTAATCATTTTTTCTGCGACATTCCTCCACTCTTGGCTCTCTCGTGTTCCAACACACGCATCAGCAACTTGGCTGTCTTCTGTGTGGTGGGCTTCAATGTCTTTTTCACCCTCCTGGTCATCCTCATCTCTTATCTCTTCATCTACATTGCCATTCAAAGGATGCGTTCTGCTGAAGGACGGAAGAAAGCCTTCTCCACCTGTGCCTCCCACCTCACTGCCGTAACCATCTTCTATGGAACTATCATCTTCATGTACCTACAGCCCAGCTCCAGCCAGTCCATGGACACTGACAAAATTGCTTCTGTGTTTTACTCGGTGGTCATCCCCATGCTGAACCCGTTGATCTACAGCCTTAGGAACAAAGAAGTGAAAAATGCTCTCTGGAAAGTACTCAACAAACTTAATCCCTAGTTGGTGAGTATGAGTAGGAAGTAGGCAGGTGATGGAGGAATAAACCTTCCCCCAGACCTCAATGCCATCACGACTTCTGAGGTGTGGTTATGTCTGCTACTTGGAGAAATCATGAAAGCAGCACTTGGAAATGTCTCACTTAGGAAGATAATCTTATGTTTAGTGAATAATGACATTGGATATTTAAAAACCTTCTTGCAGTAGTTTCTTGATATGAATCGAAGCAAAAAAATCAAAGCATAAACTGAATCTACTGAATTTCCCCTCCCTATTTTTAATTGGAAGAAATTTTCACTCTCTATTAAAATTTGTGTTCAGGATCACATCTTCATCATATAACACTTAGTTGAAATGCACAGCATTATGCTTTCCATCTTTGGTCCATGTGTTTGAAAGTTAAAGTTTCTAATGCAGATAAAAGATGTTTTAATATTTTCAATAATGACTCTAGAAGGTTTTAACTTGAAGGACAGGGCACTGCTCCCAGAGTCAGATGCCTCTTCAATCCTTCAAAGCCCCCAGCCCACATTCCTCCTCACCTGTTGGTTGAACACCTTTGTATATTTCAGCTCTTTCTATTAATGTTTTGGGACAACTTTGGTAGAAAACAATAAGCCACCTTTGTATGCAACAGTTTCAGTAGATAAATTGTTTAAACTTTAACCCAAATCAACAACATATCTTTCTTTAGAGAGCTTGCACTCTGTTCCCTGCTTTTGGCCTTTGTCTAACATAATTACCAAAGCTTGTGGAAGGTTTGGAGGAAAAAGCATTTTTTTTCCCCATGGGCTATGAAAGAGGAGATTTGCCTTCTGAATTAAATGCTTGCATTTCTCAGCACCCTTAAGTTTGGTGAATCTATTATGAGTACACATAATAGCTTTCTGTGCCCTCTTGGCTTCTGTTTTTTCAATAATTCAGTTCACCTCTGGATCCCTCTTGCATTGCAATGTTCTGTAATTAGATGCTTTAAGAATAAAAAAGACTGTAGAAATTTACTTCCTGAATAGGAGCAGCACAATGATGGACACCCAAGTCCACCTTTGGATCTGGTTTTGTGTACTGGATGGTATCTGTGAATGTGTGTGTGTGTCGGGGGGGACAAGGGTGGGGGGGTGGAGTGGTGGGGATTAATTTTACTCCCCACATATCAATGGCTTGATGGTATTTGTAGCCACAGTTAGTCTAAGTCACTACATATTTCATGACATCAAGCTCAAAGTCAACAAAACAAGAATTTATATTTTAAGTGCAAAAACCTCCTCGGTGGCCTGGATCAGGGAGTTCAGAAATCAAATTTGTTTTGAAATTATCAGGCTCATTAGGCACAGGGCAGCCTTTGTCTGACGACAGTGGATCATGGAGCTTGTGGAGAGAGAGCGAAGAGGGAGTTTTTGGAACAGAAGCTGACCTATAGGAGAAGTTTCCTCTGACACATGGACACTGCCACCCAGTGAGACCAGGAACTTCTCCTGGATCCAAGGCTTTGACAGCCTAGACCTCTTGCTACCCCCCTGTCGCAGGGTGGCCTCCTGAGCAACACACAGAAGAACTATCACTAAAAGTCAGCATCTGCTTCACATGGGAGCCTTCTCAGTGACTTACAGAAGTCACAGAGCTCATGGGTATCCAGACTTGGAAGTGAGTCTGGGAGCAGCTATCCCAGCAGGGAGGACATTTTGGTCTGAGCTCAGCTTCTTTTCCTACTGGATCCATATAATTGACTTCTTTCTTTTCATCTTCTTTCTGTTCCTCCTTTTCTACGTCCCCTTTCCCAGTCTCCTCTTCTTCCCCTTTCTTTTCTTCTCACCCTTCTCTCTCCACAACCCAAGCAAAAACTTTCCTCACCACGAAACCATTCAGTCCCTATGAAAAATCAGATTGTACAGTTTGTGTATCATAGTTGTTATGGTACCTAGTAAGACATATTTCTGGGTGTGTTTCTTCGTGCTCCCACACCCCATTGTGGCAGAAACATGTGTGGTTCTTCTGAGAGCTAAAGGCCTGATGCCTCTATATTTCCCTTTCTTGTTGAAGCCTCCCACCCCACCACTCCCCAAAACAGTGTGACAGTTGACTGCCAATGGGTATAAGAGAGTACTCTTTCTGTCAAGAGCCGGATGAAAATCCATACTGGTCTTATCAAGTGGACCTCAAGAAAGCCACTTAATCTATTTGACCTCAACATCAAGGTTGAACTGTGAAGATGACAAAATCAAGTATCCGAATGTGCCAGCATAACGAATGCATATTCCAAACAGCAGAGACGCCTGTGCTGGTTCTCACTTGGCTTGTCCTTGTGCTCTCCACTTTTGGCTTCTGAGCTCCCTCCTTCTCTCCACCCCATCCAAGTCCAAGTTTTTTTTTGAGCCATTGCTTAACTTCCTTTCTTCCAAGCTCCCAGTTCTACATCAGACACATTTCAAGCTGATATTACATGAGTATTCATTTACAGAAACTACTCAGAAGGAGACGGCTTGTCGCCAGCAAGACATTAATTTTCAGAATCTACATTCCTGTGGGGAGCTTTTCACTTCCACATGGGAAATCTGTCAGATGGAGACTAAATGCCCATTTGGTTATTAACAACACCCACCCTCTCCCTGAGGGGATGGTCTGAGGAATGGGAGGTAGCGAATGAGGCTCATGGCTCAGGAGAGTAAAGGCACAGGAAGACTTCCTTCCTGAAATGGCCAAAAGAGAGTGAAAACACATCAATCAGGACAATTATTTATATCGGGATGGATTACCCCTTTGAAAAAAGGATTCATGATTGAATTATTCTAAATATGAGGTTCCCTTTGTGCATTAGATGATTTGTAGATGATTTGTTTAGCTTTATGTATGGGGAAAGGAAAATGAAAATATTAGGAGTCTTTGACAATTGAAGCTAACATTACAGAGTCATAACTCTAGCCCTCAAAGAGTCTTTAAAAATAATCTCGACCAACCCTCTCATTTTATAGTTGACAGTCCAGATTCCCACAGTATAACTTGTTTCAACTCACAGAGAACCAAGTCTTATTAGACTCTTATTCATTCTTTACATTGTCTAAAGTTCTCGATGGGTCAGAAGACATTTTTGTGTTTTTACTTTCATTGTTCACCAGAAAGAAGGTTTTTGAGCTTCAGTTTTGCAGTCGAGGAAACCAGAGTTTTGAGAAGTCAGCGTACCTGCCTACTATTAAGAAGAGGATCCAAGATTTGAACGGTAGTCTTGCCTTCCCTGCCCAATTCTCTGAGAAAGAGCAAGTACCATAATATTTTAGTAAGTTTCAACAGAGGACTTATTTCATGTATAAATCATTTATAGACAGTCTTTCCTGATAAGTCCTTGCAGTGGCAAGGCGTTGTGCAGAATACAAACAAATATAAGACTTTAAGATATAATTCCTACTCCAACAAAGCAAATGCTCCTGCATATATGGTGACTGCTGCAGGGCAACTTTGAGATTAATGACTCAGTATTCAATAACTTTGTCAGCAGGAATTCTTCCTGGACACTACAGAACATGAATGGATCAGAGCACATTTGTTTTCAACCTTGAGAGTGGGAGTTGGGTCTGCAGCCCACAGAGAGAGCAAGCCGCAGCCAATGTTTACTGGGCACTGAGCACAAGCTGCAAGAAAGGCATGCTGTGAGGTCTGTGAAGGAACAAGGCCATAGTCAATGCCATTCTTGCTTTGAAAGCAGCTTACAAACAATGCAATAAAACAAGGCACATGCTTCCAGATAGATGGCAATTTGAGGCATTTGTGGTTATGGTCAAGTGAGCAGTATGGAAAATAATAATTAGAACTCTTCAAAGATGAAACAGAATCCTATGGGCAGGGAAAGCTCCTTGGAGGAAGTGGAACCTGAGCTAAGCTCTGAAAGGATAATGTAGAGAGAGCCCAGACTTCCAAAAGAGGAGACTTAGCTTCTAGTCAAACCCCTTCCATCTACTAACTGTGAGACCAGCCGAAGGCACTTATCTTGGAGCCAATTTCTTCCTCATCAAAATGGAGATAGTAGTAGGCCACACTTTCCTGGAGGATGTTGTAGGGTTAAAGGAGATAATGGAAAGGAAAGCGTTTTTAAAGATGCTACCCTCTTGCTAATGATAGTACTACTACTGACATTGAAATTATTACCAGAGCTGAATGGGAGTTTTTGACCAACAGGGACCCACTTAAACCAGGAATGAAGATGGGATTGCACATGGCAGGACCCTCTGTTGGCATAGGCTTGTAGGAAAAGCAAACCACTCAGCTATCAAGTCAATGGACCACCAGCTCCTCAGTCCATTACTTCTGCGGGCAGTTAGGACTTGTTCCCATCCAGCTGGATGAAGGACCTGGGCTTCTGAGAGCAACTGTGCCTCTATAGACAAATTGCTTTAGGATCCCACCACTCAGCTACTCACATCCAAGTCCAAGAACCTCACCTCTTATTCATGACCTGAGATTTTTCTGTTGTTGGCCTGTGATTACTTCATAAGGGGTGTGTGTATGTATGTGTTTGTGTGTGTATAAACTTCTTACAAATCAGTGGGAAAAAGATAGACAGCCCAATAAAAAAAACACAAAATGGAATCTCTCAGTCAATTGTTCATGTTGATTTTACTTATCTCCAATTTAGGGTAATGATGAACAATGTCGATGTGAACTTTTTGTCCTGTGTCCTGGCACACATATGCATTCAGCCACTTTTCTGTTGCTAGGTAAAAATAAAGCAAATCACAAACAAACAGAAACAGAATTATGGAATGAATACTTCTGCTTTATTCCTGACTTGGATGGTGTCTATATTGATATTTGCTTCATAACTATTATTAAACACAATCCAAGATCTATAAAGAACTCCTCAAACTCAACACACACGGAACAGATAATCATGTCAAAAAATGGGCAGAAGACATGACCAGACACTTTTCCAAAGAAGACATACAAATGGCTATCAGACACATGAAAAAATGTTCATTAGCCATCGGGGAAATTCAAATCAAAACCACATTGAGATACCACCTTACACCAGTTAGAATGGCCAAAACTAACAAGACAGTAAACAACGTGTGTTGGAGAGGATGTGGAGAAAGGGGAACCCTCTTACACTGTTGGTGGGAATGCAAGTTGGTTCAGCCACTTTGGAAAACAGTGTGGAGATGCCTTAAGAAATTAAAAATAGAGTTTCCCTATGACCCTGCAATTGCACTCTATATCTTTACCCCAAAGATATAGATGTAGTAAAAAGAAGGGTCCTCTGTACCCCAATGGTCATAGCAGCAATGGCCATAGTCACCAAACTGTGGAAAGAGCCAAGATGCCCTTCAACAGACAAATGAAGACAATGGAGTATTACACCTCTTTCAGAAAGGATGAATATCCAACTTTTGAATCAATATGGATGGGACTGGAGGAGATTATGCTGAGTGAAATGAGTCAAGTAGAGAGAGTCAGTTATCATATGGTTTTACTTACTTGTGGAGCATAAGTAAGTGAATATTCTTAATAACATATTAATATTATATCTTAATAATATATTCTTAATAACACAGAGGACATTGGGAGTTGGAGAGGAGAAGTGAGTTGGGGGAAATTGGAGGGGGAGACAAACCATGAGAGACTGTGGACTCTGAGAAACACAAACTGAGGGTTTTGGAGGGAGGGAGGGTTGGGGATTGGGTGAGCCTGGTGGTGGGTGTGGTGCATAAACAATGAATCTTGGAACACTGTAAAAAAAAAACAATATAAAATTTTAAAAAATACAACCTAGATGTTTTATGCACTTTTTTGAATATATATGTGTGTGTGTGTGTGTGTGTGTGTATATATATATATATATACACTTATATGTGTAAGACAAACATATATGTATGTAATCACAATAAAAATGTTAAAAAAAGAAAATGAAAAAAAAGTTTCTATATTCATCCCTACATTTCATCACAGAACTTTATGTACTTTTCCATTATGTGTCCTGTTATGTACTATTCTGTATAAGATGTATTTCGTAATATGAATGTTAAAAAAGAGTTCCTATATTTAAGAACTTTATAGCATAAACTGAAGTGGAGATAGCACCTACATATGAATAACTTTAATTCTATGTAGCAAATTATAAAGACCAATAAGAGATGCAGATAAACTGTTATGGTAGATTGCAAAAAGAATAGATTCCTGGTGGGGGGTATTGCCGGTGGGCACTAAGGACGAAAACACTTGTTCTGGACAAGACACATTGCAGTGAAATGAGAATGAAGCTATGCAGATGTATTCACCAAAGTGTTCTGTTTGTCTGGAATGTAATATTCATGAAGTAAGGGAAAGTAAGTTTGGAATACTGTAGGCTGGTGCCCAACTGTGGAGAACATTGTCTTTTAAGTTAAGATTTTCCAATTTAAACTAGATTCAAACTCAACTGAAAGTGGAAGGTCTAGATATCATGCAAATATCAGAAGTAGAGGTGGAATCCCAACTAGTGTAGACCATTTAGAACAGTCTTGCTTATGCACCTATGTTAAGGCAAAGCATTTGTTTACTTCAGGCAAATTCAGACTTTCCCTTTGGAGAATGATGTCATAATCGCTGGGTTGATGGGAGAATTCCCTGGGTTCACCCAAGCCTATGGGAGGCAAAGTAAGGGGAATCTTTCCTTCTCTGTCCCTATAGAGAGATTTCCTGCAAAGAAATGCATAGAAGTGCACAGAGGGCAGGTGTGAGTCCTAAGCTCAGACAATTAAAAGTTCTCATCTCCCAATTTTGAACCTGAAGCAAGTGATACAACCACCACCTGAAGGCTTGGGGCTCATTTGCTCCCATGATGGGATTACGGTTGGGCTATTTTAGACAGGATATAGTTTCTTTACCACTGATTTCTGTTCCTTAGTCCTCCAATGGTCCCGGTTCCTGCCTTTTGCCCCTTTGTCCATTGATTCTGTGAACCTCATATTCTTTTAATTACCTCCCTTTCCCCCTTTATGTTAGCCAGAATTCGTCTGTACTGAATGAAACACAACTGATGTATCTAGCAAGTGAGGAACACTCCACTGGGGACCGTAGAGTGGACAATGGGCGCCTGGGTGGCTCAGTGGGTTAAGCCACTGCCTTCGGCTCAGGTCATGATCTCAGGGTCCTGGGATCAAGTCCCGCGTCGGGCTCTCTGCTCGGCAGGGAGCCTGCTTCCATCTCTCTCTCTCTGCCTGCCTCTCCATCTACTTGTGATCTCTCTCTATCAAATAAATAAATAAAATCTTTAAAAAAAAAAAAAGAGACAAGATGCCAGCCTCAAGAAATTGAGAAATAGAGTAGAAATGTAAAATGTTAAAAGAACAAGAAATAAAACCCTCAATAATTCAAGGGAAATCTTAAGCATTTTAACTAGGACGTTAGTAGGAAAATGAACACTGCTGAGAAAGCATGGCCATAAGGTTTATCTTACCAGCAGAAAGCAAGGTAACGACCAAATCATCCATTTTGTAATCATGTTTTCTTGCTAACGATGCTGATTACAATATAGAATTATTGGTATAGAGATGGAAGGACCTCAGGGCTATTTTTGTTCTACCATCACATGTTGCAAATGAGGAAGTTGAGGCCCTGGGAGGGGAAGTGGTCTCGTGTCCAAGAAGTAGCTGAGCCAGATCTTGAGCCATGGTCCACCACTGCAGACCCTCACGCACACCACAGCTGCCCTGGCCACTGGCCAGTTCCCATATCGTGCTTGCAAACACCTACTTTTTCTTCTTCCTGGATATTGATAGGATCACTCTTTTTCCTTATGAACACAGTATTGGTTCTCTCTTCTGATAGTGGTTGCTTTATACCTGCGTGACACGTGGACCCTACTAATTGTCTTTAGGGAGCCCCTTCTTCCAAGGTAACCTGCAACCAAGACTGGTCAGTGAAGAATACAAAAGCCTGGCCCCTTGTCTTTTCTCTTTGAGATGATTCCTGAGACCTACCCCAGCTCAAGTTCCCGAAAGGATAGGCTGAAGCCCTCCTGTCTGGTCCCGCCACCATCTCTCCTTCACAGGGGCTAATCCCGAGAGCAACTTCTGGTGAGCCACCTGCACGCAAATCTCAGTCTCAGAGCCTGCTTCCCAGAAAAGATGATCTAAGAGGTTTTCTCACCTGCTCTTAATTCTGCAAACTTATTATGGCCAAATAATATTGTTTTACCTTCTTTGGGATCATGCTTTGGGTTGCTCACAGTTTCAGAGATAAAATCCTAAATATCCAGACTTTTTTTCTTTTTTTTCAGTGAAACTTTATTTTATTTAAATTCAATTAATAACATATAATGTATTATTGGTTTCAGAGGCACAGGTCTGTGATTCTTCAATCTTATATAACACCCAGGGCTCATTACATCATGTGCCCTCCTTAATGTCCATCACCCAGTTACTCCATCGCCCCCCTTCCCTCCGGCAACTCTCAGTTTATTCCCTGTGATTAATGGTCTCTCATGGTTTGTTTCCCTCTCTGATTTCGTCTTGTTTTATTTTTTCCTCTCTTCCTCTATGATCCTCTGTTTTGCTTCTTAAATTCCACATATGAGTAAAGTTATATGATAATTGTCTTTCTCTGATTGACTTACTCCACTTAGCTTAATACCCTCTAGTTCCATCCACATTATTGCAAATAGCAAGATCTCATTTTTTTGATGGCTGGGTAGTATTCCATTGTGTGTGTATATATATATATATATGTGTGTGTGTGTGTGTGTGTGTGTGTGTGTGTGCGCGCGCGCGCGTGTGTGTGTGTATGTGTGTGTATATATATATATATATATATTCCCTATCTTCTTAACCATTCATCTATCGATGGACATCTGGGTTCTTTCCATAGTTGTGGACATTGCTGCTATGAATACTGGGGTGCCCCTTTGGATCACTACATTTGTATCTTTGGAGTAAATACCCAGTAGTGCAATTGCTGGGCCATAGGGTAGCTCTATTTTTAGTTTTTTGAGTTAGCTCCATACTGTTTTCCAGAGTGGATTACATTCCAGCTTGCATTCCCACCAGCAGTGTAAGAGGGTTCCCCTTTCTCCACATCCTCACCAATGTCTGCTATTTCCCAAGTGGTTAATTTTAGTCCTTCTGATTGATATGAGGCAGACTTGTTTTCTGAATAAGCAGAAAATAATAGTCCTGAGTTGAGTGCACACAACTTTCACATTTCCTGGAGATGTAAAGAACTTTAGGGGCCATTACCTCCCTCCAACAAGTCTTCCCTAAGGGTTTCCAGGGTGCTAGGCATATATAATCTGCTGTGCATTGTCATTTTTGTTTCTCACGCTTACTTTCTTAGCATTGAATTCAGTATCCTAATTTTATGGTTGATAAAACCAAGCCTCGGAGACATGAGGTCACTTACTAAAGGTCATCCACTTGGAGGAGCATATTCTAATAAATGATAAGGTGTTTGAGGATAGGCACTCTGTCATCTTCACCTTTGTGTCCCTAGTACTTAGCTTAGTACCTGGCACATAGCAGGTGTTCAATGATGCTTACTGAATGGATAGATGATGGAACCTTCAAGGAAAGGGAATTATTTTATCGAGCACCTTTATCATACTAGATTTGTTTTCTATAATTCAATGTACATTATCTCCTTAAAGTTCACAACAAATGGGTGAGTGGTGAATTAAATTTCCCATTTGACAGATGGCAAAACTGAGGCTCAGGTACACAGACAGTAAGAGGCAGAACCAGAATTTAATCCTTATATTTTGGAGCCTCTACATGTCTTTTCCTGTACCTGGACCTCTGCACCATCTTCTGTCTCTCAAATAAGGAAATAGGTACAAAAGCCTTGAGTAGTTCTTCCTAAGTCATATTGCTAGAGTGGCTGTGTCAGGAATCCACCCAGATTTCCCGTCTCCCCCTCCACAACACCAGCCAGTTCTCCTGCTCAGCAGGCTCAGAATCTGTAGGACTGTGGTCGCCTTTTCCAAACATGGTTGGTAGGATGTCATTGTCACTTAGATCGCAAAACTTCTCACCAATTATAAAACTGAAAATGTAGGCCACCTGTCCATGTGATTGTATCTCATAACTCAGAGCTAAAAATAGCTCTCGGCTGACTTGGCCTGTTTATAAGATATTAAAAGCTCATATTCAAATTCACTCGCCTCCTGGATTAATGTCAAGATTACGGCTTTCCAGGTTTCTTTGTCTCCCTGCCTCTACCTCCTCTAGCAGGGAATGGATTATGCTGGCCCATGATATTTTCCACATAAATTACTAAGCGCTTACTTTCAAAGATGAATTTCATGGCCTATTCTCTTTGCTGTACCTGCAGGATTCACTTCTGAAGGTGGAAGAGAGAAGTGGTTAAGGGTGCAGGCTCTAGAGCCATATGGGCTTAAGGCTGTATGTTCTTGGGCAGGGCATGCAAGCTTTGTCTTAGTTTCTTTGTCAGTGAAATGAAGACGAAACAATACCTATTTCCTAGGATCATTTTGAGGATTAAAAATTTAATTCATGGCAGTGTTTGACTCTATTTCCAACACATGGAGAGAGTGCATGGATAAGATAAGTAAAACCAAAAATCAACAAAACAAAAAGTCACCACTGCCTGGCATGATGATTTTGTCCCAGTTTGCCTGGGACTTTCTGGATTTCGCACTGAGAGTCCCAAGTGCCAGGGACTTGGCATTCCTGAGCAGATTGAGATGGCTGGTTACTCTATTCCCCATCAATGAAACAAACAAGTTTCTGATTTATTCCTTTACTCGCCAAGTATATATTGATCACTAAGACAATCCAGGTGTTCCTATGGTATCTGGAAGGTAAATATAACAAAATGAGTTCTCACAGGGTGCTCAGGCTAATGGGACAGAATCATGAAAGTGAGAGGACTCTATATGGCTGAAAGCTGGCATGAAATGTTCAGAGTATCACCCTGAAATGCCTTGCTCTCAGGGGACAGTCTGTAAGAATTTCACAGGTTACACATTTCTGTCTAGTAGGGATTTTCCCCCAAACGCTAATGCTATGAAGAGTTGGGAGCAAATAGATTTACATAAGGAAATGTATTTCTATGAGGAGTAAGTTAAACAGCTTTATTTGACAGAGATTACAAGTAGGCAGAGAGACAGGCAGAGAGAGAGAGAGAGAGAGAGAGAGGAGGAAGCAGGCTCCCCGCCGAGCAGAGAGCTCGATGTGGGGCTCGATCCCAGGACCCTGGGATCATGATCTGAGGCAAAGGCAGAGGCTTTAACCCACTGAGCCACCCAGGCGTGAGGATGGGGGTATTTTCAATACTGTCTCCAATTTTTAAAATTGTAATAGTACAGAATTTTTTTTTTTTTAAGGACTTATGGGATGATACCACTGTTGCACAGAGCTTTGACAGAAAGAAAATCTAGATGGCATCTGGCTGTGAATACAGAAATCTCAGAGGAGGGAAAAAGTCTCCAAACCCCAGCTTCTCATAAATGGCACAGCCAGGCTTAGTCCTGACAGACTGAGCTGTGGTTTTTAACCTTCCTTCTTTTTTAGTTCACGAGCCTCCAATTTGATGAACACATAAATGCACAGGAGATCAAAGGCCGCAGTTCAGAGGCTTGAACTTTGCAAGAACATACTGGAGAGATGCTATGCCTCCTCAAGAATTGCAAAATCTTGTTCTCTAAGAGAATTTTGAGCTGTCATATCAGCAGGGATGGGGGAAAAAAGTTCACAAAGACTGAAATGAATTCCAACACAAGAAAAAAATACTCAGGTGATGAGTAGCATAACTTATCATGGGGATAAACAAAAGCAGTACTTGCACAAAATAATAGTAATCCCTTTGATATATTGAGTGCTTGTGTGTGCATTACTTTAATTAGGAGCTAATTTCTCACAGTGGTTTAGGCTGTGACTTCGATCAGACTCCCAGTTTCAAATATTTTTGTTACTTGCTGGTGATGCAATGCTGGGGAAATTATTAGACTCTCTCTTAGACCTAGAATTCCCATCTAATCAGTGGAGATGATAACAGTATCTTTTTCATGAAGCTTGTGGATGTCACATGACCTAATTCTTGGAGCCTCGTGCCAACTCTAATAAAACTCAGGAAACATTGGTATTATTAGCAATATCATTATTAGGTGGGTACTATTATTAATTATTTTTATTTCACAGAAGAAGCAACTGAGGACAAGTGTGATCTGTAGCACATTAATCTTATCAACCACACTCACCTCTGAGATAACCATCATTCATTAGTGAGGAAGAACTGGAAGCCAGGGTCATATTTTTTAAAGCCCATTTTAAGTGGAGCCTTATTTTTTCTCCTCAGAAGAAATATTTAAATAAAACAGAATAATGTTCTTGGGGTTCTTCGAAATTATTTTTATCCTAATGACCACTTATGTGAATCGTATTTGTATCTTTGCAAATCACGTATTTGTCTATATGAATCAAAACTGGACTTGTGTGGGTTCTTTCCTTGGGTCAGATGTGCCTTGAGGGTGTCTCTGTATTTGGGGGACACCCAGAGTTACTGTATGTTATGTACTGTATGTTATGTTACTATATGTTACTGTATGTTACTCTTAACAAGACTTCTATAATCTTAAATTACTCTCTTCTGGTTTAAGAGACGTTCTTAATGTCTTAATGTCTCTAGGATCTGATGCTGATGTCATTCTGCACAGGCTTCAGCATCCTTTATCTCTCTTCTGTCCAGGGACATGGCAGAAGCAAGAGAGAGACACCAAGGGAGGGAGAGAGGGGGAGGAGAGCCACTAAAAACATCAACATCTTGTGACGACTTTAAGTTGGAAGCTCGCCTTTCCTTCCTTCTTTTCTCTGTCCTTGTCTCTTTCTTTCCTTCCTCTTCTCCCTCCTTTCTTTCTTTTCCTTCCTTCCTTCTTCCTTACTTTCTTCCTTCCCTCCCTCTTTTCTATCTTCCTACTCTGGTGGTAAGAACGTTAACATGAGATCTATTCTCTTAACTTTTTCAGTGCACACTATTGTATTTTTACCTATAGGCACTGTGTTGTACAGCACATCTCTAGAATTTCTTCATCTTGGATAACTGAAACTTTATACTCATTAAGCAGCAACTCCCCATTTCCCCCACCCTTCAGCCCCTGGCAACCACCATTCTTCTCAGCTTCTTTGAGTTTTACTATTTTTGTTACTGTATGTAAGGGGTATCATGCAGTATTTTTCCTGTGACTGGCTTATTTCACTTAGCATAATGTCCTCCAAGTTCATTCATGTTGTCACATACACATATGGCAAGAATCTCATTCTTTTTAAAGATTCAGTAATATCCCATTGTATGTAGAAGGCACATTTTCTTTATCCATTTATCTGTTGACGGACGTTTGAGTTGTTTCTATATCTTGGCTATTTGTGAACAATGCAGCAGTGAACATGGGAATGCAGATGTCTTTTTGAGATCCTACTTTCATTTTCTCTGGATATATACCCAGAAATGAGATTGCTAGATCATATGGTAGTTCCAATTTTAAGTTTTTTTTTTTTTTTGAAGTAATTCTATACACTTTTCCATAGTGGCTGCGTCATTCTGTATTCCCACCAACAGGGTGATAGTGTTCCAATTTCTCCACATCCTTCCCAATACTTGTTATCTTTTGTGGTGTTTTGTTTTGTTTGTTTGGTTATCCTAACATCTGTGAGGGGAGAGCTCATTGTGGTTTTGATCTGTATTTCCCTGTTGATTAGTGATGTTGCATAAAACTGAAGGTCATTTCTGTGTTTTCTTTGGTGAAATGTCTATTCAAGTAGTTTGCCCATTTTTTAATCTGGTTAATATTTGCTTCTTTTGCTATTGTGTTGTCGGAGATTTTTATATATTTTAGATATTAACCTCTTTCTAGAGAGATGTTTTGCAAATGTTTTCTCCCATTTCATTGGTCGCCTTTTCAGTTTTTTTCATTGTTCCCCTTGCTGAGCAGCTTTTTAGTTTGATGTAGTCCCATGTGTCTATTTTTTGTTTTGTTGCCTATGCTTTTGGTGGCAAATCCAAGAAATTGTTTCTGAGACTACTATAAAGATGTTTTCCCTTTATGTTTTCTTTGAGGAGTTTTGAAGCAGAGAATAGAATAGTGATTGCTAGTGATTGGGAGAAGTGGAAATGGCAAGTTGCTTTTCAATAGGTACAAGGTTGCTTTTCCATTAGGACACAGTTTTTTTAATGCAAGATGAATAAATTCTAGAGATCTGCTATGCAACATAGTACCTATAGCTTGTTGTATGGTATTGTGCATTTTACAATCTAAAAGGGGGGAGCACTTGAGTGGCTCAGTAGGTTAAGCATCTGACTCTTGATTTCAGCTAAAGTCATAATCTTAGAATCATGAGATTGAGCGGCATGTTGGGCTCAGTGTAGAGTCCTCTCAAGATTCTCTCTCCCTTCCCCTCTGCCCCTCCCCCAACTTAAAAATAAAATCTAAGAGGAGAAGTGTCTGTTCTCCAATGAAGACATACAAATGGCTATCAGACACATGAAAAAATGTTCATCATCATTAGCCATCAGGGAGATTCAAATTAAAACCACATTGAGATATCACCTTACACCAGTTAGAATGACCAAAATTAGCAAGACAGGAAACAACATGTGTTGGAGGGGATGTGGAGAAAGGGGAACCCTCTTACACTGTTGGTGGGAATGCAAGTTGTGCAGCCTCTTTGGAGAACAGTGTGGAGATTCCTCAAGAAATTAAAAATAGAGCTTCCCTATGACCCTGCCATTCCACTGCTGGGTATTTACCCCAAAGATACAGATGTCGTGAAAAGAAGGGCCATCTGTACCCCAATGTTCATAGCAGCAATGACCACGGTCACCAAACTGTGGAAAGAACCAAGATGCCCTTCAACGGATGAATGGATAAGGAAGATGTGGTCCATATACACTATGGAGTATTATGCCTCCATCAGAAAGGATGAATACCCAACTTTTGTAGCAACATGGATGGGACTGGAAGAGATTATGCTCAGTGAAATAAGTCAAGCAGAGAGAGTCAATTATCATATGGTTTCACTTATTTGTGGAGCATAACAAACAAATAGCATGGAGGACATGGGGAGTTAGAGAGGAGAAGGGAGTTGGGGTAAATTGGAAGGGGAGGTGAATCATGAGAGACTATGGGCTCTAAAAAACAATCTGAGGGTTTTGAAGGGGCAGGGGGTGGGAGGTTGGGGTACCAGGTGGTGGGTATTATAGAGGGCACGGATTGCATGGAGCACTGGGTATGGTGCAAAAATAATGAATACTGTTATGCTGAAAATAAATTTAAAAAAATCTAAGAGGAAAGATTTCATGTTAAGTATTCTTAAAATGAAACAAAACAAAACAAGAAAACCCACAAAAGAACAGAAGGACATTTTGGGAAGTGATGAATATACTTAGTACTTTAGTTGTGGTGATGTTATCATGGGTGTATGAAATGTCCAAACTCATCAAGATATATACATTAAAGTGTACAACATTTGTATTTCAATTACACCTCAGTGAAGCTTTAAAAAAAGATCAGGGGGGCACCTGGGTGGCTCAGTGGGTTAAGGCCTCTGTCTTCTGCTCAGGTCATGATCCCAGGGTCCTGGAACCAAGCCCCCATCAGGCTCTCTGCTCAGCGAGGAGCCTGCTACCTCCCCTCTCTCTCTCTGCCTGCCTCTCCGCCTACTTGAGATCTCTGTAGGTCAAATAAATAAATAAAATCTTTAAAAAAAAAAGATCAGGGAAGGAATCTCACATTTGTCAAGTGTTGCCTCCCATTAGGCATTGCTCTTGGTGCTTTACATTTTTTATTTTACTCAAATTTCACAAAGTTGTAATAAAATATATACAATAATTCCTATTATTTGAATGTGTAAATTAAAATTTAAAGGTGTCCAATGACTTTCTAAACACCTGGTGGAGGCAAAGCCAGCATCCAAATTCGCTTGTAAAGCATACGTTCTTTGAAAAGCATATTCTTCATTTCTTCTGAATGGTCATTGCCAGATGAAGGTGTACGTTTCTTGGCATCAGAGAGCAGTTCAATCCATCTCTCCAACTCTAGCAGCTAGCCTGGATGAAGGAGATGACAAGTGAGTGCTGGAATGAATATGCACAGTTACATACCACTCCAGACAACTGGACAATATTGGTTCTCAGTTGAAATGCTATGAAGCATTCCCTTGCCAGTTGCCCTGATCTATATATATCTTCCAAGATATGTATTTGTGGCTGCTTCTGCTGACATATTTTTACAGTAGAAATAAACCCTCAATTTAGAAAATGCCTGTGAGGTAAAGAAACTCCACCAGAATTTTCTGTTGTCATTTTCTTCTTCTGGCCATCATGGATAAATTTCATGGGACTATCATGACTGTCAGCCTGAGTGGATCTTGTCTTAAGACATTTCTTTCAGGTCTACACTCTGCTGACTTAGTTCCTTTTTAGGGGGAAAAGTTGCTTCTTCTCCCTTTTCTGTCATTTGAGCTACACTCTGCAATTCATTCCATCTCTTTTTCTGAGAAAGAAGTACTTTTTACTTAAAGAATTATATTGTGTGGGTGGTCATGTATTGAGTGTCAAACATGGTTGTATAAAAGCAAGCACTGTATGAATTGTGATGGTAAATATCACCATTGATTGCTTGTCTTTTATACACTGGGCAGTGTGATGACAATTCAGAGAGGAAGCTAATCTAGGAGACTGTGAGTTTGAAGCTGAGTTCAATAAAGGGCTCCTCTTTTATGGGGGTGGGAAACATAGATTCATAAATTTGAGTTAATCACCCTCCTCAGTTCATCATAATCTGCTTAACTGGTCTTTGCAAGCCCCTCTATCCCATTATTTCGCCACTTTCCTCCTTAATTTCAACCAACCTCTGCCCCATTATCTTTACTGCAAAGGCACTAGTTCTGATATATTTAGATATATGCCTTTTCTTGAAAATGATTTAGTGTTATTACACCTGTATGCTTTAAATGTAAAATATGTTATAGATATCCTTTTTTCAGAGTTTTAAAATTGAGATAATTTAAGTTGAAGGTGTACAAAGTGCTGATTTGACATATTTACTTATTGCAATATGGTTACACCTGTGGTGTTAGCCATTATCTCTATCAAATCACATAATTATCATTTCCTTTTTGTGATGAAAACAATTAGGTTTAGTTTCTTGGCAACTTTGATGTTTATAACATAGTACCAAAAGAAGAGGGAGAAGAAGAAGACTTCAGTTGATTGGGATTGGATTAGAGTACTTCTCACCACCTGTTTGGTCAACTGTATGATATTTCAGCCTCCCTTACAATCATATTGGTATTGTTCTAACTGATGCTTACTTTTGGATCATGGCAGAAACATGCTTGGGACAAGTGCAGGCTTGTGATATAATTCTTCTTTCTAGGCCCAGAGACATTCCCTTGAAAATATGCTAGGATGTATGGATTGGTCCCAGCTAATGGCATTATGCATCCTATGCATTTCTATCCACACTCTATCTTCTGACCCACAGAAACCTTTGGAGTCACCAGGTATAAGAAGGCTGGGTCTCTATTTACTACTTGGAAATGAACCACTTGGAAAACCGCACAACCTACATGTAATTGTAAGAGGGCCAAGAAATAAAATTTCCTTTGAAGTTGTACCATATGCATAAAAAGAAAAAAAGATTAGTGTTTGAGTAGAATAAAGTTGGAGTACCAGTCACTTGCCAGCTTTTAGTCCCAGTCAGGTAATGTGGCTTCAGAAGTCAAAGAGCACAATAAACACAAGGACATTTACTGCCAAAAGGAAAGACAGGGAAAAAAAATCTCCACCTGATTTACAGGAGTAACGTTGTCAGTAGCCTCTGTGACTGGTTGAATGCCCACAGCCTGTGTTTCTTTTCCTGCTCTGATTTCCACATCATCTGCTGCCAAGAATGTGGGTAGCCTCTTTTTCTTTATTTTGAGAACAGACGGATAGACTAGAGAAGAAATAACAGCTCACACACCCATGACGTTCCTTAGTAAGTTCACTTAGATCTTCGTCCCTATAGGCAAGATTTTAATTAAAATATTTAGTCTATGAAGCATGGACCTGTAGATGTGCTCGCAGGAGAATTTGTTTCCTAAGAGCTCCACAACAGCGTCATCCCCTTCAAGACATCAGTCACTAGACCCTTAAGTCCCAATCTGGCTTTATTCAATCTCACTATAGTGGGAAAAACCTGGTGCCCGAGTTAATTTTATTATTATTATTATTATTTTATTTTAAGAAGGTCTTTTGGGTCTTGCTGCTGGAGCCATTTTCTGTCATAATGATGCTGCTGTGAGATGTTAGTCAGAATGACCTGGGACTCTCTGATATGAAGAGTCCGTTTTTGTATAGGTTGAGCAAGTCACTAAACATTTCACATCATCTATCTTACTTCATCCCCAAACCCCTCTGGAAACCATCAAGGGTGGGTATTACTAATTCCATTAAAAGGATATATAGAAAGTGAGGCTGAGTGAGGTGAAGGAATTCCTTTTTTCTTATACAAAAAATGAAATCTGGAATTTAAGACTTTTGTGGCTTGGCATGTAGTGCCAAGTAATCCACTCACGGCCAGAAAGGCGTATTCAAAAAGTTGACATGAGATAATTCAGAAGATACAAACTTACAGTTATAAAATACATAAGTCCTGGGGAATGTAACATATAGCATGGTGACTACAGTTAATAACACTCTGTTGCATATTTGAAAGTTGATAAAAAGTAGATCCTAAGAGTCTTCATCACAGGAAAAAGAATTCTAACTATGTATGGGGACGGATGTTTACTAGAGTTCTTGTGGTGATCATTTTGCAAAGTATACAAATATTGAATCATTATGGTGTTCACCTGTAACTAACATAATGTTATACGTCAATTATACCTAAATAATAATAGTAGTAGTAGTAGTAATAATAATAATAATAATAATAATAATAATAATAATAATAATGCAATTCTGGACTCAGCACAAAGAGGGAGCCATAATCTGTATTTCCTACTAAGTCATTATCCAATCTCACCTCATAAGGATGTTGATGGTTTGGTGCTCCAACTGGAGGAAAAAATTGGTAGAAAGAGGGTGGGATTGCATCTTCTTAAGGTAGCCTTAGGGGAAGTTGAAACTTCATTAGCATAAATTAAGGTCTGGCAGAAGCTATGTAGTCCCCTCTTTTTATAATTAGAAAACGAGTGTTTTATATGATCAGATAGTTAAAACCTAAAAAGGAATATATGTAATATATATTAATTTATGGAGCATAATAAAATAACACTCATGAATCAAGCTAAAGAGCCAGAACATTAACAATGATTTTATGGACAAGGCAGAGAACAAAAGAGCCAGATGCCATAAAAACCTCTGGATTTGTGGGAAAATGTGTGAAGTTAAGATTTGGGGCTCAAACAAGGCCATTTCTCTGTATATGTTTGTATATGGAGTAGTGAATGCATTCTCTCCCCACTCCCCTAGTATATGTGCAAAACCCTGGGACATTTTTCTGTTCCCAAATTATAAACACGGATTTTGCTTAAATGGATATTTGGCATAGTTTTTCTAGGCCACAAAAATGAGTAGCAATTGGAAGCTGTGAGTATGATCAGGAAGCTTGTTACTAGTGCCTTCGCTTCTTTAGAACCAGAGTGGTATGTCTCTGGTATGACTCATCCCTTTATTCATATGTAGTCTGACACCTTGATGGGCCAAAAGGGAGTATGTTTATTCTCTTTACCATTGGACTTCCAGAGCTTTGATTCATTGCTCGATTTTAGAGAGAAATTGTGAAAGAGAGAGAGAAAAAAATGAGAGAGAAAGAGAGAAAGCATGCTACTGGGGGAAGAAGTAGAGAGGGAATCTCAGATTCCCCACGCAAGCAGGGAACCCCACGCAGGGCTGGATCCCAGGATCCTGGGATTATGACCTGAGCGGAAGGCAGTTGCTTAACCCACTGAGCCACCTAGGCATCCCGGAACTTTGATTTTTAAAAATCCTTTCCCAAAAGATTATTTCAAATGTTACTAATGCCTGATGATAGATATTAAGGAGGGCATGTATTACATGGAGTACTGGGTGTTATACGCAAACAATGAATCTTGGAAGACTACATCAAAAACTAATGATGTACTGTATGGTGACTAACGTAACATAATAAAAAAGATAAATTTAAAAAATAAATTAAATAAGGCAATTAGCTACACTTGGGGTGAGCGTATAGAGAAGCTGAATCACTCTTGCTATACTCCTAAAACTAATGTCATATTGTGCGCCAACTAGACTTAAATGTAAACATTTTTTCACAATGCGTATAATTGTTGGCATTTTACCTCATTTGGAAAAATAAATGTTACCATCACATCGTTAAAAAATAAATAAAACAAGGCAATTGGACGTTATAAGTTTTTTAATTATTCAGCTAGTGAGCAGCGGAGCTGTCTTAAAACAAGATTATCTGGCTCCGCTTCCAATGTTGTTTTCACTAACGCAGTAATCCTGTTACACAATTTGTCGGCTATTATTGGGTTTTGGTAGCAGAAACCGAAAGAGTGATGATTTAAATAAGACAGGAGCTTATTTCCTTTTGCCATAAAAGACGTCTGGCTTATTCCAATGAACGGTGTTGTATAAAAAATAATGTTCCTTTTTTCTTCTTTATAGATGAGTTAATCTTACAACCTGTCCTTTCTGGTTCTGTGGTCCATACCAGTTATACCTGCTGGTAGTTTTGGTGTTTGGGATGAATACTTATGTTTTTGTTTGGTTTGTTTACAGATTTTGTCCCTAAAAGGACACGGAAACCAACTGCCAAGGAAGAGGTCTTAACTAACTAGCTGCAATCACTCTAACATCTTTATATTCCGCCAACTTCTTTGACAACCAAGGCCTTTACCACAGCTTCTCACTTTGCTCAGGACAATCCTTTTCAGGCTGCCTCTTGACATCCTTTTGGCATTGGCTGAAATGTGGATTCTCCTGAGAAGACATTCTGACCAATCAATTCAATCTAGATTTTTACTGTTCTCTCCCATGTTGGCATCTTGTCCTATTCATAATTATATGCTTATCTGTGTTTGTTTCATGTTTGTCTTCTCTGTTTGACTGAAGAATATGAGACTAAGAACCATGTTTGTTTTGCATGGATATGTATACCCAGGGGCCATGACAGTGGCTGATTCTCAATTGAGATCAATACACAGTTGAATGAATAGATAATTCTTACCAATGCTGCAAATATTTAAGGTGAATTAGATGATGCAATACTTTCTAGGATCCATTTGGCTTGTTTCATGACAGAGCCTATGTCTTTATCCCTCCATATTTATGTCCAATTGGTGCCCTAGAGGTAATGATTGAACTTGTTTTTTTGCATTATCAAAGGGAATTAGTACTAGTAATGTAAATATACTCACAATCTCCCTCAGCGGGCAGAGGTAGATCCCCATAGACATCTTATTTTTAAAATATTTTTTATTTAATGAGTTTGACATGTTGCATTTTGTAAATTTAAGGTATTTAATTGCTGGTTGTTTAAGGTAAGTTTTTGTTGCTCTCCTTGGGGTGTTGTCCCTTGGAGGTTCCATGAACGTGGAACTTCTTCCTGGTTTCCAGCCTTGAACCTAGCCAGCCATGAAAATGCATTGAGGAATGCATATCACTAAGCAAAAGAAGTCAATTGGAAAAAGCTGCATACTGTTTGATTCCAGCTGTGTGATCTTCCAGAAAAGCCCAAACTATGGAGACTACTGTACTTTCCAGGAGTTGGGCAGAGGGAGGAATGAGTAGATGGAGCACAGGAAAACTTTAAGGCAGTGAAAATGCATTTCTTCTCAATATTGCTGTGAACCTAAAACTGCTCTAAAAAATAAAATCTATTAAAAGCTTAAGTCAGAGATACATAAACTGTTTACGCAACATATGTCTTTCATGAACTTTATATATATATATATACACACATAAGGTTATATATAAATAATATACATATTAATTTATAAGTGTGTATATATTATCTTTCTGTGTATATATGTATACATTTTTATATATACACAAAACCTTATATATATAAATAAGTATATATAGTCTCTATGTGTATATATAGTCTCTCTGTGTGTATATATAGTCTATGTGTGTATATATATGTACCAAAATAGTGCCTTAATATCAAAACCCTCCTGATTCCATCATGCTTCTTCCCATGAAGTAAATACTATTTGTAATTTCATGCTTATTCTACACAAAGTTCTATATATTGGCATTTCATCCTACATGTAGTTACATACTTCTTAGAGTGTTCACTCAGTGTCTGCTTTCTCTGTTAGACTTAAGCACCATGAATGCATGAATGATGCTAATTTTGCATGGGTCTGTATTCCCATGGCTCATCATTATGGCTGAAACACATTTGGGATCAATAAACAGTTGAATCAATTGACATTTCTTCTCAGTAGTGCAAACCTTTAAGGTGAGTAAATTCCTGAGGTCTACTTTTCTTGGTTAATGGCAAAGCCCATTATCTCCATCCTTCAATATTTATGCAACCACAGCCCTGGAGTCCATGGTATGGCTTGATTTCCACATTATCAAAGAGAATTACTACAAATAATGTGAATATACTGATGACCTCCCTCAAAAAGCAGAGTGGCTCCCCATAGACACTTTAATCACTTCTTCCCTGGTTAGGTGAGAGAGAGAGTTTTGTAGCCCTCATAGGATATTTGTTCCCTGGGACTTCCATAATTATACAACTCCTTCCTGGTTCTCATTACTTAACCTTTCAAGGTCCCACATGACTCCATTTGGCTTCCTTTTAGAGGGAGCAGCCCAAGAGCCAGACTCACTTTGGCCATTCATTTATTCATGTGATTTGTTAATAGTTGTCTAGTAGCAACAATGACCTCCCCACAAACTGATCTTACTAAGAGCATGCAACAAGGCGCGGGGAAAATAATCCCAAATAATAATGATGTTGGCTGTGATTATGATAATCACCCCTTACAAGTATAAGGCATTTTAGATATTTTCTTATCACAGCAGAAGTCATCAGGGAAGACGGTGTTGGAGCTAACTTCTTATTATTCCCATTTTATAAATGAAGATATCAAAGCTCAAAGAGGTTACATGACGTATCTAAGAAGCATGTGCAGTCAATCCAGAACTAGAATTCTTATTAGCTGATTCCAAAGCTGATAGCATTTTTGCTTTCTTCAGTTTTCTCCTGCTTCTAGATAACTTTAGATGTTTTGGCCAAGCATTAAAGAAGAACACTGAAGTAAGATGTTCCCTTTCTTTTACAACCTGAGTTTCTGATTTGAGATCCACATACATATGAAGGTGCCAGACTTGCACCTTGCATCATTCAGGGAATAAGGTAAACCTAGAAATCTACTAGATAAAATCTACTGTCTACATAAACTTGCCTGGAAAGAGGTAATCAGGAAAAAGTGATTTCTGCTTTGATTTATTTAGAGCTTGGGCTTGAATATTTTGAATATTTCCTGTATCTGTATTGCACAATCAAGGATTATATGTCTCAACTCTGTAGAGGTCTTATTACAGCATGTATACTTACCATGTAACATAGATGAAAAGCACAAGAGGACCTTATAACTCTGCTAATTATAAGCTTGTTCAACTTTGAGAAAATTATTTTAAGTATTTCAATCTGTTTTTTTCTTTCAGGGACTATGATAATATTAGTTATTTTGACTAATTTCAGAGTTGTTAAGAGATCAAATGAGTAGGGGCGCCTGGGTGGCTCAGTGGGTTAAAGTCTCTGCCTTCGGCTCAGATCATGATCCCAGGGTCCTGGGCAGGGAGCCTGCTTCCTCCTCTCTCTCTCTCTGCCTACCTCGCTGCCTGCTTGTGATTGCTCTCTCTCTCTCTTTGTCAAATAAATAAATAAATAAAATCTTAAAAAAAAAGCTTTAAAAAAAAGAGATCAAATGAGTATCAGTATAAAATGTTATTGTATTCTGTGAGCTCATATAATATCTAAGGAGAGAGAGAGAATGAATAGAGAATAATAGTAAGGGAAAAATCGGGGTAATAATCAGCTATAAGATCTACCAAAATGGAGATGTGTAACATCACACAAGACATGTTATAGAAATGAATAAGTCAAATCTCAAATTCCAATTCTGCCACTGAAAACTTATCTGGGTTGAGCACTCAGTTTATTAACTATTACATGGACTGCCTGATGACTATAGTGTCAATGAGATCAGCCACCATTACACTGTTCTGAGCAAATGAGAAAACAGTGCTCTCTGGGGATGGAGAATGAGAACAGTACACAGTAGTCATCAGTTTATATATGTGTCTCAGAGCTCTAGGTACCCTGAGGTCAGGGAATGATTCTTGTTCATCACTGTAAGCCTGGGGCCTGGGCACACACCCTGGTGCACCATACAGCCTTAGTTGTGCTTCTGCAGGGAATGAAGGAATGAATAGCACCCAACACTTTATGTGGCTTATTGGTTGGTGTTACTAAGGAGTCAGGTTCCTTTTTTAACTATGTGAGGAATTTTGGACAGTTGAAGTAAGTTGCAAATGTTTGTAGATCTATTTCTGGTTATTCAGCTAAGATCCAGAAAGGTAGGTTATTTGCACAAAGTTCACACAAACTGGTAAGTATATATGATTTCCAAGTCTGTGCTTTTTAACTCTCCCCCATTGACTTCCGATGATAGATTTAATCACCCAGTCATCAGCCAATCAACCAAATGTGTTACTTTGTGCCCAGTTTGGTTTACTTATTAATTTTTTTAAAAAGGTTTTTATTTATTTATTTATTTGACAGACAGTGATCACAAATAGGCAGAGAGACAGGCAGAGAGAGAGCGGGAAGCAGGCTCCCAGCTGAGCAGAGAGCCCGATGCGGGGCTCAATCCCAGGACCCTGGGACCATGACCTGAGCTGAAAACAGAGGCTTAACCCACTGAGCCACCTAAGCACCACTGTGCCCAGTTTAGTTTAAATGGTAAAAAATTAAAAGAATATTTCATCATGCTAAGGAGCTAAGACTTCAATTCAGAATGACTTGGCTTCAAATCCCAGCTCTGCTACTTTCTTCAGCCACAAGCAAGTAACTAAATGTCAGAAAGTTTCAGCTTCCATACCTGTGAAGTGGGGGTAACACCTTCCACGTTGCATGAGGATTAAGTGAGGTAAAATATCACAGCCTCTAACTTGATGATGGGAACAGGGCAAATGCTCAATAAATCATATCTGTAAGAGCTGAAGTCATTATTAATCACTAGTTGCACTTACACAAAATGATAAATTATGATAAGATTTTTTTTAGAGTAATGAAGTGAGGCATTTGATTGATTATAATGACAGAGTTGTGTCTGAAGAGGTAGGAGCTGGGGAAGACTTCAGGGAAGCTTTGGAACTTGTGTTATTCTTTGAAGAATACATGAGATTTTGTTTCAGGGGCAAGCACATTTTGTCAGGAATATTGCATTTTGTAGTTTGTACTGAGCACCAACAATACAGTGGTCCATTCCATCAGAAGTTTCATCCGTGGTGCAAAGAATGATAACAGGTCAACAAAGGCTTCCAAGAACCATGTAGCTCTTAATTTCTCTCCAATGGATTAAAACGAGTTTTAACTTTCTTTTTCCTCCAGGAAGATGTTGATTAAAACTCATGATTTCATTTGTGGAAAACAAAGTTGGTAAAAAATTTTGAAGTGATTCCTAGCACACTGATGTTGCTTTTCCAGAATTAGGGAACTCTGTATCTATGTTATCAATTCAAGTGAGCAGTTTTTTAAGGAACCAAGAGGTTTCCTTGTCACCCTGCTCTGTAAAAGTGGCCCTCCTACCACTAATAACAACAGGGAACTCTGCCTGTCATGGCTCTTAACTGCCTAAATTGCCTTTCCAAATCCTACCCTACCTTGAGACCCATAGGACTAATCTCATTATTAGATTTAGTGCTATGTCACTCTCACAAAGCTGAGGATGGCCACCTAAGCCCTCAACTCTTACAAAATCATGTATTGCATGGAGCACTGGGTGTGGTGCATAAATAATGAATCTTGGAATACTGAAAAAAAAATAAAATTAAGACGTTAAAATAATAATGTCTGTACATCTCTACAAACCCCTTCATTGACCTTGGCTCCCAGTCCTGCCCAACTCCTGATATTATTCCCTGTGCCTTCTGGGATTTGTAGTCATTCATCAGTATGACCTGATACATACTTAATCTCTCCTCTGAAAGTCTCTTTGCCTACTTGGTCTGAGCAAAACTCCTGTCCTGGGGCAGTGGTTTTCTCTCCTGCATGCCCCCTACCACTGAATCTCATGATCCTTTCGACTTTGTGAACATTAAAATACTCTGATTTTTGTCTGTCTGTACTCTTTTCTTTGATGGTGTGCATTTAATATATGCATTAAAAATTGGCAGCCTAGTTCAAGTTAATATAATTTGAGGCACAGACCTCTCCTCTAAACTCTGGATTGCATACCCAATTATTTATGCAATGTTCTACTTGGATGGGCAAAAGGTATCTCAGACTCAGACTTGAGTCAGAGATATCTTTCCCCCTTTCCCCAAACACATGCTTCTTTTACACTATTTTTTTGTATCACTATACAAAACTTGGAGTCTATGTGGACCCTTATCTTCCTTTTATGTCCCTTTTTCAATATATCAGGGAATTTGGTCAGCTCTACTTTGGAAATACGTCCCAAAGTGTATGGATTTCTCATTACCTCTCTCACAAGCCATCTTCGTTCAGGCAGTCACCATCCTTTACTTAGAATATTATAATGGCCTAATTTTTCCAGCACCTTCTATCCTTATTCTGTTAAATTCAATTACCAACAGATCTACAAGAATGACCTTTTTTTTAAAAAAAAAATAAGTCAGATTATATCCTTTTCTGGTCCAGCTCCTATAATGTTTTCCAATATCACTCAAAATGAAAGCTTCATAATTTAATGTAGTGTATGGATCCCCCTGATCTATGTCTCTCACCAAAACTTTCCTTCCCACTGTAGCTTTATTGGTTTTGTTGTTGTTCCTAGAATAATCTTCATACCCCAGGATCATGTATTTGTCGTTGCCTCTACCTGAGATTCTCTTTTCCCAAATACAGGCTTGCTCCCCTACTTATTTCATGTGTTTGCTCAATGATATCATCTTAGGCTATAGACATGCTTTATTTAACTATCTTTTACTAACATATACATTATTCTTGACACAATGGCTAAGACAAAAAAAAAAGGTCAGTTGAAGCAAAATTAACTCATTTTGACATTAATTTTACTAAGCTATTCTAGTTTGATACAAAGAGTAATTTATGGTTTGTTGCAAGTTTTGACTTGGGAGTCTGAGCTGTTCCAGTTAGCAACAACTTGGTGACATTACATAAGTCCTTTCTTTTCTTTCTTTTGCCCTAATTCAGTCTTCTATGAAGTTAAGAGATTGGGATGCATTATCTCCAAATCCTTTTTCTGGCATATTCTATAATAATTTAAGATTGCATTTTGTTGTCACAATCATGCTTTAGTTCCTGGAGTGTCCTGGTAATAAGTACTTACAATACCAAAATAAGGCACAGAGTGGACATGCTGACTGATTTCAGCAGAGTCCACTCCGTTTATAATTCTGATCCAATTTTCTCACTGCTACAGGGCAGGCACATAATTCCCAACTGACTCTCATGGAGAACAGTACAGAGGTGACTGAGTTCATTCTTGTGGGCTTAACCAATGACCCGAAACTGCAGATTCCTCTCTTCTTAATCTTCTCCCTCATCTACCTCACCACTCTGGCTGGGAACCTGGGCATGATGGTACTGATTCTCTTGGACTCCCATCTCCACACTCCCATGTACTTTTTCCTCAGTAACCTGTCTTTGGTGGACTTTGGTTACTCTACAGCTGTCACTCCCAAGGTCATGGCTGGATTACTTATAGGAGACAAGGTCATCTCGTACAATGCTTGTGTCACCCAGTTCTTTTTTCTTGTAAGCTTTATCACTGCAGAAAGTTTCCTCTTGGCCTCAATGGCCTATGACCGCTATGCAGCAGTGTGCAAACCCCTCTATTACACCATCACCATGACAACAGGGGTGTGTGCTCGTCTGGTCATGGGCTGCTACATCTTTGGCTTCCTGAATGCCTCCATCCACACCGGAAATATTTTCAGGCTCTCCTTCTGTAGAGCTGATGTGGTTGATCACTTCTTCTGTGATGCTCCTCCTCTCCTGGCTCTCTCATGTTCAGACAACTACATCAGTGAGATGGTTATTTTTTTGGTGGTGGGCTTCAATGTCCTCTTTTCTGTCTTGGTCATCTTGATCTCCTACCTGTTTATATTTATCACTATTCTGAGGATGCACTCATCTGAAGGACGCCAGAAGGCCTTTTCCACCTGTGCCTCCCACCTCACTACAGTGTTCATCTTCTATGGGACAGGCACCTTCATGTACTTACAGCCCAGCTCCAGCCATTCCATGGACACGGACAAAGTGGCATCCATGTTCTATACCATGGTTATCCCCATGCTAAACCCAGTGGTCTATAGCCTGAGGAACAAAGAGGTCAAGAGTGCCTTTAAAAAGGCTGTGGAGAAGGCAAAGTATTCTATAGGATTCATATTTTAACTACAATAAGGCACTTTCATCCATCTCATATCTATCTAGAGAAAATATTTACCTGACCGGCCCAGGTAAATATCTATCTTTCTTTCTTTCTTTCTTTCTTTCTTTCTTTCTTTCTTTCTTTCTTTCTTTCGATTTATTTATTTATTTATTTATTTGACAGGCAGAGATCACAAGTAGGCAGAGAGGCAGGCAGAGAGAGAGAGAGAGAGAGAGAGGGAGAGAGAGAAGGGGGAAGCAGGCTCTCCACTGAGCAGAAAGTCCGATACGGGGCTTGAATCCAGGACCTTGGGATCATACCTAAGCCAAAGGCAGAGGCTTTAACCCACTTAGCCACCCAGGCACCCAATGTTTCTGATTTCTTATAGTAATAGTCCCAGATATTGATTAAGTTTACACAATTTACATATGTTTTTTACAAAGTTTACATCTTTAAAAATATGATACCTAAGAATAATAGGTTAAGAAGAATCACCCATAAATATGTTCTTATCTTAAAAATTCTTCTTAATAAACACGTTCATCTGCACTCCCACATGAACATGTATACTCACAGGTATGTAGCACAGGCACACATAAATAATTCATGAGAAACTCATGAAATCCACATACACATCATAGAAGAAAAAAGTAGTTAAGACATACATGAGAAGGTCTGTTGTTACAGTAGAATTTAAAACAATTATTTGGTATCTGAGAGCACAATCTTATCATACATAAATAGTTGACTTAATGGAAAAAAACCTATATATGTCTAGGTTTCTTTTTTTAGATTTTTATTTATTGACGGGGAGGGAAAAAGAAGGAGCACAAATGGTGGGGGGTGGTGTGCAGCACAGGGAGACGGAGAAGCAGGCTCTCTAGTGAGCAGAAAGACTAATGTTGGGCTTGATGCCAGGACCCTGGGATCATGACCTGAGCAACCGACTGAGCCAGCCAGGGACCTCATATGTCTGGTTTTTAATAATTATTTTTACATTATCTTTTTGCATATGAAAAGCAATGCTTTATATTTAAAAATGTAAGCTTTATGAAAATACTTGCAAAATTCTTTGAATGTAGATAATTGATTTTTATCCGTTCTTCTTTTCAGTAAAAATGCAAGCTAAGGGACGCCTGGGTGGCTCAGTCGGTTTAAGCGGCTGCCTTCAGCTCAGGTCATGATCCCAGAGTCCTCAGATCAAGTCCCACATTGGGCTCCTTGCTCCGCAGGGAGCCTGCTTCTCTCTCCCCCTCTGCCTGCTGCGCCCCCTGCTCGTGCACGCGCGCTCTCTATCTCTGACAAATAAATAAAATCTTAAAAAAAAAATGTAAGCCAAAAGAGACTTTTAAGCATAGGGAACAAACTGAGGGTTACAGGCGGGAAGTGGGGGGGGATGGGGTAAACAGATGATGGGCATGAAGGAGGGCACCTGCGGTGAGCACTGGGTATTGCATGCAAGTGATGAATCACTTAATTCTGTCCCTGAAACTAATGCTATACTATATGTTAACTAACTTGAATTTAAATAAAATCTTGATAGCAAGAAAAAAAAAAACCATCAACATGTCTTTACATGGGTATTTATTTTCCTAGCCAAATTTCCATATTAATGAGCCCTATATGACAGTTTAATACAGAAAGCATATTACACAATACAGGAAAAAGAAAAAGACGACAAGGCACATATTTATTCACTTAAATAAAAATGTAACAATGTTTAAAGTTAAAGCACCAAGCATTACAATGGTTATTAATAACTTACTTGTATGCAATACTATGAATTTGTTAATGTACAAATCTGGTAAAATTTTGAGTCTCATTATGTCAAAAATTCTGAATCCATATGAATGTCCATTCCTTTCCCCTGATTTGGGGAGTTTTGGGCTATTGTTTTTTCAAATATGCTTTCTGCCCCTTTCTCTGCTAATGTCTCATTAGGTGTATGTTGGTGCTCTTGCAGTATCCCCTGTTCTTTGAGACCATTTATTTTTAATGATTAAAATAAATTCTGTTTTTCAGGCTGGAGGTTCTCAACTGACTATCTTAAAGCTTACTGATTTTTTTTTCTGCCAGCTTCTATCTGCTACTGATCCACTTATTAAACATTCTATTTTATTTATTTTTCTTTTCAACACAAGAATTTCTATTTCTGTTATTAAAAACAATTTCATTTCTTTATTACTATTCCATATTTGGTGACACATTGTTCTCATACTTTCCTTAATTCTTTTTTCCCTTTTATTTATTTTTTTTTAAAGATTTATTTATTTATTTATTTGTCAGAGAAACCGCGAGCGAGAGCGAGCACAGGCAGACAGAGAGGCAGGCAGAGTCAGAAGCAGGCTCCCTGCGGAGCAAGGAGCCCAATGTGGGACTCGATCCCAGGACGCCGGGATCATGACCTGAGCCGAAGGCAGCTGCTTAACCAACTGAGCCACCCAGGCGTCCCTCTTTTTTCCCTTTTAATTCTTTCGACCTAGTTTCCTTTAGTTCTCTGACCACATTTACAATATCGTAAATCTTTTCCTATTAAACCCAAAGTTAGCTCAACCTTCAAAATCAATGTAATTCTCTGTATTTAATAGACTCAGGACTACAAATCATATAATCACCTCAATAGATGCAGAAAAACCCTTGACAAAAATTCATCATATATTTATGCTAAAATTTCAGCAAACTCTTAATGGTGGAGAATTTCCTAAACATAGTAAAAGACATCCATGAAAAACTTACAGCTAGCTTCACACTTCATGGTGGAAGACTGAATGCTTTTCTCCAAGATTAGAAATAAGGCAAGGATGTCCCCTCTTAATACTTCTATCCAACATCATGATAGACATCAGTACCCTAAGGCAAGAAAAATAAATGAAAAATATACCAGTTGGAATGGAATAAATAAAATTCTCTCAATTCAGAGAAGACACAACTTTCTACTTAGAAAATCCCAGAGAATCTGGCAAGAAGGTACAGAACTAACAAGTTTATCAAGTTCTAAAGAAACAAAGTCAATGTATAAAAATCTATCATAATTCTATGTAATTTTAATAAACATTTAGAAATTAGAATTTAAAACAGTACTGCTTGCAGTAGCACAACCAACATGAACTATTTAAGTATAAATTTTGCAAGCTATGTGCCAGATATGCTGAAAAATGGATTAAATAAATCAAAGCAGATCTAGATAAATGGAGAATTTTACCATGTTCATAGATTGGAGGCCTAGATAATTTAAAGATGTCTGTCAAATTTCAGTCAAAATTCCAAAAAAATTTTTATAAAAATTGGCAAGCTCATTGTAAAATATACATGGCAAGTAAAAAAAAAAAAACTAGAATAACTAAAACAATTTTGAAGCAGAACAACAAAATTGGAGCACTCACTCTACCTTCTTTCCTGATTCACTATACAGCTACAATAGTCAAGTAGTATGGTATTGAACAAAGGATAGATGTATTACATTAAATATGACTGAAACGAGTATTAGTTCAAGTTTTTCATTCCAGAAAACAAGACAAGTCCAAAAAAAAAAAAAAAAGACAAGTCATAGACTTGGAGAAAGGATTTCAAATTGCATCAGTCCTTATCAGTAAAGGGCTCCTATTTTGGATACATAAAGTAGTCTCAAATCCCAGTAATAAAAAAACAAATACAATGAAATACAATAAAAATGGACAGAATTTTTTTTACAGTTTTTATTTAAATTCCATAGGTTAAGGTACAATGTAATATTAGTTTCAGGTGTCCAGTGTAGTTAGTCAACACTTCCATACATCATGGGTGCTCATCGCAACAAGGGTGTTCCTTAATCCCCATCACCTATTTCACCCATCCCCTACCTACCTCCCCTCTGTTCACCATCAGTTTGTTCTCTATAGTTAAGAATTTGTTTTTTGGTTTGCTTCTTTCTCTTTTTTCTTTCCTTTGCTTGTTTTGTTCTTTAAATTTCATATATGAGTGAAACCAGTGGTATTTGTCTGTCTTTGACTTACTTATTTCGCTTAGCATAATTCTTTGTAGCCCCATCCATGTCATTGCAAATGTCAAGATTTCATTCTTTTTGATGGCTGAGTAATATTCCATTATAGATTCCATAATGGAATATTCCATTAGTCTATATGGAAATAGTCTATAAGGAAATTACAATAGTCTATATGGAAATTAGTCTATATATATATGTATGTATGAATATATATGTATGTATGTAAATATATATCACATCTCCTTTATTCAGTTGATGAACTCTTGGGCTCTTTCCATAATTTGGCTATTGCAGATTATGCTAATATAAGCATCGGGGTGCATGTATCAAAAACAGGCAAAAGATTTTACATAGACATTTCACAAAAGAAGATGCCTGGGATGGCAAGTAAGCACATAAAACGATGCTCAGCATCATTAGTCAAATGTAAATTAATACAACAAGGAGATACACTACAAACCTATTAGAATAACTAATGTAAAATAAAAGCCCACCTGTAAATATAAAATACCATAAAGGATGTGAAGCAATTGGAACTCTCCCTACATTGCAGGTGGGAATGCAAAAAGAATATGCTATTTTAGAAAATAGGTTGGCAGATTCACATAACCTAGAAATCTCATTCCTAACAATCTACCCAAGTGAAATAAAAACACATGTTCACACAAAATCCTGGGTGTGAATGTTCATAGGATCCTTATTTGTATTAGTTAAAAACTGGAAATAACCCATTTCCCTCAACTGAAAAATGGATAAATAATCTGAATTCATAGAGTGCATCTCAGAAATAAAAAAGAACCAATTACAAAACAACTACACAACTCCATAAGTTTCAAATGCATTATGTTAAGGGAGAGAAGCATGACTCAAGAGATAACTTACTGTATGATTCTTTTTTGGTGACATTCTTACAAAGCCAAAACCACAGGGACTGAAAACAAATTAGCAGTTGCGAGGAGGTGGAAGGTCAATTACAAAGTGTGGTGGAAAATTTGGGGGGGTTACTAAGCTGTTCTATATCATGATGTGATGTGGTTATATGGCCAATTACATTTGTACATAAGTACAAACTCTTAGAACATTGCATTGCAAAGTGTGGATATAACTATGTAAATTATACCTAAATTGGAAAAAGGGGGGAAAAAA
Source organism: Mustela erminea (assembly GCF_009829155.1). NCBI lineage: Eukaryota > Metazoa > Chordata > Mammalia > Carnivora > Mustelidae > Mustela > Mustela erminea. Next base: position 101,987,616 of record NC_045622.1, on the reverse strand, counting down.
AGAGAGACAAATAATGCAAATGGGTCAGTACTCTTACTCAACAGACACTTCAGTTCCCCACTGACAGTTTAATTGCTCCTTCCCTAAATAAGTGAGATGAGGAGCCATGGATGTTCTCATAGGGGGCCTGTTTCCTTGAGAACTCTGTGTCCCTATAATTAACTAACTTTCTTTCTTTCTTTCTTTCTTTCTTTCTTTCTTTCTTTCTTTCTTTCTTTCTTTCTTTCTTTCTTTCTTTCTTCTTTTTCTTCCTTCCTTTGTTCCTTCTTTCCTTCCTTCCTCCCTCCCTCTCTCTCTCTCTCTTTCTTTCTTTCTCTTCCTTCCTACCTTCCTTTCTTCTTTCTTTCTTTCTTTCTTTTTAACTTTCTCCTGATTCCCATTCATTAACCTTGGGAATCCCCAAATCACTCCATTTGACATCATTTTAGAGGACCTGCCTGTGTGCAGAACACTTTTGTTCTTTTGCATATTCATCTGAAAGCTCGTTGTTTCTAGTATCCCTGCTGTCTTCCTCCAAACAGGATTTGTTTCCAGGCTGCAACCACAGCTAAATAAACAAAACAAAACAAAACACCAAAAAACCCACTGCAAGATAAGAATTATACTGATTCAAGTTAAAATGATAATCCCCTTATCAGCTTGGTTTATAGATCCCCTCATCAGCTATTCACACAGAATTCTGTTAAGGTGTGCAGGAGATGCACTTTTATTGGATTCACTTCACTTATCAGGAACTGAGCTTGACAGGGGTAAGTGACTCTTCCAGGGGATCATGAAGAATACATGGGAGATGTGGGACTTGGACCGTGTTCCTAGCTCCACATCAGTGATTTTTCCTCCATTCTTCCATGCTTCAGAGATCTTGAAGCCTTTTTACCAGTACTAGAGAGGGAGTCTTCAGTAGGATATACACATTCTACCCTGGCAGAAGTTCTGATACCAGAGACAAAATTTGTGGGGGCTTTCCCTTTTGGTCAAGGAGCAAGGTAAGATTCTACATATTCTAGACATTTTCACTGAGAAGTATAATTCATGCAAGAACATTTGGGAAGCTGTGTCTGCCATGAATTATTTTAGCAAAGTAATGGGTGCGGTGAGTATTTTTCTGAAACAGTGAGGTAGAGCAGGTCTTAAATGCCCAAGTGTACATCATTATTCAAAAAAAGGAGTTTAGTGATATTTAGGAAACAATATATTGCTTTCCTAAAGAGGATGAACAGCAACAAGAAACAGATGGCAGGGCTCCCTGTGTGGCTCAGTCATTAAGCATCTGCCTTCCACTCAGGTCATGATCCTGGGGTCCTAGGATTGAGCCCCACATTGAGTCCCACATCAGGCTCTCTGCTCAGCAGGAAGCCTGCTTCTCCCTCTCCCCAATCCCCTATGCTTGTATTCCCCCCTCACAATCTCTCTCTGTCAAATAAATAAATAAAATCTTAAAAAAAAAAGAAAGAAACAGAGGTTATCTTATGCTCCAATGAAATAGGTAGTAATTTCTTTCTGTTTACTAATTATAGGTCTGTTATAGAAGGGAAGTTAAGTAGAACAGGGTGATATGATATTTCTTTAGTCTCCAAGAGGATCTTCATGATTATAAAGTTCCGTACGCTAGTTCAACCTTCTTTTCCTCTCTAACCTCACTCATATTTCTGACGCACATGAAAAAGCTGAAAGTGTAGTGGCTAAAGGCCCAGGCTTATGATCATTCTCATCTGGATATGAATCTTGGGTTTATTTCTTGCTAGGTGTAGAGTAGTCTTCTGTAAACTCACCTAACTTCTCAAATTCTCATTTCTTTGATCACAAGTGTAGATAGTAATACTCTATATCTTATAACATTGTAGGATAAAGTTGTAGGATGCTATAACTTTTAAGGTTATACTTGTCAATTTATAAGCTATTTTTATAAAATCATGAAGATGAAGAAAAAATACACACCCACACTCAGAGTGCTCTTATCAGAGGTTATAGAACATAGTATTTGCTAAAAAAAAATGTTTGTCAAAGTGAACAAACACAAATGTCTTTAGGAACTGGGTATGAAAGGGGAAGTTGTGATACCCTTCAGATGGTAGAGTGGTTACCAGTGAGGGAAAGCTGTGGCATAGGTTTAAATAGGTTCAAATGAGAAAAATCAGGGGTGCCTGGGTGGCTCAGTGGGTTAAAGCCTCTGCCTTCAGCTCAGGTCATGATCAGGGCCCTGGGATCGAGTTCCACATCAGGCTCTCTGCTCAGCAGGGAGCCTGCTTCCTCCTTTCTCTGCCTTCCTCTCTGCCTACTTCTGATCTGTCTCTGTCAAAGAAATAAATAAAATCTTTTTAAAAATGAGAAAAATCGCAGCATGGAGCTCATCTCAAAGGCAGATCTGAAAGCTAGAGTCAAACCCAGGGACAAGAGATTTCAATCCTGGATCTTTGTCATCCAGTTTAGGGAGTTAGAGTAATGAGAGTAAGAGTGAGTTCAAAACAGAAGGAAATTGTTTCAACCCAAGGTAAAAATATGGATCTCAAGGAAGAAACTGAACAAATGGCTGGTATGGCCAATGATATGGTCAGAGGAAAAAGAGAGTGAGACACATGGGGTGGGGGGGCTCAGAAGATCTGAGTGGATGTGGTGTGTGGGGAAAGACAAACCAGTGTGAGGCTCTCAGACTTCAAAACTAATCCATAACCTAGAAACTGGATATGGCTTCCCACCTTTATCCAACCAAGACAGAGACTGCCATTTCATGACATTAGAACCAACACTTATGAGATTTATAACTACTGTTTTTCACACATTATTTTATAAACTCTAACAATTGCTCCTTCATGTTACTGCTCCATTTTTAGAGATGAAAAAACTGAGGCTCAGAGTGGGACAGTCTCTCCCAGATAGTAAATGTTAGGGTACAATTTGAGCACACATGTCCCCTTTCCCAGAGCTTGAGCTCTTGTGCTTAGTGCATTACCTTCTCTTTAGTACTGTCTTTGCTGGTGATCCATGTCTGCAGCTGCAGCTCCCCCACTGCATCTGCTCTACCTCTCTGCTTCTGTCACCCTATTGCAAGTCCCAGATCCAGGAGTAGCATCTTCGTCATTTCAGTACTCCTGGCAACTAACATTAAGATGGGTCTGATGGAGTCAGTGGCATCATGTGAATAGAATTAATTCAATTCAATTCAAATTTCAGTTACTGTCATGGGATTCTGGAATCCTCTGCCTGGGTACACAGCTTGATTCTGCAGTTAATGTTTGGGTAAGCTTGGACAAATTACACAACCTTTTTGAGCCTAATTTCCCTCACAAAATAAATGAGCATAATGACTAGTGGTTTTGCCTTGTGTGTGTTTTAGATTTGAAGAACAAATTATTGCCATGATTGAAACAACCCACAGAGTATTTACACAGTTCAACTTCACTCTATTTTCTTTTCCATTTAACACTCTGTTCCTTTACTTCTCATCACTACTGGGCATCCTGTGATTCCCTACTGACATCCACAGAGAAGAGCACAGAAGTGACTGAGTTCATCCTTCTAGGACATGCAGATGCCCCAGAACTGCAAGTCTCACTCATTATTGACATTCATCCTCTCCCACCTTTTCACCCTAGTTGGAAATCTGGGGGTGATTGTATTGGTTCTGTTGGAGTCTACGTGGGTGGCTCATTCAGTTAAGTGGGTGACTATTGGTTTCCGCTCAGGTCATGATCTCAAGGTCGTGATGTGGAGCCGCACATTGGGCTGGGCATGGATCCTGCTTGAGATTCTCTTTCTCCCTCTCTCTCTGCCCCTCCTCCATTCCTTGCTCTAAAAAACAAAACAAAACAAAACAAAACAAAATCAAAACCAACCAACCAAACAAACAAACAAACTGTGTTCGAGTGTGCTGACACTAGCACAGGCAGGGGGTTATAATGTAAATGTTCTTTTGGCTCTAGATCTTTGATGATGGTGATGTATCATCTGCTGGAATCATTTAAGAAATTACATTTTTATAAATTTATTTTTTATTTGTTTTCAGCATAACAGTATTCATTGTTTTTGTACCACACCCAGTGCTCCATGCAATCCGTGCCCTCTCTAATACCCACACCCTGGTCCCCCAACCTCCCACCCCTCTACTTAAAACCCCTCAGATTGTTTTTCAGAGTCCATAGTCTCTCATGGTTCACCACCCCTTCCAATTTCCCCCAACTCCCTTCTCCTAACTCTCCATGTCCACCATGATATTTGTTATGCTCCACGAATAAGTGAAACCATATGATAATTGACTCTCTCTGCTTGACTTATTTCACTCAGCATAATCTCTTCCAGTCCTGTCCATGTGGATACAAAAGTTGGGTATTCCTCCTTTCTGATGGAGGCATAATACTCCATAATGTATATGGACCACATCTTCCTTATCCATTCGTCCGTTGAAGGGCATCTTGGTTCTTTCCATAGTTTGGCAACTGTGGCCATTGCTGCTATAAACATTGGGGTACAGATGGCCCTTCTTTTCACGACATCTGTATCTTTGGGGTAAATACCCAGGAGTGCAATGGCAGGGTCATAGGGAAGTTCTATTTTTAATTTCTTGAGGAATCTCCACACTGTTCTCCAAAGAGGCTGCACCAACTTGCATTCCCAACAACCGTGTAAGAGGGTTCCCCTTTCTCCACATCCCCTCCAACACATGTTGCTTCCTGTCTTGCTAGTTTTGGCCATTCTAAGTTGTGTAAGATGATATCTCAATGTGGTTTTAAATAAAAGAGGGAGGGAGCCACCAGAGGTGGCCGGTTGGAAAGTAATACCCCTAATAAGAAATTACATTTAATGAAAACTTTTGGGGGGCACCTGGGTGGCTCAGTGAGTTAAAGCCTCTCTGCATTTGGCTCAGATCATGATCCCAGGGTCCTGGGCTCGAGCCCCGCATTGGGCTCTCTGCTCGGCAGGGAGCCTGCTTCCCTTCCTCTCTCTCTGTGATCTCTGTCTGTCAAATAAATAAATAAAATCTTAAAAATAATTTTGGAATAGTTTTAGGCTTATAGAAAATCTGCAAAGACTGTATTAGAGTTCCCATATACTCCTTACCCAGTTTACCCTGATGTTATCATCTATATTACCTTGGTACACATGTCAATACAAAGAGCCCAACATTTATACATTGTTATTTACTGAATCTCATACTTACTTAGATTTCACTAGTTTTTCTTCTGATGTCCCATTTGTTCCTATATCCTACCCATGATACTACGTAAGGAAATAAAAATGGTATTGTTTTATGCCATTGTTTTGGGTGATGTTCTAAAATCAGTGTATGAGTAAAAGAGAAGGTCATGGGGGTAAGGAGAAAAAGATGATGAAGTAGTTACATAAAAGAAAAAAATTGAGAGGATGCCTGGGTGGCTCATTAGGTTAAGCATCTGCTTTCGGCTCAGGTCATGATCCCAGGGTTCTGGGACCTAGCCCCACATTGGGCTCCTTGTTCAGTAGGGAGTCTGCTTCTCCCTATCCCTCTGCACCCCCAACTTGTGCTCTATCTCTCACACACTGTCTCTCAAATAAGTAAACAAAATCTTTAAAAGGAAGGGAGAGAGGGAGGGAAGGTAGGAGGGAGGAAGAAAATTTAGATTTAGTAACCAATATTGGATCTAGTAGTAGAAATTGAAAACACATCTTCAGGTTATTGAGGGAATTGCATTAGCAAGAAAGCTATGAGCATTGGCTGAGTAAAATCAAAGCAAAACAAAGAAAACAAAACTCTAGAATTAAAATTGTGTGTGCAGAAGCTATAAAAACTGAATATTCCTCAAAGAGCTCATAATCCCCCACTTAAACTGCCTGATGTGGCCATCAGCTTCCCGTAAGAACATTACACAATAGCATTCATTTTATCCCCGACTTGTTCTCGGACATGGCCAGACTCTAATACCCCAGGTCCCTAGCCACGGACAGTCCTTTCTCTTTTGAACTGTCCCAGAACTGCTCACTTGAACTCTGCAACAAACCAAGGCCCATCAAAGGTACCTGAAAAACAATTAGAAAGTCTCCTTTTCCAAAAATCCCATCTTTATAACATGCTTGTCAATTTTATACATCTCAGTATTTATTCTTTTTAATCTATAAAACTTCTTTCCTTTATAACATTTTTATAACCCTTGCTAAAACTCAGAATAGAGGATGGTTTCCCTTGCTGACACAAAGTAGAACAAGGCAAAACAAAGCAAAGCAAAACGAGCCTGTTAATTTTGTCTTAGATTTCATTTTGTCTTTGATACACTTCAGAAATGATCTTAAAGAATAATGGATAAGAAAAAAAATCCAAGAGCATGGAATGGTCTTCCATCTTTTTGTGTCTTCTTCATTTTCTTTCATGAGTGTTCTGTAGTTCCTCGAGTACAGATCCTTTACCTCTTCGGTTAGGTTTATACCCAGGCATCTTATGGTTCTTGGTGCTATAGTAAATGGAATTTATTCTCTAATTTCCCTTTCTGTATTTTCATTGTTAGTGTATAAGAAAGCCAATGATTTCTGTACAATGACTTTGTATCCTGCCATGTTACTGCATTGCTCTATGAGTTCTAGTAGTTTGGGGGTGGAGTCTTTTGGGTTTTCCATATAAAGAATCATGTCATCTGCGAAGAGAGAGAGTTTGACTTCTTCATTGCCAATTTGGATACCTTTTATTTCTCTTTGTTGTCTAATTGCTGTTGCTAGGACTTCTAATACTATGTTGAACGCTCATGAAAGAAATTGAAGAAGACACAAAAAGATGGAAGACCATTCCATGCCCTTGGGTCGGAAGAATAAACATTGTTAAAATGTCTATACTGCCTAGAGCAATCTATACTTTTAATGCTATTCCGATCAAAATTCCACTGGTATTCTTCAAAGAGCTAGAGCAAATAATCCTAAAATTTGTATGGAATCAGAAGAGACCCCGAATCGCTAAGGAAATGTTGAAAAACAAAAATAAAACTGGGGGCATCACGTTACCTGATTTCAAGCTTTACTACAAAGCTGTGATCACCAAGACAGCATGGTACTGGCATAAAAACAGATACATAGACCAGTGGAACAGAGTAGAGAGCCCAGATATGGACCCTCAACTCTATGGTCAAATAATCTTTGGCAAAACAGGAAAAAATATACAGTGGAAAAAAGACAGTCTCTTCAATAAATGGTGCTGGGAAAACTGGACAGCAATATGTAAAAGAATGAAACTGGACCATTCTCTTACACTGTACACAAAGATAAACTCAAAATGGATAAAAGACCTCAATGTGAGACAGGAATCCATCAGAATCCTAGAGGAGAACATAGGCAGTAATCTCTTCGATATCAGCCACAGCAACTTCTTTCAAGATATGTCTCCAAAGGCAAAGGAAACAAAAGCGAAAATAAACTTTTGGGACTTCGTCAAAATCAAAAGCTTCTGCACAGCAAAGAAAACAGTCAAGAAAACAAAAAGACAACCCACGGAATGGGAGAAGATATTTGCAAATGACAGTACAGACATAAGGTTGATATCCAGGATCTATAAAGAACTCCTCAAACTCAACACACACGAAACAGGCAAACATATCAAAAAATGGGCGGAAGATATGGACAGACACTTCTCCAATAAAGAGATACAAATGGCTATCAGACACATGAAAAAATGTTCATCATCACTAGTCATCGGGGAGATTCAAATTAAACCCACATTGAGATATCATCTTACACCACTTAGAATGGCCAAAATTAGAAGACAGGAAACAACATGTGTTGGAGGGGATGTGGAGAAAGGGGAACCCTCTTACACGGTTGTTGGGAATGCAAGTTGGTGCAGCCTCTTTGGAGAACAGTGTGGAGATTCCTCAAGAAATTAAAAATAGAACTTCCCTATGACCCTGCCATTGCACTCCTGGGTATTTACCCCAAAGATACAGATGTCGTGAAAAGAAGGGCCATCTGTACCCCAATGTTTATAGCAGCAATGGCCACGGTTGCCAAACTGTGGAAAGAACCAAGATGCCCTTCAACGGACGAATGGATAAGGAAGCTGTGGTCCATATACACTATGGAGTATTATGCCTCCATCAGAAAAGATGAATACCCAACTTTTGTATCAACATGGACGGGACTGGAAGAGATTATGCTGAGTGAAATAAGTCAAGCAGAGAGAGTCAATTATCATATGGTTTCACTTATTTGTGGAACATAACAAATAGCATAGAGGACAAGGGGAGTTAGAGAGGAGAAGGGAGTTGGGGGAAATTGGAAGGGGAGGTGAACCATGAGAGACTATGGACTCTGAAAAACAATCTGAGGGTTTTGAAGGGGCGAGGGGTGGGAGGTTGGGGGAACCAGGTGGTGGGTATTAGAGAGGGCGTGGATCACATGGAGAACTGGGTATGGTGCAAAAATAATGAATACTGTTATGCTGAATAGAAAGAAAGAAAGAAAGAAAGAAAGAAAGAAAGAAAGAAAAGAAAAATCCAACAGGACTAGGGGCCAGGAAAAACAATGGAAAGTAGAACTCTCCCAGAAAACAAAACAAAACAGGATCTCATAAAGAAAGATCTCCATTGTCAAGGTTAAGAGTGGGGGAGCATCTTCATAAGGCTGACTTAGCAAGATTTCAAAAGTGACCATTGTATCTCTGTTCTTTCATAAAAGGGAACTTTTTTTTTCCACCTGTATTCATCCTGTCTGTCATATACTGAGTATGATGTGAGATAAGCTGTTTGGTTTTTGTTTGTTTGTTTAGTTTGTAAGTTCCTGGATCATGAGGAGTCACATCTGAACTGAATGGAGAAAACCATTGAACCCCTTTGGTATCCTGGGCATTGAGCCGTTATACTGATTAGTTGGGATTTAGGTTGTCTCCCTAGTGGAATCAGATAATATAGTCTGTGGGAGCAGGGGGAGTCAAATGGATATTTGATGAACATAAAAAAAAAGAAGTCACTTGTTCTTTCTGTGCCAAACTATTTTCTTTTTCCTTTTAAGCACATAGCTGTACTTAATTTCTCAGTCTGCATGCAATTAGTGAAAGTCGCATCATTTTATTCTTGTCGGTGAAAATGAGTGTAAGTTACATGGGCCACTTCTAAGTCTGGCCCGTGAAACCTCCCAGGTGACCCTCTGCTTATTCTCTCTTCCACTGTCACCTAACAGATAGAGAATCCAGGTCGTATAGAACAACTAACCGAACTGTTTGTGGGCAAGGAAAGTCTCTCTGGTTAAGCCACGGTGATTTGGGAGTTTCCTTGTCTAGCAGCTAGTATTATTTACACCAACGAATATAAAGAGATTCCCATAAGACAGTCTGAAGGCTGCTGGCAAGAAGTAGATGGATATATGATGGGAAATACTGCTAAATGTCTACAACTCAATTCCACAAATATTTAACATTAATCCCCACCTAGCTTCTGAACATAATTAAAGTGGATAGGACATGCATTTTCTCCGTCACATGCAATATAAACCTACATGAGAATCAGGGGGCACACAAGCCTGTGAATAAAAGTACTGCAAAGTTCCATCCATACACGTACATGTAGGAGTAGGAAACTTGTCAAAGAAGTAAATATAGTGTGGCTAATGTTTGATGAAAAACATAACAAATCAGTTGAGGTATCAGAATATGAACTTATGTCAAATCATGGTTATATGTTTATTTGAAAAACGGTTCTAAGAGTCCCAAATGTAAAAAAAAGTATTCGAGTATTTTTTTAATGAATGTGTATTAGTCAGTATGTTCTATGGAAAGTTACGTAAGTATAGCACTTAAATGAATTCCACCTTGACTGAGCCATTACGTAGAAGCAGCAGGTGCACATGATAATTCTCAAGATAAAGTGACCAGAGTAGAAGAAAACTAGAGAGATAATACAGCTCTTTTTCCATTTATGTGTACATGAATACCAACTCCTTTCATTGAGTAAAAATAATGCACTAAGAAGAATAACAAACACACATTTTTTCTGTCTATAAATGCTTTGAAATGGTAATTGTCCCTCATTTACTTATACCCTAGTTGGTCTGAACCATCCGCCGTCACTCTCCCAGTCACAGACTCCATCCACATCATTCACAATGACTTCCTTGTTTCTTCACAACTCCAAGCATGCCCCTACCTCAGGACCTTTGCTCCTGCTGTTTCTTTTCCTTGGAATGTTCCCTTGCTTCCTCAGGACTCTCCCTAGATGTTACATGTCCTATAGGTATGACTCCCCTTATAAAATGGTCACTTCATTCCTCATGGATCTCCTCACCCCAGCCTGCTCCTTTTTTCATTGTTCTTATTAACATTCACTTAGTTTTATGTTCACCTGTTCATCTATATCTGCTAACCAGAATGTAAACTCTGCAAGAACTACAGTTTCATCTGCTGTGTTCACAACTCTATTCCCAATACCTAGCAGAATATCTGGTTCAGGATTCTTTTTTGGAATGAATGAAGTGACTCTGTCATGAATAGACTATGTTAATATGTTGGATCTTTGAGCCACTGATAGTTCTATCACACCACTAATAAACAATCCTTCTAAATATAATGTAGAATGTTTCAAAAGATATGACTGCTTTTCTCCTTTGTGGAATATTTTTATTTGCAATCTCAGTGTTTGGACTCTCAATTTTAGATGCAATGATCTTTTGGAACCCACGCCATCCAATGGGTCATCTGAAACCATCTCCTATTTTTCCCTTAGGAATTGTCTCATTAAGTGGCAAGTCACACAACCAAATGGAATCTATTTAGTAAATTGTAAAAAGACCTAAATGAGGAAACTATTAAAAGTTTAATATCTGATTCGATTTGGAAAATTGCTTCATATATGCTGAATGTACAATTAACTTCAATGATTCTAAACATTTATATTGAATGTAAACATAACCTGCATTCAGTATCCTGGTGTGAGAGAAACCAATTATCATTTGAATTTAGTTCTGTTAGCTATAATAAAACTACCCAAGGGTATTTGTATCTGTGTCTTTTCTTTCTATCTCTATACAATCAGAAGCATTCAACATCTCAAGATTTATAAAACTGTGCTTGAATGCCTTAAGGCAGTCATGCAGACACTAACATGAAGAGTATCAGTTTTTCTTACTAGTAGCATATATTAGTGGGATACTAGCAAGCATTCCCTTCTGGCTCTAAAGTCTATAGAAATGGTGACGTTTCTTCTGCTGGAGCCATTTTATTATTATCGTTTTAAATATTTTTTAAGTTCTAGAATGTTCTAAATTTTCAAAAACTTACAAAGATATTACTTTCAGTTTCCTTATACTCCTGCCCTACTTTACCCTATTATTAATGTATTACTTTAACATGGTACCTTTGTCAAAGCTAAGATGCCAACCTCAACATCACTGTTGTCTAAACTTTAGATTTTACTTGGATTTTATCATTTTTTCCCAGTAATGTCCTTTTCTCTTTCAGGCTACAATTCAGGAACAACACTGAATTGAGTTGTCATGGCTCCTTGGTTTCCTATAACAGTGTCTCAGTCTTTCCTTGTCTCTTGGGACTTGGACAGTTTTGAGAGTACTAGTCAGATATTTTGTAGAATGGCTTCAATATGCAGCTGTCTGGGGTTTTTTGGGTCACAGTTAAGTAAGGGATATGTGTTTTCTGTCAGGAACAAGAAGTTCCCTTTTCATCATGTTTTATCAGGGGGACACGTTCACAGCATAATTTGGTACTGTGATAACCTTGGGTCACCTGGCCAAGATAGCTTTGCCATGTTGTCCCGAGTGAAGCTATGTTCTCCCTTTATATTCTATTTTTTCTAAATACCTGAATAAAACTACCTTAGACTCCAGGCAGCAGAGACTAAGGTCCACCTCTGGGAGTAGAAGGAACATATAAATAAATAATGTAGAATTCTTCTGAAGGGACAATCTGTCTCTTTTCACCATTTACTTATTTCTTCAATCATTTGTTTATATCAGTTTATATCACATTTATTGTATATTTTGGGTTATAACTGGATATTATGTTATTTATTTGCTGGATATTATGTTATTTATTTGCTCAAATGGTTCCGTGTCTGGTCATTGGGTGCTCTTTGAGTTTGTCTCATTTCCTTTTGACATGTAACAATTCTTTGTGTTGGAGCATTACAAGATGCTCAGACTCATCTTGCGTGGACCCTTTACAGTTCTAGAATCAGTTATTTCTCCATCTAGTAGAGAATACTATTTAGATACAAGATCTAGGAGCTGGGTAGGCTCATTGCTACTTGGCTGTCATTTCCAGATGATATTAGAAAACAAAACTAGGAAATATACATACACACATTTATGCTTATTTCTATATCTACCAATCTATCTCTGTAATAAACTAAATATTTCTGACTCTAATTTTGTTCTTTCCAGCCTCCCCCACTTTCTCTGAAACTTCTTTTCCTCTAGTGCTAGCTCAATGACAGTTTTTACCGTGAATCTATATTGGATTTTGTCAGCTGCTTTTTTGGAAGCAAGTGATATGATCATGTTTAATCGATTACATAGATTGATTTTCAAATGTTGGCGCAGGCTTGCATGCCTGGAATAATTGCCACTTAGTCATTGTGTATCATTCTTTTATACACTGCTGGATTTTGTTTGGTAATGTTTTGCTGAGGATTTTTGTATCTATGTTCATGAGAAATGTTTGCTTGTAGCTTTCCTTAGTAGTAATGCATTTATCTTATCTGGTGTTAGGATTTGGGTAATCTCTATGCTTTGGCTTTTTTTTTTGTCATTTTCTTAGTAAAATAAATTATTATAAATTATATTTACATTTTACTGGATTTGGAAACCTGCTGATAAGTAAGTAGGCCAAGATGTGAGTAAGGAGGGGAAAAAAAAGCATGTCAGCCTTTCCCATATTTAAGACATAAAATCTGTAATTTAAGATTCTTGACATTTGGGGGCGCCTGGGTGGTTTAGTAGGTTAAGCCTCTGCCTTCAGCTCAGATCATGGTCTCAGGGTCCTGGGATCAAGGCCCGCATCATCAGCCTCTTTGCTCAAGAGGGAACTTGCTCCGCCCTGCTCCCCGTCCCCAACACCGCCCACCCCTCGTCTCTGCCTGCCTTTCTGCCTACTTGTGATCTCACTCTCTCTGTCAAATGAATAAATTTTAAAAAATCTTAAAAAAAAAAGATTATTGATGTTTGCAATGTTGTGTCAAGGAGTCTAGTCATGTCCATTTGGGAATTAAAAGTTGAAACAATACCACTCAGGACTTTGAGCAAAAGTGGTAGTGGCAGTCTGCTTTTCATGGTTAGACTGCTTCCGCTGTCACCACCCTGGCCTATCACATAGATGTGGGTGATAATTTGGAGGAGAGAGGCGATCTTGGGTGTACACAACAGAAATCAACTCTGGCTAATTTAAGTGGAAAAGAAACTTATTAGAAGAATAAAGGAGTGCTCACAAAACCGAAAAGAAAATGGGATCATTTAGGCTAAGAAAATTGGTGTTAAACAAAGAAAGCCAGAAGGCAGGAACCATAGGCAAGACAAAATCCCTGAAACAGGTTTGTTAAGACAATACCTCTGGCATATCCACCATTTCTGATTCAGACACTATCACTGACGGCTCCCTCTACAGCAACCGTTGGACCCTTGCTAATGTCATATGCCGTTAACACCTACTGCAAATAAATTCTAACTATCCTAACTTCTGTAAGTATTCATTGGATCCCTTTGGCTGAAATACGTTCTTTTGCTGCTTGCTGAGCTGGGAGCGTGGTAAGCATAATAGTAATCACTGCTCTCAAATACAACACTTCCTAGTACATTGACCATGTTTTTTGTTCAGTCCCTGGGTTGTTCAGCTTAGTCTGGAAGTCAGGGGCCCAACCAAATATGCTACAGATGAATTCTTATTTCGCGGCTTTGTCAATTTAAGCAGCTTGTATTTGAATTCTTATTTTCTCACTTGAATTCTTACTTCTCAAGAGAAGTAAGAATTACTTACTTCTTTGTATCTCCCCTCCTCTAGAGAAGAGAAGAGTTTGTTAATTATAAACATACACCTCCCACACTAGGTTGGGTCTCTGAAACTGAGTCACAGTGACTCCTAAAGGCCCCCTGGGGATAAATTATTTCTTTTAGAGACAGTGGGCACTTTCAGAAACAAATGGAGGCTCTCTCACAAAAAAGTAAGACTTTGCAATTATTTTTTACAATGTTTGGTGAGAGTTTACTGTATATCAGATTTGTTTTAAAAGCATATAAATGTTAATTTATTTGTTTCTCATAACAGCGGTATGAAGCAGTCACTCTCATTGTCTTCATTTTACTAATGAGGGAACTGAAGTGCAGAGGGGTTATATAACCTGTAACCTTCTTCACATGAATTTTAGGAGGTCGTGTGGCTGTGGGATAACACAACTTTCACAATGCTTCAGCCTGGTTTTCATGACCTTTCTCATGATTCTGTCTCACTGCCACTGGAAAAGTTAATGCTGAATCTCTTCTGAAGATATCTGTACTGTCAAGAAGAAAAAATCCCAAGTTATGTAAATACATCAGTGTTATGCCTTAACAAACTGAAATTGGTCTCTAATTGTTTCTTCCCAATGTAAATGAACTCAGAGGCTATGGTCTCTCTCTTAGGTAGCTATTCCACCGAGGATTTCATGTATGTATAAATCCCTCTGGTTCCCCATCATTAGCTTCTAACATCCCAACGTGACTCTATTTGACATCACTTTGGAGGGACCAGTCTGTATGTCAAAGGCTCTTTGGTGTTCTTTTTGTGAATCTTCATGTAAAAGGTTGTCCATTTTACTAAGTGACCTTATTTCACAGACTTAGTACTCTGAGCCTGTGAAGTGAGCAAGGATAAAAATCCCGAGCTATAATGTCGTCCTTGGTGGGTAGGATGATTCTTTCTTGGAATGGTTCAGCACTTTCCAGAGTCCATTCGGAATCTTTCTCTTGTTTTTCCTCATGGCAGCATCTCTGTGTGACAGGTTGGAGAATGTTTTATAATACCCATTGAGTAATTACCTTTTCTTTGTATCTCCCCTCCTCTAGAGAACCTCAAGCTTTGTGACCAGACATTAAGCAAGGAGATCAATGGGATACTTTCTTTCTTTTGAGTGGCACTAGCAATTTGTAGATCATAAATGAAATTGTGTCACCTTCCTTGAAGGGCAAGGTAAATACATAGCTCAGTTCTCTGTTCTGTTTAGAGTGTAGTATCAGAAGATGTGCTAAGTGAAGTTACAAGGGCAACACCTTCCCATGGATTTTTCAGAGTTTAATATCCCAGGTTTTAATATTCTCATGCTTCCAGACTGCTCAGCTAGAGTTCAGATGTTACAGCAACCTTTATTGATTAGGAAAATGGTGATTTTTCTCAAATAATAAAGATAGTATTTTTCTCATCATTTAACATCCCTGCACTTAGGAGAGCACTTAGAAACTGATGAGGACTCCGTCCATGTTTATTGAAGTAATGAGTGAACAGATGAATAAATGAATATATGAATGAGTGAATCTCTGAATGATTTGTTTATTGAGCCTGTTAATGAAGCACATTCTGAAGTGTCTGGTCCTGTGCTATTAAAGCATAGTCTCATGTACATCTTAGCACAGGCTTTGCAGAAACTCTCTATCAAAGGCTGTAGACTTCTGTGAGTAAGTAGCAATAATGCCTGGCTACCCATTACTGCTTGTATTATTGGGTTTTTTTCCAAGATCTGTTTATTTATTTTGAGAGAGTGAGAGAGAGCACAAGTGAGCAGCAGTAGGGAAGAGCAGAGGGAGAGGGAAAGAGAATCTCAAGCAGACTCCATGCTAAGCATGGAGTCTGGTACAGGGCTTGAGCTCATGATCCCAAGACATGACCCTGAGATCACAACCCTGAGATCATGACCTGAGCAGAAACCAAGAGTCTGACGCTCAACTGACTGAGCCACCCAGATGCTCTGCTAATATTATTATTGTTAGCATTAAAAAGACATGGCCTATGGGACAGATTTACCAACTACTTGAAAAGACAAAACTTTGGCATCTTCAGTATCTACTCCTTGGTTCCCACCATCTTTCAGTTCCCGTATCTGCATCTCGCCTAGACTTTATCTTCTTACCTTTTCCAGGGACCCATTGCAGGACTGAGTTCTTACCCCACATGGCCTAAGTGATGGCATGGCTTAGAGCAGGTACACGAGAGTTGGTGACAAGGACATTAATTTGGGCTATATTTTGAAGATAGAGATAACAAGATATACTCATGGACTACATGTGGAGTGTGAGGGAAAGAGAGCCAGGGCTGAATAATTCTGGCATTAAAGGATTCTTTGTGGAAGACTTCATCAGGGTTAACCAGATATGTAGCCTGGATTCTGAGAATTGCAGAGGCTATTTTACGATGAGATTATACAGTTGGCTGAAATATTTGGTATAACCTTCAACAGATTTTTTTTGCTGTAGTCAGACCATGAATGATGGCATCTCAACATTTGTACCTATTATCATTCCTGATGCTCAACTCCCAATTTTTTGTTGTTAATATTTTAAAAAATAGTATGCTTTTTAAAACATATTTAAATTTAAGTTATGAGGTCATCTACCCACATAAATTTCTTTAGTAGTATGGGTCCAATAATTGTGTTGGGTTTCTTTTGTTATTTTTTCCAACAACCTTATATATACTATTAATAATATTTATTTAATAATAATAAAACAGGATTTATTATATGCTATTAAGCAGTATTTTGGGTGATTCAAACATATCAACTCATTAAATTCTCCAAACAGCCTTGTGAAGTACTATTATTGTCACCTGTTTTAAACTGACACATAGAAAGACTGTGACTTACCCAGAGTTACCAGCCTGCAAGTGGAAATGCCAGGATTTGAATGCAGACAGGTCACCCAGAGACCATGATCTTCACTATAACAATATACTGCCTTTGGAAATACCTGTGTTGTTTTCAAAGTGCCTTTTAAAATTGCTGTAAGAATCTTATAATATTGTAAAAGTAGGAAACACAGTGCCCACTTAATTTTTTCATGCAAAGAAATTAAAGCTCAGGAACATTTATGTTGCTTTTCCAAGGTGATAAAATGAAGATCACAGAAAACTTCAACCCACATAAAAAAAAGCAATAGTCATTTTGAAGACAACTGAGTGGTAATTTGGAATATCTCAGTGGGGTCAGGAACTGACAAGTATGTATGTACCCTTATACATTGAAAGATGAAGGTCAGAAGACGTCAGTCTCTGGGTTACTGGGAACCCTGTACTGGTAATGGTGTCATGATGCACTTATGACATTTGGGTCACTTTCCATGCATAAGCAATTTATCCATTTTGCCTTCTGGTTTTGACAGGTGAACCATAGTTTCAAATAGTATCTATGGAGAACAGCACCGAGGTGAATGAGTTTAGGCTCTTGGGACTGACTGACAGCCCAGAACTGCAAGTCCCTCTTTTCATAACATTCACTTTCATTTATCTTGCTACTCTCATTGGAAATCTTGGGATGATCACGTTGATTCTGTTGGACTCTCGCCTCCACACTCCCATGTATATTTTCCTCAGTAACCTCTCTCTGGTGGACTGTGCTTACTCCTCGGCTGTTACTCCCAAGGTGATGGCTGGGTTTCTCACAGGAGATAAAGTCATCTCCTATGGTGGATGTGTTGCTCAGATGTTCTTCTTTGTGGCTTTTGCCAGTGTAGACTGTTTCCTGTTAGCTGCCATGGCTTATGATCGGCATACCGCAGTATGTAAACCCTTACATTATACCACTTCTATGACCATGAGCTTGTGTGCTCAAATGGCAATAGGCTGCTATGCCTGGGGCTTTGTTGAATCTGCTATCCACACTGGATTCACCTTTTGCCTCTCCTTCTGCCATTCCAATGTGGTCCATCATTTTTTCTGTGATATCCCCCCAATTCTGGCTCTCTCCTGCTCTGATATCTATATATATGAGATTGTACTCTTTATATTAGCAGCTTTCAATGTCTGTTTTGCCCTTATAGTTATCTTGACCTCCTATCTGTTCATCTTCGTTGCCATCCTGAGGATGCGCTCAGCTGAGGGAAGGAAAAAAGCCTTCTCTACCTGTGCCTCACACTTCACTGCTGTAACCATCTTCTACGGGACTGTCATATTCATGTACTTACAACCCAATTCTAGTCATTCTATGGACAATGATCAAATGGCATCTGTGTTCTATACAATAATAGTCCCCATGTTGAACCCCATTGTCTATAGTTTGAGGAATAAAGAGGTGAATAGCGCTTTCAGGAAAACTGCTAAGAAACTGAAGATTCTGTTCAACCCATAGATCAATTAGAGACATTATAATAGCTGTATAGTTAATCATTTATCTATTATTGTGTAGCAAAATATCACAATTCCAAAAACAACAGTTTATTATTTCTCATAATTCCGTGGCTGGCGGGATAGTTCCTTTGCTATTTTCATATGGGCTCACTCATGAGGTTGCATGTCTTCTGCATGGTCAGCTGGGCTGAAGGGTTCAAATTTCTAACTCACATTTCTATTCACATTTCTAACTGTTGGATTTGGTTACTGTCCATCTCTTTTCCAGATGCTCTTCCATCCTCCAGAGGATGGACCAACTTTGTTACATGTTTTCAGTGTGAAAGTAAAATTGAATGGTTTCTTGAAGTCTAGACTCCTGACTCAAACATTTTCTCTACCACATTATATTAATCATTGGTGTCAAAGAGTTGGCCCCAATGTAAGCATGAAGAAAGGCTCCACCTCTTGAGGGGAACAGCTGCAAAGAATTTGTGCCCATAGTTTATCTACCACAATTAGAAATTAGATTAAACTTCTGTAACAAAGAAAGTGAAAATACAGTGGCTTAAATACCGTAGCAATTTATTCTCAAATAGTGGAAGTGAATGTAGCAATGTGAAAATGAACTGTCTGGCTAGCCAGTGTGTTCTTTGTCATTCAGGGCCAGGTTCAGTCCACCTAACCTCTCTCTACCATCTCCTATAGCGTTGAGTGTTGAGCCTGTCCTCATCATTGCTCTTCTGTCTGGAGGAAAGGAGGAACAGATAAGTTGAAGGAAAAATATTGTCTCTTCAAGAAAGTGATATAGTCATTTTCTGTATGACTTCTGAGTACATTCCATTGGCAAGGATTCAGTCATAAGGCTACAAAAACAACTGGAAAAATCAACTTCAAAATTGAATCTCTGTCTAAAAGACAGGTTGCTTTGCTAAAATCTCAATACTCTGGGAAAAAAAAAAAGTGTTTTCTGGGTAAAGGCAGGATACTGCCACATAGCTAGTAACTGAACCTGAGCTTCTAAGACCTGGAGCTTTCTTGATAAAAGATCAGAGAGATGAATAGCCAGTGGAGGTAAGTGGCATTCTAGAAACCAAGTGATGAGAAATGCATTAAGAGGAAATGGATGTGTCAGAGCCACTGGTAGGTTAAGCAATAGTAAGACTAAGAACTGGAAATAGGCCATAGTGATAGGAAGTTGGTGGGTGACTTTGAGTGGTTTGGGCTGGATGGTGGGAGCACAAATCTCATTAAGTATATTCTCTACAATCTAGTCCATGATTATTCTTTGCTTTACGGTGTTTCTAATTATTTTCCCAACATGCACTACTGATGATATAAATGTATGTTGTCTTTTCCCAGAACAGCTAGGGGAATAGGGCTTTGAGACTTTGAACTTAGAGAAGAAAGATGAACAGAGCTTAACAACATGATGGGAAGCCAGGGTTTCAGGAGATGACTGAAAAGAGATGTTTTGACAACAGTTGATGCTTCATGAACCTGAGCATCAGTTATAGCAAATGTCTGCTTTGCAGCAAGTCTTTGTTCTTGGCGTCACTTCCCCTCCATTTTGCTGAGTACAAGATTATTGCAACAAGTTCTTTGGAAGAATGAAGGAGGGAGGAAAAGCACCTTGGGGGAAAAGCAGTGTAGAGACAGGAAAAGAAGAAACACAGAAGGTGGTATAGTGCTTGATGTGATGAACAAGTGAGACGAAGACAGGGGTTTGGAACAGGAACTGAGGGACAAAAAGAAAGCTTAAGCACACACACACAGTCCCTACTCAAAGACACCTCAAAACCATTTAGGAATGTACTCAGCCTCCTGTAGCTAGCTGTTATTTAATCTACCAGTTAAAAGAAAGAAGGCTGGAGGATTTGGATTCTGTTGAGTTACAACCGAGAGTGAGATGGGCTCTTTGGAGAAAGAGCTGATTACTGGGTTAGGATAGGAATACTGCAAGAGGAGCCTGGAGCATCTTGTAGTTCCAGAAAGTAAGGAGGAGTTCAGAGAACAAGAGGGTTGTGTATATCAAAAGGAAGCAAGAGTAAAACTGAAAGTGCTCCCAAAGATGGAACCATTTGAGCAAGAAAGTAAATAACACAGGACTACATTGTACCCCAAAGTATAAAGCAGAAAAATGTTAAGTACAGGCTGATATAAACAAACAAACAAATCTCCCTTATAAAAAAATCCTTGACATTGGAGACGGTATGTGCTATGGTGACTGCTGTGAAATGTGTAAGCCTGATGATTCACAGACCTGTACCCCTGGGGCAAATGATACATTATATGTTAATAAAAATAATTTTTTTAAAAAATCCTAAATAATATATTTAGCCTTCTCTTAGGAGGTGGAGTATAGTCCCTTTTACCATGAGTATGGCCTGCACTTAGTGACTTATTTCTAAAATACACAGCACAGTGGGAAAAGGTAGCATTACATTGAAGCACCTGGCAAATGTATCTGGTTTAGGTGATTAAGGTTAAGATCCCAGTGATGAGTCATGTTGGTAATATGTGTCTCCTGATCAGACGTGATAAGAACAGCACTTCTCTCTTTCAATAATAAACCTTTGTGTAGTCATGACAAACAAAATCAGACAAATCTAAATTGAAATACCTTCTACCTGAGCAGTACCCCTCAAAGCTATTAAGATAGTGAAAATCCAGGAAAGCCTGAGACACTGTCACAGATCAGAGAAGACTAAGGAGACAGGACAATATATACAGAGTTGGATCCTGGATTGGACCCTATAAGAGCAAAATGACATAAGTTGAAAATAATAATCTGAATGAGTTCTTGAAGTTTAGAGACCAGTAGTGTATCAATGCTGGTTTCTTTGTTTTGACTAGTGTATTATGATAAAGTAAGATGTTAACACTAGGGGAAGCTGGGTGAGAGGTATGCAAGACTTGTCTATAATATCTCAGAAAATATTTTGAAAATCTGAAATTATTTTCAAAATTAAAGGTACCTTAATTACATGGTGCTCACCAGCCGCTCCAACCTCAAGAGTTCAGCAGCTCCCTAGTTCTTTGTGGGAGGTTTAGTTTGGCTCTCTCTTATGCTAATTGCTCCTTTAAAAGGAATTTTTTTTTTCTTCCCTGAGCCCAGGCATCCAGGGCTGGTGTGGGTTCAGGTTCTACTGAGGAATAGACCTGCTGTGGCATCAGGATCTTGTGCCCTTTGGTGCTCTCAGCAGGGAGGAGGATTGTGAACTCTTGTACTCACCAGACCTCTGACCAAGAGTTCTGGTAGCTTCCCTGCTTTGGCAGGGCACTAAAGCTAGAACTTTTATATTCTAGTTGCTCTTTTAAACCAAGTCTATTTTTTATGCCCCAGGGCTACTAAGTCTGCTCCTGGTCCTCCCCAACACTCCACTGCAGTTCTAAGCATTGTGCGTGAAGGCTCTCTTATTTCCCATATGTCTAATAATTCCACTACTAGTTATTACCCAAATAAATGAAAACACTAATTAGAAAATATGCTAATTACACTAATGCTAATTATGCAAATAACACTAATTAGAATATATGCACCCCTATGTTAACTGCAGCATTATTTACAATAGCCAAGATATGGAAGTACCCCAAGTGTCCATCTGTACAAGAATGGATGAAGAAGAGAGGCGCCTGGGTGGCTCAGTGGGTTAAGCCGCTGCCTTTGGCTCAGGTCATGATCTCAGGGTCCTGGGATCGAGTCCCACATCGGGCTCTCTGCTCAGCGGGGAGCCTGCTTCCCTCTCTCTCTCTCTCTCTCTCTGCCTGCCTCTCTACCTACCTGTGATCTCCCTCTGTCAAATAAATAAATAAAATCTTAAAAAAAATAAAGAATGGATGAAGAAGGTGTTGTACATACATACAATGGAGTATTACTCCTCCATAAGAAAAGATGAGATCTTGCCACTTGTGACAACAAGGATGGGCCTATAGGGTATTATGTTAAGTGAAATAAATTGGAAAAAGACAAATACCATATGATTTCACTTACATGTGGAATCTAAAGAACAAAGCAAATCATCAACAAACAAAAGCTGAATCAGACATATAAATACAAAGAACAATTGATGCTTGCCAGAGGGAAGAAGCTTTGGGGGATGGGCAAATGGTTGAAGGGGAGTAGGAGATACAGGAGATACGGAATGAATAAGTCATGAGAATAAAAGGTACAGTATGGAGAATGTACAGTATGGAGAATGTAGGCAATGGTATTGTAATAGCATGGCATGCTGCTGGATGGGACCTACACTTGTGAGCATGGCATAACATATAGTGGTTGAATCACTGATGTTGTACACCTAAAACTAATGTGACAATGAATATCAACTATGCTTAAAGGAAATAAAGCAAAAAAAGAAAAAAATTTCAAATAACAATTAAGAAATGGTTCCAGAAGAGAAACCACCATTTTCACAGACTTTTTTTTCACAGATATTTGTGTGATAGATACCACTCTATCCCCACTAATACCAGCATGACCCTCTCAGGACATTCAAGCACAGTTTTGCAAGTCTTCAGAAGTTAAGTACTTCTAATTTTATAAAGATAGGAAAAGAACACATGGAAAAAAATTCCTTTGGGTACCTTTATAATAAAATTGAGCTCAACTGAACGTCAAATAAAATACAGAGTTATTAGCACATTGAGGTAGTTTACATTTAATGTGGTAAAACATTATCTTACATTGCTTGCTATCTTGCTTACATTTTTAGTGGGTATTTGAAATCACTGGAAATAGATGAATAATCATTATTTACTAAGGAATTTTGTAAATTGAATCAGGAAATCTGTAGTCCCATTTTGGCTGTTAATGATGTCCTAAATAGACTTTATTTCATGTATTGTTTTCCATCTAATGAGACATTCCTAATAGAAAAGAATTAAGATGGTTTGATATGACCCACTTGATAGTGTAATTTCCAAAAATTAATTTGTCCCAAAGTAGGAAATTCAGATACCAAGTGAAAGAATATAGAAGAAAACCAACCACGTCTCATGAAATGTTCTAGAATTCTTTTGTAAAGAATATTATAATGGATAATTGGTATATTTATCAGTGTTCAAGTATATTTGCTGCTGGACTCAAACAATTAGTTTATTCATTAACTAGTCCTTGTTGAATAATTAGTACAAACCAGACCATAATTTAGTTATTAGGGATACCATTGTTAGTAAAGTAGACAAAGCCACTCTTTTTGTGCAGTGTATATTCTAGGTAGATAGGTAAATGAATAAACAAGCTAACAAATAAACAGAAAGAGTTGAGGAGTGATCAGGACTATAAAGACTAAAGCAAGCTGGGAACAGTGTCCATGGGGAGTGGAGTGACTATGATATGTTAACATTTAAGCAAAGACCTAAGGGAAGTGAGAAATCTTTCTGAGCATTGGCAATAGCAAATACAAAGACCCTGAGGCAGGAGGGAGTTTGGATTGTCCAGGAACAGCAGGGAACTCAGTTTGAGCGAAGAGGAGGGATGGAGTAGGAGAATGGCAGGACATAATGTAGCTCCTCTGAAACTAACGTGTCCCTGCATGGGGAGCACTCGCCTTCTTATAGCATTTCCAGAAAGAAAAATAGATAACATGATCATTACTTAGGGCATTTATCTTACACATTTGAAGAGTTGGTAGTCTTTATGCTTTATTATCAATTGATCCCCCTTTCTTCTCACTTTAAAAAGTTATCATGTGATCATACTTTTTGTACAAATGACTTACTGAAGCCAAAGATATTAACTCCTTTAAGATATTATGGATTTCTGAGGAAATATGCCAAGAGAAAGCATATGTCTTTATTTAAAAGTTTTTCTTTTTCTTTCCATTCGTGTTTTTCTTCATTTTGTATACTTAGGATTTTTTTTAAATTAGAGAAATAATGATGTACTATAAGTTGGCCAATTGAATTTAAATTTTAAAGGAAATAAAGCAAATTTTTTTAAATTAGAGAAATAATGATGTACTATAAGTTGGCCAATTGAATTTAAATTTTAAAATGTTAGACATTAATTTATATTCTGATCCAGATTAATTTAACCTTTAAGTTAAAAACTAGTGATACCACTGCTACTTCCTTTAACAAATTTCCCAGTCTTGTCTGTATGTGCACACATGGGGTCTTTACATACACTTGTCTTCATGGGTTTGAGCTCTGTTTTCCATATATACTTCCATTAAATATGGTGCAGAAAATGTGAACATATGAATAAGTCACATAAAATTAATGAGGTTCATCATAAACAACATCATTAAATATTTAAGGCCCTCATGGTTATTCTCATCCAGATATTACTCAACTGGACACCCTATCTTCTTTTTCAATGACAGAATTTTGAAGAGGAAAGTATGTTACTAATACAAATGCTGTGTGGGCTGTAAACTGTGAGTTAGTGCATGAAGAAGATCTGACAAGAATGAAACTGGGTCAATGTGGATCTTACAGCCCTAAAAGATTAAGCTTAGAGATGATTTTGTCTTCTCAACAACCTTCTTGAAAACATTCTTGACTTCTTTGTCTTAGGCTATACACCACAGGATTTAGCATGGGGATGACCATAGTATAGAAAACAGATGTGATTTTGTTTGTTTCCATAGAGTACATGAACATGACTGTCCTATAGAAGACGGACACTGCAGTAAGATGGGAGGCACAAGTGGATATATATAGCCTTCAGGTATCCCTCCACTAAAGGCATCTTCAGGATGGTGATAAAAATAACAGGTAGGGGCACCTGGGTGGCTCGGTGAGTTAAAGCCTCTGCCTTCGGCTCAGGTCATGATCTCAGGGTCCTGGAGTCAAGGCCATCGGGCTCTCTGCTCAGCAGGGAGCCTGCTTCCCTCATCTCTCTCTCTTCCTGCCTTTCTGCCTACTTGTGATCTCTGTCTGTCAAATAAATAAATAAAGACTTTTTAAAGAAAATGAACAGGTAGGATATCAAGATAACCAGAAAAGCAAAAAAGATGTGGAAGATTGTCACAAAGACAAGAATCAACTCACTGACATGTCTGTCAAATAAGAGAGAACCATGAGTACAGGAATAGCACCAAAAAAGTGATGGATAGGAGGGGTACTTACAGTAGGAAAATGGAATGTGTTTCCTACATCAAAAGAAGCAATCAGAAAACCATAGACATAGCAGCCTATTGCCAAACACATACACCTGTGGTCATGGTGGTTTTTTAATGCTGTGTAGCAGTCTTAAGCCATTGAGGCTAAAATGTAATTTTCCCCATGGGAAAGACTACAACAAAGAACATCTGGACAGCAAATGCAAGGTAGGAGGTGACCTTGTCTTCCATAAGGAGCCCAGCCATGACCTTGGAAGTGACTGTTGAATAACAAAAATCCACCAGAGATATGTTACTGAGGGAAATGGATATGGGAGTGTGGAGATGAGACTTTAGCAAGATCAATACGATCATCTCCAGTTCCCAACCAGAGTGACAAAGTAAATGAGGGTGAACATTACAAAGAGAGAACTCTGCAATTCTGGGGCAGTGGTTAATCCCAGCAGGATGAAATCAGTCACCTCTGTATTGTTCTTCATGGATGTGAATTTGAGAATCATGAGATGTTCTGTGGCAACAAGAAGTAGGAGAACAGAATGATCAATAAAGAAAAGTTGCATGAGCATTTATTTATTATTGCTGTAATTTATTTTTGAATATTCTCCATTTTAAGCATGAGAATGACAATACAATTTAGTGATAACTTATCCAAACAAGAATAGACTTTTGTAGAGTAAGGTTCATCACCAATCATCTTCCTAGCTTTTTATTTTTGTATATGAGTAAATTGAGTCACAGCAAATGACAATGAGCTGTCCAAGCTCACATGCCTGGAATGGACGGAACTCCTAAATCAGATGTTTTGAGTCCTCTAATTATATTCACTTCAGTATGCTCATGTGTGTTTATTTATTCAGTCCTTTTATTATCCCCATGTAATTAATTAGTTATGCCCATATATATAATAGGAAACTTAGCAACAAAGAGATTGAATATTCAAGTTTACATAGTTATGGACAGAGCCATAGGTACATTCAGAATGGTTCCCAAACTTAATGGCATCAGTGAATTTTAATTGATTTCAATCTCATTCAATTTACACTTAATCATGGTATGCATTCTACCAAGCCTAATGTTTGATGTCACACAATAAAGCAATCCACAAATATATGCATATATGCACAGTGAGATACATGCAACGTTAGAGACAAATGTAGTCAACAAAAGCTAAATATTGGACTCTGGGCTGATGTGCCTGTGTATTCACACAGAAGAACTCCCATTTACCACCTGGGAGACATTGGTCCTAAACTAAGTTTCCTGCGCCTTATTTTATCCACCAGTAGGGTGAAGGTGATACAGGAACCTACCTGCATGTTCCTGTGAGTGTTCAAAGAAGTAATCATAACAAAAAGTTTGCACATGTGGGTATTCAGCACCATCCTGATGAGTTCTGCCTATAATGTCACAAGTAGGATGGAACAATGGTGTCTGTTAGTTTAGAAGGTTGGTGGCAACTGCATGGCTTCAAGGTGTGAGTGAGTTTTGATGTCTGGTAGGTTTGCTCTCTGATTTGCATATTTTCACACATTTCATCCACCCAGATCTCTTGTTTCTTCCAGTATTTTTTCATTCTGTCCTATCTCTCCAGTGTTAATGGTTTTGTCATCCCTTCTGTGTGAGAACCCTTACACAAACCTCTTTTGCATAATTTCTTCCTTTTGATCCACATTTTAGGTTAGGTTGAAAGACTCTTATTTAATCTTAGACACATTCTTACTGTCATTTTTGTCAATAAGTAGCTGGATCATAAATATTGAGGGCTGAAAATCCATGTCTGGAGAGTTGACTCTAGTCTGTAGATTGTTTTTGAGCAAGCACAATGTTTCAAATCTTTTTATTTATATTTGAAGTCTTGGGAGGGATATCCATTTTCTTTTTTTTTTAAGGAAAAATTTTTTTCATTTATTTATTTTCAGCATAACAGTATCATTATTTTTTCACCACACCCAGTGCTCCATGTAATCCGTGCCCTCTATAATACCCACCACCTGGTACCCCAACTTCCCACCCCCCGCCACTTCAAACCCCTCAGATTATTTTTCAGAGTCCATAGTCTCTCATGATTCACCTCGCCTTCCAATTTACCCCAGCTCCCTTCTCTCTAACTCCCCATGTCCTCCATGCTATTTGTTATGCTCCACAAATAAGTGAAACCATATGATAATTGACTCTCTCTGCTTGACTTATTTCACTCAGCATTTTCTGATAACTATTATTGTCACTATCTTCCTTCTGGCCCCTCTACACATTGCATGTCTGGAATTTACAGTATTTGTTTTGTGAACCCAACACTCAATAATATTATAAGCTATTATTTCTTGTTTAACATCTGTTATGTTTTTTTTCTAATTTTTTAAATTTATTTTTTCAGTGTTCCAAGATTCATTGATAGCTGGAATGTTCTTATTAGGCCCACATGGATAATCCAATATAATATTGCCATCTCAAAAGCCTTAATATGTACATAATATCATTTTCTTTGCAAGAGAATATAATCACAAACTCCAGGATTAGTATGTGGGCTTACAGATGAGGATTTTTCTAACTGCCACAATCGAGATGAAAAGAATATATAATTTGTAAATTGTCTAGAGAGTTAGAGATTGTTGAAGCTAAGACACCTTCAAAGATCTTTTGGCCAACTTTCTGATTGTGTATAATAATAACATAAGAACAGAAAGAGGTATTAACTTCTCCAAGGTTACATATCTGGAATAAATCCATTCCTATATCTGATCTCCAGGGGATAGTAAGAACCATAACACACTGCTTATGTGCTAGTTTATCTCGTATATAGTCAGAAATCAGAAAAGGCAGAAAGACAAACAGGCAGGCAGGCAGACATCGCAGACAGAAAGATAGAAGGTAGAGAGCTAATGAATGGAAAGAGGGATGGATGGATGGATGGACGGACAGATACACAGGTAGATAAACAGATATATATCAAAAGATAGAGGAAGAGAGAGTATGCACACACACACACACACACACACACACACAACTCCCATTTAAGGCTAAGTAAATGGAGAACTCAAGAGGTTGTATGCTTTCCTCACATTGCACATCTAGTATGAGATCAGTTCAGATTCAGACTCATGTCTTACTTATTTCAATGTCTGTAGCTTCAGTCACTGCCCTTGTCAGATTTTCCAGATGAGAAAGTAATGAAAGTGTAGGTTGTGGGAAAGTGACAGTGAAAATGGAGTAAGGATCTTGGTGGCTTCATGAAGATCCTTCTGGAGTCTAAAGAATTATCATTTCACCCTGTTGGTTAGGTGTCCCTTCGAGGGCAAGTCAGAACATAGTAAACAGGAAGAATTTACCACCTTCTCAATGAGAGTATCATCTATCATGGGTGCAGTGTAAGCCCTGACAGCTGTTTTTTCTTTTTTTCTTTTTCTTTTTGTAATGCAAGTGCCTGACTTAGGCTTTGATTATTGAGGCAACTGCTTCAAGGACAGCAATCTCAATAAGCACTTTGCCAGTCACTGGATGAAAAGCTAGACTCAATTTCCTCTCTGGCTCCTTGTTTTAGAGCTTGTGATTGGTTTAGATAATCTATTGTTTGAAATTGGAAGAATAATTATATGCTTCTCTGGCCATGCTTTAAATTTACCCTCTTATGTTTTAAATTCACCAGTAAAGAGTGAACCCAGGTCCCTACTTTGACCTCAATAAAAGAGAATCCAGACCTGCTCTCTCTCACTACCCATGACCCTGCTATGTGGTCCCAGGTGTGCCACGTGATTTCCAGGACCTGTGAGTCTTGGAAACCTTGTCTCTTTCAGGGTTTCCTGGTGGTTATTGCTGAGAACCTCTTACAATTAATATAAGAACCACAAGGATCCATCCAGCCACAACATTGGTTGTCAATAGCCAGAGACAAGCACAAAACAATAGGTTTTTGATATCCTCTTAAGGAAAGCAGCATAAAATTTCATAAATAACATACTACTCTCTGCTGATTAAAGTGTTTTTGAATATAAATACTTAGTCCTGTGCTTCAGAAAAAGTATCCAAACAACTAGATACGAGCTTAAAAACTCATAGAAGAGGTTGCTGCCCCAGTGCTTCTGCATCAGTTACATTTTTCACCTAAAGTATATATCAAACATAGAAGTTTAATTTGTTCTTTTGTTTTTATTTTTTATTTCTTTTCAGCACAACAGAATTCATTGTTCATGCACCACACCCAGTGCTCCATGCAATATGTGCTACTTTGTTCTTGAAAAGAAGGAGAAGACAATCCTGAACTGTGAGTCTAAAATCAGAAATTTAGACCTACAAGAATGTATAAATAATTTTGGAGCATATCTCAGATATTGGTCAAAATGTTCCAAGGTGCCTGAGACATGGAGAGATGAAGAAGGATTATGAACATGGAGCTAGGAAGCCTAGGTTTAAGTCTTGCAACTACCTTGGATTTTTCTTTGTGTTAGGAGATTTGTTTATCTTACAGTGAGATCAATTTCCTTATTTATGGCATAGAAATAATAAAATTAATTCTCCTACGATTTCACAAAATTTTGTCTATGAATAGTGAATAGGGAGGATCTATGGAGACTTTAGTAAGGTTAGTCCTTTCAACACAATTCACTATGTTATTATCTTAGGGTGTTTCCCCCAGGTCTGGTTGCAGAGTCACTGCCAGTGCTCAGTTTGGAGAAAGACTGTTGTGTATACTTAAAAGCATCAAGATTCATTTGGATAAATGGTGACTGAATGTGTCTACTCAGAATTTTGAAAATATTGTCAGGTAAAGTCATGATATGATTTCAGACCATAATGAGTGGGAACAAGGAGAAAATCTATAGTTGTGAAATTCCTAGGGGATAAGTCCCTATGAGGGCAATCACTTCTATCCAGGGAAGAAGCAATTAAACTGGATACAGGGGCATAGTTTCTTCTATTGAGTAGCACACAGATGTATTTGTGGTAATTTTTTTCTTCTCTCAGTTTTTTTTTTAAAGATTTTTATTTATTTATTTGATAGAGAGAGATCACAAGTAGGCAGAGAGGCAGGCAGAGAGAGAGGGGGAAGCAGGCTCCCCACTGAGCAGAGAGCCCGATGTGGGGCTCGATCCCAGGACCCTGAGATCATGACCTGAGCTGAAGGCAGAGGCTTAAACCACTGAGCCACCCAGGCGCCCCTCTTCTCTCAGTTTTATTAAGTTGTTATTCAGTACATGACTAGTGGGTTTATTACATTTACATTTTTGTATTATTTATACTTATAATCTAAAAACTTGTTTTCTGTTTGCCATGATTTTATTCATTTCCTTTTTCTCCTTTCCATTCTTTTACTTGTTATAATTAAATTTTAGGCCACTGGAGTTTTTAGAGGTTGATAAATAAAATCCTTTTTTTTCTTTTTTATGTTTACAACAAATGGACAATGTGACATATAGGTCACATTGGAGATTAAAATGAAATATGGAGATTAAAATGGCCTTATTAGTCATGACTCAGTTCAAAAATTTATTCTGATCTGTAGGCAGACAGGCTTCTTTTCTGTCCTAAATGCCTTTTTGTAGCAGCTCTTATTGGTGCTCTGTCCATATCAACTTGGCATTCTTTGTCTATGTATAAGCCAGTGCTCATTATGAAAAAAAATGTCTGCATTTCTTAGGTTAAAATTTTTATTTTTACTTCAAGGGCATGCTCAGCCCATGTGGGGAACATTTAATTTTTCTAGTGCCAGTGATCAATAAATGAAAGATAGAAACAGAGTGATAAATACTTGATTTCTGATCTTTCAGATGATATAACTCTGAGGTATGTTGTTTATAGTCTTCCAGTGGTTTCTAGTAGATCAAGCCTTTTTCACAGATATCACCTAATAACTAATGAAACTCTATTGGCATCCATCCCTGACTCAATTTCTCACTACTGTATAAACTACTTGAATTCAAATCACTGACTGTGGATCTGCTTCTGGGGAACCTAAACTCATATGCACCCCAAGATTATAGCTATTCCCTTAGCAATACTACCTCATTGTCTTTATTAATAAATATAGAAGGAGAGGACAGAAGGTGTCCTTCCTGCAGATAATCCAGTCCAAAAGAGAAAGAGAAAAGAACAAAACATGCTTTATTCCATCTTCCAAATTACTTAATCAAGATAAATTACATCTCTTCCTTCTGCTGAAACACTTTCACTATTCAACTGCACCTTTAGGTAGTATACTGACTTGCGATTTTTGTATATATGCTAATGTCTGATTTTGCCATTAAATTCAAGTGGTAGTTTGTCTAGGTATAAAAATCTGGACTGATATTTTTTCCCTCAGCTTTTTGAAGTAATCAGTCCACTGTCTGCTAACTTCTGCTTCTTTATGATGAGAAGACTGATAGCAAGATTATATTATTTTGTATGTTTGTCTCTCTGGAATCTGAAATGTTTGACCTTGTCCTTGTTTTTCTGCACCATAACAGAATCAATAAAATGAAAAGGGAACCTACAGAATGGGACAAAATATTTGCAAACCACATATCTGATAATGAGATTATATCCCAATATATAAAGAACTCTTACTCAGAGAAAAAACAATTATTCCAAAAAAAAAAAAATAGGTAAAGGACCTAAATGACATTCTTCCAAAGAAGATACTGGAATGGTGGGTAGATACATGAAAATGTGGTCAACACAACTAATCATCAGGAAAAGGCGAATAAAAAACACAAGATATCACCTCACACCAGTTAGGATGGCTATTGTCAAAAAGGAAAGAGAAGACAAATACTGGCGAGGATGTGGATAAAAGGGAACACTTGTGGTAACTTATTTCTGGTAATATAATTGGTACAGTCACTATGAAAAACATCATAGAGGTTTCTCAAAAAATTAAAAATAAAATTATCACATGATCCAACAATTCCAATTCTGGGTATATATTGAAAGGAAATGGAATATCTAACTATCTCATAGAGATACTTGCATCTCCATGTTCATTGCAGTATTATTTACAATAGCCAACAAATAGGGGTCACTGAAACAACCTAAGTATCCTATGATAAATGAATGAATAAAGAAAATGTAATATATATTTACTCACTAGAATAGTATTTAGCCACAAAAAAGAAAGGAAATCCTGCCATTTGCAATAACCTGCATGAAACCCGAGGACATAATGCTAAGTGAAATGAGTCACATAGACAAAAACAAATTTCATTTATACATGGAATCTAAGAAAAACAAACTCATAGAAACATAACAGATTGGTGGTTCTGGAGGTGGGAACTGGGGGAACTGGCTGAACAGGTGAAGGTGGTCAAAGGCACAAATGCCTACTTATAAGATAAATAAGTATTAGCATGTCATGTATACCATGATAACTACAACTAAAAATATTGTGTTGCATATTTAAAAGTTTTAAGACATTAGAACTTAAAATTTCTCATAACAAGAAAAGAAATTTGTAACTATTTAAGGTGGTGTTTGTTAACAAAAAATTATTGTGGCAATATTTCCAATAATTACATTGTACATCTTAAACTTATATAATGAAATACATCAATTATATCTTAATAACCTGGAAAAAACAAAATTTGAAATAGATCAAGGTAATTAACAACTTTAAAGGAATGAAGGGAAAAACACATATTAAGTCATTATATGACTTAATAATTCAGAAAAAGTACTTAACAAAGTTTCCAATGCCTTCATGAAAAAGGTGAGAAATCTAGGATCTATAATGAACTCCTTAAACTCAAAACACACAAAACAGGCAATCAAAAAAAAAAATGGGCAGAAGATATGAACAGAGACTTCTCCAATGAAGACATACAAATGGCTCTCAGACACATGAAAAAATGTTCATCATCACTAGCCCTCAGGGAGATTCAAATTAAAACCACATTGAGATATCACCTTACACCAGTTAGAATGGCCCAAATTAACAAGACAGGAAACAGCATTTGTTGGAGGGGATGTGGAGAAAGGGGAACCCTCTTACACTGTTGGTGGGAATGCAGGTTGGTGCAGCCTCTTTGGAGAACAGTGTGGAGATTCCTCAAGAAATTAGAAATAGAACTTCCCTATGACCCTGCAATTGCACTCCTGGGTATTTACCCCAAAGATACAGATGTAGTGAAAAGAAGGGCCATCTGTACCCCAATGTTTATAGCAGCAATGTCCACGGTCGCCAAACTATGGAAAGAACCAAGATGCCCTTCAATGGATGAATGGATAAGGAAGATGTGGTCCATATACACTATGGAGTATTATGCCTCCATCAGAAAGGATGAATACCCAACTTTTGTAGCAACATGGATGGGACTGGAAGAGATTATGCTGAGTGAAATAAGTCAAGCAGAGAGAGTCAATTATCATATGGTTTCACTTATTTGTGGAGCATAACAAATAGCATGGAGGACATGGGGAGATAGAGAGGAGAAGGGAGTTGGGGTAAATTGGAAGGGGAGGTGAATCATGAGAGACTATGGACTCTGAAAAACAATCTGAGGGGTTTGAAGTGGTGGGGGGGTGGGAGATTTGGGGTACCAGGTGGTGGGTATTATAGAGGGCATGAATTGCACGGAGCCTGGGTATGGTGAAAAAATAATGAATACTGTTATGCTGAAAATAAATAAATTTAATTTTAAAAAAAAGAAGTGAACTTCCTTAAAATTATATAAAGCATGAATGAAAGACTTCACAGCTAACATCATACTTAAATGTGAAAGAGTGAAAACTTCCCTGTACAGTCACATACTAGACAAATACATCTATTTTCACCACTTTTATTCAATGTTGTACTGGAAGTTCTATCTATAGCAATTATACAAGAATAAAAGAATTACAAGGCATATAAATTAGAAAGGAAGAAGAAAAAACATATGATCTTCAGATAATAGGATGTTATATAGTGAAATCCTAAAGAATGTACTAGAAACTATTAGCTAATAAACTTATTCACCAAAGTAAGTTTGCTTACATACACTAGCAACAACAATCTCAGAAGAAACTCTCTCAGGGAGAGAGTTTGACTTCTTTGCCAATTTGAATGCCTATTATTTCTTTTTGTCTAATTGCTGATGTTAGGACTTCTAGTAATATGTTGAACAATGGTGAGAGTGGGCATCACTGCCATGTTCCTGACCTTAAGGGAAAATCTCTCAGCTTTTCCTCACTGAAAATGATATTCGCTGTGGGCTTTTCCTATATGGTTTTTATTATATTGAGAAATTTTCCCTCTATCCCTACACTCTTAAGAGATTTAATCAGGAAAGTATGCTGTGTTTTGTCAAATACTTTTTCTGCATCAACTGAGAGGATCATACGGTTCTTGTCTTTTCTTTTATTAATGTGCTCTCTCATGTTGATTGATTTGCAAATGTTGAACCACACTTGCACCCAAGGAATAAATTCTACCTGGTTGTGATGGAAAATATTTTAACATATGGTTGTATCCTATTGGCTAGGATCTTGCTGATTATTTTGGCATCCAATATACTGTTGGATCCTATTGGCTAGGATCTTGTTGAGTATTTTGGCATCTATGTTCCTCAAGGATATTGGTCTTTAGTTCTTCTTTTTGTTGGTACAGACACTTTGGAAAACAGTATGGAGGTTCCTCAAAAAGTTAAAAATAAAGCTACCTTACAACCCAGCAATTGCACTACTAGGTATTTACCCCAAAGATAAAAATGTAGTGATTCGAAGGGGCACCTGCATCCCAATGTTCATAGCAGCAATGTCCACAATAAGCAAACTGTGGAAGGAGCCAAGATGTCCTTCAACAAATGAATGGATAAAGAAGATATGGTCTATATACACCATGGTATATTACTCAGCCATCAGAAAGGATGAATACCCACCATTCACACTGACATGGATGGAACTGGAAGTTATTATGCTAAGTGAAGCAGAGAAAGATATTGTTTCATTCATATGTGACACATAAGATATAGTACAGAAGACCCCTGGGGAAGGGAGGAAAAGCTAAAGGGGAGGAAATCAGAGAGGGAGACAAACCATGAGAGACTATGGACTCCAGGAAACAAACTTTGGGTTTCAGAGGGAAGGGAGGTGGGAGGTGGAGTAGCCAGGTGATGGGTATTAAGGAGGGCACATCATCATTTGTGATGAGCACTGGCTGTTATGTGCAATTAGTGAATCAGTGATCATTGAACACACAAAAACTAATGAGGTACTATATGTTGGCTAACTGAACATAATTAAAATAAATAAACAGCTTAAAAAAGAAAAAAATAAGGAAAAAATTCCACTTACAAACAGCATCCTTATGTTAAAATACAGAGGAATTAATTTAACCAAAGGGTGAAAGGACTGTACACTGAAACTGCCAAATAAATTGCTGAAATTCAAAGAGGCCTAAATAAACGGAAAGAGAGTTTATGTTCACGAATTGGATGATATGATACTGTTTACTGGCAATACTTTCCAAAATGACCCACAGGTTTAATGAAATCACTATCATAATTTTAATGACCAGAAATAGAAACACTATTACTAAAATTCAAATGGAATTTTCAATTCAAGAGGCGATCAATAGCCAAAACAATATTGAGAAGGAAGAACAAAGTAGGAGGACTCACACTTCTTGATTTCAGAATGTAATACAAATCTAAAATTAACAAAGCAATTTGATGCTGCTTTAAGGATAGAGACATAGCTCAACTGACTAGAATTGAGAGATAAGAAATAAACCCATATATCTACAGCCAATTGATTTTTGACAAAGATCCTAAGTCCAGTTAATGGGAAAAGAACTCTTCAACAAATGGTGCTGAGACAACAGGATATCCACGTGAAAGATTGAAGTTAGACCCCTTCTTCACAGCATATATAAAAACCAACAAAAAATGGTTGATGACCAAAATATGGTAGGTAAAAACATATAACTATTAGAAAATGTGGGGAAAAGTCTAGACCTTAGATCCAACAATTGTTTTCCATGTATTACACTGAAATGACAAGCAACAAAAGAAAAGAAAGATATATTGGACTTTCTCAAAATTGCAATCCTTTGTATATCAAAGTACATTGTCAAGAAAGTGAAAAGGAAAACTACAGGACGGGAGAAAATATTAGCAAATCATGTTTCTGATAAAGGCATAATATGCAGAATATACCAAGGACTCCTACAACTCAACAGCAAAATACTCAATATCTCAGTTGAAAAATGGACAAAGTACTTGAACAGACATTCCACTGAAGTTTTAATAAAAGCCAATGAGCACATGGAAGTATGCTCAAAATCATTAGGCATTAAGGGCAAGTAAATCAAAAGTACAAGGGGAAACTAAATCAATTATCATATTGTTTCACTTATATGTGTAGCACAGAGGACCACTAGGGAAGGGAAGGAAAACTGAATGGGAAGATATCAGACAGAGAGAAAAGCCAGGTGCTTAACTATAGGGAAACAAACTGAAGGTTACAGAAGGGAGGGAGATGGTGGGATGGGGTAACTGGGTATGAAGTAGGGCACATGTTGTGATGAGTACTGGGTGTTATCAGCAACTAATGAATTGTTGAACACTACAACAAAAACTAACGATATACTATATGTTGGCTAGCTAAACATAATAATAATAAAAAAATAAATCTACAAGGGACAGAGTATCCCCTCTACACTCTGGAGACTGATAGTTTTGTTTCATTCCAGTGAGACTGATTTCCAACAACTGGCCTCCAGAACTGTGAGAAAGCAAATTCATGTTGTTTGAAGGCCCCAGAGTGTGCTCATTTGGTACAGCAGTCATAGGAAACTGATATAAAATCTTTATGCTCTTTGTAGTGTTCAACTGTGTTCTCAATTTAATGTGTGACTGCAACATAACCAAGCGTGTTCTGTTGTCTGTGTTCAGACATTTTACAAACAGATGTTGAGTTTCTCTGTTTGGTTCCTCTTATCATGCAGCTGTTCATTCCTTAAAATCTTTTACTGAGTCTCAGATCTGATCTAGGCCTGAGTCTTTGTTAGACACCAGACCAGAAAATGTTCCAGGATTCATAGAATTTTTTTTTTTTAAGATTTAGTTTTTTATTTTAAAGAGAGTGAAAGTAGAGTGATCACAGAGGGAAAGACACAAGCTGACTCACTGCTGAGTGGATAGCCTGATGCAAGGCTCGATCCCAGGATCCTGAGATCATGACCTGCGCTGAAAGCAGATGCTTAACCAACTGAGCTACCCAGGTGCCCAGACTTTAATTTTGATGGGAGAAAAAAAAAAGCAAAAAAAGGAGTAAACACACAAAAATGAATATACAATATTTTGATCAATATCATGAAAGAAAAAATGACAGGTTTTTCCATGTGGGTTTTTCCATGTTACTTTGTTCTTACACAGGATCACATTTCATAAGATACTCTTGAGTTCTATGGAATATACATACACTAGTCTAGCTTCTGAGAACACATACCTAAGTAAGATAAAATTTTTGGTCTCAACGTCTTGCAATTCAGTACTAAGTTAAACCTACAAAAACAAACCAATATAAACTGTGTTGTTTTTTTTTTTATCCACCAAGAAGATCTAACAATTGTAAAATCTGTAAGTGTTTTAATAGTTCTATGGAGAAGGTTGGCAAATTAGATTAATGAAAGAAGAATAAGAAAAGGAACAGAAGGGAAAGGATGCAAATATATTTTGTGCAACTACTCTTTTTCAGGTACTGTGCTAAGATCTGGTTCATTCAATACCCATTTAATGTAAGTCTGTGAGAGAGCACTGGTTTCCCCCATTAGAAGCTCAGAACACTGAGTTAACTGAGTTAACACAGAACACTTATTAACTTGCCTTGCCCTATATCACAAAGTTTGGCTTGGAATGAAATTCACATTGAATTTGTCCTCTTTACAAAATCTGTGCTAATTTTGTTGGGGCTAGGCACTTTAGCTATGATATGGAGGCTGGGTGAGGATTCACAAAGAAATCATTGTCGAATCAAATTGTATTGGAGAAATTTGATAGTTTTTCCAGGATATATCTGCCCCACTCCCACAACAGCATCTGGATGGTCGTGTGGGAAGCTCTTTCTATCTATTAGGGTAAATAATATTAGCTGCCAGCAGGCGAACTCCAGAATGACAGTGGCTTGACCACAGAAGTTTTTCTTGCTTGCATGTGGTTCCATTAGTTGTTCTGTAGGAACCTACACAGAGATTCAGTTGTACCATATTCTCTCCATTTAGTGGTTTTGTCATCCCTTGTGGTCTTGATTCTCTCCACCCAACAGGTGACAAATAGAATGACCAGGACATCACATGGGGAGGTTCATGGGCAGACTTGGAAGTGGCATATATGACCTGTACCCACATTCCATGGACAAGAACACAAGCACATAGTCACAATTAACTATACGCAGGGCAGAGACATAGAGCCCATGTTTGTTTCCAGGAATAAACATAGTTTGGAAAAGAACTAACCGGTATTTTCCATTGTAATGTTTATGACCACCACATATCCATCTCACACTTCTTCCCGTACAGAAAATTTATTATCCACGTCCCACAAGGAGACAACCTAGATCCCAACAGAAGCACAATGTCTAGTCTATCATACAAGTTAAGTAGTCTTCTTTACCCAGTTCACGTGTGGCTTCTTGTTGCCTAGCAAATCATGCACTAAAAAGAACATGTAGTTTGTTCCACATTAATAGCCAATAGGTAATGTTGGGCCTGAGTAAACAGGTGGGGAAAAAGCCTCTGTTCAGAACAGACAGCAATTTCAGTTTAGAAAACTTATGGAACTGACATTACCAATGTCCCTCTACCTGGGTGATGGGATATATTTCTTTATAAGACCCTAATTTTTCTTTCTGGGGAAAACTCCATTATCCACTGTTTTCTTTACTACCTGGTCCAATCTCTTACGTGGTTTTTTTTCTTACCCATTATTTTTTCTTACCATTACTGAAGTATATCAAGGAAAAAACTATGTCCAACACAATAGTAACAAAGAAGGTTTATTCATAAACTGTTTTGATTTAAAAATTATCATATTTTTTCTGCATTTTGGATGCTTGGATCTGATACAAATTGAAGTAATGAATAACATTCGAGTGACTGATATGTTTTAATACCCTATATGGCTATGAACATTGAGTTATGACATGGAGTGGATATAAGTGGGATGAAATAACTTTTGTGGATTCTGGATCACTAGAAGACTAAACCTAGAGAATATTTTGCCTTCTCAACAAACTTCTTGAATGCATTCTTGACCTCTTTGTTCCTTAAGCTGTATACCATAGGGTTCAGCATGGGGATGACCATAGTATAAAACACAGATGCCATTTTGTCTGTGTCCATGGAATGACTGGAACTTGGCTGTATATACATGATGATGACTGTCCCATAAATATAGAAACTGCAACAAGGTGAGAAACACAGGTATATAAAGCCTTCTGGTATCCCTCACCTGACTGTATCTTCAAAAACAGTGATAAATATGAACATGTAGGAAATCAAGATTATAAGAAGGGCAAAAAAGATATTAAAGCTTGAAATAAGCACGAGAATCAACTCATTAATGTCTTTATCTGAGCAAGTCAGAGTCATGACTGCTGGAATATCACAGAAAAAGTGATGGACCGCATTGGACATACAGAAAGAGAGACTGAATGTGTCTCCAATATCAATAGCAGCAGTTAGAAGAGCAAAGACGTAAGACCCTATGGCCAGACGAGCACACACACCTGTTGTCATGGTGGTGGTGTAATGGAGGGGTTTGCACACTGCTGCATAGCGGTCATAGGCCATTGAGGATAAGAGGTAACTTTCCACAGTGGCGAAGAGTACAAAAAAGAAAATCTGTGCAGCACATGCATTGTAGGAGATGACCTTATCTCCTATAAGCAATCCAGCCATGACCTTGGGAGTGACTGTTGAGGAGTAACAAAAGTCCACCAGAGACAGGTTACTGAGGAAGAAGTACATGGGAATGTGCAGACGAGAGTCCAGCAGGATCAGCATGATCAGCATGATCATCCATCCCCAGGTTCCCAATCAGAGTGATAAGGTAGAGGAGTGTAAACATTAGAAAGAGAGGACCCTGTAGCTCTGGGGCATTGGTTAGTCCCAGCAGGATGAATTCTTTTACCTCTGTGTTATTCTTCATGGAACTGGTCTGCATATCACAAGATGTTCTATGGCAATGAAAGGAACACAATGTTGAACGAAACTAGTTGCACAGAAATGGAACTGTACAAGCATTATTTTATTAGAGCAATAATTTGTTCTTCAATATTCTCCGTATCTGAAGCATGTCATGGCAACCCAATTTAGTGACAACTCTCTCTAGAGTAATAAGCTTTTGGATAAATAAGCTTTTATGTATCATCTTCCCAACTTCTAGATTATGTATAGTGTGTATAACCATATGTATATGATTTTGTATATGGGTAAACTGAGTTGCAGGAAAGGCTAACAAGTTGTCCAATTTCACATGCCTGGAATGAATCCATATCCTATATCATACCTTTTAAGTATAACTTGCCAGGTGCTCTATATGTATATATTCATTTAACTCTCTCATCAGTCCTATTAGATTGATTAGCTATTCCTCCCCTATAGATATCTAATAATTTAGTAACTGAGAGAGCAAGTAATTTATTTAAGTTTAAGTAGGTATTAATGAACAAAGCCAAGCTTTAGACACAATCAAAAGTGTTCCCAACATAAGTGTTGTTAATTATTAATTGACTCTAATTTTGTTCAATTTACACTTACCTGTCTCTATTGTATTGAACTTAATGCATGGAGTAGCATAGTTAAACATAATTTAGAAATAAATGCATAGTAGATACAGAGGGCTAAATGCAGCATGAGAGCCATGTGCAATCAATAAAACCAATTCTGAACAGAAGGTATAGCATTGGATGTAAAGGTTTGGTCTCTGAGAACCATTTGTATGCAGTCACATATCACCTCTACCATTTAAGGGAGACATTTGTCCTAACTTCTTTAAGTCTCTATATACCAGCAAAGTGAGTGTTGTTGGGACCTACTTCAAGAGATTATTATAAGAATTTAAATAAATAATGTATAAAAGGAATTAGTAAATACTAATGATGTTCTATGTTGGCTAATTGAATTTAAATTAATGAGGGTGCCAAGCACAGTCCTTAAGACTAATAACTATAATATTATCAGCTTAGAACAATGGTCTCTATGTTTGTTTAGGAAAGTCAGGTGGCAGATATAGGGGACTGGGTTTTTTTTTTCATTTATTTATTTTCAGCATAACAGTATCATTATTTTTTCACCACACCCAGTGCTCCATGCAATCCGTGCCCTCTATAATACCCACCACCTGGTACCTGACCTCCCACCCCCCGCCACTTCAAACCCCTCAGATTGTTTTTCAGAGTCCATAGTCTCTCATGATTCACCTCCCCTTCCAATTTACCCCAACCCCTTCTCTCTAGGGGACTGGGTTTTAAGTCTGTTGGTCTTAACCTTTGATTTGCCTTTTTGTATATGCTGTCCATGCAGATTTTTTTTTTTTTACCTTATTTTTCACTCTGTGCTCATGGTTGTGTCAATCATTTTGTATGAGAATCCAGAAATCTTCAAAATTTCCTTTTCTTAACTTCTTTCTTGAGATCCATGTTTTACCTTACCCCTCTATC
This sequence comes from Mustela erminea, assembly GCF_009829155.1. Classification (NCBI taxonomy): domain Eukaryota; kingdom Metazoa; phylum Chordata; class Mammalia; order Carnivora; family Mustelidae; genus Mustela; species Mustela erminea. The sequence continues at coordinate 101,945,703 of NC_045622.1, read as the reverse complement.
TGAGACTCATTCTTATTGTCATTTTTATTAACACTGAGCTGGATCACAGATGTTGAGGGGTGAAAATTCATGGCATGGTGGTTGATACTAATCTGCAGATCTATTCATGAGAAAAATCACAAATCTTTATATTTTTAATTGAAGCTTTGTGAAAGACATGTATTCTTTGGTAACTGCTATTCTTTACCATCTCCCTCCTGGGTCCTAAACACATTCTTTTTCATGTCTTCATCTTAAAGTTTTTATGTTTGTCAACACCTCATTTACATAATATTTTATTATGATATCACATATATATCATTTTCTGTGTTCTATGATGACTATTAGCTCTCCTGAGGTTAGCAACAGCTTAAAATTCCTGCTTATGTGTAGCTGGTCTCATAGACCCAGAGACAAATAATATGGATAATAGATGATACTGATAGGGACGCCTGGGTGGCTCAGTTGGTTGGACGACTGCCTTCGGCTCAGGTCATGATCCTGGAGTCCCAGGATCGAGTCCCACATCGGGCTCCCAGCTCCATGGGGAGTCTGCTTCTCCCTTTGACCTTTTCCTCGCTCATGTTCTCTCTCACTGTCTCTCTCTCAAATAAATAAATAAAATCTTAAAAAAAATAGATGATACTGATAGATGATACTGATGATGATGATAATGATCATGTTCATGATGATAAATAGAGCAGAATAGGAAGAGACATAAATTGGGTATGTACACACACGGGCGTACACACACACACACATACAAATAGCCTTATTTACTGCTAAGAAAATGAGGAGTTGAGAAGTTATGTGTCTTCTTAAAATTCTACACCTGGTATGAGATAGTTAAGATATAGATAGATAGATCTATATCTTAGATATAACTGTCCAACTGATCCTAATTCCTGTAGCTTTAATCACTGTATTGTCAGATTTTCTAGATGAACAGGTAATAATGGAGTAGCAAGCTTTACTACAAAGCTGTGATCACCAAGACAGCATGGTTGTAGGTAAATAATAGTGAAAAATATGGAAGGGTCTTAGTAGCTTCCTGATCATCTTTCTGGAAAGGAAGAAAGTGTCATTTCACCGTGTTTGATTAGCTATCCCCTCAGTGACAAAACACACAGTAAATAGGACTTATTTAACACCTACCCAATCAGAGTACTGTCTATCACAGGGTTTTCTTAACCTCTTAAGAAAGGCAACGTGGAATTGCAGAAATATTCCTCTGCACTTTCTTGATTACAGTGTTTTTTCCTGACTCCTGTACTTATGCCAATATTCAGAAATAGTGTTCAAACAACCAGATAGGAGCTCAAAAACTCACAGAAGATGTAGACACCCTAATGCTTCTGCATCAATTACAGTTTTCACTGCAAGTGTAGACTGAATCTAGAAACTCACCTTGCTCTTGAAAAGAAAGGAAAGACAGCGCTGAATTGTGAGTCTGCAATCAGCAATTCAGCCCTGGAAGAATGTAATGTCAGAGAAATTCTGTCTCATGTTCTGGTCAAGACATTCTGAGTTCCCTGAAGCATGAAGATACGGAGAAAGGATAATTAATATAGGGCTTCCTAAGAAACCTGTATTTAAGTAGTGCATCTACCACGGATTTTTTTGAAGTAATCAGAATATGATTTACCTCCTACTGATCTCAATTTCCTTATTTATGATAAGGATATAATAAAATTATCTGTACCACAGACTTTCTAGAATTGTATTTGCGACAAGCAAATAAGAGCAGATGTAAGCCCTTAGTAGGGGCTTAACTTTTCAACATGAGTGAGTTTAATTTTTATTTCAGGATGTCTTCCCTGCCTGTCATTGACGACTCACTGCAAATACCCAGTTTGGACAGAAGCTGGTGTCGACAAGGTTAGCTTTTAGTTCAATAAATGATGAACAAAATGAGCTCTGCTCAATGTCTGTTTCTTTTAAATAATGTCATACAGAATCACGATGGGATTTCAGCACCTAATGAACAAGAACAAGGAGAAAATTGTACAGGAATGGAATTCTCTGGGGAAACTGAACCCCCATGAGGGCAATTACTTCCTTTCATTGTACTTACATATAGAAGAAACAATTAAGCTGTGTGTAGAGACATAATTTGTTATGTTGTGTAGCACATACATATATTTGCACTCTAGTTCTCATTTCTCTCCCCTCTCCCACTTAAAAAATTAACATGACTTTTCCATACATTGAGTAATTTTGATTAATCATTTAAAATTATTTTTATTTTTGATATTTGAAATGTATTTCTTTTTTTTAAATTTCTTTTTTATTTTCAGCATAACAGTATTCATTATTTTTGCACCACACCCAGTGCTCCATGCAATCCGTGCCCTCTATAATACCCACCACCTGGTTTCCCCAACCTCCCACCCCCCCACCCCCCCACCCCCACCACTTCAAACTTATTTCTTTTTATTGAAGTATAGTTAAGCACCACACCCAGTGCTCCATGCAATCCGTGCCCTCTATAATACCCACCACCTGGTTTCCCCAACCTCCCACCCCCCCACCCCCCCACCCCCACCACTTCAAACGTATTTCTTTTTATTGAAGTATAGTTAACACACTATGTTAGTTTCATGTGTACAACATAATGATTTGACAACTCTCTTCATTATGCTATGTTCACCACATGTGTAGTCATCATGTATCACCATACAAATCTTGTAACACCATCAACATACTCCCTCTGATAAACATTTTATCCCCATTTCTGGAAATTAGTTTTGGTTTTTATCTACCACATTTTTATTATGTTTTTCTCCTTTCTATTTTCTCTGGTGCTATAGCTAAATGTTACAAATTTTAAGAAATTGATAAATAATATCCATGTTATCTGTTCTTGAGTTTACAAGGAGTCCATAAATATGACACCTGTGAGAGACAGAGATTAAATTCTGCCTTAATTCTGAGAAGTCAATTGGAAAGTTTGGTTTAGATCTGTAGGTTGATGGGCTGCTCTCCTCCAGTTTCCCCTTTTGAAACCAGTGCTAATGGTACTCTTCCCACATGCCCTGGTGTTCATTACCCCCTGTATTATTGTTATTATTAAGAAAAAATGAATCTGTACCTTTTAGACTGAGGACTTATTGTACTGTAATAATATGCTTAGACTTTGTGTGGGGCATTGAATTTAGCTTGTGACAGACATAATCATGAGTCAGAAAAAGTAAAACAAAAAACCCTAGATTCCTCATGTTGCAGGGGTAACAACCCTGAGTCTTGCTTTAGACATTTTCTACTTACTGTTGAGACCATGTGTTGGCTTCCTTCCCTTCTTTATCTCACCTCCCTATTGTCCTATGAGTGCTGTGGTCAAACTCACAAATGAAGTACTTGAACTCAAATCATTGACTCTGGAGGACTGCTTCTGGTGAACCTCATCTAATATGTACCTCAAGATTGTAGGTGTCTCCTTTCCATAGGCAGGGCAGTTCCTGTTCCATTATCTTTACTACACAAAGAAAGGTGAACAGAATGACAGAAGACACCCTTGCTGCAGACAAGCAAAATCAAAAGAGAACGAGAAAAGTAGAAGAACAAAAAATGCTCCCTTCCTTCTTCTAAGTTCCCCAATCTGATACAATGCATTTTGTTGAAACACTTTCACTCTGGTTCTGGAACTGTGAGTGGAAATTAACTTTCAATTTTTGTATAACTGATAAAATCTTGATTTGTCATCTCACTCAAGTGGTAGTTTACCTGGATATAGAAATATGGAATGATAATTATTTTCCCTCAGCTTTTTGAAGACATGTATCTATTGCCTGCTGACTTCTATTCCTTTCCTCTGTTGAGAAGTCAGATGCAGGTCTGTTGACTATGTGTATTTATGCTCTGGCAGTGTAAAAGTTTGTTCTTTCCTTGTTTTTCTGCTTGTATAACAATAACTTGTATAACAATATGGTCCTATACAAAAAAAAAAAAATTCAACGTGTTTCTCAGAAATTAGGGTGATTCCTCAATAGGAGGTTGGAATTTCTTTGGGTGAAAATTTGGAACTATTTTCTGTTTTATAATTTGTTCCTTTTTGTTCTATTTCTTTATGGATTTCATACAAAAGCATGTTGCAGTTTCTTAATCCATTTCTTTTCTTTCCTATTTCTTTACTCTATAAGCTGTATTTTGTATACTTTTTCAAGTTTTAAAAATTCCAGTTAGTTAAGTACAGTGTTATATTAGTTTTCTGGCATACAGTTTAGTAATTCAACACATACATTATGCAGTGCTATCACAATGAGTACCCATCTCCATCACCTATTTCACCAATCCCCCCACCTCCCTTCCTTTTGGTAACCATCAGTCTGTTCTCTACAGTTAAGAGTCTGTTTCAAGAAACAGTTTGCCTTTCTCTTTCTCTCTTTTTTCCCTTTGACCATTTGTTTTCTTTCTTAAATTCCACATATAAGTGAAATCAGATGGTATTTGTCTTTCTCTGACTGACTTATTTTAACTTAGCATAATATTCTCTCATTGACTGATGAATGGATAATGGAGAAGTGGTATATATACACAACGGACTATTACTCAGCCATAAGAAAGAATGAAGTCTTGCCATTTGCAATGACATAGATGGAGCTAGAGAGTATTATAGTTTGAATATTTTTCGTTCTACTTTGATATGGTAACTCTGGATTCAATTTTGTCTCATCTAACATTTTTCCAGTCCATTAACTCCAATCCATTATCTGATAAGATTCCTTAGATCACATATATTATTTTTATTCTATTTTATTCTAAAATATATTTTATTTATATTCTTCTATTTTATCATTTTTCTATTTTTATATTTTATATACTCTTTTAAGTGCAGTTTTAAGTTCACAGAAAAATTAAGAGGATGATACAGTGAGTTCCTATATAACTCCAGACCCACACATGTATAGTTGAGGACATTATCAATCTCCCCCCTCCCCAGAGTAGTGCATTTACAATTGATACACCTATACCGATATATCATAATAAGCCAAAGTCCATAGATTACTTTAGGTTCTCTCAGTGTTGTACATTCTGTGAATTTGTAAAAATGTATAATGAATTGTAGCCATCATTTTAGTATCATACGGAGTGTTTTCACTGCCCTAAACATCCTCTGTCCTCCACCTATTATATCTCTCCTCCCCTAACCCCAACTGTCTTCTGGATATCTTCTTTGGTTAGGTGTCTGTTAGAGTCTTTGCTATCTTTCTTTTTTTTAATTGACTTATTTGTTTACTCATTGTTGGATTTTTAGAGTTCTTTGTATATGTAACTTTTTTTAAATCAAATTTGTTTTTTGCAAATATCTTATTTTTTGCAAATATCCCAGTCTGTTGGTTGTCTTCTCATTCTCTTGAAGATATCTTTCATAAAGTAGATGTTTTTAATTTTAATGAAGTCCAGTTAATCAACTGTTTTATTCATGCAGTGTGCCTTTGGTGTCATATCTAAAAAAGTCATTGCCAAACCCAAGGTCATCTACGCTTTTTTCTATGTTACCTTTTAGGAGTTTTGTAATTTTGTATTTTGACATTCTGGTCTCTGATACATTTTGAGTTAATTTTTGTGTAAGTCTTGTGTGTAGATTCATGTTTTTTACATGAGGATATCCAGTTATTCCAACATCATTTGTTGAAAAGATTATTATCTTTGCTCCATTGAATTGCCCTTGCTCCTTTATCAAAAATCAGTTGAGTATATTATGTAAGTCTATTTCTGGGCTATTTTGTTTCATTGGTCTATTCTTTTCTCAATACCTCACTTTCTTTTTTCCCCCTTAATAATAAGTGTATTCTTTAATCCCCATCAGCTATTTCGCCACCTTCCCCACCTCACCTCTGGTAATCATCAGTTTATTTTCTATAGTTAAGAGTCTGTTTCTTGGTTTCTCTCTCTCTCTCTCACCTTTTTTTCCTTTGCTCATTTGTTTTGTTTCTTAAATTCCACATAGGAGTGAGATCATATGGTATTTGTCTTTCTCTGACTGAGTTATATCACTTAGCATTATACTCTCTAGGTCATTCCATATTGCTGTGAATGATGAGATTTAATTGTGTTCTATGGCTGAGATATATATATATATATATATATATATATATATATATATAATTTCACATATATATATAATTTCATTTGAGACTGTAAAGAGTCTATAGATAATGTTGGGAGAAATGATATCTTGGCAATATTGAGTCTTCTTATCCATGAGAATGGAATATCTTTCCATTTATTTAGTTCTTTGGTTTCATTCATCAAAATCAGGATTTCATAGTTTTCTTCATTAGATCATGCATATATTTTCTCATATTTATAACTAAGTATATCATTTTTGGAAGCTAAAATAAAAGGTTTTGTGCTTTTAATTTCAACTTTGACTTCTTCATTACCAATATATAGGAAGGTGATGGAATTTTATATATTAAAATTTATATATTAATATTTATATATTAACCTTGCAGGGTACAGTCTTGCTATCATCAATTAGGCCAAAAAGAATTTTTTTTGGTCTATTCTTTCAGATTTTCTACATAGACAATCATGTCACCTGTGAACAAAGACAGTTTTTATTTCTTCATTCCCAAAGTCTCCATATTGTGTGATTCCATTCATATAACATACAATCAGGGGGAATTAAAAAGCTCAGTGATTTCCAAGGGTTGGAGAAGCAGGAGTAGTTGTTTACAAAAGGAATGGAAATGGAAATGTTATGATGATAACATATTCTCTGTGGTACTGTGCTGATGAATACATGACTCTGAATTTGTTAAAACCCATAGAGCTATACATAGGAAAGAGTAAAATTTAATATATATAAATTGAAAAAATCAACCAGGAGCACAGGAGAATCCCAGGAGTGAACAAAGGCTCTGAAAAAAAAAATGTGAATGTACTACAATAACTTAATCTCCCTGAAGGGAGACAGGGAAAAAAATGAGCTAACCTAAGTAATGCTGGAAAACAGTGTGTTAATTAGAAAGAGACTATGGACTCTGAAAAACAATCTGAGGGGTTTGAAGTGGCGGGGGTATGGGAGGTTGGGGTACCATGTGGTGGGTATTATAGAGGGCACGGATTGCATGGAGCACTGGGTGTGGTGCAAAAATAATGAATACTGTTATGCTGAAAATAAATAAGTTTAATTTAAAAAAAAGAAAGTGCTTGGCTAAAATAAAAGAAACTATTTTAAAATGTTGTACTTCAGTTGCTAAAGCACATGTGTAGTTAGTATAGTACATGTTTCTCTTGGGGGTAAGAATTAACAATTATGGAACTGCTCTACTTGTAAACTGGTCACACAATTAAATTAATGAATGGAATTGTTGAGACCCAAGTTTCTCACTGTCACAAATGGAAATTACAGATAAGAAAGGGGGAACTTGGAATGAAGTAGATTAGAGTCAGAGACATCAGTATGCACTAACGTTTAGTTTAATATAGATACAATGGATAGGCAGAGAAACTAATATAATTATGAATGTATACAAACCACATAGCTATATACTTCTTGCTTCTGTCAACAAGAAGACCTAGAAGAAATGAAACTCCAGTATCAGCAAGCACACTCAGCATCTAATTCTTGACTTATTTATTTATTTAAGAGAGTGTGAGCAGTGGTAGGGTTAGAGGGAGAGAGAGAATCTCAAGCAGAGTCCGGGCCCAGTGTGAAGACTGATACAGGGCTGAATCCCACGACCCTGAGATCATGACCTGAGCTGAAATCAAGAGTCACTGCTTACTAAACTGAGCCATGTAGGTGCCATTCTAAGTCTTAGCTTAATACCATTCTCTAGTAAATAATTTAGAGGTCTTAGGAGAAATAGTTGATTCTGTGATGGGAGTAGAGAAAATAGAAGATGAGACCCAAGCATCATATAGTACGTAAAGAAAGGAAGAACTGAAAATAAATAAAAAATAAATTAAAAAAAACCTGAGGGTTGCTCGCGGGAGGGGGTTTGGGAGAAGGGGGGTGGGGTTATGGACATTGGGGAGGGTATGTGCTATGGTGAATGCTGTGAAGTGTGTAAACCTGGCGATTCACAGACTGTACCCCTGGGGATAAAAATATATGTTTATAAAAAGTAAAAAATTTAAAAAAATTAAAAAAGCAAAAAAAAAAGAAAAAAATACGTGGAAGAATGAACCAATGCCAAAGGGACACAAGAGTCAACTGAAAGAGCTTCAGATGGTGAAAGTGAAATAATTTGAGCAAAAATAAATAACCCAGTATTGGTTGTCACCCAAAATACAAAACAAATAAATGAGAATACATAATATATAATAATATATTTATTATTAATAATAATATTAATATTATTATTAATAAATGAGAACAATAAATAATGATTGAGTGAATAAATAATTGAGGGGGAAGAGACAAATATTTTTGACAGAGGAACTCCAAATAAGTTATTTAAATATTGTCTTTTCCAGAATGTGGAGCATAGTTCCATAACACCTGGAGTGTGGACTTGATTTTTTTTTTTAATTTTTTATTTTTTATAAACATATGTTTTATACCTCTTTCTTTCTGTCTTTCTGTCTTTCTTTTTCTTTTTCTCTTTCTTCCTTCCTTCCTGGCTTGCTTGCTTGCTTTTTAAAATTTTTTAAAGATTTTATTCATTTATTTGACAGAGACAGAGATCACAAGTAGATAGAGCTGCAGGCAGAGAGAGAGGGGGAAGCAGGCTCTCTGCTCAGCAGAGACCCCAATGTGGGGCTCAATCCCAGCACCCTGAGACCATGAACTGAGCCAAAGGCAGAGTCTCAACCCACTGAGCCACCCAGGAACCCACTTCTTCTTCTTTTTCTTTTACTTTTTTTTTTTTAACCTAAATTCAATTAGCCAACATATATTACATCGTTAGTTTTTGATGTAGTGTTCAATGATTCATTAGTTGCAAATACATTCAGTGCTCATCAGATCATGTGCCCTCCTTAATGCTCATCATGCCGTTACCCCATCCCGTTCCTTTCTGCAACCTTCAGTTTGTTTCCCGGCATTAAGAGTCTCTCACAGTTTGTCTTCCTCTCCAATTTCTCTCCATTCAGGATTTTGTGACTTCTTTCTTAAAAATAGACTTTAGAAAAGGGGGAGAAATATAACTCTACCAGGGAGACACCTTGCAAACGCCACATAGGACATGTGATCAAGGTTAATGTTATCAGGTACAATTCATGCTGGTATTGTTATTATGTGAACAGAACAATTCACCTTAGTGGTAGTACCCTCTGAAAACTGTAATTCCAATCTCATTATGAGAAAAGATCATACCGAAGAACATTCTATGAGACATGTGAACAGAACTCCTCAAAGCTGTCAAGGTCATTATAAATAGGCACAGACAGAGAACTTGTCACAGACCAAGAGAGTAAAGAAGTATGACAACTAAATACAAGAAGAGGAAAAGGATATTATTAGTGAATTCTGAATAAAGAAGTTTAGAAAATAATAGGTGCCAATCTTTGTTTCCTAATTTTACAGATGTCCCAGCTAATATAAGATTACATTGTAGGGGAAACCAAGCAAGAGTTATATTAGTTGTCCATGGTTGCTGTTACAAATGAACAGAAACTTGGAAGCTTAAGCAAGACGTATTCAATCTTTCATATATTCTTTCATTCACTCACTCATTCATTCATTCATTCATTCAGAAACCAGAAGTCCAAAAACAGTTTTCCTGGACAGAAGTCAGTGTGTCAGAAGAACCATCCTCCCTCCATAGGATCTAAGGAGAAATACATTTCTTGCATCACAATCTTCTGGTGGCTGCTATCATCCATGATTTGTAGTCACATCACTTCAATCTGTTTTCAAAGTCACACTGTCTACTCTTTTTTTTACCTGTGGTCACATCTCTTGGACCTCCTCTTAAAAATATACATAGGATTTTGGGCGCCTGGGTGGCTCAGTGGGTAAAGCCTCTGCCTTTGGCTCAGGTCATGATCTCACGGTCCTGGGATCAAGTCCTGCATTGGGCCCTATGCACAGTGAGGAGCCTGCTTCCCCCTCTCTCTCTGCCTGGCTCTCTGCCTATTTGTGATCTCTCTGTGTGTCAAATAAATAAATAAATTCTTTAAAACAAAAGTAGTATGAGAATCGGTAATAATATCTGAAGAAATTAAAAAATACTTTTAGTCTTCTTCCATCTTCTCATACTCTGGCTGTTTTTTTTTACCTTTTGAAAAGTGTAATATGAGCATGTTAATTCTATGTAATGACTCAGTTAAAACAGAAATATTAATTCACTTAAGATGCTATATGTATGCATCTCCTAATAAAATGAACTCCCCAAAATCAGATCCTTTCATTGAGTAGTATATTATTTTCATTCTGAAGTGAAAAAAGTTAGGACTTTTAGAATTCAACTAAAGAGGTGAAAAATATTGAACATAGATTTCTATTTTAATACATGAATTAAATATTTAAATTATTATTATTATTAAAAACTAACAACATTCCATTTAATTCTGGGAAATTTCCTACTCCAGTGTGTACATATCCTCATGGGCACATGCATGCACTTCTGTTCATGGTCTCATCTGTGTCCTTATTTTATGCGTCTTTGCATTGATGTGGCAGAAAAAAATGCATGTAGAAAAGGGAATAAAACCCATATCCTGAATAAACTTTTTGATAATTAAGCCTCAAGACATCTTAGCCATTCTTGTTCAGGGTTATATTTCCAAACATAATTGCTTTTTTTTTTTTCAGGAAAAGAGACTTTTGAATAAGTTAGGATTACCACATCGGAAGCTTAATTTCACTATGTTTTTATTGTAACTAGATTAGTGTACATTGTATAATGTTAAAATCACAATCCTAGAGATAATTTTGACTCTAAGACAGTCCTCATGAATGCATTCTTGACCTCCTTGTTCCTCATGCTGTAGACCACAGGGTTCAGCATGGGAATGACCATTGTGTAGAACACAGATGCCATTTTGTCTGTGTCCATGGAATGGCTGGAGCTGGGCTGTACGTACATGAAGATGACTGTCCCATAGAAGATGGCCACAGCAGTGAGGTGGGAGGCACAGGTAGATATAGCCTTCTGATATCCTGAAGATGAGTGCATCTTCAGGATGGTGATAAATATGAATGTATAGGATACAAAGATAACCAGGAGAGCAAAAATGATGTTGAAAGTGGATGCATAAACAAGAGCCAGCTCACTGACATGTCTATCAGAACAAGAAAGAACCATGACTGCGGGGATATCACAGAAAAAGTGATGGATTACATTGTTCATACAGAAAGAGAGACTAAGTGTGTCTCCAATTTGAATAGAGGCATTCAGGAAACCACAGACATAGCAGCCTATGGCCAAATGAGCACACACACCTGCCGTCATGGTGGTAGTGTAATGGAGGGGTTTGCACACTGCTGCATAGCGGTCATAGGCCATTGAGGCCAAGAGATAATTTTCCACAGTGGCGAAGGCTGCAAAAAAGAACATCTGGGCAGCACAGGCATTGTAGGAGATGACCTGGTCTCCTATAAGTAATCCAACCATAACAGTGGGAATGATGGCTGTAGAGTAACAAAGGTCCACCAGAGACAGATTACTGAGGAAAAAATACATGGGCATGTGGAGACAGGAGTCCAACAGAATCAACATGGTAATCCCCAAATTCCCAACCAGAGTGATGAAATAGATGAAGGTGAACATTAAGAAGAGGGAAGCTGCAGTTTTGGGTTATTGGTTAGTCCCAGCAGAATGAACTGTGTCACTTCTGTCTTGTTATCCATCAATGTTGAGAACCACTAATGCTCTGTGGCTACAAGAAGAAATAAATGGGTGATAAAAAAAACTTACAGTGGAAAGTGTACATATAGTATTTTGAGATCCTCCAAATAAAACATTAGCTTGACAACAAAAGTTAATGCACTAATTACATGTAGATTTACAAACTGTAAATAGAGACCTTCTTCTCAATTCTAAAATCTTATAGATTTGTAAACTGAAATGTAGAAAATTAATTAACTTGATCAAGATGACTTGTCCAGAACGAATACAGTTCACTTTTCCCAAGCCTGGTAAAAGCAGATACTTGCATGTTGCTGACTTGCCAGGAATTGCCATAGACACTATAGGTGTACAGACAGTCCCCAACTTACGGTGATTTGACTGAATGATTTTTCAACTCGACAATGGTTCAAAAGTGATACACATACAGTAGAAGCCATACCTCAAATTTTGAATTTAGATCTTTTTCTATGCTAGCAATAACCAATATAATTTTCTCTTTTGATGCTGAGCAGGGGTCACAGCTCCTGAGTCACAGCAGAGTCACAGCTCCAGGTCAGCCAGGGTCATGAGGGTCAACAACTGATACCTTTACAACCATCCTGTAACAGCTCAGCCATACTCTGTCACTTTCAGTACTGTATTCAACAAATTCCTGAGATAGTCAATGCGTCATTATCAAATAGGCTTCTGTGAGATGATTTTTTTCCCAACTGTATACTAATGTTAAGAGCTGGAAACATGGTTATGGTAAGAGAGGCTAAAATATGATGTTCAGTAGGTCAGATGTAGTAAATGAATTTTCATCTTATGATATTTCAATGTTCAATGGGTTTCTAGGGACATAACCCCATTGTAAGTACAAGAAGATCTGTACATTCATCACATCCTTTCAAGAACATTATGAGTTTGATTTGTTATTATGTTCATTTAAATTATGATGCACAGAGCGGTGCCTGGCTGGCTCAGTCAGTAGAACCTGCAACCCTAGCTCTTGGGATTGTGAGTTCTAGTCCCACACTGGGTGTAGAGATTACTTAAAACCTTTTTTTTTTTTAAAAGATTCTATTTATTTATTTGACAGACAGAGATCACAAGTAGGCAGAGCAGCAGGCAGAGAGAGAGAGGGAGGCAGTCTCCCCATTGAGCAGAAAGCCCAATGTGGGGCTCAATCCCAGGACCCATAGATCATGACCTGAGCCGAAGGCAGAGCTTTAACCCACTGAGCCACCCAGGCACCCCTTAAAACCTTTAACAAAAAAAGCTGGAAGGGAAATTATTCAACAGAGGTTGAATAATTTTTTATATTTCAAGTGAGTATTAATTGGGAAGCTATGCTCAAGGTCAAGCCAACCTTTGAGCCCACACTGAGTTGTTCCTATGGTGATAGTTTAAACTGTATTTGAATCAAATTGAATTAAACTGTGCACAATCATTCATTGTCTCCATTGGTGCAAATTCATTGTTTGAGGTTTTCCAGTGACGTATCCAAGAGATACATGCATAGTAGATATGGTGGGATAGTGGAGCAATAGGGGCAGGACAGCCAACAGAACAATCTGTGGGGAAGACACAGAATAGGGTGTAGAGCTTATGTTCCAGGATGAGGTGCATAAAAGCCCTACTACCATTAAATAACGAGGAGCCATGAGTCTTAAGCCATGTATCTGAACCTCCTATTTCCATCTGCAGAAAAAAAATAAGACAGTAACAAGACCTGTGATACAGCAGTATATAGCAATATAGTTATGAGAATTAAATAAGGTAATGCTTTAAAACAATAAATCTGGGTGATTAGCACAGTCTAATGAACTGTAATATTATTGTTAGGATGGAATGATTATCTTTACATTGCTCTGGGAAAAATGTGTGGCACCCTCTAGAGCTTCAGGTGTGTGCGTGTGATGTATGAAAGCTTGAAGAGTCTCTTCAATTTGCCTTTCTCACACACAAGGGCCTCAGAAGTTTTCTGTGATCTCCAGGATTTCTCCGTCTGTTTTCACTTCACCCATGCAGTCGGCTGTCCCAACAGGTCCATGCAAGCCCTCTTTTGCTTAAAACCTTCCTTGAAATCTATACATTAGTTTGGACAATAGTCCTCCCATGGCTAACTCATTCTTTCTTTCATGACTGCCATCTCACAGCAGAATCAGAGATCAAGGGCTCTTTTCCTGTCTTTGGCTGTTCTGTTCCTGTCTGTGGGCTTTCTTCAGCCTGCAGATCTGTTTTGGTGGCAAGTACCATGTAATAAAATATTTCATTTGAATCTGCTCTTCCATAGAATAGTACTATAAATCTGTTCCCTTGCATTTGAAGCATTGGAAGGGTATCCCTCTTCTGCTAACTACTAACATCTTCTTCCTAAACTTTGGAAAATTCCCGGCACAAGCCTGTCCCCTGATAACATTGTTTGCCAACCTTAACACATGTGTCCACTTGGAGCCTAGTCTATGTTCTACAAGGAATAAGGAAAGCTTATATGTCAATGTGTGTGTGTTTATGGTAGGTTATATTGTTATTCCTCCTTCACCACTGTAGAGCATGAGGATTTGAGAAGTTCTGTGATGCTCTAAAATTACACAGTTAGCCTGGGAAGGAGTCAAGATTCAAGAGTTAAATCCATGTTCAGTGTAATCAGAAGGCTCTGTTTTTAGCCAGTTACTGTCACCATGTGTGGATGTGCTGGTAACAATAAGCTTGAGACTGTCGGGGAAAGTTTAAATTGCCATTTGGATCTTGTTAAACTATGTTAGAAATTTTGTAGTTAAAGGTTATTTCACCTTTTCAGTTTTTTGTTTGCTTGCTTATTTATGTCCAACGAGAGGCCAGCTTTTTGTGAACACAAGGAAATCACCTCTTGATTGTTTAGAGAATCATCTGTGGCCATTTTGTTCATATCTTTAGGAAAGTAGAACGATATTCCATGAGTATTAATAAACTCGCTTCTGATAGAAACTTTGACATTTATATCCCAGGCTAACCTCAGTATTTTGGAAAAACATTGAAAATATCTATTTCTGTCCTCAACGTCCTGAAGTCGACAGAGCTGTCTCACTGCTATTGCATTGATTACGCTTCTCATTAAAAATGTTTACACAATATGGATGTTCATCAGTCTGGTGGGAGAGCAGGAAGAGCCATTTCTAAGCAATGGGTCTGAATCAGAATCTCAGCTGCAGAATAACACTTAAATACTACTCTTAGATGTATTCATAAGGTCTCTAAGATAGGGGAAAATAGAAGAAAGAACATTAACAAGGTTCAATTTCTGTACCTACCATGCATTCCTTCTGTGTCCTTAGAGGGATCACTTACCTCCTCCTTATTTGTAAAATAAAGATGACAAGTTTACTTCTTCCATAATTCACAGACTTGTGTCTATAAATAAGAAGCAAGGGAGGGTCTGTAAAACATCTCCATAAGAAGTTATCACTTTTAAGTCAATGAATGTAATTTTTATCTTGGGGAGTTTCCCCCTGAATGCCCTTGGTAGTTCATAGCAAATCCTGGGATAAGGCCTCTGCGCCCTAGAAAATTAATAAATGATCACCAAACAGGTTCAGCATGTAGACTGGTGTCTCTACAATGGTGACATGTGGGATCATATTGGGATTTCAATGGCTAGTGCATGGGGATGTGGAGAGAATTATAGAGACACAGAGCTTGCTGGGAATTTTCCTTGGGAGAGCACTTCTAGTGCCTCATCCCACTTTCCCAGATGGAGGCAATTAAACTGCCTATGGGGGCCATGCTGGTTATTTCATTGAACACACATGTTTATGTATTACTTGTCATTTCTTCTAATTTTTGTCAGTTTATAATTAAGTATAATTTCTGTACATTAGTATCCACAATCCCAGTGGATAATTGTAAGATTTTGTCAAATTTATATCCAGTAAGCCCTGTCACCTAAGAAACTATGTGAACCTCTTCTGACAAACCCATTTTCCCACCCACTGACTGCCCCTGACAACCAATACCCTGTTTTGCCCAAATAAATTTGCCTTTCCAACAGTGTCCTTAAGTGTGATCCTATAATATGTACTCTGAGTCTATAATCTTTGATTTATCATTTAAGGCCTGTCTGTATTGTTTCCTGTTAGAGTGGAATATTTTTCCTACAGAATAGTATTTCAGTGTATGGTCGTTACCAATTTTTTATCCTATTCTCAATTGAAGAACATTTGTGTTGGTTCCAGCATTTGTTGATTACAAATAAAGCTGATCTAAACATTTGTAAAATGTTTATAAAAAAACATTTATAAAAATAAAGTTATTTGGTAGAATTCCCCCGGGAAGCCGTCTGGCCCTGGGCTTTTGTTTGTTTGGAGATTTTTAATGACTGTTTCAATCTCCTTACTGGTTATGGGTCTGTTCAGGCTTTCTATTTCTTCCTGGTTCAGTTGTGGTAGTTTATATGTTTCTAGGAATGCATCCATTTCTTCCAGATTGTCAAATTTATTGGCGTAGAGTTGCTCATAGTATGTTCTTATAATAGTTTGTATTTCTTTGGTGTTAGTTGTGATCTCTCCTCTTTCATTCATGATTTTATTTATTTGGGTCCTTTCTCTTTTCTTTTTGATAAGTCGGGCCAGGGGTTTATCAATTTTATTAATTCTTTCAAAGAACCAGCTCCTAGTTTCGTTGATTTGCTCTATTGTTTTTTTGGTTTCTATTTCATTGATTTCTGCTCTGATCTTTATGATTTCTCTTCTCCTGCTGGGCTTAGGGTTTCTTTCTTGTTCTTTCTCCAGCTCCTTTAGGTGTAGGGTTAGGTTGTGTACCTGAGACCTTTCTTGTTTCTTGAGAAAGGCTTGTACCGCTATATATTTTCCTCTCAGGACTGCCTTTGTTGTGTCCCACAGATTTTGAACCGTTGTATTTTCATTATCATTTGTTTCCATGATTTTTTTCAATTCTTCTTTAATTTCCCGGTTGACCCATTCATTCTTTAGAAGGATGCTGTTTAGTCTCCATGTATTTGGGTTCTTTCCAAACTTCCTTTTGTGGTTGAGTTCTAGCTTTAGAGCATTGTGGTCTGAAAATATGCAGGGAATGATCCCAATCTTTTGATACCGGTTGAGTCCTGATTTAGGACCGAGGATGTGATCTATTCTGGAGAATGTTCCATGTGCACTAGAGAAGAATGTGTATTCTGTTGCTTTGGGATGAAATGTTCTGAATATATCTGTGATGTCCATCTGGTCCAGTGTGTCGTTTAAGGCCTTTATTTCCTTGCTGATCTTTTGCTTGGATGATCTGTCCATTTCAGTGAGGGGAGTGTTAAAGTCCCCTACTATTATTGTATTATTGTTTATGTGTTTCTTTGATTTTGTTATTAATTGGTTTATATAGTTGGCTGCTCCCACATTGGGGGCATAGATATTTAAAATTGTTAGATATTCTTGTTGGACAGACCCTTTGAGTATGATATAGTGTCCTTCCTCATCTCTTATTATAGTCTTTGGCTTAAAATCTAATTGATCTGATATAAGGATTGCCACTCCTGCTTTCTTCTGATGTCCATTAGCATGGTAAATTCTTTCCCACCCCCTCACTTTAAATCTGGAGGTGTCTTCGGGCTTAAAATGAGTTTCTTGGAGGCAACATATAGATGGGTTTTGTTTTTTTATCCATTCTGATACCCTGTGTCTTTTGACAGGGGCATTTAGCCCATTAACATTCAGGGTAACTATTGAGAGATATGAATTTAGTGCCATTGTATTGCCTGTAAGGTGACTGTTACTATATATGGTCTCTGTTCCTTTCTTTTTTTTTTTTTTAATTAATTTTTTATTTTTTATAAACATATATTTTTATCCCCAGGGGTACAGGTCTGTGAATCACCAGGTTTACACACTTCACAGCACTCACCAAAGCACATACCCTCCCCAATGTCCATAATCCCACCCCCTTCTCCCAAACCCCCTCCCCCCCAGCAACCGTCAGTTTGTTTTGTGAGATTAAGAGTCACTTATGGTTTGTCTCCCTCCCAATCCCATCTTGTTTCATTGATTCTTCTCCTACCCACTTAAGCCCCCATGTTGCATCACCACTTCCTCATATCAGGGAGATCATATGATAGTTGTCTTTCTCTGCTTGACTTATTTCGCTAAGCATGATACGCTCTAGTTCCATCCATGTTGTCGCAAATGGCAAGATTTCATTTCTTTTGATGGCTGCATAGTATTCCATTGTGTATATATACCACATCTTCTTGATCCATTCATCTGTTGATGGACATCTAGGTTCTTTCCATAGTTTGGCTATTGTGGACATTGCTGCTATAAACATTCGGGTGCATGTTCCTTCCTGATCTACTACTTGTAGGCTCTCTCTTTGCTTAGAGGACCCCTTTCAATATTTCCTGTAGAGCTGGTTTGGTGTTTGCAAATTCTTTCAGTTTTTGTTTGTCCTGGAAGCTTTTAATCTCTCCTTCTATTTTCAATGATAGCCTGGCTGGATATAGTATTCTTGGCTGCATGTTTTTCTCGTTTAGTGCTCTGAAAATATCATGCCAGCTCTTTCTGGCCTGCCAGGTCTCTGTGGATAAGTCAGCTGCCAATCTAATATTTTTACCATTGTATGTTACTGACATCTTTTCTCGGGCTGCTTTCAGGATTTTCTCTTTGTCACTGAGACTTGTAAATTTTACTATTAGGTGACGGGGTGTGGGCCTATTCTTATTGATTTTGAGGGGCGTTCTCTGAACCTCCTGAATTTTGATGCTCGTTCCCTTTGCCATATTGGGGAAATTCTCCCCAATAATTCTCTCCAGTATACCTTCTGCTCCCCTCTCTCTTTCTTCTTCTTCTGGAATCCCAATTATTCTAATGTTGTTTCGTCTTATGGTGTCACTTATCTCTCGAATTCTCCCCTCGTGGTCCAGTAGCTGTTTGTCCCTCTTTTGCTCAGCTTCTTTATTCTCTGTCATTTGGTCTTCTATATCACTAATTCTTTCTTCTGCCTCATTTATCCTAGCAGTGAGAGCCTCCATTTTTGATTGCACCTCATTAATAGCTTTTTTGATTTCAACTTGGTTAGATTTTAGTTCTTTTATTTCTCCAGAAAGGGCTTTTATATCTCTCGAGAGGGATTCTCTAATATCTTCCATGCCTTTTTCGAGCCCAGCTAGAACCTTGAGAATTGTCATTCTGAACTCTAGATCTGACATATTACCAATGTCTGTATTGAATAGGTCCCTAGCCTTCGGTACTGCCTCTTGTTCTTTTTTTTGTGTTGCATTTTTCCGCCTTCTAATTTTTTCCAGATAAGAGTATATGAAGGAGCAAGTAAAATACTAAAAGGGTGGCAACTACCCCAGGAAAATATGCTTTAACCAAATTAGAAGAGATCCCAAATCGTGAGGGGGGATAAAGGGGATAAAAAGAGCTTCAAAAAGGAAGAAAGAAAAAAAAAAGAAAAAAGAAAAAAAAAAAGAAAAGAATTAAAAAAAAACAAATAAGAAAAATATAAAAAAGAAAATATATATATATTAGATAAACTGGTTAAAAAACGTTAAAAAAGAAAAAGGTAAAAGTTAAAAAAAAATTTTATCAGAAGGCGAGAAAAAAAACATAAAATGAAAAAGAAAACAATTAAATTAACTGCAAGACTAAAAAAAATTACAGGGAAAAAGCCATGAGTTCCGTGCTTGGCTTTCTCCCCCTCTGGAATTCTGCTGCTCTCCTTGGTATTGAAATCGCACTCCTTGGTAGGTGAACTTGGTCTCGGCTGGATTTCTTGATGATCTTCTGGGGGAGGGGCCTGTTGTAGTGATTCTCAAGTGTCTTTGCCCCAGGCGGAATTGCACCGCCCTTATCAGGGGCCCGGGTGAGTAATCTGCTCGGGTTTGCTTTCAGGAGCTTTTGTTCCCTGAGCGCTTTCCGTAGAGTTCCAGAGGACGGGAATACAAATGGCGGCCTCCTGGTCTCCGGCCCGGAGGAGCCGAGAGCCCAGGGCCCCACTCCTCAGTGCGCCCTCAGAGAACAGCGCCCAGTTACTCCCGTCTGCCTGACCTCCGGCCGCGCTCCGAGCTCACCGAGCCTGCGACCGGTTCAAGGTAACACCGAGCTGTGAGCTTACTGTCGGCTCTGTCTCTGTAGCCGGCTTTCCCATTCCAATACCCGCAAGCTCTGCGACACTCAGACAACCCTGGTCCTTCTGTGACCCTGCGGGACCTGAGGCCACGCTGAATCCGCGTGGGCTTCGCCCCGGTTTAGCCTCTGGAGCGATGTCCCTCAGCGGAACAGACTTTTAAAAGTCCTGATTTTGTGCGCGGTTGCTCCGCCGCTTGCCGGGAGCCGGCCCCTCCCCCCGGGGTCTATCTTCCCGTCGCTTTGGATTCACTTCTCCGCCGGTCCTACCTTTCAGAAAGTGGTTGTTTTTCTGTTTCCAGAATTGCTGTTCTTCTTCTCTTCGATCTGCCGATGGATTTTCAGGTGTTTGCAATCTTTAGATAAGCTATCTAGCTGATCTCCGGCTAGCTGAAGCAGTCTCAGCCTGCTACTTCTCCGCCATCTTGACTCCTCCCCGCTCAGGCTCTTGACACTTGCTGTTCCCTCTGAATGGAATCATCCCTTACTCCATTCAGGGTCTCCTTAAATGTTACCCTATCACAGAGACCTTCTCTGACCACCTTTAAAAAATAGTCAGTTTAAGAAACAAAACAATGAACATAAGGGAAGTGAAATAAAATAAAATAAGATAAAAACAGAAAGGGAGGCAAACATAAGAGACTCTTAACTCTAGGAAACAAACTGAGGGTTCCTGGAGTGGAGGTGGTTGGGGGATGGGATAACTGGGTGATGGGCATTAAGGAGAGCATTTGAAGTAATGATCACTGGATATTATATGCAACTGGTGAATCACCAAATTCTATCTCTGAAACTACTAATACAGTATATGTTAGTTAAATAAAATTTAAATACAAAATTTAAAAAAATAGTCACTTTCCTTCCCACATACACAAACTTCTCACCTGCATTAGTCCTTTTTTAAAATTTTTATTTATTTTTAAAATTTCTTTCCAGTGTTCCAAAATTCATTGTTTATTCTTTGTAGTCCTATTAAACACTCACCAGTTGTATATTTATTTGCGTGTTGCTTTGCTAACTATCTCTCTTAACTAGAATGCAACTCCATAAGAATGGTGAATTTATCTGTTTTATCATGTGATCACCAATACCTAAATGACTACGTGATTCATTGTAGATTCTTAATAAATAATTATAAACAATGAATAAATTAAGTTTGAGTCCAGTTGTACCATTTGTTAAGTCTTTGACTCTTTGATGATTGTAGTTTATTCCCTGAAGTAACGGTCTAGATATACTTCTAGAACATTTCCAGAGTTATAGCTTGTTTTCTGCTTTGCTGAAATATTTCAATATATGTTCTCACTCAGTGCCTGCACTCCTCACTTTTGGCTTGATTTCCTGGAAATCTCAACAGCTGGGTGATTTCAAATCATTTTATAATTTTTACTCAGAAGTAATAGCTTATAAAGTGCCAAGTAAACATCAGATAAATTCTATTTAGTAAATTGCAGAAATACATTAATATGAGATTATGTAAAAGTTTGCTGCCTGATTTAATTTGGAAAATTACTTTGTACACACTGATTATACACCTAACAGAAGTGATTCAAAATGTCCATGTAGAATCTAAGCCAGAAAATATCTGTCAGTAAATAAACATAACATGCTTTCAAAAATTCCAAAGCAATGCACAGTGCTTATGCATGTAATTTGTTCCTTAAGGAGCCCCATTCTATACTAAAACTACCTCTGGGAATGTGCACTCAGAGCTTCATTTTTTTGTCTCTGTCTAATTATAGGCTTCAACATCTCCCTATTTGTAAGATTTTGCTTGAATGTGCTAGGATGGTCATGCTACTTTTTAAAAAAAATTTATTTACTTTTTAAAATTTCTTTTCAGTGTTCCAGAATTCATTGTTTATGCATCACACCCAGTGTTCCATGCAATATGTGCCCTCCATAATACCCACCATGAGGCTCACCCAACTTCCCACACCAATCTCCTCCAAAACCCTCAGAATGTTTTTCAGAGCCCACAGTGTCTCATGGTTCGTACCACCCTCCAATTTCCCCCAACTCCCTTCTCCTCTCCATCTCCCCATGTCCTTCATGTTATTTCTTATGCTCCGCGAGTAAGTAAGAAACCATATGATAATTGACTCTCTCTGCTTGATTTATTTCACTCAGCATAATCTCTTCTAGTCCTGTCCATGTTGACTCAAAAGCTGGATATTCATCCTTTCTGATGGAGGCATAATACTCCATAGTATATATGGACCACATCTTCCTTATCCATTCATGCATTGAAGGGCATCTTGGTTCTTTCCACAGTTTGGCAACTATGGCCATTGCTGCTATGAACATTGGGGTACAGATGGCCCTTCTTTTCACTACATTTGTATGTTTGGGATAGTGCAATTGCAGGGTCATAGAGAAGCTCTATTTTTAATTTCTTAAGGAATCTCCACGCTGTTTTCCAAAGTGACTGCATCAACTTGCATTCCCACCAACAGTGTGAGAGGATTCCCCATTCTCCACATCCTCTCTAACACACGTTGTTTACTGTCTTGTTAATTTTGGCCATTCTAACTGGTGTAAGGTGGTATCTCAATGTGGTTTTGATAGAATCTCCCTGGTGGCTAGTGATGATGAACATTTTTCCATGTGTCTGTTCATGCTTTTTGTGGGACAGTGTAGTGTATCAAAAGACTCCCTTCTGTCTTTATAGGGATGTTTCTTTTATTGAAATTTAATTAATTTTATTTTTAAAGGATTTTATTTATTTATTTTAGGGAGAAAGAGAGAGCACAAGTGGGAGGGGCAGAGGGAGAGGGAGAGGGAATCTCAAGTAGACTCACACTGAGTGCAAGCCTGATGAGGGACTCAATCCCATGACCCTGGGATCACGACCTGAGATGGAACCAAGAGTTGGTTCACTGACTGTACCACTCAGATGCCCCTAATTATTTAGTTATTTAATTTTATAATTTTTTCAGAATTACAGAAAAATTTCAAAGCTAGTACAAAATATTCCCATATGACCCTGCCTAGGCTGAATAATAGCTAAATCACATATTTAGGGAAAAAAAAAGAAACACCAACAGGTGATGACAACTGTGCATGTCCATTCAATACATGTAGCTAGGTTCCCATTGGTAGTTTAATTGCTTCTTCTGTAATTAGGTGTGATGAGGAGCTGCAGATGCTCTCAAGGGACCATCCCCTGAGCCCCATCTCTCTCTATCTCACTCCAGATGCCCTATATTAGCCTCTGAAATAGCAACAACTGTCCACATGAGATCATTTTAGAAAGAATAGATTGCACACTGGGCTCTGTGATCATCATACATTCATCTGAATGTTAATAGTCATCATGGCTCTCGGGTTTCCTCCCTACCTGAGGAATTCCTTTGAGCCTGCTACCGTGGCCAAGGAATTCACCTCAAGATAAAAGTTGTATTGAGTGGCTTTAAAATGGCAACCCCCTACTGAGTTATTTTGTAGACTTTGCCTTATTTGCTATTTACATACAGAATTCTGTAAAATATGTGGAAGAAGTATTTTTACTATATTTATCTTACAAATAAGGAGAAGGTAAGTGACTCCTCCAAGGGCACAGTAGGAATTAATGGTAGATTTGGAACTTGAGCCCAGGTCCTTTGTGTGTTTTCATCCATCTTTTCCTGCCTTAGAGAACATGGATACTTCTGACCATACTTAAGATATAGCTTCTTTACATTATTTATGGGTTATTTCATGGATGAATTTCTCATTGCACACTCACTATTCAGGGTTGCCTGGTCCTTCTCTTCAAGGAGCAAGGTAAGCTACTATATTCTATATACACTGTTAGTGAAAAAACATAATTCATGACAAAAGAACTATACTTACTATCAGTTGTTTGAGCTGAGAAATAGATTTTTTAAAATTTCAATAATATTTATTGAACAGAACATATTGTCAGTCATAATAATTATATAATTTATATGTACTTTATATACATATAAATATTTAAAATATTTAAATACATATAAATATTTTAAATATTTACATAATGTTTATATACAGTTGACTCTTGAACAACATGGGTTTGAACAAGAAATAGATGTTTTGAACATTTTTTCAAAAACAGTAAGTTGAAGCTGGAGTGTAAGTGTCAAAACTTCCATTAGTAGGGGTTTTAGTGATACTTGTGAAGTATCCTGCTACTTCCCTATAAAAAACAAGATGGATAACACTCTGTTTGAGTACATAATAATTTTGTTTTGTTCCCTGTCAGTTCATCTCTCATTGGAGGTAAAAGAAAGGTGGGGGGCTGTCACCTTCACGAGGTGGGGATCCTGGTGATCGGAGGAGCCAAAGTGATGGGGGGACTACTGACTGATGATCAGTAGACCACTTTATTTCTTATAATCACTTCTTTTGTACTTCCAACAAAATCCAATTACAAACAGAATCTAGATGTATGTGCAGGGCATGGGCTACGTGTGAGATGTGATTTACGCTCAGGCAATCAAGTGAGACAAGTGAACTACGATAATCTCTTAGCTTTAAATGACAATATCTCTTAGCTCTAAATGACAAGAACAAGTTAAGGATTTTCCACACTTATCAGATCTATCTAAAGGATGACTGGAAAACACTTGTTTATTCTGGGTGTTGGCCCAGGAAGACTCTTGCCCTCCATCTCCGGGAGTTTTCTCACAGGATCTGACTGGACCCAGTCACATTGGCAAGGATCTGGGTCATGTTCCAGCAGGTGGCTAATGGTGAAGTGACTCCACTTTAAGCTACACAGGGAACTAAATGAATTAGCAAGATTGAACTGCAGTGTAAACTTTGTCCTATAATCTCATCCTTACTATCACTGATACCTTTATATATGCTATCTGTGAGGGGCCTAAAGGCACACAGATTCTGATTAAGTCAAAACTGAATTTCAAACTTGAATCATCTCCATATTAGTGACATAATTGTAAAATATCATATAACTTTTCAAATCCTTAATTCCTTTAATGGTAAAATAAAAATAATAATACTATTCATGGTATGCAAACACACACACACACACACACACACATTTATATGTAAGGCCATTCACATTAGACCAGGATCATTTTGAAGTACAAATTATTAATGAAATAATACACATGGTACTTATGCATTTCAGTTTTACTAGAATTTCTTTTTTGTTTGTTACTTATCTCCTTTATTTCTCATTGCTACAGGGTATCTCATAATTCCCAAATAACATTGATGGATAACAACACAGAAGGGACACAGTTCATCCTGCTGGGACTAACCAATGCCCCAGAGCTACAGATCCCCCTCTTTATTATGTTTACTCTCATTTACCTCATCAAAGTGATTGGAAACTTGGGGATGATGGTGTTGATTCTGTTGGACTCTCATCTCCACACTCCCATGTACTTCTTCCTCAGTAACCTGTCTCTGGTGGACTTTTGTTATTCTACAGCTGTCACTCCCAAGGTCATGGCTGGATTACTGATAGGAGACAAGATCATCTCCTACAATGCATGTGCTTCTCAGATGTTCTTTTTCGTAGCCTTTGCCACTGTGGAAAATTATCTTTTAGCCTCAATGGCCTATGACCGCTATGCAGCTGGGTGCAAACCCCTCCATTACACCACCATCAGGACAACAGGTGTGTGTGCTCATCTGGCCATAGGCTCCTACATCTGTGGTTTCCTAAATGCCTCCTTCCATGTTGGGGACATGTTCAGTCTGTCTTTATGTGATTCCAATCTGATCCATCACTTTTTCTGTGATGTTCCAGCAGTCATGGCTCTCTCTTGCTCTGAGAAACATGTTAGTGAGGTGGCTCTTGTTTTTATGTCAAGCTTTAATGCCCTTTTTGCTCTTCTGATTATATTGATTTCCTACCTATTCATATTTATAACCATCTTGAAGATGCAGTCAGCTCAAGGGCACCAAAAGGCTTTATCCACCTGTGCTTCCCACCTCACTACAGTGTCCATCTTTTATGGGACAGTCATTTTCATGTACTTACAGCCCAGCTCCAGCCATTCCATGGACACAGACAAAATGGCAGCTGTGTTTTATTCTATGGTCATCCCCATGCTGAACCCTGTAGTCTATAGCCTGAGGAACAAAGAGGTCAAGTGTGCATTCAAGAAGGTGTTGGAAAAAGCAAATTTTTCTATAGGATTGGCAATTTAACATTATTTAATAACTTTATTTAATGCATAATAACTTTATTTAATTCCACTCAGACTTTCCCGATGCAGTGAACTACTTTTTAAGTCCCATGCTGCATTTAAATTTCTGAAGTAACATCGTTACCTCTTCAAAACTTTATTGTCTGGTAAAAAAAAAATTCAGAAATATAATACCTGAATGAGGATGGCTAATTGGAAGCATCAGAACTTTGGGAACCCATTGTCAAATCTGACTAATAATATTTGATTTATTCACTTGTTACACTTACTTTTTCTCTGTCACATGTCAGTGCAAACATATATGCCCAAGCAAGCCCATGAACAAAGCACATGTATGTGGTCCATGTAGGCACATAGGCACTTGCAGTGAGAAATTTGTCAGAGGCAAATGGAGTCTGGCTAGTTTTTTACAAAAATAATTTAAGTAGTTAATTGAAATATTAAATATAAAGTTATATCTAATTATAAATATTTATTTCACTGAGAAATTGTTTTAAGATTCTGAATAGAAGTGCCATGTACCTTTAATGAGAGTATGTACTTTTTGTCACATTTTATTGAGTGATACAGATAAGATCGAAAGGAATTAATACTTCTGTCTTGACTGATTCATCGTGCAGAATCAACATGTTCACATTATAATTTTCAAAAAGATAAAGAATATGATAATTGACTCTCTCTGCTTGACTTATTTCACTCAGCATAATCTCTTCCAGTCCCGTCCATGTTGCTACAAAAGTTGGGAATTCGTCCTTTCTGATGGAGGCATAATACTCCATAGTGTATATGGAACACATCTTCCTTATCCATTCATCTCTTGAAGGGCATCTTGGTTCTTTCCATAGTTTGGCGACCGTGGCCATTGCTGCTATAAACATTGGGGTACAGATGGCCCTTCTTTTCACGACATCTGTATCTTTGGGGTAAATACCCAGGAGTGCAATGGCAGGGTCATAGGGAAGTTCTATTTTTAATTTCTTGAGGAATCTCCACACTGTTCTCCAAAGAGGCTGCACCAACCTGCATTCCCACCAACAGTGTAAGAGGGTTCCCCTTTCTCCACATCCTCTCCAACACATGTTGTTTCCTGTCTTGCTAATTTTGGCCATTCTAACTGGTGTAAGGTGATATCTCAATGTAGTTTTAATTTGAATCTCCCTGATGGCTAGTGATGATGAACATTTTTTCATGTGTCTGATAGCCATTTGTATGTCTTTATTGGAGAAGTGTCTGTCCATATCTTCTGCCCATTTTTTGATATGATTGACTGTTTTGTGTGTGTTGAGTTTGAGGAGTTCATTATAGATCCTGGATATCAACCTTTTGTCTGTACTGTCATTTGCAAATATCTTCTCCCATTCCGTGGGTTGCCTCTTTGTTATCATATGGTTTCACTTATTTGTGGAGCATAACAAAAAGCATGGAGGACATGGGGAGTTAGAGAGAAGGGGGTTGGGGTAAATTGGAAGGGGAGGTGAATCATGAGAGACTATGGACTCTGAAAAACAATCTGAGGGGTTTGAAGTGGTGGGGGGGTGTTGGGAGGTCAGGTACCAGGTGGTGGGTATTATAGAGGGCACGGATTGCATGGAGCACCGGGTGTGGTGAAAAAATAATGATACTGTTATGCTGAAAATAAATAAATTTTAAAAAAGGATAAAGAATAGAATCACCTAAATTCCATAGCTTATCTTAGGGTTCTTTCTTGGTGTTATATATTATGGCTTTGGACAAATATATAATGGATTGTATCCATCATTATAGTATCATACAGAGTATTTTCACTGCTCTAAAAATGACCTGTGGTCTGCCTAGTCACTCTTCTCTCCCCAAGTCCCTGGCAGTTACTGATCTTTTTGTGCCTCCATAGTTCTGTCTTTACCAGAATCTCATATAGTTGGAATCATACAGTACATAGGCTTTTCAGATTGGCTTCTGTCATGTAGTATGACACATTTAAAGTTCCTAAATATCTTTCCATGGCTTCATAGTGCATTTCTTTTTAGTGCTGAATAATGATGCCACAGTTTATTTATCCATTAAACTAATGAAGAACATCTTGTTTGCTTCCAGTTTTGGCAAGTAAGCATGAAGTTACTGTAACATGCATGTGCAAGTTTTCTTTTTAATTTAATTTTTATTTCAGCATAACAGTATTCCTTGTTTTTGCACCACACCCAGTGCTCCATGCAATCCGTGCCCTCTCTAATACCCACTACCTGGTTCCCCCAACCTCCCACCCCCCCACCACTTCAAACCCCTCAGATTGTTTTTCAGAGTTCATAGTCTCTCATGGTTCATGTGCAAGTTTTTGTGTGAACACAAGTTTTCAACTCATTTGGGTAAACACCAGTAATAAAGATTGCTGTATGATATGGAAAGAGTATGTTTAATTTTTTTTGTATGTTTAGTTTTCTAACAAACCTCTATACTGTCTTCCAAAGTGGCTCCCCCATTTTGTATTTTAGCCAGCAATGGATGAAAGTTCTTGTTGCCCCACCATCACTGATGTTGTCAGTGTTCTGGATTTGGGCCATTTTTAATAGGTGTATAGTAAAATCTATTGATGTTTTAATTTGCATTTCCCTGATGACATAGGATATGTATCATCTTTTAAAGCACTTATTTGCCATCTGTATTATCTTCTTCTATTTTTTTAAAGAGAGGGAGAGTGGTGGCCAGGGGTAGAGGGAGAGGGAGGGGGAGAAACTTAAGCAGACTCCATGAGCAGCATTGGGGCTCAATCTCACAAACATGAGATCATGACTTGAGCTGAAATCAAGAGTTGGACACTTAACCAACTGAGCCACTCAGGAGCCCCTGTTTTATTGTCTTTGGTGAGGTGTCTGTTAAAGCTCTGGTCCATTTTAAAATTGAGTTGTTTTCTTATTAAGTTTTAAGAGTCCCTTGTATGTTTGGCATAACAGTTTTTTGTTTTGTTTTGTTTTTGCCAGATGTGTCACTTGCAAGTATTTTCTCTGTTTGAGGATTGTTCTCCCATTCTCTTGATATTTTCACAGAGCAAAAGTTTCTGATATTAATGAAGTCTAGTTTATTAGGATTCAACAGTACATTAAAAGGATTATTCACCACGACCAAGTGGGATTTATTCCAGGGCTGCAAGGTTGGTTCAACATCCGCAAATCAGTCAATGTGATACAACACATCAATAAAAGAAAGAACAAGAACCATATGATACTCTCAATAGATGCTGAAAAAGCATTTGACAAAGTACAGCATCCCTTCCTGATCAAAACTCTTCAAAGTGTAGGGATAGAGGGCACATACCTCAATATCATCAAAGCCATCTATGAAAAACCCACCGCAAATATCATTCTCAATGGAGAAAAACTGAAAGCTTTTCCGCTAAGGTCAGGAACACGGCAGGGATGTCCATTATTATTTCCTTTGTGAATTGTGCCTTTAGTGTTGTATCCACAGAGTCATCCCCATGCCCAAGATCATCTAAGTTATTTTTCTTGTGTTATCTTCTAGGAATTTTATATTTTGCATTTTACACTTTGGTCTATAACTTATTTTTTGTGAAGACTGTAAGTAAGTTCTGTTTCTAGATTCAGTTTTGCATGTGGATATCCAGTTGTTCCAGCACCATTTGTTGAAAAGAACATCTTTGTTTCATTGGATTGCTTTTGTTCCTTTGTCAAAGGTCAATTGACTACATGAATGGAGGTCTATTTCTGGGCTCTCTATTCCATTACATTGACCTATTTGTCTTTTTTTCCCCCAACACCACACTGTCTTGATTACCATAGCTTTACAGAAAATATTGAAATTAGGTGGGGTCAATTTTACGATGTTGTTCTTCTTCTACACTGCACTAGCTATACTGTTCTTGCCTCTCTGCATAGACTTTATTTTATTTTATTTTTATTTATTTTTATTTTATTAACATATAATGTATTATTTGCTTCAGAGGTACAGGTCTGTGAATCATCAGTCTTACAAAATTCACAGCACTCACCATGGCACATACCCTCCCCAATGTCCATAACTCAACCACCCAATTCATATCCCACACCCCCCAGAAACCCTCAGTCTGTTTCCTGAGATCAAGAGTCTCTTATGGTTTAGAATCAGTGTGTTGATATTTGTAAAATACCTTGCTGAAAAAATTGTAAGTGTCTGTGTCTGTTGCTGTATAAATAAATTATACCCTAAATGGCAATGTCATGCTTGTGATTTAGATTTGGAGAATTCTGAAGAAAATTTATTGTTGTAATAAAATTATGCTTTTATATTTGAATTTCTTTAAAATTTTTAAAAAATTTTTATGTTATGTTAGTCACCATACAGTATATCATTAGTTTTTGATGTAGTGTTCTAAGATTCATTGTTTACATATAACCACCAGTGGTCCATGCAATACATGCCCTACTTAATACTCACCTCCAGACCAACCCACCCCTCCACCATCCTCCCCTCTAAAACCCTCAATGTGTTTCTTGGAGACCACGGTTTCTCATGGTTTATCTCACCTTCCTTCTCCTAATGTCCTTCATGTTATTCCTTATGTCCCACAAGTAAGTGAAACCATATGATAATTGACTATCTCTGCCTGACTTATTTCACTTAGCATAATCTCCTCCAGTCCCACCCATATTGATGCAAAAGTTGGATATTCACCTTTTCAGATGGTTGAGTAATATTCCATTGCCTATATGGACCACTTCTTTATCCATTCACTTGTTGAAGGACATCTCAGCTCCTTCCACAGTTTGGCTATTGTGGACATTGGTGCTATGAACATTGGGGTCTTCTTGATTTCTTTATTTGAATAACTTTTCTAAGTCCTAATTAAAGAAATGAGTCATGTTTGTCACTTGTATTGAACACAGTACTGGAAGTCCTAGCCACAGTAATCAGAGAAGAAAAAGAAATAAAGGGCATCCATACTGGTAAGGAAGAAGTTAAACTATCTTATTTATAGATGACATGATACTGTACATAGAAAACTCTGAAGAAAACACTAAAAAAAATCAGAAAAAATGAATTCAGTAAAGTTGCAGAATTCAAGATTAATACACAGAAATTGATTGCATTTCTATACACTAATAATGAAGTACCAAAAAGAGAAATTAAGAAAATAATTCCATTTATAATTGCACCCAAAAAAAAAGAATACTTAGTGGGAGCTCCTGGGTGGTCCAGTCAGTTAAATGTCTGGTTCTTGGTTTAAGGTCAGGTTATAATCTCAGGGTCATGGGATTGAGCCCTGCACTGGACTCTGTGCTCAGGGCAGAGTCTGCTTAAGACTCTTTCTCCCTCTCAGTGCGTTTGTGGCTCAGTCGGTTAAGTGGCTGCCTTTGGCTCAGCTTCTAATCTGGGGATCCAAGGATCGTGTCCCACAAGAGGCTCCCTGCTCTGCAGGGAATCTGCTTCTCCCTTTGTACCCCTCACATGTTCTCTCTTGCTCTTTCTCTCAAATAAATAAATAAAAAATCTTAAAAAAAAAAAAAAGACTTTCTCCCTCTCACTGTGCCCCATCCCCCCCACTCTATTTCTCTCTTTCTCTCTCTAAAATAAATAGTCTTTTTAAAAAAATACCAAAGAGGGGCACGTGGTGGCTCAGTGGGTTAAGGCCTCTGCCTTCTGCTCAGGTCATGATCCCAGGGTCCTGGGATCAAGCCCCACATTGGGCTCTCTGCTCAATGGGGAGCCTGCTTCTCCCCCACCTCTGCCTTCCTCTCTGCCTACTTGTGATCTCTGTCTGTCAAATAAATAAATGACATCTTAAAAAAAATACCAAGGAACAAACCTAACCAAGGAAGTGAAAGACCTATGCTATGAAAATTACAAAACACTGATGAAAGAAATTGAAGGTGAAAATAACAAATGAAAAGATATTGCATGTTCACAGATTGAAAAATGTACTGTTAAAATGTCCATACTATCCAAAGCAATCTACAGATTTGGTGAAATCCCTATCAATATACCAAAAACATTTTTTATAGAACTAGAACAAATAATCCTAAAATTTATATGGAACCACAAAAGACTCCAAATAGTTAAAGAACCTGGAAAAAGAATAAAGCTGATGGTATCACAATCCCAGATTTCAAAATATACTACAGAGTTGTAGTCATCAAAACAGTATGGTACTGGCACAAGAATAGACATATCAACTACTAGAAGAGAACAGAGAGCCTAGAAATAAACCCATGCTTATGTGGTCAATTAATCTTTGACAAAGGAGTAAAGAATATACAATGAGGAAAACACAGTATCTTCCATAAATGGGGCTGGGAAACTGGACAGCTACATGCAAAAGAATGAAACTGAACCACTTTCTTACACAGATGCAGAAATTTAAACTCAGAATTGAATGGAGACAAAAATGTGGACCTGAAACCATAAAACGTATAGAAAACACATACACAGTAAATTCTTTGACATCAACCCTATCAATATTGCTCTAGATATGTCTCCTCAGGCAAAGGAAACAGAAGCAAAAATAAACTATCAATATAAACAGCTTTTGCACAATGAAGGAAACCATCAACAAAACAAAAAAGCAACTACTGAGTGGGAGAAGATATTTACAAATCATATATCTGATAAAGGGTTAATATCCAAAATATATAAAGAATTTATGGAACTCAACACCAAAAAAATAGACAATTTGATTTAAAAGTGGGCAGAAGACCTGAATAGACATTTTCCCCAAAGAAGACATACAGACAGCCAACAGACACATGAAAAGATATTCAGTATCACTCACCATCAGGTAAATGCAAGCCAAAACCAGGGTGAGATATAACTTTACACCTGTCATAATGTCTAAAATCAAAAAGACAGGAAATAAAAGTGTTGGCAAGAATGTAGAGGAAAAGGTTCACTCACACACTGTTAGTGGGAAGGTAAATTGGTGCAACCACTTTGTGAAACAGTATGGCACTTCATCAAAATAAAATGTTTGTTGCAGTATTATTTACAACAGCCAAAGCATGGAAGCAACCCAGGTACCCACTGATAGAGAAATATTTCATTATATTACTCATCTGTAAAAGAGGATGGGATTTTGCCATTTACAACAACATGGATGGACCTAGATGGTATAATGCTAAGTGAAATGTCAGTCAGAGAAAGAAAAATACCATATAATTTCACTTGTATGTGGGATCTAAAAAACAAATGAACAAATTAACAAATAAAAAGAAGAAACAGACCCACAAATACAAAGAGCAAACTAATGGTTTCCAGAGAGGAGGGGTGTGCAGAGACGTGCAAAATAGGTGAAGGGGAGTGGGAGATACAGGCTGTTAGATAAGGAATGAATAATTTACAGTAATAAAAATACAACATAGGGAATATAGTCAATGGTATTGTAATAACATTGTATGGGGTCATAGGGTAGCTACATTTATGGTGAGAACAACATAACATATAGACTTGTCTAATCACTATGTCCTATGCCTGAAACCAATGTAACATTATCTGTCAAATATACTTCAGTTTTAAAAAGTGTACTACTTATAAATAAAATAAGTCAAGTAGAGAAAGACAATTATCATATGGTTTCACTTATACGTAGAGCATAAGTAATAGCATGGAGGACATTGGGAGAAGAAAGGGAAAAATGAAGGGGGGGAATAAAAGGGAGAGACAAACCATGAGAGACTATGGATTCTGAGAAACAAACTGAGGGTTTTAGAGAGAGGTGGGTGGAGAGGTGGGTTAGTCTGATGACAGGTATTAAGGCAGGCACTATTGCAATGAGCACTGGGTATTATATGCAGACAATGAATCATGGAACACTACATCAAAAACTAATGAAGTACTTTACGATGACCAACATAATATAATAAAAATAAATTAGTTAAACAGTCAACTTAACAAAGAGTCAACCCACAGAATGGGAGAAGATATTCACAAATGACACTATAGACAAAGGGCTGATACCCAAGATCTGTAAAGAACTCCTCAAACTAAACACTCAAAAAACAGATAATCACATTAAAAAATGGGCAGAAGACACCAACAGACACTTCTCCAAAGAAGACATACAAATGGCTAACAGAGGCATGAAAAAATTTTCATCATAATTAGCCATCAGGGAGATTCAAATCAAAACCACATTTTGATACCACCTTACACCAGTTAGAATGGACCAAATTAACAGGACAGCAAACAACGTATGTTGAAGAGGATGTGGAGAAAGGGGAACCCTCTTACACTCTTGGCGGGAATGCAAGTTGGTGCAGCCACTTTGGAAAACAGTGTGGAAGTGCCTTAAGAAATTAAAAATAGAGCTTCCCTATGATCCTGCAATTGTACTACTGGGTATTTACCCCAAAGATACAGCTATAGTGAAAAGAAGTGCCATCTGTACCCCTATGTTCATAGCAGCAATGGCCACAGTCACCAAACTGTGGAAAGAGCCAAGATGCCTTTCAACAGACAAATGGATAAAGAAGATATGGTCCATATTTACAATGGAATATTACATCTCCCTCAGAAAGGATGAATACCCAACTTTTGTATCAACATGGACAGGACTGGAAGAGATTATGCTGAGTGAAATAAGTCAGAGAGAGTCAATTATCATATGGCTTCACTTACTCATGGAGCATAAGAAATAATACAAAGGATATTGGGAGTTGGAGAGGAGAAGTGAGTTGGGCTAAATTAGAGGGGGAGATGAACTATGAGCGACTATGGACTCTGAGAAACAAACTGAGGGTTTTGGAAGGGAGGAGGGTGGGGAGATGGCTGAGCCTGGTGGTGAGTATTAAGAAGGACATGTATTGCATGGAGCACTGGGGGTGGTGCATAAGCAATGAATCTTAGAACACCAAAAAAAATAAAATTAAATGAAAAAAAGAAAAAAGTTAAAAACAACAAATAATCAATTAAAACAGAAAAATTTTAAAAATAAACGAATAATCTCTTCCAGTCCCGTCCATGTTGCTACAAAAGTTGGGTATTCAGAGTCAATTATCATATGGTTTCACTTATTTGTGGAGCATAACAAATATCATGGAGGACAAGGGGTGTTAGAGAGGAGAAGGGAGTTGGGGTAAATTGGAAGGGGAGGTGAATCATGAGAGACTATGGACTTTGAAAAACAATCTGAGGGGTTTGAAGTGGCGGGGGAGTGGGAGGTTGGGGGTACCAGGTGGTGGGTATTATAGAGGGCACGGATTGCATGGAGCACTGGGTGTGGTGAGAAAATAATGAATACTGTTTTTCTGAAAATAAATAAATTAATAAAAAAAATAAATGAATAACCACAAAGTGAGATTAGCAGAATTAAGGAATAGGAAATCCAAATCCACATCCCCCCTTAGAAACACAGATTTAGCAATATAAGTAACAAAATGCTTTTATGAGAAGTCCTAATTCCAGTTCATTGTCTCCTTTGTTGAAGTCCTAACCCACCATACCTCACAATGTGATCTTTTCTTTTTTAATTTAGCAATGAATTTTTTTAATATTTCTTTTTTTAAAGAGAACTAAGAGGACTCTTTCCTCTACCTCAACTGATTTTTTAAATTTATTTTTTATTTTCAGCATAACAGTATTCATTATTTTTGCACCACACCCAGTGCTCCATGCAATCCGTGCCCTCTATAATACCCACCACCTGGTACCCCGACCTAATTGTTGCAGGGTTAGTTACTTAAGATGTGGTCATACTGGTGTTAGAGTGAGCTCCAAATCTAATAGGACTCATGTCCCTTTAAAAAGGGAAATTTAGACAGACACAGGAATAAGGGAGAACACATATAAAGATGAAGATAGAAGTCAAGGAGATGTAGCAGACCAAGGAATGCCAAAGAATGCCAACACATCACCCAAGTGCTCAGAGACAAATGTGAGAAAAATTCTCCCTTTCAGAAACCACAAGCCACCAGCAGAACCAACCTCATCAACACATTAACTACTGACTCCTAGGCCAGAAATGTGAGACAATAAATTTCTGTTGTTTAAACCATCAATTTTGTGGTACTTTTTAATGGCAGTGTTAGGAAATTAATACAGTTAACAGAATGGATGAATCTCAGACACGACATGCTAAGTGAAGGAATCCAGATACAAGGGCTACACACATTGAGATTCAATCTATAGGACATTCTTGCAAAGGCAAAATTACATGGACAAAAGCAATTTAGTGGTTTCCAGGGGTGGCAGATGGGAGAAGGGGTTGGTCACAAAGAAGCTGGAGGCTTTGGTTTAGATGATGGAACTCTTCTATGTCACGATTGTGCTAGTGGTTACATGACCTTGTAAATGTGACCAAACTCTGAGATTTATACAATAGAAACTAGGGATGTTACTGTTTATAAATTCTACTTTAATTAGAAGATGGGGAAATATATGAAATAGCAAGTGATATGAAAGCATGTGTGCACCTTAATCAAATCCAGCTAGGGACACAAAAGTTGCGAAATTGCTTCTCCCTAAGAAGGTGGATGAGAGCTACAGATGCCCCCCTGGGGGACATGCACAGAGAACTCCTTGCCTACATAAATCCCTCCTGATTTCATGAGTTAGCCCCTGAAATCCTAAGATGACTCAGTGTGACATCATTTTTGGAGGGGCCAGACCAGGTGCTCAGCCCCTTTGGCCATCATTTATTCATCTGACCATTAGTGGTTGCTAGTACATGCACACCTTCCTGCCTCACCTTGGACCTGAGGATGTGCTTCAAGCCTGCAAACATGGGCAGGGAAAACATCTCAACATAAAAATTACATTGATGGACTTCAAAGGGATAACTACTCAGCAAGGTGTTTTATTGAGCTTCCCTCCTTTGCTTATCACAGACGCAATTCTGTGAATGAGGCTGAGTGATGTAGGAGAAGTCATTTTATTCTTTATCTTACAAATAAG
The DNA here is from genome assembly GCF_009829155.1 of Mustela erminea. Classification (NCBI taxonomy): domain Eukaryota; kingdom Metazoa; phylum Chordata; class Mammalia; order Carnivora; family Mustelidae; genus Mustela; species Mustela erminea. The sequence goes on along the minus strand of NC_045622.1, from coordinate 101,908,884 downwards.
GAAAGAACAAGTGACTCCTCCAAAAACATAGTAAGAATTAATGGTAGATTCAAGACATGGATCAGATTTATGACTCCCTATTAGAATCTTTCCTCCATCTTTACCTGCCTTAGAGGTCTTGAAATATTTGACTGATATCTTGTAGAGAACATCTCTAGGAGTGTATCTGCATTATTCCATAGTGAAAAGTTTGATTTCAGACTCATTATTCAAGATTGCCTGTCCCTTCTTTTCCACAGGCGCCTGGGTGGCTCAGTGGGTTAAGCTGCTGCCTTCGGCTCAGGTCATGATCTCAGGGTCCTGGGATCGAGGCCCACATTGGGCTCTCTGCTCAGCAGGGAGCCTGCTTCCCTCTCTCTCTCTCTCTGCCTGCCTCTCTGTCTACTGGTGATCTCTCTCTGTCAAGTAAATAAATAAAATCTTTAAAAAAAAAAAAAAAGATTGCCTGTCCCTTCTTTTCCAGCAGCAAGGTAAGCTTCTATGTTCCATATATACTTTAGTGAGAACTATAATTCATAAAAAGCTTTGGGGCAGCTTGACCTACTATATATTTGAGCACAGAAATAGGTGAATTGAATATTATTCCTAAAGCAGTGAGCTGGGGCTGGGCTTTAAACATCAAGACTTCCATCAATGGGGAGTTTAGTGATACTTATGGAACATCACCATGCTGCTGTCTTTTTTTTTTTTTTTTTAGTTTTTAAAATATTTTTTATTTTTTATTTTTTAATTTTTTAAAATTAAATTAATTTATTTATTTTCAGAAAAACAGTATTCATTATTTTTTCACCACACCCAGTGCTCCATGCAATCTGTGCCCTCTATAATACCCACCATCTGTTACCCCAACCTCCCACCTCCCCGCCACTTCAAACCCCTCAGCTGTTTTTCAGAGTCCATAGTCTTTCATGATTCACCACCCCCTCCAATTTACCCCAACTCCCTTCTCCTCTCTAAGACCCCTTATCCTCCATGATATTTGTTATGCTCCACAAATAAGTGAAACCATATGATAATTGACTCTCTCTGCTTGACTTATTTCACTCAGCATAATCTCCTCCAGTCCCGTCTATTTCTTTTTTTTCTTATATATAAATATATATATATTTCTTTTTTTAATTTATTTTTTATTTATTTTCAGCATAACAGTATTCATTATTTTTGCACCACAGCCAGTGCTTCATGCAATCTGTACTCTCTATAATACCCACCACCTGGTACCCCAACCTCCCACGCCCCGCCCCTTCAAAACCCTCAGATTGTTTTTCAGAGTCCATAGTCTCTCATGGTTCATCTCCCCTTCCAGTTTCCCCCAACTTCCTTCTCCTCTATATCTCCCCATAACCTCAGATTGTTTTTCAGTGCTGCTGTCTTTACAAAAGATCAGCCAATCAAAAAAGAGAAGTGATGCTCTTATTCAGTAACTTTTAAATTTATTTTATTTGCTATCTCTGTCCTCTCACTGGAGGTTAAGAAGGGCACGTATTGCCTGGAGAACTGGGTGTGGTGCATAAACAATGAATCTTGGAACACTGAAAAAATAAAATTAAAATTAAAAAATAGAAAAATGGAACACAGTGAAATAGCCATTCTATAAAGTGCAAAAGTGTTATATTTAAATTAACCAGATCCATACTCCACTATAATCTTTCCCATGCAATGTCATCCTTGTTCTTACTGCTACCACATCTACAAGTGCTGCTGATGAGGTTGATTTGGTGGTCACAGCTGTATTTGAATCTTGAATCTTCCTCATCTGAGCTGTATAATTGTAGACCTATACATAACTCCTCAAATCCTCAGTTCTTCTAATGGTAACTTAGGAGAAATAATTCTACTTACCTCAATATTACCATGAATTTAAATGAAATAAGATGTGTCTATATACATGTATGTAAACATATGCATAAGTGTATGCATGTACAGACATGCACACAGAAAAATATAAATGTATGTAGCTCTTACTGTTTGTAGAATATGCCACATTCTAAGAGTGGTTACAACTGCCAGAGGTTGACAAACCTAATGATGTTAGAGCCTGGGCTTGTACAGAGAAGATGTGCAGAATCAAGAGGACAGTGGTAGAGAAGGATTAGCAGAAGAGAGATGTCTTTCTAAAGGTTTCTGATTCAAATTAAAAATATTTAAGACACTGTTCCCACACAAGAACATAGCACATAAAAAAATTTTTAATGTGGAGCTCACCACCAAAACAGACCTGCAGGTTAAAGGCAGCCAACAGACCAGGATCTTTTAGCCCTTGATCTTGGTGATTCAACTATGAGATAATAGTGATGAGAGGAAGAATGAGTTTCAGAAAGGACATTCTTTGACTTGTGCTAAAATATGGATTTTAAGAAAGAAATTAAGCAAAAGAATGGCTTATTTTGAATGGTTAGAACAGCCACTCAAGCTGGCAGAAGACACAGACTGAGGAACCCTGGACCGAACAAAATCATCCATGGATCAAATGTGTGAGAACAAGGAAATCAAAGAGAGACTATAAGGCTTCAGAACTGACCCACCCCTATATGTCACCACCTACCTTTCTCAAACAAACTTAAGGGCTATCATTCCATCCTAAGAATACTACTACAGCTAACAAATATATCAGGCCATGCTAAAACTCAGCATTTTCATCGTTTTTAGTGCATGATCTCTTTCTTTCTATAAGGAAAGAGAGAGAGAGAGGCAAACCACAAGAGACTCTTAATGATGGAGAACAAACTGAGGGTTGATGGCAGAAGGTGGGCAGTGAATGGGCTAAGTGGGTGATGGGTATTAAGGAGGGCACTGTAGTAAGCACTGGATGTTATATATAAGTGATAAATTACTAAGTTCTACACCTGAAACCAATTTTACCATATTTGTTAACTAAGCAGAATTTAAATTAAAAGTTGAATTTTAAAAAAACCTAAAAAGCAAAATAATACTTTGAGGTAGATCTCATGACAATCTTCATTTTGTGTATGGAGAAAATCAGGTCCAGGTACCAAGGTTGGAACTAAGGACTCTTCCGTAGTCAGTGATAGTGCTGATATGCACCTCTTCCCAGAGTCCAAGCTCTAAACTGAATGTTGTGTCTTGCTCTCTGAATTGCCTCTACTTGTCATTTATGCTCTTACTGCTCCTGTTGGCCCACTATATCTACTCTGCTTATATGCCGCAGTTACCTAAGTATAAAGCTCTAAACACTGATTTTGGGACAATGGAGACAGTGAGTAACTATAAATTGAGTTAAACTCACTGGTTTGTTTGTTTATTTGTTTATATTACAGAGACCTGTTGCATTTTTAAATAATTTTTATTCATTTTTTAAAATTCTTTTCAGTGTTCCAGAATTCATTGCTTATGCACCAAACCCAGTGCTCCATGCAATATGTGTCCTCCATAATACATACCACCAGGCTCACTCAACCTCCCACCTCCCGCCCCTCCAAAACCCTCAGATTGTTTTTCAGAGTCCACAGTCTCACAAAGGATTCATCTTCCCCTCCAATTTCCCCCATCTCCCTTCTCCTCTTCATCTCCCCTTGTCCTCTGTGTTATTTTTTTATGCTCCATAAATAAGCAAAACCATATAATTGATTCTCTCTGCTTGGCTTATTTCACTCAGCATAATCTCTTCCAGTCCTGACCATGTTGATATAAAAGTTGGGTATTCATCCTTTCTGATGGAGGTATAATATTCCATAGTATATATGTTGCATTTGTTGTGTTGTGTTATGTTAGTCACCATAAAACACATCATTATTTTTTGATGCAGTATTCCAAGTAAGCTCAGTGTTTTAAATTGGTAAAGAAGAAGTCAAACTCTCTCTCTTTGCAGATGACATGATTCTTTATATGGAAAACCCAAAAGACTCTACCCCCAAACTACTAGAACTCATACAACAATTCAGCAACGTGGCAGGATACTAAGTCAATGTACGGAAATCAGTGGCTTTCTTATACACTAATAATGAAAATACAGAAAAGGAAATTAGAAAATCGATTCCATTTACTATAGCACCAAGAACCATAAGATACTTGGGAATAAACCTAACCAAAGAGGTAAAGGATCTGTACTCAAGGAACTACAGAACACTCATGAAAGAAATTGAAGACACAAAACGTTTTTTAAAAATTAAAACCAGTGGCCTAAAGAACGAATCTTTGGGTATAAAACTTGGTTTTGGCAATGATAATTTTATAAATCAGATACATTAATCAATCTCTGTGCCTCTTAACTTAAATGGGCTTAATTACTATTCAATCTCGTGGGGGTTTTTGAGAAAATAGATACATACGTATTGTGTAGAACAGTTCTTGGCACATGAACAACATAGAAGTATCAAAATTTACAAGCTTGTGGAACTGAAATGACAGAGTATTTGATTCCATCTTGATCAAGACATTCCTTTTTCCACATCTCAGTTTACAAGTTTACAAAATTTAGATGGAGGAAATGATCCAGAAAGATCCTTTAGTTTCATCAATGTATAACTATATAGGTAATTCATGCATTAAATTTCTTTGTCAAGTTCATACTAGAGACTTGAATAATTTTGAAGAATTACTGCTATAATGAAAAATGCACATCTATCAACTTTCTTTCCTTTTTCTCTTTCTTTCTTTCTCCTCCCTCTTTCTCTCTCTCTCTCTCTCTTTCTCTTCAGGATCTGTTTCAATCACACTTAAATTGCCGTTTTGTTTTTGACTCTGTTCCATTATTTCTCATTGCTACAGGGCTTCCTGTGATTCCCCAACAAAATCCATGGAAAACAACACAGTAGAGACTGAATTCATCCTGCTGGGACTAACCAATGCCCCAGAGCTACAGATCCCCCTCTTTATTGTGTTCACCCTCATTTACCTCATCAATGTAGTTGGGAACCTGGGAATGATGGTGCTGATTCTCTTGGACTCCCATCTCCACATGCCCATGTACTTTTTCTCAGTAACCTGTCTTTGGTGGACTTTTGTTATTCTATAGCTGTCACTCCCAAGGTCATGGCTGGGTTACTTGTAGGAGACAAGGTCATCTCCTACAATGCATGTGCTGCTCAGATGTTCTTTTTTGTAGCCTTTGCCACTGCTGAAAACCTACTTTTGGCTTCAGTGGCCTATGACCTCTACACAGCTGTGTGTAAACCCCTCCATTACACCACCATAATGACAACCAATATGTGTGCACATCTTGCCATAGGCTCCTACATTTGTGGTTTCTTAAATGCCTGCATCCACATTCGGGACACGTTCAGTCTCTCTTTCTGCATGTCCAATCTAGTCCATCACTTTTTCTGTGATGTTCCAGCAGTCATGGCTCTCTCTTGCTCTGACAGACATGTCAGTAAGCTGGTTCTTGTTATTGTAGCAAGTTTCAATATTCTTATTGCTCTTCTCATTATCTTGATTTCCTACCTGTTCATTTTTATTACTATCTTGAAAATGCACTCAGCTGAGGGATATCAGAAGGCTTTATCCACCTGTGCTTCCCACCTCAGTACAGTGTCCATCTTCTATGGGACAGTCATCTTCATGTACTCCCAACCCAGCTCCACCCATTCCATGGACTCAGACAAAATCATATCTGTGTTCTACACTATGGTCATCCCCATGCTGAATCTGCTGGTATATAGCCTGAGGAACAAAGAGGTTAAAACTGCATTCAAGAAAGTGGTTGAGAAGGTGAAATTGTCTCTAGGATTTACCTCTTAAAGTGTAGGATCACAGTGACCTACTTTCATTCCTCTCAGATCTTCAACATGTAATGACTCACATTTTTTAATTCAAAGTATAATTAACACCTAGTGTTATATTAGTTCAGGTGTACAAATAATGATTCAACAATTCCATACATTACTCTGTGCTCACCACACTAGTTATAGGCACCATCTGTCACCAAACACCATTATGACCATCTTACTGACTATATTCCCTATGCTGTACTTTTCATTTCCATGACTTATTTATTTTGTAACTGGATGTTTAACCTCTTAGTCCCCTTAATTCCTTTCACCCATCCCCCTACCCAACTCACCCTTGGCAACCACAAGTTCTCTGTATTTGAGTCTGTTTTCTGTTTGTCACTTGTTTTCTTTGGTCATTTGTTTTGTTTCCTGAATTCCACATATGACTGAACCACATGACATTTTAATGCCCACACTGCACCTCAGTTATGAGGTAGGTGATAACATTTCCTATTCCAAAGTCTATCCTTTAAGAAAGGAAATAGTATTCCAAACATATGATATCTGAACAAGGATGACCAAGGGGGACCATAAGAATTTTGGGACCCTGCTCATAATGAACCTTATTAATTACATGTTGTATGTACTCTACTATATGACAATGCAAGCCTATAAGTAAACGATGGGATACACAAACCCATGAATAGAAGCATATGCAAGAGTCCCATATGTGCACATAAACACAGGAATGGAGAATTTGTTCAAGAACTTGTACGCAGTCTGGCTAGTTTCTAATAAAAAAGTTCAAATAATCAACTTAAGTGTCAGAATATAAATTTATGCCTAACTTTTTTTTTTTTCTCTAGTTGAAAAACTTTCAAGAGACCAAAATGAAGCAGTGGATATTATGCACAAACAATGAATCATGGAACACTACACCACAAACTACTGGGGTACTGTATGGTGACTAACATAACATAATAAAAAAAAAATTTTTAAATACATATTTTTAAATAAAGATATATGCTTTTTGGGGTACATTTATTTAGAGCTACAAATTATAATATTTCAAAGGAATTAATTTTTCTATCTTCTGTACTGTTGTTAGAAAAAGTATAATTACAGGATAATTTTCAAAAGCAAGAGAACAAGAGTACAAGAAGACATGATCAAGAAGATTTTGTTTGTTCAAAAGAAGAAATTTTGTTTGTTCAAAATTGGGAGGGAGACAAACCATAAGTGACTCTTAATCTCACAAAACAAACTGAGGGTTGCTGGGGGGAGGGGGTTTGGGAGAAGGGGGTGGGATTATGGACATTGGGGAGGGTATGTGCTTTGGTGAGTGCTGTGAAGTGTGTAAACCTGGTGATTCACAGACCTGTACCCCTGGGGATAAAAATATATGTTTATAAAAAAAATAAAAAAATTAATTAAAAAAAAAATTTCTTCAACTCTACCAACTCTTCAATTGTGAAAGATGAATACAGTATGATATTATATTTCTCTCTGGAAATACTACAAAGTGGCTAGTTTCCCTCATGCAGGGACATTTTGCTTTCAGATGAGCTATGTCACATCTTGCCACTCTCCTACTTGTACCTTCCACTTCACTCACACTGAGTTCCCTGCTGTTCCTGGACAATCAAAGCTCCCTCTTGCCTCAGGGTCTTTGTACTTGCTGTTGCCAATTTTCAGAAAGCTTCCTTACTTCCCTCAGGTCTTTGCTTAAATGGTACCATATCATAGTCTCCCCACTCCCCATGAAAAATGTTCCCAACTTGCTTTACTTTTCATAGTCCCAATCACTCCTCAAAATTTCTATTTACTTGTTCATTAGCTTGTTTATTTATTTACCTACCTACCTAGAATGTATACTGCACAAGTAGAACGGCTTTGTCTTCTTTACTAACAACTTCATCCCCTGTAATTAAACTGTGGCCTGGTTCATACTAATTTCTCAACAAACACTTGTTAAATTAATGAGTAGACTAATTGTTTGTGCCAGCAGTAAATATACTGGAACTACTGATAATTAGAGTTGATTACCCCTTATTTAATTCTTTATTTTTTTCATTATATAACTTTTTAGACAAGAACTTTAGAGCTTTTCATTAAGATGTGGCTTAAAAGTGATAACTTCTTATGGAGGCGTTTTATAAACCCTCCTTTGCCTCTTATTTACAGACACAAGTGTGTGAATTACAGAAGAGGTAATCTTATCATCTTTATTTTACAAATAAGAAGGTAAGTGATCCTCTAAGGACACAGAAGGAATGCAAGGTAGGTACAGAAATTGAACCACGTTAATGTTCTTTCTTCCATTTTCCCCTGTCTTAGAGAACTTAGAGCCTTATGACCGTGTCCTAAGAGTAGTAATTAGGTGTTATTCTGCAGCTGAAATTCTGATTCAGACCCATTGCTCAGAAATGGTTCTTCCTGCTCTCCCAGCAGACAAGTGAGCATCTATATCCTGTAAACATTTTAAATTAGAACTGTAATCCATGCAAAAGTTGTGGGACTGCTCTACCTACTTCAAGTTCTTTGGGGGCAGAAATAGATATCTTTAATGTTTTTCAAAATACTGAGGTGAGATCAGGGTATAAATGAAAAAATTTCCATCAGGAGGGAATTTACTGGTACTTAAGGACCATCATCCTTCTTTCCTAAGGATATGAACAAAAAAGTCACAGAAGAGTCTCTAATTAATTTATTGGTTTTTATATCCTGCTCTCTAAATGCTGACCTTTCATCAATGTAAACAAAAAAGCAAAATGAACAAAAAACTGTGAGTGTAATAATCTTTTTAAAAGATTTAATTAATTAATTTATTTACTTATAAAGCATGCAAGAGTGGGGGAAGGGGCAGAGGGAAAAGGAGAGAGAAACTAAAGTAGATTCTGCACCTCAGACTGACCATAGAGCCAACAGGGGACTCCATCTCATGACCTTGAGATCATGACCTGAGCTGAAATCAAGGGTCAGATGCTCAACTGATGGATCCACCTTCATGTCCCCAAGTAATCTTTACAACAAAATTTCTAATATGAATTAATAAAATCCAAATGGTATTTTAAACTTTCCCCTACCATCATAAGCTTATTGTTACCAGCACATCCACACATGGTGACAGCGACTGGCTAAGAGCAGAGCCTTTTAATTACACAGAACATGGATTTAACTCTTGAATCTTGACACCTTCCCAGGATAACTGTGTAATTTTAGAGCATCACAAATCTTCTCAAATCCTCATGCTCTACAATGGTGAAGGAGGAATAACATTACAACCTACCATATACACACACACATTGACCTATAAAGCCTTTCTTATTGCTTGTAGAACATAGACTAGGCTCCAAGTGGACATGTGTGTTAAGGTTGGCAAACAATGTTATCAGGGAACAGACTTGTGCAGGAAATTTTCCAAAGTTTAGGAGGAAGATTTTAGTAGTTAGCAGAAGAGGGATACCCTTCCAATGCTTCAAATGCAAGGGAACAGATTTATATTACTGTTCTATGGAGGAGCAGATTCAAATGAAATATTTTATTATGTGGCACTTGCCACCAAAACAGATCTGCAGGCTGAAGAGAGCCCATAGACAAGGAACTGTCACCCTTGATCTCTGATTCTGCTGTGAGATGCAGTCATGAGAGAAAGAATGAGTTATCCAGGAGAGGACTGTCATCCAAGCTAAGGTATAGATTTCAAGGAAGATTTTAAGCAAAAGAAAGCTTGTGTGGACCTGTTGGGGCAGCCGATTGCACGGGTGAAAAGAAAACAGACGGAGAAATCCTGGAGATCACAGAAAACCTCTGAGGCCCTTGTGTGTGAGAAAGGCAAATTAAAGAGACCATAAGACTTCATATATCACACACACCTGAAGCTCTACAGGGTGACACCCATTTTCCCCAAAGCAATGTAAACACAATCATCCCACTCTAAGAATAACACTATAGCTCATGAAACTGTGCTAATCACCCAGATATTATCAGCTTTTAATTATTATCTTATTTTATTCTCATTATAATGCTGTATTATAGGTCTTATTACTGTCTTATTTTATTTATTTATTTATTTATTTATTGCTGATGGAAATAGGAGGTTCAGATAGGTTAAGATTGATGGCTCCTTGTTATTAAATGATAGTAGGGCTGCTATGCACCTCATCCTGGAACATAAGCTCTATACTCGATTTTGTTTCTTCCCCTCATATAGCCTCTGCTGGCTGTCATGCCCCTACTGCTCTACTATTTCACCACATCTACTATGCATATATCTCTTGGATACTTCACTAGGAAAATTCAATGAATTTGTATCAGTGGAGACAATGAACAATTGCACTGAGTTAAATTCAATTTGATTCAAATACAGTTTAGACTATCACCACTCAGTGTGAGCTCAAAGGTTGGCTTGGCCCCGAGCATGGCTTGTTAATTAATACTCATTTGAAATATAAACATTTACTCAACTTCTGTGCATCATAGTTTGTTTTTCTCCCAGCTTTTTTTGTTAAAGTTTTAAGTAATCTCTATACCCAGCATGGGGCTAGAACTCACAATCCCAAGAACAAGGGTTGCAGGCTCTACTGACCCCTCTGTGCATCATAATTTAAATGAACATAATAACAAATCAAATTCATAATGTTCTTGAGAGGATGTGATGAATATACAGATCTTCTGGTACTTAAAATGGGGTTATGTCCCTAGAAACCCATTGTACATTGAAAATATCATAAGATGAAAATTCATTTACTACATCTGACCTACTGAACAACATAGTTTAGCCTCTCCTACCATAACCATGTTTCCAGCTCTTAACATTAATGCAAAGTTGGGAAAAAATCATCTCACACATAGCCTACTTGATAATGACGCATTGAATATCTGGAATTTGTTGAATACAGTACTGAAAGTGAAACACAGAATGGCTGAGCTGGTACAGGATGGTTGTAAAGGTACCAATTGTTGGACCTCATGATCATCTGGCTGACCTGGAGCTGTGGTTTACTGTCCTTGCTCAGCACCAGGAGAGAGGATCATATTGGCTATCACTAACCCAGAAAAATATCCAAATTCAAAATTTGAGGTATGGTTTCTACTGCAAGTGTGTCACTTTTGCACCATTGTCAAGTTGAAAAATCATTAAGTCAAATCATCGTAAGTTGGGGACTATCTGTACACCTACTGTGTCTACGGCAGTTCCTGGCAAGTCAGCAGCATGCAAGTATCTGCTTTACCAGGCTTGGAAAAAGGGAACTCTATTCATTCTGGACAAGTCATCTTGATCAAGTTAGTCAATTTTCTACACCTCATTTCACAATTCTATAAAATTTTAGAATTGAGGAGAAGCTCCCTACTTCAGAGTCAACAGTTTGTAAATCTACATGTAATTAGTGCATTGACTTTGTTGTCAAGCTAATGTTTTATTTGGAGAATCTTGAAATACAAGTTATTGCTCTAATGAAATAACACACACTATATGTACACTGTCATTGTAATTTTTTTTTGTTTATCACCCATTTATTTCTTCTTGTAGCCACAGAGCATTAGTGGTTCTCAACATTGATGGAGAACAGGACAGAAGTGACACAGTTCATTCTGCTGGGACTAACCAATGACCCAAAACTGCAGCTTCCCCTCTTCATAATGTTCACCCTCATCTACCTCATCACTCTGGTTGGGAATTTGGGGATCACCATGTTGGTTCTGTTGGACTCCCACCTCCACACTCCCATGTACTTTTTCCTCAGTAATCTGTCTCTGATGGACTTTGGTTACTCTTCAACTGTCACTCCCAAGGTCATGGCTGGATTACTTATAGAAGATAAGGTCATCTCCTACAATGCATGTGCTGCTCAGATGTTCTTTTTTGTAGCCTTTGCCACTGTGGAAAATTATCTCTTAGCCTCAATGGCTTATGACCGTTATGCAGCAGTGTGCAAACCCCTCCATTACACCACCACCATGACAACAGGTGTGTGTGCTCGTTTGGTCATAGGCTGCTATGTCTGTGGTTTCCTGAATGCCTCTATCCACATTAGAGACACATTTAGTCTCTCTTTCTGTATGAATAATGTAATCCATCACTTTTTCTGTGATGTTCCAGCAATCATGGTTCTTTCTTGCTCTGATAGATATGTCAGTGAGCTGGTTCTTGTTTATGTTGTGAGTTTCAACATCTTTTTTGCTCTCCTGGTTATCTTGATTTCCTACATATTCATATTTATCACCATCCTGAAGATGCACTCATCTACAAGATATCAGAAGGCTATATCTACCTGTGCCTCCCAACTCACTGCTGTGTCCATCTTCTATGGGACAGTCATCTTCATGTACTTACAGCCCAGCTCCAGCCATTCCATGGACACAGACAAAATGGCATCTGTGTTCTACACGATGGTCATCCCCATGCTAAACCCTGTGGTCTACAGCATGAGGAACAAGGAAGTCAAGAATGCATTCATTAAGACCATTTTAGAGTCAAAATTATCTCTAGGATTGTGATTTTAATATTGTACAATGTGCACTAACTAGTTACAATAAGGCCATAGTGAAATTAAGCTCCTGATGTGGTAGCCTAACTTCTTCAAAACTCTTTTGTACTGGAAAAAAAAAAAAAGCAAACGTTATGTATACAAATAAAAGCCTGAACAAGAATGATTAAGATGTCTTAGGGCTTAATTTTCAAAATTTTATTTAGGATATGGATTTAGTCACTTATTCTACATGCATTTTTCTACTGCATCAATGTAGAGACCCATAAAATAAGTGCACAGATGAGACCATGAACAGAAGTGCATGCGTGTGCCCATGAAGATACATACACACTGGAGTAGGAAATTTCCCAAAATTAAATGGAGTGTTGCTAGTGTTTTATAATAATAATTTTAATGTTTATTTCATGTATTAGAGTAGAAATTTATCTCCTGTATTTTTCACCTCTTTATTTGAATTCTTTTCTAAGAGTCCTAACTTCAGAATGAAAATAATATACTACTCAATGAAAGGTTCTGTTTTGGAGAGCTCATTTTACTGGGAGATGCTTACATATAGCATCTTAAGTGAATTAATATTTCTGTTTTAACTGAGTCATTACATAGAACTAACATGCTCATATTACACTTTTCAAAAAGATAAAACACAGCCAGAGTATGAGAAGATGGAAGAAGACTAGAAGTATTTTTTAATTTCTTCAGATATTATTACCAATTCACACAGTACTTAAAAACTCACTGAAAACTACTAATGTACATTTTGCTTCTGAAAATGCTTTGGAATGATTAATGCTCATATTTCATGTTTCTTTTGTTGATCTAAATTATTTTTGGTGCCTCTTTATTCTTCTGCCCTACTTCATTCACATGATTTTCTTCCTATTTCCTTACAATCTGACAATTTCAATCATGTTCCTGATTAGGACATTTGTACTTGCTTTTCTCTGTGTAGAATGTTCCCTTACTTCTTTAAGATCATTGCTTAATTGTTACACTATTACACAATGTTTTCCTGACCACCTTTATAAAACAATCCCTTTTTATTCACTATGTACACTGTTCTTTCACTCTGTGTTATTCTTCATATCCTTATAAACCTTCATCTCTTATATATTTATTTGTTTCCTTGTTTATGATCCATGTACTCCAACTAAAATTTAAATTCTGTGAAAGCTATGGCTTTATTTGCTTTCTTTACAACACAGTCTTCAGTACCTAAGTGGGTATCTGTTTCATAGTAGACTTTCAATAAATGAATGAATAAAATAATTAAGCTCTGAGTCAGAATGTATTAATATGATAATTATTCAAGCATTGGAGGTTTTAGCATATTATCTATAGCATAAACTTTTTAGATAAATGTATAATGCATTTCAAGAAGAACAGTTGATTTTCTGCTTTGTTTAAATATTTTTATCTACATTTTTACCAAGTATTTGCACTCCAATATTTGGACACAGTGATTTCTTGGCTCCCATAATCAAGTGACTCATCTGTAATAATCTCATAATTTTCAATTAGCAGTGATGTCTCATTAAATGCCAAGTAACACAACAAATAAATGCTAGTAGGTAAATCATAAGAAAGACATTAAATGTGAGATTAAGAGTTAGTATCTGATTATATTTGAAAATTACTTCATACATATGAAATATAATTAACTGAAATGATTCGGAATATCTAGAATATAAACGTGGCAATATCTTTCAATAATAAAAATGATGCACATTCAATATGCTAGTATAATGCACAATTTTTATGCTTTTAGTTTTGATCCTCAGAGAGCACTATATTATACAAAATTTATCCACATAAATGTGTATCATCATCTAATTTGTCACCTCTAGTTAATAGGAGGCTTTAATATTTCAGTATTTGTAAGATTGTACTTGAATATGCTAATATTCTTATGCTACTATTTTGGGGGACATATAGAACAACACAAATATTCACTTACAGTTTTGCAATGATGTTTTTCTTATTGGAAACATATCTACCTATTATTTTAAAAAAGACTTCACCCTCAAATTACTAGAGCTCATACAGCAATTCAGCAATGTGGCAGGATGCAAAATCAATCTGTAGAAATCAGTGGCATTTTTATACATTAATAATGTGACTGAAGAAAGAGAAATTAAGGAATTGATTCCATTTACAATAGCACCAAAACCCAAAAGGTACATAGGAATAAACCTAACCAAAGAGGTCAAGGATCTATACTCCAGAAACTACAAAACCCTGATGAAAAAAATTGAGGAAGACACAAACAAATGGAAAAACATTCCATGCTCATGGACTGGAAGAATAAACATTGTTAAAATGTCTATGCTGCCCAAAGCAATCTACATATTCAATGAGATACTTATCAAAATATTTATTGACATTTTCATGGAGCTGAAACAAACAATCCTAAAATTTGTATGGAATCAGAAGAGACACTGAATCCCTGGGGGAATGTTGAAAAAGAATACCAAAGTTGGGAGCATCACATCATAATATAGCTGACTTCAAGCTATATTACAAAGTTGTGATCATCAAGGCAGCATGGTATTGGCACAGAAACAGACACATAGATCAATGGAGCAGAATAGAGAACCCAGAAATGGGCTCTCAACTCTATAGTAAATTATATCTTTGACAAAGCAGGAAAGAATGTCCAATGGAAAAAAGACAGTCTCTTCAACAAATGGTGTTGGGAAAACTGGACAGCCACATGCAGAAGAATGAAACTGTCTTACACAAAGATAAATGAAATTACACAAAATGAAATATATTATATAAATAAATAAATTACACAAAAATGAAATTGTCTTACACAAAGATAAACTCTACATAAAGATAAAACTCTAAATGGATGAAAAATCTCAAGATGAGCTAGGAATCCATCAAAGTCCTCAAGGAGAATATAGGCAGTAACCTCTTCAACATTGGCCACAGTGACTTCTTTCAAGATATATCTCTAAAGGCAAGGAAAACAAAAACAAAAATGAACTTTTGGGACTTCATCAATATAAAAAGCCTTTGCACAGCAAAGGAAAAGTGAACAAAACTAAGAGGCAACCCACAGAATAGGAGAAGCTATTTGCAAATGACATAACAGATAAAGGGCTGAGATCAAAGATCTATAGGAAAAATGGGCAGAAGACATGAACAGACACTTCTCCAAAGACATAAAAATGGCTAACAGACACATGTAAAAAAATG
This sequence comes from Mustela erminea, assembly GCF_009829155.1. NCBI lineage: Eukaryota > Metazoa > Chordata > Mammalia > Carnivora > Mustelidae > Mustela > Mustela erminea. The sequence continues at coordinate 101,893,517 of NC_045622.1, read as the reverse complement.
TTAATCATCATTAGCCATCAGGGAGATTCAAATCAAAACTACACTGAGATATCATCTTACACCAGTTAGAATGGCACAAATTAACAAGACAAGATACGACAAGTGTTGGAGAGGATGTGGAGAAAGGGGAACCCTCTTACACTGTTGGTGGGAATGCAAGTTGGTGCAGCCACTTTGGAAAACACTGTGGAGATTCCTCAAGAAATTAAAAACAGAGCTACCCCATGACCCTGAAATTGCACTACTGGGTATTTACCCCAAAGATACAGATGTCGTGAAGAGAAGGGCCATCTGTACCCCAATATTCATAGCAGCAATGGCCACAATCACCAAACTGTGGAAAGAGCCAAAATGCCCTTCAACAGATGAATGGATAAAGAAGATGTGGTCCATATATACAATAGAATATTATGCCTCCATCAGAAAAGATGAATACCTGACTTTTGTGTCAACATGGATGGAACTGGAAGAAATTAAGCTGAGTGAAATAAATCAAGCAGTGAAAGTCAAGTATCATTGGTTTACCTTACTTGTGGAGCATAAGGAATAACATGGAGGACATTAAGAGAAAGAAAGGAAAAGTGAATTGAGGGAAAGATGAACCATGAGATGATGGAAGGGGAGATGAACCATAAGAGACTGGACTGTGAGAACTAACTTAAGGTTTTGGAGGGGAGGGAGGCTGGGGGTTAGGTAAGCCTGGTGGTGGGTATTAAGGATGGCACATATTGCATGGAGCACTGGGCGTGGTGCATCTACAATGAATCTTGGAACACTGAAAAAATTAAATTCAAAAAACAAATATCAAAAATAATAATAAATATAAATTAATTAAACAAAACCACTCAGTGTATGTAAAAGTCACCATAATTCTCTAAAAGATTGTATTTAGTTATTTGAAAGACAGAAAGAGAACAAGCGAGTACAAGCAGGGGTGAGGGGCAGAGGGAGAGGGTGAAGCAGACCCTCAGCTGAGCTGACCCCCTGGTTGGCAGGCAACCCAACGCAGGAAGAATTCCAGGACTCTGAGATCATAACCTCACTTAACCAACTGAGCCACCCAGGTGCACCAAAATTCACCTTAATTTTTTAAGTGGGGGAGGAGAGAGAAAGGAGAGCAATATTGCCAATGTATGTATGTGTTACACAACATACCAAATTACGTCATTGAATACAGTTTAATTGTTTCTGCCTTATATAATTGGGATGAGGAGAGGTGTTTGCCCTCACAGGGGTCTTTTCCCCCAAGATTTCCATACCTGTACAATTTTCTCCTTGTTCTTGTTCATTATGGGCTGAAATTCCATCATGATGCTACATGATGTTTAAAGTTAGATTTTGGGCGGAGCCCATTTATTCATCATTTATTGAACTAAAACCTAACCTTGTTGTAGACACCAAACTGGGTATTTGCAGTGAGTCTGCAATGACAGGCAGAGAAGACATCCTGAAATAAAAATTAAATTCTTTCATGTTGAAAATTTAAGCTCTTACTAAGGGCTTACATCTGCCCTCATGTGCTGGTCACAAATACAATTCTAAAAAGTCTGTGGGACAGATAATTTAATTATCTCCTTATCATAAATAAGGAAACTGACATCAGTAGGAGGTAAATAATCTTCTGAATACTTCAAAAAATCCATGGTAGATGCACTGCTTAAGTACAGGCTTCCTAGGAAGCCCCATATTAATGATCCTTTCTCCGTATCATCATGCTTCAGAGAACTCAGAATGTCTCGACCAGAACATGAGACAGAATTTCTCCAACATTAATTACAACATACTTTTGGGGCTGAATTTCTGATTGCAGACTCACAATTCAGCACTGTCTTTCCTTTCTTTTCAAAAGTAAGGTAAGTTTCTAGATTCAATCTACACTTGCAGTGAAAACTGTAATTGATGCAGAAGCATTAGGGTGTCTACATCTTCTGTGAGTTTTTGAGCTCCTATCCGGTTGTTTGAACACTATTTCTGAATATTGGCATAAGTATAGGAGCCAGGGGAAAACCCTGTAATCAGGGAAGTGCAGAGAAATATTTCTGAAATTCCACGCTGCTTTTCTTTCTTTCTTTTTTTTTTTTTTTCCATGCTGCTTTTCTTAAGAGGTTAAGAAAACCCTGTGATAGATGGTACTCTAATTAGGTAGGTGTTAAATAAGTTCTATTTACTGTGTGTTTTGTCACTGAGGGGATAGCTAACCAAACACAGTGAAATGATGCTTTCTTTCTTTCCAGAAAGATCATCAGGAAGCCACTAAGACCCTTACATATTTTTCACTATTATTTCCCTACAACCTACTCCATTATTACCTGTTCATCTAGAAAATCTGACAATACAATGATTAAAGCTACAGGCATTAGGATCAGTTGGACAGGTATCTATATCTTAACTATCTCATCCTAGGTGTAGAATTTTAAGAAGACACATAACTTCTCAACTCCTCATTTTCTTAGCAGTAAATAAGGTTATTTGTGTGTGCGCGCGCGCACAAGCGTGTGTACATACCCAATTTATATCTCTTTCTCTTCTGCTCTATTTACCATCATAACCATGATCATTATCATCATCATCAGTATCATCTATTATCCATATTATTTATCTCTTGATCTATGAGACTGGTTACACATAAACAGGAATTTTAAGCTGCTGCTAACCTCAGGAGAGCTATTAGTCATCATAGAACACAGCAAATGATATATATGTGTTATCATAATAAAATATTATGTGGATGAGGTGTTGACAAACACAAATACTTTAAGGTGAAGACATGCAAAAGAAGAAATGTGTTTAGGACCCAGGAGGGAGATGGTAAAGAATAGCGGTTACCAAAGAATGTATGTCTTTCACAAAGCTTCAAGTAAAAATATAAAGATTTGTGATTTTTTCTCATGAATAGATCTTCAGATTAGTATCAACCCCCATGCCATGAATTTTCACCCATCAATATCTGTGATCCAGCTCAGTGTTCTTAGGAATGACATAAGAACGGGTCTAAGAAAGAGGGATAGGGTAAAATGTGTGTCTCAAGAAAGAAATTAAGAAAAGAAAAACTTGAAGATCTCTCGGTTCTCCTACAAAGTGATTGACATAGCCATGAGCACAGAGTGAAAAATAGGGAGAAAACCAAACATCTGTGTACACAGCATGTACAAAAAGGCAAATCAAAGGTTAAGGTTAACAGACTTAAACCCAGACTGGTGGTGGATATTGGGGAGGGTACGTATTTCATGGAGCACTGGGTGTGGTACATAAACAATGAATCTTGGAACACTGAAAAAGTAAAATAACATTTTTTTAAAAAAACCCAGCCCCCTATATCTGTCACTTTACTTTCCTACACCAACATAGAGACCATTGTTCTATGTTAAAAATATTATAGCTACTACTCTTTAGGACTGTGCTTGGTACCCTCATTATTCTAACTCTTTTTATACACAATGTCTTTAAATTCTTACAATAATCCTTTGAGGTAGGTTCCAACAGCACTTTCATTTTGGTGGTGGATAGAGACTTAGAGAAGTTAGGACCAATGTCTCCCAGTCATAAATGGTAGGGGTGATATGTGATTGTATACACATGATTCTCAGAGAACAAGCCTTAACATCCAATGCTACACCTTCTGTTCAGAATTGCCTTTGTTGATTGCACATGGCTCTCATGCTGCATCTAGTCCACTGCACCTACTATGCATTTATCTGTGAACTATGTAACTATTCTATTCCAGGCATTAAGTTCAGCACAATAGAGACAAGTAATGAATGACATTAAGGTTAATTCAAATTCATTACATGTCGAAGTATGTTTTATTTTTTTATTAATTTATTTTCAGCGTAACAGTATTCATTGTTTTTGCACCACACCCAGTGCTCCATGCAATCCGTGCCCTCTCCAATACCCCCCCAAAGTAAATTCAACAAATAAGAAATAAAAGGGAATGCCCTCAGCCTGATATAGAACATATGTGATAATCTTCTGATATCATTATACTAAATGATGAGACACCATGCTTTTCATTAAGGAGAAGGGAGTTGGGGGAAATTGGAAGGGGAGGTGAACCATGAGAGACTATGGACTCTAAAAAACAATCTGAGGGGTTTGAAGTGGCGAGGGGGTGGGAGGTTGGGGTACCAGGTGGTGGGTACGGATTGCATGGAGCACTGGGTGTGGTGAAAAAATAATGAATACTGTTATGCTGAAAATAAATAAAAAATAAATTAAAAAAATAAAAATAAATAAGAAAGAAAGAAAAAATAAATAAAAATTCTAATAAAAAAATTAAAGCCAAGAAAATATGTCTGCTCTCAATACTTCTATATGACATTTTAGTGCAGATTGAAACTAGTGCAATAAGACATTCAATTTAAAAAGGCAATTAGATAGTAAAGAAAAAATAAGTTTGTTTTAATTGCAGATGACATTATTGTATACATTGAGAATTTATCTAATCTACAAAAATCTTAGCAAGAGTAATAAGTAAATTGAATAAGTTTGCAGGTCAGAAGGTCAATATTCAAAACTCAATGGTCATCTGGATGTCTTCTTTGTAGAAAAGTATATGTTTATAAAAAATAAAAAATTAATTAAAAAAAACTCAATGGTAATTCTATATACTAGCAATAAACAATCAGAAATTAAATTTACATTATTCCTAATAGCATCAAAAACATGAAATAGAGTTAAATGTGATAAATATATGCAAAGCTTCTACATTGAAAAATATGAAACATGGCTGAGAGAGTTTAAATAAAATCTAATTACATAAAAAAAATTTATTAACAACTCTTAGGTTGGGAATCCTTTTGTGTCTAAAGCTTGGCTTTGTCCATTAATACCTAACTAAACTTATATAAACTACTTGATCTTTCAGTTGCCAAATTACTAGGTATCTATAGGAGAGGAATAACTAAACAATCTAATAGGACTGATGAGAAGATTAAATAAATATACACATACAGAGCACCTGGCATGAGAGCACTGTGGAAGTGTAACTTGTTAGATTTAAAAGATATGATATAGGAGATAGATTCATTCCAAACATGTGAACTTGGATAACTTGTTAGCCTTTCCTGCAACTCAGTTTACTCATATACATAATCTAGAAGTTGGGAATGTGATCTGTAAGGACACTCATTATCCAAAAGCTTATTACTCTAGAGAGAGTTGTCACTAAATTGGGTTGCCATGACATGCTTTAGAAATAGAGAATATTAAAGAACAAATTATTACTCTAATAGAATAATGCTTATACATTTCCATTTCTGTGCAACCAGTTTCATTCATCATTGTGTTCCTTTCTTTGCCATAGAACATCTTGTGATATGAAGAATAACACAGAGGTGAAAGAATTCATCCTGCTGGGACTAACCAATGCCCCAGAGTTGCAGGGTCCTCTCTTTCTAATGTTTACCCTTATCTACCTCGTCACTCTGATTGGGAACCTGGGGATGATCATGCTGATCCTGCTGGACTCTCGTCTGCACATTCCCATGTACTTCTTCCTCAGTAACCTGTCTCTGGTGGACTTTTGTTACTCCTCAACAGTCACTCCCAAGGTCATGGCTGGATTACTTATAGGAGACAAGGTCATCTCCTACAATGCATGTGCTGTGCAGATGTTCTTTTTTGTATTCTTTGCAACTGTGGAAAACTACCTCTTAGCTGCAATGGCTTTTGACCGCTATGCAGCAGTGTGTAAACCCCTCCATTACACCACCACCATGACGACAGGTGTGTGTGCTCGTCTGGCCATAGGCTCTTACGTCTTTGCTTTTCTAACTGCTGCTATTGATATTAGAGATACATTCAGTCTCTCTTTCTGTATGTCCAATGTGGTCCATCATTTTTTCTGTGATATTCCAGCAGTCATGACTCTGACTTGCTCAGACAAAGACATTAATGAGTTGATTCTCATGCTTATTTCAAGCTTTAATATCTTTTTTGCCCTTCTTATAATCTTGATTTCCTACATGTTCATATTTATCACTGTTTTGAAGATACAGTCAGGTGAGGGATACCAGAAGGCTTTGTCTACCTGTGCTTTTCATCTTGTTGCAGTTTCCTTGTTTTATGGGACAGTCATTGTCATGTACTTACAACCAAGTTCCCATCATTCCATGGACACAGACAAAATTGCATCTGTGTTCTATACTATGGTCATCCCAATGCTGAACCCTATTGTGTATAGCTTGAGGAACAAAGAGGTCAAGAATGCTATAAAGAAGAGTTTTGAGAAGACAAGATATTCTTCAGGATTAATCTTCTAGTGATCTAGAATTCACAGAAGTTTTTTCATCCCACTTAAATCTTCTCTATGTCATAACTCAATGTTCATGCCCATATAGAGTATTAAAACATGTCGATCACTCAAATTTTGTTTATTTATTTAATTTAATAACAGGTCCAAGCATCTGAAATGCTGAACAAATATGATATTTTTTAATGAAAGCAGTTTATGGATAAACCTTCCTTGTTATTGTTGTGTTACACTTAGTTTTTTCCTTGATGTACTTCCATAATGGTAATAAAAAATAATGGATAAGAAAAAAATTTAAAAGATTTGAACATGTAGTAAGGAAAACAGTGGATAATGGAATTTTCCCCAGGAAGAAAAGTCAGGGTCATATATCCAGTCACCAGGTGGAGCAGACTACTTACTGTCAATTCCATAAGATTTTCTAAACTGAAATTTTATGTGTCTTTCTTTGCTGACTGTTCGGAATGGAGGCTCTTTTTTCCCCAATTATCTTTGTTCAGGCCCAACACTATTTACTGGGTGTGAATGTGGAATGAACTATATTTTCTTTGTATAATTGCTGGGCAACAAGGAGCCACACATGGACTGGGTAGAGAAGACCATTTAACCTGTAGGAAAGCCTGGACATTGTGCTTCTGTGTTGGTTAATTGGGATTTAGGTTGTTTCCTTTGTGGAGGGGATAATAAATTTTCTGTATGAGAGAAAGTATAAGATGGATATTTGATGTTCATAAGCATTACAATGGAAAATACTGGTTAGTTCTTTTCCAAACTATATTTACTCTTGGAAACATACATAGGCTCTATGTTTCCACACTTCATATAGTTAATTTGACCATGTGCTTGGTTCTTGTCCATGGAATGTGAGTACAGGTCATATATGCCACTTCCAAGTCTGCCCATGAACCTCCCCATGTGATGTCCTGTTCATTCTATTCATCACCAGCTGGGTGAAGAGAATTCAGACCACAAGTGATGACAAAACCACTAAATGGAAAGAACTGGTACAAATGAATGTCTGTGTACATTCCTACAGAACAACTAATGGAACCATATGCAAGCAAGAAAAACTTCTGTGGTCATGCCATTGCCATTCTGGAGTTTGCTTGTTGGCAGCTAATATTATTTACACTAACAGATAGAGAGCGCTTCACATATGACCATCTGGATGCTGTTGTGGGATTGGGGAAGATATAGCCTGGAAAAAAACATCAATTTCTCCAATACAGTTTGATTCTACAATGATTTCTTTGTGAATCCTCACCCAGCCTCCATATCATACCCAAAGTGCCTAGCTCCAATAAAATTAGCACAGGTTTTGGAGAGAGGACAAATTCAATGTGAATTTCATTCCAAGCCAGACTTTATGATATAGGGCCAGTTATTTAAGGGTTCTGAGTTTCTAATGGGGAAACTAATGCCCATTAGTTTCACAGGCTTATATTAAATGGGTACTGAATGAGCCAAATCTTAGCACAGTGCTTGAAGCAGAGTAGCTGCTCAAAATGTATTTGCATCCTTTCCCTTCTATTCCTTTTCTTATCCTTTCATTAATCTAATTTGTCAACCTTCTCCATAGAACTATTAAAACGTTTATAGATTATATTGGTTTGTTTTTGTAGGTTTAACTTGGTCCTGAATTGCAAACCTTGGAGACCAAAAATATTATCTTACTTAGGTATGTATTCTCAGAACCTAGACTAACGTCTATTTCATAGAACTCAAGAGTATCTGATGAAATGTGAGCTTGTGTAGAAACAAAGTAACATGGAAAAACCCACAAATATTTGCATCTATCATCTTTTCCTTCATGATACTGATCAAAACATTGTATATTCATTTTGTGTGTTTATTCCTTTTTGTTTGTTTGTTTGTTTTCCCTGTTAAAATAAAAGTTCTATGCATCCTAGTACAATTTCTTGTCTGGTGTCTAACAAAGACTCAGGCCTAGATCAGAGTTAAGGCTCAGTAAAAGATTTTAAGGAATGAAAAGCTGCATATAAGAGGAACCAGAGAAACTCAGTATCTGTTTGTAAAAACAGAACACAAACAACTGAACACATTAGGTTATGCTGCAGTCACACATTAAATTGAGAATACAGTTGAACACAACAAAGATCATAAAGATTTTATACAAGTTTCCTAGGGCTGCTGTAACAATTGAGCACACTCTGGGGCCTTCAAATAACACACATTTGCTTTCTCACAGCTCTGGAGGCCAGTTGTTGGAAATCAGTTTCACTGGGATGAAATAAAAGCATCAGTCTCCAGAGTGTCAAGGGGAGACTCTGTCCCTTGTATATTTCATCTTCAGATGGCTGACCCATATTCCTGGTTTTATTACCATCAGTTCAATCTCTACTTTTGTGGTCACATTATTTTCTCCTCCTATCATCTAATTTCCCTATCCTTCTCCTTTTTTAATTTATGTGCGATTAACATAACTAAATCAGTTCAAATTTAATTCAATAACAAAAATAAACAAAGTGTGCAACTCGGTAGTATTTGGCACATTCAAAGTGTTCTGCAACCATCACCTCTATTTCATTCCAAAAGACTTTTTCATTCACAAAGACCCTACACCCATTAAGGCCCCCTGCCCCTGGGAACCAATATCTGCCTTCAATCTCTATGGATTCACCTATCATGGATATGTCATGTAAATAGAATCATATAATATGTGATTTTTTTTATGTATGACTTCTTTTTTCAGTTTAATGTTTTTGTGGCTCATCTGTGGTGCACTGTATCAGTAATTAATTTCTTTTTATGGCTGAATAATATTCCATTGTATGTATATACCACATCTTTTCATCCATTTTCAATTGATGGACAGTTCGATGTTTTTCACCTATTGGCAATTGTTAATAATGCAGCATAACTATTTGCATTCATGCACAAGTATTGTGTGAGGACCTGTTTTCATTCTCTGATAATATTACTATGAGCAGAACTGCTGGTTAATGCAATAATTTTATGCTTAACTTTTGAAGACCACCAACCTGTTTTCAGTAGCATCTGTCTCATTTTACATTCCCACCAACAATGTACAATGGTTCCAATTTATCCACATTCTTGATACAAATTGTTAGTTCCATTTTTTTAATAATGGCCATCCTAATGGGTGTGAAAATGTATCTTGTGATTTTGATTTACTTTCCCTTAATGCTCATTATTTTGAGCATATTTTCATGGGCTTATTGGCTTGTAGTAAATCTTTTTCAATGAAATGTGTGTTCAGGTGCCTTGTCCATTTTTCAACTGAGCTATTGGTTTTTCTGTTGTTGAGTTCTTTGTGTTCCTTATATATCTTACATATTATGTCCTCATCAGAAATATGATTTGCAAATTTTATCTCCCATTCTGTAGATTTCCTTTTCACTTTCTTTTTTTTTTAAGATTTTATTTATTAATATGACAGAGAGAGATCACAAGTAGCTGGAGAGGCAGCCAGAGAGAGAGAGAGAGGGAAGCAGGCTCCCTGCTGAGCAGAGAGCCCGATGCGGGACTCAATCCCAGGACCCTAAGATCATGACCTGAGCCGAAGGCAGCGGCTTAACCCACTGAGCCACCCAGGCACCCTCCTTTTCACTTTCTTGAAGACATACTTTGATACACAAAAGTTTGAAATCCACTCTTCTTTTCTTTCTTTTTCAATATTAAATTTTATTTTATTTTTTCAGTGTTCTAAGATTCATTGTTGATGCACCACACCCAGTACTCCATGCAATACATGCCCTCCTTAATACTGACCACCAGGCTCACCCAACCCCCTATGCCCTCCCCTCCAGACCCCTCAGGTTGTTTCTCAGAGTCCACAGTCTCTCATGGTTCATCTCCCCCTCTGATTTCCCCCAACTTACTTCTCCTCTCCTTCTCCCAATGTCCTCCATGTTATTCCTTATGCTCCACCAGTAAGTGAAACCATATGATCATTGGCTTTCTCTGCTTGACTTATGTCACTCAGCATAATCTCCTCCAGTCCTGTCCATGTTGACACAAAAGTTGGGTATTCATCCTTTCTGATGGAGGCATAATCTTTCATTGTATATGGTCCATATCTCCTTTATCCATTCATCTGCTGAAGGGCATCTTGGTTCTTTCCACAGTTTAGCAACTGTAGCCATCGCTGTTATGAACACTGGGGTACAGATGGCCCTTCATTTCACTGTATCTGTATCTCTGGTGTAAATAAACAGAAGTGCAATTGCAGGGCCATGGGGTAGACCCATTTTTTTAATTTCTTTTTAAAATTTTTATTTATTCATTTATATTTCTCTTCAGTGTCCCAAAATTCATTATTTATGCACCACACCCAGTGCTCCATGCAATACATGCCCTCCACAATACCCACCACCAGGCTCACCTAACTTCCCACCCCCCTCCCCTCCAAAACCCTCAGTTAGCTCCTCAGAGTCCACAGTCTCTCATGGTTCATCCCACCCTCCAATTTCCCCCAACTCCCTTCTCCTCTCTATCTCCCCATGTCCTCCGTGTTATTCCTTATGCTCCACAGATAAGCGAAATCATATGATAATTGACTCCCTCTACTTGACTTATTTCACTCAGCATAATCTCCTCCAGTCCTGTCCATGTGGATACAAAAATTGGGTATGCATCCTTTCTGATGGAGGCATAGTACTCCATAGTATATATGGACCACATCTTCTTTATCCATTCATCTGTTGAGGGGCATCTTCTTTGAAGGGCATCTTCATTCTTTCCACAGTTTGGCGACTGTGGCCATTGCTGCTATGAACACTGGGGTACAGATGGTCCTTCTTTGAACCTAAGAACACATCCAGACTGAAAGTGAAGGTATGGAGAAGCATGTTTTTTTGTTGTTGTTGCTTGTGTTTGGTGTAATACATGAGAAACCATTTCCAGACCCAATGTGTAGATTTTTCCCCATATTTTCTGATGGTTTTATGTTTTTAGATCTCATATTTTGGTCATCAGCCATTTTGAGCTGGTTTTTTATATGTTGAGTGTGGAAGGGGTCCAAATTTATTCTTTTGCATTTGGGCATCTCGTTGTCTCAGCACCATTTGTTGATGACTTCTTTTCCAATTAACTGGACTTAACATCTTTGTCAAAAATCAATTGGATATATATATATACACACACACATATATATATATATACACACACACACACACACAAACAAGAAATATATTTCTTGTCTCTCAGTTCTAGTCAGTTGATCTATGTCTCTATCCTTAAGGCAATATCAAATTTCTTTGATTATTTCATATTTGTATTATGTTTGGAAATCAAGAAGTATGAGTCCTCATACTTTGTTTGTCCTTCTTGATATTGTTTGGCTATTCATGGTCCCTTGAAATTCCATTTTAGTATGATATGAATTTTCATTAATCCTCTAGGTCGCTTTGGATAATATTGCCAGTAAACAGCATCATATCTTCCAATCCATGAACATAGACTGTCTTTCCATTTATTTAGGCCTCCTTGAATTTCAGCAATTTGTTTGGTAGTTTCAGTGTAAAGCCCTTCCTTCCCCCCCCCTTTTTTTTTAAAGATTGTATTTGTTTATTTGAGAGAGAGACAGTGAGAGAGAGCATGAGCGAGGAGAAGGTAAGAGGGAGAAGCAGACTTCTTGTGGAGCCTGATGCAAGACTCAATCCCAGGACTCCAGCATCATGACCTGAGCTGAACGCAGTCACTTAACTGACTGAGCCAGCCAGGCACCCATCCCTTTCATCCCTTGGTTAAATTTATTCCTCTGTATTTTAACATAAGGATGCTGTTTTAAGTGGAATTTTTTCCCTTAATTTTCTCTGGGATTGTTTATTGCTAGTGTATGTAAGCACAATTTATTTTTGATTGGTCAATAAGTTTATTAGCTAATAGTTTCTTACACATTGTTTAGGTTTTCTTTATATAAGATCATATCATCTGAAAATCATGTGATTTTTTCCTTTCCAATTTCTGTGCCTTATAATTCTTATTGTCTTGTGTAATTACTCTAGATAGAACTTTCAGCCCAACTTTGAATAAAAGTGGTGAAAGCAGGCACACTGTCTACCATGTGATCTTATAGGGGAGTATTTCACTCTTTCACATTCAGGTATGATGTTTGCTGTGGGTTTTTCATTAATGCTTTTTATAATTTTGAAGAAGTTCACTTCTAAGATTTCTAGTTATCATGAAGTCATTGGAGATTTTGGCAAATACTTTTTATGAAGTAATAAATCATATAATTGTGTGTTTTTTCTCCTCAATCTGGTTAATTACATTGACCATTCAAATTTTGTTTTTTCTAGTTTATTAAGATGTAATTGATATAACACATAATGTAATTTTAAGACACAACATAATTATTTGAAATAATTGCAACCCTCAATGTTTGCAGCAGCAATGTCCACCATAGACAAACTAGAGCCCAGATGCTCATCAACAGATGAATGGTTAAAGAAGATGTGGGATATATATGTATCTCACATCACACACACACACACACACACACACACACACACACACACACACACACAGTAATATTACTCATCCATGAAAAAGAATAAAATTTTGCAATTTGCAGCAATGTGGGTGGAACTAGAGTATATTATGCTAAGCGAAATAAGTCAGTCAGAGAAAGGCAAATACCATATGATTTCACTCATATGTAGAATTTAAGAGACAAAATTGATGAACCCAGAGGAAGGTAAGGTAAAATAAAATAAGATAAAAACAAAGAAGGAAATGAGCCTTAAGAGAGTAATTTATCTATGGACTGAAAAAAAAAAACCTGAGGGTTGCTCGAGTAGAGGTGGGTGGGAGGTTGGGTTCGGTGATGGACATTAAAGAGGGCACTTGGCATAGTGAGCACTGCATGTTATATGCACCTGATGAATCACTAAATTCTACCCTGAAATTAATAAGATACTATATGTTAACTAACTTGAATTTAAGTAAAATAATATATAAAGTCATGGAATAAAAGAAATGACCGTAACAATGGCTAACATGTATGACCTCACATAGTTACAAGGTTTTTTTTAGTCTTATTATGACAACTTTTAAGATCTAATATCTTAGAAACCTTCAAATATATATACCAGTATTATTAATTATAGTTATCACAATGTACATCATATCCTCAGAACTTATTTATCATATAACTTGTACCTTTGACCACCTATACATGTTTTTTTTGAGTCCCCAACTCTCACTTTTGGAGCCACGTGAATGCCTGGGGGATGTGGATAGAGCATTAAGAGCATCTGTTGTGACAGGGTAATTCAGGGTAGTAAAGAAGCCCATCTGTCTACAGACCTGAATTGAATTTCTGAACAGATTTCTTAGTATTAAGGCTGAATTTACTTTCCATATTTTTGGCCAATGTGCCATATTGTCAGTTTGTTGTAAACACAAGAAAGAAAAACAGGGATTTCATTTATCGATCTCTAAAAATCCAGTAGCTTACAATTTAATTATAACAAGTAAAATAATGGAAAGAGGAAACAGTGAAATAAATAAAATAGATGGTAAACCAAAACCAAAATGTTTTTAGAACATATTCTAAATATCAATAATATAAAAAAATGCAAAAATATTATACCCAGTATTTATGTACTGAATGACAACTTAATAAAATTGAGGGAAGGAAAATTTTTTTTGAAGATTTTACTAATTTATTTGTCTCAGAGAGAGAGAGAGAATGCACAAGCCGGGGTGGGGAGAGGGGGGTCTAGAGGACAGGCAGAGGGAGAAGCAGGCTCCCAACTGAGTAAGGAGCCCAGTGAAGGACCCAATCCCAGGACCCTGGGATCACAACCTAAGCAGAAGGCAGATGCTAAACCAAATGAGCCACTCACATACCCTGGCAAGGAAAACTATTTTCACAAATGCATCTCTGTGCTACTCAATGCAACAAAATATATGCCTATATCTAGTTTAATTGCTTCTTCCCTAGATAGAAGTGATTGCCCTCATAGGGGCCTGTCCCCTAGGAAATTTTTTAAAATTTTTTTATTACTTTAGTCACCATACAGTACATCATTAGTTTTTGTTGTAGTGTTCCATGATTCGTTGTTTGCTTCTGCAGTACATACCTTCCCTAATACCCATCACTGGGCTCACATCCCCTAGGAATTTTATGCCTACATATTTCTCCTGGTTCTCATTCATCAGGCTCTGAAATCATATCATGACTCCACCTGAAAATATTTTAAAGGGACCAGACCCTGAGTATACCCATTCAGTCACCATTTATGCAAATTAATGCTAACGCTTTTTAGTACACACACCAGTCTTTCCCCAAATGGAGAGTTGGCAGTGACTCTGCAACCAGAGCTGGGGGGGAAAACCCAAGATAATAATTAGATTATTCTATATTGAAAGGATAACCTCTACAAAAGATATTCATAGACCCACACTCATTAACAGATAACATTTTGTGAAATCAGGGGAGAATTGATTTTATTTTTTCTATGCCATTAACAAGGAAACTGAGCTCAGTGTAAGGTAAATGACTCTCCTAACACAAAGAAAAATCCAAGGTAATTGCAAGACTTGAAACTTGGCTTCCTAGCTCCATGTTCATGATCCTTCTTTATTTCTCCATGTCTCAGACACCTTGGAACATTTTCAGACACCTTGGAAGATTTTGACCAATATCTGAGATATGCTCCAAAATTGTTTATACATTCTTGCAGGTCTGAATTTCTGATTTCAGACTCACAGTTCAGGATTGTCTTTTCCTTCTTTTCAAGAACAAGGTAAGCTTCTATATTGGATATATACTTTTAGTGAAAAATGTAATGGATGCAGAAGCACGGGGGCAGCTACCTCTTCTATGAGTTTTTGAGCTCGTATCTAGTTTTTTGGGCGCTTTCTGAAACACAGTCTTAAGTACAGGATTCAAATGTAAAAACATTTTAATCAACAGAGAGTAGTGTAGAATTTATGATATTTCCTGCTGCTTTCCTTAAGAGGGAGGATAGTATAAATGTTTTGTTTTTTGCTGTTCGAAGGCTATTGATAACCAATATTTTGGCTAGATAGACCCTTGTGGTTCTTAAAATGATTGCAAGACATGCTCAGCAATAACCACCAAGTAACTCTGAAAGAGACAAGGTTTATTACTCACAGGTCCTGGAAACCACATGGTACACCTGAGGCCACATAGGAAGATCATGGATAGAGAAAGAGAGCAGGCCTGGGTTCTGCTTTTATTGGTGTGAAGGATGGGAGCCTAGAGTATCCTGGGTTCGCTCTTTAGTGATGAATTTAATACATAAAAGAGAATTTAAAGCATAGGAAGAGAAAATAAGTGGCACAGATGGTAGGTTATCTAAACCAACCAAGATCTCTAAAACCAAGGACTCTAGGGGGTGGGGAGCTGGCTCTTTATCTGGTGGATGGCAATGTGCTTATTCTAGATAGAAATCTTTGAAGTGTTTGCTTTTCTGAGTGGATGTCTAGACATCAAAGCATAAATCGGATACTTGCATTAGAAAAAAAGAAAAACCATCAACTGGGGCTTACTCAGCAACTATGATAGATTGTACTCGATTGAATAGGTGGTAAAATCTCTCCTGTTTACTTTGTGTTGACATGTTATTGACAGATAACTAACCAAACAGCATGAAATGACACTCTTTAGATTCTAGAAGGATCATCATGAAGTACCGAGATCCTTACTCCAGTTTTTTTCTCTTTTCTTTTTCTTTTCAGCATAACAGTATTCATTGTTTTTGCACCACACCCAGTGCTCCATGAACTCCAGTTTTAATACCATTTCCATACAACCTGCCCTTTTATTACCCGAGTATCTAAAAAATCTGACAATGCAATGATTAAAGCCACACGCATTAATATCAGTGAGATATAGTTTTGTATCTTAAACATTTCATACTAGGTGTAGAATTTTAAGAAGACACATGATTTCTTGAATACTATATTTTCCTTTTTTTAAGATTTTTTTGTTTATTTATTTGTCAGAGAGAGAGAGAGAGAGTGAGAGCACACAAGCAGGCAGAGTAGCAGGCAGAGGTGGAGAGAGAAGCAGGCTCCCCACTGAGGAAGGAACCCGATGTGGGACTCGATCCCAGGACACTGGGATCATGACCTGAGCCGACTGAGCCACCCAGGCATCCCGAATCCTTCATTTTCTTAATTGTACATTAGGTTATATGTATGTGTCTTTGTTATTGTGTGTGCATACACAATTTATACACCTTACTCTTCTGTTATTTCTGTCCATCTATCCATCTATCCATCCATTCCTCATCCTGCCATCTTCCATCTTTGGTGTCTACTTGCCTGCCTGGTTGTCTGACTTTTCTTATTTCTGTTTATCTAGGAGATAAACTATCACATAAGCACTGTAGTACAGTTGTTATTAATCCCCAGAAATCTGATTTGGGAACAGATTCATTCCAGATACGTGACCATGGAGAAGTTAATACCTCTTTCTGCTCTTCTGTTGATTATTATATACAATCAGAAAATTGGCCACAAGATCTGTGAAGGTGTCTCAGCTTCAACAATCTCTAACTCTCTAGATAATTTACCTATTATATATTCTTTTCATACCCATTGTGGCAGTCAGAATAATGCTTCCTGGTATGCCCACATCCTAATCCTGGAATTTGTAATTATGTTCTCTTACATGGTAAAAATTATTGTACACATATGAGTGAGTTAAGGATTTTGAGATAGAAATTTTATACTGAGTTATCCATGGGGACCCAATAAGAACATTCCAGTTGTCATAAAACATAGCAAATGCTAAATAAGAAATTATAGCTTATAATATTATTGAGTGGTGGGTTCACAACCAAAAATACTATAAATTCCAGACATGTAATATGTGGAAGGGCCAGGAGGAAGATGGTAGCAAACAGTAGTTACCTACTGTTTGTAGGTACTGTTTGGATGCACCTTCAAAGATTCAAATATACATAAAAAATTTTAAACATTGTGCTTTCTTGAGAACAATCTGCAGAGTTAGAGTCAAATCCGCAGATGTGGATTTTCAAATTTCAATAGTTATGAACTGGTAAGTGTTGACAATAATAACAGTGAGAATGAGTCTAAAATGAAATAGGAATCTTTCAAACCCTGCTAAAATGTGGATCAAAAGGAAGAAATTAAGCAAAAGATATCAGTGTGAGTGTTCTTACACAGAATGTTTAACAAACCACTAACACAAGAGAGGTAGGACAGAATGAGAAATACTGGGGGAAACAAAAGATCTAGGTGGACACGTGAGAAAATACAAGTCAAGTGCACTTGGGTGGCTCAGTCATTAAACGTCTGCCTTTGGCTCAGGTCATGATCCCAGGGTCCTGGGATTGAGCCCCATAACTGGGCTCCCTGCTCAGCGGGAAGCCTGCTTCTCCCTCTTCCAATCCCCCTGCTTCTGTTCCCTCTCTCACTGTGTATATCTCTGTCAAATAAATAAACAAAATCTTAAAAAAAAAATAAGGAAAGAAAGAAAGAGACAAAATACAAGACAGAGAAAAGCTACCAGACATCAAAAATCACTGACACCTTGAAGCCATGCATGTCACTACCAAACTTCCTACACCAACAGACACCATTATACCACCCTACTTGTAATATTACAGGTAGAACTCATCAGGATGGGGCTGAATACCCACTTTATGAGAGCTGTTTGTCATGATTACCTCACTGAACACTCACAGGAACATGCAGGTAGGTTCTCATATTACCTTCACTTCACTGATGGATAAAATGAGGCTTGGGAAACTTAGCTTAGGATCAGTGTCTCCCAGGTTGTAAATGGGACTTCTTCTGTGTGGATGCACATGCACTTCACCCAGAGCACAATATTTATATCCAATTCTGTATCTTTTTTTGCTTTTATAGACTGTATTTTTCTCTAATGTTGCATTTATCTCACTGCATGTATATGCATATATTTGTGGATTGTTCTACTGCATTAAGCTTGGAAGAATGGATACCATGATTAAGTGTAAATTGAGTAAGATTAAAATCAATTCAAATTCATTGATGTTATTTAGTTTGGTAACCATTCTGAAGGTGTCTAAAGCATGGTTCTATCAATAATCATGTAAACTTGAATACTCAATCTCTTAGTTGTCAATTTACTTATTAGATATATGGGCATAATAACTAATCAATATGATGAGATAATGAAAGAAATGAAATGAAAGATATGAAAGATAATGAAATCAATATGAAATATACATATATCTATCTATAATGAAAGATAATGAAATCAATATGATGGAGAAAATGAAATACATTTGAGGATATGGAAGTGGATGTTATTTTGGACTCCCTGATTTGGGAGTTCAGTCCATTCCAGGCATGTGAGCTTCAACAGCTTACTGCCCTTCTTCTGACTCAGTTTACTCATATACAAAAATAAGAAGCTGGGAAGACAATCTGTGATGAAACTTCTGTGATTAACCTTCCTCTACAAAAGTCTATTCTTTTTTTTTTAAAGATTTTATTTATTTATTTGACAGAGAGAAATCACAAGTAGATGGAGAGGCAGGCAGAGAGAGAGAGAGAGGGAAGCAGGCTCCCTGCTGAGCAGAGAGCCCGATGCGGGACTCGATCCCAGGACCCTGAGATCATGACCTGAGCCGAAGGCAGCGGCTTAACCCACTGAGCCACCCAGGCGCCCAACAAAAGTCTATTCTTGTATGGATAAGTTATCACTAAATTGGATTGCCATTCCCATAGCATGGTTACTAATGGAGAATGTTAAAAAATAAATTATGGTGATAATAAAATAATGCTATGCATTTCAGTTTCTGTGAAATTTTTCTTTATTGATCATTCTGTTCTCTTCTGTTGTCATAAGACATCTTGTTATTCTCAAATCACATCCATGAAGAATATCACAGAGGTGACTGATTTCATCCTGCTGGGACTAACCAATGCCCCAGAGCTGCAGGGTCCTCTCTTTATAATGTTCACCCTCATTTACCTCATCACTCTGGTTGGGAACCTGGGAATGACCGTGCTGATCTTGCTGGATTCTCGTCTCCACACTCCTATGTACTTCTTCCTCAGTAATCTGTCTCTGGTAGACTTTTGTTACTCCTCAACAGTCACTCCCAAGGTCATGGCTGGGATCCTTACAGGGGACAAGATCATCTCCTACAAAGCATGTGCTTCCCAGATGTTCTTTTTTGCAGTCTTTGCCACTTGGAAAATTGCCTCTTGGCCTCAATGGCCTATGACCGCTACACAGCAGTGTGTAAACCCCTCCATTATACCACCACAATGACAAAAGGTGTATGTGCACTTCTTGCCATAGGTTCTTATGCCTGTGGTGTCTTAAATTCCTCTATAAATGTTGGAGATACCTTCAGCCTCTCCTTCTGTACGTTCAATGTGGTTCATCACTTTTTCTGCGATATTCCAGCAGTCATGGCTCTGTCTTGCTCTGATAAACACATCAGTGAACTCATTCTTGTTTTTATCTCAAGCTTTAATGTCTTTTTTGCACTTTTTGTTATCTTTATTTCCTATCTGTTCATATTTATAACCATTTTGAAGATACAGTCAGGTGAGGGATACCAGAAGGCTTTATCTACCTGTGCTTCTCACCTTGTTACAGTTTCCATATTTTATGGGACAGTCATCGTCATGTACTTACAGCCAAGTTCCCATCATTCCATGGACACGGACAAAATTGCATCTGTGTTCTATACTATGGTCATCCCCATGCTAAACCCTGTGGTCTACAGCTTGAGGAACAAAGAGGTCAAGAATGCATTCAGGAAGGTTGTTGAAAAGGCAAAATATTCTCTAGGTGTAGTCTATGAGTGATGTAGATCCAGAGAAATTATTTCACCCCAATCAGGTCTACTGCATGCCAGAACTCACATGGTAGTGGACATTTGGGATATTAGAAAAAAATGTTGTCTAATATTTATTTCTTTAGTTGAGGATTAGATCCAATCAACTAAAGTGCAGAAAAAATATAACAATTGTTTTTAATGAAATTTATTTAATGAAGTATGTGCCTTTGTTGATACATTCCATCCAGAGTTAAATAATGATAGCAGCTCAATAGATTAATGCTTCAGTCATTACTGAGTTATCTGAAAAAGAAAAAACACATTCATGTGGCAGTTTCCAAAAGTAAAAAATCACATTAGAATAAAAGGAGATGTAATTACATTATTGTCACCTTAAATATTTTGAATAACAGTTCTTCACATTTTGTTTTTTTTAAATCCATTTAAAAAATAATAAGGGTATTCGGCTTTCTTTGGTAATAACTGTTTTGAAATGGTTAATGTCACTTATCGCTTTATGCTTTAGTTGAGCTACCTTTCATCCCACCTCATTCACACTGGTTACTGGCAATACTGGACAGCCCCCATCTTGCCATGTCCCAGGGTCTTTGTATTTATTATTTCCAATGTATGGAATTTTTATATTTATTTCAGATTGCTGGTAAAATGTTACCTACTCTGGGAGGCCATAGATGCTTGCCATAAGCAACTTTACAAAATATTCACTCCCTTCCTATGGACTTTTTCCCTGAGTCTTCTCTATTTTTCAGAAACACTATCCACATTCAGCTCTTGTATTTATGTATTCACCTGTTCATCTATTTGCCTTGACTTGCATGGAGAGTCCCATTAAGTGGTAGCTTAATACGGTTATTTCACTGAAAATAAAGCTTTGAGCCTGATTTAAAAATCACTTTGTTGAGCATCAAACAACTCCAGAAATTCCAAATTATATAGGTAAAAGTGAGCTACAAAAACTCTATTTCGAGGGAAGACTATCACCAGTGTCAACTCGATAATCATTGCAACTCTTACAGGAAATTAGCAGTCTCCGAAAACTCTCCACTTCTAACACTGAGAAATTCTTCCTCTTTTTATTTTTTTAAATTTTATTTTTTTAGAGTTCCAAGAGTCATTGTTTATGTACCACACTCTGTGCTCCATGCAATATGTGCCCTCCTTAGTACCCACCACAGGCTCACCTAACCCACCACCCCTCCCCTTCAAAACCCTCAGCTTGTTTCTCAGAGTCCACAGTCTCTCATGGTTTATCTCCCCATCTGATTTCCCCCTCTTTTTAAGTTGTCCAAACTCTTCTCTTGTCCATTTGCAGCCAGCCAGTCAGTGACAAATGTACCTGAAGACTACTTAGAACATCTCTCCCACTTCCAAAAAACATATCTTTAAAAAAAACCTGCCACTTTAACATTGACTTAGTATTTCTTCATTTTACTCAAAGAACTTACTCTCTTTTCTAACACCTTTGAACTCCTACTAAAATGAAGCACTGAAAATGGTTTCCTCTGATGCAAATTTATGAATAAACTGCTTTTGATAATTTTGTGTGTGACAGTGTTTTGTGTTTGATATGCTTAAGAAGTGGCAGTAAAGAATAATGGTTAAGAAAAAACATTCAAGTGGTTGGAATAAGAGGCCAAGGAAAACGGTAGAGAATCGAATTATGCCTAGAGGAAAAAAAAAATCCAGTCTCATAAAGAAATATTTTCCATCACCAGGATTGAGGGGGCCTTTGTAATGTCAATTCAGCAAGATTTGTAAACTGTCCAGTGGGTCCTCCATTACTGTCTGTTACAAATGGGAGGGATTTTTTTTTTTTTTTGGTCTAAATTATTGCTGAGTGTGCCTATAGAATGAGTTAAGTTTTCTTTTTATTTCATAAGTGTTTAGACCATAAGCAGCCATATCTGGACTAGATGGAGAGGCAATTAAATCTATCTGTTAGCCTGGATGTGAAACTTCTATGGTGATTAGTTAGATTTTAGGCTGTGTCCCTGGTAGAAGTGGATAATGTGTCCTCTGGATGGAGGGAATGTAAACCAGACATTTGCTGATCAAAGCATTGAAATGGAAAGGACAGTTAATTGTTTTCCCAGCTATTTCCTTTTTATTTCTGAGCACATAGCTTGTAGGCTCAATTTTTTCAGCTTTCATGAAGTTAATTGAGGCCCTGTGATTATGATCTTGTGAATGAATGTGAGTGTATGTCGTGTGCTATTTTCAGGTTTGTCTCACTAAACGTTTGTGTGATTCCTCTGCTCATTCTTACTCTTGTCACCAGCTCAACAGAGAGAGTTCATACCACAAGAGATGGTAAAACCACCAAATGGAGACACTCCAGGTCACTGAACCACAGTTCAGTTTCCCATAGAAAAAATAATTGAGCTGTATATAAACAAGAAAAACCTCTATGCTCATGGCACTGCAATACTGGAATTTGCTTGTATAGCAGATGGCAATATTCACATGAACAAATACAGAAAGTCTCCTATAATTTAGGACCCCTGGGTGGCTCAGTCGGTTAAGTGTCTGCCTTCAGCTCAGGTCATGATCCTGGGACTCTGGGATCCAGTCCCACATCAGGCTTCTTGTTCAGCAGGGAGCTGCTTCTCCTTCCCCCTGTTTGTGCTCTCTCTCTTTCTTTCTTAGACAAATAAATAAATAATCTAAAAAATTTTTAAAAAGAAAGTTTCCTTTAAGTCAATCTATATGCTGTTGGAAGTAAACCAGAAGTGAGGAGCTATATAATGAGGAAAATTGTCAAACTGCTCTAACACAATTTAATTCCAGAGTTGTTTACTTGTGAGCCCTCACTCAACCTCCATATCAACACTAAAATGGTTAGCACAAAATAAAATTGGGACAGGTTTTTAGGAACAGAATATAGCTCAACTTGAATTCCATTCTAAAAAAGAAAGCTTTTTTCTGATACAGGCAAGTTAATCAATTGTTCTGAGCTTCAGCTGAGGAAAATAAGGCCTGCCTCATAAAATTACAAACTGATTAAGCCAGAACAGAGTACAGTGCCTTAAACAGAAGAGATGTGCAAGAATTGTTGGTCTCCCTTCTTTTCCTTTCCTTTCCATTCCATTCCTGCCTTTTTGTTTTACTTCCTCCTCTATATTGTCAATCCTCTCCATGTAAATATTGAGACATTTATTAACTGTATTGCTTTGTATTTACAAATACTGACTTCCATCTTTCCTTCTATCTATATTGATGTATCATATTTATTAATTTGCTTGTGTTGACCCATCCTTGAATCCTAGGGATAACATGGTTTATGATCCTTTTAATGTGCTACTGAATCAGGTTTACTAGTATTTTATTGAGAATTTTGGCATCTACCTTCATCAGGGATATTGACCTGTAATTTCCTTTTTTGTAGAATGCATATCTGGCTTTGGCATTAGGGTAATGCTAGCCCTGTAAAATGAGTTTGGGAGTGTTCCTGCCTCTTCAGCTTTGGGGAGGAATTTGAAAAGCATTGGTGTTAATTTTTCTTTAACTGTTTAGTAGAGGAATATCTGGATGACACAATCAGTTAAACATCCAAATCTTGGTTTCTTCTCAGGTCGTGATCTCAGGTTGTGAGATCAAAACCCAAGTTGGGTTCCATGCTCAGTGGGGAAACTGCTTGAGATTCTCTCTCCCTCCCCTGCTGCCCCACTCCCTCATGTTCTCTTTTTCTCTCTCTAAAATAAAAATAAATAAATCTTAAGAAACATAGTAATTCAAAGGGGCTCATGCACTCCAGTGTTTATAACAGCAATGTCCACAATAGCCAATATAAGGAAAGAGCCCAAATGTCCATAGACAGATGAATGGATAAAAAGATATGAGGAAGTGGTGATGCAACATGGGGGCTTAAGTGTAGGGTAGGAGAAGAATAAATGAAACAAGATGGGATTGGGAGGGAGACAAACCATAAGTGACTCTTAATCTCACAAAACAAACTGAGGGTTGCTGGGGGGAGGGGGTTTGGGAGAAGGGGGTGGGATTATGGACATTGGGGAGGGTATGTGCTTTGGTGAGTGCTGTAAAGTGTGTAAACCTGGTGATTCACAGACCTGTACCCCTGGGGATAAAAATATGTTTATAAAAAATAAAAATTAAAAAAAAAGAAAAAAAGAAAAAAAAAGATATGATGTATACTGGGATATATATACTTAGAGGTGTACTATGACTCAGCCATGAAAAATAATGAGATTTTGCCATTTGCAATGACATGGATGGAACTAGAGGGCATTATGCTAAGCAAAATAACTCAGTCAGAGAAAAACAAATACCATATTATTTCACTTGTATGTGGAATTTAAGGATCAAAACAGATGAACATAGGGGAAGGGAAGGAAAAATAAGATGAAAATTGAGAAGAAGGAAAATCATAAGAGATACTGAACTCTAGGAAATAAATTGACGGTTGCTGGAGGAAAGTTGGATGGGTGGAAGTCATTAAGGAGAGCACTT
This sequence comes from Mustela erminea, assembly GCF_009829155.1. Classification (NCBI taxonomy): domain Eukaryota; kingdom Metazoa; phylum Chordata; class Mammalia; order Carnivora; family Mustelidae; genus Mustela; species Mustela erminea. Next base: position 101,869,007 of record NC_045622.1, on the reverse strand, counting down.
GATGTAACGAGCACTGGGTGTTAATATGCAACTGATGAACCACTAAATTCTAGCTTTGAAACTAATAAAAATATTTTTAAATAAATGTTTAGTAGAAAAAAAAAGAAATTACCTATGAAGTAATCTAATCCTGGACTTTTCTTTCTTAGCAAATTTTTGATTACCAACTCTTACTCATTATTGATCTGTTCTGATTTTTTTCTCATGATTCAGTCTTGGGAGGTTGTACATTCCTAGGATTTTATCCATTTCTTCTAGGTTGCCCAATCTGTTGATGGATAGTTGTTCATAGTAGACTTTTATTGGCCTTTGCATTTCTTTTTTATTTTTTTATTTTATTTTATTTTTTCAGTATTCCAAGATTCACTGTTTATGCACCACACCCAGTGCTCCATGCAATACATGCCCTCCTCAATATCCGTCACCAGGCTCACCTAACCCCCTGCCTCCCTCCCCTCCAAAACTCTCAGTTTCTTTTTCACAGTCCAGGCTCTCATGGTTTGTCTCCCCCTCCAATTTACCCCAATTCACTTTTCCTTTCTTTCTGCTAATGTCCTCCATGTTATTCCTTATGCTCCACAAATAAATGAAACCATATGATAATTGACTCTCTCTGCTTGACTTATTCCACTCAGAATAATCTCTTCCAGTCCTGTCCATGTTGATACAAAAATTGGGTATTCATCCTTTATATTGGAGGCATAATATTCCATTGTATATATGGACCACATCTTCTTTATCCATTCATCTGTTGAAGGGCATATTGGCTCTTACAACAGTTTAGTGATTGTGTCCATTGATGTGAACATTGGGGTACAGATGGCCCTTCTCTTCACTACATCTGTATCTTTGGGGTAAATACCCAGTAGTGCAATAGCGGTACAGATGGCCCTTCTCTTCACTACATCTGTATCTTTGGGGTAAATACCCAGTAGTGCAATTGCATGATCATAGGGAAGCTCTATTTTTTTTCATTTATTTATTTTCAGCATAACAGTATCATTATTTTTTCACCACACCCAGTGCTCCATGCAATCCGTGCCCTCTATAATACCCACCACCTGGTACCACGAACTCCCACCCCCCTGCAACTTCAAACCCCTCAGATTGTTTTTCAGAGTCCATAGTCTCTCATGATTCACCTCCCCTTCCAATTTACCCCAACTCCCTTCTCTCTAACTCCCCATGTCCTCCACGCTTTTTGTTATGCTCCACAAATAAGTGAAACCATATGATAATTGACTCTCTCTGCTTGACTTATTTCACTCAGCATAATCTCTTCCAGTCCCGTCCATGTTGATACAAAAGTTGGGTATTGGTCCTTTCTGATGGAGGCATAATACTCCATAGTGTATATGGACCACAACTTCCTTATCCATTCATCTGTTGAAGGGCATCTTGGTTCTTTCCACAGTTTGGCAACCGTGGCCATTGCTGCTATAAACATTGGGGTACAGATGGCCCTTCTTTTCACGACATCTGTATCTTTGGGGTAAATACCCAGTAGTGCAATGGCAGGGCCATAGGGACGTTCTATTTTTAATTTCTTGAGGCGTCTCCACACTGTTCTCCAAAGTGGCTGCACCAACTTGCATTCTCACCAACAGTGTAAGAGGGTTCCCCTTTCTCCACATCCCCTCCAACAGATGTTGTTTCCTGTCTTGCTAATTTTGGCCATTCTAACTGGTGTAAGGTGATATCTCAATGTGGTTTTAATTTGAATCTCCCTGATGGCTAGTGATGATGAACATTTTTTCATGTGTCTGATAGCCATTTGTATGTCTTTATTGGAGAAGTGTCTGTCCATATCTTCTGCCCATTTTTTGATATGATTGTCTGTTTTGTGTGTGTTGAGTTTGAGGAGTTTATTATAGATCCTGGATATCAACCTTTTGTCTGTACTGTCATTTGCAAATATCTTCTCCCATTCCATGGGTTGCCTCTTTGTTTTCTTGACTGTTTCCTTTGCTGTGCAGAAGCTTTTGATTTTGATGAAGTCCCAAAAGTTCATCTTCGCTTTTGTTTCCTTTGCCTTTGGAGACATATCTTGAAAGAAGTTGCTGTGGCTGATATCGAAGAGATTACTGCCTATGTTCTCCTTCAGGATTCTGATGGATTCCTGTCTCACGTTGAGGTCTTTCATCCATTTTGAGTTTATCTTTGTGTACGGTGTAAAAGAATGGTCGAGTTTCATTCTTCTACATATAGCTGCCCAGTTTTCCCAGCACCATTTATTGAAGAGACTGTCTTTTTTCCACTGTGTATTTTTTCCTGTTTTGTCAAAGATTAATTGACCATAGAGTTGAGGGTCCATATCTGGGCTCTCTACTCTGTTCCACTGGTCTATGTGTCTGTTTTTATGCCAGTACCATGCTGTCTTGGTGATCACAGCTTTGTAGTAAAGCTTGAAATCAGGTAACATGATGCCCCCGGTTTTATTTTTGTTTTTCAATATTTCCTTAGCGATTCGGGGGTCTCTTCTGATTCCATACAAATTTTAGGATTATTTGCTCCAGCTCTTTGAAGAATACCAGTGGAATTTTGATCAGAATAGCATTAAAAGTATAGATTGCTCTAGGCAGTATAGACATTTTAACAATGTTTATTCTTCCGACCCAAGAGCATGGAATGGTCTTCCATCTTTTTGTGTCTTCTTCAATTTCTTTCATGAGTGTTTTGTAGTTCCTCGAGTACAGATCCTTTACCTCTTCGGTTAGGTTTATTCCCAGGATTCTTATGGTTCTTGGTGCTATAGTAAATGGAATTGATTCTCTAATTTCCCTTTCTGTATTTTCATTATTAGTGTAAAAGAAAGCTACTGATTTATGTTTATAGCAGCAATGGCCACGGTCGCCAAACTGTGGAAAGAACCAAGATGCCCTTCAATGGATGAATGGAGAAGGAAGATGTGGTCCATATACACTATGGAGTATTATGCCTCCATCAGAAAGGACGAATACCCAACTTTTGTAGCAACATGGACGGGACTGGAAGAGATTATGCTGAGTGAAATAAGTCAAGCAGAGACAGTCAATTATCCTATGGTTTCACTTATTTGTGGAGCATAGCAAATAGCATGGAGGACATGGGGAGATAGAGAGGAGAAGGGAGTTGGGGGAAATTGGAAGGGGAGGTGAACCATGAGAGACTATGGACTCTGAAAAACAATCTGAGGGTTTTGAAAGGGCAGGGGTGGGAGGTCGGGGTACCAGGTGGTGGGTATTAGAGAGGGCACAGAGTGCATGGAGCACTGGGTGTGGTACAAAAACAATGAATACTGTTAGGCTGAAAATAAATTTTAAAAAAATTTTTAAAAAAGAGAAGAAAATAGATTTAACATTTCAGTTGAGAAAGTTATATTAGAAGAAATTTCAGATTTCTCCCATACAGTTGTAATATTTTCATGAACAGATGCTTGGTTTTTGGAGAATCAATTAAAACTATAATTCAAAAGCCCTCCCCCCCCCAAAATTTTAAAAGTATAGTCATGAGGACCTTAAATATTTAATAATTATGCTTATCAGGAACCTTATTAATTATATTTTATTTATTCATATGTTTATATTTCCCCACCATATTCTAATGCAAGTATATATGTAAAACAAGACTCAAACCCATGGAGAGAAGTGCATACAAGTATCCATATGTACACATACACACAAGAGTGGGAAATTTGTTAAAGAAGGGAGCTGGAGTATGGCTAACTTTTAATAAAAAGTTAAAATAATTAATTGTGGATCAGAGTATAAATTAAAATCTAGGATTTTTTATTTCTCTAATTGAAAAACTGTTCCAGGCATCTAAATGAAGAATATGAAATGGATTTCTAAATATAGGTAGACTTTACTTATTAGCTTATTTTTTTCAGAGCAATATAACATCCTAAAGGAGTTAATATTTGAACTGATAGAAAAAATATCCAGAGTATAAGAAAAGGAGATCAATTGATAATAAAACAATTTGTCAGTTTTTCTGTGGAAAATTACCAACTCTTCAACTGTGTAATATAAATGCACTAAGTAAAAATCGTGTTATCTATTTTTCTCTCTGAAATACCGGGAGACAGCTAGTGCTCCTCATGCAGGGATACTTTAGTATCAAATATGCTATTCAGAATTCTTCTAAAACAAAGAAGTCTCCTTTCTTTTACTTTGTTTTTTTGTTTGTTCTCATCAGCATGGCTCATGTTTATTATACTCTGAGTTATTATACTCTGGTTATAATTCCATATTGTGTTATTTGTTATATTTATCAACTTGTTCCATCTTGGCCATTGGGTTCACTTTCACTTTGACCTCTGTTTCCTTTGGATGTGCCCCAGTCCTTCTCTTTGTGTTTTTGGTTTGTTTTGCTTTGTTTTGCTTTTGCTTTTTTCTTTCTGAAAGTACAAGTTGCTCTGGGCTTATCTTGTGTTCTTCCTGTCCCAGATGTAAAATCAGTGATTTGTCCAAAGAGCCCTGCTTCCTTTTATTAGAGAATTATACTTAGGAAACAAGATCTGAGGGCTGAGTGTTCTCATTGCTACTGGGGAGTCACTAGACCCCTAGGCAGACACAGAAGATATGTGTGTGTGTGTGTATATGCACCTGTGTAAACAAACAAATCTATCAAATCTACACTTCTTTGTATTGATATCTATATCGAGAGAGAGAGAAACATGACCTCATAGTGATGTCTTTCATATAATCCTCTTTATTTCAGCCTTTCCCCTTTCTTCTCTGACCAACTCTAGTTTATTTGTTCAGCTCTGCTATATATGTAAAGCCTTTCAAAAATTGTTAACTAGCACCCCCATAGGCAACAAATTTGGCAACTACAGTATAGTCTTTCTGGAATGTTCCTTTTATTTTTAGCCTGTGGAGTTGATAATTTCCAATCAACATATTATATCAGTTCTTTTTTCCCTCCCCTTTCAGTGCCGTAGTTCTTTTGTAATAGTCTGCATTTTATCCTGGGTACCCCCACTTGCCAGCTGATTTTTTTGTACTTGTAAAGAATAAAATTCACTGATAGTGATGTACTTTATAGGTTTTGACAAATTCATCCATTTGATGAATTTGACAAATTCGTCCATTCATGTATCTGTCATCCCAATACCATTCAGGATAATTCCATCACTCTAAAAATCCCCCATGTGTGGAGCACCTGGGTGGCTCAGTCATTAAGCATCTGCCCATGATCCCAAAGTCCTAGGATCGAGCACTGCATTGGGCTCTCTGCTCAGCGGGAAGCCTGCTTCTCCCTCTCCTACTTCTCCTACTTGTGCTCCCTCTCATGCTGTGACTCTCTCTGTCAAATAAATTTAAAAAATTGTTTATGCTCTTCTAAGAGTCATCAGCTCACATCTTTTTATTACTGAATAGTATCCCATTTACTGCTCAACAAGTTGCCTTAACCATTCACCTTTGGGAGCATACCTGGTTGTTTTCTAGTCTGGGTGATTCCCCATGAAGTTATATACGTTTTCAAGCAGCATTTTGGGGACATGCACTTTCAGTTTACTGTGGTAAACACCTATGAGTGCAAGTGCTGGGTCATATGACAAGTCTGTGTATAACTTGGTAAGGAATTGCCAGATTGTTTTTCAGAGTGATTGCACTCTCTTCATTACCACAATGCAAAATGACTTATTTCTATGACTTCAAATTTTTAGAGTATTGAGTACTGTCAGGTTTGGGGTGGGGTTGTTTAGCCATTTTAATAGAGACATGATGATAATCTTTGTGGTTTTAATATATATTTTCCTAATAAAAAATTCTGTTAAGTATCTTTTCATATGTGTATTTCCCATTTCTATCTTCTTTGGTAAAGTTTCAGATTGAGTTGTTATCTATTTATTATTGTGTTTTAAGGGTATTTTATATTTCCTAGAAAAGAATCTTTTATACAGAGACATCAACAAATGGCAGAGTATGAGATACCAACTTTCATCATCCCAATAAAACAATAATTAACTATCCATGAAGAAAAATGGCCCTGGGAGGGCTCAAGAATCCACAGCAACATTGTGGACCAGAAGCATGAGAATAACTGCACAGAAAGGTATACAAAACAGCCCCATCCACCAAAATTGTCTCCTGCTTCTTTTGTGGTCAGCCTCTCCCAACCCCCAGATCCTCATAACCTCTGATTTGCTGACCACCCCATATAGTTTTCATTTTCAGATTATCATAAAATGGGATGATACAATATGCAACCCCTTGAGTCTGCTTCTTTTATTTAGCACAATATAATTAAGATAAATGCATTTCCTTGCCTATATCAATAGTAGGTTCCTTGTTGTAAAGCTTTGTTCCTTTATTGAGATTAATTTATCTACCATAAACCCACCAAAGTATATAATGCACTGGTGTTTAGTATACTTACAAATTTGTACAGTCATCACCCTAGTTAATTCTTGAAGATTTCCATCACCTCAGAAAGACTCTACACACCCAAATATCTGTTAGTGTCCATTCCCCTGCAAGCCCCTTCCTCTGGTCTTAGGCAACCATTAATCACCTTCTGTCTCTATAGAGTTGCCTAGCCTATACATTCCCAACATGTCTTATGTAATATGGGGTCATTTGTGACAGACCTTTCCCACTTGTCACAATGGTTATGAGATTTATTCATATTCCAGTGGTGTACCAGTATTTCATTCCTTTTTGTTGTCTAGAAATACTCCTCTACATGCCTAAACCACACTTTGTTTATTCACTCATCTCTTGATGGGCATTTGGGTGCATGTGGTGTTAGTGTTTTAGGTATGGGTGCTGACGGAAGAGCTTTAGGGTGTGTGTGTGAGGAAGGCATGAACACAGCCCTGGGGTCTAGTGTGTGGACATTCCTGTGGCAGTGGTGGCTCCAGTGTGTTAGGTGTAGGTACCAGTGGAGTGGCTGTGCAGATGAGGTAACTATAAAATAATGCAGAAATAAATTAAGGAAGACCTAAATAAGTTGAAAGATATCCCATGTTCATGAGAAGGACAATTTAATTTTAGTTTAAGATGTCAATGCTAACCAAAGTGATCTAGAGATTAAACAAAATCCTTTCAAGATTCCAGTAGCTTTTTTGGCCAACACTAAAATGCCAATCTTAAAATTCATTTGAATTGCCAAAACAAGCTTGGAAAACAAAGTCAGAGGAATCACATTTCTTGATTTTAAGACTTATTAAAAATTTACAGTCATAAAAACTGTGTGGTACTCACATAAGTACAGACTAATCAATCAGTGGAATAGAATTAAAGTCCAGAAATAAGCCCATACATATGTGGTCAATTGATTTTTGCGGGGATGCCAACTCCATTGAATGTGGAAAGAACAGCCCCTCCAATAAATAGTGCTGAGACAACCGGATTTTCATACATAAAAAAATTAATGTTGTATCCGTACCTCATATTATATAGAAAAAGGGAACTCAAAATGGATCAATTACCTAATATAAGAGATAATCCACAAATTTTTAAAGGAAAACTTAGGGATAAATTTTCATGACTCTAAATTTATTTATAGATTTTAAAATATGACATCAAAAGCATAAGTAATAGTAGAAAAAATAGACTAACTGGATTTTATCAAAATCAAAGACTTTGTGCATCAAAAACACCAAGCATGTGAGAAAATAACCCACAGGATGAAAAATATATTTGCAAATCACATGTCAGATAAAGATTTAATATTTAAAATATATAAAGAGCTCATATAATTTAATAATGAAAAAACAAACAACACAAATTTAAAATGGATAAAAGACTTGAATAGACATTTCTCAAAAAACATACACAAATAATCAATAAGCACATGAACAGATGATCAAAATCATGAATTATAAAGAAATGTAAATCAATTTCACAGTGAGGTATCAATTCACATGTACTAGGAAGGCCACTTTTTTAAAGGTTCTATTTTTTCTTTTTCTTTTCTTTTCTTTTTTTTTTTTTTTTTTTGCAATAGAAGGGTTTTTTTTCCCAGCATAACAGTATTCATTATTTTTGCACCACACCCAGTGCTCCATGCAATCTCCAATACCCACCTCCTGGTTCCCCCAACCTCCCACCCCTTGCCCCTTCAAAACGCTCAGATTGTTTTTCAGAGTCCATAGTCTCTCATGGTTCACCTCTCCTTCTAATTTCCCTCAACTCCCTTCTCCTCTCCATCTCCCCTCATCCTCCATGGTATTTGTTACGCTGCACAAATAAGTGAAACCATATGATAATTGACTCTCTCTGCTTGACTTATTTCGCTCAGCATAATCTCCTCCAGTCCCATCCATGTTGCTAAAAAAGTTGGGTATTCATCCTTTCTGATGGAGGCATAATACTCTATAGTGTACAATATAAAAAATTGAACTCAAAATGCACCAGAGACCTAAATGTAAGAGATAAAACTATAAAGCTCATTTAAAAAATAGAAATAAATCTTTGGACCTTGGCTTGCTCATTAGGTATGACACTAAAAGCACAAGAGACCAAAAAAAAAAAAATTAAGTAAGCCATATTTATCAGAATTCCAAGTTTTGTGCATCAGAGGGCATTATCAAGTATGTGAAAATGTCACCCAAAGAATGGGAAAAAATACTTGTTACTCACATATCTGATAAAATACTAACATCTGGTATATATAAAGAACATTTACGACTCAATATTAAAAAGGTAACCTGATTTAAAAATGGGCAAAGTATTTAAATAGAAATACCTTCAAATGAGATATACTGGTGGTCAATAAGCACAAAAAAAGATGCTCAACATCTTTAGTCACTAGAGAAATGCAAATAAAAACCACAAATACCATTACATACCCAGAAGGATGACTATAAAAAAGAAAATGGAAACAAATTTTGGAGAGGTTGTGGACAAATAACTCTAATATTGCTGATGGGGACGAAAAATGGTGCAGCTGCTATCAGAAAATATTTGGCTGTTCTATTGTCCTTTTGAAAAATGTACTGTGACCGTGTTGTTGATTCTCTCACTCCTTCTTTCTCTGTCTCTGCTTGCTTGCTCAATCTCTCTTTAAAAAAAAAAAAGGTGGACATAGGGTTACCATATGACCCCACAATTTCACTTGTAGGTTTATGCCCAAAATAAGGAAAACATATGTTCAAACAAAAACCTGTATAATAATACTCACAGCAGCATTATTCACAATTGCCAAAAAGTTAAAAGACCCCAAGTTCCCATCAACTGATGTATCAAATGTGGTCTAGCCATACAATAGAATATTATTCAGCCATAAAAAGGAATAAAGTACTAACCCATGTTAGAACATTATGCTAAGTGAGAGAAGCTGGACATAAAAGGACAAATATTGTATAACTCCACTTTTATGAATTAACTATAATAGGCAAACAAAAAAATAAAAAGATTACTCATTGACAGTGGATTAGGGAATAGGAAGAATGAGAGTAGCCACTAACATATATTGGGTTTAATTTTATGGTGATGGAAGTGTTCAGGAATAAGATACTTAGGTGGTTGCAAAATGTGAATATGAAAACCCACCAATAGTGCACTTTGAGGGCCTGTGCAATAAGAATATCTAACAATTTTAAATATCTATGCCACTAACATGGGACCAGCCAACTATATAAAGCAATTAATAACAAAATCAAAGAAACACATTGACAATAATATAATAATAGTAGGGGACTTTAACACCCCCCTTACTGAAATGGACAGATCATCCAAGCAAAAGATCAACAAGGAAATAAAGGCCTTAAATGACACACTGGACCAGATGGACATCACAGATATATTCAGAACATTCCATCCCAAGGCAACAGAATGCACATTCTTCTCTAGTGCACATGGAACATTCTCCAGAATAGATCACATCCTGGGTTACAAATCCGGTCTCAATCGGTACCAAAAGATTGGGATCATTCCCGCATATTTTCAGACCACAATGCTCTGAAACTATAACTCAATCACAAGAAGAAATTTGGAAAGACCCCAAATATATGGAGGCTAAAGAGCATCCTTCTAAAGATAAATGGGTCTACCAGGAAATTAAAGAAGAATTGAAAAAATTCATGGAAACAAATGATAATGAAAACACAACCATTCAAAAATCTGTAGGACACAGCAAAGGCAGTCCTGAGAGGAAAATATATAGCAATACAAGCCCTTCTCAAGAAACAAGAAAGGTCTCAAATACACAATCTAACCCTACACCTAAAGGAGCTGGAGAAAGAACAACAAAGAAAGGCTAAACCCAGCAGGAGAAGAGAAATAATAAAGATCAGAGCAGAAATCAATGAAATAGAAACCAAAAAAATAATAGAACAATTCAATGAAACCAGGAGCTTGTTCTTTGAAAGAATTAATGATTGATAAACCCTTGGCCAGACTTATCAAAAAGAAAAGAGAAAGGACCCAAATAAATAAAATCATGAATGAAAGCGGAGAGATCACAACCAACACCAAAGAAATACAAACAATTATAAGAACATTTATGAGCAACTATACGCCAGCGAATTTGACAATCTGGAAGAAATGGATGCATTCCTAGAGACATATAAACTACCACAACTGAACCAGGAAGAAATAAAAAAAAACTTGAACAGACCCATTACCAGTAAGGAAATTGAAGCAGTCATCAAAAATCTCCCAACAAACAAGAGCCCAGGGCCAGACGTCTTCCCAGGGGACTTCTACCAAACATTTAAAGATGAATTAATTCCTATTCTTCTGAAACTGTTCCAAAAAATAGAAACGGAAGGAAGACTTCCAAACTCATTTTATGAGGCCAGCATTACCTTGATCCCAAAACCAGACAAGGATCCCATCAAAAAAGAGAATTACAGACCAATATCCTTGATGACCACAGATGTGAAAGTTCTCACCAAAATACTAGCCAGTAGTATCCAACAGTACATTAAAAGGATTATTCACCACGACCAAGTGGGATTTATTCCAGGGCTGCAAGGTTGGTTCAACATCTGCAAATCAATCAATGTGATACAATGCATTAATAAAAGAAAGAACAAGAACCATATGATACTCTCAATGAATGCTGAAAAAGCATTTGACAAAATACAGCATCCTATCTGGATCAAAACTTTTCAAAGTGTAGGGATAGAGGGTACATACCTCAATGTCACCAAAGCCATCTATGAAAAACCCACAGTGAATATCATTCTCAATGGAGAAAAACTGAGAGCTTTTCCACTAAGGTCAGGATCACGGCAAGGATGTCCATTATCACCACTGCTATGCAACACAGTATGAGAAGTCCTAGCCTCAGCAATCAGCAACAAAAAGAAATTAAAGTCATCCAAATCGGCAAAGAAGAAGTCAAACTATCACTCTTTGCAGATGATATGATACTTCATGTGGAAAACCCAAAAGACTCCACTCCAAATCTGCTAGAACTTGTACAGAAATTCAGGAAAGTGTCAGGATATAAAATCAATGCACAGAAATCAGTTGCATTTCTCTACACCAACAAAAAGACAGAGGAAAGAGAAATTAAGGAGTCATTCCCATTTACAATTGCACCCAAAACCATAAGATACCTAGGAATAAACCTAACCTAAGAGGCAATGAATCTGTATGAGGAAACTATAAAGTACTCATGAAAGAAATTGAGGAAGACACAAAGAAATGGAAAAATGATCCATGCTCATGGATTGGAAGAACAAATATTGTAAAAATGTTTATTCTACCTAAAGCAATCTACACATTTAATGCAATTCCTATCAAAATCCCATGCATTTTTTTCAAAGAAATGGAACAAATAATCCTAAAATTTATATGGAACCAGAAAAGACCTTGAATAGCCAGAGGAATGTTGGAAAAGAAAGCTGAAGTTGATGGCATCACAATTACAGTCTTCAAGCTCTATTACAAATCTGTCATCATCAAAACAGTATGGTACTGACACAAAAACAGACACATAGATCAATGGAACAGAATAGAAAGCCCAGAAATAAACCTTCAACTCTATGGTCAACCAATCTCCAACAAAGTGGGAAAGAATGTCCAATGGAAAAAAGACAGCCTCTTCAACAAATGGTGTTGGGAAAATTGGACAGCCACATGCAGAAAAATGAAACTGGACCATTTCCTTACACCAAACACAAAAATAGACTCAAAATGGATGAAGAACCTCAATGTGCGAAAGGAATCCATCAAAATCCTTGAGGAGAACACAGGCAGCAACCTCTTCGACCTCAGCCGCAGCAACTTCTTCCTAGAAACATCACCAAAGGCAAGGAAAGCAAGGGCAAAAATGAACTATTGGGACTTCATCAAGATCAAAAGCTTTTGCATGGCAAAGGAAACAGTTCACAAAACCAAAAGACAACTGACAGAATGGGAGAAGATATTTGCAAATGACATATCAGAGAAAGGGCTAGTATCCAAAATCTAAAAAGAACTTAGCAAACTCAACACCCAAAGAACAAATAATCCAATCAAGAAATGGGCAGAAGACATGAACAGACATTTCTGCAAAGAACACATCCAGATGGCCAACAGACCCATGAAAAGGTGCTCAACATCACTCGGCACCAGGGAAGTACAAATCAAAATCATAATGAAATACCACCTCACACCAATCAGGATGGCTTAAATTAACAAGTCAGGAAATGACAGATGCTGGCGAGGATATGGAGAAAGGGGATCCCTCCTACACTGTTGGTAGGAACTCAGGCTGGTGCAACCACTCTGGAAAACAACATGGAAGTTCCTCAAAAAGTTGAAAATAGAGCTACCCTATGACCCAGCAATCGCACTACTGGGTATTTACCCTAAAGATAAAAATGTAGTGATACAAAGGGGCACATGCACCTGAATATTTATAACAGCAAGGTCCACAATACCCAAACAATGGAAAGAACCTAGATGTCTATCAACAGATAAGTGGATAAAGAAGATGTGGTACACACACACACACACACACACACACACACACAAAATGGAATACTATGCAGCCATCAAAAGAAATGAAAACTTGCCAGATGGAACTAGAGGGTATTATGAGTAACAAAATTAGTCAATCAGAGAAAGACAATTATCATATGATCTCCCTGATATGAGGAAGTTGAGAGGCAATGTGGGATATTTGGGGGGTAGGAGAGGAATAAATGAAATAAGATGGGATTGAAAGGGAGACAAACCATAAGAGACTCTTAATCTCACAAAACAAACTGAGGGTTGCTGGGCATGAGGGAGGTAAGGAGAGGGTGGTTGGGTTATGGACATTGGGGAAGGTATGTGCTGTGAGAGCTGTGAATTGTGTAAACCTGGTGATTCACAGACCAGTACCCCTGGGGCTAATAATTCATTATATGTTAATAAAAAATAAAAAATTAAAAATAAATAAAAATAAAAACCATCTATGAAAAGCTCCCCCTAAAAAATAGTAGACTTTTGAATAGTAGACTTTGGAATGTTGAATCTTATGTTATGTGAATTATACCTTAATAAAATATATTGCAAATAAAAAGAATGAAACTGAGCCCCTTCTTCAGACCACATACAAAAATTAACTCAAGGGCGCCCGGGTGGCTCAGTGGGTTAAGCCGCTGCCTTCGGCTCAGGTCATGATCTCAGGGTCCTGGGATCGAGGCCCGCATCGGGCTCTCTGCTCAGCGGGGAGCCTGCTTCCCTCTCTCTCTCTGCCTGCCTCTCTGTCTATTTGTGATCTTTCTCTGTCAAATAAATAAAATCTTTAAAAAATAAAAAATAAAAAATTTAAAAAAATTTAAAAAAAAATTAACTCAAAATATAAACCTGAATGTAAAAGTTACATCTCTAAGACTCCTGGGAGAAAATATAGGAATAAATTTTCATAAAATTTGGTTGGAGAAAGCCTTTTTATGTATACCACCAAAGCACAAGCAACAAGAGAAAAGATATATATATTGGGTTTCATCAAAATTAAAATATTTGTACTTCAGAAAGCACCATCTAGAAAATTATAGGTCAATCTAGTGAGTGAAAGGAACTATTTGAAATCTTATATCATATCAAAATCTGACAAGAAGGAATAAAGTATTGGTACATGGTAAAAACAGGATGAACCTTGAAAACATTATCCTAAGTGAAAGAAGCCACTCACAAATGATCACATATTGTATGATTCTATTTATATGAAATTTCTGTACAAGGCAAATCAATAAAGACTGAATTAGCTTTGTGGTGACCTAGGGCTGGGGTGCAGGTGGAAGACACTGGGAGTGACTGATAATCAGTACAGTTTCTTTTTCATGTGATGACAATGTTCTCAAGTCTACTGTGGCGATGGTTGCACAACATTGAACATGCTAAAAATTCACTGAATGACAAACATCAATGAGTGAATTTAATTTTTTAAGAATTTAAGAATTTTAAGAATTATCTCAAGAGTATGCACAAGTTAGGGGAGGGGTGGAAGGAAAGAGAGACTCTCACACAGATCCCATGCTAAGCATGAAGCCCAATGGGGGACTCAATCTCATGACCTTGAGATCATGACCTAAGCCAAAATCAAGAGTGGGATGCTCAACTGACTGAGACACACAGGCATCCCAACAGGTGAATTTTATAGTCTGTTAATTATATAACCATAAATTTTAAAAAGAGGTAATAAATGATAAGGGAACCAGTACTCAAGGGTCTGTTTAAAAAAATGAAAGAAAGAAAGAAAGAGAGAAAGAGAGAAAGAAAACAAAAGAAAACAAAAGAAAAGAAAAGAAGAAAAGGAAGCCACACAGACAACAAAACACACATAGCTTATTATATGCATATTAGGCAGGATAGACTCTGTCATTTGCAGTAGCAAATCAGTCCCAAAGTCCAGTGATTTGACACAGCAAAGATTTATTTCTTACTTCTGCTACTACATGTGCCTCACAGGTTATGCTGGAAAGGAGAAGTCTCTCTGCATCTGTTCATTCAAACACTAGGGCTGATGGAGGCTTTGTCATCTGTAGCTACACCTTCTGGAAGAAGGAGCCACCTCAAGTACCATGGCAGAGGAGAGGGATTCCATAGTTGTTTGCTGGCTATTCTATATTATAATCCAGAAATGGGTTCTCTTCCTGTCCAACCCATTACATAGAACTAGTTCATGGCTCTACCTAGCTGCTAGGGGACAAGGAAATGTGGGGAGCTGATGCAATGTTTGAGCACCACTATTTTTGTTCCACATAATGTATCATTTTTTACTAATGATAAAGTTGTAACATTAAAATTATTGACCTCTTGATATGTGTTAGACATCTCATTTAATCTTTAGGATGCTCTTATGAGGTATAGTATTGCCTTTCTTTTTATAGGTGATACTTTGAAGTTTTGACAAACTGAATAATTTGGCCAGGATCACCCTGCAATTGGTGGCAGAACTAGAATCTGAAGGTGGGCCCCATGACTGCACAGCTCAAACTCGCACCAGCTATATTGCACATCATTGATGAAGGAGACATAATTCTGCCTGGTGCTTGTTTCTGGTCAAAGATGACTATACAGAAGAAAGAATGGATCCGTACCCTTAGTTTCAAAAATAGAGAGGGAAATTCCCCCCGAAATAGGCCTAAATCAGTTCTGTAGGATAAGATAAATGAGTATTTTGTTTTAAAAAAAAAAAAAAATTCCTGCAGAGGCACCTGGATGGCTCAGTCGGTTAAGTGTCTGAGGCTTGACTTTGGATCAGGTCATGATCTCAGGATTGTGAGATCAAGCCCCATGCTGGGCCCTGAGCTCAGTGTAAAGTCTGCTCAAGACTCTCCTTCCCCCTCTCCCTCGGCCTCTCTCCACCACTCTCTCTACCTCTCTCTCAAATAAATAAATAAAATCTTCAAAAACTAATTTTAAAATATAAATAAATAAATAACATTCCTGGAGACGATTGTAGGCCTTTAAGAAAGATGTAGATTTGAGAAAGCTTGCGTGGGTTCCCAACATCACCTAAGCCAAGATCTTAGTGAGGTTTTTATTTTTGTTGCCTAGCATGGCTATGGTACTGCTGATTTGCTGATTGGCGGCTCCTCTCTCTAAGCGTCCATTCCCCTGTGCCTTCAAAAACACTATCAGCTAAAATACACCCAGACATGATCCTCTGATAACTCCCATCAGATTCAGGTCAAGGGGCCAATCCTGGATCTGGAGCCTCCTGAGATATCCACTCACACAACCCTAAAATTCTCCCGAGATCTTTGGTGTGAAAAGATCGTGTTGAGATCATATCTCAACCCTGGTATTTGTAAGAGCACAAGTTATGTTCCACAACACAGTGCTCCACAGGCGGGGAAGAAGCTTCTCTAGCATGATGTTTTCCTGGATGTGGACTTCTGGTCAACAGTGTGGCCATGACGGTTTTCCATACTCCCTACCTTGTACCCTCATTTGTCTGTTCCTAGGACAAAAGTAAGTATCAAGAAAACACACAACTGTAGCCGATTAGAAAGGAAAGGGCTCTAGAGGATCTAACCATGTTCATTTTACAAATGTGGAAAACAAATTTGGCTGGTCATCCACCACTCTTTCCACTGATTGCAGTCAGATGTCTTAAATGAGTGGTTGGGGTGACAGAGTGAAAAAAGGAGACCATGCCTCTTTATTCCTTTTATGTAGAGCATGCTAGAGGAATAGCAGTGCAAATATATCTTCCTTTCTGAATCTCGAGTGTTGTAGAACTTTTAACATCTGTTTGGGTATCTTGAGCATAAAGTCATTTTCTTTGGAAATGTCAAAGTTTGGACTTTTAGTATTAATGGCTTAATATTCTGCATAACCAAGAGAAGAGATAAACCATGGAAAGTAATGGCTCAGGTTACTTAACTAGAATGTTTGCATCTTTTAAGCTTTTCAGAGAACTTTCATATTCAGAATTGGATGTGTATTTGTGGTACAGTCGTACCCATACCCCTACATCTCAAACTCCTGCATCAAAAGAAGCTGTTTTGTATCCTATTATATCTACAAACAGTATAGAAGAGATATTTGGTCAATATGTTGGCCATTCTTGGTACATCAGTTACAGAAATTTACTTTTTTCTCAAAAATAAATGCAATTGGATTCACATTTTTGTGTATTTGGGCCAAATTTGGAAATTCTAGCAAGGACAGACGTTTAAGAATTGAGAGGAAAAAATTTGAGGAACAAGTCTCTTGTTAATAAGGCGTTCTGGCACATTCCAGGCACTTTCACAATCATTTTTTCATTCTTTATACATGCTTTTATAAAAGCATTTATCACCTTGGGGGGATAACTTCTAGAGCTGACTCACTCTACCCCTTTAAAAAATCAGGAATCTTGTTATTCATTATGTAATGTCAGCTGCTGGTACAGAGGGGGCTTATGTGCAAAGCCAGCTATGAAGAGAACAGAAGGGAATTATCATTGTATACATGCCGTGTGCTAGGCATGGTGATGGTAGAGCTCCATAAATCATTTAATTTCAACTTTTCAGCTATGTAAAATAGATACATTGGGCATTACATGAACTAGGTCTTTCACAGACAACATACTGAGGGTTTGCAGAGTGTACGTAACGTCCCCAAGATTACAGCCCATCTTGGTTGCTAATCAGTGAGTGGCATTTATCTATACTTATATGCCTCTATTATATATTGCATAAATAGTCACCTTGTGCTCTTCTTCTAAATGGTTGTATTAGATCTATCATCTGATGCATTTTTTCTACTCTTTCGTTTAAGGCTCAGTTCTATCAGTCTCATTTCTGCCAACTACTTTTTTTTAATTAAATTAATTTATTTTCAGAAAAACAATATTCATTATTTTTTCACCACACCCAGTTCTCCATGCAATCTGTGCCCTCTATAATACCCACCATCTGGTACCCCGACCTCCCACCGTCCCCCGCCACTTCAATCTACTTTTGCACATCACTCTTTAATTGAGATTTTGATTGTGCCATGTATTTTGCTAATTACCAATACCTCTCTATTTATAATTGCCTATTTATACAATTGTGCTTGCCAATTTGTGCTTTTATCCATGATGCTTCTTCTGCCTGGTATACTAATAATGGTATTAACGCTTGAATTACTTCAGTACTTGTTGTATAATTGACATTATTTTAAGTGTTTTGTATGAACTAAGTTATTCCATTCATCTACCTCAAAAGATGAAAATTGTGATTATTCCCACTTGAAAGATCAGGATCCTGAACCTCAGGAAAGATGATTAACTTGATGCACTATTTTGAGAGGATTGCTTAGTATTATGGATCTTAGACAATATTAGCTGGGTTCAAATCCCCCTTCTACCACCACATTTGCTAGTTAGGCAAGTAACCTACTTCTTTCAGCCTCAGTTCCATGTAAAGTAAAAGTAGGGGTAATAATAGTATTTGCCTCCCAAAGTTGCTAAATGAGTTAATATATGTGACTAGCTTAGAACAGTTTCCAGATACAAAGTGAGTACTATGTAACTATTTGTTATTATAACAACTAATAAATTGTTATTACATTTCTTGTGTGTCCAAAGCCACAACTCAGGAGTAATAATCTCCAGAGCATTTTTCTTGGTCCTGTTTTGGGCTAACCATACACCCTTTCTACTTCCAAGGTGCCCTGGAAATACATACCTCTACTTTAGGAATATGTTATGATGAACATATCTTTTGGATAATAGGTCTCTAGCACTAGGCTAATCTTAAAGGCAGTGTTATATCATTTCCTTCCTTCAATATTAAAAATTTTTAATCCAGTAGAAATGAATGTGATAGATTCCAGAATCAAAAGTCTCTTGGGTTGAAGAGGGCTTCTCATATTTATACCCATGGCAGCTATGGTAAGCTGTTAGCTAAGCTGCTACTGGAGGTAAGCACAACTAGATACACCAGATAACTTGGATGGACCTCCACGGCTTGGCTGAGGATGCAAAGTCTCTAGGTGAGAATGAAAGTAACTCTTCCATCTCCCCCAGTTCTCCCTTCCCATGAATAAAGCAAAGACATGGATGGTGGTAGGAGACGGGAAACATCAGCCTAGGAGAAAAATAAAGACTGTGACAAAGAGAGAAAACAACTAAAATTTTGCTTCCACCTTTTGAAAAACAATCCTCCTTTTTTAGAGCTCCTGAAAGATGCCAAAATATCACTAAGAATGTGCCAGAAATCATGAAGTTTTCTTCAGGGGCCAGTGGTAATGTGGAACATTACCCAATTAAGAATAGAGCACCCAATTAAGGGCCCTCATGAATTAGAGTAGAGCAGGGTCCCAAATCACTGTATATCTTCAGCTATTATGAACAAGTCAGTGAGAGGTCCCTCAGAGACAGGAAATGTATTTGATGAAGCTTGTTGTATCATATGCCAATGACTTTCTTTTCTTTTCTGTTGATTAAGCTTTTATGTACTTGTAACAGGAGTGTTTGCAAGGTATGGCAAGTTAGTGGGAAAGAGTCCTATTGGTTAATCCTATTGGTTTACTGTAATAATATATACCATAGTGTAGGTGAGCTGAAATGTGCCTTCAGGATCATACTGTATTCCCCTTGTGGCAGCACAGTCAGCAAGGATATTCCAGTGTCCTTCCACATCACTTCTAGATGAAGAGCCTTGCTCAACCCACCCCTCCTCAGTGTTCAGTCAAACTTGTTGTACATGGGCTCCTGCTCTTGACAGAAAGCTGATTGAGACCCTGTTCACAGTTAGCTGCTATGCTAGGGATCAAATAGAATTATCTTGTGTGTGCTTATCTTGTCATAGGTGCCTCTTATGATGATTCCCAAATGATTTTGATGGAGAACATTTCAGAGGTAACTCAATTCATTCTTGTGGGGTTAACAGATGCCCCAGAGTTGCAAGTTCCTTTATTTATGGTCTTCACCATCATTTACTTCATCATTCTGGTTGGGAACATTGGGATGATTGTGTTGATCCTGTTGGACTCTCGTCTCCACACTCCCATGTACTTCTTCCTCAGCAACCTCTCTCTTGTGGACTGTGTTTATGCCTCAGCTGTCACTCCCAAGGTAATGGTGGGGTTTTCCACAGGAGATAAAATCATATCCTACAATGCATGTGCTGCCCAGATGTTCTTCTTTTCAGCCTTCGCCACTATCGAAAGTTTCCTCTTGTCCTCAATGGCCTTTGACCGCCACGCAGCCATGTGCAAACCCCTACATTACACCACCACCATGACAAGTGCTATGTGTACCTCCCTGGTCACTGGCTCCTACATCTGTGGACTATTACAGTCTTCCATCCATGTTGCCCTCACCTTCCACCTCTCCTTCTGTCATTCCAACATAATTAATCACTTTTTCTGTGACATTCCTCCACTGCTGGCTCTCTCTTGCTCTGATATCCACATAAATGAGATTGTCCTCTTTACATTGGCAGCATTCAATGTCTTTTTCACCCTCTTGGTTATCTTGAACTCTTATCTGCTCATTTTTATTGCTATCCTGAGGATGCGCTCAGCTGAGGGACAGAAGAAGGCTTTCTCCACCTGTGTGTCTCACCTGACCACTGTTTCCATCTTCTATGGGACAATAATCTTCATGTACTTACAGCCAAGTTCTAGTCATTCCATGGACACAGACAAAATGGCATCAGTGTTCTACACTATGGTCATCCCCATGCTAAACCCTTTGGTCTACAGCCTAAGGAACAAAGAGGTCAAGAATGCATTTCAGAAGGTGGTTGGAAAAGCAAAGTCTTCACTGGGTTTAGCCTACTAGTTAAAAATAACATGCAGGGTGCCTGGGTGGCCCAGTTGATTAAGCGACTGCCTTCAGCTCAGATCATGATCCCAGAGTCCTGGGATCGAGTCCCGCATCAGGCTCCCATCTCCATGGGTAGTCTGTTTCTCCCTCTGACCTTCTCTTCTTTCATGCTGTCTCTCACTCTCTCAAATAAATAAAAAAGTCTTTAAAAAAATAACATGCAAACCATGTGATATTTCTATTGGACTTCTAGTATCTAAGAATATTTTTGTGAATTTTAATTCTTTCTTGTCTTTCATTTCTCTAAGAAGTTCCCTTCCAAATGAGACTGGTTCTGTTCATGCTTTGGTAATATGAGAGGGTAGGAAAAATTTTGGATATCTTTTTCCAGATGTTGCTTCTATCTTAAAATAAAGATTATAGTCCTGGATACTATAAAATCTTGGACTACCTTGGTCTAAAGAGCTTTGCATATGAATCTCTTAAGTGTATGATACCAGAATTACATTTCTAATTACTAGTTTTTAAAATAACTATGATTTTTGTACATGATATAGAGGCATGTTTCTAAGATTTTCATGCTCTTAAAAATTACCTTGAGAGACATTGAAAAGTAGAATTATAGGAGCTATCCAGATAATCTAATTTAGTATATTACTGGTATAGCCTAGAAATCTGTAGAATTATCCCCCACTATCCATATATATCTGGATCCTGAACTTAGCAAAAATGCCAGTGGTGAACATTGATAATAAGGGATACTATTTGAGCTTAATCTATTTAGTCCCTGCATTTCAGAGAGAAAAACAGTTCAGAACATTAAAATATATCCATACCTGTCCCTTAACTGAGTTCTCATAAAGTTCATGTAAGAGACTATGGATAGGGAGGACTGCCTGGATTCTTAACAAGTTTCTCCTGTATTTCGAATGAGTTAGGTGAGCAGGTCACACTTTGAGAACTGTTTCCCTAGAGCAGCAGTGCAAAAGCACTCTTGCAAGACCAGCAACATCAGCTTCACCTGGAATTTTTTATGAGAGCCAATTATAGAAATCCCCCACCCCAGACCAACAGCTTCAGAAACTCTAGGAGTATAGCACAACTATTTGTGAACTATCAAGTCCTCCTGGTGACTCTGAAAGGTTTGGAAACCACAAGACTCACGCTAGAAACACTAATCTGGAACAGGGGTTCTCAACCTTGGCTGCCCATGACAATAATCTAGAGGAGATTTTTCAAATACCACTGCCTGAATCCACCTCCAGTGTAGGTTGGATGGATCTAAGGATAAGACCTGAACACCAAGAGATTGTCAAATTCAGTCATTTCCTCAAAGCCTGGCACAAAGAAGGGATTGAGACCAAAGAAAAGAGATAATATTTATTCAGCATCTAGTGTCTGCTCATTATCTGTATGTGTGAACTCATTCAGATACCACACTACCTCTGAGGGGATCAGCCATATAGAAAGGAGGAAATGGAGGTTCAGACAGAGGCAGAGGGTGGCAAAGTGAGAATTTTGAACGTAAGTCTGTGGAACTCCAAAGCAAACCCTTTCCAGTTTAGCTCAGCTAACAACTGTTTAACCCCACAATACAATGTAGTGAGCATAAAGGATATTATTCTCCGAAGAGAATTTTTCTCTTTCCCTTTTGGTTGAGCATCTAACTCATGATTTCCAGTTGGGTTATGATCTCAGGGTCATGGAATTGAGCCCTATGTCAGGCTCCATGCTCAGGGCGAATCTGCTTAGGATTCTCTCTCTCCTCCCTCTGCCCCTCCCTCCACTCTCTCGATCTCTCTCTCTAAAAAATAAAAACAAGATAAAATTTTTTTTTAAATATTTCTCTTTTATCAAGGGCCACTAGTCTCCTCAGTACAACACAATTATCTTTGTAATGAAAGCACTGGGACACAAAGTGACATGAAAAGTCACAATAATATTGATCGACGTCTCCCTGAAACTATTTAAATCTCCTTCAATATTGGCATTCTGAAGACCCTAAATCCCCATGCCCATCACAGCTCTAAGCAGGAGCACATTAAACAATGTTGGTCTTTGAAGCCATCAGAGGTATGTAAAGGAGAGCAGAGACCGTGTATTCTGACCATATGTTGCTACTGTTAAAAATGAAACCCTTGCTATCTGGGGAGGTCTGTCATTCCTGTTTTCTAGAAGTTTTATTCTACATACTCATTTAGATAAAGCAGCTTAGCTGGGAATCCTGCGTGCTCCAGTGAACATCTACTTTTGGGAAAATGGATGACTGAGAACCTGGACATTGGATGTGCGCACCTTCACCAGATCCCAAATGTCTCATGGCTTCACTGGAAAGAAATAGGAAAGACAGTTAAAGGTGATCATATGCCCAGAAACTTCCATTCCCTGACCTTCAAAGTCCTGGTGGGCTGGGGTGATGTATGAATCAGAGCAGCTGTGTAGCACATTCAGCAGGCAGGTTTAGATAATGATTTAACCACGTCTAACACCCTGTGGTGGACAGCAGTGGAACAATGTAGCAATTCATCACCTCTCAAAAATGCTTCTGTAACTTTTAATAAAAAATTTTTAATAAATGCATACAACTAAAAGTTTCTGTCTGATTGTCTTGGGGAATGGGAGTTCCTACAGACTGAATGTGTGCCTCCAACTTTCATATACTGAATCTTCACGTCCCATGTGATGGTAGTAGGAGATGCATCTTTCAGAGAAGGCAGTTCAGGTGTCTGGGCAAGGTGATTAATGCTCTTAAAAAAGAGATCCCAGAGAAGTCCTTTGTCCCTTCAACTATGTAATGAAGAGGCAAAAAGGACAGCCATCTTTGAACCAGGAAACAGACTTTCACCAGACATGAAACCTGTCAGTGCATTGACCTTGGACTTCCCAGCCTCCAGAACTGTGAAAAGAAGTAAATTTATGTTGTTTATAAGCCACCCAATCTATGATATTTTGTTACAGCAGCCTGAGTGAACTAAAACAGAAGCATTAGGAATAGCTGAATGAACTCAAGCCTTCCCCCAAACTAGTAACTCTGACTTGATTTTAATAAGACACTGAATTCCAGATCAATGGTGAGGGGAAATCTTTTTAGTTGAGCCACAGAAGAATGAAATGATATCCTTGGCCACTCAGGTTCAATCAGGCCAGGAGAGATTTTCTACAGGTTAAAAGATGACCCCTGGACCTGGCATCGGATGGGATTTGTATACCCTGAGGACCAGTATTAGTTCATACTTCTGCCCTCTCATCGCTACCAGGCTTGATTTTTTTTCTTTTTTTTAAATTTATTTTTATTTATTTTCAGCATAACAGTATTCATTATTTTTGCACCACACCCAGTGCTCCATGCAATCCGTGCCCTCTATAATACCCACCACCTGGTACCCCAAGCTCCCACCCCACCCCTGCCACTTCAAGCCCCTCAGATGGTTTTTCAAAGTCCATAGTCTCTCATGGTTCACCTCCCCTTCCAATTTCCCCCAACTCCCTTCTCCTCTCTAACTCCTCATGTCCTCCATGCTATTTGTCATGCTCCACAAATAAGTGAAACCATAGGATAATTGACTCTCTCTGCTTGACTTATTTCACTCAGCATAATCTCTTCCAGTCCCGTCCATGTTGCTACAAAAGTTGGGTATTCATCCTTTCTGATGGAGGCATAATACTCCATAGTGTATATGGAAAACATCTTCCTTATCCATTCGTCCATTGAAGGGCATCTTGCCACGGTCACCAAACTGTGGAAAGTACCAGGCTTGATTTTTAATAGGAACCATTAAATGCTTATTCAGTGAAAAATTAAACTAGTGAGTGAGGGGATGTGTGACTGGATGGCTACATGAGTGAATAAATGAATGAGTGAATGAACTGAGATTGAGTAAATGAGTCAACCCCAAGAGCTAGGTCCCTAATGGTTAATTACAGGACTCAAGATTTGCTCATTTTATGCACCCAAATACAGGGCATCTCTCAGATCACCCCCCAATGTTCTTTCTTCTCTCATCCTATGAAAGTACAAACCATATTTCTTCTCATTAACTAAACCCAATGCTTACATGTTACGATAGAGCCCACCTGTCATCCTGAAACCTTTTTTTTTTTTAAAGATTTTATTTATTTATTTGTCATAGAGAGAGAAGCGAGAGCAAGCACAGGCAGACAGAGTGGCAGGCAGAGGCAGAGGGAGAAGCAGGCTCCCTGCCAAGCAAGGAGCCCGATGTGGGACTCGATCCCAGGACGCTAGGATCATGACCTGAGCCGAACCAAGGCAGCCACTTAACCAACTGAGCCACCCAGGCATCCCATCCTGAAACCTTTTGAGGCATTTCAGATGATATAAAATTCAAGAAGTTAAAAATAATCAGTTTGAGTATAACATATGGAAACATTAAATAACAGGATAACTAATCCTTATAAGAAAACTTCTACTGGTGAATATGGAATAGAAAAAAAATGACCAGGGGCACCTGGGTAGCTCAGTCAGTTTAGTGGCTGATTCTTGATTTCGGCTCAGGTCTTGATCTCAGGGTCTTAGGATTGAGCCCTGCCTTGGGCCCCATCCTCAGTGAAAGTCTGCTTGAGATTCTCTTTCTTCCTCCTCTCTATCCCTCCTCACAGTTGTGTTCTCTCTCTCTCTCTCTCTCTCTCTCTCAAATAAATAAATAAGTCTTTTTAAAAAGAAAGGAAAAAAAAATAATGACCCAGTCTTTTCTACTCTGTAGTCTGACAGCCAGAAAGAAAAGCAGAGGGGACAAGAACTGGCATCCATTGAAGACTGTTACTGTAATAGTGCTAGATACTCTCAATCTAGATGACAGTGAAAGTCTTTATTCCTCATGAAGACCTCATAGTTTGAGTTGTTACTCCTTGCAAACCAGACTGCAAGGACAAGAGTGTCTTGTGGTTTTTTTTTTCCTTCTCTGGAAATCTCATTAGAAAGAAAAACATCCAGAAAAAAAGGTACTAACCACCTTACAACCATAAGAAAATTGTTTCATGAATTCTCTATTCTGAAGGAGTCTTTTGTGCTAGTAGTCGGAAAGAAAGAAAAAGAAAGAAAGGAAGTTGAGAAGTCAGGAAGGAAGGAAGGAAAAAGGAAGGAAGAAGGAAGGAAAGAAAGAGTACTGATGCAAGAATTAAATCAAAATCCTCTGATATGAGATAATTTGGATTCAAACTATATTAACAATGCCTCAGTTACCCCTGTCTAAAAATGTGTATAATAATAGTACTCACTTCATAGAGTTGGGGCAAGATTTAATGAGATAATACATTTTATGAACTTAGTACAGTGCTTGGCATACTGTCAAGAAATACATTATAAAATTATTTTTATTATACCTTTAGCAAAAGTAATAGAGACAAAACTAGACCCTCAATCTCTCTGTCTCTCTCCCACTTCATAACCACCTCAATTTAATACTCCTCTCCCGCAGGTCCTTGAACTTTCTGACCCAGACCTGTGTTTATGTACCACCTCCACCTGAGGACAATCTTCCTGGCACAAAGGACCATATGGGGAAACCATAGCAAAGACAAAGTTCTCGATCTGACTTTGTTTAACCCAACCAATGGAGATGTGATATATTTCATGCTGTGAACTCTGTGAGAAATTCATAAAAATAGCCATCTCTAATGTTCTAGTGAGAGACAGCAAGATGTGCATTGGGATAGCAGGTGTGAATTTTACTGATGGTTTTCCCAAGGGAGGAATTTGCTGAGAATGTGGGTGGAGGATGAAAAGAAGAGGGAGGGCAGGGCAGAGAACACATGCTGAACACATGTGGACATGAGGGAGTATTTCTGTCACATCCTGCCATGAAGAGCTACTTCTTTGCATGGTGTGAAACCCCTTCCATACAGTTTTTGATGAATCCATCAAGAATCATTTATTCCAACTCTAAATTCTACCATGACTGTGCATATCAGCATCATTATACAGGCAAACACTTCTGAACTTCTTGGTTGGGATTAAACCTTATGGATTCAGGGTTTAGAGCATTTGGAACCCATTGAAGGTAAACTGCAACTCGATAGTCAATATCTTTCCTTATGGATTGAGTGAAATTTCATCAGTCATTGTCCATTTAACATCTAAGAAGAAAGTCATGAGAGAAATCTTCTTCCACTGCTCTAACTACATAGCAATTATATACCATGTTAATACATACTTTTGCTCAAAGGTATGACTAGACTTATAACCTGCCTGTGATAGGAGAAAGTGCTCTGGTGACTTAGTTGGGTGAATGCCAAAATAACATGCTTGCTCATGGCAAAGATATTCAAATACGCAATAGTTAAGTCAAGCTACCCACTTGCTTGGGGTGTGAAATTATAAACATAAGCGCAAACATGATATCTCATTGTAAATATGACACCCAAATTATTTATCATCACAGAAATGAGTGGGAATGGGGCAGGATTCAGCAGAGAGAAGTAGGATATGATTGAGGCTGAAAATGAGAAAGTTAGTTACAAATGACAGGTGGGACACAGTTCTTCCATAGGTTCTCTATGCCTTGAGAGAGAAGTAGAAATTGTAGAGTTTTGAGGAGAGAGGGGACCTTGAATATCATCTACGCCAATCGTTGATAATATAGATGAGGAAGTTCAAATATAAAAATCTTTAAAATTTGCCTGAGGTAACTTAACATTTGAATGACAAATCTCAGCCTAAAAGTCACATTCCCAATTGCCGAGAGGAGGGTAGTTTTATTGCAGTCTACACTTCTAGGACCCCTGAGCTGGCATGAACATTTCCCATAGATTGAATTTGTCAAAACCTATCCACAGGTTCCTATGGGTTGGGTATAAGTAGGAACGAGGATACAACATGTGGCCCCAAAATGACAGTTGTCTATGATTATCGTGTGAAAAGTTGCTAACATTGCCACAGTTGATCAACCCAGGAAATTTTGTCCCAGTATTTTTTAGTTTTTTGGTTTAAGAAAGGCCACTGGGGAAATTCCTCCTCTTGGGGACCCATTATCTTAAGACATCCTATAGGGCACTAAATTATCTGGCTCAATCAGGCAAGAATGGCCTCTGAATAAAGAGAAGAGTGCAGAAAAGGATCCTGGTCCTTCTGTGCAAGACTCTGGCTTAGAATAATTCCAAAGTATCCCTGCTTTCCAGAGTTCCTCTTCATCTTGTCTTATCCCAAGAATGGCTTTCTAAAAGCTGATTCTTCTTGAACACCAACACACTCTTTCCCATGCACATTGAGGTACGATGAAGACATCACCTACTAGTCACTTTCATTTCTAGAAAATTATGCACATCGGATCCTATGTACCCTTATTTCATTTTATCCTTAAAGAATATCCTTAAAGAAAAGAATATGGAGGGGCGCCTGGGTGGCTCAGTGGATTAAGCCGCTGCCTTCGGCTCAGGTCATGATCTCAGGGTCCTGGGATCGAGTCCCGCATCAGGCTCTCTGCTCAGCAGGGAGCCTGCTTCTTCCTCTCCCTCTCTCTCTCTGCCTGCCTCTCTGCCTACTTGTAATCTCTGTCTGTCAAATAAAATAAATAAAATCTTTAAAAAAAAAAAAAGAAAAGAAATGGAGGGTCAGGCAATATTCTGGAAGAGCTGCCTTAATCATCTATAGACAGAAGCAAAACTTTTGCCCTTATGAATGTTCTCTGGTGGCTGAGGGAATACAGTGAATTGCAAAGAGGTAAGGAAACATCTTCAGAGACTTAACTTTGTAAAAACTAATGGCTATTTTTTTTTCCTAATTGATCTTTTCCTAATTGATCTTCCGAATTGCCTGCTGTGTATAATATGTTAGAGCAAGGGTAGGAAACTGGACTACAGACCATATTCAGCCTCTTTTGGCACAGCCCTTGAGCTAGGAATGTGTTTTGTACTTTGAGAGACAAGAATGAAAGAAAGAGAGAGAAGATGGGGAAGGAGGGAGGTAGAAAGACAGAGAGAGCAAGGGAGGAAGGCAGGGAAAGGCAGGGAGGAACGTGGGAAGTAGGAAGTGGTGAAGTCAGGACCCAAACTTAGATCTTTCTTTTCTAGATCCAAAATGCTTGGGCTTACATCACAACTCCAACCACAGACTAGCTGTTTAATCTCAGACTATTTAATCTTTTGGGACTATGGCTCTTTATCTGTAAAATAGGTATAACCTATTACCTGCTTCATGGTGTTGTTATGAAGTGCATCTGAATTAATACATGCAGAGAATTTAGAAGAGTGCCTTCATATTAGAGCACAGGCCATTATTATTCTTATGTTTGAATATGCTTCCAAGACACCTAAAGAAGCTTTCGTGACACACCAGAGAAGTTTTAAAAAGTTAAATTTTTAAAAATATTTTATGGTATTTATTGGACAGAGAGAGAGAGAGCACAAGTAGGGGAAGCAGCAGGCAGAGGGAGAAGGAGAAGCAGGCTCCCCACTGAGAAGAAAGCCTGATATGGGGCTCGATCCCAGGACCCAGGACCCTGGGATCATGACCTGAGCTGAAGGCAGACAGACGCTTAACCAACTGAGCCACCAAGGCACCCCTGAAAAGGTAAATTTATATGTACTTCCTATCAGGATTCTAAAGTCCTTTTAATGTTTATCTCCACTGTGGATCACAGAGAGAATATTAGGTTTTCCCAAATGTGCTTGACTGCACATACGCATCCACATATCTATTAATCCATTTATTTGTAAATGTACACGTTTGCCTGCATGTATCTTTCTATCTGGGAGGAGGAGCACTTTATAGCTCTGATATTCTAGAAAGATTACATGGGAAACCTCGTTTAGAAGGCTTTTCCCCAAATTCTGTTAAACATCAAGTCTCCCTTTCATGATTAAGGATGCATATCTTTTTTTTTTTAAGATTTTGTTTATTTGTTGAGAGAGAGAGCACAGCAGGAGGAGGAACAAGGTGAGAGGGAGAGACAGACTCCCCGCTGAGCAGGGAGCCAGATGTGGGACTTGATCCCAGCACCTGGGATCATGACCTGAGCTAAAGGCAGATACATAACCTACTAAGCCACCCAGGCAGCCCTCATTTTTTAAATTTCTCATAATTATTGCCGAATAATAAATGTTTCATGAATACTTACAAACAGATCATTTTTAATATTACCCTCTAACTTATGCAGTAGTTCTGCCCATTTTCACTAATTCATCAGTAATCACTCATTTGCAACTCACTTTTCTCAAATATTTCCAAAATATTACAACTGATTGCCTTGATAAAGGGCTATAAGAGATATGGTGTGTATACATACACACAGACACACACACAATGGAATACTACTTAGCTTTCAAAAAGAATAAAATCTTGGGGTGTCTGGGTGGCTTATCTGGTTGAGTGATTGCCTTTAGCTCTGGTCATGATCTCAGGATCCTGAGATGGAGCCCCATATCAGGATCCCTGCTCAGACACACACACAAAAAGATTAAATATTGCCAATTGCAATAATGTGGATAAAGTTAGAGGGTACTATGCTAAGCAAAATAAGTCAGTTAGAGAAAGACAAATACCGTATGATTTCATGCATTGAAAAATTCTTTTTTGCATTCATAGTTCAACATCCCATAGACTATTCTATTAACTTGAACAATAATAAGTGTTCTTGGCTTATTCGCAGTTGGAAACAAAAACAAGGGACTTAATAAGCAAAAACCTCAACTGGAGAGAGTGTAAATGCTCAGCTGTATAGAAATGAAGACTACTTGCCTAGAATTAGTTCAGTGTGCTGTGAACACCCTACGTGATATTTTATAGGGGGAAAGGAGATCAAAGTTGTTAAGTACGAATCGGTGAACTATGGGCCATCTGAATACGTTTTCTTATCAGTTCTAACTACTTCTCAGTTGGCTGCCTTGGGGTTTTTATAGAGACAATCAGATGCCTGTCATCTCTTTTGGTTGGGGATTATGGTTTATTTCCTATTTCAGAATTTTTCAAAATTTTTCAAATAAAGAGTGGTAGTTTTTATATGACCCTGTACTTTTGCCTCTCCTCTTTTAAAAATATTTTGCTTCCTAACCCAATCTGAACATCTTTATGTTTTAAAATAGTACACATGCCCATCTGTATTTATTGTCCTAATTGATAATATATTATTCTACTTCTGACCATGTTTCTTTTTTTTATTAACATATAATGTATTATTTGTTTCAAGGCTACAGGTCTGTGAATCATCACTTTACACAATTCATGGCACTCACCATAGCACATACCCTCCCCAATGTCCATAACCCAGACACCCTATCCCTCCCCACCACCCCCTAGGCAACCCTCAGTTTGTTTCCAGAGATTAAAAGTCTCTTATGATTTGTCTCCCTCATCAGTCCCATCTTATTTCATTTTTTCCCTCCCTACCCACCATGCCTCCTCCCACCGTGCCTCTCAAATTCCTCATATCAAAGAGATCATATGATAATTCTGACCATATTTTTTTTTTAAAGATTTTTGTTCTATGGAATTCTGCATCGATTTTGTTCTTTTTCTTTTTCTTTTTTTTTTTTGTTGTAAGATTTTATTTATTTATTTATTTGACAGAGAGAGAGAGAGATCACAAGTAGGCAGAGAGGCAGGCAGAGAGAGAGGGGGAAGCAGGCTCCGTGAGCAGAGAGCTCTACTGAGCAGAGAGCCCATGCGGGGCTCAATCCTGGGATTCTGAGACCATGACTTGAGCTGAAGGCAGAGCCTTAACCCACTGAGCCACCTAGGTGCCCTCTTCTTTTTCTTTTGAATTATAGCTTCCTTCTCTCATTTTTCTCTTTAATTTTGGGGAAAAATATATATGTTTATATTACATCTACATGGAAAAATACATTCTTTTGTGATTGTTATTAAGATGACTAATATTAAATTGTTAAAGTATATATAAAGAATTAACTTTTCTCTAATCATCCCCAGTAATAATGAAATTAATGCTGAGTCATTCTTAGTTTTTTTTTTAATTTTTTAATTTTTTATAAACATGTGAGTCATTCTTTATATGGTTTGAGAATATTGGCACAGTTTTACTTCTCTCTCTCCTTTCTCTTACCCATTTCTTATATTTTTATATCAGTCAAGAGTTTTTTTTTTTAATTTTTTATTTTTTATAAACATATATTTTTATCCCCAGGGGTACAGGTCTGTGAATCACCAGGTTTACACACTTCACAGCACTCACCAAAGCACACACCCTCCCCAATGTCCATAATCACACCCCCTTTTCCCAAACCCCCTCCCCACAGCAACCCTCAGTTTGTTTTGTGAGATTAAGAGTCACTTATGGTTTGTCTCCCTCCCAATCCCATCTTGTTTCATTTATTCTTCTCCTACCCACTTAAGCCCCCATGTTGCATCACCACTTCCTCATATCAGGGAGATCATATGATAGTTGTCTTTCTCTGCTTGACTTATTTCGCTAAGCATGATACGCTCTAGTTCCATCCATGTTGTCGCAAATGGCAAGATTTCATTTCTTTTGATGGCTGCATAGTATTCCATTGTGTATATATACCACATCTTCTTGATCCATTCATCTGTTGATGGACATCTAGGTTCTTTCCATAGTTTGGCTATTGTGGACATTGCTGCTATAAACATTCGGGTGCACGTGCCCCTTTGGATCACTACGTTTGTATCTTTAGGGTAAATACCCAATAGTGCAATTGCTGGGTCATAGGGCAGTTCTATTTTCAACATTTTGAGGAACCTCCATGCTGTTTTCCAGAGTGGCTGCACCAGCTTGCATTCCCACCAACAGTGTAGGAGGGTTCCCCTTTCTCCGCATCCTCGCCAGCATCTGTCATTTCCTGACTTGTTGATTTTAGCCATTCTGACTGGTGTGAGGTGATATCTCATTGTGGTTTTGATTTGTATTTCCCTGATGCCGAGTGATATGGAGCACTTTTTCATGTGTCTGTTGGCCATCTGGATGTCTTCTTTGCAGAAATGTCTGTTCATGTCCTCTGCCCATTTCTTGATTGGATTATTTGTTCTTTGGGTGTTGAGTTTGCTAAGTTCTTTATAGATTCTGGACACTAGTCCTTTATCTGATATGTCGTTTGCAAATATCTTCTCCCATTCTGTCAGTTGTCTTTTGATTTTGTTAACTGTTTCCTTTGCTGTGCAAAAGCTTTTGATCTTGATGTAATCCCAATAGTTCATTTTTGCCCTTGCTTCCCTTGCCTTTGGCGTTGTTCCTAGGAAGATGTTGCTGTGGCTGAGGTCGAAGAGGTTGCTGCCTGTGTTCTCCTCAAGGATTTTGATGGATTCCTTTCGCACATTGAGGTCCTTCATCCATTTTGAGTCTATTTTTGTGTTTGGTGTAAGGAAATGGTCCAATTTCATTTTTCTGCATGTGGCTGTCCAATTTTCCCAACACCATTTATTGAAGAGGCTGTCTCTTTTCCATTGGACATTCTTTCCTGCTTTGTCGAAGATTAGTTGACCATAGAGTTGAGGGTCTATTTCTGGGCTCTCTATTCTGTTCCATTGATCTATGTGTCTGTTTTTGTGCCAGTACCATGCTGTCTTGATGATGACAGCTTTGTAATAGAGCTGGAAGTCCGGAATTGTGATGCCACCAACGTTGGCTTTCTTTTTCAATATCCCTTTGGCTATTCGAGGTCTTTTCTGGTTCCATATAAATTTTAGAATTATTTGTTCCATTTCTTTGAAAAAGATGGATGGTACTTTGATAGGAATTGCATTAAATGTGTAGATTGCTTTAGGTAGCATAGACATTTTCACAATATTTATTCTTCCAATCCAGGAGCATGGGACATTTTTCCATTTCTTTGTGTCTTCCTCAATTTCTTTCATGAGTACTTTATAGTTTTCTGAGTATAGATTCTGTGCCTCTTTGGTTAGGTTTATTCCTAGGTATCTTATGGTTTTGGGTGCAATTGTAAATGGGATTGACTCCTTAATTTCTCTTTCTTCTGTCTTGCTGTTGGTGTAGAGAAATGCAACTGATTTCTGTGCATTGATTTTATATCCTGACACTTTACTGAATTCCTGTATAAGTTCTAGCAGTTTTGGAGTGGAGTCTTTTGGGTTTTCCACATATAGTATCATATCATCTGCGAAGAGTGATAATTTGACTTCTTTGCCGATTTGGATGCCTTTAATTTCCTTTTGTTGTCTGATTGCTGAGGCTAGGACCTCTAGTTCAGTCAAGAGTTTTTTAAATCTGGATTACTAGTAAAACATTTTTCATAATGAACTCCTTAAGAATTAGATCTGAGGGGCACCTGGGTGGCTCAGTGGGTTAAAGCCTCTGCCTTTGGTCCTGGGATCCAGCCCCCTACTGGGCTCTCTGCTCAGCAAGGGATCCATTTCCTCCTCTCTCTGACTGCCTCTCTACCTACTTGTGATCTCTGTCTGTCAAATAAATAAATATAATCTTAAAAAAAAAAAAAGAAAGAAAAGAAAGAAAGAAAGGGAGAAAGAGAGAAAGAAATCCATCCCCTGTGGGGAGAAAAAAAAAAGAATTAGATCTGAAACTCCCATTCTTTATAAAACAATATTTGAAATAATTATTTTGACACAACAGTGTTGTACTATCTTTTACTTCTCATGACTTCTACATCACCAAATATCCAACACTTAATTTTTATTTTAATTTTTTAACAAACAAGATTATTTGAGTAACTGAGTTATTATTTTTGCACTAAACAAAACTTGCCATCCTTTATTTTAGTCAGGCAATAAAGCAGCTGGGCAAAGGAAAATTCAGCACTTTCTGCTCGTCCTTTGCAGGAGACACGTTTGCTAGGAGCCCCGTCCTCAACCAGTCCGGCCCCACTGAGTTCGTGTTCCGCGTGTTCACCACCGTCCCTGAATTCCAGGTCCTCCTCTTCCTCCTCTTCCTCCTCCTCTACTTGCTCCTCCTCTGCGGCAACACAGCCATCATCTGGGTGGTGTGCACACACAGCTCGTTCCACACCCCGATGTACTTCTTCTTGTGCATCCTGTCTTTCCTAGAAATCTGCTACACGTTGGTGGTGGTGCCTCTGATGCTTTCCAACATTTGGGGGGCCCGGAAGCCCATTCCACTGGCTGGCTGTGGGGCGCAAATGTTCTTTTTCGTCACCCTTGGCAGCACTGACTGTTTTCTCCTGGCGGTCATGGCATACGATCGCTATGTGGCCATCTGCTACCCACTGCACTACACCCTCATCATGACCCAGAGGTTGTGCATCCAGATGGTGGTGTGCACCGTGGGCCTGGCCCTCCTCCTCTCCCTGCAGCTCACAGCCTTAATCTTCACGCTGCCCTTTTGCGGACACCGCCGGGAAATCAACCACTTCCTCTGCGACGTGCCCCCAGTTCTGAGTCTGGCCTGCGCTGACATCCGCGTGCACCAGGCCGTCCTCTACGTGGTGGGCATCCTGGTGCTGACCGTCCCTTTCCTGCTTATCTGTGTCCCCTACGTGTTCATCGCCTCGGCAATTCTGCGCATCCGCTCCGCCAAGGGCCACCACCGAGCCTTCTCCACCTGCTCCTCGCACCTCACTGTGGTCCTGCTGCAGTACGGCTTCTGTGCCTCGGTCTACCTGCGTCCCCAGTCTAGCTCCTCGGTGGACGAGGACCGCCAGTTTGCCCTGGTCTACACCTTCATTACTCCCCTCCTCAACCCGCTGATTTACACCCTTAGGAACAAGGATGTCAAAGGTGCCCTGAAAAAGGCCATCAGTAGCAAAGGAACAGCTGAAGCTCTTTAAAGTTTTAGGGGGAACTGAAAGACGTCCTTGAGTATGTGACAAAGTAAAACTCTTACATACAAATGCCAGATTTACATTGATTTCTCCAAAGTTTGGAGTTTCATGAATTCTGTTCATAACACATTTTTTTTTTTTTGCTACAGTTCATTTTCATTTTCTTAAAGTTTTTTGAGCTGAAAACTGGACAGGGATACTGTAGGCTACTGTTCACTTAGCCACAGATTAAAAGTCTACATTTCCTCTGAAGCAACATCATTAACCTTGAAGCCTCCTCTTGAGAATCAATGGTATTAACTGAGTCCTTGAAGAATGTTCATAAGGACATTTCACCTCATAGGCCTTATTCTTGTGTTTCTGTTAAAGTGTGACAAGTAACTAACTGCCTGGTCAATGTGTCTGTTTCCTTCGTTAAGCCTCTTTCACATGTTACAAGGTCCCAGGGGGTGGGTCTAGTCTATGTTCCCACATTTCAATCCAGGAATGTATGAGTACATCAGGAAAGGTGAAACAGAGTCAGTTTGCTCTGAGAATCAACAGATGTTGAGAGTAAACTGCCAGATTTCGAACATAAGACCACTAGGTTTGGGAAAACAAGAGTGGGGCATCAAGTGTCATGGAAGAAACTGGGTGCCTGGGTGGCTCAAGTCAGTTAAGCATCTGCCTTCAGCTCATGTCATGGTCCCAGGATCCTGGGATTGAGCCCTGCATGGGACCTCCTGCTCAGCAGAGAGCCTGCTTCTCCCTCTCCCTCTACCTGCCACTCCTGCTGCTTGCACTGTCTCTCTTTCTGTGTCAAATAAATAAATATAATCTTAAGGAAAAAAAGAAGCAATCAGCCAATCTTACTATATTCATCACTTTGACAAAAAAAAATTTGAAGTTATCATGTGCATGGTCACCCAAAACCTGGCCACTATAAATACTGATTTAGTTGTATCTCATGGTGATATTTTACATATCTATTGCTGCATCTCACCATAGACTCTCAGGGTTCTCTTTACAATAAAAGTGGAGTCATTAGTACCTTTAAATAGGCAGTAACCTTTTCAACATTGGCCACATCAACTTCTTTCAAAATACATCTGCAAAAGCAAGGGAAACAAAAGCAAAAATGAACTTATGGGGCTTCATCAAACTCAAAAGCATCTGCACAACAAAGGAACAGTCAACAAAACAAAGAGACAACCCACGGAATGGGATAAGATATTTGCAAATGACACTACAGATAAAGGGCTGATATCAAGGATCTAATCCAAGATCTATAAAGAACTCCTCAAATTCAACACCCAAAAAACAGATAATCAAATAAAAAAATGGGCAAAAGACATGAACAGACACTTCTCCAATGAAGACATACAAATGGCTAACAGACACATGAAGAAATGTCCAACATCATTAGCCATTGGGAAAATTCAAATCAAAACCACATTAAGATAACCTTACACCAGTTAAAATGGCAAAAATTGACAAGGCAAGAAACAACAAATGTTGGAGAGGCTATAGAGAAAGGGGAACCCTGTTAAACTGTTGGTGGGAATGCAAGTTGGTGCAGCCACTTTGGAAAACACTGTGGAGGTTCCTCAAAATATTAAAATTAGAGATACCCTATGACCCAGAAATTGCACTACTGGCTTTTTACCCCAAAAGATACAGATGTAGTGAAAGAAGAGCCATATGTACCCCAATGTTCATAACAGCAATGTCCACAATAGCCAAATGGTGGAAGGAGCAGAGATGCCCTTCAACTGAAGAAGGGATAAAGAATGTGTGGTCCATATATACAATAGAATGCTACAGAGCCATCAGAAAGGACGAATACCCAACATTTGCATCAACATAGATAGAACTGGAAAGGATTGTGCTGAGTGAAATAAGTCAAGCAGAAAAAGACAATTATCATATGGTTTCACTTATTTGTGGAATAGAAGAAATATCATGGAGGACATTAGGAGAAAGAAGAGAAAAATGAAGCGGGGGGGTTGGAATCAGAAGGGGAGATGAACCATGAGAGACTATGGACTCCAGGAAATGAACTGAAAGTTTTAGAGGTGAAGGGGGTGAGTGGATCAGGTAGCCAGATGATGGGTATTAAGGAGGGCACATATTACATGGAGTACTGGGTATTACATGGAGACAATGAATAACGGAAGACTACATTAAAAAGCTTTTATTACAGTAAGATAAATTAATAAGTAAATCCAATAAAAAATAAATAAATAAACATAATCAGACTGGAGAATTAATTCCATAAACCCCAAAGCCAATTCAGAAAACTCATCCTTAATATTCTGTTCCTCTTGGTATCAAAAGCTGTATTAATCAGTGTTCTCCAAGAAGCAGAAATAGTAGGTTGTATATATAGAGAGAGAGGGTCAAAAACAAAAATTTATTTTATGGAATTGGCTCATGCATTTGTGGGTCTGGTAAGTCCAAAATCTGCAGGGTAGGCCAGCAGACTGAAGACCCCAGGAAGCATTGATACTGCAGTTTGAATGGGAAGTCAGTCTAGAGGCAGAATTCCCTCTTCCTCCAGGAATCTCATTTTTTTTTTTTTCCTTTTAGATAATTAAGTGAGGCCCACCCACATAATGGTTGGTAGTCTGCTTTACTCAAACCCTGCTGATTTAATTGTTAATCTCATCTTAAAAAAGCCTTCCCAAGTAACATCCAGAATTGGTGTTTGCCCAATTACTTAGGAACTGTGGCCTAGTCAAGTTAAGACATAAAATTGACTACTAAGGCCCAGAAAATGACAAAAAAAGGGGAGGTTGAATATAACCTCAAATCTCACTGGTATTACTTATGTTTCTATAGTAGAAAACTGTGAGGAAATACTTTTTTTTTTTTGAGGAAATCCTTCTAACAACATTTCATTCACTAGAAACTCATAAAATATTACTTCAAAATAATACAATTATCTAGGTCTTAGAAATATATTGAATTTCAAAAAATTCTCAGTCTGATTAGTTTTAATCTTTAGAAAAAATTAAATCCTTGGTCTAAGGAGTTACTGAAAGCAGAGTGACATTCTCTTAAAAATAGATCCCTGCGGCACCTGGATGACTCAGTTGATTAAAGCCTCTGCCTTTGACTCAGTTTATGATACCAGGGTCCTGGGATCTAGCCCCATATCAGGTTCTCTGTTCATCAGGGAGACTGCTTCTGCCCCCACCCCTCGCCTGCCTCTCTGCCTACTTGTGATCTCTGCCTATCAAATAAACAAACAAAATCTTTCTAAAAAAAAAAAAAAGATATCTGAGTATATTTAAAAAAAAAATAGATCCTTATTCTGTACTCACTTCGCTTTGGATCCTGGAGAGCAACTGGGTTTTCAAGCTCAATAGTCAGCGGACATTATTAGAGGAAATCCAAAGAACCAACTTAGTCCTATTTTTGCCACTGACTTGTTGGACACTATGCAAATCAGGTCACTCTGCATCTCATATTCTTAATGAAGGCCTCTGGATCATAGGATTTCCAATCCTCATGCTTGGATATGCTTAAATCTCAGCATTTTTTATCTTAGGCATGCTGAGTTGTTTTCCCCACCCCCCCACCCAGTGTGGGGTTCTTTACTTTCATTGCATTTCCCTCTGTTGGAATTGCTTTTCTCCCAAATTTCATGGCTAATTTATTCTCCTCATTTACATTTCAGGTCAAATGTCACCTCCTCAAAGAAGAGGCTTTTGATGACCTTCCTCCTCTAATCACTAACTATCCCTTTAACTTGTTCCATTTTCTTCATAGGACTCATCACTCTCTCATAATATCCAACTGACTTATTTACTGTGTTTATTGTCTGTTTCACTGGCAACAATGGAAGCTCCATGAATGCAGGAATCTTGTTTGTCTTATCCTTCTTTGTGCCCAGACTTAGACATGATGAGCACATCCCATTCCATAAATACTGGCTTAATCAATCAATCAGTGATGAACCAAACTCTAAATGAGAGAATCCTGGGTCTGCAATTGTCAGCTACCAAAAAGAATATATACAGTGTATGTTCCATTGTGAAAGATTTAACAGACTAAGGGAAACAAGGGAAAGAGAAATGCAAAAAGGGTAAAGATATTAAAATTTTGCAAGTTTAAGATGTCAAAGTATGGGCGCCTGGGTGGCTCAGTGGGTTGAGCCGCTGCCTTTGGCTCAGGTCATGATCTCAGGGTCCTGGGATCAAGTCCCACATCGGGCTCTCTGCTCTCTCTGCCTGCCTTTCTGCCTACTTGTGATCTCTCTCTGTCAAATAAATAAATAAATATCTTTAAAAAAAAAAAAAAAAGATGTCAAAGTATATCCAAGCAGGAATATAATCAAACCTATGAAGTCTGTATAGTACATTGGGTGAAAACATATGGTTTCTTCTAATCCTGGAAGATCACCCTAAGGAATTATTTTAAAAGTAACCAGAAAGTTAAATGTCTGCCCAGTGTCCCCCTCAATTCATCCTTTTATATACAACCAAGGTTACCAAGGCCCCTTTTTTAATATAAAATATAAAATACAGTCTTGGTTCCCCAGAGCAATAATAATTTGGGACTTGGGCTGGCCCAGCTATGACAGTTTGGTGAGACTCAAATCCTTGAAGCAGGAGGGATAAGTGACCTTCATTAGTGAGCCTGCTATTTCCTAGGAAATTACATTGGATGCTGAGAATGTTGATAAAAGGTTTAATACTGGTCTTCACTTTGACAAGAATACCTCAGATCTCCCATTCACAAGAGATTCCAAGTGCAAGGATTGGTTTAGTTTGGATTCATTATCTGGTAACAGGGGAGATCCAACAACTATCCAACTACCCTCCTGGGAGATGGTACTTATTTATGGTTAAGACCCTAGATAGCAGAGCAATTTACGCTTGCCATGTCCTTTGTGGGGAAGGTTACTAAAGCCTCTGTCCCAGGAGGCATCCTCTCCAGGCTCATGGTCCTTCTCTCCCTCTCCAGCACAGCAGTCAGACCTCATCTGCTGGCTTCTATCCCTAATGAACATAACAGAGGAGACTGGCTCCACACACCCCTCTCCCTTCTCCTGGTAAAGGTAAGAGGAAGTCTTTTGCTCCCTTCTTCTAGAATCACAACATACCAGGCACTCACTGACACCAGGCTAGAAAAGCAAGTAATAGCTTTACAGTAGAGACTCTAGGATATTAGCAAAAGCTCATTCAGCCCACAGCATTCAGTGCTTCTCTGAATTCCCTTGGAAGGCCTGTTCTTATGATTAAAAAAATAATAATTAACCTTAGCCTAAATAATATTGAAGGGATGGCTAATATAAATTTGGATAAGTTTTAAGGACTAATAAAAACCCTTTTCTATAAGGTGCTTCATTTAATCCTCTGCTACTAAGGAGGTATTATTAATATCATCCCTTTAATAGATTCAAAGAAAGGAGAGAAGAATTAACATTTATTATACAACTTAGTAGGTTTCACACATCAAACCAAGTGTTCTAAATACTTTATCCCAGTTAATTTTATCACAGATCCATTAGGTGAATATTATTATTTACATCTTCTAAATTTGTGGAAAGAGATATTAATGTGAGTTAATCTGCCCCAGTGACATTGCTATTAATAATAGATTGATATTCTACCTCAGTCTGGCATTGCCAAATCTGCTAACCTCCTTATTTTATACAATCCTCTAACTCAACAATTTGAGAGCCACTCCGTATAGACTCCTTGTATTTCCAGAATGCACATGGACAAGGTTTCCCATGACACCTTGGCCACATGGGGTTGGCCGGCTGGAGAGATAGGAAAAAAGATGCAGAGATGATTTGGGATGTGACTTGGAGACACTGAGGCAGGTGTGGATTCATGAACAGATGCCAGCCTGGGCAGATTTCTGGGGATGACATTGAAGTCCTCTTGCCTAACGTCTGTCCTATGCAGCATGTGTAGTAACAATTTGGAATAACAAGATGATGATATGTGGATATAATGTTTCACTTGCTACCAACCATAAAATCCACTATTTCAACTCTCCAGAATTTGAACCACGTTACTCTGCCTACCTCTCTTCTCCTAGCTAATGCCTGTGTTCCAGATCTAAGCTTAAAGATGACTTCCTCTAGGAAGCCATTTCAGATCCCTAATTACCAACTATGCCAGAGTCTCATGGTGCACAATCTTATAACGCACTTCTCCTTTTGCACTTAATCACAGTTTATTCACATAAATATAATGGCATACATATAAAATATATATAGTATATTATAAATAATATATGCAAATATAATACAACAGATTCTTTATCGGTCTCTTTTTAGGATATACAACTGCTTGGCACAACTCTGCCATTTTGATCACCATTATATGTGGGGCTTAGTACTTAACCCATACAATATAAAGGTGAGGTATTTCAGAAAGGATAGTTAAAATGTAAAGCCACAAATTGAAGATTTTTAAAATGTCAACCTCAACAGACTAGAGCAAGGAACCAATGTTAAAGGAATGATGATGTATACACAACTGATAAATTATTGAACACTGCTTCTACAACTAATGATCTACTATATGTTGGCTAATTGAATCTAAATTTAAAAAAACAATGCTGACCATGTTCTTCTCTAAAAATTAAAAAAATATATAGTTAGACTTTTAGTATTCAAGCTAAGGAGACTATCAAAACAAACAAACACAACAAATGCATTAATCTAATTTTGGTTAGACTGAAGAGTTAGACAGCCAATGGACAGATAGGTGATATCCAGACCTTTTTAACCTCAGCCAGCCCTGTGATCTGTCCCATTCAGTATTACACTTCTAATTAAGTTATTTAAAATGAGAGCATTTCCAGGGTTAAAATTATGAGACATATCAAAAATATGCCATTCAAGGAATACCAAAAGGAAATTGGGAAGACAGTTTAGGGCTACGTATAAGAGCTCTTACTTCCTGAAGTGCTTCATGGAGAAATGGCCCACTGGGATAGAAGAGGAGAAGGGAGTTGAGGGAAATTTGAAGGGGAGGTGAACCATGAGAGACTATGGACTCTGAAAAACAACCTGAAGGTTTTGAAGGGGCAGGGGGTGGGAGGTTGGGGGAACCAGGTGATGGGTATTAGAGAGGGCACGGATTGCATGGAGCACTGGGTGTGGTGCAAAAATTGTTTTTCAGAGTCCATAGTGTCTCATGATTCACCTCCCCTTCCAATTTACCCCAACTCCCTTCTCCTCTCTAACTCCCCATGTCCTCCATGCTATTTGTTATGCTCCACACATAAGTGAAACCATATGATAGTTGACACTCTCTGCTTGACTTATTTCACTCAGCATAATCTCTTCCAGTCCTGTCCATGTTGCTACAAAAGTTGGGTATTCGTCCTTTCTGATGGAGGCATAATACTCCATAGTGTATATGGACCACATCTTCCTTATCCATTCGTCCATTAAAGGGCATCTTGGTTCTTGAAGTGGAGGGGGGTGGGAGGTTGGGGTACCAAGTGGTGGGTATTATAGAGGGCACGGATTGCAAGGAGCACTGGGTGTGGTGAAAAAATAATGAATACTGTTATGCTGAAAATAAATAAATTTAATTTAAAAAAAAACAATGAATATTGTTACGCTGAAAGAAATAAAAAAATTTAAAAAAAAGAACACAATGAAATGTAGAAGTTACAGAGGCAGGTTTCAGTCACCATCAGAAAAATCTTTTAGGCAATGAGACCATCCAACAATGAAGCAAGCAATTCAGGAGGTAATGGCATTCTCTAGGCTTTGAAGGTGACCTGATGTTCAGATATTGTATGGAAGATTCGAGTATCTAACAGAAGACTGAACTAGGCAATTTCTGAGGTCCTCTCCAGCACTAAGAATTCATGACCTGTAGATAATTCTATTATAAATTTATTATATCTATTAATAGAAATATAAAATTAGTCTAATACTAATATTAGATATTAGTATTATATCTATTATATTACTAGATAATAGCTATTATTTTAGATCCTGGAGAGCACCATTAAAATGACAGAAGTATGGCTGTCATAAAATTCTCCAAAGTCGTCATTTGCACGCAGATTCCAAAGCCATTTATCAGATAGAAGTAGAAAACTAGCCCTAAATCTGTTCGTTGTAGGTTCTACGTGTTATGTTCCTGAGTGTCAAGATTACCAAATTTTCCATGAGGGTTCTTAAATAGGTGATTTGATCATGAAATCATCTCAAAGGTGAAAGAGAAAATGACAAAAGTGTAATGACATGCGTTTCATAGTATATTTATCCACGCAGCCTTTATTTAATGAATGTCTAATTCATATCACCAAGCCTAGTGTGTATATTAGGCTTGGTGATATGGGGATGAAAATGGAATTAAGGGAAGAAGGCTTTCCATGAACTTGTGAAAAATAACGACCATAGGGGAAGGGAGGGAAAAATGAACAGGAGGAAATCAGAGAGAGAGACAAAACATGACAGACTCCTGACTCTGGGAAACAAACTGAGGGTTTTAGAAGGGAAGGTGGGTGGGAGGATGGGGTAACTGGGTGATGGGCATTAAAGAGGGAGTGTGATGTGATGAGCACTGGTGTTATACATAACTGATGAATCATTGAACACTATATCAGAAACCAATGATGTTCTATATGTTGGCTAATTGAACTTAAATTTTGAAAAAATAATGATGATCTGTTATTAAGCTGCTCTTGCTATGGCCTCTGCATTGCAGTAGACACTTTACATAATGGTCTCTTTTAAACCAAACAACAACCCTCAGAACCAAGTATAATTATTATCCCCATTTCTCAAATAAAGAACCTAGGA
Source organism: Mustela erminea (assembly GCF_009829155.1). Classification (NCBI taxonomy): domain Eukaryota; kingdom Metazoa; phylum Chordata; class Mammalia; order Carnivora; family Mustelidae; genus Mustela; species Mustela erminea. Next base: position 101,824,951 of record NC_045622.1, on the reverse strand, counting down.
CTCTGAGAAATTATATCTTGCCTAGCATCACAGAGCCAGGATTTGGGATTATGCAAACCCGATCATTTAATTTCAAAACTGGTCTCACACACTGATGCACTGCCTCTGCTCCTCATGTTTTAATAAAATGTTAAATATGACATATGATATCAGAAATCATTTGGAGCATGACTGAAGTTCAGATGAAGAATAGAGAATGAAGAGGCATTCATGCCCTGGGTCCTCTGAAGGTTTGTGATAGTCTAAATATATTTCTTCCTATATTTGTGACACAGAGTTGGGTCTACATGGGTGATTTGTCCTGGAGTGGTGCTTCTGGATTAAGATTTTTCTTTATAATCTTAATAAATCATAAACACCATAAATAATGTTGAAATTGGGAAAACTGAAACAAGATCACATAGCCCCTCATTTTTTTCTTGAATATGAGTTGAGCTTGGGAAAACAGTGGAATGGATGCCCTTTAAGAGTTATGTCTGCTCATCCCAAGGTTTTCAAGGAAGCAAGAAATCCAGGAAGCTGGATTTCCCTTTAGTTCCTTAGAAGAAAAGAAATACAGATGTAGACTGCCTATCTCCTATTCATCCCCAAACTCAGGGAAAGGATTCTTAGATCTCCAACAGCTTATGATCACGTATTTCCCCATACTTCCATAGACCAGGAGGAGCCCTATGATAAAACCGTTTCCTTCAAGTCCTGCCCTTCTCCTGAATGGATATGCGTAGAGAACCAGGAGAGGGAGAGCTTTGTTTTCTGAGGCTCATCCCTGATACTGTTGATCAAAGACCTCTGTGAGCTCATTGTCCATGGGCATTGTTTTCGTTCTTCGTTTTCCCTCAAATGACTAACTTTTCAGTGTTACATCCATATATATGTGAGTCAATACCTTAGGAGTCACTGTGTGTGAATAAATGCATGAATGAATGAGTGAATGAAAGAATAGCTTCCTGCTCTCACATTAATGAGCCCTACTTTCAAGAATTCTTTGACACTTATTTATCCATTCGTTCTTTGAAGGGCATCTTGGTTCTTTCCACAGTTTGGTGACTGTGGCCATAGCTGCTATGAACATTGAGGTACAGATGGCCCTTCTTTTCACTACATCTGTATCTTTGGGGTAAATACCCAGTAGTGAAATTGCGGGGTCATAGGGAAGCTCTATTTTTAATTTCTTAAGGAATCTCCACACTGTCTTCCAAAGAGGCTGTACCAACTTGCATTCCCACCAACAGTGTAAGAGGGATCCCCTTTCTCCACATCCTCCACATTGCTTACTATATTGTTAATTTGGGGCATTCTAACTGGTGTAAGGTGGTATCTCAGTGTGGTTTTGATTTCAATCTCCTTGATGGCTAGTGATGATGAACATTTTTTTCTGTGTCTGTTAGCCATTTGTATGTCTTCATTAGAGAGAAGTGTCTGTTCATGTCTTCCACCCATTTTTTGACATGATTATCTGTATTGTGTGTGTTGAGTTTGGGAAGTTCTTTATAGATCTTAGAGATCACCCCTTTGTCTGTAGTGTCATTTGTGAATATCTTCTCCCATTTTATGGGTTGCCTCTTTATTTTGTTGACAGTTTCCTTTGTTGTGTAGAAACTTTTGATCTTCAGGTGGTCTGTATGAACTATGGAGTATTATGCCTCCATCAGAAAGGATGAATACCCAACTTTTGTATCAACATGGACAGGACTGGAAGAGATTTTGCTGGGTGAACTACGTCAAACAGAGAGAGTCAGTTATCATTTGGTTTCGCTTATTTGTGGAGCATAAGGATTAACACAAAGGACATGGGGAGATGGAGAGGAGAAGAGAGTTGGGGTAAATTGTATGAGGACACAAAGCATGAGAGACTGTGGACTCTGAGAGACAAACTGAAGGTTTTGAAGGGGAGTAGGGCAGGGAGTTGGGTGAGCCTGGTGGTGGGTATAATGGAGGGCACATATAGCATGAAGCACTGGATGTCCTGCATAAACAATGAATTCTGGAACACTGAAAAGAAATTTTAAAAAATAAAAAATTTTAAAAATAAAATCCTTTGACAATTTCTTATGAAAGAAGTAATTTTCATTCAACTTCCTCTAAATATCATTTTGAAAGCTATACTCTGCCTCTTTTCTCAAAAAATTTTTACACAATTTAGGCCAACTCCTGGCACTTAGAAATTAAGTTGTAAATACTTATGTGAAAAATATTTGATTAAAAAGGAGGAAAAGAGAGACTTGGGTCTAATAATTCTAAGATTTTAACTCCAGACCTGATTAGATTAGATCATGGCTCAGAGTGTTAACTAATATGTTGTTGGTCCAATTTTTTCTTCTGTCTTTGTATTTCTCGGCAGAGACACTCTGTTAGCTCAATGATCTGGGGAAATCGTTCACTTTTGATGGAATTTGTGTTCCTGGCCTATCCCTCCCAACCAGAGTTCTGTGTCTTGTCCTTCCTTGGAGTCAGCCTCGTTTATACCTTGATCATCACTGGGAATGTCCTAATTATAGTGGCCATCCAGACAGAAGCTCGCCTACATACCCCCATGTACTATTTTTTGGGCAGCCTCTCAGCAGTAGAAATATGTTACACTGCGGTGGTGGTACCCCACATCCTGGCCAACATCCTACAGTCAGAGAAGACCATCACCCTCCTAGGCTGTGCCACTCAGATGATCTTCTTCATTGGGCTTGGCAGTGCTGATTGCTTGCTCTTGGCCACCATGGCCTATGACAGGTATGTTGCCATCTGCCACCCCTTACAGTACCCTCTCACCATGACTTTAACTCTCTGTGTCCGCTTGGTTGTGTCCTCTGTGGGCATCGGCTTGTTCCTGTCTGCACAACTGGTGGCCTTCATCTTCTCTCTGCCATTCTGCCGGGCTCGAAGTATCCAACACTTCTTTTGTGATATTCCACCAGTGATGCCTCTTGTTTGTGCCAACAGCCACATCCATGAGCAGTTAGTGCCGGTGGCAGCCACACTGGCCATTGCTGTGCCTTTCTTCTTCATTGCTACCTCCTATGTCTTCATTGTGACTGCTGTGCTCAAGATCCACTCAGCAGTTGGACGTCACCGGGCCTTCTCCACCTGCTCCTCCCACCTCTCTGTGGTCCTGCTGCAGTATGGCTGTTGTGCCTTTGTGTACATGCGCCCCAGCTCCAGCTACTACCCCAAGCAAGATCAGTTCATCTCACTGGAGTACACATTGGGAACCCCACTGCTCAACCCACTTATCTACACCCTGAGGAACAGTGAAATGAAGGGGACCCTGGGGAGAATTCTTACCAAGAATTGCCTCTCCCATAACAACTAGAGGAGTCTACAACGTTCAGGCAAGAGTTTGATTCCAGCTCATGCAAATCTCAATGCAACTGCAATTTGTCCTAAATAATGTTCAAAATAAGCTTTTAAAATGGTATAAATTATCTGGATACCATTTAGCTATGTGTGCCAGAGATCTTTAAAAGGCTTCTACTATTTCATTCAGTAATTCTCTTCTAGAAAGGAAATGAACAAATGAGCATAACGAAGCCAGTATGTGCAGCAACATACTTTCATTGGAGCAGTAACAGGAAGCCATGATCAACCCTAGACCTCACAGACATAGGGTAGAGTATGACCAGAGACCTGTAGGAGCCAAGTGTACTGAGAGAAAACACTTGGTAGGAACTGTGGCTTTAGGGGGAAGAAGCGACTGTTGACAGAAATACAGCAATGCGAAGAGAGACCAGACCAAACGCTCTCTGCTCGTACCCCCCCAAACCCTTGCTTGTCCCCCATAGGCCAAACCCAACTGAAAGCAAGAGGAAAGAGTAGACTGAAGGTTTCAGTTCCCAGAAATTAACCTTTTGGAGAAGACAGGCAAGAAAAGGATCTTGAGAGTTAGGGGCAAACAAAGCATAACCAGAAAAAGATTGTTTCTTTCTTTTTTTTAAGATTTTATATTTTTATTGGACAGAGAGAGAGAGAGAGAGAGAACAGCAGGAGGAATAGCAGACAGAGGGAGAGAGAGAACCAGGCTCCCCACTGAACAGGGAGTCCAATGTGGGGTTCAATCTCAAGAACTTGGGATCATGACCTGAGCCAAAGGCAGCTGCTTAAATGACTGAGACACCCAGGCACCCCAAAATTATTTCTTATATAGTATTTTGTGTGGAAATGACAATATGTTAACAATCCAATTTCCTTATAATAAAGTATGGGCTAAACAACTAATGTATGAAAGAAGATTGTTCATACCCCCTCTCCCAATGCATGTCCTCCAACCAAGATCTATTTTCCAGAAAGAGTTAAAAGTAGCTTCTACCCTCATTTGCCTTACCGAATTCCTGTTTTTCTGGTAATATTTTGCTATCTTGTCAGCTGTTTAGGATTTTTCAATATTCTATATGTCATCTAGCATTTTAGGTAGTAATTGGCTTCTCAGTAACAAGTTCATTTATCAGTGATATTGTACAGTCAATAATCCTTAATTAGTTATATAATTAAAGCACTGGTTATCAGGCAAGTTTACAGATAGGCAATGAAAAAGGTTTATGGAACAGCACAGGCCCTAGATTGCCTCTTTCTACCTGTGTGACAAGGAAAAAAAACTCACTTAAACCTTCTGTGCCTTGACTTTACTTTCTTTTCTTTTTTTTTTTTTTTGTTTGTTTTTGTTTGTTTGTTTGTTTTTATTTTAATTTTTTTTATTTTTTATAAACATATATTTTTATCCCCAGGGGTACAGGTCTGTGAATCACCAGGTTTACACACTTCACAGCACTCACCAAAGCACATACCCTCCCCAATGTCCATAATCCCACCCCCTTCTCCCAAACCCCCTCCCCCCAGCAACCCTCAGTTTGTTTTGTGAGATTAAGAGTCACTTATGGTTTGTCTCCCTCCCAATCCCATCTTGTTTCATTGATTCTTCTCCTACCCACTTAAGCCCCCATGTTGCATCACCACTTCCTCATATCAGGGAGATCATATGATAGTTGTCTTTCTCTGCTTGACTTATTTTGCTAAGCATGATACGCTCTAGTTCCATCCATGTTGTCGCAAATGGCAAGATTTCATTTCTTTTGATGGCTGCATAGTATTCCATTGTGTATATATACCACATCTTCTTGATCCATTCATCTGTTGATGGACATCTAGGTTCTTTCCATAGTTTGGCTATTGTGGACATTGCTGCTATAAACATTCGGGTGCACGTGCCCCTTTGGATCACTACGTTTGTATCTTTAGGGTAAATACCCAATAGTGCAATCAGAAGGAGGTTACAAAAAAACCTATCATTTAAGGATCAAATGAATTAATACAGGTTTTACAATAAGCCCTATAAACATGATATCAATTATTATGGTCTTACTATTGCCACTATTATTACTGCCATTATTTAGGGTATACTGAGGTAAAATAAAGGAAAAGAATTGGAGAGAATATTTTCATAGGTGATGTTACAAGTGTATCCTCCAGCATCTTCTCTACACTCCCTAGGAATGTTCAGCCTAGCTCCTCAAGTAGAGTTCATTTTAGTTCTACACCATTTTCAGGCTTGAGGGGAATTAGCATAACAATGAAAGGTAAATTTACCTCAGAGAATTCCTTTTTTTTGAGCTTTACCAAAATTTAAGCCATTTTAGATACTTTGAAATTGGACTACTGTATTTTAATTTGTAATTTTTATAGTTGTAATGAGTGTAATGATTTTAAAGAAAACCTTTCCCATTCTACCTAAACCTATAGAAATGATTAACAAAATACATATACTGTAGTCCATTTGGACCGCTATAACAGAAAACTGTAGACTCAGGGTGGGGGTGGTGCTTAAACAGTAGCATCCAGCTCTTGTTTTTGGCTCAGGTCATGATCTCAGGGTTCTGAGATCAAGACACATCAGCCTCCACACTCAGCAGGAAATTGGCTTGAGATTTCTCTCTTTCTCTCTCTCCCTCTCCCCTTCCCCCTGCTTGCCCATGTGTTCTCTCTCATAAATAAATAAATAATAAATAAATAAATAAATAAACTCTTAAAATAAAGAAAAAATCTTTGTTAAGTTTCCTGTACACATGAAGCAGACAAAACTTATAATTGTTAGTAAAGACTGAAGCTGTGAGACCTACAGGCAAACTGGGATTTTCATGCCACTGACTTAAAGTATCAGTTAATTACTGACATAAAGTAAACTGCTCCAAAATCTAGCTGTTTGAAACAATAACTACTTATTAGTTTTCACGATTATGTGGTATGGTTTCCCTGGGCTCAACAGAATGGTTCTCATGTTCTGTGTTTGCTAGGGTCACAAATAGTTGCATTCAGCTGGGAATTTGCCTGGGGCTGAATTATCTAAGATGATTTCATTCACATTGTTGATTTTTTGGGTGTTGGTTGCACCTTACTCTCTTTCCACATGGTGCTTCACCATTCAGGAGTCCTGCACTAGCTTCTTCATACAGTGTGTGGATCCAGAGATTGAAAGTAGAAGCTACAGGGTGCCTGGGTGGCCCTGTCTTGTAAGCATCTCCCTTTGGCTCAGTTCATGATCCCCAGGTCCTGGGGTCAAGCCCTGCATTGGGCTTCCTACTCACAGAAGGGGTCAGCTTCTCCCTCTCCCTCTGTGTGCTCTCTCTCTCTCTCTAAGTAAATAAAATCTTTAAAATAATAAAATAAATAAAGTGGAAGCTACCGATGTCTTGCAGCTATGCTTGCAAGTCTTAGTTCTTCATTTTTGCTTCATTTTATCATGGAGGAGGAGGACAATAGTGATGATGATGATGATGGTGATGATGGTGATGAACCCTACATGATCACTTACATGGTTTGGTTTATTTATCCTTTCCAAAACCTTAGGAGAGGAATACCATTATTATCCCCAATTCACAGATAAGGAAACTAATGCACAGAAAGTTTAAATTACTATCCAAGATTTCAAGAAGGAAAAAATAAAAAAAGAAAAGAAAAGAAAGCAAGCAATGGTAAGAGGCATAGCCCAGGATCAAACCCAGGCGATACAGTTTCTGAGGCCACACATTTAATCAAAGATGATCTAGTGTTCTCCCCAGAACAGTAAGTGCTCAGTGCCCAGAGCCCAGTGAAACAAATACCAAGGAGGTTGTGTTAACCTGAGATATGGGGTGAAACAGAGAGCAACAGAGGGTGGTATGGTACGAGATAAGATAAGAAATTACAGAAAGTCAATTTATAGACCATAGTAAGAGCTTCCATTTTACCCTACATAAGGTGTAAGGCCCCGAAAGCGATCTGAGCACGGTAGGGCATTATCAGGCTTATATTTTAAGTGAATCCCTCTGCGTGCAGAGTAGAAAATCTGCTATTTTAGAGGGAAGAAGAGAGGATCAAAATCTTGTTAGGCATCTATTGTAACAATGTAGGCAGGTAATCATATTTTGGATGTCTTTTGAAGGTAAAACCAATATAATTTCATATAGACTGGACGTGGGGTGTGAGTGGAAGAAGGGAGTGAAGGATGACTCCAAATTTGTTTGACCTATAAAAGTGGAATAATGAGGTGCCTCTTACCAAAATTGAAAATCCTAAGGAAAATAAAATTCCATGTAGAAAATCAAGAATTGTGATTTGACTATGTTGCATCTGAAATATATCTTGGATATCTAGATCAGATGTCAGGTGATTAATACCATCATAAATTCACAATGATCAACACACGGATGACACATCATTAAACCTCCCTGTCCTTATTTCCATCCTCCTCATTTTCCTTGGCTGGATTCTCTTTATTGTCCTGACACCCAAATGTTAGTGCCCCCCAAGGCTCAGTCTTAAAGTAATCTCACTTGATACCATGGTTTTAACATATTTGAAAACTTTATATACATAAAATGACTATGATTACCTGGCACAGGTTAATCATTCAGAAATTATTAGCAGTGTTATTAGCTCTTACCCCTACACTGGAGCCATAGACCACAGCAGATTTCATGATACTAAGCTTGGACCAGTTTGTCAGTGCAGTTACTGTGGCGTGTGCTTGATCATATAGTAATGAACTCATCGTGGCTGATTCAACGGAACTCGAGGAACTGGGACTTTATCAAGGAAAGGCAAAGTAAGTCTGTAAAATCACTGATATTACATTGATCATATTTGAGTTACTTAGCTTACCATCTAATTGGTGGCAAATATGATGCATGAACTTTTCATAGCTGATGTCTATTGAACTTTTCCTGATTATTTTAAAAAGACTCTTGTTGCACTTCAAAAATATTTATGTGGTTCTAAAAAAATTTATTATGGTAAGAACACAACATGAAATTTATCCTCTTAAGAAATGTGAAGCGTATTATATATCATAATTACCTTCTAAATCATATGAAAATATCTGTATAAATTGAGCATAGGGACAGTAAGAATGTGTATAGGATGACTAAAAGAATGAGATCATCTGAATTAATGACATATTTATCTAAAGGAGTAAAAATAAAAATAAAAACATTAAATCTCCAATATTAGGGTAGGGTTCAATAAATTGTAAAACATCAATACTACTGAGTAGTCAATAAAGTATAAGAGTGAACATGGCATTTAAAAAGGAAGACATTTAGGGACACCTGGGTGGCTCCTGAGTTCAGCTCAGGTCATGAACTCAAGGTCCTAGGATCAAGGCCAGGATGGGCTCCACACTCAGCGAGGAGTCTGCTTGAGGATTTTCTCCCTCCCTCTGCCCTCTGCACATGCTCTCTCTCTCTCTCTCTCTCTCTATCTCTATCTCTATCTCTATCTCTCTCTTTAAAATAAATGAATAAATCTTTCTAGAAAGAAAAGAAAGGAAAGGAAGGGAAGGGAGGAAGGAAGGGACATTTATATCCTGTTACATAGATCTGTTGCAAGAGTGTAAAATATGTTCGTGGGAATGAACTCATCTGAACAAATAAATGTATCTGTGTGGGAGAAAAATGGAAAACATGTCTGAAGACAGCCTCCATGAGCACTTACCATGAGACTTAATTGTCCATTGCCCTGAATATAAAAGGCAAATTGTCTTCACTCACATGGGCCCTAGGTATCTTGGACCATTGTGGATGAATTTGATTTGTTTATTTTGGCTTCAGGAAAGACCTTTTCATGTAAAGTTGCTTCTGCCCTAAGTTTTCCCTTCTCTTCCCCTGGTGCCTCATTTCATAGATGAGTTGATGAGTCATATGAGTTGCAGGCCTTCCCAGAACACCGACTAAGTAGCCCCTGCACATGAATTGTCTACAACATTGCTCTCCTCTACTCTTTCTCCCATTGTCCTTTCCCAGATCTGCTTCTTTTCTAGAGCACCCACCCTATGAACACATTATTAAATGTGCTTGTTTCTATTTAGTGCATATGATCTGTCTTCCTCCCTCTGAGAACACAATCTCTATGAGAAAAAAATTGTTGTCTGCTTTGTACCCTGAAGTATCCCAAGCATTGAAAGTGGGGCTTGGCGAAAATGAATTTTGGGAATGTCATCAAGATCAAAAGCTTCTGCACAGTAAAGGAAACAATCAACAAAACAAAGAGACAACCAACAGAATGGGAGAAGATATTTGCAAATGACAGTACAGACAAAAGGCTGATATCCAGGATCTATAAAGAACTCCTCAAATTCCACACACAAAAAACAGATAATCATGTCAAAAAATGGGCAGAAGACATGAACAGACACTTCTCCAATGAAGACATACAAATGGCTAACAGACACATGGAAAAATGTTCATCATCACTAGCTATCAGCGAGATTGGAATCAAAACCACATTGAGATATCACGTTACACCAGTTAGAATGGAGAAAATTAACAAGACAGTAAACAACATATATTGGAGAGGATGTGGAGAAAGGGGAACCCTCTTACACTGTTGGTGGGAATGCAAGTTGGTGCAGCCACGTTAGAAGACACAGTAGAGATTCCTTAAGAAATTAAAAATAGAGTTTCCCCATGACCCTGCAATTGCACTACTGGGTATTTACCCCAAAGATACAGATGTAGTGAAGAGAAGGGTCATATGTACTTCGATAGCAGCAATGGCCACAGACGCCAAACTGTGGAAAGAACCAAGATGCCCTTCAACGGACGAATGGATAAAAAGATGTGGTCCATATACACTATGGAATATTACGCCTCCATCAGAAAGGATGAATATCCAAATTATGTATCAACATGGAAGGAAATGGAAGAGATTATGCTGAGTGAAATAAGTCAAGCAGAGAGAGTCAATTATCATACAGTTTCACTTATTCATGGAGCATAAGAAATAACATGGAGTACATGGGGAGATGAAGAGAAGGGAGTTGGGAAAAATTGGAGGGGGAGACAAACCATGAGAGACTGTGGACTCTGAAAAACAATCTGAGGGTTTTTGAGGGGCGGGGGTGGGAGGTTGGGTGAGCCTGGTGGTGGGTATTATGGAGGGCACATATGGCATGGAACACTGGGTGTGGTACCTAAACAATGAATTCCGGTACACTGAAAAAAAATTAAAGAAATAAATTTTAGAAAGTGGGGCTTGGCTGACAGCAAGAATTCAATAAATATTCTAACATATATAGGAATAGGAATAAAAAATTCCTATTGCTAATGGACATAAAAGAAGAAAGCTGAACATGGCTAAAAATTAATGGCAGCAATGATGAGAAGGTATGAGATTTTAAGTCCATGAAGTCTGGAGGGAAGTGGAAAGGGAGAAACAAAGAAGAAAAGCATGGTACAGCAGAGTTGGAAATAGAACCATATTATAGGCAACAACAACAAAAAAACATTTTTAATGACTAGAAAGCATCAGCAGAGAAAAACCTTGATCAAGAAACAAAATCAAATAAGATCAGAGAAAATGAAACCAAAGGACAGAAGGAATGATTATGGAAAAATCCTTCATAAATTTTTTGCTACTCAGAAAAAGGTACCCACCATTCATAGAATTTCAGAGCTAGAAGGATCCTTGATGTCCCCTGAATACCATACCTGACACCCCAGATGAGGAGCCCACATAAGAGCTTCAGTACTTGCCCAGGGTCAAACTACCACACAGCAGAGCCAGAACTCAACTCCAGATCCCCAGAAGCCTAGGCTAGTGCTGAATTTGTGCATCACACACACACCTTGAGCTCAGGCTGAAAAGAACGTGTGCATTCAACAATGCTCACTGGGACATTGTCCAGAACACAATATCGGAAATTTCCCTGGTGGGTACAGGACAGGAACAAGGATCCCCTTATGGAATTCCCAGAGTGTCATTGTCCACAGTGACCACATAGAAGACTTGCCCAGTAATCTTGCTTAGTTGATCAACTCGGGAAATTTTCCTCAATTTCTTTCTCCAGTTGGGTTCAGTTTAAAGGGAAACCATTGGGGAAATTCCTCCTCTTTGGGGACCCATTAATTTTAAAGATATTTCTTAAAAGACACAAACCAATCTGACTCAATCAGGCAAGACTGGACTCAGAGTGCCTGTAACAGAATCCATTTTCTATCATTAAGGAAGAGACAGGATTCTAATTTAGAACTTGAATTAGGATTGTTCCATTGTATCATCCTTCCAAAGGATATCTCTCTCACTGCAAGGCCTGAAAAGACTCAGCTCTAGAGGAACCTCACTATTAGCTCCAGAAGAGATAAGAACCAAAGGGTAAATATCCAAGGGAAACTGACCATTTGGGAAAAGAGAGAGGTGGGCACTTACAGTCATTGGACACTTGTTATGTCTCAAACACATTATACATTTGAAGCACTTAATCTTCATAAATTCCTTGTGAGTCTCCATAGTCACTTCCCCAAGCACACATTAGAGAACCAAAGCTTACATAATTAACATAAAATTAAATTACCAAACAAGGGGACTGGATTTCAAAACCAGATCTAACTGACTATGAAACTCCATGTGATTGACAGCACCAGCTTTCCTTCCTAACACCACGTTGAAATACCAATGAATAAAGGTAACATGTTAATTTACTATATGATTGCCAAATTGCACATGCTCAGTGCAAAATCTGTAAATACAGAAAAGCATGTCATACACAAAAAGATTGACAATCCCTTTCACTCTGCCATATTTATTAAAACTTTCAAAAATGTTCTTTTATATTTTTATGAACACATATTATTTCTACTGGAATGATGATGCAATGCTTTTTTCGATCTGCTTTTTCATGAGCCTTCCTGATGTTATTAAATATCTTTCTGCAACATTGTTTTCATCATTTTCAAATGATTGCTTGTCCCATCACATGGATATGCCACAATTAATTTAAGCATTTTCCTCTTACTGATATTTTGGTTGATACCCAATATCACCATGTATCACCATGATACAGAAAACTGTCATAACTTTATGCATGGACTCTTGGCTAGTTTATAAGAATAAATTCCTTGAAATTATATTGCTAAAGCAAAGTGCATGCATCTATTAAGTCTTTTCTTACATATTGCCAGATTGCACTTCACCAATTCTTCCAGCACCTTACACGTCCACTAGCAATATGTGGGGATGTGTCTCTCCTTACAACTTTAACAACTACAGGGATTATCTTTTTTCCCACCACTGTCAGTTTGTAAGTAGAAAATACTATCTGATTTTGTTTCATTGTATATTTATTTGAATATTGATTAAGTTGAATTTGCATGTTTTTCATTATTAGCATATTACTTTTTTGAATTGCCTGTCCAGATCCTCTATTTGTTTTTCTAATGAGGAATTTATTTTTGGAAGATTATATAAAATTCCATCTCATATTCAGTTTACTTGTTGTATTTTTGACCCACAGATCTTTTACATTTTTATTCTGTCAAAATATCCATAATATTTTTATGGATTCTGCCCATTTGTTGTAAATCATTTGTACTTGGAAGTCTGAAGAATGTTCACCCACACTACCTTGTAGGTTTCTTCCTGTTTTTAAAATATTTGACCCTCAAGTCCATCAGAAATAAATTTCATTTCTTAAGTGATTTGCCCATTGCCATAAGTCCATATTAGGAAATCGATCCTCTCTAATTGATTTGAATAATGATTCAATTCACAATAGTGATATACATTGAATGTGTCCTCTGTGCCTGGACTGTACAAAATACTTTTACAAAATAATTCATTTGAGTCTCACAACAACCTGAGAAGTAAGTATGTGTATCTTCAGGTCCATTTTACAGATGATAAAACTGATGCACATAATAGAGAGAGGTAGTGTAACACAGTGATTAAGACAAGAGACTCTGGAGCCAGATCATGTGCAAATTTTCATTCCAGCAGCTGCTTGCGGTGTGACTTTGGGCAAGGTACTTACCCTCTCTGTGCCTCAATTTTCTCATCCATAAAGCAGATATAAGAGTCCTTTTTTTAGGGGCGCCTGGGTGGCTCAGTGGGTTAAAGCCTCTGCCTTCGGCTCAGGTCATGATCCCAGAGTCCTGGGATGGAGCCCCACATCAGACTCTCTGCTCAGCAGGGAGCCTGCTTCCACCTCTCTCTCTGCCTACCTCTGCCTACTTGTGATCTCTCTCTCTCTGTGTCAAATAAATAAATAAAATGTTAAAAAAAAAAGAGTCCTTTTTTAGACCCATTAGGAAATGAATTAAGAAATGTAAAGGGCAACTGAGGGTTTGGGAGGGGAGGAGAGCAGGGAGTTGGGTGAGGCTGGTGGTGGGTATTAAGGCAGGCACATATTGCATAGAGCACTGGGTGTGGTGCATAAACAATTGATTTTAGAACACACACACAGAAATTTAATTTAATTTAATTTTTAAAAATGTAAAGTACATAAGTTAATGTTGGACCCAATAAGTGTTACTTGGCTACTATTAATGGTTCCTTGTGTTCCAGTATGCTGGAGCTCTACTGCTCTACGAATACCATTTTTATTTATGATACAACATAGGATATATATTATCTATTTTAATGTCTCATGATGCAAATTTTGTTCTATTGCAGCACTCTTTATTTTGTTAACATTCCCTTATTTATTCCTCCAGGGATTTTGATAGGAATTACACAGAAATCACTTTGTACTTCAAGCCAATTAACACTGAAATGTTGGCACTCTCCATCGAGGCATATTGGTGCCAACCTTCGTAGTTTTCTTCAAGAAGTTCCTGTTTGTTACTTCTTAGGTATATTCACTGCTGTATTGTTTATTATCCACCCATTCATTTTGGTGATTTTTTGAAGGAAGTGTACTTTGTAACCAACATTGATTTAAAGAGAGAGCCCTAACATCCAAACCATGAACCACATACTTACCTTAATCATTTTACTTTAACTTAAAATCTTCCAGTGGGTGTTTATTCATCAACCTTTTCATATAAAGCCAAGGGCTTTGAGTGTATATCATCTGAAATCAAAGCCTTTCCTCTCAAATATCACATATTAATGCCAGCTTTAGCTTTTAAACGACAGAGTGGACATTTAGACCCATGTCAAATGCGAATATTAAATTATTCCAAATTTCCCTCCCCGTGTTCCTTTTTGGTCCCACTCACACGTGATTCCACAAAAATTTTTAGCAACTTGCAGTTATCAACCATTCAATTGTTAATTTTCATCATTTATATTTCTATAACAACTTATTAGATTTTTTAAATACTTAATAAAATTACATAATCACAACATGAATACAAATATTAGAAGTTCATTTGAGAGAAACCACACCAATATGTAGACATACAACTCAACACGGAGGTGTAGGAATGCTCAGACATAGTAGAAGAGCTACAGGTCCCTTACATTCCCTTTCCTGCTTCTCTGTACTTCCTACGTGTTCATCGCCTTGGCCATCCTGCGCATCTGCTCTGCCCAGAGCTGCCGTCGGGACTTCTCCACCTGCTCCTCGCACCTCACTGTGGTCCTGCTGCAGTACAGCTGTTGCAGCCTTGTCTACCTGTGGCCTGGCTGCAGCAGCTCCTAGGACAAGGACCGCCAGTTTACCCTGGTCTACATCTTCATCACCGCACTACTCAACCCATTGATTTACACCCTTAGGAACAAGGATGTGAAAGGTTCCCTGAAAAAGGCCATCAGTAGCAAAGGGACAGCTGCAGCTCTTTAAAGTTTTAGGAGGAACTGAAAGAGGTCCCTGAGCACATGACAACAGTGAAACTCTTACCTACAAATGCCAGGTTTCATTGATTTCTCCAAAGTTTGGAGTTTCATGAATTCTGTTCATAACACATCTTTTTTGCTACAGTTCATTTTCATTTTGTTAAAGTTCTTTGAAATGAAAATTCTGAAAACTGGACAGGGATACTGTAGGCTACTGTTCACTTAGCCACAGATTAAAAGTCTACATTTCCTCTGAAGCAACATCATTATCCTTGAAGCCTCCTCTTGAGAATCAATGGTATTAACTGAGTCCTCGAAGAATGTTCATAAGGACTTTTCACCTCATAGACCTCATTCTTGTGTTTCTCTTAAAGTGTGACAAGTAACTGCCTGGTCAATGTGCCTGTTTCCTTCATGAAGCCTCTTTCACATGTTCCAAGGCCCCAGGGGGTGGGTCTAGTCTATGTTCCCACATTTCAATCCAGGAATGTAGGAGTAGATCAGGAAAGGTAGAGCAGAATCAATTTTCTCTGAGAATTAACCTATGTTGAGAGTAAACTGCCAGATTTCCAACCTTAGACCCCTAGGTTTGGGAAAACAAGAGTGGAGCATCAAGTGTCATGGAAAAAACTGGGTGCCTGGATGGCTCAGTCAGTAAAGTGTACACCTTCAGCTCAGATCATGGTCCCAGAGTCCTGGGATTGAGCCCCGCATGAGGCCTCCTGCTCAGCAGGGAGCCTGCTTCTCCCTCTCCCTCTGCCTGCCACTCCTGCTGCTTGCACTGTCTCTCTGTGTCAAATAAATAAATATAATCTTTAAAAAAAAAAAAGAAGCAACCAGCCAGTCTTACTATATTTATCACTTTGACAAAAATATTTGAAGTTATATGCATGGTCACCCAAAACCTGGCCACTATAGATACTGATGTAGATGTATCCCATGGTGATATTTTGCATATCTCTATTGCTGCATCACACCACAGATTCTCAGTGTTCTCTTTACAATAGAAGTGGAGTCATTAGTACCTTTATATAGGCAGTAACCTTTTCAACATTGGCCACAGCAACTTCTTTCAAAATACATCTGCAAAAGCAAGGGAAACAAAAGCAAAAATGAACTTTTGGGACTTCATCAGGATCAAAAGCATCTGCACAACCAAGGAGACAGTCCACAAAACAAAGAGACAACCCACGGAATGGGAGAAGATATTTGCAAATGACACTACAGATAAAGGGCTGATATCCAAGATTTATAAGGATCTTCTCAAACTCAAAACCCAAAAAAAAACAGGTAATCAAGTAAAAAAATGGGCAAAAAACATGAACAGACACTTCTCTAAAAAAGACTTATAAATGGCTAACAGACACATGAAAAAATGTTCAACATCATTAGCCATTAGGAAGATACATTTCAAAACCACATTGAGATAACACCTTTAGAATGACAAAAATTGACAAGGCAAGAAACAACAAACGTTGGAGAGGCTGTAGAGAAAGGGGAACCTTCTTATATTCTTGGTGGGAATGCAAGTCGGTACATCCACTTTGGAAAACAGTGTGGAGATTCCTCAAAAACTTAAAATTAGAGATACCTTATGACCCAGAAGGTTCACTACAGGGTATTTACCCCCAAAGATACAGATGTAGTGAAAGAAGGGCCATAGGTACCCTAATGTTCATAGCAGCAATGTCCACAATAGCCAAATGGTGGAAGGATCAGAGATGCCCTTCACAGATGAATGGATAAAGATTGTGTGGTCCATATATACAATAGAATGCTACAGAGCCATCAGAAAGGATGAATACCCACCATTTGCATCAACATGGATATAACTGGAAGGGATTGTTCTGATGAAATAAGTCAAGCAGAGAAAGACAATTATCATATGGTTTCACTTATTTGTGGAACAGAAGGAATAGCATGGAGGACATTCAGAGAAAGAGGAGAAAAATGAAGCGGGGGGGTTGGAATCAGAAAGGGAGATGAACCATGAGAGACTATGGACTCCAGGAAACAAATTGAGAGTTTTAGAGGTGAGAGGGGTGAGTGGATAGGATAGGCAGATAACAGGTATTAAGGAAGGTACATATTACATGGAATACTGGGTATTACATAGAAACAATAAATCATGGAACACTATATTAAAATAAAAACCTTTATTACAGTAAAATAAATTAACAAATAAATCGAATAAAAAAAATAAATAAACCTAATCAGATTGGAGAACCAATTCCACAAATCCCAGAACCAATTCAGAAAACTCATCCTTAATATTCTGTTCCTCTTGGTATGAAAAACTGTATTATCAATGTTCTCCAAGAAGCAGAACCAATAGGTTGCATGGAGAGAGAGATACACACACACACAGAGAGACAAAAAGAAAAATTTGTTTTATGGAATTGGCTCACTCAATTTGGGTCTGGTAAGTCCAAAATCTGCCCGTAGGCCAGGAGGCTGAAGACCCAGGGAAGAACTGATACTGTAGTTTGAATGGGAAGTCAGTCTAGAGGCAGAATTCCCTCTTCCTCTGGGAACCTCAGTCGTTTTTCTCCTAAGGCTTTCAACTAATTAAATGAGACCCACCCACATAATGGTTGGTAGACTGCTTTACTCAAACTTTCCTGATTTAATTGTTAATCTCAACTAAAAAAAAACCTTCCCAAGTAACATCCAGAAGTGGTGTTTGCCCAAATACTTAGGAACTGTGGCCTAGCCAAGTTAAGACATAAAATTCACTACTAAGGCCCAGGAAATGACCAAAAAAAGGGTTGAATATAACTTCAAATATCACCGGTATTATTTATGTTTCTATATTAGAAAACTGTGAGGAAACCCTTTTAACAACATTTCATTCACTAGAAACTCATAAAGTATTACTTCAAAATAATACAGTTATCTAGGTCTTAGAAACATACTGAGTTTCAAAAAATTCTCAGTCTGATTAGTTTTAATCTTTAGACAAAATTAAATCCTTGGTCTAAGGAGTCATTGAAAGCGATGTGACATTCTTTTAAAAAATAGATCCTTATTCTGTACTCAGTTCCCTTGGGATCCTGAAGAGCCACTGGGTTTTCAAGCTCAATAGTCAGTGGACATTATTAGAGGAAATCCAAAGAACCAAGTTAGTCCTATTTTTGCCACTGACTTGTTGGACGCTATGCAAATCAGATCACTTCTCTCATCTCATATTCTTAATGAAGGCCTCTGGATCATAGGATTTCCAATATCCTCATGCTTGGATATGCCTAAATTTCAGCATTTTTTATTTTAGGCATGCTCAATTTTCTTTTTTCCCCCCAGTTTGGGTTCATTTCCTCCATTGCATTTCCCTCTGTTGGAATTGCTTTTCTCCCAAATTTCATGGCTAACTTATTCTCCTCATTTACGTTTCAGGTCAAGTGTCACCTCCTCAAAGAAGAGGCTTTTGATGACCTTCCTCCTCTAATCACTAACTATCCCTTTAACTTGTTCCATTTTCTTCATAGGACTCATCACTCCCTCATAATACCCAACTGACTTATTTACTGTGTTTATTGTCTGTTTCACTGGCAACAATGGAAACTCCATGAATGCAGGAATCTTGTTTGTCTTATCCTTCTTTGTGCCAGACTTAGACATGATGAGCACATCCTGTTCGATGAATACTAGTTTAATCAATCAATCAGTGATGAACCAAACTCTAAATGGGTGAACCCTAGGTCTGTAATTGTCAGCTACCAAAAAGAATATATCCAGTGTATGTTCCATTGTGAAAGATCTAACAGACTAATGGAGGCAAGGAAAAGAGAAGTGCAACAAGGCTAAAGATATTAAAATGTTGCAAGTTTAAGATGGCAAAGTATATCCAAGCAAGGATATAATCAAACCTATGAAGTCTGTATAGTACATTGAGTGAAAACATATGGTTTCTTCCAATCCTGGAAGATCACCCTAAGGGAATTATTTAAAAAGTAACCGGAAAGTTAAATGTCTTCCCAGTGTCCCCCTCAATTCATCCTTTTATGTAGAACCAAGGTTACCAAGGCCCTCTTTTTTATATGAAATATAAAATACAGTCTTGGTTCCCCAGGGCAATAATAATTTGGGACTTGGGCTGGCCCAGCTATGACAGTCTGGTGAGACTCAAATCCTTGAAGCAGGAGGGATAAATGACCTTCATTAGGGAGCCTGCTATTTCCTAGGAAATTACATTGGATGCTGAGAATGTTGATTAAAGGTTTAATACTGATCTTCACTTTGGCAGCAATACCTCAGATCTCCCATTGACAAGAGATCCCAAGTGCAAGGACAGGTTTAGTTTGGACTCATTACCTGGTAACAGGGGAGATCCAACAACTATCCAGCTACCCTCCTGGGAAATGGAACTTATGGGTAAGACCCTAGATAGCAGAGCAATTTACACTTGCCTTGGCCTTTGTGGGGAAGGTTACTAAAGCCTCTGTCCCAGGAGGCATCCTCTCCAAGCTCATGGTCCTTCTCTCCCTCTCCAGCAGAGCAGTCAGACCTCATCTGCTGGCTTCTATCCCTAATGAACATAACAGAGGAGACCGGCTCCATACACTCCTTTTCCTTCTCCTGGTAAAGGTAAGAGGAAGTCTTTTGCTCCCTTCTTCTAGAATCACAACATACCAGGCACTCACTGACACCAGGCTAGAAAAGCAAGTAATGGCTTTACAAGTAGAGACTCTAGGATTTTAGAGCTCATTCAACCCACAGCATTCAGTGTTTCTCTGAATTCCCTTGGAGGGCTTGTTCTTCTGATTGAAACAATAATAACTAATCTTAGCCTAAATAATATTGAAAGGATTGGTAATGTAAATTTGGGTAAGGTTTAAGGATTAATGAAATCCCTTTTCCTGTACAGTGTTTCATTTAATCCTCTGCTACGAAGGAGGTATTATTAATATCAACCCTTTAATAGATTCAAAGATAGGAGAGAAGAATTAAGACTTATTATGCAACCTAGTCGGTTTCACACATCAAAACAAGTGTTCTAAATACTCTATGCCAGTTAATTTCATCACAGCTCCATTAGGTGATTATTATTATTTACATCTTCTAAATATGTGAAAAGAGATATTAATGTGAGTTAATCTGCCCCAGTGACTTGCTATTAATAATAGATTGATATTCTACCTCAGTCTGGTATTGCCAAATCTGCTAACCTCCTTATTTTATACAATCCTCTAACTCAACAATTTGAGATCCACTCTGATATAGACTCCTTGTACTTCCAGAATGCACATGGACAAGGTTTCCCATGACACTTTGGCCACGTGGGGTTGGCCGCCTGGAGAGATAGGAAGGAAGATGCAGACATGATGTGAGCTGTGACTTGTAGACACTGAGGCAGGTGTGGATTCATGAACAGATGCCAGCCTGGGCAGATTTCTGGGGATGACACTAAAGGGCTCTTACCTTGCCTCTGTTCTATGCCCATGTTTAGTAATAACTTGAAATAACAAGGTGATAGTATGTGGATATAATAAGTTTCACTCGGTTCCAACCATAAAATCCACTATTTCATCTCTCCAGAATGTGAACCACGTTACTCTGCCTACCTCTCTTCTCCTAGCTAATGCCTCTGTTTCAGATCTAAGCTTAAAGATGACTTCCTCTAGGAAGCCATTTCAGAATCCCTAATTACCAACTATGCCAGAGCCACATGGTGCACAATCTTATAACACACTTCTCCTTTCGCACTTAACCACAGCTTATTCACATAAATATAATGGGATATAAAGTATATATAGTATATTACAAATCATATATACAAATATAAATATAACACATTCTTTATCTGTCTCTCTTTAGGATATACAACTGCTTGGTACAACTCTGCCATTTTGATCACCATTGTATGTGGGGCTTAACCCATACAATATAAAGGTGAGGTATTTCATAAAGGATAGTTAAAATGTAAAGCCACAAATTGAAGATTTTTAAAAATGGCAACCTTAACAGACTAGAGCAAGGAACCAATGTTAAAGGAATGATGATGTATACATGGGTGATAAACTATTGAACACTGACTGCATCTTCAACTAATGATCTACTATATGTTGGCTAATTGAATCTGAATTTTAAAAAAAGCAATGCTGATCATGTTCTTCTCTAAAAATTAAAAAATATATAGTTAGAGTTTTTGCATTCAAGCTAAGGAGACTATCAAAACAAGCAAACACAACAAGTGCATTAATCTAATTTTGGTTAGACTGAAGAATTAGACAGCCAATGGACATATAGGTGATATCCAGATCTTTTTAAACTCAGCCATCCCTGTGATCTATCGCATGCAGTATTACATTTCTAATTAAGTTATTTAAAATGAGAGAATTTCCAGGGTTAAAATTGTGAGACATATCAAAAACATGTCGTTCTAGGAATACCAAAAGGAAAATGAGAAGACAGTTTAGGGGTACATGATCAGAGCTCTTACTCCCTGAAGTGTTTCATGGAGAAATGGCCCACTGGGATAGAACAGAATGAAAGGTAGAAGTTACAGAGGCAGGTTTCAGTCACCATCAGAAAAAACTTCTAGGGAACGAGACCATCCAACAATGAAGCAAGCAATTCAGGAGAATGGCATTCTCTAGGCTTTGAAGGTGACCTGATTGATGTTCAGATATTGTGTGGAGGATTCAAGTATCTGACAGAAGACTGAACTAGGCAATTTCTGAGGTCCTCTCCAGCACTAAGAATTCATGACCTATGGATACCTCTATTATAAATTTATTATATCTATTAATAGAAATATAAAATTAGTCTAATACTAATATTAGATATTAGTATTATATCTATTATATTAATAAATAATAATATATCTATTACTGTAGAACCTGGAGAGCACCATTAAAATGACAGAAGTAGGGCTATCATAAAATTCTCCAAAGTTGTCATTTGCACACAGATTCCAAAACCCTCTATCAGATAGAAGTAGACAACTAGTTCTAAATGCATTTGTTGTAGCCTTCTACGTGTTATGTTCCTGAGTGGCAGGATGTTTTCCTCAATGCAGCCCTAATGTTGGTTACCAAGTTTTCCATGAGGGTTCTTAAATAGGTGACTGGATCATGAAATCATCTTAAAAGTGAAAAAGAAAATGACAAAAGTGTAATGACATGCTTTTCATAGTATATTTATCCACGCAGCATATATTTATTGAATGTCTACAATGCATACACTAGGCTTGGTGGTATGGTTAATAAAAATGGAGCTAAGGGAAAATGGCTTTCCATGAACTTACGAATAATAATGACCATAGGAGAAGGGAGGGAAAAAATGAATAGGAGGAAATTAGAGAGGGAGATAAAACATGAGAGACACTTGACTCTGGGAAACAAACTGAGGGTTGTAGAAGGGAAGCTGGGTGGGAGGATGGGGTAACTGGGTGATGGGCATTAAAGAGGGAGTGTGATATGATGAGCACTGGTGTTATACATAACTAGTGAATCACTGAACACTACATCAGAAACCAATGATGTTCTATATGTTGGCTAATTGAACTTAAATTATGAAAAAATAATGATGATCTGTTAAGCTGCTCTTGCTATGGCCTATGCACTGCAGTAGACACTTTACATAATGGTCACTTTTAAACCAAACAACAACCCTCAGAACCAAGTATAATTATTATCCCCATTTCTCAAATAAAGAACCTAGGACTCTGAGAAATTATATCTTGCCTAGCATCACAGAGCCAGGATTTGGGATTATGCAAACCCGATCATTTAATTTCAAAACTGGTCTCACACACTGATGCACTGCCTCTGCTCCTCATGTTTTAATAAAATGTTAAATATGACATGTGATATTAGAAATCATTTGGAGCATGACTGAAGTTCAGATGAAGAATAGAGAATGAAGAGGCATTCATGCCCTGGGTCCTCTGAAGGTTTGTGATAGTCTAAATATATTTCTTCCTATGTTTGTGACACAGAGTTGGGTCTACATGGGTGATTTGTCCTGGAGTGGTGCTTCTGGATTAAGATTTTTCTTTATAATCTTAATAAATCATAAACACCATAAATAATGTTGAAATTGGGAAAACTGAAACAAGATCACATAGCCCCTCTTTTTTTTCTTGAATATGAGTTGAGCTTGGGAAACAGTGGAATGGATGCCCTTTGAGAGTTATGTCTATTCATCCCAAGGTTTTCAAGGAAGCAAGAAATCAAGGAAGCTGGATTTCCCTTTAGTTTCTTAGAAGAGAAGAAATACAAATGTAGACTGGGATCTCCTATTCATCCCCAAACTCAGGGAAAGGATTCTTAGATCTCCAACAGATTATGATCACATATTTCCCCATACCACCACAAGCCAGGGGGAGACTTATGATAAAACCCTTTGTTTCCTTCAAGTCCTTCCCTTCTCCTGAATGGATATGGATAGAGGAACCAGGAGAGAGAGGGCTTTGTTTTCTGAGGCTCATCCCTGATACTATTGATCAAAGACCTCTGTGAGCTCATTGTCCATGGGCATTGTTTTCTTTCTTCGTTTTCCCTCATATAACTAACTTTTCAGTGTTACATCCATATATGTGTGAGTCAATACCTCAGGAATGTGAATAAATGTATTATTGAACGAATGACTGAAAGAATAGCTTCCTGCTCTCACGTTAATGAGCCCTACTTTCAAGAATTCTTTGACACTTCTTTATCCATTCATCCTTTGAAGGGCATCTTGGTTCTTTCCACAGTTTGGTGACTGTGGCCATTGCTGCTATGAACATTGAGGTACAGCTGGCCCTTCTTTTCACTACATCTGTATCTTTGGGGTAAATACCCAATAGTGCAATTGCAGAGTCATAGGGAAGCTCTATTTTTAATTTCTTAATTTTTATTTTTATTTTAATTTCTTCATTTTTCCACAGTGGCTATACCAACTCACATTCCCACCAACAGTGTAAGAGGGATCCCCTTTCTCCACATCCTCTCCAATATATGTTGTTTACTATCTTGTTAATTTTGGGCATTCTACTGGTGTAAGGTGGTATCTCAATGTGGTTTTGATTTCAATCTCCTTGATGGCTAGTGATGATGAACATTTTTTTCTCTGTCTGTTAGCCATTTGTATGTCTTCATTAGAGAGAAGTGTCTGTTCATGTCTCCCACCCATTTTTTGACATGATTATCTGTATTGTGTGTGTTGAATTTGAGAAGTTCTTTATAGATCTTAGAGATCACCCCTTTGTCTGTAGTGTCATTTGTGAATATCTTCTCCCATTCTGTGGGTTACCTCTTTGTTTTGTTGACTGTTTCCTTTGTTGTGTAGAAGCTTTTGATCCTCATGTGGTCCATATGAACTATGGAATATTAT
Organism: Mustela erminea; assembly: GCF_009829155.1. Lineage (NCBI taxonomy): Eukaryota > Metazoa > Chordata > Mammalia > Carnivora > Mustelidae > Mustela > Mustela erminea. Next base: position 101,800,621 of record NC_045622.1, on the reverse strand, counting down.
GTCTCCATCAGAAAGGATGAATACCCAACTATTGTTATCAACATGGAAGGGACTGGAAGAGATTGTGCTGAGTGAGCTATGTCAAGCAGAGAGAGTCAGTTATCATATGGTTTTGCTTATTTGTGGAGCATAAGGATTAACATGGAGGACACGGGGAGATGGAGAGGAAAAGAAAGTTGGGGTAAATTGTATGATGGCACAAAGCATGAGAGACTGTGGACTCTGAGAGACAAACTGAGGGTTTTGAAGGATAGTGGGGTGGGAAGTTGGGTGGGTATAATTGAGGCCACATATTGCATGGATCACTGGGTGTGGTGCATAAATAATGAATTCTGGAACACTGAAAAGAAATTTTAAAAAATAAAAAATTTTAAAAACAGAATCCTCTGACACTTTCTTATGAAAGAATTAATTTTCATTCAACTTCCCCTAAAAATTATTCTGAAAGCTATACTCTGCCTCCTTTTCTCAAAAAAAATTTTACACAATTTAGACCAACTCTTGGCACTTAGAAATTAAGTTGTAAATACTTATGTGAGGAGACTTGATTAAAGAGGAGGAAAAGAGAGATTTGGGTCTAATAATTCTAAGTTTCTAACTCCAGAACTGATTAGATTAGATCATGGCTCAGAGTGTTAACTAACAATATGTTGTTGGTCCAATTTTCCTTCTGTCTTTGTATTTCTCGGCAGAGACACTCTGTTAGCTCAATGATCTGGGGAAATCGTTCACTGTTGATGGAATTTGTGTTCCTGGCCTATCCCTCCCAACCAGAGTTCTGTGTCTTGTCCTTCCTTGGAGTCAGCCTCGTTTATACCTTGATCATCACTGGGAATGTCCTAATTATAGTGGCCATCCAGACAGAAGCTCGCCTACATACCCCCATGTACTATTTTTTGGGCAGCCTCTCAGCAGTAGAAATATGTTACACTGCGGTGGTGGTGCCCCACATCCTGGCCAACATCCTACAGTCAGAGAAGACCATCACCCTCCTGGGCTGTGCCATTCAGATGATCTTCTTCATTGGGCTTGGCAGTGCTGATTGCTTCCTCTTGGCCACCATGGCCTATGACAGGTATGTTGCCATCTGCCACCCCTTACAGTACCCTCTCACCATGACTTTAACTCTCTGTGTCCGCTTGGTCGTGGCCTCTGTGGGTATCGGCTTGTTCCTGTCCACACAACTGGTGGCCTTCATCTTCTCTCTGCCATTCTGCCGGGCTCGAAGTATCCAGCACTTCTTTTGTGATATTCCACCAGTGATGCCTCTTGTTTGTGCCAGCAGCCACATCCATGAGCAGTCAGTGCTGGTGGCAGCCACACTGGCCATTGCCATGCCTTTCTTCTTCATTGCTACCTCCTATGTCTTCATTGTGGCTGCCGTGCTCAAGATCCACTCAACAGCTGGACGTCACCGGGCCTTCTCCACCTGCTCCTCCCACCTCTCTGTGGTCCTGCTGCAGTATGGCTGTTGTGCCTTTGTGTACCTGCGCCCCAGCTCCAGCTACTACCCCAAGCAAGATCAGTTCATCTCACTGGTGTACACATTGGGAACCCCACTGCTCAACCCACTTATCTACACCCTGAGGAACAGTGAAATGAAGGGGACCCTGGGAAAAATTCTTACCAGGAATTGCCTCTCCCATAACAACCAGGGGAGTCTACAACCTTCAGGCAAGAGTTTGATTCCAGCTCAAGCAAATCTCCATGCAACTGCAATTTCTCCCGGACAATGTTAAAAATAAGCTTTTTAAACTGGTATAAATTATCTGGATACCATTTAGCTATGTGTAACAGAGACCTTTAAAAGGCTTCTACTATTTCACTCAGTAATTCTCTTCTAGAAAGGAATGAACAAGTGAGCATAACAATAGAAAGTAACAAGTATAACACTGCATCTCAGATTACCAGCTGGAAAGAGATGGCTCATTCAATAAATTTTGACTGAAAAAAAAATATACAAAGATTGTATATAGAAGTACGAGTAAAGAAACCAGTATGTGCAGCAACATACTTTCATTCAAGCTGCAGCAGGAAGCCATGATGATCCCTAGACCTCACAGACATAAGGGTAGAGTATGAGCAGAAACCTGTAAGAGCCAAGTTTATTGAAAGAAGACACTTGGTAGGAACTGTGGCTTTAGGGGGAAGAAGCAACAGTTGACAGAAATACGGCCATGCAAGGAGAGACCAGGGAGATAAATACCCCAAACGCTCTCTGCTTGTACCCTCCCAACCTTTGCCCATCTCCCATGAGCCAAACCCAACTGAAAGCAAGAGTGAAGACTAGACTGAATGTTTCAGTTCCCAGAAATTAACCTTTTGGAGAAGACAGGCAAGAAAAGGATCTTGAGAGTTAGGGGCTACAAAGCATAACCAGAAAAAGATTTTTTTCTTTCTTTCATTTCTTTAAAGATTTTATTTTTTTATTTGACACAGAGAGAGAGAGAGCACAAGCAGGAGGAAAAGCAGACAGAGGGAGAGGGAAAAGCAGGCTCCACGCTGAACAGGGGGCCCAATGTGGGGCTCAGTCTCAGGAACTTGGGATCGTGACCTGAGCAAAAGGCAGCTGCTTAAATGACTGAGACACCCAGGCACCCCAAAATTGTTTCTTATATAGTATTTTGTGTAGAAATGAAGATATGTTAACAATCCAATTTCTACACAAGAAAGTATGGGCTAAGCAACTAATGTATGAAAGAAGATTGTTCATACCCCCTGCCCCCAGTGCATGTCCTCCAACCAAGTTCTATTTTCCGGAAAGAGTTAAAAGTAGCTTCCATGTGCATTTGCCTTATGAATTCCTGTTTTTCTAGTAATATTTTGTTATCTTCTAAGCTGTATGGGGTTTTTCAATATTCTCTTTGTCATCTAGCATTTTAGGTAATAACTGACATCTCAGTAACAAATTCATTTATCAGTGATATTTTACAGTCAATAATCCCTAATTAGTTATATAATTAAAGCACTGGTTATCAGGCAAGTTTACAGATAGGCAATGAAAAAGGTTTATGGAACAGCACAGGCCCTAGATTGCCTCTTTCTACCTGTGTGACAAGGAAAAAAAACTCACTTAAACCTTCTGTGCCTTGACATTATTTTCAATCAAATAGAGATTACAAAAAAAAACTATCATTTAAGGATCAAATGAATTAATACAGGTTTTAGAATAAGCCCTATAAACATGATATCAATTATTATTGTCTTACTATTGCCGCTATTATTACTGTCATTATTTGGGGTATACAGAGATAAAATAAAGGAAAAGAATTGGAGATTCATAGGTGAAGTTATGAGTGTTTCCTCCAGCATCTTCTCTACACTCCCTTGAAATGTTCAGCTGAGCTCCTCAAGTAGAGTTCATTTTAGTTCTATACCACTTTCAGGCTTGAGGGGTATTAGCATAACAATGAAGGGTAAATTTACCTCAGAGAATCCCTTCTTTTTGAGATTTACCAAAATTTAAGCCATTTAAGATACTTTGAGATTGGGGAATTGCATTTTAATTTGTAATTTTTATAGTAATAATGAGTGTAATGATTTTAAAGGAAACCTTTCCCATTCTACCTAAACCTACAAAAATGATTAACAGAATACATATATTGTAGTCTGTTTGGACCACTATAACAGAACACTGTAGACCAAGGTGGGGCGGGGGAGGACAGGAGTGCTTGAACAGTGGCATCTGGCTTTTGGTTTTGACTCAGGTCATGATCTCAGGGTTGTTAGATCAAGACCCACATTGACCTCCACACTCAGCAGAGAATTGCCTTGAGATATCTCTCTCTTTCTCTCTCTCTTTCTCTCTCTCTCTCCTTTTGCCCTTCCCTCTGCTTGCCCATGTGTTCCCTCTCATAAATAAATAAATAAACAAACTCATTCTTAAAATAAAGAAAAAATCTAACTTAAGTTTCCTGTAAAAACGAAGCAGACAAAACTTATAGTTGTTAGTAAAGACTGAAGCTGTGAGACCTACAGCCAAACTGGATTTTCATGCCACTGACCTAAAGAATCAGTTAATTACTGTTATAAGGCAAACTGCTCCAAAATCTAGTTGTTTGAAACAATAACTACTTATTAGTTTTCATGATAATGTGGTATGGTTTCCCTGGGCTCAACAGAATGGTTCTCATGTTCTGTGTTTGCTAGGGTCACAAATAGTTGCATTCAGCTGGGAATTTGCCTGGGGCTGAATTATCTGAGATGATTTCATTCACATTGTTGATGTTTTGGGTGTTGGTTGCCCCTTACTCTCTTTCCACATGGTGCTTCACCATTCAGGAGTCCCGCACCAGCTTCTTCATACAGTGTGCGGATCCAGAGATTGAAAGTAGAAGCTACAGGGTGCCTGGGTGGCCCTGTCTTGTAAGCATCTCCCTTTGGCTCAGTTCATGATCCCCGGGTCCTGGGGTCAAGCCCTGTATTGGGCTCCCTTCTCAGGGAAGGGGTCTGCTTCTCCCTCTCCCTCTGTGTGCTCTCTCTCAAGTAAGTAAAATCTTTAAAATAATAAATAAAATGGAAGCTACCGATGTCTTGCAGCTATGCTAGCAAGTCTTATTTCTTCATTTTTGCTTCATTTTATCATGGAGAAGGAGGACGATAGTGATGATGATGATGATGATGGTGATGATAGTGATGAACCCTACATGATCACTTACATGGTTTGGTTTATTTATCCTTTCCAAAACCTTAGGAGAGGAATACCATTATTATCTCCAATTCACAGATCAGGAAACTAATGCACAGAAAGTTTAAATTACTATCCAAGATTTCAAGAAGGAAAAAAAAAAAGAAAAGAAAAGAAAAGAAAGCAAGCAATGGTAAGAGGCATAGCCCAGGATCAAACCCAGGCGATACAGTTTCTGAGGCCACACATTTAATCAAAGATGATCTAATGCTCTCCCCAGAACAGTAAGTGCCCAGTGCCCAGAGCCCAGTGCAACAAATAACAAGGAGATTGTGTTAACCTGAGATATGGGGTGAAACAGAGAGCAACGGAGGGTGGTATGGTAGGAGATAAGATCAAATATGGCACAAGGTAAGATAAGAAATTACAGAAAGTCAATTTATAGACCATAGTAAGAGCTTCCATTTTACCCTCAGTAAGGTGCAAGGCCCCCAAAGAGATCTGAGCACAGTAGGGCGTTATCAGGCTTATATTTTAAGTGAATCCCTCTGCGTGCAGAAAATCTGCTATTTTAGAGGGAAGAGGAGAGGATCAGAATCTTGTTAGGCATCTATTGTAACAATGTAGGCAGGTAATCATATTTTGGATGTCTTTTGAAGGTAAAACCAATATAATTTCATATAGACTGGACATGGGGTGTGAGTGGAAGAAGGGAGTGAAGGATGACTCCAAATTTGTTTGACCTATAAAAGTGGAATAATGAGGTGCCTCTTACCAAAATTAAAAATCCTAAGGGAAAATAAAATTCCATGTAGAAAATCAAGAACTGTGATTTGACTATGTTGCATCTGAAATATATCTTGGATATCTAGATCAGGCTTCAGGTGATTAATACTATCATAAATTCACCATGATCAACACGCGGATGACACATCATTAAACCTCCCTGTCCTTATTTCCATCCTCCTCATTTTCCTTGGCTGGATTCTCTTTATTGTCCTGACACCCAAATGTTAGTTCCCCCCAAGGCTCAGTCTTAAGTAATCTCACTTGATACCATGGTTTTAACATATTTGAAAATTTTATATACATAAAACGACTACAATTGCCTGGCACAGGTTAACCATTCAGAAATTATTAGCAGTGTTATTAGCTATTACCCTTACACTGGAGCCATAGACCACAGCAGATTTCATGATACTAAGCTTGGACCACTTTGTCAGTGCAGTTACTGTGGCGTGTGCTTGATCATGTAGTAATGAACTCATCGTGGCTGATTCGACGGAATTCGAGGAACTGGGACTTTATCAAGGAAAGGCAAAGTAAGTCTGTAAAATCATTGATATTACATTGATCATATTTGAGTTACTTAGCTTACCATCTAATTGGTGGCAAACATGATGCATGAACTTTTCATAGCTGATTTCTATTGAACTTTTCCTGATTATTTTAAAAAGACTCTTGCTGCACTTCAAAAATATTTATTGTGGTTCTAAAAAAATTTATTACGGTAAGAGCTCAACATGAAATTTATCATTTTAAGAAATGTGAAGTGTATAAATGTGGAAAGAACCAAGATGCCCTTCAACAGATGAATGGATAAGGAAGATGTGGTCCATATACACTATGGAGTATTATGCCTCCATCAGAAAGGACAAATACCCAACTTTTGTAGCAACATGGACGGGACTGGAAGAGATTATGCTGAGTGAAATAAGTCAAGCAGAGAGAGTCAATTATCATATGGTTTCACTTATTTGTGGAGCATAACAAATAGCAGGGAGGACATGGGGAGTTAGAGAGAAGGGGGTTGGGGTAAATTGGAAGGGGAGGTGAATCATGAGAGACTATGGACTCTGAAAAACAATCTGAGGGGTTTGAAGTGTCGGGGGGGTGGGAGGTCGGGGTACCAGGTGGTGGGTATTATAGAGGGCACAGATTGCATGGAGCACTGGGTGTGGTGAAAAAATAATGATACTCTTATGCTAAAAATAAATAAATTTAAAAAATGTGAAGTGTATTATACATCATAATTACCTTCTAAATCATATGAAAATATCTGTATAAATTGAGCATAGGGACAGTAAGAATGTGTATGACTAAAGGAATGAAATTATCTGTATTAATGACACATTTATCTAAAGTAGTAAAGCTACAAATAAAAACACATTAAATGTCCAATATTAGGGAAGAGTTCAATAAATTGTAAAACATCAATACCACTGAGTAGTCACGAAAAGTATAAGAGTGAACATGGCATTTAAAAAGGAAGACATTTAGGGACACCTGGGTGGCTCCTGAGTTCAGCTCAAGTCATGAACTCAAGGTCCTAGGATCAAGGCCGGGTTAGGCTCCACACTCAGCGAGGAGTCTGCTTGAGGATTTTCCCTCCCCCACCCACCACCGGCCATCCTTTCGTGCTCTCTCTCTCTCTCTCTCTCTATCTCTCTCTCTCTTTAAAATAAATGAATAAATCTTTTTAGAAAGAAAAGAAAGGAAAGGAAAGGAAGGGAGGAACGAAGGGACATTTATAACCTGTTACATAGAACTGTTGCAATAGTGTAAAATATGTTCATGGGAATGAACTCACTGAACAAATAAATGTATCTGTGTGGGAGAAAAATGGAAAACATGTCTGAAGACAGCCTCCATGAGCACTTACCCAACCATTCAGTTGCAAGACTTAATTGTCCATTGCCCTGAATATAAAAGGCAAATTGTATTCACTCACATGGGCCCTAGGTATTTTGGAACATTGTGGATGAATTTGATTTGTTTATTTTGGCCTCAGGAAAGACCTTTTCATGTGAACTTGCCTCTGTGCTAAGCTTTCCCTTCTCTTCCCCTGGCTGGTGCCTCATTTCTGAGATGAGTTGATGAGGTATAGATGAGTTGCAGGCCTTCCCAGAATACCGAGTAAGTAGCCCCTGCACACGACTTGTCTATAACATTACTCTCCTCCACTCTTTCTTCCATTGTCTTTTCCCTGTACTGCTTCTTTTCTAAAGCACCCACCCCCCAACACATTATTAAATATGCTTTTTCTTATTTATTGCATATGATCTGTCTTCCTCCCTCTGAGAACACAATCTCTATGAGAAAAAAAATTCTTGCTACAAAAGTTGAGTATTCATCCTTTCTGATGGAGGCATAAACTCCATAGTGTATATGGACCACATCTTCCTTATCCATTTATCCGTTGAAGGGCATCTTGGTTCTGTTCACAGTTTGGTGACCGTAGCCATTGCTGCTATAAACATTGGGGTACAGATGGCCCTTCTTTTCACTATATCTGTATCTTTGGGGTAAATACCCAGTAGTACAACTGCAGGGCCATAGGGAAGCTCTATTTTTAATTTCTTAAGGCATCTCCACACTGTTCTCCAGAGTGGCTGTACCAACTTGCATTCCCACCAACAGTGGAAGAGGGTTCCCCTTTCTCCACATCTCCTCCTACACATGTTGTTTCCTGTCTGGCTAATTTTGGCCATTCTAACTGGTGTAAGGTGGTATCTCAATGTGGTTTTAATTTGAATCTCCCTGATGGCTAGACTATGGACTCTGAAAAACAATCTGAGGAGTTTGAAGGAGCGGAGGTGGGAGGTTGGGGGAGCCAGGTGGTGGGTATTAGAGAGGGCACAGATTGCATGGAGCACTGGGTGTGGTGCAAAAACAATGAATACTGTTACGCTGAAAATAAATTTTTTGAAAAAATTGTTGTCTGCTTTGCACCCTGAAGTATCCCAAGCATTGAAAGTGGGGCTTGGCGAAAATGAATTTTGGGGATGTCATCAAGATCAAAAGCTTCTGCACAGTAAAGGAAACAATCAACAAAACAAAGAGACAACCCACAGAATGGGAGAAGATATAAGCAAATGACAGTACAGACAAAAGGCTGATATCCAGGATCTATAAAGAACTCCTCAAACTCCACACACAAAAAAACAGATAATCACGTCAAAAAAATGTGCAGAAGACATAAACAGACACTTCTCCAATGAAGACTTACAAATGGCTAACAGACACAAGGAAAAATGTTCATCATCACTAGCTGTCAGGGAGATTGAAATCAGAACCACATTGAGATATCGCCTTACACCAGTTAGAATGGAGAAAATTAACAGGACAGTAAACAACATATATTGGAGAGGATGTGGAGAAAGGGAAACCCTCTTACACTGTTGGTGGGAATGCAAGTTGGTGCAGCCATGTTAGAAGACATAGTGGAGATTCCTTAAGAAATTAAAAATAGAGTTTCCCCATGACCCTGCAATTGCACTACTGGGTATTTACCCCAAAGATACAGATGTAGTGAAAGGAAGGGTCATATGTACTTCAATGTTCATAGCAGCAATGGCCACAGACGCCAAACTGTGGAAAGAACCAAGATGCCCTTCAACCGACGAATGGATAAAAAAGATGTGGTCCATGTACACTGTGGAATATTACACCTCCATCAGAAAGGATGAATATCCAAATTATGTATCCAAATTATGGAAGGAAATGGGAGAGATTATGCCGAGTGAGATAAGTCAAGCAGAGACAGTCAATTATCATATGGTTTCACTTATTCATGGAGCATAAGAAATAACACGGAGGACATGGGGAGATGGAGAGAAGAAGGGAGTTGGGAAAAATTGGAGAGGGAGATGAACCGTGAGAGACTGTGGACTCTGAAAAACAATCTGAGGGTTTTTGAAGGGAGGGGGTGGGAGGTTGGGTGAGCCTGGTGGTGGGTATTATGGAGGGCATATATGGCATGGAACACTGGATGTGGTACCTAAACAATGAATTCCGGTACACTGAAAAGAAATTAAAGAAACAAATTTTAAAAATTTTAAAAACTGGGGCTTGGCTGACAGCAAGAATTCAATAAATATTCTAACACATGGAATAAAAATTCCTATTGCTAATGGACATAAAAAGAGAAGGCTGAACATGGCTAAAAATTAATGGCAGCAATGATGAGAAGGTATGAGATTTTAAGTCCATGAAGTCTGGAGGGAAGTGGAAAGGGAGAAACAAAGAAGAAAAGCATGGTACAGCAGAGCTGGAAATAGAACCATATTATAGGCAACAACAACAAAAAGAAACACTTTTTAATGACTAGAAAAGCATCAACAGAGAAAAACCTTGATCAATAAACAAAATCAAGTAAGATCAGAGAAAATAAAACCAAAGGTTAAAAGAAATGATTATGGAAAATCCTTCATAAATTTTTTGCTTCTCAAGAAAAAGGTACCCACCATTCATAGAATTTCAGAGCTAGAAGGATCCTTGATGTTCCCTGAATACCATACCTGACACCCTAGATGAGGAGCCCACATAAGAACTTCAGTTCTTGCCCAAAGTCAAGCTACCACACGGCAGAGCCAGAACTCAACTCCAGATCCCCAGATGCCTAGGCTAGTGCTGAATTTGTGCATCGCACATACACCTTGAGCTCAGGCTGAAAAGAACGTGTGCATTCAACAATGCTCACTGGGACATTGTCCAGAACACAATATCGGAAATTTCCCTGGTGGGTACAGGACAGGAACGAGGATCCCCTTATGGAATTCCCAGAGTGTCATTGTCCACAGTGACCACATAGAAGACTTGCCCAGTAATCTTGCTTAGTTGATCAACTCGGGAAATTTTCCTCAATTTCTTTCTCCAGTTGGGTTCAGTTTAAGGGGAAACCACTGGGGAAATTCCTCCTCTTTGGGGACCCATTAATTTTAAAGACATTTCATAAAGGACACTAACCAATCTGACTCAGTCAGGCAAGACTGGACTCAGAGTGGCTGTAACAGAACCCATTTTCTATCATTAAGGAAGAGACAGGATTCTAATTCAGAACTTGAATTAGGATTATTCCATAGTATCATCCTTCCAAAGGATATCTCTCTCACATCTTGCTCCATCTTGATCGTAAATTTCTAAGTGGTGTGTCTTCTCCTGAATGTTAGCATGTAAGACACTTCTCTGTTTTTATCTGGACATTATGGAGGTATCATACACCACAGTCTTCTCTAGGAAATACTGCAACTCGAAGTTCATGGGTCTTCATTCCATTTTACCCTGTAGTCAATGAGCTTTCTGGGAGAGCTCATTTATCTTCTATGGCAGGAACTCAATGTCTCAGCAAGAAAGTTAAACTTCTCTTTAGTGAATTTCCTGAAGTGGCTGATGGAACGGAGCAAATTTCAAAGTGGTAAGGGAGCATCTCAAGAGACTTAATTTCTTTGGTAGATTTTATTTTTTAAAAATAATAGTAAGAGACAAAAATTCCTATAATGTGTTACTCTTGGGGAAGAACATTCATATATATCAATATTAAATTGCGGAAAAAATGGGTTATCAGAGTGGGTGTTACTATCCAGTTGTACAGATGTAGGAAGGTAACTCTGATGAATGACGGAACTGCTCAGTATCATATACCTAATAAGTGTAAACCCATAATGAAATGAGCCTTTTCCTTTTTTTTTTTTTTCCCACTATTTCTTCCAAGGGGCTATCTTTAAGAGTACAGCATGAAACTCACTTTTTTCAAGTAGCACTGTTAAAAAGTAAGTCATAAACAATTTAGTGGTGCTATGTGCGGCTGGGGGCCGGCGGGGGGGCGGGGCAGTGGAGTAGTATTCCATGGTAAAAATAGTTGGAAATTTTTCAGGTAAATTGAAGCTATTTGCTTTACAATAGGACATCCCAGAACTTTGTTGTGCTAATATGCATTGTAAATCTTGAGCGAAAGTGTGAATGTTTTCAATTTGCTCATAAAAACTCATTTCTGAAGCATCAGAAGAGTTCAAGTTCTAAGGAACACATTTTAAGAATTAATTCATCAGGGGTGCCTGGGTGGCTCAATTGTTAAGCAGCTCCCTTCAGCTCACGTCGTGATCTCAGGGTGCTGGGACAGAGTCCCATGTCGGGCTCTTTGCTTAGCGGGGAGCCTGTTTCTCCCTCTTTCTCTACCTGCTGCTCCCCCTGCTTGTGGTCTCTCTCTCTCTCTGACAAAGAGATAAATAAAATCTTTTTTAAAAAAGCATATTTTATTGAAATCTCTTTTTCATTTTGTTTCATTTTTCCCTATTTTCTCTGTTACTCTTTTGTTATTCAAGGTTTAGCACAGCAACTGCAAGACCTGAAAAGACTCAGCTCTAGAGGAACCTCACTATCAGCTCCAGAAGAGATAAGAACCAAAGGGTAAATATCCAAGGGAAACTGAACATTGTGGGAAAAGAGAGAGGAGGGCACTTACAGTCATTGGACGCTTGTTTTGTCCCAAACACATTATACATTTGAAGCATTTAATGTTCATAAAGTCCATGTAAGCCTCCATAGTCACATCCCCAAGCACACATTAGAGAACCAAAGCTTACATAATTAACATAAAATCAAATTACCAAACAAGGAGACTAGGTTTCAAAACCAGATCTAACTGACTACAAAACTCCATGTGATTGACAGCACCAGCTTTTCTTCCCAACACCACGTTGAAACACCAATGAATAAAGGAAACATGTTAATTTACTATATGATTGCCAAATTGCACATGCTCAGTGCAAAATTTGTAAATACAGAAAAGCATAAGTCATACACAAAAAGATTTGCAATCCCTTTCACTCTGCCATATTTATTATTAATACTTTCAAAAATGTTCTTTTATAATTTTATGAACAGATTTCATTATTCTTTAATGGAATCATGATGCAATGCCTTTTTTAAAAAAGATTTTATTTATTTATTTGACCGACAGAGATCACAAATAGGCAGAGAGGCAGACAGAGAGAGAGGGGGAAGCAGGCTCCCCGTTGAGCAGAGACCAAATGCCAGGCTTGATCCCAGGACTCTGAGACCATGACCTGAGCAGAAGGCAGAGGCTTAACCCCCTGAGTCACACAGGCGCCCCAGTAATGCCTTTTTTCCGATCTGCTTTTTTCATGAGCCTTCCCGATGTTATTAAATATCTTTCTGCAACATTGTTTTCAAATGATTGCTTGTCCCAACACATGGATATGCCACAATTAATTTAAGCATTTTCCTCTTACTGATATTTTGGTTGATACCAAATATCACCATGTATCACCATGATACAGGAAACTGTCATAACTTTATGCACGGACTCGTGGCTAGTTTATAAGAATAAATTCCTTGAAATTATATTGCTGAAGCAAAGTGCACCCATCTATTAAGTCTTTTCTTACATATTGCCAGATTGCACTTCACCAATTCTTCCAGCACCTTACACGTCCACTAGCAATATGTGGGGATGTGTCTCTCCTTACAACTTTAACAACTACAGGGATTATCTTTTTTCCCACCACTGTCAGTTTGTAAGTAGAAAATACTATTTGATTTTGTTTCATTGTATATTTATTTGAATATTGATAGTTGAATTTGCATGCTTTTCATTATTAGCATATTGCTTTTTTGAATTGCCTTGTTCAGACCCTCTATTTGTTTTTCTAATGAGGAGTTTATTTTTGGCAGATATATAAAATTCCATCTCCTATTCAGTTTGCTTGTTGTATTTTTGATCCACAGATCTTTTACATTTTTATTCTGTCAAAATAACCATAATATTTTTATGGATTCTGTTCATTTGCTTCTAAATCATTTGTACTTGGAAGTCTGAAAAATGTTCACCCACACTACCTTGTAGGTTTCTTCCTGTTTTTAAAATATTTGACCCTCAAGTCCATCAGAAATAAATTTCATTTCTTAAGTGATTTGCCCATTGCCATAAGTCCATATTAGGAAATCAATCCTCTCTAATTGATGTGAATAATGATTCAATTCACAATAGTGATATACATTGAATGTGTCCTCTGTGCCTGGACTGTACAAAATACTTTTACAAAATAATTCATTTGAGTCTCACAACAACCTGAGAAGTAAGTACGTGTATTTTCAGATCCATTTTACAGATGATAAAACTGATGCACATAATAGAGAGAGGTAGTGTAACACAGTGATTAAGACAAGAGACTCTGGAGCCAGACCATGTGCAAATTTTCATTCCAGCAGCTGCTAGCGGTGTGACTTTGGGCAAGTTACTTACCTTCTCTGTGCCTCAATTTTCTCATCCATAAAGCAGATATAAGAGTCCTTTTTTAGAGGCCTTTTTTAGGAAATTTCCTTTTCTAGGAAATGAATTAAGAAATGTAAAGGGCAACTGAGGGTTTGGGAGGGGAGGAGAGCAGGGAGTTGGGTGAGGCTGGTGGTGGGTATTAAGGCAGGCACTTATTGCATGGAGCACTGGGTGTGGTGCATAAACAATGAATTTTAGAACACACACACAGAAATTTAATTTAATTTAATTTTTAAAAATGTAAAGTACATAAATTAATGTTGGACCCAATAAGTGTTCCTTGTGTTCCAGTATGCTGGAGCTCTACTGCTCTACGAATACCATTTTTATTTATGATACAACATAGGATATATATTATCTATTTTAATGTATCATGATGCAAATTTTGTTCTATTGCAGCACTCTTTATTTTGTTAACATTCCCTTATTTATTCCTCCAGGGATTTTGATAGGAATTACACAGAAATCACTTTGTACTTCAAGCCAATTAACACTGAAATGTTGGCACTCTCCATCGAGGCATATTGGTGCCAACCTTCACAGTTTTCTTCAAGTTCCTGTCTGTTACTTCTTAGGTATATTCACTGCTGTATTGTTTATTATCCACCCATTCGTTTTGGTGGTTTTTTGAGGGAAGGGTACTTTGTAACCAACATTGACAGAAAGAGAGAGCCCTAACATCCAAACCATGGACTACATACTTACCTTAATCATTTTACTTTAACTTAAAATCTTCTAGTGGGTGTTTATTCATCAACCTTTTGATATAAAGCCAAGGGCTTTGAGTGTGTATCACCTGAAATCAAAGCCTTTCTTCTCAAATATCATGTATTAATGCCAGCTTTAGCTTTTTTAACGACAGAGTGAACATTTAGACCCATGTCAAATGCGAATATTAAATTATTCCAAATTTCCCTCCCCGTGTTCCTTTGTGGTCCCACTCACACGTGATTCCACAAAAATTTTTAGCAACTTGCAATTATCAACCATTCAATTGTTAATTTTCATCATTTATATTTCTATAACAACTTATTAGATTTTTTAAATACTTAACAGAATTAGATAATCACAGCATGAATACAAATAATAAAAGTTCATTTGAGAGAAACCACATCAATATGTAGACATACAACTCAACACAGAGGTGTAGGAATGCTCAGACATAGTAGAAGAGCTACAGGTCCCTTACATTCCCTTTCCCGCTTCTCTGTAATTCCTACGTGTCCATTGCCTCCGCCATCCTGCGCATCTGCTCTGCCCAGAGCTGCCGTCGGGACTTCTCCACCTGCTCCTCGCACCTCACTGTGGTCCTGCTGCAGTACAGCTGTTGCAGCCTTGTCTACCTGTGTCCTGGCTCAGCACCTCCTAGGACAAGAACTGCCAGTTTTCCCTGGTCTACATCTACATCACCCCACTACTCAACGCACTGATTTACACCCTTAGGAACAAGGATGTGAAAGGTTCCCTGAAAAAGGCCATCAGTAGCAAAGTGACAGCTGCAGCTCTTTAAAGTTTTAGGAGGAACTGAAAGAGGTCCCTGACCACATGACAACAGTGAAACTCTTACCTACAAATGCCAGGTTTCATTGATTTCTCCAAAGTTTGGAGTTTCATGAATTCTGTTCATAACACATCTTTTTTTGCTACAGTTCATTTTCATTTTGTTAAAGTTCTTTGAAATGAAAATTCTGAAAACTGGACAGGGATACTGTAGGCTACTGTTCACTTAGCCACAGATTAAAAGTCTACATTTCCTCTGAAGCAACATCATTATCCTTGAAGCCTCCTCTTGAGAATCAATGGTATTAACTGAGTCCTCGAAGAATGTTCATAAGGACTTTTCACCTCATAGGCCTCATTCTTGTGTTTCTCTTAAAGTGTGACAAGTAACTGCCTGGTCAATGTGTCTGTTTCCTTCATGAAGCCTCTTTCACATGTTACAAGGCCCCAGGGGGTGGGTCTAGTCTATGTTCCCACATTTCAATCCAGGAATGTAGGAGTAGATCAGGAAAGGTGGAGCAGAATCAATTTGCTCTGAGAATTAACATATGTTGAGAGTAAACTGCCAGATTTCCAACCTAAGACCCCTAGGTTTGGGAAAACAAGAGTGGGGCATCAAGTGTCATGGAATAAACTGGGTGCCTGGGTGGCTCAGTCAGTAAAGCGTACGCCTTCAGCTCAGATCATGGTCCCAGAGGATTGAGCCCCACATGGGGCCTTCTGCTCAGCAGGGAGCCTGCTTCTCCCTCTCCCTCTGCCTGCCACTCCTGCTGCTTGTGCTTTCTCTCTTTCTGTGTCAAATAAATAAATATAATCTTTAAAAAAGAGGCAACCAGCCAGTCTTACTATATTTACCACTTTGACAAAAATATTTGAATATATCATATGCATGGTCACCCAAAACCTGGCCACTATAAATACTGATTTAGTTGTATCCTGTGGTGATATTTTGCATCTCTATTGCTGCATCACACCACAGACACTCAGTGTTCTCTTTACAATAGGAGTGGAGTCATTAATACCCTTAAATAGGCAGTAACCTTTTCAACATTGGCCACAGCAACTTCTTTCAAAATACATCTGCAAAAGCAAGGGAAACAAAAGCAAAAATGAACTTTTGGGACTTCATCAGGATCAAAAGCATCTGCACAACCAAGGAGATGGTCAACAAAACAAAGAGACAACCCACAGAATGGGAGAAGATATTTGCAAATGACACTACAGATAAAGGGCTGATATCCAAGATCTGTAAAGAACTCCTCAATCTCAACATCCAAAAAACAGATATTCTTCACAGATGAATGGATAAAGAAGATGTGGTCCATATATACAATGAAATATTACTCAGCCATCATAAAGCATGAACACCCAGCATTTGCATCAACAGAGATAGAATTGGAAGGGATTATGCTGAGTGAAATAAGTCAAGCAGAAAAAGACAATTGTCATATGGTTCCACTTATTTGTGGAACAGAAGGAATAGCATGAAGGATATTCAGAGAAAGAAGAGAAAAATGAAGGGGTGCTGAAATCAGAAGGGGAGATGAACCATGAGAGACTGTGGACTCCAGGAAACAAACTGAGAGTTTTAGAGGTGATGGGGGGTGAGTGGATGCGGTAGCCAGATGATGGGTATTAAGGAGGGTACATATGATGTGGAGAACTGGGTATTACATGGAAACAATGAATCATAGAACACTGCATTTTTTTTTCAAAGATTTTATTTATTTATTTGGCAGAGAGGAGATCACAAGTATGTAGAGAGACAGCAGAGATAGAGGGGAAGCAGGCTCCCCACTGAGCAGAGAGCCCGATGTGGGACTTGATCCCAGGAGCCTGAGACCATGACCTGAGCCGAAGACAGAGGCCCAACATACTGAGCCACTGGTGCCCGGAACACTACATTTAAAAAAACAAAAACAAAAACAAAACAAAATAAAAAAACCTTTTATTACAGTAAAATAAATTAATAAATAAATCCAATTTAAAAATAAATAAATAAACCTAATCAGATTGGAGAACCAATTCCACAAATCCCAGAACCAATTCAGAAAATTCATCCTTAATATTCTGTTCCTCTTGGAATCAAAGCTGTATTAATCAGGGTTCTCCAAGAAGCAGAATCAATAAGTTGTATGGAAAGAGGGAGAGGGACAAAAAGAAAGATTTATTTTGTGGAATTGGCTCGTGCAATTGTGGGTCTGGTAAGTCCAAAATCTGCACATAGGCCAAAAGGCTAAAGACCCAGGGAAGAATTGATACTATAGTTTGAATGGGAAGTCAGTCTAGAGGCAGAATTCCCTCTTCTTTCAGGAACCTCAGACTTTTTTTTCCTAAGGTTTTCAACTAATTAAATGAGACCCACCCACATAATGATTGGTAGTCTGCTTTACTCAAACCTTCCTGATTTAATTGTTAATCTCACCTAAAAAAAAAAAAAAGAAATCCCAAGTAACATCCAGAAGTGGTGTTTGCCCAAATACTTAGGAACTGTGGCCTAGCCAAGTAAAGACATAAAATTGACTACTAAGGCCCAAGAAATGACCAAAAAAAAAAAAAAAAGGTTGAATATAACTTCAAATCTCGCTGGTATTATTTATGTTTCTGTATTAGAAAACTGTGAGGAAACCCTTTTAACAACATTTCATTCACTAGAAACTCATAAAGTATTACTTCAAAATAATACAAAATAATACAGTCTTAGAAATATATTGAATTTCAAAAAATACTGTCTGATTAGTTTTCATCTTTAGAAAAAATTAAATCCTTGGTCTAAGGAGTCATTGAAAGCGATGTGACATTCTTTTAAAAAATAGATCCTTATTCTGTACTCAGTTCCCTTGGGATCCTGAAGAGCCACTGGGTTTTCAAGCTCAATAGTCAGTGGACATTATTAGAGGAAATCCAAAGAACCAAGTTAGTCCTATTTTTGCCACTGACTTGTTGGACGCTATGCAAATCAGATCACTTCTCTCATCTCATATTCTTTTTTTTTTTTTTTTTTATCATGAAAAAACTGTATTTAGATTTAGCCAGCTGGACTCAGTTTAGATGATCCCAATTTTGTTGGCAACATCCAAAGCATCATAGTCAGGGGCCAGCCGAACATATGCCTTCTTCTCTCCATCAGGCCTGATTAAGGTGTTGACCTTGGCTACATCAATGTCATAGAGCTTCTTCACAGCCTGTTTGATCTGGTGCTTGTTGGCCTTGACATCCACAATGAACACAAGTGTGTTGTTGTCTTCTATTTTCTTCATGGCTGACTCAGTAGTCAGGGGGAACTTGATGATGGCATAGTGGTCAAGCTTGTTTCTCCTGGGGGCGCTCTTTCGAGGGTATTTAGGTTGCCTTCGGAGACGCAGAGTCTTGGGTCGTCGGAACGTAGGTGATGTGCGGATCTTCTTTTTTTTGTGACTGTGGACGCCTTTCAGCACCGCTTTCTTGGCTTTCAAAGCCTTTGCTTTGGCTTCGGCTTTGGGAGGGGCAGGGGCTTCCTTCTTAGCTTTCGGCGCCATCTTCGTAAAAGGGCTCATCTCATATTCTTAATGAAGGCCTCTGGATCATAGGATTTCCAATATCCTCATGCTTGGATATGCCTAAATTTCAGCATTTTTTATTTTAGGCATGCTCAATTGTTCTTTTTTCCCCCCAGTTTGGGTTCATTTCCTCCATTGCATTTCCCTCTGTTGGAATTGCTTTTCTCCCAAATTTCATGGCTAACTTATTCTCCTCATTTACGTTTCAGGTCAAGTGTCACCTCCTCAAAGAAGAGGCTTTTGATGACCTTCCTCCTCTAATCACTAACTATCCCTTTAACTTGTTCCATTTTCTTCATAGGACTCATCACTCTCTCATAATACCCAACTGACTTATTACTGTGTTTATTGTCTGTTTCACTGGCAACAATGGAAACTCCATGAATGCAGGAATCTTGTTTGTCTTATCCTTCTTTGTGCCAGACTTAGACATGATGAGCACATCCTGTTCGATAAATACTAGTTTAATCAATCAATCAGTGATGAACCAAACTCTAAATGGGTGAACCCTAGGTCTGTAATTGTCAGCTACCAAAAAGAATATATCCAGTGTATGTTCCATTGTGAAAGATCTAACAGACTAATGGAGGCAAGGGAAAGAGAAGTGCAACAAGGCTAAAGATATTAAAATGTTGCAAGTTTAAGATGGCAAAGTATATCCAAGCAGGGATATAATCAAACCTATGAAGTCTGTATAGTACATTGAGTGAAAACATATGGTTTCTTCCAATCCTGGAAGATCATCCTAAGGGAATTATTTAAAAAGTAACCGGAAAGTTAAATGTCTTCCCAGTGTCCCCCTAAATTAATCCTTTTATGTAGAACCAAGGTTACCAAGGCCCTCTTTTTTATATGAAATATAAAATACAGTCTTGGTTCCCCAGGGCAATAATAATTTGGGACTTGGGCTGGCCCAGCTATGACAGTCTGGTGAGACTCAAATCCTTGAAGCAGGAGGGATAAATGACCTTCATTAGGGAGCCTGCTATTTCTTAGGAAATTACATTGGATGCTGAGAATGTTGATTAATGTTGATTAATACTGATCTTCACTTTGACAAGAATACCTCAGATCTCCCATTGACAAGAGATTCCATGTGCAAGGATCAGTTTAGTTTGGACTCATTACCTGGTAACAGGGGAGATCCAACAACTATCCAACTACCCTCCTGGGAGATGGAACTTATGAGTAAGATAGCAGAGCAATTTATGCTTGACATGGCCTTTGTGAGGAAGGTTACTGAAGCCTCTGTCCCAGGAGACATCCTCTCCAGGCTCATGGTCCTTCTCTCCCTCTCCAGCACAGCAGTCAGACCTCATCTGCTGGCTTCTATCCCTAATGAACATAACAGAGGAGACTGGCTCCACACACCCCTCTCCCTTCTCATGGTAAAGGTAAGAGGAAGTCTTTTGCTCCCTTCTTCTAGAATCACAACATACCAGGCACTCACTGACACCAGGCTAGAAAAGCAAGTAATGGCTTTACAAGTAGAGACTCTAGGATTTTAGAGTTCATTCAATCCACAGCATTCAGCATTTCTCTGAATTCCCTTGGAAGGCTTGTTCTTCTGATTAAAAAAATAATAACTAATCTTAGACTAAATAATATTGAAGGGATGGCTAATATAAATTTGGATAAGGTTTTAGGACTCATAAAAACCCTTTTCCTGTAAGGTGTTTCATTTAATCCTCTGCTATGAAAGAGGCATTCTTAATAACATCCCTTTAATAGAGTCAAAGAAAGGAGAGAAGAATTAATATTTATTATGCAACCTAGTCGGTTTCACACATCAAACCAAGTGTTCTAAATACTTTATGCCAGTTAATTTCATCACAGCTCCATTAGGTGAATATTATTATTTACATCTTCTAAATATGTGGAAAGAGATATTAATGTGAGTTAATCTGCCCCAGTGAAATTGCTATTAATAATAGATAGATATTCTATCTCTGTCTGGTATTGCCAAATCTTCTAACCTCCTTATTTTAAACAATCCTCTAATTCAACAATTTGAGATCCACTCTGATATAGACTCCTTGTACTTCCAGAATGCACACGGACACGGTTTCCCATGACTCTTTGGCCACGTGGGGTTGGCCGGCTGGAGAGATAGGAAGGAAGATGTAGTCATGATGTGAGCTGTGACTTGTAGACACTGAGGCAGGTGTGGATTCATGAACAGATGCCAGCCTGGGAAGATTTCTGGGGATGACACTAAAGGGCTCTTACCTTGTCTCTGTTCTATGCCCATGTTTAGTAACAACTTGGAATAACAAGGTGTTAGTATGTGGATATAGTTAAGTTTCACTCGCTTCCAGCCATAAAATCCACTATTTCATTTCTCCAGAATGTGGACCCCATTACTGCTACCTCTCTTCTCCTAGCTAATGCCTGTGTTTCAGATCTAAGTTTAAAGATGACTTCCTCTAGGAAGCCACTTCAGAATCCCTTATTACCAACTATGCCAGAGCCACATGGTGCACAATCTTATAACACACTTCTCCTTTTGCACTTAATCACAGTTTATTCACATAAATATAATGGCATACATATAAAATATATATAGTATATTATAATTCATGTATGAAATTATAATACAAGAGATTCTTTATCTGTCTCTCTTTAGGATATACAACTGCTTGGCACAACTCTGCCATTTTGGGGCATTGTATGTGGGGCTTAACCCATACAATATAAAGGTAAGGTATTTCAGAAAGGATAGTTAAAATGTAAAGCCACAAATTGAAGATTTTTTAAAATGGCAACCTTAACAGACTAGAGCAAGGAACCAATGTTAAAGGAATGATGATGTATACATGGATGATAAATTATTGAACACTGACTGCATCTGCAACTAATGATCTACTATATGTTGGCTAATTGAATCTAAATTTTTAAAAAACAATGCTGATCATGTTCCTCTCTAACTATTAAAATAAATTTAGTTAAGAGTTTTCGCATTCAAGCTAAGGAGACTATCAAAACAAACACAACAACAAGTGCATTAAACCAATTTTGGTTAGACTGAAGAATTAGACAGCCAATGGACTGATAGGAGATACCCAGATCTTTTTAAACGCAGCCCTCTCTGTGATCTGTCCCATGCAGTAATCTTTTAATTAACTTATTTAAAATGAGAGCATTTCCAGGGTTAAAATTGTGAGACATATCAAAAACATGTCGTTCTAGGAATACCAAAAGGAAAATGAGAAGACAGTTTAGGGCTACATGATCAGAGCTCTTACTTCCTGAAGTGTTTCATGAAGAAATGGCCCACTGGGATAGAACAGAATGAAATGTAGAAGTTACAGAGGCAGGTTTCAGTCACCATCAGAAAAATCTTTTAGGGAACAAGACCATCCAACAATGAAGCAAGCAATTCAGGAGAATGGCATTCTCTAGGCTTTGAAGGTGACCTGATGTTCAGATATTGTGTGGAAGATTCAAGTATCTGACAGAAGACTGAACTAGACAATTTCTGAGGTCCTCTCCAGCACTAAGAATTCATGACCTATGGATACCTCTATTATAAATTTATTATATCTATTAATAGAAATATAAAATTAGTCGAATACTAATATTAGATATTAGTATTATATCTATTATATTAATAAATAATAATATATCTATTATTATAGAACCTGGAGAACACCATTAAAATGACGGAAGTACGGCTATCATAAAATTCTCCAAAGTTGTCATTTGCACACAGATTCCAAAACCCTCTATCAGATAGAAGTAGAAAACTAGTTCTAAATGTGTTTGTTGTAGCCTTCTACGTGTTATGTTCCTGAGTGGCAGAATGTTTTCCTCAATGCAGCCCTAATGTTGGTTACCAAGTTTTCCATGAGGGTTCTTAAATAGGTGACTGGATCATGAAATCATCTTAAAAGTGAAAGAGAAAATGACAAAAGTGTAATGAGATGCTTTTCATAGTATATTTATCCACGCAGCATATATTTATTGAATGTCTACAATGCATACATTAGGCTTGGTGATATGGGGGATGAAAATGGAATTAAGGGAAGATGGCTTTCCTTGAATTTATGAATAATAATGACCACAGGGTAAGGGAGGGAAAAATGAATAGGAGGAAATCAGAGAGGGAGACTAAACCTGAGAGACTCCTGACTCTGGGAAACAAACTGAGGGTTGTAGAAGGGAAGCTGGGTGGGAGGATGGGGTAACTGGGTGATGGGCATTAAAGAGGGAGTGTGATATGATGAGCACTGGTGTTATACGTAACTGGTGAATCACTGAACACTACATCAGAAACCAATGATGTTCTATATGTTGGCTAATTGAACTTAAATTTTGAAAAAATAATGACGATCTAGTATTAGGCTGCTCTTGCTATGGCCTATGCATTGCAGTAGATACTTTACATAATGGTCTTTTTTAAACCAAAAACAATCCTCAGAACTAAGTATAATTATTATCCCCATTTCTCAAATAAAGAACCTAAGACTCTGAGAAATTATATCTTGCTTAGCATCGCAGAGCCAGGATTTGGGATTATGCAAACCCTATCATTTAATTACAAAACTGATCTCACACACTGATGCACTGCCTCTGCTCTTTGTGTTATAATAAAATGTTGAATATGACAGATGACATTAGAAATCATTTGGAGCATGACTGAAGTTCAGATGAGGAAAAGGGAATGAAGAGGCATTCATGTCCTAGATCCTCTAAAGTTTTGTGACACAGAGTGGGTCTATGTGGATGATTTGTCTTGGAGTGGTGCTTCTGGATTAAGATTTTTCTTTAAAGTTTTTCATAAATAATGTTGAAATTGGGAAAACTGAAACAAGATCACATGGCCCCTCTTTTCTTTCTTGAATATGAGTTATCTTGGGAAAACAGTAGATGGATGCCCTTTGAGACTTATTGTCTGCTCATCTCAAGGTTTTCAAGGAAGCAAGAAATTCAGGAAGCTGGATTTCTCTTTAGTTCCTTAGGAGAGAAGAAAAATATTTGGAGATTAGATGTCTTTCCTATTCATCCTGAAACTCGGGGAAGGATACTTAGATCTTCAACAGCTTATGATCACATATTTCCCCATACCACCACAAGCCAGGAGGAGCTCTACGATAAAAACACTCTGTTTCCTTCAAGTCCTGGCCTTCTCCTGAAGATATGGACAGAGAAACCAGGAGAGGGAGGGCTTTGTTTTCTGAAATTCATCCCTGATACTGTTGCTCAAAGACTTATGTGAGCTCTTTGTCCATGGGCATTGTTTTCTTTCTTCATTATCTACCATATGACTAACTTTTCAGTGTTAATCCATATATATGTGAGTCAATACCTCAGGAGGGATTGTGTGTAAATAAATGTATGAATGAATGAGTGAATAAAGGAATACTTCCTGCTCTCACCTCAATGACCCTTGCTTTCAAGAATTCCTTGACACTTTCTTATGAAAGAATTAATTTTCATTCCACTTCCTCTAAAAATCATTTTGAAAGCTATACTCTGTCTCATTTTCTCAAAAAATTCTTACACAATTTAAACCAACTCTCTGCACTTAGAAATTAAGTTGTAGATACTTGTGTGAAGGGACTTGATTAAGAGGAGGAAAAGAGAGACTTGGGTCTAATAATCCTAAGGTTCTAACTCCAGACCTGATTAGATTAGATCAGGGCTCAGAGTGTGAACTAATATGTTGTTGGTCCAATCTTTCCTTCTGTCTTTGTATTTCTCAGCAGAGACACTCTGTTAGCTCAATGATCTGGGGAAATCATTCACTGTTGATGGAATTTGTGTTCCTGGCCTATCCCTCCCAACCAGAGCTCTGTATCTTGTCCTTCCTTGGAGTCAGCTTCATTTATACCTTGATTATCACTGGGAATGTCTTAATTATAGTGGCTACCCGAACAGAAGCCCGCCTACACACACCCATGTACTATTTCTTGGGCAGCCTCTCAGGAGTAGAATTATGTTATACTGCGGTGGTGGTGCCCCACATCCTGGCCAATATCCTACAGTCAGAGAAGACCATCACCCTCCTGGGCTGTGCCATTCAGATAATCTTCCTCATTGGGCTTGGCAGTGCTGATTGCTTCCTCTTGGCCACCATGGCCTATGACAGGTATGTTGCCATCTGCCACCTCTTACAGTACCCTCTCACCATGACTTTAACTCTCTGTGTCCGCTTGGTCGTGGCCTCTGTGACTATCGGCTTGTTCCTGTCCACACAACTGGTGGCCTTCATCTTTTCTCTGCCATTCTGCCGGGCTCGGAGTATTGAGCACTTCATTTGTGATATTCCACCAGTGATGCGTCTTGTTTGTGCCAACAGCCACATCCATGAGCAGTCAGTGCTTGTGGCAGCCACACTGGCCATTGCCGTGCCTTTTTTCTTCATTGCTACCTCCTATGTCTTCATTGTGGCTGCTGTGCTCAAGATCCACTCAGCAGTTGGATGTCACCGGGCCTTCTCCACCTGCTCCTCCCACCTCTCTGTGGTCCTGCTGCAGTATGGCTGTTGTGCCTTTGTGTACCTGCGCCCCAGCTCCAGCTACTACCCCAAGCAAGATCAGTTCATCTCACTGGTGTACACATTGGGAACCCCACTGCTCAACCCACTTATCTACACCCTGAGGAACAGTGAAATGAAGGGGACCCTGGGAAAAATTCTTACCAGGAATTGCCTCTCCCATAACAACTAGGGGAGTCTACAACCTTCAGGCAAGAGTTTGATTCCAGCTCATGCAAATCTCCATGCAATTGGGATTTCTCTGGATACCATTTAGCTATGTGTGCCAGAGACCTTGAAAATGCTTCTACTAGGGGTACCTGGCTGGTTCAGTGAGTTAAAGTCTCTGCCTTCAGCTCAGGTCATGATCCCAGGATCCTGAGATCAAGCCCCACATCAGACTCTCTGCTCAGCAGGGAGCCTACTTTCTCCTCCTCTCTCTCTCTCTCTGCCTGCCTCTCTGCCTAATTCTGATCACCTTCTGTCAAATAAATAAATTTTTAAAAAATCCTTTTAAAAAATGCTTCTACTATTTCACTCAGTAATTCTCTTCTAGGAAGGAAATGAACAAATGGGGATAACAATAGAAAGTAATAAGTATAACACTGCATCTCAGGTATCAGCTGGAAAGGGATGGCTCATTCAATAAATTTTGACTGAAAAAAATATACAAAGATTGTATATAGAAGTACAAGTAAAGAAACCGGTATGTGTGGCAACATACTTTCATTTGAGCAGCAGCAGGAAGCCATGATCAACCCTAGACCTCACATAAGGGTACAGTATGATCAAAGACCTGTAGGAGCCAAGTTTACTGAGAGAAAATATTTGGTAGGAACTGTGGCTTTAGGGGGAAGAAGCAACAGTTGACAAAAATACGGCCATGCAAGGAGAGACCAGGGAGATAAATACCCCAAACGCTCTCTGATCGTACCCTCCCAACCCTTGCCCATCTCCCATGGGTCAAACCCAACTGAAAGCAAAAGGGAAGAGTAGACTGAATGTTTCAGTTCCCAGAAATTAACCTTTTGGAGAAGACAGGCAAGAAAAGGATCTTGAGAGGGGCAAACAAAGCATAACCAGAAAAAGATTGTTTCTTTCTTTCTTTTTAAAAAGATTTTATTTATTTATTTGACAGAGGTAGAGGGAGCACAAGCAGGAGGAATAGCAGACAGAGGGAGAGGGAGAATGAGGCTCCCCGCTGAACAGGGGGCCCGATGTGGTGCTCAATCTCAGGAACCTGGGATCCTGACCTGAGCCAAAGGCAGCTACTTAAACTGAGACACCCAGACACTCAAAAATTGTTTCTTATATAGTATTTTGTGTAGAAATGAAGATATGTTAACAATCCAATTTCTGCATAATAAAGTATGGGCTAAACAACTAATGTATGAAAGAAGATTGTTCATACCCCCTGCCCCCAATGCATGTCCTCCAACCAAGCTCTATTTTCCAGAAAGAGTAAAAGTAACTTCCATGCTCATTTGTCTTATGAATTCCTGTTTTTCTAGTAATATTTTGTTATCTTCTCACCTGTATGGGGTTTTTCAATATTCTCTGTGTCATCTAGCATTTTAAGTAGTAACTGACATCTCAGTAACAAATTCATTTATCAATGATATTGTACAGTCAATAATCTCTAATTAGTTATGTAATTAAAGCACTGGTTATCAGGCAAGTTTACAGACAGGCAATGAAAAGGGTTTATGGCACAGCACAGGCCCTAGATTGCCTCTTTTTACCTGTGTGACAAGGAAAAAAAAAATCACTTAAACCTTCTGTGCCTTGACTTTATTTTCAATCAAATAGAGATTACAAAAAAAACTATCATTTAAGGATCAAAGGAATTAATACAGGTTTTAGAATAAGCCTTATAAACATGATATCAATTATTATTGTCTTACTATTGCCGCTATTATTACTGCCATTATTTGGGGTATACAGAGGTAAAACAAAGGAAAAGAATTGGAGAGAATATTTTCACAGGTAATGTCACAAGTGGTTCCCCCAGTATCTTCTCTACACTCCCCTGAAATGTTCAGCTGAGCTCCTCAAGTAGAGTTCATTTTAGTTCTACAGCACTTTCAGCCTTGAGGGGGATTAGCATAACAATGAAAGGTAAATTTACCTCAGAGAATTCCTTCTTTTTGAGATTTACCAAAAATTTAAGCCATTTAAGATACTTTGAGATTGGGGAATTGTATTTTAATTTGTAATTTTTGTAGTAGTAATGAGTGTAATGATTTTAAAGGAAACCTTTCCCATTCTACCTAAACCTATAGAAATGATTAACAGAATACATTTATTGTAGTCCCTTTGGACCACTATAACAGAACACTGTAGACTGTACAGGGTGCTTAAACAGTAGCATCCAGCTCTTGTTTTTGGCTCAGGTCATGATCTCAGGGTTCTGAGATCAAGACACACATCAGCCTCCACACTCATCAGGGAATTGGCTTGAGATATATATATATCTCTCTCTCCCCACTCTGCCCTTCCCTCTGCTTGCCCATGTGCTCTCTCTCATAAATAAATAAATAAATAGATAGATAGATAAATAAATAAATAAAGTAACTCACTCTTAAAATAAAGAAAAAAGCTAACATAAGTTTCCTGTAAACACGAAGCAGACAAAACTTATAATTGTTAGTAAGGACTGAAGCTGTGAGACCTACAGGCAAACTGGATTTTCATGCCACTGACCTAAAGTATCAGTTAATTATTTATATAAAGCAAACTGCTCCAAAATCTAGTTGTTTGAAACAATAACTACTTATTAGTTTTCATGATTATGTGGTATGGTTTCCCTGGGCTCAACAGAATGGTTCTCATGTTCTGTGTTTGCTAGCGTCACAAATAGTTGCATTCAGCTGGGAATTTGCCTGGGGCTGAATTATCTAAGATGATTTCATTCACATTGTTGATGTTTTGGGTGTTGGTTGCCCCTTACTCTCTTTCCACATGGTGCTTCACCATTCAGGAGTCCCGCACCAGCTTCTTCATACAGTGTGTGGATCCAGAGATTGAAAGTAGAAGCTACAGGGTGCCTGGGTGGCCCTGTCTTGTAAGCATCTCCCTTTGGCTCAGTTCATGATCCCCGGGTCCTGGAGTCAAGCCCTGTATTGGGCTCCCTTCTCAGGGAAGGGGTCTGCTTCTCCCTCTCCTCTGTGCTTGTGTGCTCTCTCTCTCTCTCTCTCTCTCTCTATTAAATAAAATCTTTTAAAAAATAAAATAATAAAGTTAATAAAGTGGAAGCTACCAATGTCTTTCAGCTATGCTAGTAAGTCTTAGATCTTCATTTTTGTTTCATTTTATCATGGAGGAGGAGGAGGATGGTGATGATGAGGAGGATAGCTGAACCCTACATGATCACTTACATGGTTTGGTTCATTTATCCTTTTCAAAATTATAGGAGAGGAATACCATTATTATCCCCAATTCACAGATAAGGAAACTAATGCACAGAAAGTTTATATTACTATTTGAGGTTTCAAGAAGAGGAAAGAAAAAATAAAGAAAGGAAGCAATGATAAGAAGCATAGCCCAGGATCAAAACCAGGCAATACAACTTCTGAGGACACATTTAATCAAAGGTGATCTAGTGCTCTCCCCAAAACAGTAAGTACTCAGTGCCCAGAGCCCAGGGAAACAAATAGCAACGAGACTGTGTTACTTGAGATATGGGGTGAAACAGAGAGCAACGGAGGGTGGTATGGTAGGAGATAAGATCAAA
This sequence comes from Mustela erminea, assembly GCF_009829155.1. NCBI lineage: Eukaryota > Metazoa > Chordata > Mammalia > Carnivora > Mustelidae > Mustela > Mustela erminea. Next base: position 101,771,668 of record NC_045622.1, on the reverse strand, counting down.
TATGGCACAAGGTAAGATAAGAAATTACAGAAAGTCAATTTATAGACCATAGTAAGAACTTCCATTTTACCCTCAGTAAGGTGCAAGGCCCCCAAAGAGATCTGAGCACAGTAGGGCGTTATCAGGCTTATATTTTAAGTGAATCCCTCTGCGTGCAGAAAATCTGCTATTTTAGAGGGGAGAGGAGAGGATCAGAATCTTGTTAGGCATCTATTGTAACAATGTAGGCAAGTAATCATATTTTGGATGTCTTTTAAAGGTAAAAACAGTATAATCTCATACAGACTTCACATGGGGTGTGAGTGGAAGAGGGGAGTGAAGGATGACTCCAGATTTGTTTGACCTATAAAAGTGGAATAACAGCTGTCACTTACTAAAATTGAAAATCCTAAGGGAAAATAAAATTTCGTGTAGAAAATTAAGAATTGTGTTTTGGCTATGTTGCATCTGAAATATATTTTGGATATCTAGATCAGACATCAGGTGGTTGGTACCATCATAAATTCACCATGATCAACACGCGGATGACACATCATTAAACCTCCCTGTCCTTATTTCCATCCTGCTCACTTTCTTTGGCTGGATTCTCTTTATTGTCCTGACTGACACCCAAATGCCAGAGCCCCCCAAAGATCAGTCTTTTTTTTTTTTAAGATTTTATTTATTTATTTGATAGACAGAGATCACAAGTAGGCAGAGAGGCAGGCAGAGAGAGAGAGGAGGAAACAGGCTCTCTGCTGAGCAGAGAGCCCGATGCGGGGCTCGATCCCAGGACCCTGGGATCAGGACCTGAGCTGAAGGCAGAGGCTTTAAACCCAGTGAGCCACCCAGGTGCCCCCCAAGGCTCAGTCTTAAAGTAATCTCACTTGAAACCATGGTTTTAACATATTTGAAAATTTTATATACATAAAACGACTATGATTGCCTGGCACAGGTTAATCATTCAGAAATTATTAGCAGTGTTATTAGCTCTTACCCCTACACTGGAGCCATAGACCACAGCAGATTTCATGATACTAAGCTTGGACCACTTTGTCAGTGCAGTTACTGTGGAGTGTGCTTGATCATTTAGTAATGAACTCATCGTGGCTGATTCTACAGAACTCCAGGAACTGGGACTTTATCAAGGAAAGGCAAAGTAAGTCTTTAAAATCATTGATATTACATTTATCATATTTGAGTTACTTAGCTTACCATCTAATTGGTGGCAAATATGATGCATGAACTTTTCATAGCTGATTTCTATAGAACTTCTCCTGATTATTTTAAAAAGACTCTTGCTGTACTTCAAAAATATTTATTGTGGTTCTAAAAAAAATTTATTATGGTAAGAACACAACATGAAATTTATCCTCTTAAGAAATGTGAAGTGTTCCTCAAACTCAACACACACAAAAGAGACAATCATATTAAAAAAATGGGCAGAAGATATGAACAGACACTTCTCCAATGAAGACATACAAATGGCTATCAGACACATGAAAAAATGTTCATCATCACTAGCCATCAAGGAGATTCAAATTAAAACCACATTGAGATACCACTTTACACCAGTTAGAATGGCCAAAATTATCAAGACAGGAAACAACATGTGTTGGAGAGGATGTGGAGAAAGGGGAACCCTCTTACACTCTTGGTGGGAATGCAAGTTGGTGCAGCCTCTTTGGAGAACAGTGTGGAGATTCCTCAAGAAATTAAAAATAGAGCTTCCCTATGACTCCGCAATTGCAGTCCTGGGTATTTACCCCGAAGATACAGATGTAGTGAAAAGAAGGGCCATCTCTACCCCAATGTTTATAGCAGCAATGGCCACAGTTGCCAAACTGTGGAAAGAACCAAGGTGACCTTCAATGGACGAATGGATAAGGAAGATGTGATCCATATACACTATGGAGTATGATGCCTCCATCAGAAAGGATGAATACCCAACTTTTGTAGCAACATGGATGGGACTGGAAGAGATTATGCTGAGTGAAATAAGTCAAGCAGAGAGAGTCAATTATCATATGGTTTCACTTATTTGTGGAGCATAACAAATAGTATGGAGGACAAGGGGAGTTAGAGAGGAGAAGGGAGTTGGGGGAAATTGGAAGGGGAGGTGAACTACGAGAAACTATGGACACTGAAAAACAATCTGAGGGTTTTGAAGGGGTGGGGGGGTGGGAGGTCGGGGTACCAGATGGTGGGTATTTTAGAGGGCCCGGATTGCATGGAGCACTGGGTGTGGTGAAAAAATAATGAATACTGTTATGCTGAAAATAAATAAAAAATAAATTTTAAAAAAAGAAATTAAAAAAAAGAAATGTGAAGTGTTTTATACATCATAATTACCTTCTAAATCATATGAAAATATCTGTATATATTGAGGATAGGAACAATAAGAACGTGTATAGGATGACTAAAGGAATGAGATCACCTGAATTAATGATACATTTATTTAAAGTAGTAAAAAATAAAAATAAAAATATATTAAATGTCCAGTATTGGAGAAGAGTTTAATAAATTATGGAACATCAATACTACTGAGTAGTCACAAAAAGTATAAGAGCGAACATGGCATTTAAAAAGGAAGACATTTAGGGACACCTGGGTGGCTCCTGATTTCAACTCTGGTCATGAACTCAGGGTCCTAGGATCAAAGCCAGGTCAGGCTCCACACTCAGCGAGGAGTCTGCTTGAGGATTGTCTCTCTCCCTCTCCCTGTGCCCTCCTTTCAGGCACACGCTCGTGTGCGCACTCACTCTCTTTCTTTAAAATAAATGAATAAATCTTTTTAGAAAGAAAAGGAAGGGAGGGGAGAAGAGGAGAGGAGAGGAAAGGAAGAAAGGGAAAGAGAGGAAAAGAAAGGAAAGGAAAGAAAGGAAGGAAGGAAAGTAGGAGGGACATTTATAACGTATTACATAGAACTGTTGCAAGAGTATAAAAATATGTTCATGGGAATGAGCTCATCTGAACAAATAAATGTATCTGTGTGGGAGAAAAAAGGAAAACACATCTGAAGACAGCCTCCATGAGCATTTACCCAACCATTCAGCTGCGAGACTTAATTGTCCATTGCCCTAAATATAAAAGGCAAATTGTCTTCACTCACATGGGCTCTAAATATTTTGGACCATTGTGGATGAATTTGATTTGCTTAGTTTGGCTTCAGGATAGACCTTTTCATGTGAAATTGCCTCTGCTCTAAGATCTCCCTTCTCTTCCCCTGGCTGGTGCCTCATTTCCGAGATGAGCTGATGAGGTATAGATGAGTTGCAGGCCTTCCCAGAACACCAAGTAAGTAGCCCCTGCACACGACTTGTCTATGACATTGCTCTCTTCCACTCTCTCTCCCATTGTCCTTTCCCAGTTCTGCTTCTTTTCTAGAGCACCCACCCCTCCAACACATTATTAAATGTGCTTGTTCTTATTTATTACATATGATCTGTCTTCCTCCCTCTGAGAACACAATCTCTATGAGGACAAAATTGTTGTCTGCTTTGTACCCTGAAGTATCCCAAGCATTGAAAGTAGGGCTTGGCTGACAGCAAGAATTCAATAAATATTCTTACATATTGAATAAAAAATTGCTATTGCTAATGGACATAAAACAAGGAGGCTGAACATGGCTAAAAATTAATGGCAGCAATGATGAGAAGGTATGAGATTTTAAGTCCATAAAGTCTGGAGGGAGGTAGAAAGGGAGAAACAAAGAAGAAAAACATGGTAAGGCAGAGTTGGAAATAGAACTATATTAAAAGCAACAAGAACAAAAAAATCCACTTTTTAATGTCTAGAAAAGCATCAGCAGAGGAAAAAACTTGATCATAAAACAAAAACAAGTAAGATCAGAGAAAATAAAACCAAAGGTCAAAAGGAATGATTATGGAAAAATCCTTCATAAATTTTTTGCTTCTCAAGAAAAAGGTACCCACCATTCATAGAATTTCAGAGCTAGAAGGATCCTTGATGTCCCCTGAATACCATACCTGACACCCCAGATGAGGAGCCCACATAAGAGCTTCAGTACTTGCCCAAGGTCAAGGTACCACACGGCAGAGCCAGAACTCAACTCCAGATCCCCAGATGCCTAGGCTAGTGCTGAATTTGTGCATCGCACATACACCTTGAGCTCAGGCTGAAAAAAACGTGTGCATTCAACAATGCTCACTGGGACATTGTCCAGAACACAATATCGGAAATTTCCCTGGTGGGTACAGGACAGGAACGAGGATCCCCTTATGGAATTCCCAGAGTGTCATTGTCCACAGTGACCACATAGAAGACTTGCCCAGTAATCTTGCTTAGTTGATCAACTCGGGAAATTTTCCTCAATTTCTTTCTCCAGTTGGGTTCAGTTTAAGGGGAAACCACTGGGGAAATTCCTCCTCTTTGGGGACCCATTAATTTTAAAGACATTTCATAAAGGACACTAACCAATCTGACTCAGTCAGGCAAGACTGGACTCAGAGTGGCTGTAACAGAATCCATTTTCTATCATTAAGGAAGAGACAGGATTCTAATTCAGAACTTGAATTAGGATTATTCCATAGTATCATCCTTCCAAAGGATATCTCTCTCACATCCTGCTCCATCTTGATCGTAAATTTCTAAGTGGTGTGTCTTCTCCTGAATGTTAGCATGTAAGACACTTCTCTGTTTTTATCTGGACATTATGGAGGTATCATACACTACAGTCTTCTCCAGGAAATACTGCAACTCAAAGTGCATGGGTCTTCATTCCATTTTACCCTGTAAGAGTCAATGAGCTCTCTGGGAGAGCTCATTTACCTTCTATGGCAGGAACTCAATGTCTCAGCAAGAAAGTTAACCTTCTCTTTAGTGAATTTCCTGAAGTGGCTGATGGAAAGGAGCAAATTTCAAAGTGGTAAGGGAGCATCTCAAGAAACTTAATTCTTTTGGTTGATTTTATTTTTAAAAATAATAATAATTTTTATAATAATATTTTTATAATAATAAAAAATTATAAAATTTTAAATTTTTTTAAATTTTAAAAAATAATTAAAAATTTAAAATGTATAAAATAATAAATTTTTATATAATTTTTTATAATAATAATAGATAATAATTTTTTTAATTTTTTAAAATAATAGTAAGAGACAAAAATTCCTATAACGTTTTACTATTGGGGAAGAACATTCATATATATCAATATTAAATTGCAGGAAAAAGTGGGTTATCAGAGTGGGTGTTACTATCCAGTTGTACAGATGTAGGAAGGTAACTGATGAATGATGGAACTGCTCAGTATCATATACCTAATAAGTGTAAACCCATAATGAAATGAGCCTTTTCCTTTTTTTTTTTTTTCCCACTATTTCTTCCAAGGGGCTATCTTAAAGAGTATAGCATGAAATTCACTTTTTTCAAACAGCATTTTTAAATAATAAGGCATAAACAATTTAATGGCGCTATGTGGGGTGGGGGGGCAGTATTCCATGGTAAAAATAATTGGAAATTTCAGGTAAATTGAAGCTATTTGCTTTACAATAGGACATCCCAGAACTTTGTTGTGCTAATATGCATTGTAAACCTTCAGAGGAAGTGTGAATGTTTTCAATTTGCTCATAAAAGCTCATTTCTGAAGCATCAGAAGAGCTCATGTTCCAAGGAACACAGTTTATGAATTGATTCATCAGGGGGCTGGGGGGCTCAATTGTTAAGCATCTGCCTTCAGCTCAGGTCATGATCCAGGTCCTGGGATGGAGCCCCACCACAGGCTCTCTGCTCAGCAGGAAGCCTGCTTCTCCCTCTCTGACTCCCCCTGCTTCTGTTCCCTCTCTCACTCTCTCTCTCTCTCTCTCTCTCTGTCAAATAGTAAATAAAATATTTTTAAAATAAATAAATAAAAATAAAGAGCATGAGATTTAGCTACAAAATAATTCAATTTTGTTCAAGTCAGATCAGTTGTGATAGGGATATACTGGTGAACAAAACAGACATTCTTGCCCTTGGAGAAATATGGCCCTGACTGGAATGTTTATCACACCGGTGCTGCCCAGAGTAGAGTGCTTTAAGTATCAGCTCCCCAAGGAAGGAAGACAAGCACCCGAAATCAAGTGAATTCACAAGTAGTGTTCATAACAGGGTTGGGAGGTTCTCTGAGAACAGTAGAGTGGAAAACCTTTGAGAGTGAACACTGGAGAGGCAAACCCTAATGTGTAAATACAAACTCTGATGTGTTTGGTTTTTCAATAGGCTATAGTCCCACCTTGGGTATGTGTGTGAGTTCTTCCTGGAAATAACCCTATAGTGACTTGCCCTGGCACACATCACTCTCCATACCACATGTCTTGCTTTATCTCCAAATTATGTTTTGCACCAAATCTTCGATGTTCCTGTTAAGTACAGTGCTGTCCATTTGATGTTCATGTCTTAATAAGATAGAGCCATCTTTAAATGTTCTCCTGAATCCAGATCTACCTTCTGTGGTTTTCACCATATGTAACTAAAGCTAGTTTACTGACAGATGCCAGGGTGGCTCAGTCAGTTAAGAGTCTGCCTTTGGCTCAGGTCACCATCACAGGGCCCTGAGATCAAATCCCATGTCAGGCTCTTTGCTTAGCGGGGAGCCTGTTTCTCCCTCTCTCTCTACCTGCTGCTCCCCCTGCTTGTGGTCTCTCTCTCTGACAAACAGAAAAATAGAATCTTAAAGAAAAACATATTTTACTGAAATCTCTTTTTCATTTTGTTTTATTTTTCCCTATTTTCTCTATTACTCTTTTTATTATTCGTTTAGCACAGCAACTGCAAGGCCTGAAAAGACTCAGCTCTAAAGGAACCTCACTATCAGCTCCAGAAGAGATAAGAACCAAAGGGTAAATATCCAAGGGAAACTGAACATTGTGGGAAAAGAGAGAAGAGGGCAGTTACAGTCATTGGACGCTTGTTATGTCCCAAACACATTATACATTTGAAGCATTTAATGTTCATAAATTCCATGTAAGCCTCCATCAGAGAACCAAAGCTTACATAATTAACATAAAAGCACACATCAGAGAACCAAAGCTTACATAATTAACATAAAATTAAATTACCAAACAAGGGGACTGGATTTCAAAACCAGATCTAACTGACTACAAAACTCCATGTGATTGACACCACCTGCTTTCCTTCCCAACACCACATTGAAACACCAATGAATAAAGGAAACATGTTAATTTACTATATGATTGCCAAATTGCACATGCTCAGTGCAAAATTTGTAAACACAAAAAAGCATAAGTCATACACAGAAAGATTCGCAATCCCTTTCATTCTGCAATATTTGCTATTAATACTTTCAAAAATGTTCTTTTATATTTTTATGAACAGATTTCATTATTTTTTAATGGAATCATGATGTAATGGTTTTTTCCGATCTGCGTTTTCATAAGCCTTCCTGATCTTATTATCTTTTTGCAACATCGTTTTTAAATGATTGCTTGTCCCATCACATGGATATGCCACAATTAATTTAAGCATTTTCCTCTTACTGATATTTTGGTTGATACCAAATATCACCATGTATCACCATGATACAGGAAACTGTCATAATTTTATGCATGGATTCGTGGCTAGTTTATAAGAATAAATTCCTTGAAATTATATTGCTGAAGCAAAGTGCACCCATCTATTAAGTCTTTTCTTACATATTGCCAGATTGCACTTCACCAATTCTTCCAGCACCTTACACGTCCACTAGCAATATGTGCGGATGTGTCTCTCCTTACAACTTTAACAACTGCAGGGATTATCTTTTTTCCCACCACTGTCAGTTTGTAAGTAGAAAATACTATCTGATTTTGTTTCATTGTATATTTATTTGAATATTAATTAAGTTGAATTTGCATGATTTTCATTATTAGCATATTGCTTTTTTGAATTGCCTGTTCAGATCCTCTATTTGTTTTTCTTAGGAGGAGTTTATTTTTGGCGGATTATATAAAATTTCATCTCCTATTCAGTTTGCTTATTGTGCTTTTGACCCATGGATCTTTTATTTTTTTATTCTGTCAAAATATCCGTAATATTTTTATGGATTCTGTTCATTTGCTTGTAACTCATTTGTAGTTTTCTTCCTGTTTTTAAATTATTTGGCCCTCAAGTCCATCAGAAATAAATTTTGATGTGTAATGCATTAGGAAGTTCATTTTTTAAATGATTTGCCCATTGCCATAAGTCCATATTAGAAAATTGATCCTCTCTAATTGATTTGAATAATGACAACAGTGAATATACATTGAATGTGTCCTCTGTGCCTGGACTGTTCTAAGTACTTTTACAGAATAATTCATCTGAGTCTCACAACAACCTGAGAAGTAAGTACGTGTATTTTCAGATCCATTTTACAGATGATAAAACTGATGCACATAATAGACAGAGGTAGTGTAACCGTGATTAAGACGAGAGACTCTGGAGCCAGATCATGTTTAAATTCTTATTCCAACAGCTGCTAGCGGTGTGACTTTGGGCAAGTTACTTACCCTCTCTGTGCCTCAATTTTCTCATCCATAAAGCAGATATAAGAGTCCTTTTTTAGAGGCCCATTATGAAATGAATTAAGAAATATAAAGTGCAACTGAGGGTTTGGGAGGGGAGGGAGGTGGGGAGTTGGGTAAGCCTGGTGGTGGGTATTAAGGAGGGCACGTATTGCATGGAGCACTGGGTGTGGTGCATAAACAATGAATTTTGGAACACACATAAAAATATTAAATTAAATTTTTCAAAAATGTAAAGTGCATAAATTAATGCTGGACCCAATGAGTGTTATACTTGGCTAGTATTAATGGTTCCTTGTGTTCCAGTATGCTGCAGTTCTACTGTTCTATGAATACCATTTTTATTTATGATAGAACATAGGATATATTTTATAACATAGAATCATTGGTGATATATTTTAATAACTCATGATGTAAATTTTATTCTATTGCAGCACTCTCTATTTTGTTAACATTCTCTTGTTTATTCCTCCAGGGATTTTGATGGGAATTACACAGAAATCACTTCGTACTTCAAGCCAATTAACACTGAAATGTTGGTGCTCTCCATCGAGGCATATTGGTGCCAACCTTCGCAGTTTTCTTCAAGAAGTTCCTGTTTGTTACTTCTTAGGTATATTCACTGCTGTATTGTTTATTATCCACCCATTCATTTTGGTGACTTTTTAAGGGAAGAGTACTTTGTAACCAACATTGATAGAAACAGAGAGCCCTAACATCCAAACCATGAACTACATACTTACCTTAATCATTTTACTTGAACTTAAAATCTTCCAGTGGGTGTTTATTCATCAACCTTTTGATATAAAGCCAAGGGCTTTGAGTGTGTATCACCTGAAATCAAGGCCTTTCTTCTCAAATATCACGTATTAATGCCAGCTTTAGTTTTTGTAATGACAGAGTGAACATTTAGACCCATGTCAAATGCAAATATTAAATTATTCCAAATTTCCCTCCCCGTCTTCCTTTGTGGTCCCACTCACACGTTACTCCACAAAAATTTTTAGCAGCTTGCAATTATCAAGCATTCAGTTGTTAATTTTCATCATTTATATTTCTATAACAACTTATTAGATTTTTTAAATACTTAATAAAATTACATAATCACAATGAACAATGCTTGTTCACAGTAATATAAGTAATAGAAGTTCATTTGAGAGAAACCACACCAATATATAGACATACAACTCAGCACGTAGGTGTAGGAATGCTCAGACATGGTACAAAGAGCTACCGGTCCCTTATGTTCAGTACATCCTGGGCATCATTTAGTACATTGAACAGAGGGAATGAGGAGCTTGGTTAATCTGACACAGCAGTACATTGAAGGTTATTAGTTAAGAGACCCTCTGCTACATGTCCTTTGGAACTAGCCACTCCCATGAATATCTTATTGATCCAAGTTTTTCAATCGTTTCTATTGTGTTTTCAGTTATGATCAAATCTAACTCCCGTCTAACTTCCGTCTCCTTGCGTTGGCCAGATCCCAAAACACACAATGCGACACTAAAGTAATGCTAGCTTTCCTGCGTCACTGTACGTGCTCTTGAAAGATTTATTATGTAAATATGAGACTCTGTCTTTAATAGAACCTAACCTTCATTTAAACTTGTTTTCAGGAATTAAATATTTACTTTTCTTATTTAAGCTATTTTATCTTAAATGCTTGTTCACAGTTTCCTTCGTTTGAGCCTTTTGTTCTCTGTATGAGATTTACTTTTTAAACCAGAGGATTTGGAATGGATATGCGTAGTGTTATTCTACTGGTGATCATCACTCAGAAATATATGTTTGAATAGGTATTTCTCTGATCAGTCATAGCTAAAGGAAATAGCTCTTGAATCCTTCCTGATACAGGTTGAGGGAATTATTTCATGATTATATTATTTCTCCCATCCTTCCCTATCAATTTCCTGATAATATACTTCGTTGTTTTAAATGTGCAGGATTATTTTACTTCTTGCATTTTATATTGTGTAAGTTATCAAGAATTATCTTTGGAATTTTTTTGGCTTTTAACAATATTTGCATTAATCCTTTAGTGTTAAATAGGTATTTTACCCTGAATGCTCAAATCAAGTTTTTACATTATGACTTCCCCAGTCCTGGATTATGTATGCTGATTAATTGCCCAGCAACCAGGAGTCTTTGTTGAGGAATTTTTTTTCCACTATATTTAGAATGACATACTTCCTAATACCTTGTAAGTCTGAGAAAGTCTGTCTGTTGCTTTTGAACACAAATCACTAAATCCTGGGTACAGAATTCTTTCACACCAATTTGTTTTTCTTAAAACTGTAGACTTTATTTTATCATCTCTTGAGTTTTATGTTGAAAAGTTGTAGTAAGCTGAAGGAGCTTAATTTATTGACGCTTTTCGCCTCCCAGATGCTTTTAAGGCTCTTTTCTTATTCACTTCGGGTTCTAATATTTATTTCAATTTTGTTATTGCATTTTTTGTCCCCTTATTGTCTTTTCTTATCTCGGGCAGCTCCACCTTAATTTTTCCTTACTCCATACAGTCCCTTTCTATGTGAACCTGTCCAAATCCAAAAGTTTAGGTCGATGACTGCAAATTTAGGAAAAAATATGCAAAGGAAAGGAAATATATAAAACGTATATATCAGGAGGATTGGAATAAAAGGTGCTTGCCCAGTTTTATATGACCCAAAATAACTGGATGAGAAGTGAACTCATGAATAAATTATAGCTCAGCCATAAACTGGAATACTATAAAACAACAGAAAGAATAAAGCCTTGGTACATCGAACAGCAAGAATAAACTTTGCAGACACAATGTTGAAGCCAGTTACACATATGAATTGAAACATAAACTAATCTGCCATGACAAGAGTCAAAAGAGTAGTTTTGCCTTTATGAGGCAGAAAGACAGGAAACAGGAGAGATGCTAGTAGGGTTACTGAAATTTTTCAATTTGTTCATCTTGATCGTGGTTATACCAGTGTATTTACTGTGTTAAAAAAAAAAAATCAAGTGGTAGCCTCAGGATTTGTGAACTTCTCTGTATATTACAGTTCAACAAGAATGCTTACCCAAAAAGTGAACAAGACATCCATTCGTCTAACTTTGAAAATATCTACAACTACACAACTCTTTGATTAAATAGAAGCAAAGAATTAACCCTTGTCCATTGGATGTAAAATACCAGAGTAAAAAAAGACACTTCACCAAGAATATCTGCATGTGTTGGGCACCAGAACCTTCTGCAGATGAGTATCTATTCCATTTAAGAAGATCTCCATGGGAAAATATACCATAGCCTCTAGTGTGTGAATTCACCCCAAGCACTGAAATCAGAAAGTGGAGACTAAAGAAATGCTAAATCAAAGATCGAATTTAAAATGTTTGCTTTTCTTCCCACAATAAAGGCAAAGGAAGGTTCGCACTTTCTGCTCGTCCTTTGCAGGTGACAATGTTTGCTAGGAGCCCCGTCCTCAACCAGTCCGGCCCCACTGAGTTCGTGTTCCGCGTGTTCACCACCGTCCCTGAATTCCAGGTCCTCCTCTTCCTCCTCTTCCTCCTCCTCTACTTGCTCATCCTCTGCGGCAACACAGCCATCATCTGGGTGGTGTGCACACACAGCTCGCTCCGCACCCCGATGTACTTCTTCTTGTGCAACCTGTCTTTCCTAGAAATCTGCTACACGTCGGTGGTGGTGCCTTTGATGCTTTCCAACATTTGGGGGGCCCGGAAGCCCATTCCACTGGCTGGCTGTGGGGCGCAAATGTTCTTTTTCGTCACCCTTGGCAGCACTGACTGTTTTCTCTTGGCGGTCATGGCATACGATCGCTATGTGGCCATCTGCCACCCCCTGCACTACACCCTCATCATGACCCAGAGGCTGTGCGTCCAGATGGTGGTGTGCGCCGTGGGCCTGGCCCTCCTCCTCTCCCTGCAGCTCACAGCCTTAATCTTCACGCTGCCCTTCTGTGGACACCGCCGGGAAATCAACCACTTCCTCTGCGACGTGCCCCCAGTCCTGCGCCTGGCCTGCGCTGACATCCGCGTGCACCAGGCCGTCCTCTACGTGGTGGGCATCCTGGTGCTGACCGTCCCTTTCCTGCTTATCTGTGTCTCCTACGTGTTCATCGCCTCGGCCATCCTGCGCATCCGCTCCGCCGAGGGCCGCCGCCGGGCCTTCTCCACCTGCTCCTCGCACCTCACCGTGGTCCTGCTGCAGTACGGTTGTTGCAGCCTGGTCTACCTGCGCCCCCGCTCCAGCACCTCCGAGGACGAGGACCGCCACATCGCCCTGGTCTACACCTTCGTCACCCCACTCCTCAACCCGCTGATTTACACCCTTAGGAACAAGGATGTCAAAGGTGCCCTGAGGAATGCGGTCCTCGGGAAAGCAGCCTCTGAGGCCAGCTGAGGCTTGAGGGGCCTGGGGTGGGTGTCTGTCAGTTGCCATGACCATGAACTCCAAACAACGAACACGGAATTACAATACTTACTTTCCCACACTTTGCAGTTGGCCGTTCTTTTTTCCATGTTTGTCCCTGTGTCCCCAGTCAGAGCTCATTGCCTTGAAGTGCTTTGAGTAAGATTGGAAAATTCAGACAAAGCGGGCAAGGCGGGCGCTCGAGTCTGCTGGCCCTGCTTTCAAGGTTCACAGCCCAGTCACGGCAAGTGCTCCCTCAGCCTCATACCTGCAGACGCCCTGCGTCCTGGCGGGGCAATGACACTAAGATCCCTTCACAGAGGCGTAGATCTAAGAGCAATGTATTTTATTGTTGATTTAGACACGAGTGCATGGCAAACGGGAGCTTATTTAATGCATCCATTTCCTTCATTCCAAACCTCCCAGCGGGATGCCTTCATTGCCTTTCACTCCGCGGTGCCAGAAAACGGTCAGGACTTGGCACTGATTGACTGAGCACAGTGCGCCAGCCATGCTGAGGGATGGAAGCTGCATCTGTAGAAACCATCCAGACTGTGGGCTTGCAGGCAGCTTTGCTCTCCTGCCTCACCTCTCCCCGCGCCTTCTGAACGGCTGCTGTTTGCAGACCCGCTCAGCAGGTGGCGCTACTGGTCCTGCCACCGCAGCAGGTCCCGCTGGCAGGTGGTGGTTCCATCCTCCTGCACCTGCGCCCGGCCCGCAGGCCAATACTCTGTAGAACCTCTGCGCTTTGCACAGCTGACATCACGCTGCCCAACCTTCTCACTTACACCTTGAGGAACAGTGCGGTGAAGAGGGCTACGAGGACAGGGCTTAACCAGAAATTACCTGTTCCCAGTTACCAGAAATTACCTGTTACCAGAACAGCTGGGGGAGGACATAACCTGCCTGGCAAGGGTCTGGATCCAGCCCCTGAAGCTGACTTTAGTTAGCAACCTCAGAAGAGTGAGCGTGTCGCCAGTGGATATAAAACTGATCAAGGACCCGGTATAACTTTTCAAAATGCCATAAGGCTAAGTATACCAAAAGCCTAAAAGTGTCTCTTTTCATGGATTCAATAATTCTTGTTCTAAAAATTGTAACCTCAAAAAATTAAGTCTAACGAAACTGGAACTTTAAGGCTGCTCCTTGTATTTATAAAATGAAAAGGTATTAAAATCTCACTTCCAACGTTGGACACATGAATACAACCGTACTTAAAATCGTATTTAAATTAATATTTAATAAGAAGGGGCTACATTTAACAGTTTAACAGTAAGTGATAAGTGATTTTAACAGTAAGTGATAAGAGCTAGGTATAAACCTCCACTTACAACAGGAGCCCACTGCTGTAAAAATACATGTGTGGAATAATGAATAGTAGTACACCAGAAAGTTCATGGTTCTCATCCATGATCTGTAGAACTATGGATAATTGTTTCTTCTTTATTAATCTCTTCATTTTTCCATGTGTTGTAAAATGAGGCTGTGTTACCCTCATAAGCCGAAAAATGATAATTTCTGAAAGGAATCTGAGGCTCATATAAATTCATTTGGCCTGTAAATTCCCATCACAACACAATCCTCCAACCTTCACATTTTTCCTAGGTATGCACTTTATGTTTTCATTACTTCTTCTCTTCAAAACTACTGCTTTTGTTGCTTTCAACTTTTTTAAGGCTTTATTTATTTATTGGAGAGACAGAGCACAGGCAGGGAGAGGGGTGAAGGGTGAGGGAGAAGTAGACTCCCCACTGAGTACTGAGCCCCGTGTGGGGGTGGATCCCAGGACCCCGAGATCATGACCTGTGCTGAAGTCAGTCACTTAATGGACTGAGCCACCCAGGTGCCCTGATGCTTTTAACTTTTTACACTGATTTCACATGGGGATAACGAGAAGGCCTACAAAGTGTTCATTATCCTGAAAACGGTCATGGGTTTAACAATGTATTAGAAATGCCTTTGCTTCCAACTGAATGCTGGAGGAAGGGAGCAAAACTCTCTGGTTGGCAGGTCGCTTATCAACCTATGCAGTCAAAGCCACATCAGTACAGAATGAATCAATTATATGTACACACTGTGCAAGGCATTGTCCAGAATGCAAACACGAGGAAAGTTTCCAACTATGTTTCCCGACCTCCTTTCATTTTTATTTGATGTCACAAATCATAGAGAAAATTAACCTAGAATCAAAAAAGAAGGTGAACTGTTACTCTATCAGGAAGAGTGGTGATGAGTCCTATCCACTGAATTTCTGGGC
Organism: Mustela erminea; assembly: GCF_009829155.1. Classification (NCBI taxonomy): domain Eukaryota; kingdom Metazoa; phylum Chordata; class Mammalia; order Carnivora; family Mustelidae; genus Mustela; species Mustela erminea. The sequence continues at coordinate 101,756,529 of NC_045622.1, read as the reverse complement.
TCCCCCGGTTACCTTCCTGGACATATTTTAGCTGAATGGAAGTTTTTGTTGTTGTTGTTTTGTTTTGTTTTTTTACTTAAACACGTGCTACGGGGTGCCTGGATGGCTCAATGGGTTAAAGCCTCTGCCTTCAGCTCAGGTCATGATCTCAGGGTCCTGGGATTGAGCCCTGCATCAGGCTCTCTGCTCAGCGGGGCACCTGCTTCCCCCCTTTCTCTCTGCCTGCCTCTCTGCCTACTTGTGATCTCTGTCCATCAAATAAATAAATAAAATCTTTAAAAACAAAAAACAAAAAACACTGTGCTACATACAATACAAAATGGGAATCACTCCCATTCCCTGAAATGACACTGCTTGCAAGTAACTTCACTAAAAACATCATTATGTCTTCTTAAACTCTTCATCACTGCTATGTTGTCACACTGGATTTCTCCAACCCCTTTCTTATGGCTCAATCGGTGCGTGAAAGGAAAGGTTAGCCACAGTGGTGAGAGTTGTGTTTCCATGGAGGAATTCCTTCCCAGCGTTTCTCAAAAGCAATTATTTATTTTTAAACCCCAATTCTGAGAAAAGATAGGTTAGAAATTAGGAAAATTGGGAAAAGGTATCATAACGCTCCTCCAAGAACTAAAGCATGATAAGCCACGCAGAGAGGCTACTGGTTTAGAGGAATCCACTCAGGTCAAGTGGAAAGCAAGAGCAGGAAATACGGCATGCAGAGTCAGAGGTTAAGTTTACATTTCAGGAATGAGGACAGGAAGCACCGGGCAAGAAAGGGTCATGACCGGATCAGTCAGTCTTGATGGTGACTCTTTCCATGTGTGAGTTCATGGCCCTGTCTGCTGCTAACAGCGAGTCATCCTTGCAAATAAAATAAATATTCATAAGTGTATATGTCTAGGAAACTTTATACAAATCCTATGAGTGATGTTCCAAGAAATAACACATTTTGGAAGCAAATAAGTCCTTAGATTGGTGGTTTTGACCTGTGATTCTGCACAGTGCTGTTAGTGTTAATAGGAAATCCAAATGTTTCTTTATTCAGAAACCACCCAGTAATGTGCACAGGCATTTTCCAGTGTTTGGGTATTTGTTGAAGCCTACAGTACTTGGTAGATATTAATACATCTAATATTTATAATTATTAAATTTTAGATGCGTATAGTAAGAATAAAGAAGATAAAAAATAGTGAGAATACTCTTTACATGGCTTAATTTCGTGCATTCCCGAAAATTCACAGGAGTTCCAATTTCTCCTTCCCACATGTTGAAGACCAAGGAAACCATATAAGGAGTATGTGTTTGTGCATGTGTGTATTGTCCGGTTACATACAACTAATGAACGTAGATGGAGAGAGGGCAGTAAGAGGATGGAGGGAGAGAGATGATGCAACAACACACCCTGGGCAGGTAGTTTGCTTTGTGGATATTGGATGGGTCAGAAATAACCTGCCGTATCACACGTCAAGCATTGCAACAGACATTTTCATAATGATGTCCATATTCCCTTTCCTCTGTCTCTTTCTCTCCTTTCTCTCTCTGTTTCTTCCTCTCCCAGTAGTTACTTTGAAAACCACATAATAAAATTTTGAATTCTAGTGAAAATAAGTAGAAGCTTGAAAGGTGATGGTGATTATTGTTTGAGCCTCTCTTTGCCCACAACTCCAATATGAGATTGTCCTAGTTGCTTCTTTTGGTTTTCAATCCAGCTCTCATAAGAAGGAAAAGACATGGTGCTTATAGCATTGGAAAAAAGAAGCTCTTCAACAGAGAAGGCGTACAATGTTGTGTAACCATCCCCAAAGACCACAAAATACATACTTGGTGATCTTCATGAAACTGTTTTAGAAAGGCACCTTGATGTCATCATACAACAATTCCTTCAATAAGTATCTATCATGATCATTTACTCATTCTTAAACAAATATTTAGAAAGAATCTATTATTTGCGAAAGTCTCTGACTCCATGGATCTAATGTTCATGAGGGAGAAAGAGACAAAATAGGCAAATGCCATGGAAATAAGGAGGAAGGTGGTGAGGGGGCAGGGATTTGGGATAAAGAGAGTGTAGAGGGATGGTGACCTGGGGATGAGGAAGGGACCATATTTTGTACCTGACACTGGGCTATATGCTTAAATTCATATACAAAACACAGGATACCTGCTTTCAAGGAATCTAACACAACAGAAACACACAATTATAAGTCAATCTTTTTTTTTTCTAGAATATAGAAATTCCAGAGGAGTATTGTAGAGGAGAATAATATGCAAGAAGACCATTGTGTACCATATTCCCCCCTGCTTCAGAATTCCTCAGTGTAAGTTTCGGTAATTTCTTGTGTGTATTCTCAAAGAGGGGCTTATATTTTTTTCCTATTACCAAGGAGCTTTTAGAAACTCTGGTTCCAAAACGTCTAAGACTCCATCCCACCTGCACAGATGAGGGCATAAACCTCCAGAAAATCTCTGTGGCTATACATAAGTGCCCACTGGCTTGTTCTATCCTGGGTCATCCTCTTTCTGAGAAACTGCCAGATATCTGGTCTCTCGACTCTTGTCCTCTGTGGACTATCTATTAGATCATCTTGGAGGATGACGGCTTCCCTCTGGATGTTACCATATGTAGAAGCATCCTTGGCTTCACTCTGCCTCCCAGCTACTGCTTCCAGATCCCAGCAAAGATTTAACATCTCACCGTCTGCTTATCTGGAAGAAAAGACAAGGCAAGAAATGATTTTTCCATTAACTCTGATGTGATCATAATTCAAATAACACTTAAAGCAAAAAAGGAAAATGTGGTGAGTTTACTTTGTTTTTATATATTTTAATCAAAATGTAAGGAACATACAAGAAAATACATAGATTTCAAATGGTTCAGTTTGATGTCTTTGGGCAATTGTATTCAATAATAAAATATTTTCATCACCCCAGAAATTTCTCTTGTTCCCCTTTCCAATCATCTCCCCTCCCTGCCCAATCAACCACTGCTCTGACTTCTATTCCCATAGATTAGCTGTGCCCATACAGGAATTTCATATGAATGGAACTCACATACTATGTTTTCTTTTGTGTCTGGCTTCTGTCACTTAACATAATGTTTTTGAGATTCACACAGGTGGTCATGTATTTTAGCAATTTGTTCTTTTTAATACCTGAATCATATTTAATTGTATAAGTATTGTTAATCCAATTTCTCTATCCATTATGAATTTGATTCTAATGTCTTCTCTGTACTCCTGTTTCTGGGTCTCTTATGCTGGACACATGAAAGGGCACTTCATTAGAAGGGTTCTCTCACCCCATATTCCAATTCTTCAGCACTCCATGCCCCACTGGCCAGAGGCTAACACACATCTGTCTCAACCTGACCATACTGGAGACATTTTGTTATCTGAGTCCTTGGTGATTTTATCAGTGTTTATCTTGTAAGGGCCTATTCAGCCAGAGCAGCCCCACTCCGGTTGAACTGCCATTTTGCGGTAAAGCTTAAATTGACCTTGCCCACCCCCCCACCCCCCCCACCCCCCGGCCAGGGCAAGGCCTTTAACTTACTTAAAAGCAAGTCCGGGAAACCAGTCCCAGGTAACAAAGTCCAAGTACAAGGGTGGGTCAGGCCAGGTGGAGGTATTCAATCAGTGGTGGCACATACTGTCTCCTAGCAACCAAGGAGTAGGGGCACCTGCCCTTTGGGAGCCTTTTGGCGCCAATCCTTACTAAGGTGTGATAGGCTGGTTCAAATGTCTACTAGGGTAAATTGTAATTCAATTTGTCACCTAGCCTCACTGTGGAGTTTCCTGTGTGTGTGTTACAATCTCATTGGCCACCTGTGTGTGGCCAGGCCCAACCACATGGCCTTTGCTCTATAAAAGTTCATCTGGAAGGCAGGGAGGGGTCCTCCTCTCTGGAGGGGCGGCCCCGACCAGTCTGTTTGACGGTCGGTATGATTCCTGATGCTTGGAGTGAAATAAAACTTTGCTTGATCTTCGCTTTGTATCAGTCTCGCTCCTTTAATCATGGACCCATTATTGGGATACCCAATTTTGGGGGACCCAACAATCTCGAACCTCAAAGAGAGGCTGGGAGTGTGGAGTTCTTAAATTATATTTCCAAGGTGGCTGACACTTCCCAAGTAAATAAAAGAAAATTACCTAATGTCTGTTGAGCTGTTAAATGTGTCCTAGGGATGATTGCCAGTTTTTTTGGTATGCAAATAGGGGCTCTTACAGCTTAAGTGACACGCCCAAGGTCAATATCCACTGGGTGGTGGAGATGGACTTGCAAGCCAGGTCTGTCTCACTTCAAAGTCCCTGCTGTTTCTACCACATCAGCCTCCAAGAGCATAACTGGACTGGAAACCAGTTCATGTGACACTACTTTTGGTTCTGAGCCAAAACTAATCCAATGATGCTAACAAGTCACCCGTCCCTCAATTTACTCATTTGTACAATGAGTGATGTTTTAGTTGAGCTTTGTGGTGCCCTCCAGTGCTAGATTCCATGACTGTGTTCATGGAACAACTCCACACCATATAATTTATGAGTGACAAGAAATGACAGGCAAGGAAATGGTAAATGCAAAAGAAGCACATTTCCCAAGTTACAACTTTTCAACTTTATTTATTTCTTTTTCAGAGCTTCCATCTCAGCAACACTGGTTTCTTTACTGAACTCAGAACATGCCATGCATGGTCCCGCCATGTGGCCTCTGCTCATACCCTCCCCCTGCTTCAGAATCCCTCTTTCCATGTCTCCCCACCTATGTAACACTACCCATGTTAAAAGAATGCCTCTAGTTTACACCTGCCATGAAATATTTACTTAATACCCCAGTGTAGAGGTAACTCTCTCTCCCCTGAATACCTGCAGCATTTTCCTAAAGCATGCTTGATATCCGACAGCAACCACTGTACTTGTCTCCATCTGCCATTGGTAACTTTAGCCTCTTGCTTCTTGTTCACCTCTTATATCTACAAGTCAACTGTGAACTGTGGACAGTAGAACCTGAGTGTTAGCCCTCATGATTTCCCCATAATACTTAGACCAGAACAGGAACAGGATATGGAGTCAAGCCCAAGTAATGTTTTGTTAATAAACTCTGAAGAGATAAAAAGTAGTCAGAAGCTTAGGCGATTTTCTCAAGTCCTTCTTTTTCAATAGGGCTAACCCTCGGTTTCTACCTCCCCAGCATGGTAGAGGAATGGGCTTCCATTGCCCAAAACCTTGAACCGGGGTAATTCTGAACTCTAGAGAAGCAATCATGACAACCAGAGCCTGAAAGGTCAGGACAACTAAATATCCATACCCCTCAGAGAAAGAGAAAATTCTTGCTCCTGGATCTGCTTTCTAGAAGACACATGCTGAGCTAGTAGTTTTCTTAGTCATTTCAGGCTGCTTTAACAAAATTTCATAAACTGGGAGGCTTATAGACAACAGAGCTTTATTTCTCACACTTCTAGAGGCTGGAAGTCCCCCCACCCCCCAAGATGAAGGTGTAGGCAAATTCATTGTCTGGTGAGAGCCCACTTCTTAGCTCATCGATGGCTGTCTTCTCCCTGTGTCCTCGCATGGCAGAAGGGAAGAGGGGGCTCTCTGGGGTTTCTGTTCTGAAAGCACTAATCTCATTCATGAGGACTCCCTCATGACCTAATCACCTCCCAAAGACCCCCTCACCTCCTAATACCACCATCCTAGGGGTCAGGTCTGAACATACGAATCTGAGGGGAACACAAACGTTCAGACCATCGAGCAGTTGTAGAAGAAGAAATTCATAAATATGCCTCACAGACAAGGTACAGAAACAAGGATTATGATTCCACCCACATTTCCTGTCTATCTATGACCAGATAGATAGATAGATAATAGAATGCCTTGCCTTCTCTTTCTTCTCCATTGAGCAGCTATTTTAAATATTGGTCGTGAGTAACTATACATTTAGTTTATCAGTTAAATTGTTTCCTATTGAGGAGAGTTGCATTTTCCTGGTTTGGGTAAGAAATACCTGCACTATATTATGGGCCCATGTAAGCATTAGAAGGAATGTATCTATTGAGGTTGGGTATATATATATATATATATAGCATCCCTTCCTCCTGACATTCCAGGGCCTCTTTTTCCTGCCTTCCCAGTATATCTGTGAACCACCCCAAATCATGTCCTCTGTATGTGTCCTCTCAGTATTAAAACCCAGAGTTTATTTCATTCATTTACAGCTAAAAGCAGTGAATGCTGAATCCCTGGGTCCTGAGATTCCCTTCCCACACGGACATTCATTCAAGGGGTACAGAGGCCATGGGCTCTCCCCTTCTGTTGCAGATGGCATCTCTTTGGAATCACAAAGCCTAGTGCAGGAATTTCACTCAGTTCTTGAGGTATTCACTGAGTGCTCTCCCTCTACTAGGCACTGGGGAGGAAACAGAAGGAACTCAATATATTTACCATCTCATGAAAATCTAAGACACACAGCAAGCACTTCACTTATTATGAAGAACAGCAAAAACTCAGTTACTGAGAAAAGCACAAGTGGGAAAAGGCACCTGAAAACAGAAACAAAAAAAAGCAGAGATGCCCGTCTATTCCCCATTTACCTCACTGAGACTGGAAGGTGAAAACAACGGTCTGTTTGAGGAAAAGACTTCAGGGATATGATCCCAAATGACATCGAAAGAGCTCAGTGCCCCATGAGAGCCCAGAAGCATGACTTGTACTTGGGAAAAGAGTCTGGTTCTGAAATATACATAAGGGCTGCTCTCAGGCTCCTCCCTGCTACCCTGTCAACGCTCTGTTAGAAGCTGCTCGGTCTAGATTCCAGTAACTACCTGAGATCTTGCCATCCTTCAGAGGTGAGCCCTTTTAGACATAACTGCGGCTCTTAACCAGCTAGACTATTGCCTCAGGGACTCAAAACAATTAGTGTGGGACTCCTGGTGGGCGGGAGAGGTGGTAGCACAGGAAGGTGAAATTAGAAACTGTCACTCAAAACCACACACATCGCCTGTCACTGTCCTAGTCAAGCCCAAACCAACCCAGGGCTCAGTGATCACAGGACCCTCTCAGGCAGGTCTGTGTTTTGTCCTGGGGTTTAAATATAGATGCCTGCCGGTTCCTTATCACAATGTAGCTTTGAGTGGGAGTCTCTACCTACTGTAGGTAGGTTTCCCCCTCTGAGATTCGTAAGCTAAGCTTCTCAGGAGCAAAGAGACTACTCAGGTCTATTGCTTGGTCTCCACTGCCCCTCGGTTTTCCAGAATACCAGAGAAGGAGGATTCCTGGGTTTTGGCCTCTTCATGGAAAGAAAAGTTATTTGGTATATGGCTATCTCTAACCTTTTAGAAACTGAAGAGAGAGAAAGAGTGAGAGGAGGCCACACAAGGAGAACGAAAAGACCGGAAGGAACTCAATACCTCGGCTCTCAGGCCACTGTTTTTTCCAGTCAGCCACAGGGAAAACCAGACTTGGCCCAGTCTTCCTTCCCTGACTCTGGGTTACCCTTGGGAGGTCACTCTAGCTTCCTGGTCACTTTTAGTTTTAAAAATAACTTCTACTTTGGTATGGAAGACTCACTTCCAGGTATTCAAAAACTTGGTCCAATTTAAAACTTAAATATCACATGCTTCAAAGCAACTGCCCTCCCCTCTGAGCTTAGGTGGCCTGGGGATGTGCAGTGGGAAGGAAGAATGGGAATGGGTACAGAGACACAGTCTTCAAGTCTAGTGCCATGGAATCCTGGCAGCAGGTGAGTACTGTGTGGCAGCCATGCCTGTCACGAAACTATTTGGGGTTCTTCAGAGGCCTCATTTCTGGGACTACTGCTCCAGGACGATGAATTTTCTCCCTGATATTTTAATGATCCATTTTTTGTGAGAAAGCCATGCATGCCCTCCCTGCTATAGCCTTCTCTACCCCCCACAGGCTACTTTTGTTGTTGTTGCTGTTGTTGGAATCCCAACAAGGTCACCTAAGCCTAACAGCATCCATGTCATGTCATGATGAGGGTACAGAATTACCTCCACTCCTGCCACAGGGGGCTAATCTAGTGAGCCCCCACCACCTTTAAAAATGGGACACAAACCCAAATCTTTTAAGTTCTTAAAAGCCCCCTAAACTTACTCCATTCATCTAATATCTTGCCACCAGTAAAGCAAAAGTCTGGTTTCCCTTCCTATACACGTTGTCCAAGAGCAGCTCTTCTGGTGTCCTCCCCCTAACAGGAGTGGGCAGGAGCACCCACATGGCAGTGTATTTCAGTAAGTGCTCCTAACTCCTGCTCATGTCTCCTTCCCAAACACTTCACTCAGTGACTCTGCCCATTTCTGTCTTCTTAGATTTCAAAATGAAGGTGAATACTGGGAAAGGGTGTAGAGCCATTTTGTTCACTTTAAATAGTTCCTTTCGGGTGTATCTAGCATCTTTAGAAGATGGAGTACACCTCGCCTGTCGTCTTCAGTTTAAGGCATTTAATTATGTTTGGAACCAACTATAAACATCACTTTCAGAGTCATATCCAAGTTTAAAACATGTTCATTGACAAGTGTCTATCATGGCGGCTCTGTCTTTCCCTCCTAGGGCATTTCCTGAGTCTCTGCCCTGCTGACATATTGAGTAATTTTTCTCTACCTCCTTGCAATGGCTCTAGCCAAATGGTACTGTACTGGCTTTTCTTTGGGGGCGTGAAGACCTTGTGTTCCTTTCTCCAGATCAGCAGAGATATGCATCAAGGAAATCAGACCACCATCTCTGGGTTTCTCCTTCTGGGACTCTCCAACCAGGCTGAGCAGCAGAAGCTCCTCTTTGTGCTTTTCCTGAGTATGTACCTGGTCACTGTGGTTGGGAATGGGCTCATCATCCTGGCCATCAGCTTGGATTCTTACCTTCACACCCCAATGTATCTCTTCCTTGCCAATCTGTCCTTTGCTGATATTTCCTCCATATCCACCTCAGTCCCCAAGATGCTGATGAATATTCAGAGCAAGACTCAATCCATCTCCTATGAGAGCTGCATCACACAGATGTACTTTTCTATTGTCTTTGTTGTTATTGACAATTTCCTATTGGGAGTCATGGCCTATGACCGTTTTGTGGCTATCTGCCACCCTCTCAACTATGTGACCATCATGCAACCCAGGCTCTGCATTTTGCTCACGGTTATTCCATGGGCCCTGAGTAACACTGTTGCCCTAACACACACCCTTCTGCTCCTCCCTTTGCTCTTCTGTGACAGCAACACTCTCCCACACTTCTTCTGTGACTTGGCTCCTCTGCTCAAACTGTCCTGCTCAGACACAACGATCAATGAACTCGTAATGTTTATCGTGGGCGCATCAGTTGTCACTGTCCCCTTTGCCCTCATCCTCTTCTCCACCATCTGCATTGTCAGGGCTGTCCTAAGAATCTCATCCACAGAGGGAAAGTGGAAAGTCTTCTCCACCTGCGGTTCTCACCTGACAGTTGTATTACTCTTTTACGGGACCATTATAGGGGTTTACTTCTTCCCCTCATCCACTCACCCAGATGATGGAGATAAGATTGGTGCCGTGCTATTCACAGTGGTGACACCCATGATGAACCCCTTCATCTATAGCCTGAGGAACAAGGATATGAAAGGTGCCCTAAGAAAGCTCATCAGTAGGAAACGGTTCCTCCCTTTGATGTGCTGGACATCTGACTTCCTTTTATCCCCGTAATCAGATGTATGATTCTGTCTGGAGTTCATGGCATAGATGTGATGATTCAGTTTAGGTCTGCCTCCTATTCCAACCTCTGAAGGGTTGGGGCTTCTCCATGTCGCTCTGGTCTTGGAGACGAGGCCCTAACCCCTTGTAAATCACAAGCATAACACATATCTTGATTCTAATCTATGTTACTACATAGATTACAAATCGTTTGTACCTTAGATGATAACAAGTGCAGACAGTACCTACAGTCTAGCTTTTACAGCTCTGAAGAGAGTTATTACTGATTCCTTTATTCGATCTAGATTACTCTAGGTCAGCTCTGCTCAAAGTTTGTTTTGCCAAAACTGATATTCAGTGAGGTGTTCATAGGAGGGTGCCACGTCCAAATAATTTGGGACAAGTCTGAGCTCACTGAAGCAAAATGTCTTCACTAGACAACTTCTCAGAGCCTTCGGTATAGTATAAATCTCCAGGAGGGTTGTAAGGTATACACTCAAAACTCAATTCTCAAAACTCAACTTAGTCAATCACATATAACCTAATTCATCACAAAATAGTCCATGAGACTAGTGTGCAGAACACATTTGTGGACATGCATTCAATGAAAAATCAGGGAGCATATATAAGAAGACAGGAGTTCTAGTTTTGACTCTTCCCTGAGTAGTTATGAGACTTAAGGCAGGTCAACTCACTTTCTTCTGCCTATTTTCTTATCTTTAAAATATGATCTTTGTTTCCAGTTGTTTTTTATTTTTGGTCAACTTTTTAAAAAATCTTATTTTATTTTTTCAGTGTTGCAAGATTAATTGTTCATGCACCACACCCAGTGTTCCATGCAATACATGCCCTCCTTAATACCCACCACCAGGATCACCCATCCCCCACCCCCTTTCCCTCCAAAACCCTCAGTTTGTTTCTCAGAGTCAGCAGTCTCTCATGGTTCATCTCCCACTCCGATTTCCCCCAATTCACCTTCCCTTGCTTCTCCTAATGTCCTCTATGTTATTCCTTATGCTCCACAAGTAAGTGAAACCATATGATAATTTACTATCTCTGCTTGACTTATTTCACTCAGCATAATCTCTTCCAGTCCCATCCATTTTGATACAAAAGTTGGGTATTCAGCCTTTGTGATGGAGGCATAATACTCCATTGTATATATGGACCTTATCTTCTTTATCCATTCGTCTGTTGAAGGGCATCTTGACTCTTTCCACAGTTTGGCGACCATGGCCACTGCTGCTATGAACATTGGGATACAGATGGCCCTTCTCTTTACTACACCTATATCTTTGGGGGTAAATACCCAGTAATGTAATTGCAGGGTCAAAGGGTAGCTCTATTTTTAGTTTCTTAAGGAATCTCCATACTGTTTTCCAAAGTGGTTGCACTACTTGCATTCCCACCATCAGTGTAAGAGGGTTCCATTTTCTCACACATCCTCTCCAACTTGTTTACTATTTTGTTATTTTTGGCCAGTTGTTTCTAAATGAGGGTATACATCAGAATTATCTAGAAGAACTTGTTTAAAATGCACTATCTCAGATCTTGTGGTGCTCTGCTTGACCAGCTGCAGTGGACTTGGGCTCATCTTGGCAATTACATTCACAAGATACACCAAGCATCAAGCTTTAAGAAAGCTCTAAGTAAGGGTACAGGACAGCCACACAACATACACAATATCACGGTAGAGGTCTCATGGTTCCCAGGCACACCTTCTAATTATCCCAGTCATTCCATACTTGGAATGTGCATGATCATGAGAGAGAGCACTCAGTGGGTGTGGACCACCTCAACTGAGGAAAACTTCAGCTCTGGGGTTCCTAGGGCATTATGACTTACTTCCCTTTTCTGGTAGTACCCCTTTTCTACCTCTCAACAAATGTAAATTGCTCTACTACAGACTCCTCTATAACCAATTTTAAAGAACAGATAAAAGTGGTCAAGCAGGTTCAAAGCCATTTCAACAGCTCTGTCCTGCATCTTGGATCCAGCATACACCTACACAGTTCCAGAACTCATTGCTAGGGGGATTCAATCAAGGGTCAAATCTCAGGCTTCCTTGAGGCTGAGAAAGGCTCTAAGCCAGGTTTTACTGCTTTCCTTCCAAACCCCAACCTGCAACTCCAGTGAAGGAATCAGGCTCTTGTATTTTAGAAACATCCTCCAGGTGACCTAAAGAATTACTGAACCACATGAACTCTGAGTTCTACTCCAGCTCTGGGATTTCCGTTAATCTGTATGCCAACTGCTTGATGGAGATGTCTGCTGAAGACGTCTGTTGGATCTCCATCTTAAATATACCCTAGAGCTCCCCAGAAAAGCATGTTCTTTTTCTCTGTCCAAAGCCTTTTTCAAAATATTTTCACCTCTGGAGCAAACTATTACTAGTTATTTAATGTGATCCTCTAACAATTGCACTGTAGTGTAAGGAGATTTGGTTCTAAGTCTTGGCTTTTCAGGATTTGTGACCCACCTGTATGATCCAAGGACAATTATTTAATTTATGTAAGCTGTTTGTGGCTAAATGGGCATGTGTGCCAGGCAACCACCATAGTTCTTAGTATATCATAGACACTCGTGAGGGGCGGGATAGCCTTCCTCTTTTTATGACTGTCCCCTGGCTCTCAAGCCCAATCTACCTGCCCTACCAAACTACATTAATTTGTTCCCAATTTAATAAGACTTCTTTTCCTCTCTAAACTTATAAAAATCCAACCTCTTTAAGAAGAAATATGCAATCAGCTACCCGCCTTTCTCTCTGGTATTGCTTAAGCTTTTATGCTTCATTTGAGTCTTCATTATAAATTTAAAATCCACTTGCTTTCTCTGAGCCTCCTAGTCCTCCTTCCTCAAATATCTCAAAATTCACCCAGTTCCACCCACAGCCCCAACATGAACCTTGCTTTTACTAGTCCACAGGGAGTGGTAGAGAGTCCCAGGTTTGTAATCAAAAGATTTGGAGTCTACAGCTGACTCACTGTGGGACAAGCCATGTTACCAACCCCAGTTGTATTTTTCTGTAATACAACAATTAGTCTAATATGAACAAAGAAGGTTTTACAACAGCATTATCATGAGAACCCATTTATGTAAAATGGCATAAGCAGGAAGAGAGTCAACAGAATATTAGCAGTGTTTGTTTCAGATCATATTTTCCAAAAACAGTCACAAAAATATCTCCATCCCACATGCTCTTGAAGAACTTTGCCATTTCTTCATCAAGAGATGGAATCTGTGTCCCTCTCCTTGAACCTGGATGGCTGTGGGGATGCTTTGGCTAATAGAGTCCCCACAAGAGGTGCTGATGATTTGCAAGACTCTTAGAAAAGCCAGAAGAACCTCCACCTAGCACCTTCTCGGGACATGAATCTCTGGAGCCCTGAGTTCCCCTGTAAAATGTCCCACTACTCTGAAGCCACCATGCTAGAGAGACCTAGAAAGGCCACAGAGAGTCAGAGAGAGACACCTGAGGAGCTCTAACTGTTCCAGCCTTTGAGTCTTTGGGTCACTCCCATCAGTTTCCACCATGGGAGTGAGAGAACATTCAGCTGACCCAGTGTCATTCGGGCTGTCAGCACTAGAGTCCCCAGTGAAAAATGCCTGGCTGAGTCCAGCCAACTCATGGAACTGTGAGAGGTAACACTAAAAACCTGGGATCTTTTTAAGTCCCTGCATTTTGGGCCTGTTTGTTCTACAACACAATGTAACCAAAATAATGGGTTCTGTTTCATAAAATTAAGGGATTTATGTAATGCTCTGTTATTGCTTTAACATTTTACATTAACTGTCACTTTAGGAAGAAATTTTTTTTATTATTTTAAGGAAGATAAACTATCTTGCCTATTGCACCATCATGCTTAACATGGTTCCAGAACCTTCTCAGTTATGTAAGCATCCATCGGGCAGGTCTGTAATTTTTCTCTCTTTATTCTGGTTTCATCCAGCCCATGTGTGATAGAATAGAATATCTAATAGACTATCTAGTAGAACAGAATAAGAACCAGTAGGTTTAGACCCAGGTCATTTCAATTGACTTTATCCTTGTGGGTGGGTCCTCCATCACTTCCAGCTCTTAGGTTCCAAAGGAGACCATATCCATTCTAAGATACATCTCTATTCTCAGTGAATAATGGGGAAGCTGACTTAGTTATGGATGGACTTATATACAAGGTGGGAGTTTACTTGAGGAAGTGAATTAGGGTTAAGTTGAAGACACAAAAGACAATCGATTAAGAAAATAGAGAACTACAAACTTTTATGAGAGCCTGGATAAGTCTTCACAGAGGAGAGTTGTACATCTGGACCTGGATGCTTGAATTCCCCTGAAGGATACTTCTATTTGCCATCTCAACAAATGTCTATGGTAAACCTTCTATTTACTGGGCTCTGACTCTGGCCTTGGAAATAAAAGGATGGATAATTCCCAGTCCATGCCTTCAGTGCACTCACAAACCAGAGAAATTGACACAAAAACTATTTTAAGGGATTTGTAAGACTGGATAAGCAAAGACAATATTTAGACAATGATTAATGTCATTAGCTTTAGAATACAAAAAGATTTTCTGCAAAACAGTCAACTGAACTTCATGTTCTTCTTAAACTTTGTGTTAACCATGCCTGAGAAGAACCAACCTGTAGCCTTAAGAATAAATTAACAGAAACCCCAGCTATCTAACACAAATGCAACACCTAGAAAAATAAACTGAAAAAAAAAATCCACACATTGGGTAGGCTTGGCTTGTAAAACCTATTGCATAAATTGTCTTCAAATATGTATTAATTTATTTACAAAACAAATTTTTTTGAGTACCTAGTGAGAGTCAAAAAGAAAATAGGACAGCGCCCTTCCTTTCCTGGTTTTTCCTTCACAGAGAAGGAGACAAACAAGGAATGTATGAATAAATTAAAAATGGCCATAATCTGAGGTCTCAAGAAGGCCTGTGATAAGACATGGAGCAACGTCAGAGGCTATGGTGACCCGGCATGGACGAGCTATTTGAGGTGAAGAGGCGCAGGAGTCACGGAAGGTCTTTCTTGGATATTTGAGCAGAGAACTGAATAAGAGAGTGAGCCATGAGAAGCTCTGGGTAAACACAGTCCAGGAAAAGGGAAGGGCAGGCAAAAGATGCCACCGTGGGAGCAGCAGGGTGCCCTCGTGGAACAGCGAGCTGTGGGAGCCTAGGGAGAACAGGGGATGTACATATAGACCTGGTGCTAGCTCGGGACCCAACCTACCTGGCTGAATCTTTCAGACCACGGCAAAGACTCTGAATTTTATTTAATACTTTCTGTATTTGATCTATGGAACTGGGGGAAATTGCCAAGAGGTGACTACAGAGAGAGAGACCTATGACCAAGCCCTGTGTGATTCTAACACTTAGAAGTGAGGACCCAGCACAGAAGTCAGAGGAGCAGGAGCCAGGGACTAGGAAACCACAATAAAGTGGTATCAGGAAGACCGAGGAGGAAAGCGAAAATTCTTCCAAGAAAAAAGCGGGATCAGCTGTTTCAAATACCACAGGAGCCAAACCATCAGCCCTTCAATCATCCTTTGTGATCTGCTCTCATCACCCCGGGCAGCCGTCATCCCCAGCAGCCTCTCCACCAGTCCTGCATCCTCAGCATCCAATCCACATGAAAACTGCCTCCCGCAGAACACGTTCTCCGGAAAATGAAAACGTCTCAGATTTCTTCTTTGCTCTCATTTTCCTTCCAATGCTCATGACTCTCTCTCTATTCTCCTTTTAATAGTGGAATTTAGATGACTCAGAAGTACAGTCTCCTTTTCAAACTGGCATATGGCTTTAGGCAATACCATCTGTGATCTTTTTAACCAACTAAGATTGTGCAGTAACATCTTCTACATTTTTTTCTGATAATAAAAACAATACTATACTGTAACCAGGTACAGTTTATCCTAAAAATACAAGAGTTGTCTAACACTCCAAAAGCAATCAACGCAATCTACCCTATTAATAAGCACAAAATAAAACTATATGATCATCCTAGTGGAGACAGAAAACTCTTCTGACAAAATCCAAAACCCCAAATCCATTCCTGATTTAAAAAAAAAAAAAGAAAGAAAGAAAAAGAAAACCTCTCAACAAACTAGGAATCAAAGGGAACTCCCTTAAACTGATAAAGGCATCTACGAAAAACCTACATAGTGATTGGTAAAAGACTGACAAGTTTCCCCTATGATCAAGAACAGGAGGGCGCCTGGGTGGCTCAGTTGCTTAAGAGTCTACCTTCGATTTTGATGAAGTCCCAAAAGTTTATTTTCGCTTTTGTTTCCTTTGCCTTTGGAGACATATCTTGAAAGAAGTTGCTGTGGCTGATATCGAAGAGATTACTGCCTATGTTCTCCTCTAGGATTCTGATGGATTCCTGTCTCACGTTGAGGTCTTTTATCATAACAAATATCATGAAGGACAAGGGGTGTTAGAGAGGAGAAGGGAGTTGGGGTAAATTGGAAGGGGAAGTGAATCACGAGAGACTATGGACTCTGAAAAACAATCTGAGGGGTTTGAAGTGGTGGGGGGATGGGAGGTTGGGGTACCAGGTGGTGGGTATTATAGAGGGCACGGACTGCATGGAGCACTGGGTGTGGTGAAAAAATAATGAATACTGTTTTTCTGAAAATAAATAAATTGGAAAAAAAATACAAAAAAAAAAAAAAAAAGAGTCTGCCTTCAGCTCAGGTCATGATCTTGGGACTGAGCCTCCACGGGGCTCCCGGCTCAGCAGGGAATCTGATTCTCCCTCCGCCTGCTGCTCCCCCTGCTCAAGTGCGCTCTCTCTCTCTCTCTCTCTCTCTCTCGCTCGTGCTCTCTCACTCTCTCTCAAAAATAAATAAATGATCTTAAAAAAAAAAAAGACAGGACAGGAATGTACAGTCTCATTACTTCTATTCAACATTGTATTGGAAAGGAAGTAAAGCAGACAGAGAAAGACAAATACTGTATGATCTCACTATTATGTGGAATCTGAAAAAAGCCAAACTCACAGAAGCAGAGATCAGATTTATTAGATGGCAGATAGGTAGGTAGGTAGGTAGGTGGATAGATAGATATGTAGATAATTAGAACAAAATAATTAAATACATATATTAAATGTTATTAAATGGTAAGAATAATAACAATCGATGTTTAGAAAGGAATCTTGAATTCTTAGGCAATCGCTGAAGATTAAAAAAGAAGACAAGCAGGCTAGGTTGGTCCCTGCTTGGAAGCACGATGCTGACGAACTACTTACTGGAGGAAGCAACAGAAATCCAGACGCTTCTGCAATGATTTGCGTCTGGGAATTGAGCCTGGGAGGGACAGAAGGGAAGAAACCCAAGGGGGATAGGATTTGCGAGTAGACCCTTTGGAGTGAGAGAGACTTGGGATCAGATACTCCCTGTTCGGCCACTTTCTTGCTGCTGAATTTGAGCAAGGTATATCACCTTTTTGGGGTTTTAGATCTTTCTTTTGCTATGAAGTCGATCCAACTGACTTTCTTTTCAACGTGTTAGGACTAAAGTAAACCATTCACGTAAAGCTTTAAGCATAGTGCCTAGTATGAATTTAAGTGGGTATTTAAGTGTATGTGACTTTAAGAGGCAAGTAAAAAAATTTTTAGAGAACTCCACTTCTGGAGGAGTCTGGACCCAAGCCCAGTCTCAGTCCAGGAGAGACTGTTCCAGACAGTTCTGAAATGAAGGGGCTCACAGATGCCCAGTGGGCTGTGAACCCTGGGATAATCCCCGTAATCACACTAATTAATGTTTCTAGAACTTCACCAGCACCTTCCCACTGCCTCACATACTGAGTTGTGGTGAGAATAAATGTGATACACATAAAACCCGGCCCTGAGTAAATGCTCAATAAGTTTTATTTCACAGTTGAGAACGCAGACTGACAGGCTCTCACTAATCCAAAGCCATAGAGCTAAGAAGTGACAGCCTGGACACATGGGTGCCAGACCCGGAGCTCTGCAGCAGCACGAATGCCTCTGCCCCTTGCCACAGACGCTCATGTGTCAGAGCACGGCCATTAACATCTGAAAAGCAGCCCACAAGATGCACTCTGTGGAGTTGCTTTACCGCCTTCTGCAACTTCGGAGAGATTTGCGCAAAAACAGGAACAAAAACTGAGGTGTAAACTCAAATCTCTTGGCTCCCAGGGGAATTTTTCCCCTATATCTTCTCCTAAACATGCCCGCCCAACTCTTTTCTAAGTTGTGTCCTATAAGTCCTTACAATGAAAATTCCTAAAGCTCAGAAGCTGCCATTTATTTAACCTACACACCTCATTTGCTCACACACAATTACACGCGCACGCACACACACCCCTGCTGTCATATTACACAATACTAGCACATCAGGGCTTATAAAATAAATGGGACACAAGTAGGGCAATTGGCAGGCAGAGGGAGAAGCAGGCAGAAGTAGGCTTCCTGCTGAGCAGAGTCCGATGTGGGACTCGATCCCAAGAACCCGGGATCATGACCCCAGCCGAAGGCGGATGCTCAACCTACATCCTTAGCTGTGAGATTTAGACAATATCGAATATGCAGCACATGGTACATCAGAGGGTGACAAGTATTACACAGAACAATAAATCAGAAAGTGAAGGTAGTAAGTTCGGGTATAATTTTAAGTAAGGTCACCAGGGAAAGCCTCCCCAAGTGGGTGACATCTGAAGATAGAGAAGGCCGAGACACTAAGGAATGACATATTTGGCAAGAGTCCATCTAGGGCTTTCCAGAAGACTTTGTCCTGCACAGGGCTTTCCTAAATGCCTGCTTTACCTCCTTGTTCCTCAGGCTGTAGATGAAGGGATTCAACATGGGGGTCACCACCGTGTAGAGCACGGACACCACTCGGTCTTCCTCCGAGGACTGGCCAGAGTTATCTCTGAGGTACATGAAGATGAGAGTGCCAAAGAAGAGGGACACAGCCATGAGGTGGGAGGCGCAGGTGGAGAAGGTCTTGGCCCGGCCCCCTGCAGAGCGGATCTGCAGGATAGCCCTGATGATAAACAGGTAGGACACCAGGATCACCACGACGCAAAGAGGCATGACGAAGATGGCAAACACAATGATGACCACCTCCTGGGTGTAGCTGTCCCCACAGGTCAGCTTTAGCAGAGGAGGGAGGTCACAGAAGATAAAGTCAATCTCGTTGTTCCCGCAGAAGGAGATGGTGAAGGCGGTGACCGTGCGAACAAAGGCGCTGGAGAGACCGGCACCATAAGCCCCGGCCACTAAGCCCCAGAGGGCCTTCTCGGTCATGATGGTGACATAGAGCAGGGGCCGGCACACAGCCACGTAGCGGTCATAGGCCATGATGGCCAGCAGGTAGCAGTCAATAGAAGCAAAGAAGGTGAAGGAGAAGAACTGTGCGGCGCAGCGGGAGTAGGACAGTGTGGCCCCGTGTTCCAGCAGCACGGCCAGCATCTGCGGCACGATGGCCGACGAGTAGCACACGTCCACAAACGAGAGGTGGCCGAGGAAGAAGTACATCGGGGTGTGCAGCCGGCCATCCACGCGGATCAGGAGGACCATTCCCGCGTTCCCCAGCAGAGTGAGTAGATAGAAGCTCAAAAACACCAGGAAGAGAGGAAGCCCCCACTCGGGATGCTCGCTGAACGCAGTGAGGAAGAACTCGGTCACTACGGTGCCATTCCTCCCGGCCATGCGTCCAGCGGGCCTCGGCGAGGACAGACGGGAGCCAGGTGCAGGGGTCCTGAAGACAAATGCAAGTCATTTCAAGTAAGAAAGCTTCAACTAGGGTGTCTGAGGGGAGGCACTGGACTTGAACAAACTTCGCAGTCTAAGTGGAAATGGACAAATGCAGACCTCGCTGTAAGATCAGACAAAAGGTGGGGCACCTGGGTAGCTCCCACCCTTAGGCATCCAGCCCTTGACTTCCACTCAGGTTAAGATCTCAGCTGCTGGAAGATGAGCCCCGCATCCTTTCTGCACCAGGGATGGAGTCTGCTCTAGATTCTCTAGATCCCTCTGCCCCTCTCCCACTTCTCTCCCTCCTGAAAACAAAAACAAACAAACAAAAAGATAAAAAGTGATGAATGCCTCTAAAAAAATGGACAGCAAGTGATTCTCTGACTTACAAGTCGGCTCTTGTATTTGCATCTCTGTCCCCAATTAGCTATTTGATCTTACACAAGACACTTAACCTCTCTGAACCTCAATTTCCTCTTCTGCCAGAGGGGGATCATAATATCTGCCCTACTTAGGAGATAAGGTTAATGCATAGATTAAAATAAATGCAAAAGTGCTTTGGAAAGCTAAAAACACTCCATGTATATATGGTGGCTATTTAAAATTTAAAGTGAATGTTTCTTAAGGAAGGAAATTTTATATTCTATGAACAAAGGACCATGAACCCAAAAAAAAAAAATGCCCATTAGGAATCAGCAATAAGCTCTGCTTGTAGGAATATTTTTATTCAGTCTAAAAACAGGCATGTTTAACAAACAGCTATTATCCTAATTAGAGTTGGCTGGCTTATTAAGGGCTTTGCATTTGTTGTTTTTTGTAAGCGCTAGCAATAACCCTGGAATCAAAACAACAACCATCCGTTCTTTTCAACACCTAACAAAACTCAATAAGCATTGTTTGGTTCTTCTCACTGTCCTGGAAAATAGCAGTAGTTTAATAACAGACAGCATCCAAATTTGAAAGCAGCAATATTTCTTCAGCCTAGTGTCTTAATGGCTGTTGGAGGAATCTCGGCTAATGGCTTTGGAGTCCTTGTAGGGTTGTAGAACAGGGATGTAAAAGAGGACTTTGGTTCCATTTGATGACCTGATGCAGCCGCAGCCAGGCCAGTACAGAGTGGACCCATTCGGGAAAATAACAAAGAAAAGAAGTTAGATCTGGAAGCCATGAGCTGGGCACCGGACTGTCCTCACCTGAATCTCTCTTACTGATGCCTTCCTCCTCTGTGTAGTGTTTCCTCTGCCGGCAACCTGCCAATCAGAGAAGTCCTGTGTTCTAGGTCACTCATGCAAGATGTGTGACCCTAGGCAAGTCACCTTTCCTCTCTGGACTTCAATTAACCTTGTCTTTATTCCCTTCAATAATCAACAACACAGCATGAGTCCATAATCACAGCAACCTTGGTGAGATGAGGTGGCTTCCAGACCTCTATGTCTGTCATCACTTCACAGAGTCCCTCCCTTTCCTTTCACCTTTGACAAAATAATAAATCCCTGATACTGGGGGTTCCTGGGACTTTGTCAGACTCAAACAGTACAGCAGGGTTAAGGGACCAGCCTGAGCTTCGGATCCAGCACTAAACCTTGCTGGAGATGCTTCCTATATTTACTGCCCCCAGCATCATGCCTGAATTGGTCCCAGAGGGGAGTCTCCAGGGAGAGACAATTTATGTTATGTGACTTCTAACGAGGTGTCTAATATCTGTGAGCATTTCTCTCTAATTTCCAGCTCCAAAAGCCCCATCTCACCTCCTGCTTTCACTCAGCAGCAGCCAATGGGGTTGGTTCCTGGCCTTGCCTCATTCCTGCCTTGGGCCAGAAGGATGGTGCTTTTTTTGAAGATTTCCTGTATCTCAATTGGGAATATTATCAAATGTTTTGCCCCCTGACACTCTAGCCAGCTCTAATCTGATCCCAAAAGTAGACTGTTTTGTAAGCACGGACTTTTGATCCCCATTGCCAAGATTCACTGGAATTGGTGACTCCAAAAATTCACCCTTTGGCAGAAACAGAATCGTGCAAGTGTGAAGTCATGAGACAAATTGTCGGGGAGGCAGGTGTGCATGAGAGATGAACAGACTTCTACCAGGCAAACTGAGTAAATTCTTTATGGTGATCCATCTCTCCTCCAGAGAACTGGTTCCCAAACTGGTTCTCCAGATGCATAAGAATTGCCCAGGGAATTTATTTAAAACATGAATACCATCATCTCACCTCCAGAAAACTCGAGACAGAGTCTCTGCCATGGGGCACAGACATCTACCTTGTTGACAGTCATCCCAGGTGGTTCCAGGGAGGAAAATGGGCTTACTGTCCTTACAAGTTTGAAAATCATTACATACTGTACCTTCCATGTGGAAAATCATATTGCAAAGCAGCATATTAAATGATCCATGAGGTCCTATCATTGAGAGGCCTTGCCAACGAGGGGTGCTTGGTTGGCTCATTCAGTTTAGCGTCAGACTTCTGGTTTGGGCTCAGGTCACGATCTTGTGGGTCATGGGATTGGTGCAGCACTGGGATCTGTACTTGTCCCTCTTCCCTGGCCCCTCCCCCTGGGCATGCACATGCACTCTTTTTCTCTCTGAAATGAATATATAAATCTTTAAAAAAGAAATCTTGCCAAGGTTCCTAACCCACCATTTCCCAAAAATATTTGACCACAGAACCTCTTTCTCACTGAGAGCAGATTAGTATCCTGCAGAACTCAAGTTCCCAGGGGTAGATGCGCCTTAGGCAGTACAGCTCTGAAAAAGCTCAGCTGTTGACCCAATGCCAAACAGCAAAGCCATAATGGTTCCAAGAAAAGCCATCTTCTGATGACTCATCATCTTTAAATCTGGCTCCTTCAAGTCTCTGCAGACCGGCTGTCCCAAGAGCAATGGTTCCCACTGTGAAAGATATTGGAAGGAGTTCGGGTGGGCAATAGCCTTCTTCCAGATTCATCCCTCAGGAGCTTTTTGAAAAGACTCCTCCTTCAGCTCTGAGTAGGGTCCAAGGATGAGCTCCTACAGTTCTGCATCAGAAATAATAGTGACTCTGCCTCACTCTTTCCCCAGAAGAAACAGGATGCTAAGACCATCAGAACCTTACTTTTGGGAAGCTCTGATAGAATTTTAAACCACCATCAGATAATTAGTAAAACACTTTGGTCATCATGAAACCTTCCCCAGAAAGAAAGCAGTATACTCAAAGAATATAGACCAAAATCTCACATTTGTGACCATTGGGGCCTATATAATAGGAAGTTTAGAGGTCTGTTGCTAAGAACTAAAGATATGGCACACTTCTGTCTCCTGGTTTAGAGATTCAGGGCTTGGTGGTCGTTGAGCCAAAATGTGAAAGGGAAAGTCAGTAGAATGACAATAGGAAAGACCACATAAGCTGCTTACAGTACACCAACCAACTCTTCTAAAATGATAGATGGCAACAATGATGATGATGATGGTGGTGATAAATAGGTAAGTAGATGATTGATGATAGATAGATACACAGATAGATGTATTAGCTGATTGAATCCATGCAACAACCCTATGAGTTAGGTACTGTTATTATCCCAATTTTAAGGAAATGAGAACATGTATTACAGACAGTTGAAGTGGATCACCAACAGTGCCAAAGTGAGGGACAGAACAAGTGTTTGAACCCAAGCAGTCTGGCTCCAGAATGCACACTTGTAACTCCCATACTCTATTGCAAACCCTCATGAGGATGTCTGTGGACCTCATATTTGGAAATAGTTGGAGTGTTCTTCCTTCTACATCTCTAGATCCTTTGTAACCTTTTAGGAAGACGGGACTGGACTTAGACATGGGACATGCATTGCTGAGTAAGCAGATGGTGGTAGAAAATTCTTGGGGTACTTGGCCAGGCAGTTGCTCCTTCTAAGAAGTATTACTCCCAACCATGGAGAAAGGATGGAATCAGTATCATCCTCTGCCCCTCAGGCCCCACCCGTCTAAGGGCAGATGATTGGATGAGGAGAAAACTCAACCTGAGTTGATCGCCAGGGGTAATCCTTTCTTCTTCTAAAAGGCTCTTTTCTTGAACTGCTTTAAGTGAGTATCTGTTCCTTGTAGCCAAGGAGTCACACTTCACAGCCTGCTGGAGGCATTAGGAAAGAGGGCAGGTTTGGGTGTAAGCAGGACATATCCTCAGCTCTCATTCTGGGATCCATCTCTACTGCCTTCCCCCATCCATACCTGGGTGGATCTCATGCCAATTATTCAAGGTTAAGGACTGCCTAGAGCCCACAAATTTGCTTTGGCGGCACTTTTCCTGATGTTACAGTTCATCATCGGTGCCCCGCCTTTGCTTTCTGCATTGTGGAACTGATGGATTTTTAGAGGATCCCATAAAATGCTAGAACTACAGGGGGCATGAGAATTCAAATGACTGGGGCTTTCCAATTCTAGGCAAACAGGCTGCTGTCCCCAAACAGGGAGACAGTCAATGGTTGGATCAGTTCATTTGATTCCCAATCCATAACTTTTTAAGATCAAGCTGGCTAACTGGCACCTTATCCAGTGGCCCTTTACTTCCCCCAAATACAGAGGAGGCTCCACATAAACATGACGAGATAATCAAGTGAGTTCTTCTTGATTCAGTTCTAGTTCTTCAAAATGCATTATCTGCCCTTCCCATCCCCCTGAGACAAGCATCTTCCACTCCCTCCTTGATAAGCTGCCTCCAAGTTTTCTTAGAGCTTCTAGATCTGAACTTCCCAAAATGATGGGGCCAGAAAAACATTAGGGATCCAGTCCTGCTCCTCATAAGTGTGGAGAAAAAGATTCTAAAAGGGGAATTCTTACAGTCATTCTGGACTTCTTGATGAGGTCTTCTTTCTTTGCAAGCAACAAAAGCCCAACACCTAACATGGTTGGAACACACAGAAGAATTCCCTGCAAGATTCTCAAACCTTGGGAGGTACACGGAAGAGTGCATCTAGACATTAGGGAACAACTGGGACCGGTAACTCTCGTGACATCAGGAATTTCTCTATTGTCCATAGCTGTCTACTATCAGCTTTAGCTTTTCCCAACCAAATTCTTCCACAAAGTAGAAAAAAGTGGTTGTGTCCATACCTCACATGCCCAGCTTCTCCAACACACACACATACGATGAAAATTACTTTTTCTGGTGCCAAGTTTAAAAAAAAAAAATTCCAAGGAAGACCTCAGATGTCATATGGCCAAGGGACAAGGTACTAATATTAGCTTAACATTTGTCAGGTGCCTACCCCAAGGTCAGTCAGTGGAGCCCAGAAAGATGGGTTCTACAGGGAAGGGAAGTGCTCATGGGAACTCATGGTCAGATTTCCAGGTGGGAGGGGATGCTGGTGTGGACATACAAAAGAACAGATTTTCACCACACTAAGTTATGGAGAATCCAAGAAATTCCTGCTGCACCTGTGCTTCAAGGAACCCACAGAGGTGGTGGCTAAGCAGCAACTCTGAGAAGCAAGAGGTAGCAGAGCCAGAAGCAGATGTGTCACTGGTGTTTAAACAGTTCACATTTACATCCTGCCAACAGACCTAACTGCCAGTAACAGAGCATTGGAAAGACAATTGTTGTGATGTCCTTCAGCTCTATGCCTGACCACTTAAGGACCATGCAAAGTGTGTGAAGTTCATCTCTGGCCACTCCATCTTCCTAGGCTTGATTGCCCATTCCCATATTTCTCCATTACCTAGACTCGGGGGCTCCCTCATTCTAACCCATGCACGGAGAGGGCTTCCTTCTGAACAGAGTGGCTGGTGATGAATCCTGTGTGTCCTCTTCTCAAATAATTTATATTTTAAGAGTTAAAGCCCAGATATATAGAATGTCAGACCGCAAAGGGACTCATAGAATTCTCATATTCCAGCCTCTCCCCAATTTTGGGGGTGGAGAAATCAAAGTACAGAATTGGGAATTCCCACATGGAAGGACCCAGACCTGGTGAGTGGTAGGCACCACCCATCATTCTTTCTATCTGTCTACGGTCCCCAGGAAAGAAAGCCACATGAGCTAATTTCAAGCAAAGAAATTGAAAGCAAAGCAAGAGGATTAAGAGGGAATCAGGCTCATTCTTGACACCTTGCAAATCATGGCTTATTGCTCATGTCTACTGCAATCAATGTACAGTGATATCTGCTAACTTAAGCTACTGCTGGAAGAGCTATGGCTTTTCTTTCTCCACCTCCTGGAACAAGTAGTATGGTCCCCAGGACCCCTCTTTCAGGTCTAGGGCAGAAAAGGCTGAGAGAGTGTCCTGAAGCCACCAGAGAGGCCATGATACCAGTAAGCCCTTCTTTGACAGCTCCTGGAGGACCTGGCTTATAGTTCCTTAGAGTTCTCCTTGGAGGAAACAATGTTCCAGCAGGCCCTTGAGAAGGGTGAACAGAGGCATCCAGCTGAGCTGCAGCAGGAGACCAGGAGGATGTGGGTAGGGTGTTATACTCACTATTCCCTTACTGAGCTGGAGAGCCAAGGTCATCTCCCCGGAAAACTTCTTTTATTCTACTGTCAGGTATTGCCACCATATACAGAACTTTCCCACAGAAGGCGTTTTCTGATCTGAATAGTCTAGTATGACCTATGCATATTTTTGAATGATTAATCATCAAGTATAAGTTTTGTGTTAAAACAGGACCTTTAAAATTAAAATAACTCAACAAAAAGAATCATAATTTGCTTTATTTGAGTGACTTCAATACAAGAAATAGAAAGATGTATAGAAATATTAACACCTATTCACAACCAGGTAACCTTCCTGGCATCTTCCTGGCACCTGAGTGGCTCGGTGGGTTAAGCCTCTGCCTTCAACTCAGGTCATGATCTCAGGGTCCTGGGATGGAGCCCCACATCTAGCTCTCTGCTCAGCACGGAGCCTGCTTCCCCCTCCCCCTCTGCCTGCTTCTCTGCCTACTTGTGATCTATCTCTCTCTCTCTGTCAAATAAATGCATAAATAAATAAAATATTTTTTAAAAAAATACCTAATTCAGAGGCACCTGGGTGACTCAGTTGGTTAAGCATCTAACTCTGTCAATCTCAGCTCAAGTGTTGATTTCAGGGTCGTGAGTTCAAGCCCCACGTTGGGCTCCACCCTGGGAGGAGAGCCTACTTTAAATGAATGAATAAATGAATAAATGGATGAATGAATGAAAAAAAATACCTAATCTAATCCTGTCTGCCCTTCAATACATAAGTGGATACCTCAGGACATTTTTCTTAATCTTCCCTGAGTTCTCTCTATAGAGTAAAAAATATATGGCATCCCATATACAACACAGGATTTGTGGCCACTAGTGTCTACAGACAGTTCAGTTGGCCCCTTCTTGAACAAGTTCCTTTCACTGCCTACTCAGAATTCCATCAGAAGGAGCATTCAGTCTTCTCTTTAAACCTGGCAGCTCATCCTTTTTGCAGTTTCTCTCACTTCATGGTGTGCTACCTGCCTTCCAGAAGATTCCAAGAGAGCTGACCTGATGTCTCTTCAGTCAGAAAGGAACTTCACATAACCAATCTGAGCTTTCTAACTCCTTCCTTAACTTTTGCCACCACCTGTAACATGGTTGACATGGGAGCTATCTAATAACATCCCTCTTGTGGAGCTATGGATTTTCAACCTGGGCTTTCATAACCAGACACACCACCATTAAATGGATCATATATTTCTTATGATGATTATAACATATATTTTTTATATTTATATTTTAAACATCTTTTCCTCTATTGTAATGTCTTTGAAGATTGTAATGTATTTTATTTTACTGCAGGTGATCTTAAATTGCATATCCTTTGTACATGTTCACCCTGAATCTTCAACCTTTCATTTAGCTGCTACTTCCAATTTAAAATCTGTTACTAGTCTCCTCTGCTTTTCGAAACTTCAAGTTGCCCCACTTTGCTTTTATGAAAGACCTATATTAAGACCTGTTTAGGCTAACTGAAAGAAATCCAAAGAGGATTTTCACTTTTACTAAAAATGACAAAAGGTGAAAATAACGTTCAGCATGTACCCCAAACAGCAAGAAGGGCTCCACTTAGCTCCCTTCCCCAAACTACACTCAGCTGTTGAACATCAAGCCACCACACCTCTGAACTGTGTCTACAAGCATCCGTGCTTTATCTCGATTTATTTTGTGCTTCCATTAGCAACTTGTGTCCTAAGGTGTCAGAAGAGCCTAAGAGAGGTTATTTTGGGAATCTGGGAATGCTCAAAGAAATTTCCATATAAATGATGGTAATCGCTTCTTTGTTTATGCCACTTGGGCTTAAAAACATTTTCATAAGAAGGCTCTACTTTCAGATAGCAGGGCAAAGCTCTACTAGAATTCCAAGTATGACACAGCATTTTTGGCTGACTAAATGTGGAATCATCCCCCGTTTGCAAGGTACTGTCACCTCCCTTTTCTCTCCCATGATGGTTTACATCATTCATATACCTGGGATCTAGGTTTTTTGGTAATCCAAGGGACAGGGAGAAAAAGAGCTTACTTCCAGGAAAAAGGATCAACATAAAAACAGAAAATCATGTGTGGGTGGCCTGTTCTCTTCTAGTGTCTTACATTTGATTGAGGAACTACAAGTCCGAGAAATAAAGATCAAAAACTAACGGACTCTGGAAGTTTTCAGACACAGGCTGGGCTATTATAGACCCAGGGACCCAGTACAGGAAAACCTTCCTGCCTAATGTGTGCGGAATGCACAATGCTTGGCCTCCCTCAGGTCAAAAACTCCAAGAACGTAATGTCGGCATCAATGATACAGACACTGCCAAAACTCTCACAGGCAGTGGGAATGGTATAAGCTCACAGAGTGGATTCTTGGCAAACAACATGACACATGGGGCCTGGGACAGGTGGGGAAGAAGGAAGACCAGGGTATATTTCCAGTGGTGATAGGAATTGACAGGCATGTTATCCTGGGCATTTTTCAGTGACTCCGTCAGACACCCCTGTGAAGTCAAGAATACTTTGAGCAGGTTCAGTTTAATTAACAAGACCCTCGAACTACTACCCCAACCTTTAAACATAAATGTAATCTAAATTTTGAATCCTAATTGATGACATAATTCTGAACTGTCTAGGAGTGAAGAGCACTAATACAGATGTCAGAAACTCACTTTGAAAAGCATCAAAAAATAAGGCGGATTGAAGGGCAAATTGATGGATGGGTAAATGAATAGATTATAAATATGCAATAAAACAAATATAATAAAATATTAGCAGTAGCAGAATCTAAGTTTGAGGTCTAAGGAGTTCACTATACACTATTTTCAATGTTTCTATATGGTAACGATCTTTGGAAAAGTTTGCAACAACAATCATCTTGTTTTACAGCCACAGACCTGTGAAGTGTGACACATGGGGATTTCCTAGGATTTAACCGCACCTCCTTCTGTCGTTTGTCCTGGGACTTAGAGCTCTTCCCCCAATCTCTGCAGGCAGCCTCTTCCTTTTCTTCTTTTCTCTCTCTGGAACTAAAAGTTCTGGTTCCTTTTTATGCTTTGTGCCATGACACAATCCTTCAAACATGGAGCATGCCTTGAATAATGAGTATCATTATGAGTATCTGAGGCTGGTCCTCAGAAGAGATGATTGTCAGGATTCTCCAAGTTGGAAGTAAATGATCAGGACAACTGGGCTCTTTCAAGAACTTTCCTCAATGCCTCCTTCACCTCCTTGTTCCTCAGGCTGTAGATGAGGGGGTTCAACATGGGGATCACTGTTGTGTAGAACACAGACACCACCCGATCTTCCTGTGGAGAATAACCAGAGTTATCTCTGAGGTACATGAAGATGAGGGTGCCGAAGAAGAGGGACACAACCATGAGGTGGGAGGCGCAGGTGGAGAAGGTCTTGGCCCGGCCTCCCGCTGAGGGGATCCTCACGATGGCCACGATGATAAACAGGTAGGACACCAAGATCACCACCATGCAGGCAGGGATGACGAAGATGGCAAACACAATGATGACCACCTCCTGGGTGTAGCTGTCCCCACAGGTCAGCTTTAACAGAGGAGGAAGGTCACAGAAGATAAAGTCAATCTCGTTGTTCCCACAGAAGGAGAGGGTGAAGGCGGTGACCGTGCGAACAAAGGCGCTGGAGAGACCGGCACCATAAGCCCCGGCCACTAAGCCCCAGAGGGCCTTCTCGGTCATGACGGTGACGTAGAGCAGGGGCCGGCACACAGCCACGTAGCGGTCATAGGCCATGATGGCCAGCAGGTAGCAGTCGATGGAGCCGAAGAAGGTGAAGAGGAAGAACTGCATGGCGCAGCGGGAGTAGGACAGTGTGGCCCCGTGTTCCAGCAACACGGCCAGCATCTGTGGCACAATGGCCGATGAGTAGCACACGTCCATGAATGAGAGATGGCCAAGGAAGAAGTACATTGGGGTGTGCAGCCGGCCATCTCCACGGATCAGGCTCATCATGCCCAGGTTCCCCAACAAGGTCAGGAGATAGATGAGCAGAAACAGGAAGAAGAGAGGAAGGGCCCACGCAGGCCTGTCAGTGAATGCAATAAGGAGGAATTCGCTCACCCAGGTGATGTTCTTCTCTGCCATGAGGTGCCTCACAGCACTAGGATGAGAAGCCAGGTCGGAAGCTATAAATAGGACTGACCTGTATTTCCAGCGGACGTTTACTGGACCAGTACTCTGGACGAAATATGTCACCTGCTGTGTGGGACCTCAGAGATGACTGGTCTTCGCTCCTACCTTCAAGGGAGCTCTGAGAAATAGAGTCATCGTATATGTCAAGAAAGCCAAAATTCTATTCTTAATAGAATTGCCTATTGTCCTACTTTTATTGCTAGTTAGCTGGGGGAGCCCCTGTGAGCCAAATAACCATTCTTAACCAATATTCCCCTGTCACTCCAACAAGGGTTGAAACATGGGGTCCTGTCTACCATGGGAATGCCCATCTCAGGACTCTATCCCTTTTTCTCCAAGACCACCACTCCTTCCTCGTTTCAAACACTCACCATCTCTTGCATGGATCAAAAACCACAGCAGTGTACCTAACAGCTCTCCTTGCCTTCAGACACACTTCTTGCCAATTCTTCTTCATTGTGGCCAGGATAATATTTCTAAGACTTTAATTTGATCATGTCTTACTCCCCTGTTAAAATCCGGCCATGGTACCCCATCATGTATAGGATAGGATAGTCAGTGGGCTCCTTGGCATGTCGGGAAAGTCCTCTATGGGGAGGACTCTTCTGTGGGGAGGACTCCCTGCCTACTTCCTCATGCCCCTTGCTTACTTCTCACTCTTCCCACCTGTGGCCACACTTCTCCCTCTCACACGTCTCTCCAGCTACACTGGATTATTTGCAGCTTCTGTAATGCCCATGCTTTCTGTCATCTCTGTGCTTTCCACAGGCCACCCCTTCTGACAAAATACCTACTTTCCCATCCCCAGGGTCAGATCGTACTGCTCTCAAAAAAAGTCTCTCTCGAGTCTGTCTTCCCTGGTGAGTGTGCATGCCCTTGGAGCTCAGCACATTGTAAGGGTTTAAGATGTCTTCACAGAATAAATAAACTTATCAAATAAGATGTGAAGCACCTTGCAAAGGGAAAGGCACTACACAAATCTTCAAGTGATTATTTTTATTTTCTGAAAATGTTTAAAAGCAAAAAACATCATTAAAACCAACCAACATTCACAAACATTGTAGGCCACGTGCTTGGGCTTTCCCTTTCCATTCCCAGCCTAAGAAGGTGCTTCCTTAATAGGAAGCTACTATCTTCATTAGAGCCTTTTAGTTTACCAAAAGCAGATTTCCTAAGAGCTGCTATTATCTTTAACAATAGAAGCACACAGACAGAAACTGTTCTAAGTGGGGGCACTTGGGTGACTCCGTCAGTTAAGCATCCGACGACTCTTGATTTTGGCTCAGATCATGATCTGAGGGCAGTGGGATGGAGCCTGGGCTGGGCTTGTGCTCAGTGGGGAGTCCTCTTGGGACTGTCTGTCTCTCTCTCTCCCTCTCTCTCGGCCCCTCCCCCTGCTCTTTTTCTCCCTAAAATAAATAAATACATCTCTTAAAAAAAAAAAAGTATTCTAAGTGATTTCTGTATTAACTCATCTAATCCCCACAACCATTCTACAAGGTAGAAACTTTGATTATCCTCATCTTACAGATGAGGAAACAAACAGAAGGAACTGACGTCACACGCTTCAGACTGCACAGCCAGTAAACGGAACCGTCATTAGGAACAATGCTGCACACAAAAGTGCTACGTATCTCATTACCAGATTTCACGTGCATCACACGTCTACTCCTACAGCCCAAAAGGATGTACCCAGATATCCACACTGCAGTCCACTTCTAGCTGAAGGCTGATGGGGACTTTTGTGCTAATGGACAGACAGTCCTTTGGCAGAGTTGCAGGGCAGCGGGATAAAGAAGATATTTGATCATCTCTAAAGCATTAGATCTTGGCAGCTAGTTGGGCTGATGTAGTGGGGGAAATTATAACTAAAAGAAATTGGATCCGGGGATCTGAATGGAGCATGAGCCAAGAGAACCACATCCGTTTTCTCCCCTGAATCCCACTCCGTCTTTACTGGCCACACCTTTTCCCACTGTGTTCCTAAAAGGTCATTTGTCTTCCATGGCTTGGAGCATCGTAAGGGTGTAGGGGAAAGACTACTGCTCTGGGCAGCAGGAAGTCTGCTGGGTGGTTCTTGTCCTCCCATATCTGCTCAGCTATGACGATGAGCAAGTGACTTAATCTCTTAGGGCCACAGTGTCCTTCCCTCTGCCCCTACACTTCCCCCACAGACACTAAAACAGTGACTCAACAAGGGAATAATAATGTGACCATTGCCTGAACATCAGTGCCTGCACCATATCATCTTCATCTACCTTGCAAGTTCTGGTCTGTCCAGCCCTCTCTTCTCCCTGCCCTCAACCTCTCCGGTTCCTCCATCTGGGAACTCTGGTTAAAATGCACACCTCACCCTGGTTTTTGTTCAGTTGCAGGCTGGGATAGCAGAGGCTGGAGAGCAGCCTGTTCTTATGGGCTTCTGGCGCCAATGCAAACTCCTTTAGGGAGAGACACTAAGAGTTGATATAAAAGCTCTGAAGTCTCCAATCGATGACTAAAGTGGTCTCTAAGGAAAGGCAATTATTGCTCACGTGGATTTTTAACAAGGCACCTGGTTCCAGTCCCAGCTCCCAAAGCCCTGTGACACACCCACTGAGATTGGGATAAAAGCCCTGAATCCTGGTTCTGCACAGTGCCCTGAGGAGAGAGAGATGTCTTTGCTTTAACTTCTACAGTCAGAAATTGTACCCATTGTCACCCCATCACAGTGGCCAGATCCTGGAAACAGGATGCTTTATAAACAGAAGTCTTTGATCTGCAAAATCTGGGAAGACAAAGTGGGGAAGACGTCAACAAGACACATTGTTTGTTCTAAATTTGCCCTCCCTAGAGGTCGAATGTTTGATTAAGTGTCAGTCTCTCCCTCTCACTCTCTCTCCAAAACAAGTAAAACTATAGGGAAAACAACAGCCTAGTACTGTGCCCAGAGGAGAAATTGGCAAGTTCTTGTTGTCATGACCTCTGCCAGCAATCTGCCTCTTTGACACTATAAGATTTTTGAAACTCCAAATTCATATGCATTTTGTTAAGTCACTGAATGCCAACATGTCTCAGTTCAGAAAAGGAAATAAGAAAAGTGGGAGGGAACAAAATAATTGCTCTCTTTGACAATTAGGAGATCCAAAAGAAAATGACACCACACAGTTCATTAATCCAATACTCTGCTAAGAATTCTAAACAAAGAGCGAGAGATACAAAATGAAACAAACCTCTCCCAAAGAGAAAAGGTGCCTGTCCACAGGAATGTGCAATGTGGTAGGTAAGATAACTATCCATCTGACAGGTAACGGGCACTAACTCTTAATCAAGGTGGTGTACACAAGGTGCCATGGGGATTCAGTGTAGGTCAGGATTATTTATAGGTAGAACAGATCAGGGAGGACTTCCTAGAGGAGGTGACAGCTTGGACAGAGGTAGGGACAGGGATGATAGACAAAACTCTTCAGGACGGTGAACCAATGGGAGCAAACCTATAGTGGCAGGACAGCCTGGGACAATGCTTCAAATTTTAGCAGCAGCACAGAAGATACTAGGAAGGTCCAGGACTCAGGTGAGGTGAATGAGGAACTCGCCTCAGGTGCAAAATCTAAGGTATTGCCAAAAACAGTAAACAAGGTATACATTAATGTAATATTATTAAAAAGTCAAAATCAATGCAAAAAATCTAGGGGGAACAAAACATCAAGTTTTCAAACAAAGATATCAGTATCATTGATCACTCTTTTGCCACTATCTCTAATGGTTTAGCAAAGCAGTGGGACTGGGGGATACATTTGAAAAGGAAGGACAAGACCAAGGGCTTCCAGGGACAGGTTCAACAAGTGCCTTTTTTTTTTTTAATTTTATTTTATTTTTTCGGTGTTCCAAGATTCATTGTTTCTGCACCACACCCAGTGCTCCATGCAATACGTGCCCTCCTTAATACCTGTTACCAGGCTCACCCAACTCCCCTCCACTCTCCCCTCCAAAACCCTCAGTTTGTTTCTCAGAGTCCACACGCTGTCATTCATCTGGGCATATTCCATTTCTTTCCTATCTGCCCTCCACTTAGGAAAAGACCATGAAGGAAGGTCAGCCTAATAAGATCTAATGCTTGCAGAGAGGCTCCTTAACTATTTCAAAGCCCTCTCTTCATTTCTTCTCACTAGAGCCTGTGGATTGAGAGATAATTCCTCATTTTTACCAATGAGGAAAAAGGGCAAGAGGATCCTAAGGTCATTAGTTACTTGGTGAGTGGACTAGAAATTTTGTCTGTCCTTTGCATACTTTGCCCAGACCAAAGCCCTGACTGCCAGAGGACATTTTGTTGTTTTTTTTTTTATGACCCTCCACTCATGCACTTATCCACCAAAGCTCATTGGGTGAAGAGGTGAGTCCTCTGGGCTATGCTGTATTAACAGACTACCTTAAAATCACAGTTGACTTTACATAGTACATTTTTTTTTTTTTGCCCACAGAAAATCCAACATGGATTGGGTAGTTGTCCCCCATCTTATAGCTATGATATTTGAAACAGATGGTTTTGAGAAGACTCAAAATTCTTTATGTATTGTTATACACCATAATCAAATTTTTAATATCTCAATACCTTCCATTTATTTTATTTGTTTTATAGCTCTGAGTCCTTATTTAAACTCCAGTTGTTCAATATATAGCGTAAAATTAGTTTTGGGTGTACAATGTAGTGATTCATCACTCACATACAACACCAATAATGTTGAACAAGAGTGGTGAGAGTGGGCATCCTTGTCATGTTCCTGATCTCAACGGGAAGGCTGCAAGCTTTTTCCCATTGAGGATGATATTTGCTGTGGGTCTTTCATAGATAAATTTTATGAGGTTCAGGAATGTTCCCCCTATCCCTATACTTTGAAGCGTTTTAATCAGGAACAGATGATGGATTTTGTCAAATGCTTTTTCTGCATCAATTGAGAAGATCATGTGGTTCTTCTCTCTTCTCTTATTGATTTGTTCTATCACATTGATTGATTTGTGAATGTTGAACCATCTTTGTAACCCAGGGATGAATAAGATCTTTTTAATTTTTTTTTAAATCTATGAAGAAGTCTTCAAACTCAACACACACAAAACAGATAATCACCTCAAAAAATGGGCAGAAGACATGAATAGACACTTCTCCAAAGAAGACATACAGATGGCTAACAGACACATGAAAAAAATGTTCATCATTATTAGCCATCAGGGAGATTCAAATCAAAACCACATTGAGATACCACCTTACACCAGTTAGAATGGCCAAAATTAACAAGAAAGTAAACAACAAGTGTTAGAGAGAATGTGGAGAAAGGAGAACCCTCTTACACTGTTGGTGGGAATGCAAGTTGGTGCAGCCACTCTGAAAAACAATGTGGAGATTCCTCAAGAATTAAAAATAGAGCTACCCTATGACCCTGCAATTGCACTCCTGGGTATTTACCCCAAAGATACAGATGGAGTGAAAAGAAGGGCCATCTGTACCCCATTGTTCATAGCAGCAATGGTCACAGTTGCCAAATTGTGGAAAGAGCCAAGATGCCCTTCAACAGACGAATGGATAAAGAAGATATGGTCCATATATACAACGGAGTATTATGCCTCCATCAGGAAGGATGAATGCCCAACTTTTGTATCAATATGGATGGGACTGGAAGAGTGAAGTAAGTCAAGCAGAGAGTGTCAATTATACAGTTTCACTTAGTTGTGGAGCATAAGGAAACACATGGAAGATATTGGGAGATGGAGAGGAGAAGTGAATTTGTAGAAACTGAAAAGGGAGATGAACCATGAGAGACTGTGGACTCTGAAAAACAATATGAGGGTTTTTGAGGGGTGGGGGGTGGAAGGTTGGGTGAGCCTGGTGGTGGGTATTATGGAGGTCACATATTGCATGGAGCACTGGATGTGGTACTTAAACAATGAATTTTGGTCCACTGAAAAAAAATTAAATTAAATTAAAAATAAATAAATAAATAAATAATGGATAAATCTTAGGATTTTATTTATTTTATTTTATTTATTAATACAGAGGGCACTGTATTACCCATCACTCATTTAGCCTATCCCCACCTATCCCCTCCAGTAACCCTCAGT
Source organism: Mustela erminea (assembly GCF_009829155.1). Lineage (NCBI taxonomy): Eukaryota > Metazoa > Chordata > Mammalia > Carnivora > Mustelidae > Mustela > Mustela erminea. Next base: position 101,720,440 of record NC_045622.1, on the reverse strand, counting down.
ATGTTCTCTATAGTTAAGAGTCTGTTTTGTGGTTTGCCTCTCTTTATTTTCCCACTATGTTCATCTGTTTTGTTTCCTAAATTCTACATACAAGTGAAATCCTATGATGACTGTCTTTCTCTGACTTTTTTCACATAGCATAATACATTCTAGCTCCATCCACATTGTTGCAAAAGGCAAGATTTCATTCTTTTTATGCCTGAGTAGTATTCCTATGTGTGTGTGTGTGTGTGTGTGTGTGTGTGTGTACTATCTCTTCTTTGTCCATTCATCAGTTGATGGACATTTGAGCTCTTTCCATAATTTGGCTATTTTTGATAATGCTACTATAACCATTGGGGTGCATGTGTCTCCTTGAATCACTATGTTTGTATCCTTTGGGTAAATACCTAGTATTATAATTTCTGGGCCCTAGGGTAGCTCTAATTTTAACTTTTTGAGGAACCTCCATACTGTTTTCCAGAGTGGCTGCACCAGTTTGCATTCCTACCAACAGTAAGAGGATTGCCTTTTCTCTGCATTCTCACCAACATCTGTTGTTTTCTGACTTGTTAATTTTAGCCATTCTGATGGGTGTGAGATGGTATCTCACTGTGATTTGATTTATAAATACTTCTATTTCCATCATACATTAGAGATTCTTAAATTTCATAATCAAAATGTTCTTTTAGGGGTTTTCCTCAATACAGGGGAATTTCTCTTTTTAAGAAAAGAAAATTAGGGGCACCTGGGTAGCTCAGAGGGTTAAGCCTCTTGCCTTCAGCTCAGGTCATGGTCCTGGGATCGAGTCCCATATTGGGCTCTCTGCTTAGCAGGGAGCCTGTATCCCTCTCTCTCTGCCTGCTTCTCTGCCTAATTGTGATCTATGTCTGTCAAATAAATAAATAAATAAATAAATAAATAAAAGAAAAGAAAAGAAAATTAGATCAAACCCTAACTAACATTTCTTTTTTTTTTTTTACTTTTAACACACCAAAAAAGGATTCAGTGCTCAAAGATGTCTGGAAGACTGGGTTATATGAAGCCAAACAATTGTCTTTACTAAAGGATAAGACCTTTAGTACCATACTAAGACCTCAGTATGATAATACACTTTATAAGTCTCTAAAATGAAGCATGTATTATGCAACAAATCTCAAAAGTATTTGACCATGGAATTTTTATTTAGCTACTGTGGTGTGACAAACACCCACAAATTCAGAGCCACATGACAATAAACATTTATTCTCACACTCACTAGTCTATGGGTCAACCAGGATTTGGCTTATCCAGGCTGGACTTTCCTAGCTTGGCCAAGCTAGAACTCAGTTCCTGATTTGTTTCATGAGTCTCTCATCATTCATGGGCCATCAAGCTACCCAGGACATGTTCTTCTTCTAACAATGGCAGAAATGCAAGGGGCCAAAGCCCTGTTACCAAAGCACATTTCAAGTTTTTGCTTACATCAAAGGTGCATGTGTCTCCTAGAATTAGTATTTTTTATCCTTTGGGTAAATACCTAGTAGTGTAATTGCTGGGTCATAGGGTAGTTCTATTTTTAACTTTTTGAGGAACCTCAAAAGGTTAAAGTTCATCAGCCAAAAGAAAGTCACATGTTCAAGCTCAGCATCCTAGAGCAGGAGAATAAATTCTCTTCACAGTGGAAAAGGAATAGAGTGAATATTTTCTCAACAGTAATCCAATCTTCTCTATTGTCCATAAAAATTCCTATTCTACCCCATCAATCATATGCCAAGTAGATCCCCCACCTCCTCCACAAACTTCAAAAAACTACATGATTTGGATTAGAGTTTGGGTCTTGTGATCCCTACCAGGTCCAGATGCAGCTCCTCTTGGTCTAAAGAACTATGAATTTAAAAGAAAAAAAAAAGTTTTCTGCCTGTCCCACAAACACCCAACCTACATTGGTGAGCTAGGCAAGACAACCACAGTAAACACACCCATTAGAAAAGGGAAGAGTGTCAGGCATATGGCCGTTACTGGCCCATAGTAATTCTGAAATCCTAATAGGCAGAGATCACCATGTTCCCTCACTCTGAAGTAGGAAATATGACTCCTGGGGCTGCAAATCTGCTACCTGGTGGGGGATGGGTATCCTCATGAACTTTAGAGCTTTTTCATATCCCAAAGTACTTTAATGCTAAGTGCAGATAATTTCTATTTTAGCCTTTCCTTTCACTTAGGAATCTCTAACCATTCAAGAGTTTACAAGAATGAAGACATTACCAGTTTTGGTCAAAAGTATGGATTCTGGTATCAGACTGCCTGGATTTGAATCCTGACTCCATTATTTTCTAGCTGTTTGACCATGGGGAATATTCATAATCTCACTGTAGTTCCTGTAAATTGGAAATTATAGTGCCAACATCATAAAGTTATGGGGGAAAATATCAAATGAAAAAGGAATGGATTGAGAGAACAGAAAACCATTCTTCAGCAGGATACCTTGCTCTTCACCATCAGCAGGCTGTTTCCCAGACCACTTCCCAAATTCCACCTTTCATTCAATGATCTTGTAGAGTTCACACCAACTCATTACTTTATGGCAGCCATAAAACCTTCTGTGCTTTCATAAATATAGAATCCACTAGTAATACTTGTGATAATCATGAAAATCGCCACTGAGTGCCTACTATGTGCTGGGCACCATCCTGAGAACTTTCCATGTAACTTCTCACTTAAAAATCGAGGGGTTTTTTAAGTTTTTATTTAAATTCTGCTGAGTTAACATAAAGTAATATTAATTTGAAGCACACAATATAGGGATTCAACCCTTCCATACAACACCCTGTGCTCATCACAAGTGCACACTTTCACCCCCCCAAAATAAAATTTAAAATCATTTTAGCAAAATGTAGCATTCTTACTCATACAAGGAAATGTTCTCATAGATGATAAGGCCCCCTTTTTTCGGACGATAGTTCTAACAAATCCATTATGTAATTGCCAACCCATCATCTCCTTGTCCCATTTTGCTCTCCTCTAGCACAATATTAATGTTACTTCTGATGTCAACATGCCTGTTGATGTCATCACATAATTTAATTTTAAATATTTATTCATATTTCTGTCCATTAAAATTTGGAATTTCTTTGTTGATATGCTGCCCCTGTCTTTCATCACTTCCCCTGGAGGCAGGATTCATGGAAAACTCCTTCCTGAAAGAGTCTCTACATCTGAAGTCCTGGTTCCCAGCTTCCTTTGCTGCAAATACCTGCAAACAATAATGAGAGCCCAGACGGTTCATACAATGGAAGAGGCTTTTGATGAGCATTTCACAGAGCTCTGAAGGTAATTAGTACAACTTGGCTTTATTAAGAACTGTCCTCAGGGCCTCCTTCACTTCCCTGTTCCTCAGGCTATAAGAGCAGAAAGTTCAGCCTGGGGCTCACGACTCTGTAGAACCTGGTCACAGTCTCTTCCCCTTCCAGGAACTTGCCTAAATCATTGCATAAAAGCATCAGTAAGAGCTCAAGTCATGAAGATCAACCCGACTGTAGTAATATGTGAGACAAAGGTAGAGCAGGGCTTTGGCTGGCACTGTTATTTGCAGATGTTTAGATATTCTGATTGATGAAAAGGTAAATGAACAGGATCAAGCTCATCTGGTCAGAACTGTAGAGAGCAAGACAAATATAGCAGCAGAAAGCACACAAGAAGAAATCATATATAGCAGCTCTCTGCCCCCAGGTCAGTGCCAGAGGCGATGGGAGGTCACAGAAAATGGAACCAACAGATGAGGGCTGCAGAAAGAGAGAGGAAGGTGATACATGTAGATAGGACTACATTTGTCAAAAGCTCTCAAATTTACAGCTAAACTTTGGCAGCTTCTGCCAGCCATCTTGGGGGTCATGATGGTGGCATAAAGCAGGGGTGACAATGGCCACAAAATAATCATAAACACATTGAAAATTTAACTGGTATTTCAAAGAGGATATGTTAACTTCAGTGGAGTAATAGTTGAGATATTAAGCACTGGCTTTCCACCACTGCCATCAGTTCGCATTACCCAATACCCTCTGCTCCTTATCCTTGTATGACCTCCACAATTTAGGAAGCCCTCATTACTTGTCATGTACTTTCCCTTCAAGGGCAGGCCTGATGCTTCCTGGACTAAATGAAACAATTAAATTTCTAGATAGATTTTTAATGCATTTTTTAAAATAGTCTTGACACCAAAGCTTTTAATTGCAAAGAGATGTTTTTGAAAAATGAGATTTTCCTTGATATTCCCTAAATTGATCTTTTCATTTAAAGAGCATTCCTGGAAAACACGAAGCAGAGAGTTGATATCATGAAGTTAAAATTCACACGATGATACCCATTTTCTTACTTAAAAGGGAAAGAGAAGACGTTATCAGCAGGCGGGAGAGGAGAAAATCAGAGGGTATCCTGATTAGATTATAGTTGTATAGACTATACATATTGTTAAGAAAGCATCAGTGTCCCAGCACCCAGAGGTGGTGAGTAGGTGATGTAAGTCCCAATCTCATCTTGTAGAAGTCTGGAAGTGAGGATACCTGTGCTTCACTTTCTTGGGTGGTAGCAAGCCCACTAGAGAGTCTCTGCATCCAACATGGCAGCCAAGAAACATACCAACAATGGTTGATGGATGTTGTCTAAACAGAGGGACCAAAAATACTTTCACAGAACACTGACACCTCAGTATAAAAATCTGATGAGAGGGTTGGAAAGCCAAAGGAGACTTAGGGCCCTACAAAAAAGAATACAGAGTGTGTATTTTAAGAGAGAAGCCATGGCAAGGACAGTAGCCCATAGGAGCATATGGCAAGAGGAACCAGAAACAACTAGCTCCCTCTTCAGAAGATAGGGAGAACAGAGGGAATTAGTTGTACTAAATGTCCTACTCCCGATGCCAGGATGGTACATAAACCCTCTGAGAATTTATATCACTCCCTGGAGAAAAGGGGAATAAAGAAGAGAGAGAATTTTGAACTGATTTGGAATTCTGAACAGGCCATGTTTAAAACTGCGTGCCCTTGGGGCACCTGGCTGGTGCAATCCATAGAGCATCTGGCTCTTGATCTTGGGGTTGTTAGTTCAAAGCCCCACATTGAGTGTCAAGATTACTTTTTCAAAAAGGGATAAAAAAAATTTTAAGGAATAGTAAACAGTAACAAATTTTTAAAAGAAGGTTAACAAATTTCAAAAAGTAAAACTAAATTGTTTTGGATTGAAAAGGATTCTTTTTTTTCTTTCTTTTAGTGGAAAAAGTGGAATAAAGATTAGTGACTGGGGGTGCCTGGGTGGCTCAGTGGATTAAAGCCTCTGCCTTCGGCTCAAGTCATGGTCCCAGGGTCCCGGGATCAAGCCCCGCATCGGACTCTCTGCTCTGCGGGGAGACTGTTTCCTCCTCTCTCTATGCCTGCCTCTCTGCCTACTTGTGATCTCTGTCTGTCAAATAAATAAATAAAATCTTAAAAAAAAAAGATTAGTGGAAAAAAGATTGAGTTCAGTTAAAATAAAATATTAATATGTTATTTTTGTTACACACCTGTATTGACTATTATTTGTATAACTATTACACTTACCAGGATATAGAGCAAAATATCAGCAAAGGAGACAAGAATCATGAAAAAAAAGTTAAAAGGCCTCAAAAATCCTTCTCTGTTTAATACAGGCACAAGGAGAATATACAAAGAGAATAATAAAATTTTAAAAATAATTGAAGGAAGTTCCCTTTAGCTTAAAAAACTAATGTCTTTAGATCCAAAGAGCTCACCAAGATCCTGATGCCAATATTAAAGATAAGACATACTTCTAGACTCAAGAATAGGACAAACAGGGGCACCCCACTGACTTAGTTGGTAGAGCATGTGACTCTTGATCTCAAGGCCATGAGTTCAAGCCCCATGTTGGGGGTAGTGTGTACTTATTTTTAGCAATCTGAGGGTTTTGAAGGGGCGGGGGGTGGGAGGTCGGGGTACCAGGTAGTGAGTATTATAGAGGGCACAGATTGCATGGAGCACTGGGTGTGGTACAAAAATAATGAATACTGTTATGCTGGAAATAAATAAAAAATAAATTTAAAAAATTTGTTTTAAGAATACAATGAATATACTCTACGTTTCTGTAAATGAAAAAAACAAAAATAAGTTATCTATAAGGTAACAAGAAATAGACTATCATCACATTTTAATCTACTATACTAAATGCCTGAAGTCAAAAGAAAGAAAATGTCTATAAAGATCACAGAAAATGATTTTGATCTAAACTTTAATTCCCAACTATTCTCTGCCACAATGTAAAGGCACAAAGAAATTAACAAAGGTCTAGCCAAGAAGAATACCAACTATGCTAACATATGGAAAGAGCCTGTTCAGTTACTCCGGAGACAAAATGGAACTGAGCCTGAAATGTCAAGCTTTTCAGAAATAACTGACACTGATTAGTATATATTAAAACCTGTGAACAGTACTGACAATCAAAAAGGGGAAAAACTAGACTTGTAAATGCACTCATTAAAAGATATGGAAACAAATAAATTTGGTGTGTTGCAAGTAAAAGCTACACACACAACCAAAAGAAGCCAGAAGGAAGTAAAAAAGAGAAAGAGAGAAGAAAAAGTAGAAAGTAACAATATATAAGACAAATTTTTTTAGTGGACCTGATAAATTAAACCAGGAGCTAGTATTTTGAAATGATCCATACAATAGGAAACATATTGTCAGTCCATTGGGTACAAGTGACAGACAACAAAACAAATGAATATCATTAGGATTGAGGAATGAGAAAAATTCAGCCTGTGGAGGTCACTGTAAATTATGAGAAAGAATAAGTCGTATATATCAGATCCACAAAAAACTGGTATGACCTGGAGCCATGTGTATCAATAGGGATAAAAAATGAGATAAGAGATAGATTTACAAAAGTTTCAAGAATATCATTATAGTTTTATTTTTTTAATGTTAGACAAATATAGTAAAATGTTAATATCTAGCAAACCTGGATGGTTGGCACACACGTTCATCAGAATATTCTCTATGTCTTTCTGGATGATTAGAATATTACATAATAAAAATTATAATAGAATACTCTCTATTTATTGAAGAGACTGTCTTTTTTCCACTGTATATTTTTTCCTGTTTTGTCAAAGATTAATTGACCATAGAGTTGAGGGTCCATATCTGGGCTCTCTACTCTGTTCCACTGGTCTATGTGTCTGTTTTTATGCCAGTACCATGCTGTCTTGGTGATCACAGCTTTGTAATAAAGCTTGAAATCAGGTAACGTGATGCCCCCAGCTTTATTTTTGTTTTTCAACATTTCCTTAGCGATTCGGGGTCTCTTCTGATTCCATACAAATTTTAGGATTATTTGCTCCAGCTCTTTGAAGAATACCGGTGGAATTTTGATCGGAATGGCATTAAAAGTATAGATTGCTCTAGGCAGTATAGACATTTTAACAATGTTTATTCTTCCAATCCAAGAGCATGGAATGGTCTTCCATCTTTTTGTGTCTTCTTCAATTTCTTTCATGAGTGTTCTGTAGTTCCTCAAGTACAGATCCTTTACCTCTTTGGTTAGGTTTATTCCCAGGTATCTTATGGTTCTTGGTGCTATAGTAAATGGAATCGATTCTCTAATTTCCCTTTCTGTATTTTCATTGTTAGTGTATAAGAAAGCCTCTGATTTCTGCACATTGACTTTGTATCCTGCCACGTTGCTGAATTGCTGTATGAGTTCTAGTAGTTTGGGGGTGAAGTCTTTTGGGTTTTCCATATAAAGAATCATGTCATCTGTGAAGAGAGAGAGTTTGACTTCTTCATTGCCAATTTGGATACCTTTTATTTCCCTTTGTTGTCTGATTGCTGTTGCTAGGACTTCTAATACTATGTTGAACAAGAGTGGTGAAAGTGGGTATCCTTGTCTTGTTCCTGATGTCAATGGGAAGGCTGCAAGCTTTTTCCCATTGAGGATGATATTTGCTGTGGGTCTTTCATAGATAGATTTGATGAGGTTCAGGAATGTTCCCTCTATCCCTATACTTTGAAACGTTTTAATCAGGAATGGATGCTGGATTTTGTCAAATGCTTTTTCTGCATCAATTGAGAGGACCATGTGGTTCTTCTCTCTTCTCATATTAATTTGTTGTATCACATTGATTGATTTGCGAATGTTGAACCATCCTTGTAGCCCAGGGATGAATCCCACTTGATCACGGTGGATAATCTTTTTAATGTGCTGTTGGATCCTGTTGGCTAGGATCTTGTTGAGAAAATTAGCATCCATATTCATCAGTGATATTGGTCTGAAATTCTCCTTTTTGGTAGGGTCTTTGCCTGGTTTGGGGATCAGGGTAATGCTGGCTTTATAGAAAGAGTCAGGAAGTTTTCCTTCTGCTTCAATTTTTTGAACAGCTTCAGGATAATAGGTGTTATTTCTTCTTTGAAAGTTTGGTAGAATTCCCCAGGGAATCCATCAGGTCCTGGGCTCTTGTTTTTTGGGAGGTTTTTGATCACTGCTTCAATCTCGTTATTAGATATCGGTCTATTCAGGTTGTCGATTTCTTCCTGGTTCAATTTTGGTAGTTTATAGTTTTCCAGGAATGCATCCATTTCATCTAGGTTGCTAAGCTTATTGGCATATAACTGTTGATAATAACTTCTGATGATTGTTTCTACTTCCTTGGTGTTAATTGTGATCTCTCCCTTTTCATTCATAATTTTATGAATTTGGGCTTTCTCTCTTTTCTTTTGGATTAGTGTGGCCAATGGTTTATCGATCTATATTTTTTTAAATTTTCATGTATTTTTTAATTTCTTTTCAGTGTTCCAGAATTCATTGTTTATGCATCACACCCAGTGCTCCATGTAATATGTGCCCTCCATAATACTCACCACTAGGCTCACTCAACCTCCCACCCCACCCCCAAAATCCTCAGATTGTTTTTCAGAGTCCACAGTCTCTCATGGATCATCTTCCCTTCAATTTCTCTCAGCTCCCTTCTCCTCTCCATCTTACATTTAAAAATCTAACCATCATCCTTTATTTCTCAGGAAAAGATAAATTACTAAATTAGTACAGAAGAAATATAAAGCTAAGTGCACCATAAAAGTTGAAAAGCAATCAAACCCCACTTCCATCAAAGCCATCAGAATAGGATAGATTTTTATGCAGATATTCTTTGGAACCTGCAAAAAATAGATAGTTCCTGTCATATTTAATCACCAAATACACAATAGATACAACAACACTGATACCAAAACCAGACTCAGAGAGCATATATATATATATATATATATATATATATATATACACACACCAAAATAAAATCAAACAAAAATCTCATTTATTCAATTGCAAAATTTTGGAATAAAAAGTTAGCAAAGTCAGTCAGTTCTATTGGTGTGAAAACAAACAAATAAACAAACAAACAAAAACCTCTGGGATTTCTTCCAGGAAGGCAAGTACAATCCAACATTAGAATGTCTGTTAATGTGATTTATTTTTACTATATACTAAAAGAAAAATTCATATGGCCATAGTGATATATACCCAAGATAAACATTTCATAAAATGTAACACTTATTCTTTACTTCAAAATATAGACAACAAAAAAGAACAAGTTTGAACATGAGGAATAGACTTCTGTATGTTGTTAAGGGAGGTTGTATTTCAGAAATCAGCAATGGACACCATACTTAATGGTGACATACTAAAATCATGTCCATTGATACAATGTCTGGAGCAAAACAGGTGTCCTTCATGTGTTTATCTAACATGTTTCTAGAAGTTAGAACCAAGGCAACAGATTTTTTTTACATAAAATAAAGTGTTAAAAATTCAAATGGAAGTGGAAAGAGTTATAATTTATGTATTATATATTGCCATTTAAAATTTTAAATTTTTTTTAAATGGAGAAAATCAGAAAACAAAATGAAAAATCATTACAATCTAGTAAGAGATTTCTGTGTGGAATCTATCTTCAAGAAAAACATTTTAAAAAATTAACATCTCTAATTGACTAAAGCCAAGCTGTTTGTTATGGTAGCAGCAGCCATATGTGACTATTAAGGTCTGGGTCGTAAGCTAATCAGAATTAGGATGTATTCTAACATAAACTCTGGATTTTAAGGATTTAATATAGAAAAATAAAGTAAAATATCTTACTAATAATTTTTATAAGCTATATGTTGAAATGATAGTATTTTAGATACATTGTGTCAAATAAAATATGCTATGAAAAATTAATTTCATCTATTAATATTTAATGTAACTGCAAGAAAATTTTAACTGTATTTGTGATTCATATTATATTTCTATTGAACCACATTGGATTAGACAATACAATGAATGAGAGATTTAATTCATACCAATAACACAAACTATGATTACTACTTAAAAACCAACTTAATAAGATAAGTATCACCCTATATAAAGAAAATTATAAAATCTATAGAAGGACACGATTTTATAAAAATATAAAAACAGAAGGCAAGGGGTTCCTGGGTGGTATGGTCAGTTGAGTGTTTTCAACTCAGGTCATGAGATGAAACCCACATTGGGCTCTGTGTTCAGCACAGAGTCTGCTTGGGATTCTCTTTTCCTCTCTCTCTGTCCCTCCCACTCATGTTCTCTCTTTCTCTTTCAAATAAGTAGGTGCATCTGTACAAACAAAAACAAAACAAAGGAAAAAAAGA